>NC_092767.1:22614252-23814252 GCF_047496795.1 Chiloscyllium punctatum
AAGTTTGCAGAGGACACAAAGGTTGGAGGTATCATTACAGTATACAGGACTGTTGCAGGCTGCAGCACGACATTGCCAGGATGCAGAGATGGGCTGAGAGGTGGTAGATGGAATTCAATCTGGATAAATGCAAGGTGATGCATTTTGGAAGATCGAACTTGAAAGTTGAGTACAGGACTAAAGGCAGCATTATTGGCAGTGTGGAGGAACAGCGGGATCTTGATGTGCAGCTACACAGATCCCTTAAAATTTCCACCCAGGTGGAAAGGGTTGTTAAGAAAACATATGGTGTTTTTGGCTTTCATTAACAGGGGGATTGAGTTTAAGAGCCGTGAGATCTTGTTGAAGCTCCATTTACTCATACCCCTATACTTATTCTCCCATTTCCGCATACAAGAACACTGGGTTCTCCTGCTTTTTCTTATAACGATATGAATTCTGCCATTTCCTCAAATCCCAGTATGATTCTCTCATTTTCTGATGCCCGAGTTCAAATCTCGCATTTAGGAGTGCCCTACTCAAATTCTACATTTTAATGGTGACTTACACCAAATATCTAATTTAGGTCCACTCCCCACCACTTCTTCCATTAACTATGTAGCTGCAATGATTCTCCCATGTCGTGGTCCACTGCTGTAATTCTCCAATTTTGGCGTTTACTGCATCAAATTCTCAAATTGCCAATTCTGCACTAATCCACCCTTTCGTCATGAACTGAAGAAACTCTCCCACTGAGTTTTGCCTTGCCCCAACTCTCCTGTTTTGCTGTTTCCTGACAAACATCTTCCACATAATGGTTTACTGCTCAAAGTTTTTTCATTACTGGCACCCTACATCGAATGGCCACTTTCCTGCACTTTACAACATTTCTCCGACTTACTGATTCCTGTCCGTGTTCTCCATTTAACTATTCTCTGTTCCAACTCTGCATGCTTTAAGCACCCCACACCAATTCTCGAATTCAATATTGCCCTGAAGCAATTCTCATGTTCATTGATACCCAAACCAACTTCTCCCAGTGTGGGGAACGCCACTCTGATTCTGTGAGATAGTGTTGCCATACCCCAATTCGCTGTTAAAGTTCCACTGTGCAATTTTTCCATTTTGTGGTTCGTGCAACAATTATCCCCAAAACAGCTTCACTTCCGTGCACCATTCTCCCATTTTCGAATCCTGCACGAATCTTCTTTTCATCAGCAACTGCACCTCCACCACATTTAATATTATTCAGCACCAGTTCTAGCACGTCTTCCACCAATTCTCTACTTTCGGGACATCTGCACCAACTCTCCCATTATTGATGCCCTGCGTCAATTGTCCCATTGCGTTTCTTTCCTGATACACTTCCTCCACGTATTGGCTTCCCAGCCCCAAAGTTTTCTTTTCCATTTCTTGGTGGGCGGACTCGAATCTCGACTTTACTGCTGCTTGCAAAATTGTTCCTTCTCAATGATTCCCTCCCCCTATTCTTCCATTTAGTGGTGTTCTGCTAAAATTCTTTAATGAATAGGCAATTTGTACTAAGTTTCCAAGATAATGGCACTGTGCAACAATTCTCCCGTTTACTGATACCCAACAATTCTCCCACTGCCTGACACCCTGACACCTGTCGTGGAAATTTAATCGACTCGAATCAACTGCTCGCAAGAGCAAAGGAAAGACTTTATTTTTCCACCTCTGCATGCAGAGCGGCCAATACACTTGGCAAAAGTGCCATATGTAAGGGCTGTGAACAAGATTCACATATTCGTGTTATACTATTCTTATCACATGCTCAAGGACAAGTGTTGGGAAACATTCGAGCTCATATTTTCTCATTCCCATTCCTTTATGTTTTTATGTTTTACGAAGCTTTTTTTCTGAACTCGGCTGCTCGCAAGGCCAGGTGAAATGTTTGCAAAGTTCCACAAAGACAAGCTGACTCCTCGACACAGAATTCAGCAAAGTGTTTGCATATTTCAGCGAAGTATTAAATTTTGCAAAACATTCTCTGACAGATTTCATAGTAAATGTTAATTTTGTTAATTTTCCATTACATTTTCCAAATTTTTGTCATTTTACAACAAGAACAACAACCAAATAAAAAGCCAGATAGCTATATATCAAAAATAGTTTATGAACACCAGGCATTTCCTCAGACACCACCTAACTCTAACAAGGCTTTGTGGTGGTTTTTCCATTTCCCTGGTTTGCCAGATACACAGCCCATCTTCACACGTCACATTCGTCAACGTCGCTGGAGGGTGCGGACAAGCAATCGGATTCCTTCTTTGGGGCCACTGATAGTTTAACATTTCGTATCCTACTGCATTCATAAGCAAGTGGTGTAGGCTGGTACACAACTAGGGTCTTATTCAAAGCAGTATGAGTAAGACCAGTCCTAAAACTAATAGAACGATAAGGGTCCATTACCCCCATCCTCCATCAGGGACGTGAGCCATCGGGAGGAGAAGTC
Organism: Chiloscyllium punctatum; assembly: GCF_047496795.1. NCBI lineage: Eukaryota > Metazoa > Chordata > Chondrichthyes > Orectolobiformes > Hemiscylliidae > Chiloscyllium > Chiloscyllium punctatum. The sequence goes on from NC_092767.1 coordinate 22,616,708, forward strand.
ATCTGAACGTGGAGGCGGTCATTTAGCTGCCTTCATACCATTTATTAAACCAGTAATATTTTAGGACTCATCAGGAACATTAATACAGCACGAGGTACCTAACATTTTGCAGACGCCCCCTCTCTCTGCCGTCAGGATGTCGAGTACTAATCGATTTTGTGTCACTGCTTCCTAACCGCCATTAACTCAGTGTTAATGAGTGCTAGGCCTTCCTCCGTCTTATTTGCGAATACACCATATGCGAGGATGTTCTGCGAGTGTGTACCCATTCCAATGCAGAGGGATGCCCCTTCGAGTTCGGCAATTGCTGCCTTTTAGGGCGAACACTGTTGTGTTGAGTGGATAGTATCGCGGTGTAGCAGCACCCCTTTCTCCCCGGGGGAGTGGTGGTACCCTTTCTCGCCACCTGCTCATGTTATACCTGCCATCCTGATTGGATTAGATTACTTACAGTGTGGAAGCAGGCTTTTCCGCCCAACAAGTCCATACAAACCAGTCAAAGCGCAACCCACCCATACATTTACCTAACACCTAACAATACGGTCAATTTAGCATGGCCGATTCACCCGACCTGCACATCTCAGTGACTGTGGGAGAAAACTCACGCAGACACAGGGAGAATGTGCAAACTGCACCCTGTCAGTCGCCTGAGGCGGGAATTAAACCGGAGTCTCTGGCACTGTGAGGCAGCAATGCTAACCACTGTGCCACCATGCCGCTCATGTTCTGACCATTGATAAAGGAACAAGCAATGTTTATGGTCGTATCATTTGTGTATGTTGCTGTACAAGAGTCATTGTTCAAGTACAGCATCAAGGTACACTGGGAGATACCCAAACGGAGTCTCCCCCGATTGGTGCAAATACACGTTTCTCCCCTGCAATCCACTATCTGGAATGCTGTGGACGGTAACGTGTCAGGTTTGGGGCTGTAGTTAGCCTGGAGTTCGGGTGGTGACACGAGATTTGCCCAAATTGCCCCCCACTATCATGGTCAGGCTAGTCACCTCCCGTGGAAGCAGACAGCTGGCATTTCTCGCCAGGCTCTCAGTAATTTGCTGGGTAGTCTACCTTTGGGCTGTGTGCAAACATTTCCAACAAGTGTAGCCAACGTCTAATCTCTCGTTTTGTCTTATGCCCAAAGCACATGCTCTATTCCCTTCACATCTAACAATGACCCTTCGCAGCTCCCAACCTACTGGAGTCGCATTTACGCCATTTATATCCAGCAGGCAAATTCCCCTCCTGCTTTAAATTCGCTCTCTCGCCACAGCCGTCTCCCTTCGGGTTCGGGTGTGTCATTAATGACCTTTTCCCGGATTGGGGTTAGGTCCATGATCTGGTTTGATTGGTTGCCATGACCCACTGCTCCTATCGTCTGTAGTACATTCTGCACTGCATCTCGGAGGGCGGGGGTCGGGCGACTGCACCATGTATTCACCTGTCTACGATGTCAGAGAAGGATCTATCTCTTCCACACCACGAGACTCCCTCATTGCTCTTCTGAGTCTTACTTTGATCATAGAATATCTATTTCCCATGTCAGATGCCCCTTTTGGCGTGGTGGCTACAACTAAATGCCAGTTAACCGCGTGGCATGGATCCCTGCATAAATCTTAATTATCCAATTTATAGTCGACCTTGTTACTGAACGGCTATGGGTCGCATTTAAAGATCCACTTCGTCCTATCAGTTAAGATTACCGTCAGCTGCCGCATCCCAGACACCCCTGCCCTTTTGAATAGTCCTACCAGGGCGCTTGCCAACAGTGTGAACTGGGGCAGCCCCACATTTGCTTAAGTCTTCTAATAAATACTGGCTCTAAATTGGCTTTGGTGTTGTGCGATGTCTCCTCAGTCCCAGCTGCACGTTTGTAATGGCTGGTGTGTATCCACGTGGCTGTTCCGGCGACCTTAACAGCTATCTGTGCTGTAAGACATACTTGAAACGGTCCCAGCCACCTCATCGCCTTCCTGTTTTCCCTCCTGAAGTCTTGCACCACCATTCAGGCTCCAGGTTATAGATCCCTTCTGCTGATTGGGATAGTGCTGTCTTCAGTTGATTCTGTATTTGGGACAGAAGTGTAGAGAGTTTCATGCAGTAACACAACATCTCATCCTCACAGTGGCCTGTTATCTGGCTTCCCTTACGTCTCGGGACAAATCCTGTGTTTGGCGGCCTACGAAACAAAACTTCAAACGGGCTAAGGTTCACTCTCCCTCTCCTCCTAGATCTCATACACATTAGCACAATTGGAAGTGCCTTTGTCCATGTCATCCCTAGTTCCTCACAGCATTTTATCATTATATTTTTTAAGGTAGAATTTTCTCTTTCCGCTGCCCTACCGCTCGTTTGGTGGTAGGCACAGTGTTATCCCATGTTTATTCCCAAATACTCACTAATCTGCTGTAGGGCATTATGGACACATGGTGTCCCACTGTCACTACTAAGCCTAGAGGGTAGGTTTGCTCGCTGATCTGTAGGTTTGATATCTAGACGTTTCAGTACCTGACATATGGAGGTTACTGGGCTAGTGTCGGTTAAGTGGGCTTGGATTGGCGCAACATCAAGGGCCAAAGGGCCTGTACTGCCCTGTACTTTTCTATGTTCTATGTTCTCGGTAACATCATCAGTGACGAACGCCAAGTGAAGAGAAACTGTTTTCTCCTGCTTTATAGATATATGTTTGTCCAGGATGAGGTACCTGTGGTTTGTGGTGATGCCATTTCCTGTTCGTTTTCTGAGGGGTTGATAGATGCTATCTAGATATACGTCTTTTTTATGGAGGTGTGGTTGGAGTGCTAGGACTCAAGCAATTCTCTGGCATGTCTTTGCTTAGCCTGTCCCAGGATAGATGTGTTGTCCCAGTCGAAATGGTGTTTAAATTTCATCCGTGTGAAGGGCTACGAGGGAGAGAGGGTCGTGTCTTTTTGTGGCTAGCTGGTGTTCTTGATTCTGGTGGCTAACTTTCTTCCTGTTTGTCCTACGTATTATTTGTGGCAGTCCTTGCATGGAATTTTGTAGACGACGTTGGTTTTGTCCATGGGTTGTACTGGGTCTTTTAAATTTGTTAGTTTTGTTTAGACTGTTGGTGGGATTCTGCGGGGTCTTAATAGTCTCGCTGGCACTTCTGAGGCTTCATTGATGTATGAAAAGGTAGATAGGGTTTCTGGCTGTGTTAGGTCTACTTGTCGTGGTTTGTTCCTGAGGAATCTGTGGACTGTATTTTTTAAGTATCCGTTCTTCTTGAATACGTTTTATAGGTGGTTCTCCTCTGTTTTCCGAAGTTCGTCTGTGCTGAAATGTGTGGTGGATCGTTGGAATAGTGTTCTGATACAGCTTCCTTTTTGCGTGTTGGGATGGTTGCAGTTTTAGTTAAGTATTTGGTCAGTGTTTGTCGGTTTGCTGTATATGCGGACACACAAGAGAATTCCGAGAGGCCTCGCACTACAATCACAACGCCATAAACAAACACATAGATCGATTTACCATCTGTCAACCCCTCAGAAAACGAATCGGAAATGATATCACCACAAACCCCAGGAACCCCATCCATAACAAACATATAAATAGAAAGCAGGAGGCAACATCTTCACTTCATTTGGAGGTCGCCATTGATGATGTTACCTAGACAGGTAATGAAACGTCTGGATATCAAACCTACAGCTCAGCGAGCAAACCTACACCCTAAACCTCAACCTGAGCTACAAACCTTCACAAACCTTGGGACTACTAAGCCTCTCAGGGATGCTCCACCTCGGAATTAATTCAGTTAGGAAAGCTTTGGTTATGGCACTGGCGTTCTGTTTAGCCGTGGGGAACGCTTGCACCCATTTGGAAAACATATCACCTATTACCAGACAATACCTCTTTCCTTCGCAGGGTGTTAGTTCGGTAAAATCCAGTTGTAAATGTTCAAATTGTTTTTGGGGTTTCGGAAGTGCTACATGACTCATCTGTATTCCCCTCCCCACATTATTGTGGCACAGATAACACATCGTTCACAATATTTCTGGAAGTCATGATTAAATCCCTCAGTGTACCACTGTGCTGAAATGCTGTCATATCTACCCTCTTTTGACACATGTTCCTTCCCGTGTGTCAGTTTAGCATAGAATGGAAATAATGATCGTGGTAGGAAAGGTTTAACATTGGGGCCACACCATACCCCGTACCTCAAACTGCACTCTGCTTTTTCCCACTCAAACGTGTCTTTGTGGGTGGCACGGTGGCACAGTGGTTAGCACTGCTGCCTCACAGTGCCAGAGACCCGGGTTCAATTCCCGGGCGACTCTCTGTGTGGAGTTTGCACATTCTCCCCGTTTCTGCGTGGGTTTCCTTCGGGTGCTCCGATTTCCTCCCACAGTCCAAAGATGTGCCGTTCGGATGAATTGGTCATGCTAAATTGCCCGTAGTGTTAGGTAAGGGGTAGATGTAGATGTCGATGTAGGGGTGTGGGTGGGTTGAGCTTCGGCGGGGCGGTGTGGACTTGTTGGGCCGAAGGTCCTGTTTCCACACTGTAAGTAATCTAATCTAATTCAAGCCTGGACTTCGTGTGTGACTCCCGTACATCTGCTCTTGGGGTAAGGATTTTTGTCATTCCCATTTCAAACTGATCATTTATCGGCAGCTGGGCTGCTGTCCTTGCCACTGAGTCTGCCCTTGCATTTCCTTGAGAAACGGAATCGTTATTTTTCGTGTGGGCATCATATTTAAACACATCGATTGATTTAGGCAATAGGACCGCTTCCAAGAGGTCAGAAATCTGATCACGGTGTGTGATGGGCTTTCGGGTGAAGGTCAAGAAGTCCCTGTATTTCCACAGGGTTCCAACATCATGTGAAACTCCGAGTGCATATCTGCTATCGGTTAAATATTCGCTGTCTTTCCCTTCGCTAATTTACATGCCTCAGTCAATGCAACCAGCTCCGCTGCTTGCGCTGACAGTTGAGAAGGGAGTGATCCCGCTTTGAATACCTCATGGGTAGTTACTACAGCATCCCCAATACAATTCTGGCCTATCTCCTTACTCCTGAATGCTGACCCATCCACAAAAAAGACGCCATATTTGGATTCTGAAGTGGTCAATTCTGCAAGTCTTGTCGAGGCAGCACATTTCATTAATTACAGCAGTACAATCATGTGGGTCTCCGTCTCCTTCTCTAGTGAGAGGACTAGCAGCATTAAGGACGTTACATCGTTTTATTGCAATGTTAGGCTTCTCCAAGAACACAGTATTGTATCTGACTCAACGTGCTGCCGACGTATGTGCTGTCTTTTGCTCGGAAAGCAGTAAGGATACTGCATGTGCGATCAGTTTGGTTAAGTCGCCATAGCCGATTATATCGCAACCACAACTCGCAGGCATTTACGCAATCCTGCCGCTACGAGGTCAAGCTTAGCCGAAAAATAAGCTGCCAGCCGAAATTTTCCCCCATGATCCTGCAACAACACAGATGTCATGCAGCGATGTTTTTCATCTACCATTTGACAGAAGGCTTGTTTGGATTCGGAATCCACAGAGTAGGTATACTTTGAAACGACTTTTTCAATTCAACTCGGCCGCTGGGATCCATTGCAACGGACCTTGGTTCTGCTACCTTTTTCCATGGGCCATGTCACTTCAGGGCACCTCATGATTTGTGTACTGTCGGATAAACGTACTTCAGTCGGAGCGTATGCCCAAAAAGGAGAGCAATTGTTTCCTCATATGAGGCCTTGGAATTTGCTGAATTACTTGCACTCTGTCTTGACCTTCCTTTGGTATTCCCTTGTTCAGATATTAAGTGACCGAAGAACTTCACCTGTTGTTGCATAAATCGAAGCTTTGCGAGACTGGCTTTGTGCCCTTCCCTCGTGCAATGCAAGGGAATCCTTCTCACATTGTTCCTCTGTCAGTGCTACTATTAAGCAATCGTCTACAGTTTGCAGAAGCGCAGACCCAGGGGTGAAAACAAGAGTCTGCAGACTTCTGCATAGAGCCTCCAGACTCCTGCATAGAGCCTCATTACATATGGTGGGTGACTCACAGTAACATTGACAAAGTCGTGTGAACTCGTAAGATTTCCCTTTGAATGAAAAAGCGAACCAGAATTGACTATCTGGATGCACCATTCCACTAAAGAATGTATTTGCTTAATCCACAGCAGGGAACCATTTCCTGTCCGGTGGAAATTGAGCTAATACAGTATCGGGTTTGGGAACATTTGATGCGCGCAGGACAACACTGTTATTGACTGCCTGCAGGTCTTGAACAAACCTGCATTCCTCCGGTTCACTTGGAATTTTTGCCTTTTTGATCAGAAAAATTGGATTATCTCTCTAGCCTTTGGGAAGGATTGAAAGACTGGAGTAACTACATCCATGGCCTCGGGTTTTAACGGGTATTGTGCTCTGCAAGGCCGATACTCCGACTTCGTGGTCACTCGTATTGGTTCACAACCTCGTATATGCCCCACATCATGTTTGCCTTTTACCCATAATTCAGTAGGGACCGTTATTAATCTTGGATCTGAGAAGTTTATCTTAGGGAAACGCCAGGCCAGCCTTCTAGGCTCTTCAGGGCTAGAGGGGGTGACCTCGACTGTTCTAGTGCCTGAGTTAGACAAATTAATTTCTTCCTATATGTCCGCACATCTGCATTGAACCACATACCACATCGTCCCAGAACACCCAAAATTTCGTTCTTTATGCCTTTAGTACCCATGGCCCCAAATCCTGCCACCAGTCACTGGACACCTTCGCCAGTGACACGCGAGGAAAATAGCCTTCCACATCAGAAATATAGAGCTTACTTGCGGTCGCAGGTACTTTACATAAGTTCACACTGACTGCACATCTGCCATCCCTTCAATAAAATTTGTACAATAACAACTGACCTGGTTTAACCAATCTCCTGAACCAATACTTCTCTTATGGTTCCTCAGGGCTATCGTGGTGTATGTTTGCTGTGCAGTGCAGCATATTCCCGCAAAAAAAAATCGGTGTTAAAAGGATTAACATGGTTACCTGCTTCCAGGGTGAGTGAATTACTCACTGAACTTATTGCTCTCTGGCTTAATCGCCACTCATAGACATACACCAGGGGTCGTGGGTTGTATTTTACAGTTTACACTTGTGAATCTTCCCTTTGAATTACCTGCAAGCCCATCGGAGTACTGAGCAAATACAACCCCAGTCTCACTATGAGATTCTAAGCCATGAAATGTAAAGGACAGAATTCCACTAACAAAATTGAGAATTAGAATGGATACACATTACTGATTTCACACAATATGGGTGCGGTAAAACTCTCTCATATCACGATGCCTGATGACTCCATTGAGTTCAGGAACATTCCACTCATCTTTATTGGCGTCAACTCTCTGAACTGTCTTGATTTGAGGAGTGAATATGCTGGCCATGTATCTACCAAAAAGGTAACTGGTGTACCTTCCACATATAACATAGAGATAGTTGTTGTTCTGTTCGCCGAGCTGGGAATTTGTCTTGCAAACGTTTCGTCCCCTGTCTAGGTGACATCCTCATGGCTTGGGAGCCTCCTGTGAAGCACTTCTGTGCTGTTTCCTCTGGCATTTATAGTGGCCTGTCTCTGCCGCTTCCGGTTGTCAGTTCGAGCTGTCCGCTGTAGTGGCCGGTATATTGGGTCCAGGTCGATGTGTTTGTTGATAGAGTCTGTGGATGAGTGCCATGCCTCTAGGACTTCCCTGGCTATTCTCTGTTTGGCTTGCCCTATAATGGTAGTGTTGTCCCAGTCGAATTCATGTTGCTTGTCGTCTGTGTGTGTGGCTACTAAGGATAGCTGGTCGTGACGTTTCGTGGTTAGTTGGTGTTCGTGTATACGGATCGTTAACTGTCTTCCTGTTTGTCCGATGTAGTGTTTTCTGCAGTCCTTTCATGGGATTTTGTACACTGCATTAGTTTTGCTCATGTTGGGTATCGGGTCCTTTGTTCTGGTGAGTTGTTGTCTGAGCGTGGCTGTTGGTTTGTGTGCTGTTATGAGTCCTAGTGGTCGCAGTAGTCTGGCTGTCAGTTCAGAAATGCTCCTGATGTATGGTAGTGTGGCTAGTCCTTTGGGGTGCGGCATGTCCTCGTTCCGTTGTCTCTCCCTTAGGCATCTGTTGATAAAATTGCGAGGGTATCCGTTTTTGGCGAATACTTTGTATACGTGTTCCTCTTCCTCTTTTTGTAGCTCTGGTGTGCTGCAGTGTGTTGTGGCCCTTTTGAATAGTGTCCTGATGCAACTTCGTTTGTGTGTGTTGGGGGTAGTTGCTTTCATAGTTTAGGACTTGGTCTGTGTGTGTGGCTTTCCTGTAAACCTTTGTGGTGAATTCTCCTTTCGGTTTTCTCTGTACCATCACGTCAAGGAATGGGAGTTGGTTGTCCTTTTTTCTTCTCTAGTGAATCGAATTCCTGTGAGTGTGGCGTTGATGATCTGGTGTGTGTTCTCTATTTCTGTGTTTTTAATTATTACAAAGGTGTCATCCACGTATCTGACCCAGAGTTTGGGTTGAAGTTGTGGTAAGACTGTTTGTTCTAACCTTTGCATTACTGCTTCTGCTATGAGTCCAGAGATCGGTTAGCCCATGGGTGTTCCGTTGATTTGTTCGTATATTTGGTTATTGAATGTGAAGTGTGTTGTGAGGCACAAGTCCAGTAGTTTAAGTATGCCGTCTTTATTGATATGTTCAACGTCCTGTTGTCTGTTCTGTCTGTCCAGCAGGTTGGCTGTTGTTTCTTTGGCTAGTTTTTTGTCGATTAAGGTGAACAGTGCTGTTACATCGAATGAGACCATAGTTTCTTCCTTGACTATGTGTATATTTCTGATGATGTCCAAGAATTCCTGTGTCGATTGTTTAGATTGTCTTGATCCGCTGATCAGGTGTTTCAGTTTCTGCGGTAGTTCTTTGGCCAGTTTGTGTGATGGTGTCACTGGTAGTGATACTATGGGTCTGAGTGGGATGTCTGGTTTGTGCACTTTGGGTAGTCCATAGAATCTGGGGGTGTTTTTGCTTTCAGGGTTCATTCTTTGTCGATCAGACCTGGTTATCTGTCCGTTTTTTGTAGATTCCTCAGTGTGTTGTTTATCCTGTTGGTGAGCTGTGGCGTGGGGTCAAACTCCCTTTTTTGGTAGGTGTTGGTTTCTGCAAGTAATTGTTGTGCTTTTTGCATGTACTGTACTTTGTCCAGGATGACCGTCATTCTGCCTTTGTCTGCTGGTAGTATAATTATGTTCTTATCGTTTCTTAGTGATTTTAGTGCTTCCCTCTCCTTGGTGTTGAGGTTATGTGTTTGTTTTTTTCTTGTTATCAGCGGTACGATACTTTGTCTCACAGTTTGTTGTGTCTCTTCTGTCAGTCCATTGTCCCTAAGTGTGCATTCTAGTGCTGCTAGGAAGTCTGCTGTCTTGGCGTCCCTGTGGTTGTAGTTGAGTCCCTTGGCCAGTATTGTTCTTTCCCTGTCTGTGAGCTGTCTGTCGGAGAGGTTTGTAACCCAGGTGTGTGTTGTGGTGTCCTCTTCTTTGTGTGTTAGTTTGGCCATTTTTTCTTTTAGTGCCTTTTTTTGCGGTGTGTGGTCCTGTTCTGTCCTATGGTGATGGCCTGTTCTATGGTCCGGGTCCATTCCTGATTGGTGGTTTTTGAAATTAACGATTTTTGGCGCGCAATTTCTTGACTGTATTTGTGTAGTCTGTTGTGAGCGTCTGTAATCATTACCTGGATCATCCTGAATCCGTTCTGTCTGGCTGTGTCCCTGGCTTGTGGATTGTTGACTGGTGGTCTGTATCTGACACATGGTGGAAGTATTCGATTCTTTGTAGCATTCATGCAGGAACCGGAGTTGTTCGTATGTGGCGCTTAGGCGGTTGGCACAGGATTCCCATTTCCTAGTTTGTCTTAGCGTCTCCCGCCCATAGGTGTTCAAAGTTTGGGAGAAGATTTGTAGCTCGGGTGCTCGTTGTTGTGATTCTGTTCGCCGAGCTGGGAATTTGTCTTGCAAACGTTTCGTCCCCTGTCTAGGTGACATCCTCAGTGCTTGGGAGCCTCCTGTGAAGCGCTTCTGTGCTGTTTCCTCCGGCATTTATAGTGGCTTGTCTTTGCCACTTCCGCTTCCTTCTCTCTCTCCTCCAACGGTGACCTCAGCATTTGCAACTGAATATTACTAAGACTTCCTTCCTCCAGAAAAACACATTCCTTGATTTACATTTTTAACTGCTTTACAGAAACTGGGCCATAATTATTTAGCATATATTGTATTTTTTTTGACCATTCCGAGTTGTCTGTCGACCCTCTTTTTGTTTGCTCTTGCTGGAGCCGATTTTCATGGATATTGGAAAAGTGTTCATTCTCTCTGCCTGTCTCTCTGTCTGTCTATCTGTCTATCTCTCTCTCTCTCTCTCTCTCTCAGGATACCATAATCTTCTCTTTGCCAATATAACTTGCTTTTACCTCCCAGAGGTCCCCTCTCATTGGGCATGACGGCCTAATTGCCTTGGTTTTCACAAACCAAGAACCCACATAACCGGTACAGCTTTGGCGACTCCAACGCGGCCCATGGTTACTCCAAGTCTCAAACCAACGTTAATCTTGCTGTCACTTAACCTCTCTTGAGACGGCAATCCTTTCCCTTGAGTTTTTCTCGAATACTGTGCGAGAGTTCACTAGTTCCTCTTCCTGGTTCGTATATTCTCTTCGAAAAAGTCTCTATGTTGGATTACTTTAGCCACAACTCTTAACCTGACCCGATTTGATTCGGAACGCGACTCTGCGGCGATCCACTTATCCCACGTCCTCTCACTCAAAGGGGCCAATTCAGCGCTCGAGATGAAGTGAAAGACCTTCAAGGCAGTGGTGCGTACACCTCCTGGGAATCTTCAAAATCTTACCCAGTCGCAGGGTCCCAGACGAGATTACTGCCGTGGAATTTAAATCGACTCGACGCAAATGCTACCAAGAGCAAATAAAAAGTTTATTTTTGATGTTTGCGGAATGGACCCGACACATTTGCAAGACGCCTCATAAAATGGAGCCTGACGGTTTTCACATATTCCCTTTATACGATATATCACCTTGCCATATCACACCTCAAGCCGGAAACCTGGATCAGTCGAGTTCCTTTCCACACATGGAGTTGTTTTTTTTCTAATTCATTGACTGCTGATATAATAGATTATTGGCGTTGAGAGCCAGCTGTAAATTAGGTTGAACTTTACATTTTTTTCTGTCTTTTTGCAAAGTTAGGTCCATACTTCTTTGTTTCAACCATGCTTTCACAGATTTCACAAAAAATTATAATTTTCCATTACAGGGGATCAGACTGACAGTGACTGATGGAGTGACCATGATAGTGACACAATGAGGGTGAGGTGTCAGTGTGGTAGTGATGCAGACTGTGTGAGTGGATCAGGCCGATAGTTACGCAGTGAAGGGGTCAGAGTGATAGTGATGCAGTAAGTCTGAGGGATCAGACCAATAGTGACGCAGTAAGTGTGAGGTGGTCAGGGTGATAGTGAAGCACTTCGTGTGAGGGGTCAGTGTGACAGTGACGCAGTAAGAGTGAGTGGTCAGGCTGATAGTGACGCAGTAATTGGAAGGAGATCAGGCTGATCGTGATGCAGTAAGTGTTACTGTGTCGGCTGATCCTGACGCATAAAGTGGGAGGGTGAAAGTGACGTAGTAAGTGTGATGGGGTCAGGCAGAGTCTGACGCAGTGAGTGTGAGACAGTCAGGGTGATAGTAAGGGAGTAAGTGTGTGCGTTCAGGCTGGTAGTGACACAGTAGGTTGAGAGCGTCAGGCAGATAGTGGCCAATAAAAGTGAGGTGTTAGGGGAATAGTGACGCAGCAAGTGTGAGGTGTCAGGCTGTTAGTGATGCAGTAAGTGTGAGGGGTCAGTCTCATAGTGAAGCAGTAAGTGTGAGGGGGTCAGGCTGATAGAGATGCAGCAAGTGTGGTGGGGTCAGGCTGATCGTGTCACAGTGTGTGTGAGGTGTCAGGCTGATAGTGATACAGTAAGTGTCAGTGAGTCAGAGTGATCCTAATGCAAGAAGTGAGAGGGGACAGGGTGATAGTGACGCAGTGAGTGTGAGGGGATCAGCGTGATTCTAACAGTGTAAGTGTGAGTGTTCAGACTGATATTGATGCAGTATGTTGAGGGCGTCAGGCTAATACTGGCCAGTAAGTGTTAAGTAACAAGGTGATAGTGATGCAGGAAATGTGAGGAGTTAGACTGATACACACGGTGAAATTGTGAGGGGTCAGGCTGATAGTGATGCGGGAAGTGTGCGAGTGTCAGGCTGATAGTGACGCAGTAAGTGTGTTGGGAGCAGTTTGATGGGAATGCAATAAGTGTGAGCGGCTCTGGATGATAGTGACAGGTCACTATGAGGGGGAGGATGGTAGTGGTCCAGTGAGTGTGAGGTGTCAGGATGACAGTGAAGCAGACTCTCATTGTGATGGTGACATGGCAATGTGATGGGGTCAGGGTGACAGTGACGCAGATGCTTTCAGGAGGTCAGATTGTAGTGATGCAGTAATTGTGAGGGGTCAGGGTGATACTGACGCAGTGAGTGTGAGATATCAGTGTGATAGTGATGCAGAACATTTGAGGGGCCAGGCTTATAGTGACGCAGTATGGGCAAGGGGTCAGGGTGACAGTGATGTAGATGCACTCATAGGGACAGGTTGTAGTAAAGCTGGAAGTGTGAGTGTCTCAGGCTGATAGTGATGAAGTAAATGCGAGGGGGTAAGGCAGTTAGGAATGTAGTAAGTGTGCAGGGGTAGTGCTGGAAGTGACGCCGTACATGTGAGTGTCGAAGCTGATAGTGACGCATTAAGTTTGAGGGCATCAGGCTGATCTTGACGCAGTAAGTGTGACGTTGTCAGGATGATAGTTACGCTGTAAGTGTGTGGGGCACAATGCTCTTGACGCTGTAAGAGTGGGGAGTCAGGGAGATAGTGACGCAGTAAGCATGAGTGGGTCAGCCTGATCGTGATGCAGTATATGTGAGGGAGTTCGCCTGGTACTGGCGCAGTATGTGTGATATGGTCAGGCTGATATTGATGCAGTTAGTGTGTTGGGGTCAAAGTGATAGTGACACAATAGGTGTAAGCGGCTCAGGATGATAGTGACACAGTGGGTGTGAGATACCAGTGTGATAGTGATGCAGTAAGTGTAAGGGGTCAGGATGACCGTGAAACTAAGTGTACGGCCCTCAGTGTGATACTGCCACAGCAAGTGTGGGTTTGTCAGGGTGTAAATGAAGTCGTAAGTGAGAGAGGGGCATTGCGATAGTGTTGCAGTAAGTGTGAGGGGGTCAGGCTGATAGTGACACAGTCAATGTGACGGGGCAGTGTTTTAGTGACAAGATAAGTGTGAGGCGTCAGTCTGATACCGACACAATAAATGTGATGGAGTCAGGCTGATAGTGACACAGTAAGTGTGAGGGGTCAGCCTGATAATGACACAATAAGTGTAAGGATTCAGGGTGATAGTAACATGTGAAGCGTGATGGCGCGATTGAAAGTGACGCAACAAGTGTGTGGCCGTTAGGCTGATGGGGACGCAATAAAATGGCAAAGACTGTGTGAGTGGGCCAGGGTGATAGTGACACAATCAATGTGAGGAGGTCGGGGTGAGAGTGACGAAGTAAATGAGAGAGGATCAGAGTGAGAGTGACACAGTAAGTCTGAGGGGTCAGACTGATATTGACACAGTAAGTATGAAGGGGTCAGGCTGAGAATGACACCGTCATTGTGAGGGGGGAGAGTTTTAGTTATACAGTAAGTGTGAGGCGTCAGACTGAAACTGATACAAAAAGTGTGAGTGGGTCGGGGTGATATTGACGCAATACGTCTGAGGGGTCAGGCTGACAGTGACGCAGTCAGTGTGATGGGGCAGAGTTTTAGTAACATGATAAGCGTGAGGCGTCAGTCTGGTACTGACACAAAAAGTGTGACGGAGTCAGGCTGATAGTGACGCAGTAGGTTTTAGAAGTGAGGGTGATATTAACATAGGAAGTGCGAGGGCATCACTGATAGTGACGCAATATGTGTGTGGCTGTCAGGCTGATAGTGACGCAGTAAAAATGAGGATGTCAAGGTGAAACTTGTGCAGTAAGTGTGAGAATGGGAGATGGACAGTGATGCAGTAAGTGTGAGGGGTTCACGCTGATATTGAGGCATGCAAGTGTGAGGGGTTAGGTTGATAGTGACGCTGTGTGCCGGCGGGTCCGGCTGATAATGACGCAGAAAATGTGAGTGCCTCAGTGTGACAGTGACGCATTACATGTGAGAGGGTCAGGGTGATAATGACAGAAAAAGTGTTAGGGGTTCAGGTTGATAGTGATGCTGTAATTATGAGCTTGATCAGCATGATAGTGAGGGGCTTAGGCTAATAGCGACACAGCAATTGTGAGGGGGGGTCAGGGTAGTGGTGACGCAAAATGTGTGAGCGGGTCAGGCTAATAGTGATGCAGTACGTGTGAGGTGTCAGGCCAATAGTGACGCAGTAATGGTAAGAGTGTTGGTGTGCTAGTGACGCAGTAACTGTGAGCCGCTCAGGATGATAGTGATGCAATAAGCATGAGGTTTCAGGTAGACACCCATGCAGTAAGTGTGACGTTTTTGGGGTGACAGTGACACAGACACTTTGAGGGTTTCAGTTTGAGAGTGACACAGGAAATGTGAGGGGACAGGATGAGAGTGACACAGTAAGTGTAAGAGGTCAGGCTGATAATGATATACTAATTGTGATGGAGTCAGGATAATAGTGGTGCAGTGAGCATGAGTTGTCAGGGTGATAGTGACACACACGGCGTGAATGGGATAGAGTTATAGTGATGCAGCAAGAATGAGGAGGTCAGAGTGATCGTGTGCAAAGTCTGGCTGAATGTGACGCAAGGAGAGTGAAAGGTTTAGTGTGATCTGGACGCACTAAGTTTGCGGGGTCAAGGTGATAGTGATGCTGTAAGTATGAGTGGGTCAGTCTGATAGTGACACAGTACATTTGAAGGGATCAGGCTGGTAGTGATGCAGTAAGCGTGAGGGGGTCAGGCTGATATTGATGCACTAAGTGAGAGAACGTCAAGGTGATGGTGATGCATTAAGTGTGAGCAGGTTAGAGAGAGAGTGACGCTGTTAGTGAGTGGGGTTTGGCTCATAGGTATGCAGTAGGTGTGCATGTGTCAGGGTGTGAGTGATGCACGAAGTATGAGGGTGCCAGAGGGATAGTGACGCATTAAGTATGAGGGGGTCAGAATGATTATGATGCAGTAATTCTGAGGGGATCAGAGAGATACCAACGCAGTAAGCATGAGGGGGTCAGGATGTTAGTGACGCTGTCAGTATGAGTGTTGAAGCTCATAGTGAAGCAGTAGGTGTGAGGTGGTCAGTGTGATTGTGGCGCAGTAAATGTGAGAGGGTCAAGGTGATAGTGACATAGTAAGTTTGAGGAAGCAGTGTTGTAGTGACACGGTAAGTGTGAGACGTCAGTCTGGTACTTACATAATAAGTGTGATGGAGTCAGGCTGATAGTGACACAGTAAGTGTCAGGAGTCAGGGTAATAGTAACATAGGAAGTTTAAGGGCGTGATTGATCGTGACAAAGTAAGTGTTTGGCATTCAGGCTGATAGTGACGCAGTCAAAATGATGGTCTCGAAGTGAAAGTGGCGCAGTAAATGTGAGGACGCCAGATGGATAGTGATGCAGTAAGTTTGAGGGGTTCACACTGATATTAAGACGGTAAGTGCGAGGGGTCAGGTCTATAGTGATGCAGGAAGTGTCGGCGGGTCAGGCTGATAGTGATGCATTCAAAGACCAAATATCCAAGGCTCACTGTAGTGCTGAATAGCGAGACTTCTCAAGGCGAAGACAAAAATCAATAGTTCTCATCCTGGTCATAATTCACAATGCTTCATTTTAAAATTGTCCTCTCCTGCTTCTCGATTCACCAATGAGGGAACAAAATTCAATTGCACCACCCGGTTTATCACTTCAAATATTTTGCAACTCTAAATGAGATTACCTCTCTTGTTTTGAAACTGTTAAAAAACACCGGATTTTCCCAATTTCAATACAAAGGACTAATGTTCATCCATGATATCAAGGCTAATCGCTATTCGTGGTATTCCTCATATGGCATTAGTATCTTTCCTAAATTGAGGATTATAATTCCTCATACTGTAGGCCAAGTGCGGTCGAACTGAGCCACAATACATTGGAAATAATACTTTGTTCTCGTGCTCTGAAATCCTTCTGCAGCTTTCACAACAGACTTCTAAAACTGCTACTAGATTTCATTGACTTATTAAACACTTCTCCAAGATGCAATTCCAAAAATCTGTACATCAGACGTTCTACTTCAAACCTTCGATAATAATCTCCACACATTTCCCTCCTGACAAGTGTGATAAAGTCAAATCGTTGCTATTTATTAAATCATGAGGGACATGGATAGGTTGACTCATCAAGGTGTTTTCCTGCTGGTGAGGAAGTCAAAATTTAGAAAACATTGTTTTAAAATTAGTTGGTAAGGATTTAAAAGGGACGTCAGGGGCAACTTTTTCAGTCGTGTCCAGAATGAGCTGCCAGAGAAATTGTTGGAGACTGATACAACTGTAACATTTAATGGCATCTGGATGGATATATGAGTAACAAGGTTTAGAGGGTTGTGGGCCAAATGTTGGCAAATGGGACCTATTAATTTGGGATAACTGTCCACCATGGTCAAGTTGGAAAGAAGGGCCACTTTCCATGTTGTATTGTTCAAGAACTTGATGACTCTAGAACAATCGCAAAAACTTTTCAAATAATTCCGTCAAGACGATTTCAAGTTCCAAATCTTCGGTCAATATTCCTCTTTTGTGCTCACAAGTTCATTACCTGATGTCAGAACTTACGGATTAGTTGCTGGATCCATTTCTGTAAATTGGTTCTGCATTCTTTCTAATTCCGATTTTTTTTTTACGAATGTAGCTAGTGTTTATGGACTTAGCATCAATATTTCTAATACTATATTTCGATGAATATTAAAACACAACAGCATATCTACTTCGGCACCAGATGACGAGCAATTGAGTCAAAATCGATCGGACGCAGTGAGACAATGATCCTCACTTCGTGTGGTGTACATCCGTGACTCTATAATTCAATGAAGAATCATTTCCACAACTTCAGCTGTGTCAGGATCTAGTTTGCGGTGAAAGCCTGTCAATCTGCTAAGGTAACGTTCGTCTGGGTCTTTGCAAAGGATTTGGCGAAATCTTTGGGTCTTGACAATTTATTCTTCAAACAAATTTCGTATTTCATGAATTCAGTTCTTTTACTATGAAAATTGGTAATGTGGATGCAGCTGTGATGGCCGAGAGGATAAGGCGTTGGAATTGAAGTCCAGTGGGGTCTCCCTGCGCAGGTTCGAATCCTGCTCACAGCGTTGACTCTTTTAAAAGTAATTAATTCCTTTGCAGAACTTGGATTTCGTGGAGCTTGAGCTTTGCATTCAATCGAAAGTAAATTTTCAACTGTGAAGATCCGAAGTAACTTCAAGATGTCTAATTGAATAAATTATATGTCGAGACACAAAAAGCCATCAACTTCCAACACGAATCAGTTTCCAAACATTTGTCGAACTATCGTGAAATTTGGATGTTCGGGAGGCGGGAGGCGTTGGGGTGGTGAAATTAAGCAAAACAAGAAGCAATGCAATACATTTACCTGCAGGTGATGAGTTTTTTTTAGGATCAGTTGAAAGTCAAGCTGAGAAAGTTCAACCTAATTTACAGCTGACTCTCAAGGGCAATTATCTATTATGTCAGCAGTCAATGAATTAGAAAAAACAACTCGATGTGTGGAAAGGAACTCGACTGGTCCAGGTTCCTGGCTTGAGGTGTGATAAGGCAAGGCGTTATCAGCGGAGTAGAATTTTCTGGAAATATGAGAAATGGAATGTTAACAGTCTTCTGCTGTCCACATTCGTAAGAAACTGTGCATTCAGAACTGAAATTGAAAATTAACGATGAAAATCAGACTTAGCCCTCTGTTTGTGGTGTAGTATTGTTCAGAAAAATAGGTTGTTGCTGAGACTAAAATTGACCAAAATAATCGATGGGGATCTTATCCACGACCTCCGTTGGAGCAGTTGGTGTGGAGAGCTCAGCTTGAAGAACCAAGTGCCAATTATTCATCTTGGCTGTCTGAATTGCTCAGTTAAACAGACTCCCGATTTAATGAAAAAACCTTTGCTATCAGTGCTAGATGTTTTCATGTCAGCATGTTCCGATATGAGAGGACACTCCATGGAGTAGATGTGACTTAAATTTTGACTCTAACTTCAGAGATGTTGACACATTTCTGCCCCAGCACAGCACTACCATTGGTATCAAATCAAACTGAACAAAGGACTAGTTCCCTTAGACATTTCCTTTCTGCAGACTCTGCCATTGGACCGTTCAGGCCCAATGTAGGAATAGGGCGTGGTGACATCTGTTCACAAGTGGATCACTTCATTCTTGCTCACGATCCATAAACCGTAATTCATTTTGAACTTCTTAGCCATCAGCATGATAAATGTTACGTAATGCATAGGATGGCTTCTCGAAAGAAAGAGCGAAATCTTATTCAATGCTGACGCAAATTGAAGTTGTCTCTGGTCGACCAGAAGACGGATATCGTGAAACAAAGTGAATACAGAAAACAATCAATGTTTTCTGGGAGTCAAAAAGATGTACTGGAAGAACGGAAACATATATTTGGAATTAAAGTCACATATTACTTCCAGACTAAATGTTCTTGAACCGTTATCTTAATTTGACCTTCATGTCCACCATTGCTGCAAAAATTCTCTTAACAAATCAGAACTTTGTGTTCTTTGATATTGTCTCCTTCATGTTTCTCTTGATTTTGAAACTAAAACCGAGCAATAGTAATGCACCCTATTTCACTTGCAAAGATCAGAAGAAGATCAATTTATAAGAGAACAGAAATAAAGCTACGTCTGTCTTTCAAGAGAAAACACAGTTACCATTTCGACTCCAAAAAGTCTTCTTCAGAAGTCTGCGCAATGAACTCGTAATAGTAGACCGAAAACGAAAAGAAAAGCCATAATGCCGCGAATACACCACCCTCAAGCGCATCAAGTCCTACTCGAATATGCTGAATGAATACTGCAAACATCAGTGGGGAACGGAACACAGCTCATTCTGCAGTTGTCAACCTGTTATGACGTAGTTTGTAAAGTCAGAAATATGATTAGGTAAAAACCGGGATGAATGCAGAATATCAGAATGTGGGATCAGTCTGCTGAGTTACACTGAGAGTGTGGGGTCAGTCTGCCCTTCCCTCGGTGAGTATCACTGACTGAGTGGCATCAGTCTACTCTTTCCTGTTCGAGTTACATGGACAGAGTGGCGTCAGTCTCCTTTTCACGGAGTGAGTTATTTGGACAGTGTGGGATCGGTCTGCTCTTCCCTGGGTGAGTTGCATTGACAGAGTGGCGTCAGTCTGCAATTTCCTAGTTGTGTTAAAGTGATCGCGTGAGGTCAGATTGCTCTTCCCTGGTTGAGTCACATAGACAGATTGGCCTTCGTCTGCTCTTCCCTGGGAGAGTCATATTAACAGAATGGGGTCAGTCTGCTCCTTTCTAAGTGAGTAATATCACAGAGTGCACTCAGTCTGTTCTTCCCTGGGTGAGCTACGTTAAGAGAGTGGTGTCTGTCTGCTCCTCCATGGGCGTGTTAGTTTCTCAGAATCGTGAGAGTCTGCTCTTCTCTGTCTGAGTTTAACAGCAAGTATGGTTTGATCACTGTCTTCGCTGGATGATTCACATAGACAGAATGGAAAAAGTCTTCTCTTCTCTGAGTGAGTTACTTTGACAGAGTGGGGTCAGGCTCGTCTCCCAGCTTGTGTTTCATTGACAGAATCAGATCAGCCTGCTCTTTCCTGGATGAGTGACAGAGACAGAATGGGTACAGCCTGCTCTTCTCTGAGTGGTGTCAGTCTGCCATTTGCTGGGTGAGTTACATATAAAGTGTTGGGTCCGTCTGCTCTTCCCTGGAAGACTAACCTTGACAGAGTGGCGTCAGTCTACTCTTCCCTGGGTGAGTTACATTAACAGAGTGCGGTCAGGCCATAATTTCCTCATTGAGTCACATTGATCGTGTGATGTCAGACTTCCGTCCCCTGGTTGAGTTACATTGACAGAGTGGGGTCCATCTGCTCTTCCCTGGGTGAGTTACGTTAGCAGTTTGGGGTCTGTCTGCTCTCCGCAATCCTGGAACTCCATCTCTAGTGGTTTCTTGTCAGTCCCTCCAAACTAATTGCATGTTGTAATTCGACACTGCAAGCGGTCGGGAATAAATTGAGGAGAGGTGCAGGGTAGAATAATTAAAGTCAAATGCACTGATGCCTAGGAGACATGACACAAGATGTGAGTGTGGAGCTGATGGTGCAAGGCTCAGTGTCAGTGCTATTGGTTCAGCATTTATTGCTCACTGTTCGCAATGACTCACACACCACTGCTGTCAATTCACAACAATGAGCCTGTTCATCTTGGTTTGAAAATCCCTGTGTGTGTATTAACGTGGTTAATGAGACGCGAGAGGAGATGAGCA
Organism: Chiloscyllium punctatum; assembly: GCF_047496795.1. NCBI lineage: Eukaryota > Metazoa > Chordata > Chondrichthyes > Orectolobiformes > Hemiscylliidae > Chiloscyllium > Chiloscyllium punctatum. The sequence goes on from NC_092767.1 coordinate 22,637,308, forward strand.
CATCCTCTTTATTCTGTCAGTTTAAACAGACGAAAATATCTGTTGGATGCCAATGCAAGAGGATACTGTCTTTTTCTGTGCCTTTATAGTGGGGCATGCTCAGCATTGAAATGTCTGTTTTTGCACAAGCAGAGTTTGATTGCCATTCATACTGAGCAACATTAATACAGAAAACGCGTTTTCGAATTCCTGTGATCAAGTGGTTCAGGCATTGCACATATGGACGAGAAATCTGGCTCTTAACATGGCGCCATGGCTTAGCTGGTGAAAGCAGCTCCCATCACACTGGTGCCTGCTCATTGTATTGAAAGCTCGTTATTACTCGCAAGTATTGTGTTGCTGATCGAGAAACTCAGTGTCCTGTTTGAATTGCTGTACATTCTGATTTCGTGTTCCGGCTTCATTTTCCTGGTTTACATCCAGTAGTGTAGGTTGCTCTTTTTAACTAGTATTTTAACCTGGAGATTCTTCCCGCCGTTCCACAAGCACTTCTGCTTCTCATCCTCTTATTCTCATTCCTTCATTCCCAGTTTTGTGGAAATTAAGTGGTGGGGCAGGAGACACTGCAGCATTCCCGGGAAATGTTGTGGTAATGGCACTGACACCACGACATGATCACCCTCATTCTCTGCTGTCACCATTCATTCGTTGTGCACCAACAGTAAATGCATCGTTGTTCTTCTTCAGCTATCATGTAATTACTTTCTTTTTCTGTTGGATAAGGAATTCAACTTTAACTTCGAAAAGAGTCTTTAGATTTTGAGGAAGAAATGTCTCCTTGCCTCAGGTCGAAGTGACAGACGCATGATCCAGAGAATGTGAGACTACTTCGACCGACTCCAGCCAGGCGTCAGAAAGCCTCTCAGCAGTTCGAATCTCAAACTGTCTCTGAATGTCAGGCTTTTCAAGAGCAGAAATGGGAAATGAGGGATATGGACAGCCAGAGAGTCGGAGAATGTGAAAAAGGCCCAGGAGGATACAGAGACAAATATAAAAAAAAAGACACATATTGAGGCAGACACTGAAAGAAACAATTCTCCATTCGGCCTGACTGCTAAATAACGGAAACTAAAAGGAAATAAGACCATAAGATATAGGAGTGGAAGTAAGACCATTCGGCCCATCGAGTCCACTCCGCCATTCAATCATGGCTGATGCGCATTTCAGCTCCACTTACCAGCGTTCTCCCCGTCGCCCTTAATTCCTCTGGACAACAAGAATCTATCAATCTCGGCCTTGAAGGCATTTAGCGTCCCGGCTTCTACTGCACTCCATGGCAATGAATTCCACAGGCCCACTACTCTCTGGCTGAAGAAATGTCTCCGCATTTCTGTTCTGAAATGACCCCCTCTAATTCTAAGGCTGTGTCCACGGGTCCTAGTCTCCTCGTCGAACGGAAACAATTTCCTAGCATCCACCTTTTCCAAGCCATGTATTATTTTGTACGTCTCTATTAAGTCTCCCCTTAATCTTCTAAACTCCAACGAATACAATCCCAGTATCCTCAGCCGTTCCTCATATGCTAGACCTGTCATTCCAGGGATCAGCCGTGTGAATCTCCGCTGGACACGTTCCAGTGCCGGTATGTCCTTCCTGAGGTGTGGGGACCAAAACTGGACACAGTACTCCAAATGGGGCCTAACCAGAGCTTTATAAAGTCTTAGTAGTACATCTCTGCTTTTATATTCCAACCCTCTTGAGATAAGAGACAACATTGCATTCGCTTTCTTAATCACGGACTCAACCTGCATGTTTACCTTTAGAGAATCCTCGACTAGCACTCCCAGATCCCTTTGTGCTTTGGCTTTATTAATTTTCTCACCATTTAGAAAGTAGTCCATGCTTTTATTCTTTTTGCCAAAGTGCAAGACCTCGCACTTGCTCACGTTAAATTCCATCAGCCATTTCCTGGACCACTCTCCCAACCTGTCTAGATCCTTCTGTATCCTCCTCACTTCCTCAGTACTACCTGCCAGTCCACCTAACTTCGTATCATCGGCAAACATCGCTAGAATGCCCCCGGTTCCCTCATCCAAATCATTAATATATAATGCGAACAGCTGTGGCCCCAGCACTGGACCCTGCGGGACACCGCTCGTCACCGGCTGCCATTCTGAAAAAGAACCTTTTATCCCAACTCTCTGCCTTCTGTTAGACAGCCAATCCTCAATCCAAAAAGTGGCCATTGAAACATAGCCTTCCACCAGCTCAGGAAAATGAAAGTAGCATGACAGCTGATTAAGTCCTTTTAAGATTGTAAATTCGATGTTTGTAAGCTCAAGAGTGACTTTGATAAATATCCTGATTTGACAGGTAAGATTATCATTTTCCCAACAGTATAATCTAGAAATCTATAACAAACCTGTTTCCTGTCCATCTTAAGGAAAAAAAAAATCTGTTTCTCTCCACAGATGTTGCCAGTTGAAGAGTGTTTCTCTATCAATTCTCGTTTTTAGTTCATATTTCCAAAACCTGTATCTTTTTGATTTTTCATAACCTGGCACAAAACCAAGCATTACCAGGTTCTGACCAGTGGTAAGAAATACTGGTACCACGATATATTTGCACAATAAAACATGCATTCCCTGTCCGAGAATAGAACCAACACGACTGCGGTTAGAATTCCAAATCCTAACTACGAGATTACACGGAATGAAGACAGACGCTCTTGCACTTATTCTCAATGAAATGGATTTTCCATTCTATTTATGATCAGTTTCACTGCAGATGGGTTTCTAATCGTCTTCAAGTTTTGCAGAATGGAAAATCCCATTTGGCCCATGGTGCAGTCTGGTTTAAAGACATTCATCTATTCTATTCCCAGTTTCCAGCTTTGATCCATAACCTTATGTGTTCTGATGTTTCCAGTGCAAATGGCAGTGAGGTTCTCGCTTTGATCTTAGATGACACAACAATGGGATTGACGTTTGACATAGGCACACTGTGTTATTACCCACAGAAAGAGACACACAGACACATTCCCCGAGAGTCCATAGTTCTCTGGATTTGACCAGCTCCTTGGGCTTCACTTCAGATGTCCGCTCCAACATGCAAGTTCCACCGCCAATAGGCAGCTTTTGGTTAAACCAAAGCCAGTTCTACAGACAATGAGAGAGGTTGCTCTAAGCTAGAATTTGAAGTGGACGAAAGAAACTGTAAATTCGAAAACCCAAACCCTTCCGTTCCTGACAGACAACAGGAATGGACTAGCACGCTGCATCCTCGTGATTTTAAATGCGAACCGACAATCCCTAATTCGACGTCAGGCGTGTTACCAATTCCGTCACTGACCCAAAGACCAGGTCTGGCTGTAACAGTTTGTCTATAGGCAATGTAAACGTCCACCTCAGGGAAACAGCTTTCACAAGGTGAAAAATCAGCAAACATAATCACCGTCACTGTTTCACTTGGAATGCCCCACTCTGTGAAACATTTCCTTTCACTGTACTTTCATACTTGAAGTTTTCTACATTCCAGAGCCTGAACTAATTCAGCGAGAAACCACTGGTCATTTCGAGCCCATCATCCGGAATGAGGCGAGTTGAACGTTGCCTTTCTTGCTGCCAACACATCAGCGCAGCTCAAAACGAGCTCGTGTTAGCATCAGTCTTTACTTAACTTGCTGCAATATATCTGCTGAACAACATCAGATTATCACAGCATTGCCTTCTTCACATTGAAACCAAGGGTGATAATATGAACCGACTTGGAAACTTGGAGAGAGAAACACTGCTGACGAAGACGATTATGACGTGAAGAGCAGGCACTAGAGTTTGTACAGGTCCCAAAGGCTACTGCAGTATCAATGGACATCCCTGCATACGAGTCTGAGTTTGCATTGCCCAGAACAGGCTTTCATTCCATGCCAGGAAATGAAGATTTAATTCTCTTCTTGTGAATTATCCGAAGGAAAACTAAATCCTGGTTGCACCCAGAACACACACACGGATCCTGCCAGAACAATTCAGTGATCGATCAGCATCTGTCTGGAAGGACAATGGCAAAAATACAAGCGAAAGCGATCACCGCAATTACCCCTCCAAGGTTCTCGCGTTTCCCAGTTGAAAATGTTTCGCTGCTTCTTCAAAGTCACTTCATCCAAATCCTTGCCTCATGTCATCATGCCTGTACCCCGCTACTCAGGACATCCAGGGTTCTGTGGAGTAACTCAAAATCTCAATCTCTCGAGTAATTAGGGATTGACGGTGCATCCCATCACATTGAGCAATGACTTTGTCCCAGTAATACGTTTCCAAAAGCTGCAGTTTCTAAGGGAACACTTGCAAGCTGTCGGGAATAAGTTGTGATTCAGAGATGCCGGTGTTGGACTGGGGTGTACCAAGTCAAAAATCACACAACACCAGGTTATAGTCCAACAGGTTTAATTGGAAGCACACTAGCTTTCGGAGCGATGCTCCTTCATTAGGTGTTTGTGGAGGGCTCGATCGTAACACAGAATTTATAGCAAAGATTTGCAGTGTGATGTAACTGAAATTATACATTGAAGAATTGATTGTCTGTTAAGCCTTTTTTTAAAAGTTGCATTCTCGGGTTAGCTGTTAACAATGGTAATAGCTAGACAATATGTTGAAGGCGTTAGCCCCTGCGTTCTCTGTCTATGACCTGATGTTTAGATTGATTCCAATCCAAAAAGTGAGATAACAGAGTTTTACGTAATTTCATGCAGTTTTTGAGCTCAGAGTTCTACATGAATGTATGTAGTTTCTGAGCAAAGTGCAATGTAACTCTGAAAGTACCAAAAAAAATCATCACACAAAATATATGTGTGTGTGTGGGTCTTTGTCTGTGTGTGTGTCTCCAGCGAAACCAAAAACTGACAACTCATGAACAGAAACAGAACTGACAAAGAGAACATATTTTCATACACACGGACTCATGAATGCTGTCTGTGAGGCAGAGCGAGTCGTCTGGGTCATGAGCTGCTCACACAAATTGCAGCGAGTCAATTCCAAATGGTGCTTTCAACGTACTGGCGCCTTAGAGCACCAATACTGCCAGGAAAGTGCTCAAGTAACATGAATCAGAACTGACTAACAATGAACCATTAAAAGTGAAGATTACCAATTAGTCTCGATTAGACGAGGTGAACAATTGGGCTGATGTCTCCACCGGATCTAGAGTACCAATCACCAGCCTCTCTCATCAGGACAGAAATTAAGGAAATTATGGAAAAGTAACCAAGTTTCGTATCGCAATTTCCCTCCTTTTCGCAACAACAACAGAAAACTGTGAGCAGACTCAATGTAGAACCTAATTTCACATCAACAGGGAAATAAATATCTCCATTCACTTCCAGAGAAACTGTGAAAAATGCAAATTGTCTGGAATATGAAAGTTTGGCGCAGCCTGTTTTTAAGTCGCATATTATGCTGGTGGCCTTTCGAGCTGGAGGGGAACGTGACAACTACAGCAGAAGGGGAAACCAGCGTGGGAACTGACATGTTGGTTGTTTTCTGCTGTGCCACATCACAGCCGGGTTCGTAGAAATGACTACTTTTTCTGTTCAACTTTAACAAAACTCATCCCTGCAAAACGTTGCCAGATTAATCCATTAGCACACGTGGCCGCGCTGGGATACAAACACAAGGCTTGTTAAGCCTTGTTAAGAAGTGGAATCTGAAATCAGAGTCTCAGGTTGCTCAGCCAAGCGAGCACATAGGCCAAAACCAGAATCCCAAGAGCATGTACCTGATGATACCATGCAGCATACTCACAGCAACTGTACCAGTTCTGCAGAATAAGCGGTGAGGAGGAATTGCTCTATCTGATCGGTCGTACTTGTTGTTCTCATCAGAAACTATGGCTTTGAATTTGCTAGCCCATATCTGCTGCCATGCTGAAACGGAATGCAATTCCGATTACTCGCTGTATAAAACTTTACTCATTTTCTCCCCTCAGATAAAGTGATCACTGGAGATGATGAATTCTGCTCCTGCCAGAAACGCCGACTCTCCTGCTGCTCAGATGAACTGAAAAACTTGTTTAGCACTGGAATCGAGAATGGCAGAACACGTAGCAAGATTATTCGAAACCCAGAGCCAATAAGAGTTCCAACTTTCATGTTATTACTCCATAATAGTGCATTATCCAGCAGAGCCATGAACAACTGCCACCTGGCTGCAAGCTGAGTTGGAAACCTATGTGGGAATCAAGGACATGTGACTCACTTATGGTGGGTAAATCAAACAGTTCTCACTTTGAGGTGTGCAAAAATTAGTTCCTATACATATTCAGGGAAGGTCAAAGGCGATCTGAGATGACAAAGAAGTGGTCACTGTTCGTGATTGCGCTTTGTTCGAGTTGTGAAAAGGCGTCCCGCTTTAGTCGCATTCTCGTTTCTTGTTGATGACTGAATCAGACAGAAGGTATTTCACCAGAGCTGCACGTGACTTGCAATCCTCTCCCTCGCTGTCATACTTTCCTGGAACTCTGAGAACAAGAAAACAAAGTACATACTGTCATTTGGCAGCCTGTCTGTGATCTCCTCATTTTCAGTTGCAACATGGCTTAGACTTCAGGCCACACGGTAATATTAGACACAGTATGAGAACAAGAGACGATAGATCATCTGTGCCTGTAAATCTTTTCATTCTGAATGAACTGTATCCGTGTCTGCTACTTCGAAACTCGAATATGTGAACTGCTCCAAACTATGAATGAGGATTTCTGGTTTTGGTTGACACACGTTGAGAAACGCCAGACAGCGTTCAAATGAAGCTTTCAGAGCACATTTTCGGATGCATTTGACAGAGACTAACATCATGAATCCAGTGTTCTCTGTGACAGGAGGAAATAAATGTTCTCCTTGTTACTGATCCAGGCCTCCTTCGCATGTCAAGCAAATGCGGTACTGTTGTTACAGAAAGGATCAGTGCCCGGTAACTGTGTCCTTAAAGTGGACATGATCGAAAAAATAAAGAATTCCATGTTGAAATGTCCAGGAAATATTGGCTGAAAAGGCGCAGACAATTTTGCCTGCAGCGCCAAGACAGAGGAACATATGTAACTGCACTCTTAAACAGGATGGCCAGCAGTGAGAGAAACATCGCCACATATCAAGGACCACTGCGAATAGAAATTTGAAAATGAAATTCACGCAGCAGGTGTTCGGAATTATATTCTTTCCACCGCTACAGTAGTATTGGGCGAGTAAATTCAAAACAAGGCTTGCTGATGAGTATGCAATAAAGCCCCATCAATCATGATATGAAAGACTGCCGTCCGTAAAGAGGAAGCAACAATGTTTCTTCTAAGCTTTGTACTGGGCCACTTTCGCACAAATTGATACTGCTACTCTCCAGAAAATATCAGGGCTCGCGGCATGCAAACTTAGAAATGGTGACCATCAGTGCTGGAAACATCCCTACATATTCAGAACATGGAAGAAAACATATCGAATTAAATCGAAGATGGAAATTAATTGGACTGATATTCCCTTTCACCACAACAGCTAAAATGTGCGGGGATATACAGAGTAAGGTTTACTGACCGGGTCAGAAAGTAATTACCTCCACATATCTTGACACACAAGCCGATCTTTCTTTCTGTCCGTTTTTTTTTGAAGCGCCGATCCTTTCCGTAGGAGATGAAGATGATTACTGCTCCACCACAGGATCACAGTGGGGCCAGAGACCCGATCGAGCTGCTCAGAACAGTTCGTGTTTGCCGAGAATCACTGAAACTGAGATTGATAACACGAAGACACGGTGGAACAGCTGCCAACACATGTGGTGGGTTTTGGGACGGATGAGGACCCACTCTGGGAAAAATACTGGATCCTAAGACTGGGGAGTAAGTGTTCAGGGAGAGGACTGGAGAATGGGGTTAAGAACGATATTAGCCAAGATCGAATGGTGAAGCAGACCAGATATTCTGAAAGCGCTAACCGTCCTCCTTTGTCTTCCAATCTCTGGCCATTTGGTATCAAAGGAAATAGAAACAGAGTTATTTGTTCAGTTGGAAGTCCTGGGCAAAGTGAGAGATAGAACAAGCATGATACAATTTTAGAGACTGGGAAAATGTTTGGAGAGGAAGCAATAAATGTGAAGCTGGATATTAAGTTTGAAGTCAGGGCATATTCAATAAAAAGGAAGTTTGCAGAAAGGCAGAGGGACATGGAGATGGAAAAAGAAGTGTCACCAGTCCCGAAATCTCATTCGGTTTTCATTTTCAAGATGCGACAGGACCTGCTGAGATTTTCCAGAAATTTCATTTGTTGATTTTGAAACAGAAGATGGGAGTGATCCCGGACCAATCAGCTCTCCAATGTTCTAGGAATATTTGACTTACCCGTTCGATCAGATCACATTTGTCCCACACTGAAACCTCAGAATCCTTCCACACCCCCACCCTCGTTACTGTCAATAAACTGTTCATTACATCAACTTACATGAGCACACAACAAGAACAATTGCAAGACGTTCGGGGAGAGCTCCGTTACGTTCCATCAGCACATTATAAATCAGTTAATTGTTGTTCAGGACCAATGATACATTAAGCCATCTCTGTCAGACCACTAACAAATGGCCATTCGCGTTCTGTGTTTTTGAACACTTTGGTTGGTGCACGGATGTAGTGGAATCTCACGTTTTGAAATGGACATCATTCATAGTATTTTCAGCTGCACTGATAAAGTTGTCTCTGGCGCTTCCAGTAAAGTGCAGACAGTTTTCACTCAGAAACCGACATGTGATCAAAGCAGGAGGACATATGTGTCAACGAAAGCAACAAGAATGCTCCATCAGCGTTGGTTTGCAGTTCTGCATGTGGAACGAAGAGCTGGAACTCTATTAAACAGTGAAAACGACTATTATGGAGCTTGGTCGCACGACTCTCTGATTAAAAACCTCACATTTCACCGAACTGAGATATCCAGGCTTGGCACACGACGAATTAGTTTGCTATTTTATTCTGAGCACAATTCACCTGGCACAGCCATTTGCAAAGATCCAGCTCATTCCTCCCAATCACAAATATCATAATTCACATCTTTCACTTTTGTTATTTCTTCAAAACATTACAATCTATTTAACACTTGTCCCGGCATTTAAGATTCAACCCGAATATTTTCATATGAAGTGATTTCTAGTCACTCTGGCAGACAGCAAATCAGTCGGAAAATTACCTTAGGAGATCCAATCATTTCTGTCCACAGTATTGGGAATTTCCCATCTGCTGATGAGACAGAGTCCTCACAATCAACATTTTCTTTGTTCTTCCTGCCTAAAATGTTTACCACTACTTATTTTAAAGACAGGAGTTTTGTTGATAACACGTTCCAAGAACAGGAACAACCTTCCCATCTCCTGAAGCCGTTTCCAATTTAAAATGGAAGTTTTGTTCCGTTCCCACGGGAAGAGCAGTTAATGAGAAAGGAGTTTCCACGAGCTGTGTCCAAGGGTTTGGCAGGAAGCCCTGATTGAAGCTGCAGTGGCCGCTTTCAGTTGGCATCGGGGGAATTGGAGAACATGGTGTCGTATTCTGCTGCGTGTAACTGTCTTGCTCCCTGTGGACGCGGGGTGAATCATGGATGAGTTTTCGGAACCACACTGCCTTCCAGTCTCTGGCCATCTGCTATCTAAGGAAATAGAAACAGAGTTATTTGTTCAGTTCGAAGTCCTGGGCAATGTGAAAGATGGAACAGTTCTGATACAAAATTGGAGACTGGGAAAATTGTTGGAGAGGAAGTAATAAAAGAGAAGCTGAATGTAAAGTTGGAAGTCAGGAGACGTTCAATAAAAAGGAAGAGTATGCAAAAGCAGGTGGAGATGGACATGGAAAAGAAGTGTCACGAGTCCCGAAGTCTGAAGTCAATTTATATTTCCAAGATGCTCCCAGACCTGCTGAGAGTTTCCAGTAATTTCATTTGTTAGTTTAGAAACAGAAGATGGCAGTGATCCTGGACCAAACAACTCTCCCGTGCTCTGGGGATAATTAACTTACTGTGTCTATGTCCCACACTGAAACCTCACGATCCTGCCGCACCTCCACTCTCGTTACTGACAATATACTGCTCATTTCGTTAAACACAAGAAGAACAATAGCAAAACGTTGAGGGAGAGTACCCTTCGGTTTCCATCAGAACGATCTGAATCACTGAAAATTGGTTCAAGACCCATGTGACATTGATCCGTCTCTGTCAGACCCCTCGTAAGTGGCCATTCGCTTTCCGTGCCTTTGAACACTTCGGGTGGTGCACGGTTGGTTTGGAACCTCACGTTTTCAAACGGACATCATTCATTGTATTTTCGGCTGCACTTATAAAGTTGTCTCTGGCGCCACCAGGAATATGGAAACAGTGTTCACTCAGAAACCGACGTGTGATCAAAAGCAGGTTGACAGATGTGTCAATGAAAGCAGCAAGAACATTCCCCTGCGAAGGGTTGCAATTCTGCACGTGGAACGAAGAGCCGGAATTGTATGAAGCAGTGAAAGCGCCCATTGTGAGGCTTGCACCCACCACCCTCAGATTAAGCATCTCACACTGCACCGACTGAGCTAACCAAGCACGGTGCACTGTGGATTAGTTTGCTATTACATTGCGAGCATAATTCATCAGCAATTTGTTAGGATCAGGTTCATTCTTCGTAATCACAAAAATATCATTCACACCTTTCACTTCAGTTATTCCTTCAAAGCATTACAATCTATTCCGCACTTGTCCCGGGAGTTAAGATTCAACCTTAATATCTTCACATTTTTACCCTCACCTTTATGTCGCTGATGTGATTTCCGATCTCTCTGGCAGACAGTAAATCATTTGGGAAATTACCTAAGGAAACCCAATCATTTCCGTTTACAGTTTTGGGCATTTCCCATCTGCTGACGAGACAGAGTCGTCTCAATCAACACTTTATTTGTTCTTTCTACCTAAAACCTTTACCAATTCCTATTTTCAAGTCAGGAGTTTTATTTATAACACGTTCCAAGAACTGGAGCAACCTTCCAATATCCTGAAGCCCTTTCCAATTTAAAGTGAAAGTTTTGCTCCTTTCAAACGGAAAGAGCTGTTCCTAAGGGAGCAGTTTCCACGAGTTGTTTCCCATGGCTTGGCAGAAAGCCGCTGATTGAAGCTGCAGTGGCCGCTTTCTGTTGGCATCGGGAGCTTGGAGAAAGTGATGTCGTATTCTGCTGCGTGTCACCGTCTCGCTCCCTGCGGACTTGGGGTGAATCATGGATGAGTTTTCCCGGTTATAATTTCAATACATGGTCGGGGAAAATGCTTGTGCTGAAATATTTGAGGCTTATTCCCTGGCTGGGCTCGAACCACCAACATTTCAGCCAACTGCGCTGACCATTTGAGATACAGAAACTGGCAACGCAGATTTCCAAAAGCAAAGTTATCGACGGGATATGAGGATCTGTCGGACAGCAGGAACTTGCGTTGTTTTCAGAGACGGTCACTGATTTTATCACCGAGAGTGTAAGCACACTGAGGATCTGCAAACACTCAAATTAAAAGGCATCCACACATGCGCAGTTTTCTCACCTACATCGCCACATTGTTGCTCATTTTCAATGCTCGTATTCGAAGCCACGATTAGATAGAAACTGAGACTTACATACCAGCACATTAGACCGCTCGACCACGCTACTACACCAAAGCCAACCCTCAGCTTTGTTATGACTAGTGTTTCAGCATGGATTCACTTCAGGCACTTAGACCTCGGAAATTTTGTAATGAAATTGGCATAATTTAAGAAGAAAGACCAAAAAAACTGTACAGACTAAGAACAGGCCCTACGTCCATTCAAGTCTGAGCCGATCCAAATCTACTGTTTAAACCTGTCACCCAATTCCTAAGCATCTGTATCCCTCTGCTCGCCACCTACTCATGCATCTGTCCAGACGCCTCTTAAACGTATTTACCGTGATTACCTCTCCCGTCTCTGCTGGGAACGCGTTCCAGACACCCACCACCCGCTGTGTCAAGAAGATGCCGCGAGTATCCCTCTTAAACTTTTCACCTTTCACCTTGAAAGCGTGACCTCTCGTTTTTAATCCTTCAACCTGGGAAATAAAACTTTTCTCTATCTACCCTGTCTGTACCCTACATGATTTTGTAAACTTCAAAAAAGGTCTCCCTCAAACTCCTTTTTTCCAATGAAAACAAACCTAACCTACTCAACCTCTCTTCTTAGATTGTACCTTCCATATGAGGCAACATTTGCTTAAACATTTTACACGCCCTCTCCAAAGCATCCACATATTTTTGGTAATGTGGCGACCAGAAAATTACACAGTATTCTAAGTGTGGCCAGACCAATGTATTGTTCAATTTTAAGATGACTTGCCAGCCATTTTATTCAATACCCCATCCAATGAAGCCAAGCATACTATATGCCTGCTTGACTACTCTATCCACCTGTGCAGCAAACTTCAGTGTATAATGGACCTGCACTCACAGATCTCTCTGTCCATCAACTTTTTTCCCCCAAACCTCTTCTGTTCATTGTATAACCCCATCTAGAATTAGACTGACCAAAATGCGTCACCTCACATTTGTCTGTTTTGAACTCCAGCTGCCACTTCTCCGCCCAACTTTCCAGTATATCTATATCCTCCTGTATTCTTTAACAGTCACTTATACTTTCTGCTAGTCCAGAAATCTTCGTGTCATCTGAAAACTTTCTGATCATTGCAACAGTGCACTCTTCCAGATCATTTAAGTATATCACAAACAACAGTGGCTACAACACTGACCCCTGTGGAGCACTACTGGTCAACTTTCTCCATTTCCAGAAACTCCATTTAACTGCCACTCTCTGTCCCCCATTGCTCAACTAGTTCTTTATCCACCAGTGTAGAACACTCTGCATACCATGTTACTTTAAGTTCTGCATTTGGTTACCATGGGGAGCCTTATCTAACTCCTTACTGAAGTGGATGTATATGACATCAACAGCCTTTCCTTCATCTATCAAGTTGGGCACGTCCCCGAAAAACTCTATGCCTCTCACTGATATGCACATTATTTTCTAAATATGAATAGATCCTATGCCTCACTACCTTCTCCAGAAACTTTCCCAACACTGATGTTAGGCCCATTGTTCTGTAGTTATCCGGAATATCCCTACAATCCTTCCTGTACAGGGGACAATATGACCAACGTTCCAGTCGGCCAGAACCTCACCTGTGCTGAAGGATGCCACGAAGATATCTGTCAGGGCCCCAGCTATTTCCTCTCTCACATCACTCAGGAACCAGGAATAGATACCATCCGTTCCTGGGGATTTGTCCACATTAATTACCCCTAGCCTGCCCAACACAGCTTCCCTACTTGTGTCAACATGATCCAGATTAATCAAATGTCTAACTCTAGACTCAACATTCATCATGTTCCTCTCCTCAGTGAACACTAATGCAAAATAATCATTCAGAATCATACTCACTCTCTCAGATTCGACATACAGCCTTCCTTAATTTTCCTTTAGTGGACCAATCCTTTCTCTGGCTACCCGCTTGCTTTGTATATATGAATAATAGGCTTTAGGATTCTCCTTAATTGTGCTAGCGTGAAGTTGCTTCATGACCCCTTTTAACCCCCTTGATGCCTCGTTTCATACTTGTCCTACTCTTCTCATGTTCCTCCGGGGACCATTATGTTGTTAGCTGCCGAGGCGTTATGTTTGCTTCCCTTTTCCTCTTGGCGAGTCGTACAATTGTCCTGTCATCAACAGTTCACGAATATTGCCTTTCAAATCCTTTGCCTTCAACGGCACATGCCTCTCCTGCACTATATTTAACGAGGCTTTGTAAGCCTGACACATATGAACTGTGGATATTCCTACAAATAGCTGTGTCCAATCCACATTTCCGACCTCCTGCATAATTTGGATATAATTAGCTTTGGCCCAATTTCGTACTCTTTCCTCAGGACCACCCTCATCTTTGTCAATGAGTATTCTAAAACTTACAGAATATTGGACACTTCCTAAAGAAATCACCCACGGCAACTGCTATCACCAGCCCTGGCTTATTCCCCAAGATCAGTTGCAATATGGCCTATTCCCTCGTCGGACAATTGATATACCGCTCCAGAAAATTCACCTGGAGGCTTCTTACAAATGGCATCCCATCCAGACCTCTGACGCTAAGAGTATCACGGTCAATGTTGGGAAAACGGAAATCTCCAATCAACACTAAATTATTGCCTCTACGTCTTTCCATGATCTGTTTAACTACTCTTTCTTACACCTCACGCTCACTGTAATACAGCCCCAAAAATCTAACCTCACCCTTCTTATTTCACTGCTCCATCTCACGACAAAAGCCCTACATGGTGTCCTCCTATCGCACAGCCATGATATCATCCCTGACCAGCAATGCAACTCATTCCCCTTTTACTTCCCTCCCTGTCCCGTCTGAAGCGTCTATATCCTAGAACATTTGGTTGCCAACCATGCCCTTCCGTCAACTAAATCTCTGTGATCGCAATAACGTCATATTCCCAGGCACCAATCTAAACCCTAAGTTCATCTGTCTATACTCGACGCATTAAAGTAGATGCATTTCAGGCCACCAGTTCTTTTGCATTCATCTGCTCTCTGCCTACTCTTCCCAATATTAATGCTGGCTTCCTGATTCTTGGCGTTTCCAGTTTCCACCTCACCTACCGACCTGTTTAATCTTGTGCTTCCCAGCCCCCTGCCACATTAGTATAAAACCTCCCCAACAGCAGTAGCAAAAACTACCGAAAGGACATACGATCCCGTACGGTTCAGATGTAGATCGTCAATTTTCTTATAGTCCCACATTCCCCAGAACTGGTCACAAAATCCAACAAATCTGAAACCCGCCCTGCAGCACCATTCCTCAACTCACGTGTTCATCGTGCCATTTTTAAAAATTCATTTCTACGCTGGCAGTCACACAGCACCGGCAGTAATCCTGAGATTACTAGCTTTGTGGTCCTCCTCTTTAATTTCTATCCGAGCTCCCTGAATTCTCCCTGCAGGTCCTCATCTCGTTTTTGTTTTCGTCAGTGCCTGTATGCACCAAGACAACTGGCTGTTCACGATCCCCTTTTCGAATGCTCTTCAGCCGATGGGCGACATCCCTGGCCTGAGCACCTGGGAGGCAACATAACTCACCAGAATTGCTGACACTCCACAGTGAGTCCAACCACAGCTCCAGAGTGGCCACGCGGTCAAACAAGTGCTGCAGCTGGACACACTTCTTGCAAGTGTAAGTTTAGAAAACCTTTACAAGGATTTGCAAGGTTTGCCGTGCTTGGACATGAGAACGAAACTGAATAGGCTTCGTCAGATTCCCAGGAGCTTCAGGGCTTAGATATGACCTCACAGAAGCTTATAAAATCATGAGGAAGACAGACAGAGTAAATAGTCAGGGAGCACTTCTTCACAAGACACGCGAGTTCAAATCTACATAGTAAATGTTAAATGTGAGAGAGGAAAGATTTAAAAGGGATGTGAGGGACACATGTTTTTCACACAGAACCTTTGTGTGTGTGGAATGAATCGCCACATTTAGTGGCAGAGTCTGGTGCACTCACAACATTTCAAAGGCATCTGAATAGACAGGAAGACCTCGGAGAGAAAAGGCACAAATATTGGCAGAAATGTATGGATTAATTTCGGTTATCTATTCAGCAAGGGCAAGTTGGATTTGGGGAATTTGTTTCCATGCTCGACAAGTCTGAGATGCTCCAGCCACCGGCACCGGTTTGAATACACCATTTGCAAAAAACCGCATGATGTTTGTTACTCAGTCAGCGAGCTTGGCTATTTTGTTTGGAGGGTGGATGAGCCTAACCGATCCAGAGATGATGGTTTTCCGGATATTTCCTGCCAATGACCATTCTTCTTGACACTTTCCCAAGTTCACCATCAAAGATTTTGGCTGAAGAAAAATACCTCACGTATCGCATTACCCACTTTGCTCTCCAGCGGATCCAAAAACTGACAGCTCTTATCGGGGAACAGAATCAAAACTGAAAAGGCAGTACCATGATCAGACACACCGAAGCTGAAGTGCTGTCTGTGAGGCACTGTGAGTCGTCTCTGACATGAACTGCTCGCACAAATAACAGCGAGGCAATTCCAAACCTACTGGAGATTTAGTGTATTGCCAAGTCCCAGAAAGTGCTCAAGTATCATAAAACAAAACACAACAACGAACCATTAAAAGTGAACATTTCCAAGTATATCCGTGATTAAATTCGGCCATTAATGCGCCGGTGCCCCCATCTGATCGAGAGAGCCAATCACCTTTCTCCCTCACCTGGACAGTAATGAAGGAAATGAAAGCATAGCAACGTTTCACATCGCGATTGCCCACCTTTTCGCCACAACATCAAAAAACGGCGAACAGATTCAATGCAGGATCTTCTTTCGAAATAACGGTGAAATAACTATGTCTATTCACTTTCAGAGTAAACAGGGAACAACGCAAGTTGTCTGGAATATGAATAACCAACATAGACTACTTTGGTCCCAGATTCTACTGATGCACAGACTTTCACATGAAAAGGTACCTTGGGTGATTGCCCTACACCCAGAAATCTTCTGGCTGCCTTCTGTTTGCCCTGTCAGATTAAACTTGTGCTGCTCTAATCGAATTTGTAGTTCTTGCCATTTGTCCGTATTGCTACTAGGGATAGCTGGTCGTGGAAACTCGTGAATGCCACACAAATTCTTTGCCAAAATTGGATAGTCCCACAACGTGATTCGCAGTGCACAAACTTTGCAATGAGTATATGCCACACGGCAAGTTAAAACGCACGCTTCCATTTATTAAAGTAAGTTTCTAGGAACTGACAGCCAGATTCCTCCTTACACTCGGAATTATGACAACACATAAACCAACAGCCTCTCTCAGAGACAAGTGACCAATGCCCATCTTGTGCCGGACAAACGTAGTTGACAAGATTGCACGCAGGGACTGCACAGAAAACTATAGAGGAGAAGCAGACAGACGACTATCGAGCCGCATTCATGCAGTTCAGTTACCCTGTAAACCCCATGCACAGCTGTTCCTTGCAGGGACACACAGGGATCTGAGTGTCTCTGACTCCAGGACTTGGATCTCGGATTATATGACCGTCTGCAGCACTGGTTACTTCCTTGTGTGAGGTACCTCCCGATGGAACATATGTAACACAAGATAGTTTATTGAGAAATACATCCAAAATAGTACCCAAGAGACGTATTTCTGTTGTGTTTCTCGTCCTGTTCCGGAAATGACATCCAGCATTGCACTTATTGTGTGATTCCTGACGGTTTGGTGCATGCTTCCGTGATCGCATTGTGTGCAGTCACCTTTGTTTTAGCTGCAATTACGTGTGTTTGAAACCCAGGATCACCGGCCTCTATTTTGTTTTCCTCTTCTCGTGCGCAATTGCAATACAGTAAACGATCAATTAATATTGGAAAATGACATACACAGGCGTGTGAAAAGCCCAGTTTCCGTGGCAATTATGCAATGGTTAGAGATTACTTTGATTCAGGAGATAAGGATGGAAAGTGTGTTTGGGTAGAGATGAGGAACATTGAGGAAAGAGGAAACCAGCCGGTGTGGCTGACAAGAACACGAACAGTAAACACAGTGTTAAAAAAAAGTAGAGGAAAAAAAACCGCCTGTGAATGATAAAAGAAGGCAAGAATTATGGGAGACATTCATTTCCCTTCTTCCTCTCCTGTTTGAATTGGAAGAAACTTTGAAGAAAAACAATCAAAAAGTCATATTTGCCCATCGAACAACGTGCGCTGTACCTTGGTCATTGATTACTGTAGATTAGAATACTTACAATGTGCAAACAGGCCCTTCGGCCCAGCAACTCCACACCGACCCGCCCGAGACCAAATGCATTCCTCTCCTTTAACCCCGTCAATTTAGCACGGCGATTTCAACTAACCGGTACATTTTTGGACCGTGGGACAAAACCAGAGCAAGCGCACGCAGCCACGGGGACAACGTGCAAACTCCACACATTAAGTTCCTTGAGGCGGGAATTGACCCTGACTCTGTGGCATTGTGAAACAGCAGCGCTTACGATGGTGTCAGCGTGAGATGGGACTTATTTTCCTCTTTAATTGGGAAAAATCTCTGTCATTGTGAGCATCTGGAAAGATCGGTTCCTTCACCAGAAAAAGAAATGAATATGTAATTCAACTTTGTTTGTTTCAGGTGAGTGTGCCTCTTGGGCCAGTGGCGTAATGGATAACGCGTCTAAATTCAGATCAGAAGATTGTAGGTTCGAGTCCTACCTGGTTCGAAGGGGTATGTCTGACTTTAATCGTGATCCACGTTGACGCTCCCCTGTGATGTCCTGCCGGGACGTCGCTTCTGTGCTTCCACATTTGAAACTTGCATTTGTCCTATTATCCATTTCAAATTCCAGCTCACCACAACGGAGACCTCTGTCGCTTTGGGGGTATCTTTCTGTGTGTCTCCCTTTGTGGGTGAAAATGAGCATAAGTTCCTCAAAAGAGTTACAAGTCGCTGTGCAAAGGTCACACATCTGCCCCATTATTGTGCCATTTAAGAACACAGGATAAAGTCATTGACATTTGCACTGGGAACATTAGAACACACGAGACTTTGGGCCAAAGTTGGAAACTGCGACTGGAATGATTGGCTCTCTGATTAGCCGCGATGCACACAGGTGGAATGGCCTTTTCCCACTTTGTACATCTACGAAGACAAGTTGAAAATGTTCATAAAGTGTGTTTTATTTACACCAAATACGACAGTATCTATCGCCTTGTCTTGTTATTTACTTGTGAGGATTCCATACTCTCAGAACCGTGGCCCGGATCGTATTCCGGCTCATGGAATGCTGGTATTGTTCAGCTAACATGTCGGTGTACCAGTACTTCTGCCGATTTTCCGATGCTAGCAGGTCATTGGTTTTGTCCAAAACATTATGAATGTTAACATAATACGAATAGCTGCAGTTGCTGGAAATCTGAGCCAAAAACGAAAATTGATTGCGGAACGCAGAAAGACTGGCAACAGAAACATCGACTTTCCTGCTCCTCGGATGCTGCTGTGCTTTTCCAAAATTTTCTGATCTAAAATCAGGTTTCCAGCAACTGCAGTCCTCACTTTTGCCTCGTTCCTTCAGTGTCGCTGGTTCCCAATTCAAGAACTCCATCTCTAGCGGTTTCATGTCTGTACCTCCATGCTGTCGAGTTGAAGAGTGAAGAAAAGTAACTCACCCCCTCCATCTCTGGGGTAATTAGGGGCTGAAAGTGAATCGTATCACATTGAAGTGTATCTACAAGCGACTTAATCTCTGTCTTTTATTGGGAACCATCTCTTTCATTGTAACCATCAGGAAAGACCATTTCGTTCGCTAAAAAGAGAAATGAATATGTCACTAACCTTTGTTTGTTTCATGGCCAAGAATACTCAGATCAATAGCTCCCTTGATTACCTCTGCTGGTCATGTTCGCAAAGCGGTCTAGCAAATTGCCAAGTGTGATTTTCCTTTCAATAAATAATGTTGAACCAATTTTGCTGCAAATATCTTGTCCTAACTTTGTGCTTTTCATCTTTTACATTGGTGTCTCGCACCTTACAAATGACAGCAAAGGTATGAATGGAGATGGAAACATGTAACTCAAGTCAGCGGCAGCTTTCAATGAGATCACGGCTGATTTGGTCAATGCTCAAGGGGCGGTGCTGTCTGTAGTCATGGCCGAGTGGTTAAGGCGGTGGATTAGAAATCCATTGGGTTTTCCCCACGTAGGTTCGAATCCTGCTGACTACGTTATGAACGCTTTCCTGCTGGAACTATTCAAAGTTCAGAAAGCCTGTTTTGCAAACCAGGCCTGTAATTTGATTAGACTTGAGAAACTCGAGTTCTTCATCAGAAATGCTCCACATTTAAAACATGATCTCTGTTTCTCTTTCCAGATACACTGCTCGACACATCGGGTTTCTGCAGTTGTTATTGAACGCCCTGAGCAGAAGTGCTGCTTTTCATTCGAGTCCTTTCATCCCTTGTCCTCTGTTCTCTGACTCTGGTCATTGGCAACACTTCCTCCTGCTCGTCAGAGTGCTCATTCCCCACCGCTCCCTCTCCCATCATTACAAACGACCGCAGGAAATTGCCACTTAACCATCTTTGTTCCAAAGTGAAACTCACCAGCCTAGGAACTCTCTCCACCAAACGGGACTTCTCATCCCTGGACATTGGGCAAGCCAGAGGATTGTGAAGAGTTACTGTGAAAATATTGTCAGTTGGCAGTTGGAAAAATGATTAGGAAGCAAACCATATAATTTAGGCTCCAGCTTTGGAAATCTTGAGAAACCCTTTGGGAAATGGAATCATAGGAGATACAAGAAGTGTAAATTGTCAGTCCGAGTAGAGGAAGGGACATTGACTCTGATCTTCTCTGCACAGGAACTGATCTGAGACATTGAAAGAATTCTCGCTCCCGTACGCGAGGAATACAAACTTCATCTGGACTGTGGGATAATGAAAAACTCTGGAACACTCAAGACAGTATCCAAATATTGACTGAGATCACTACAGTACGAGTACTATAGATGGGTCAGTTTTTGTCCACTGTGTGCGGGAGGGCTTCCTGACACAGTATGTAGACATGCCTTCAAGGGAAGAAGCCACTTTCGATTTAGTACTGGGTAGTGAGCCTGGCCAGGTTTTAGATTTGGAAGTAGGTGAGCACTGTGGAGACAGCGATCACAATTCTCTCAGGTTTACTTTCGTGATGGAAAGGGATAGGTGTACTCCACGGAGCAAGAGTTTCAGCTGGTGGAAGGGAAATCACGATGCAATGAGGTAAGATTTAGGAATCGTAGAGTGGGGTAGGAAACTGTAGGGGGTGAGCACATTAAAAATGTGGAGGTTATTCAAGGAAAAGCTCCTGTGTGTCCTAGATAAGTATGTACCTGTCAGGGAGGGAGTAAGATATAGAACGCGTGAGCCGTGCTTTACTAAGCTAGTGGAAACCCTGGTCAAGAAGAACAAGAAGTCTTATGTTAGGAGAAAACGTGAAAACTCAGTTCGAGCGCTCGAGGGTTCCAACGATATCAGGAAAGACCTAAAAAGAGAGCTGAGAAGAACCAGGAGGAGACATGAGAAGTTGTTGGCAGATAGGATCAGGGTTAACCCTAAGGCTTTCCATAGGTATGTGAGCACTAAAAGAATGACGAGAGTTAAATTTGGGACAATCAAGGATAATAGTGGGAAGTCGTATGTGGAGTAAGTGGAGATAGAGGAAGCACTAAATAAATATTTTTCGACAGCGTTCGCTATAGATAATGAAAATGTTGGCGAGGAAGATAGAGAGATACTTGCGTCTAGACCAGAAGAGATTGAGGTTCACATGGAAGAGATATTAGAAATACTGCAGAGTGTGAAAATAGATAAGTCAGCTGGGCCGGACGGGATCTATCTGATGTTGTTCAGCAAATGCACGACAGGAAGGTACAAATCAAGCTGATGCTAACAACGGCTCGTTTTGAGCCGCTAATTTGCAGTGAAGTGGCGGCGCCAATAAAAGGTGTCACGCAGCTCGTCTAATTCCACATCCTGAGCTCGAAATGACCAGATGTCTCTCGCAGAGTTTCGGCAGGGTCTTGCTTAGACGACACCATGACAGGTTTTCACTGGAGTGGATCATGAATTCGCGTCGGGACTGCGAATAAAACGATGGAAACTTCCAGCAGAGAAGGAGGCGACCCCGAAGCAGGCAGCTGAGGACAAATGTTTCTCCTTTGCCAGTGAAAGTCACTGCTTCACAAATTGGAAACTTCGAAGTGAAGCAGTGTTGGTGATTTTCTTCGCTGCTTGTTCACCTTTTTAATTCTGATTCCGTGAAAGTCAATGGCATTACATATCGACATTCTGCCAGCGGTGTGCGTGTCTGTTGGGCCAGTGGCGTAATGGATAACGCGTCTGACTTCGGATCAGAAGATTGTAGGTTCGAGTCCTCCCTGGCTCGAGGGGAATGTCTGACTTTAACCGTGCCCCACGTTGACGCTCCCCTGTGATGTCCTGCCGGGACGTCGCTTCTGTGCTTTTGCATTTGTCCTATTATCCATTTCAAATTCCAGCTCACCACAACGGAGACCTCTGTCGCTTTGGGGGTATCTTTCTGTGTGTCTCCCTTTGTGGGTGAAAATGAGCATAAGTTCCTCAAAAGAGTTACAAGTCGCTGTGCAAAGGTCACACATCTGCCCCATTATTGTGCCATTTAAGAACACAGGATAAAGTCATTGACATTTGCACTGGGAACATTAGAACACACGAGACTTTGGGCCAAAGTTGGAAACTGCGACTGGAATGATTGGCTCTCTGATTAGCCGCGATGCACACAGGTGGAATGGCCTTTTCCCACTTTGTACATCTACGAAGACAAGTTGAAAATGTTCATAAAGTGTGTTTTATTTACACCAAATACGACAGTATCTATCGCCTTGTCTTGTTATTTACTTGTGAGGATTCCATACTCTCAGAACCGTGGCCCGGATCGTATTCCGGCTCATGGAATGCTGGTATTGTTCAGCTAACATGTCGGTGTACCAGTACTTCTGCCGATTTTCCGATGCTAGCAGGTCATTGGTTTTGTCCAAAACATTATGAATGTTAACATAATACGAATAGCTGCAGTTGCTGGAAATCTGAGCCAAAAACGAAAATTGATTGCGGAACGCAGAAAGACTGGCAACAGAAACATCGACTTTCCTGCTCCTCGGATGCTGCTGTGCTTTTCCAAAATTTTCTGATCTAAAATCAGGTTTCCAGCAACTGCAGTCCTCACTTTTGCCTCGTTCCTTCAGTGTCGCTGGTTCCCAATTCAAGAACTCCATCTCTAGCGGTTTCATGTCTGTACCTCCATGCTGTCGAGTTGAAGAGTGAAGAAAAGTAACTCACCCCCTCCATCTCTGGGGTAATTAGGGGCTGAAAGTGAATCGTATCACATTGAAGTGTATCTACAAGCGACTTAATCTCTGTCTTTTATTGGGAACCATCTCTTTCATTGTAACCATCAAGAAAGACCATTTCGTTCGCTAAAAAGAGAAATGAATATGTCACTAACCTTTGTTTGTTTCATGGCCAAGAATACTCAGATCAATAGCTCCCTTGCTTACCTCTGCTGGTCATGTTCGCAAAGCGGTCTAGCAAATTGCCAAGTGTGATTTTCCTTTCAATAAATAATGTTGAACCAATTTTGCTGCAAATATCTTGTCCTAACTCTGTGCTTTTCTTCTTTTACATTGGTGTCTCGCACCTTACAAATGACAGCAAAGGTATGAATGGAGATGGAAACATGTAACTCAAGTCAGCGGCAGCTTTCAATGAGATCACGGCTGATTTGGTCAATGCTCAGGGGGCGGTGCTGTCTGTAGTCATGGCCGAGTGGTTAAGGCGATGGATTAGAAATCCATTGGGTTTTCCCCACGTAGGTTCGAATCCTGCTGACTACGTTATGAACGCTTTCCTGCTGGAACTATTCAAAGTTCAGAAAGCCTGTTTTGCAAACCAGGCCTGTAATTTGATGAGACTTGAGAAACTCGAGTTCTTCATCAGAAATGCTCCACATTTAAAACATGATCTCTGTTTCTCTTTCCAGATACACTGCTCGACACATCGGGTTTCTGCAGTTGTTATTGAACGCCCTGAGCAGAAGTGCTGCTTTTCATTAGAGTCCTTTCATCCCTTGTCCTCTGTTCTCTGACTCTGGTCATTGGCAACACTTCCTCCTGCTCGTCAGAGTGCTCATTCCCCACCGCTCCCTCTCCCATCATTACAAACGACCGCAGGAAATTGCCACTTAACCATCTTTGTTCCAAAGTGAAACTCACCAGCCTAGGAACTCTCTCCACCAAACGGGACTTCTCATCCCTGGACATTGTGCAAGCCAGAGGATTGTGAAGAGTTACTGTGAAAATATTGTCAGTTGGCAGTTGGAAAAATGATTAGGAAGCAAACCATATAATTTAGGCTCCAGCTTTGGAAATCTTGAGAAACCCTTTGGGAAATGGAATCATAGGAGATACAAGAAGTGTAAATTGTCAGTCCGAGTAGAGGAAGGGACATTGACTCTGATCTTCTCGGCACAGGAACTGATCTGAGACATTGAAAGAATTCTCGCTCCCGTACGCGAGGAATACAAACTTCATCTGGACTGTGGGATAATGAAAAACTCTGGAACACTCAAGACAGTATCCAAATATTGACTTAGAGCACTACAGTACGAGTACTATAGATGGGTCAGTTTTTGTCCACTGTGTGCGGGAGGGCTTCCTGACACAGTATGTAGACATGCCTTCAAGGGAAGAAGCCACTTTCGATTTAGTACTGGGTAGTGAGCCTGGCCAGGTTTTAGATTTGGAAGTAGGTGAGCACTGTGGAGACAGCGATCACAATTCTCTCAGGTTTACTTTCGTGATGGAAAGGGATAGGTGTACTCCACGGAGCAAGAGTTTCAGCTGGTGGAAGGGAAATCACGATGCAATGAGGTAAGATTTAGGAATCGTAGAGTGGGGTAGGAAACTGTAGGGGGTGAGCACATTAAAAATGTGGAGGTTATTCAAGGAAAAGCTCCTGTGTGTCCTAGATAAGTATGTACCTGTCAGGGAGGGAGTAAGATATAGAACGCGTGAGCCGTGCTTTACTAAGCTAGTGGAAACCCTGGTCAAGAAGAACAAGAAGTCTTATGTTAGGAGAAAACGTGAAAACTCAGTTCGAGCGCTCGAGGGTTCCAACGATATCAGGAAAGACCTAAAAAGAGAGCTGAGAAGAACCAGGAGGAGACATGAGAAGTTGTTGGCAGATAGGATCAGGGTTAACCCTAAGGCTTTCCATAGGTATGTGAGCACTAAAAGAATGACGAGAGTTAAATTTGGGACAATCAAGGATAATAGTGGGAAGTCGTATGTGGAGTAAGTGGAGATAGAGGAAGCACTAAATAAATATTTTTCGACAGAGTTCGCTATAGATAATGAAAATGTTGGCGAGGAAGATAGAGAGATACTTGCGTCTAGACCAGAAGAGATTGAGGTTCACATGGAAGAGATATTAGAAATACTGCAGAGTGTGAAAATAGATAAGTCGGCTGGGCCGGACGGGATCTATCTGATGTTGTTCAGCAAATGCACGACAGGAAGGTACAAATCAAGCTGATGCTAACAACGGCTCGTTTTGAGCCGCTAATTTGCAGTGAAGTGGCGGCGCCAATAAAAGGTGTCACGCAGCTCGTCTAATTCCACATCCTGAGCTCGAAATGACCAGATGTCTCTCGCAGAGTTTCGGCAGGGTCTTGCTTAGACGACACCATGACAGGTTTTCACTGGAGTGGATCATGAATTCGCGTCGGGACTGCGAATAAAACGATGGAAACTTCCAGCAGAGAAGGAGGCGACCCCGAAGCAGGCAGCTGAGGACAAATGTTTCTCCTTTGCCAGTGAAAGTCACTGCTTCACAAATTGGAAACTTCGAAGTGAAGCAGTGTTGGTGATTTTCTTCGCTGCTTGTTCACCTTTTTAATTCTGATTCCGTGAAAGTCAATGGCATTACATATCGACATTCTGCCAGCGGTGTGCGTGTCTGTTGGGCCAGTGGCGTAATGGATAACGCGTCTGACCTCGGATCAGAAGATTGTAGGTTCGAGTCCTACCTGGCTCGAGGGGAATGTCTGACTTTAACCGTGCCCCACGTTGACGCTCCCCTGTGATGTCCTGCCGGGACGTCGCTTCTGTGCTTCCACATTTGAAACTTGCATTTGTCCTATTATCCATTTCAAATTCCAGCTCACCACGACGGAGACCTCTGTCGCTTTGGGGGTATCTTTCTGTGTGTCTCCCTTTGTGGGTGAAAATGAGCATAAGTTCCTCAAAAGAGTTACAAGTCGCTGTGCAAAGGTCACACATCTGCCCCATTATTGTGCCATTTAAGAACACAGGATAAAGTCATTGACATTTGCACTGGGAACATTAGAACACACGAGACTTTGGGCCAAAGTTGGAAACTGCGACTGGAATGATTGGCTCTCTGATTAGCCGCGATGCACACAGGTGGAATGGCCTTTTCCCACTTTGTACATCTACGAAGACAAGTTGAAAATGTTCATAAAGTGTGTTTTATTTACACCAAATACGACAGTATCTATCGCCTTGTCTTGTTATTTACTTGTGAGGATTCCATACTCTCAGAACCGTGGCCCGGATCGTATTCCGGCTCATGGAATGCTGGTATTGTTCAGCTAACATGTCGGTGTACCAGTACTTCTGCCGATTTTCCGATGCTAGCAGGTCATTGGTTTTGTCCAAAACATTATGAATGTTAACATAATACGAATAGCTGCAGTTGCTGGAAATCTGAGCCAAAAACGAAAATTGATTGCGGAACGCAGAAAGACTGGCAACAGAAACATCGACTTTCCTGCTCCTCGGATGCTGCTGTGCTTTTCCAAAATTTTCTGATCTAAAATCAGGTTTCCAGCAACTGCAGTCCTCACTTTTGCCTAGTTCCTTCAGTGTCGCTGGTTCCCAATTCAAGAACTCCATCTCTAGCGGTTTCATGTCTGTACCTCCATGCTGTCGAGTTGAAGAGTGAAGAAAAGTAACTCACCCCCTCCATCTCTGGGGTAATTAGGGGCTGAAAGTGAATCGTATCACATTGAAGTGTATCTACAAGCGACTTAATCTCTGTCTTTTATTGGGAACCATCTCTTTCATTGTAACCATCAGGAAAGACCATTTCGTTCGCTAAAAAGAGAAATGAATATGTCACTAACCTTTGTTTGTTTCATGGCCAAGAATACTCAGATCAATAGCTCCCTTGATTACCTCTGCTGGTCATGTTCGCAAAGCGGTCTAGCAAATTGCCAAGTGTGATTTTCCTTTCAATAAATAATGTTGAACGAATTTTGCTGCAAATATCTTGTCCTAACTTTGTGCTTTTCTTCTTTTACATTGGTGTCTCGCACCTTACAAATGACAGCAAAGGTATGAATGGAGATGGAAACATGTAACTCAAGTCAGCAGCAGCTTTCAATGAGATCACGGCTGATTTGGTCAATGCTCAGGGGGCGGTGCTGTCTGTAGTCATGGCCGAGTGGTTAAGGCGATGGATTAGAAATCCATTGGGGTTTCCCCACGTAGGTTTGAATCCTGCTGACTACGTTGTGAACGCTTTCCTGCTGGAACTATTCAAAGTTCAGAAAGCCTGTTTTGCAAACCAGGCCTGTAATTTGATGAGACTTGAGAAACTCGAGTTCTTCATCAGAAATGCTCCACATTTAAAACATGATCTCTGTTTCTCTTTCCAGATACACTGCTCGACACATCGGGTTTCTGCAGTTTTATTGAACGCTCTTTCAGAAGTGCTGCTTTTCATTAGATTCCTTTCATCCCTTGTCCTCTGTTCTCTGACTCTGGTCATTGGCAACACTTCCTCCTGCTCGTCAGAGTGCTCATTCCCCACCGCTCCCTCTCCCATCATTACAAACGACCGCAGGAAATTGCCACTTAACCACCTTTGTTCCAAAGTGAAACTCACCAGCCTAGGAACTCTCTCCACCAAACGGGACTTCTCATCCCTGGACATTGTGCAAGCCAGAGGATTGTGAAGAGTTACTGTGAAAATATTGTCAGTTGGCAGTTGGAAAAATGATTAGGAAGCAAACCATATAATTTAGGCTCCAGCTTTGGAAATCTTGAGAAACCCTTTGGGAAATGGAATCATAGGAGATACAAGAAGTGTAAATTGTCAGTCCGAGTAGAGGAAGGGACATTGACTCTGATCTTCTCGGCACAGGAACTGATCTGAGACATTGAAAGAATTCTCGCTCCCGTACGCGAGGAATACAAACTTCATCTGGACTGTGGGATAATGAAAAACTCTGGAACACTCAAGACAGTATCCAAATATTGACTGAGAGCACTACAGTACGAGTACTATAGATGGGTCAGTTTTTGTCCACTGTGTGCGGGAGGGCTTCCTGACACAGTATGTAGACATGCCTTCAAGGGAAGAAGCCACTTTCGATTTAGTACTGGGTAATGAGCCTGGCCAGGTTTTAGATTTGGAAGTAGGTGAGCATTGTGGAGACAGCGATCACAATTCTCTCAGGTTTACTTTCGTGATGGAAAGGGATAGGTGTACTCCACGGAGCAAGAGTTTCAGCTGGTGGAAGGGAAATCACGATGCAATGAGGTAAGATTTAGGAATCGTAGAGTGGGGTAGGAAACTGTAGGGGGTGAGCACATTAAAAATGTGGAGGGTATTCAAGGAAAAGCTCCTGTGTGTCCTAGATAAGTATGTACCTGTCAGGGAGGGAGTAAGATATAGAACGCGTGAGCCGTGCTTTACTAAGCTAGTGGAAACCCTGGTCAAGAAGAACAAGAAGTCTTATGTTAGGAGAAAACGTGAAAACTCAGTTCGAGCGCTCGAGGGTTCCAACGATATCAGGAAAGACCTAAAAAGAGAGCTGAGAAGAACCAGGAGGAGACATGAGAAGTTGTTGGCAGATAGGATCAGGGTTAACCCTAAGGCTTTCCATAGGTATGTGAGCACTAAAAGAATGACGAGAGTTAAATTTGGGACAATCAAGGATAATAGTGGGAAGTCGTATGTGGAGTAAGTGGAGATAGAGGAAGCACTAAATAAATATTTTTCGACAGAGTTCGCTATAGATAATGAAAATGTTGGCGAGGAAGATAGAGAGATACTTGCGTCTAGACCAGAAGAGATTGAGGTTCACATGGAAGAGATATTAGAAATACTGCAGAGTGTGAAAATAGATAAGTCGGCTGGGCCGGACGGGATCTATCTGATGTTGTTCAGCAAATGCACGACAGGAAGGTACAAATCAAGCTGATGCTAACAACGGCTCGTTTTGAGCCGCTAATTTGCAGTGAAGTGGCGGCGCCAATAAAAGGTGTCACGCAGCTCGTCTAATTCCACATCCTGAGCTCGAAATGACCAGATGTCTCTCGCAGAGTTTCGGCAGGGTCTTGCTTAGACGACACCATGACAGGTTTTCACTGGAGTGGATCATGAATTCGCGTCGGGACTGCGAATAAAACGATGGAAACTTCCAGCAGAGAAGGAGGCGACCCCGAAGCAGGCAGCTGAGGACAAATGTTTCTCCTTTGCCAGTGAAAGTCACTGCTTCACAAATTGGAAACTTCGAAGTGAAGCAGTGTTGGTGATTTTCTTCGCTGCTTGTTCACCTTTTTAATTCTGATTCCGTGAAAGTCAATGGCATTACATATCGACATTCTGCCAGCGGTGTGCGTGTCTGTTGGGCCAGTGGCGTAATGGATAACGCGTCTGACTTCGGATCAGAAGATTGTAGGTTCGAGTCCTACCTGGCTCGAGGGGAATGTCTGACTTTAACCGTGCCCCACGTTGACGCTCCCCTGTGATGTCCTGCCGGGACGTCGCTTCTGTGCTTCCACATTTGAAACTTGCATTTGTCCTATTATCCATTTCAAATTCCAGCTCACCACGACGGAGACCTCTGTCGCTTTGGGGGTATCTTTCTGCGTGTCTCCCTTTGTGGGTGAAAATGAGCATAAGTTCCTCAAAAGAGTTACAAGTCGCTGTGCAAAGGTCACACATCTGCCCCATTATTGTGCCATTTCAGAACACAGGATAAAGTCATTGACATTTGCACTGGGAAAATTAGAACACACGAAAGTTTGGGCCAAAGTTGGAAACTGCGACTGGAATGATTGGCTCTCTGATTAGCCGCGATGCACACAGGTGGAATGGCCTTTTCCCACTTTGTACATCTACGAAGACAAGTTGAAAATGTTCATAAAGTGTGTTTTATTTACACCAAATACGACAGTATCTATCGCCTTGTCTTGTTATTTACTTGTGAGGATTCCATACTCTCAGAACCGTGGCCCGGATCGTATTCCGGCTCATGGAATGCTGGTATTGTTCAGCTAACATGTCGGTGTACCAGTACTTCTGCCGATTTTCCGATGCTAGCAGGTCATTGGTTTTGTCCAAAACATTATGAATGTTAACATAATACGAATAGCTGCAGTTGCTGGAAATCTGAGCCAAAAACGAAAATTGATTGCGGAACGCAGAAAGACTGGCAACAGAAACATCGACTTTCCTGCTCCTCGGATGCTGCTGTGCTTTTCCAAAATTTTCTGATCTAAAATCAGGTTTCCAGCAACTGCAGTCCTCACTTTTGCCTCGTTCCTTCAGTGTCGCTGGTTCCCAATTCAAGAACTCCATCTCTAGCGGTTTCATGTCTGTACCTCCATGCTGTCGAGTTGAAGAGTGAAGAAAAGTAACTCACCCCCTCCATCTCTGGGGTAATTAGGGGCTGAAAGTGAATCGTATCACATTGAAGTGTATCTACAAGCGACTTAATCTCTGTCTTTTATTGGGAACCATCTCTTTCATTTTAACCATCAGGAAAGACCATTTCGTTCGCTAAAAAGAGAAATGAATATGTCACTAACCTTTGTTTGTTTCATGGCCAAGAATACTCAGATCAATAGCTCCCTTGATTACCTCTGCTGGTCATGTTCGCAAAGCGGTCTAGCAAATTGCCAAGTGTGATTTTCCTTTCAATAAATAATGTTGAACCAATTTTGCTGCAAATATCTTGTCCTAACTTTGTGCTTTTCTTCTTTTACATTGGTGTCTCGCACCTTACAAATGACAGCAAAGGTATGAATGGAGATGGAAACATGTAACTCAAGTCAGCGGCAGCTTTCAATGAGATCACGGCTGATTTGGTCAATGCTCAGGGGGCGGTGCTGTCTGTAGTCATGGCCGAGTGGTTAAGGCGATGGATTAGAAATCCATTGGGGTTTCCCCACGTAGGTTCGAATCCTGCTGACTACGTTATGAACGCTTTCCTGCTGGAACTATTCAAAGTTCAGAAAGCCTGTTTTGCAAACCAGGCCTGTAATTTGATTAGACTTGAGAAACTCGAGTTCTTCATCAGAAATGCTCCACATTTAAAACATGATCTCTGTTTCTCTTTCCAGATACACTGCTCGACACATCGGGTTTCTGCAGTTGTTATTGAACGCCCTGAGCAGAAGTGCTGCTTTTCATTAGAGTCCTTTCATCCCTTGTCCTCTGTTCTCTGACTCTGGTCATTGGCAACACTTCCTCCTGCTCGTCAGAGTGCTCATTCCCCACCGCTCCCTCTCCCATCATTACAAACGACCGCAGGAAATTGCCACTTAACCATCTTTGTTCCAAAGTGAAACTCACCAGCCTAGGAACTCTCTCCACCAAACGGGAATTCTCATCCCTGGACATTGTGCAAGCCAGAGGATTGTGAAGAGTTACTGTGAAAATATTGTCAGTTGGCAGTTGGAAAAATGATTAGGAAGCAAACCATATAATTTAGGCTCCAGCTTTGGAAATCTTGAGAAACCCTTTGGGAAATGGAATCATAGGAGATACAAGAAGTGTAAATTGTCAGTCCGAGTAGAGGAAGGGACATTGACTCTGATCTTCTCGGCACAGGAACTGATCTGAGACATTGAAAGAATTCTCGCTCCCGTACGCGAGGAATACAAACTTCATCTGGACTGTGGGATAATGAAAAACTCTGGAACACTCAAGACAGTATCCAAATATTGACTGAGATCACTACAGTACGAGTACTATAGATGGGTCAGTTTTTGTCCACTGTGTGCGGGAGGGCTTCCTGACACAGTATGTAGACATGCCTTCAAGGGAAGAAGCCACTTTCGATTTAGTACTGGGTAGTGAGCCTGGCCAGGTTTTAGATTTGGAAGTAGGTGAGCACTGTGGAGACAGCGATCACAATTCTCTCAGGTTTACTTTCGTGATGGAAAGGGATAGGTGTACTCCACGGAGCAAGAGTTTCAGCTGGTGGAAGGGAAATCACGATGCAATGAGGTAAGATTTAGGAATCGTAGAGTGGGGTAGGAAACTGTAGGGGGTGAGCACATTAAAAATGTGGAGGTTATTCAAGGAAAAGCTCCTGTGTGTCCTAGATAAGTATGTACCTGTCAGGGAGGGAGTAAGATATAGAACGCGTGAGCCGTGCTTTACTAAGCTAGTGGAAACCCTGGTCAAGAAGAACAAGAAGTCTTATGTTAGGAGAAAACGTGAAAACTCAGTTCGAGCGCTCGAGGGTTCCAACGATATCAGGAAAGACCTAAAAAGAGAGCTGAGAAGAACCAGGAGGAGACATGAGAAGTTGTTGGCAGATAGGATCAGGGTTAACCCTAAGGCTTTCCATAGGTATGTGAGCACTAAAAGAATGACGAGAGTTAAATTTGGGACAATCAAGGATAATAGTGGGAAGTCGTATGTGGAGTCAGTGGAGATAGAGGAAGCACTAAATAAATATTTTTCGACAGAGTTCGCTATAGATAATGAAAATGTTGGCGAGGAAGATAGAGAGATACTTGCGTCTAGACCAGAAGAGATTGAGGTTCACATGGAAGAGATATTAGAAATACTGCAGAGTGTGAAAATAGATAAGTCAGCTGGGCCGGACGGGATCTATCTGATGTTGTTCAGCAAATGCACGACAGGAAGGTACAAATCAAGCTGATGCTAACAACGGCTCGTTTTGAGCCGCTAATTTGCAGTGAAGTGGCGGCGCCAATAAAAGGTGTCACGCAGCTCGTCTAATTCCACATCCTGAGCTCGAAATGACCAGATGTCTCTCGCAGAGTTTCGGCAGGGTCTTGCTTAGACGACACCATGACAGGTTTTCACTGGAGTGGATCATGAATTCGCGTCGGGACTGCGAATAAAACGATGGAAACTTCCAGCAGAGAAGGAGGCGACCCCGAAGCAGGCAGCTGAGGACAAATGTTTCTCCTTTGCCAGTGAAAGTCACTGCTTCACAAATTGGAAACTTCGAAGTGAAGCAGTGTTGGTGATTTTCTTCGCTGCTTGTTCACCTTTTTAATTCTGATTCCGTGAAAGTCAATGGCATTACATATCGACATTCTGCCAGCGGTGTGCGTGTCTGTTGGGCCAGTGGCGTAATGGATAACGCGTCTGACTTCGGATCAGAAGATTGTAGGTTCGAGTCCTACCTGGCTCGAGGGGAATGTCTGACTTTAACCGTGCCCCACGTTGACGCTCCCCTGTGATGTCCTGCCGGGACGTCGCTTCTGTGCTTCCACATTTGAAACTTGCATTTGTCCTATTATCCATTTCAAATTCCAGCTCACCACAACGGAGACCTCTGTCGCTTTGGGGGTATCTTTCTGTGTGTCTCCCTTTGTGGGTGAAAATGAGCATAAGTTCCTCAAAAGAGTTACAAGTCGCTGTGCAAAGGTCACACATCTGCCCCATTATTGTGCCATTTAAGAACACAGGATAAAGTCATTGACATTTGCACTGGGAACATTAGAACACACGAGACTTTGGGCCAAAGTTGGAAACTGCGACTGGAATGATTGGCTCTCTGATTAGCCGCGATGCACACAGGTGGAATGGCCTTTTCCCACTTTGTACATCTACGAAGACAAGTTGAAAATGTTCATAAAGTGTGTTTTATTTACACCAAATACGACAGTATCTATCGCCTTGTCTTGTTATTTACTTGTGAGGATTCCATACTCTCAGAACCGTGGCCCGGATCGTATTCCGGCTCATGGAATGCTGGTATTGTTCAGCTAACATGTCGGTGTACCAGTACTTCTGCCGATTTTCCGATGCTAGCAGGTCATTGGTTTTGTCCAAAACATTATGAATGTTAACATAATACGAATAGCTGCAGTTGCTGGAAATCTGAGCCAAAAACGAAAATTGATTGCGGAACGCAGAAAGACTGGCAACAGAAACATCGACTTTCCTGCTCCTCGGATGCTGCTGTGCTTTTCCAAAATTTTCTGATCTAAAATCAGGTTTCCAGCAACTGCAGTCCTCACTTTTGCCTCGTTCCTTCAGTGTCGCTGGTTCCCAATTCAAGAACTCCATCTCTAGCGGTTTCATGTCTGTACCTCCATGCTGTCGAGTTGAAGAGTGAAGAAAAGTAACTCACCCCCTCCATCTCTGGGGTAATTAGGGGCTGAAAGTGAATCGTATCACATTGAAGTGTATCTACAAGCGACTTAATCTCTGTCTTTTATTGGGAACCATCTCTTTCATTGTAACCATCAAGAAAGACCATTTCGTTCGCTAAAAAGAGAAATGAATATGTCACTAACCTTTGTTTGTTTCATGGCCAAGAATACTCAGATCAATAGCTCCCTTGCTTACCTCTGCTGGTCATGTTCGCAAAGCGGTCTAGCAAATTGCCAAGTGTGATTTTCCTTTCAATAAATAATGTTGAACCAATTTTGCTGCAAATATCTTGTCCTAACTTTGTGCTTTTCTTCTTTTACATTGGTGTCTCGCACCTTACAAATGACAGCAAAGGTATGAATGGAGATGGAAACATGTAACTCAAGTCAGCGGCAGCTTTCAATGAGATCACGGCTGATTTGGTCAATGCTCAGGGGGCGGTGCTGTCTGTAGTCATGGCCGAGTGGTTAAGGCGATGGATTGGAAATCCATTGGGTTTTCCCCACGTAGGTTCGAATCCTGCTGACTACGTTATGAACGCTTTCCTGCTGGAACTATTCAAAGTTCAGAAAGCCTGTTTTGCAAACCAGGCCTGTAATTTGATTAGACTTGAGAAACTCGAGTTCTTCATCAGAAATGCTCCACATTTAAAACATGATCTCTGTTTCTCTTTCCAGATACACTGCTCGACACATCGGGTTTCTGCAGTTGTTATTGAACGCCCTGAGCAGAAGTGCTGCTTTTCATTAGATTCCTTTCATCCCTTGTCCTCTGTTCTCTGACTCTGGTCATTGGCAACACTTCCTCCTGCTCGTCAGAGTGCTCATTCCCCACCGCTCCCTCTCCCATCATTACAAACGACCGCAGGAAATTGCCACTTAACCATCTTTGTTCCAAAGTGAAACTCACCAGCCTAGGAACTCTCTCCACCAAACGGGACTTCTCATCCCTGGACATTGTGCAAGCCAGAGGATTGTGAAGAGTTACTGTGAAAATATTGTCAGTTGGCAGTTGGAAAAATGATTAGGAAGCAAACCGTATAATTTAGGCTCCAGCTTTGGAAATCTTGAGAAACCCTTTGGGAAATGGAATCATAGGAGATACAAGAAGTGTAAATTGTCAGTCCGAGTAGAGGAAGGGACATTGACTCTGATCTTCTCGGCACAGGAACTGATCTGAGACATTGAAAGAATTCTCGCTCCCGTACGCGAGGAATACAAACTTCATCTGGACTGTGGGATAATGAAAAACTCTGGAACACTCAAGACAGTATCCAAATATTGACTGAGATCACTACAGTACGAGTACTATAGATGGGTCAGTTTTTGTCCACTGTGTGCGGGAGGGCTTCCTGACACAGTATGTAGACATGCCTTGAAGGGAAGAAGCCACTTTCGATTTAGTACTGGGTAATGAGCCTGGCCAGGTTTTAGATTTGGAAGTAGGTGAGCACTGTGGAGACAGCGATCACAATTCTCTCAGGTTTACTTTCGTGATGGAAAGGGACAGGTGTACTCCACGGAGCAAGAGTTTCAGCTGGTGGAAGGGAAATCACGATGCAATGAGGTAAGATT
Source organism: Chiloscyllium punctatum (assembly GCF_047496795.1). NCBI lineage: Eukaryota > Metazoa > Chordata > Chondrichthyes > Orectolobiformes > Hemiscylliidae > Chiloscyllium > Chiloscyllium punctatum. The sequence goes on from NC_092767.1 coordinate 22,672,888, forward strand.
TAGGAATCGTAGAGTGGGGTAGGAAACTGTAGGGGGTGAGCACATTAAAAATGTGGAGGTTATTCAAGGAAAAGCTCCTGTGTGTCCTAGATAAGTATGTACCTGTCAGGGAGGGAGTAAGATATAGAACGCGTGAGCCGTGCTTTACTAAGCTAGTGGAAACCCTGGTCAAGAAGAACAAGAAGTCTTATGTTAGGAGAAAACGTGAAAACTCAGTTCGAGCGCTCAAGGGTTCCAACGATATCAGGAAAGACCTAAAAAGAGAGCTGAGAAGAACCAGGAGGAGACATGAGAAGTTGTTGGCAGATAGGATCAGGGTTAACCCTAAGGCTTTCCATAGGTATGTGAGCACTAAAAGAATGACGAGAGTTAAATTTGGGACAATCAAGGATAATAGTGGGAAGTCGTATGTGGAGTCAGTGGAGATAGAGGAAGCACTAAATAAATATTTTTCGACAGAGTTCTCTATAGATAATGAAAATGTTGGCGAGGAAGATACAGAGATACTTGCGTCTAGACCAGAAGAGATTGAGGTTCACATGGAAGAGATATTAGAAATACTGCAGAGTGTGAAAATAGATAAGTCAGCTGGGCCGGACGGGATCTATCTGATGTTGTTCAGCAAATGCACGACAGGAAGGTACAAATCAAGCTGATGCTAACAACGGCTCGTTTTGAGCCGCTAATTTGCAGTGAAGTGGCGGCGCCAATAAAAGGTGTCACGCAGCTCGTCTAATTCCACATCCTGAGCTCGAAATGACCAGATGTCTCTCGCAGAGTTTCGGCAGGGTCTTGCTTAGACGACACCATGACAGGTTTTCACTGGAGTGGATCATGAATTCGCGTCGGGACTGCGAATAAAACGATGGAAACTTCCAGCAGAGAAGGAGGCGACCCCGAAGCAGGCAGCTGAGGACAAATGTTTCTCCTTTGCCAGTGAAAGTCACTGCTTCACAAATTGGAAACTTCGAAGTGAAGCAGTGTTGGTGATTTTCTTCGCTGCTTGTTCACCTTTTTAATTCTGATTCCGTGAAAGTCAATGGCATTACATATCGACATTCTGCCAGCGGTGTGCGTGTCTGTTGGGCCAGTGGCGTAATGGATAACGCGTCTGACTTCGGATCAGAAGATTGTAGGTTCGAGTCCTACCTGGCTCGAGGGGAATGTCTGACTTTAACCGTGCCCCACGTTGACGCTCCCCTGTGATGTCCTGCCGGGACGTCGCTTCTGTGCTTCCACATTTGAAACTTGCATTTGTCCTATTATCCATTTCAAATTCCAGCTCACCACGACGGAGACCTCTGTCGCTTTGGGGGTATCTTTCTGTGTGTCTCCCTTTGTGGGTGAAAATGAGCATAAGTTCCTCAAAAGAGTTACAAGTCGCTGTGCAAAGGTCACACATCTGCCCCATTATTGTGCCATTTAAGAACACAGGATAAAGTCATTGACATTTGCACTGGGAACATTAGAACACACGAGACTTTGGGCCAAAGTTGGAAACTGCGACTGGAATGATTGGCTCTCTGATTAGCCGCGATGCACACAGGTGGAATGGCCTTTTCCCACTTTGTACATCTACGAAGACAAGTTGAAAATGTTCATAAAGTGTGTTTTATTTACACCAAATACGACAGTATCTATCGCCTTGTCTTGTTATTTACTTGTGAGGATTCCATACTCTCAGAACCGTGGCCCGGATCGTATTCCGGCTCATGGAATGCTGGTATTGTTCAGCTAACATGTCGGTGTACCAGTACTTCTGCCGATTTTCCGATGCTAGCAGGTCATTGGTTTTGTCCAAAACATTATGAATGTTAACATAATACGAATAGCTGCAGTTGCTGGAAATCTGAGCCAAAAACGAAAATTGATTGCGGAACGCAGAAAGACTGGCAACAGAAACATCGACTTTCCTGCTCCTCGGATGCTGCTGTGCTTTTCCAAAATTTTCTGATCTAAAATCAGGTTTCCAGCAACTGCAGTCCTCACTTTTGCCTCGTTCCTTCAGTGTCGCTGGTTCCCAATTCAAGAACTCCATCTCTAGCGGTTTCATGTCTGTACCTCCATGCTGTCGAGTTGAAGAGTGAAGAAAAGTAACTCACCCCCTCCATCTCTGGGGTAATTAGGGGCTGAAAGTGAATCGTATCACATTGAAGTGTATCTACAAGCGACTTAATCTCTGTCTTTTATTGGGAACCATCTCTTTCATTGTAACCATCAGGAAAGACCATTTCGTTCGCTAAAAAGAGAAATGAATATGTCACTAACCTTTGTTTGTTTCATGGCCAAGAATACTCAGATCAATAGCTCCCTTGATTACCTCTGCTGGTCATGTTCGCAAAGCGGTCTAGCAAATTGCCAAGTGTGATTTTCCTTTCAATAAATAATGTTGAACCAATTTTGCTGCAAATATCTTGTCCTAACTTTGTGCTTTTCTTCTTTTACATTGGTGTCTCGCACCTTACAAATGACAGCAAAGGTATGAATGGAGATGGAAACATGTAACTCAAGTCAGCAGCAGCTTTCAATGAGATCACGGCTGATTTGGTCAATGCTCAGGGGGCGGTGCTGTCTGTAGTCATGGCCGAGTGGTTAAGGCGATGGATTAGAAATCCATTGGGGTTTCCCCACGTAGGTTCGAATCCTGCTGACTACGTTGTGAACGCTTTCCTGCTGGAACTATTCAAAGTTCAGAAAGCCTGTTTTGCAAACCAGGCCTGTAATTTGATGAGACTTGAGAAACTCGAGTTCTTCATCAGAAATGCTCCACATTTAAAACATGATCTCTGTTTCTCTTTCCAGATACACTGCTCGACACATCGGGTTTCTGCAGTTTTATTGAACGCTCTTTCAGAAGTGCTGCTTTTCATTAGATTCCTTTCATCCCTTGTCCTCTGTTCTCTGACTCTGGTCATTGGCAACACTTCCTCCTGCTCGTCAGAGTGCTCATTCCCCACCGCTCCCTCTCCCATCATTACAAACGACCGCAGGAAATTGCCACTTAACCATCTTTGTTCCAAAGTGAAACTCACCAGCCTAGGAACTCTCTCCACCAAACGGGACTTCTCATCCCTGGACATTGTGCAAGCCAGAGGATTGTGAAGAGTTACTGTGAAAATATTGTCAGTTGGCAGTTGGAAAAATGATTAGGAAGCAAACCATATAATTTAGGCTCCAGCTTTGGAAATCTTGAGAAACCCTTTGGGAAATGGAATCATAGGAGATACAAGAAGTGTAAATTGTCAGTCCGAGTAGAGGAAGGGACATTGACTCTGATCTTCTCGGCACAGGAACTGATCTGAGACATTGAAAGAATTCTCGCTCCCGTACGCGAGGAATACAAACTTCATCTGGACTGTGGGATAATGAAAAACTCTGGAACACTCAAGACAGTATCCAAATATTGACTGAGAGCACTACAGTACGAGTACTATAGATGGGTCAGTTTTTGTCCACTGTGTGCGGGAGGGCTTCCTGACACAGTATGTAGACATGCCTTCAAGGGAAGAAGCCACTTTCGATTTAGTACTGGGTAATGAGCCTGGCCAGGTTTTAGATTTGGAAGTAGGTGAGCATTGTGGAGACAGCGATCACAATTCTCTCAGGTTTACTTTCGTGATGGAAAGGGATAGGTGTACTCCACGGAGCAAGAGTTTCAGCTGGTGGAAGGGAAATCACGATGCAATGAGGTAAGATTTAGGAATCGTAGAGTGGGGTAGGAAACTGTAGGGGGTGAGCACATTAAAAATGTGGAGGTTATTCAAGGAAAAGCTCCTGTGTGTCCTAGATAAGTATGTACCTGTCAGGGAGGGAGTAAGATATAGAACGCGTGAGCCGTGCTTTACTAAGCTAGTGGAAACCCTGGTCAAGAAGAACAAGAAGTCTTATGTTAGGAGAAAACGTGAAAACTCAGTTCGAGCGCTCGAGGGTTCCAACGATATCAGGAAAGACCTAAAAAGAGAGCTGAGAAGAACCAGGAGGAGACATGAGAAGTTGTTGGCAGATAGGATCAGGGTTAACCCTAAGGCTTTCCATAGGTATGTGAGCACTAAAAGAATGACGAGAGTTAAATTTGGGACAATCAAGGATAATAGTGGGAAGTCGTATGTGGAGTAAGTGGAGATAGAGGAAGCACTAAATAAATATTTTTCGACAGAGTTCGCTATAGATAATGAAAATGTTGGCGAGGAAGATAGAGAGATACTTGCGTCTAGACCAGAAGAGATTGAGGTTCACATGGAAGAGATATTAGAAATACTGCAGAGTGTGAAAATAGATAAGTCAGCTGGGCCGGACGGGATCTATCTGATGTTGTTCAGCAAATGCACGACAGGAAGGTACAAATCAAGCTGATGCTAACAACGGCTCGTTTTGAGCCGCTAATTTGCAGTGAAGTGGCGGCGCCAATAAAAGGTGTCACGCAGCTCGTCTAATTCCACATCCTGAGCTCGAAATGACCAGATGTCTCTCGCAGAGTTTCGGCAGGGTCTTGCTTAGACGACACCATGACAGGTTTTCACTGGAGTGGATCATGAATTCGCGTCGGGACTGCGAATAAAACGATGGAAACTTCCAGCAGAGAAGGAGGCGACCCCGAAGCAGGCAGCTGAGGACAAATGTTTCTCCTTTGCCAGTGAAAGTCACTGCTTCACAAATTGGAAACTTCGAAGTGAAGCAGTGTTGGTGATTTTCTTCGCTGCTTGTTCACCTTTTTAATTCTGATTCCGTGAAAGTCAATGGCATTACATATCGACATTCTGCCAGCGGTGTGCGTGTCTGTTGGGCCAGTGGCGTAATGGATAACGCGTCTGACTTCGGATCAGAAGATTGTAGGTTCGAGTCCTACCTGGCTCGAGGGGAATGTCTGACTTTAACCGTGCCCCACGTTGACGCTCCCCTGTGATGTCCTGCCGGGACGTCGCTTCTGTGCTTCCACATTTGAAACTTGCATTTGTCCTATTATCCATTTCAAATTCCAGCTCACCACGACGGAGACCTCTGTCGCTTTGGGGGTATCTTTCTGCGTGTCTCCCTTTGTGGGTGAAAATGAGCATAAGTTCCTCAAAAGAGTTACAAGTCGCTGTGCAAAGGTCACACATCTGCCCCATTATTGTGCCATTTAAGAACACAGGATAAAGTCATTGACATTTGCACTGGGAACATTAGAACACACGAGACTTTGGGCCAAAGTTGGAAACTGCGACTGGAATGATTGGCTCTCTGATTAGCCGCGATGCACACAGGTGGAATGGCCTTTTCCCACTTTGTACATCTACGAAGACAAGTTGAAAATGTTCATAAAGTGTGTTTTATTTACACCAAATACGACAGTATCTATCGCCTTGTCTTGTTATTTACTTGTGAGGATTCCATACTCTCAGAACCGTGGCCCGGATCGTATTCCGGCTCATGGAATGCTGGTATTGTTCAGCTAACATGTCGGTGTACCAGTACTTCTGCCGATTTTCCGATGCTAGCAGGTCATTGGTTTTGTCCAAAACATTATGAATGTTAACATAATACGAATAGCTGCAGTTGCTGGAAATCTGAGCCAAAAACGAAAATTGATTGCGGAACGCAGAAAGACTGGCAACAGAAACATCGACTTTCCTGCTCCTCGGATGCTGCTGTGCTTTTCCAAAATTTTCTGATCTAAAATCAGGTTTCCAGCAACTGCAGTCCTCACTTTTGCCTCGTTCCTTCAGTGTCGCTGGTTCCCAATTCAAGAACTCCATCTCTAGCGGTTTCATGTCTGTACCTCCATGCTGTCGAGTTGAAGAGTGAAGAAAAGTAACTCACCCCCTCCATCTCTGGGGTAATTAGGGGCTGAAAGTGAATCGTATCACATTGAAGTGTATCTACAAGCGACTTAATCTCTGTCTTTTATTGGGAACCATCTCTTTCATTTTAACCATCAGGAAAGACCATTTCGTTCGCTAAAAAGAGAAATGAATATGTCACTAACCTTTGTTTGTTTCATGGCCAAGAATACTCAGATCAATAGCTCCCTTGATTACCTCTGCTGGTCATGTTCGCAAAGCGGTCTAGCAAATTGCCAAGTGTGATTTTCCTTTCAATAAATAATGTTGAACCAATTTTGCTGCAAATATCTTGTCCTAACTTTGTGCTTTTCTTCTTTTACATTGGTGTCTCGCACCTTACAAATGACAGCAAAGGTATGAATGGAGATGGAAACATGTAACTCAAGTCAGCGGCAGCTTTCAATGAGATCACGGCTGATTTGGTCAATGCTCAGGGGGCGGTGCTGTCTGTAGTCATGGCCGAGTGGTTAAGGCGATGGATTAGAAATCCATTGGGGTTTCCCCACGTAGGTTCGAATCCTGCTGACTACGTTATGAACGCTTTCCTGCTGGAACTATTCAAAGTTCAGAAAGCCTGTTTTGCAAACCAGGCCTGTAATTTGATTAGACTTGAGAAACTCGAGTTCTTCATCAGAAATGCTCCACATTTAAAACATGATCTCTGTTTCTCTTTCCAGATACACTGCTCGACACATCGGGTTTCTGCAGTTGTTATTGAACGCCCTGAGCAGAAGTGCTGCTTTTCATTAGAGTCCTTTCATCCCTTGTCCTCTGTTCTCTGACTCTGGTCATTGGCAACACTTCCTCCTGCTCGTCAGAGTGCTCATTCCCCACCGCTCCCTCTCCCATCATTACAAACGACCGCAGGAAATTGCCACTTAACCATCTTTGTTCCAAAGTGAAACTCACCAGCCTAGGAACTCTCTCCACCAAACGGGAATTCTCATCCCTGGACATTGTGCAAGCCAGAGGATTGTGAAGAGTTACTGTGAAAATATTGTCAGTTGGCAGTTGGAAAAATGATTAGGAAGCAAACCATATAATTTAGGCTCCAGCTTTGGAAATCTTGAGAAACCCTTTGGGAAATGGAATCATAGGAGATACAAGAAGTGTAAATTGTCAGTCCGAGTAGAGGAAGGGACATTGACTCTGATCTTCTCGGCACAGGAACTGATCTGAGACATTGAAAGAATTCTCGCTCCCGTACGCGAGGAATACAAACTTCATCTGGACTGTGGGATAATGAAAAACTCTGGAACACTCAAGACAGTATCCAAATATTGACTGAGATCACTACAGTACGAGTACTATAGATGGGTCAGTTTTTGTCCACTGTGTGCGGGAGGGCTTCCTGACACAGTATGTAGACATGCCTTCAAGGGAAGAAGCCACTTTCGATTTAGTACTGGGTAGTGAGCCTGGCCAGGTTTTAGATTTGGAAGTAGGTGAGCACTGTGGAGACAGCGATCACAATTCTCTCAGGTTTACTTTCGTGATGGAAAGGGATAGGTGTACTCCACGGAGCAAGAGTTTCAGCTGGTGGAAGGGAAATCACGATGCAATGAGGTAAGATTTAGGAATCGTAGAGTGGGGTAGGAAACTGTAGGGGGTGAGCACATTAAAAATGTGGAGGTTATTCAAGGAAAAGCTCCTGTGTGTCCTAGATAAGTATGTACCTGTCAGGGAGGGAGTAAGATATAGAACGCGTGAGCCGTGCTTTACTAAGCTAGTGGAAACCCTGGTCAAGAAGAACAAGAAGTCTTATGTTAGGAGAAAACGTGAAAACTCAGTTCGAGCGCTCGAGGGTTCCAACGATATCAGGAAAGACCTAAAAAGAGAGCTGAGAAGAACCAGGAGGAGACATGAGAAGTTGTTGGCAGATAGGATCAGGGTTAACCCTAAGGCTTTCCATAGGTATGTGAGCACTAAAAGAATGACGAGAGTTAAATTTGGGACAATCAAGGATAATAGTGGGAAGTCGTATGTGGAGTCAGTGGAGATAGAGGAAGCACTAAATAAATATTTTTCGACAGAGTTCGCTATAGATAATGAAAATGTTGGCGAGGAAGATAGAGAGATACTTGCGTCTAGACCAGAAGAGATTGAGGTTCACATGGAAGAGATATTAGAAATACTGCAGAGTGTGAAAATAGATAAGTCAGCTGGGCCGGACGGGATCTATCTGATGTTGTTCAGCAAATGCACGACAGGAAGGTACAAATCAAGCTGATGCTAACAACGGCTCGTTTTGAGCCGCTAATTTGCAGTGAAGTGGCGGCGCCAATAAAAGGTGTCACGCAGCTCGTCTAATTCCACATCCTGAGCTCGAAATGACCAGATGTCTCTCGCAGAGTTTCGGCAGGGTCTTGCTTAGACGACACCATGACAGGTTTTCACTGGAGTGGATCATGAATTCGCGTCGGGACTGCGAATAAAACGATGGAAACTTCCAGCAGAGAAGGAGGCGACCCCGAAGCAGGCAGCTGAGGACAAATGTTTCTCCTTTGCCAGTGAAAGTCACTGCTTCACAAATTGGAAACTTCGAAGTGAAGCAGTGTTGGTGATTTTCTTCGCTGCTTGTTCACCTTTTTAATTCTGATTCCGTGAAAGTCAATGGCATTACATATCGACATTCTGCCAGCGGTGTGCGTGTCTGTTGGGCCAGTGGCGTAATGGATAACGCGTCTGACTTCGGATCAGAAGATTGTAGGTTCGAGTCCTACCTGGCTCGAGGGGAATGTCTGACTTTAACCGTGCCCCACGTTGACGCTCCCCTGTGATGTCCTGCCGGGACGTCGCTTCTGTGCTTCCACATTTGAAACTTGCATTTGTCCTATTATCCATTTCAAATTCCAGCTCACCACAACGGAGACCTCTGTCGCTTTGGGGGTATCTTTCTGTGTGTCTCCCTTTGTGGGTGAAAATGAGCATAAGTTCCTCAAAAGAGTTACAAGTCGCTGTGCAAAGGTCACACATCTGCCCCATTATTGTGCCATTTAAGAACACAGGATAAAGTCATTGACATTTGCACTGGGAACATTAGAACACACGAGACTTTGGGCCAAAGTTGGAAACTGCGACTGGAATGATTGGCTCTCTGATTAGCCGCGATGCACACAGGTGGAATGGCCTTTTCCCACTTTGTACATCTACGAAGACAAGTTGAAAATGTTCATAAAGTGTGTTTTATTTACACCAAATACGACAGTATCTATCGCCTTGTCTTGTTATTTACTTGTGAGGATTCCATACTCTCAGAACCGTGGCCCGGATCGTATTCCGGCTCATGGAATGCTGGTATTGTTCAGCTAACATGTCGGTGTACCAGTACTTCTGCCGATTTTCCGATGCTAGCAGGTCATTGGTTTTGTCCAAAACATTATGAATGTTAACATAATACGAATAGCTGCAGTTGCTGGAAATCTGAGCCAAAAACGAAAATTGATTGCGGAACGCAGAAAGACTGGCAACAGAAACATCGACTTTCCTGCTCCTCGGATGCTGCTGTGCTTTTCCAAAATTTTCTGATCTAAAATCAGGTTTCCAGCAACTGCAGTCCTCACTTTTGCCTCGTTCCTTCAGTGTCGCTGGTTCCCAATTCAAGAACTCCATCTCTAGCGGTTTCATGTCTGTACCTCCATGCTGTCGAGTTGAAGAGTGAAGAAAAGTAACTCACCCCCTCCATCTCTGGGGTAATTAGGGGCTGAAAGTGAATCGTATCACATTGAAGTGTATCTACAAGCGACTTAATCTCTGTCTTTTATTGGGAACCATCTCTTTCATTGTAACCATCAAGAAAGACCATTTCGTTCGCTAAAAAGAGAAATGAATATGTCACTAACCTTTGTTTGTTTCATGGCCAAGAATACTCAGATCAATAGCTCCCTTGCTTACCTCTGCTGGTCATGTTCGCAAAGCGGTCTAGCAAATTGCCAAGTGTGATTTTCCTTTCAATAAATAATGTTGAACCAATTTTGCTGCAAATATCTTGTCCTAACTTTGTGCTTTTCTTCTTTTACATTGGTGTCTCGCACCTTACAAATGACAGCAAAGGTATGAATGGAGATGGAAACATGTAACTCAAGTCAGCGGCAGCTTTCAATGAGATCACGGCTGATTTGGTCAATGCTCAGGGGGCGGTGCGGTCTGTAGTCATGGCCGAGTGGTTAAGGCGATGGATTGGAAATCCATTGGGTTTTCCCCACGTAGGTTCGAATCCTGCTGACTACGTTATGAACGCTTTCCTGCTGGAACTATTCAAAGTTCAGAAAGCCTGTTTTGCAAACCAGGCCTGTAATTTGATTAGACTTGAGAAACTCGAGTTCTTCATCAGAAATGCTCCACATTTAAAACATGATCTCTGTTTCTCTTTCCAGATACACTGCTCGACACATCGGGTTTCTGCAGTTGTTATTGAACGCTCTTTCAGAAGTGCTGCTTTTCATTAGATTCCTTTCATCCCTTGTCCTCTGTTCTCTGACTCTGGTCATTGGCAACACTTCCTCCTGCTCGTCAGAGTGCTCATTCCCCACCGCTCCCTCTCCCATCATTACAAACGACCGCAGGAAATTGCCACTTAACCATCTTTGTTCCAAAGTGAAACTCACCAGCCTAGGAACTCTCTCCACCAAACGGGACTTCTCATCCCTGGACATTGTGCAAGCCAGAGGATTGTGAAGAGTTACTGTGAAAATATTGTCAGTTGGCAGTTGGAAAAATGATTAGGAAGCAAACCGTATAATTTAGGCTCCAGCTTTGGAAATCTTGAGAAACCCTTTGGGAAATGGAATCATAGGAGATACAAGAAGTGTAAATTGTCAGTCCGAGTAGAGGAAGGGACATTGACTCTGATCTTCTCGGCACAGGAACTGATCTGAGACATTGAAAGAATTCTCGCTCCCGTACGCGAGGAATACAAACTTCATCTGGACTGTGGGATAATGAAAAACTCTGGAACACTCAAGACAGTATCCAAATATTGACTGAGATCACTACAGTACGAGTACTATAGATGGGTCAGTTTTTGTCCACTGTGTGCGGGAGGGCTTCCTGACACAGTATGTAGACATGCCTTGAAGGGAAGAAGCCACATTCGATTTAGTACTGGGTAATGAGCCTGGCCAGGTTTTAGATTTGGAAGTAGGTGAGCACTGTGGAGACAGCGATCACAATTCTCTCAGGTTTACTTTCGTGATGGAAAGGGACAGGTGTACTCCACGGAGCAAGAGTTTCAGCTGGTGGAAGGGAAATCACGATGCAATGAGGTAAGATTTAGGAATCGTAGAGTGGGGTAGGAAACTGTAGGGGGTGAGCACATTAAAAATGTGGAGGTTATTCAAGGAAAAGCTCCTGTGTGTCCTAGATAAGTATGTACCTGTCAGGGAGGGAGTAAGATATAGAACGCGTGAGCCGTGCTTTACTAAGCTAGTGGAAACCCTGGTCAAGAAGAACAAGAAGTCTTATGTTAGGAGAAAACGTGAAAACTCAGTTCGAGCGCTCAAGGGTTCCAACGATATCAGGAAAGACCTAAAAAGAGAGCTGAGAAGAACCAGGAGGAGACATGAGAAGTTGTTGGCAGATAGGATCAGGGTTAACCCTAAGGCTTTCCATAGGTATGTGAGCACTAAAAGAATGACGAGAGTTAAATTTGGGACAATCAAGGATAATAGTGGGAAGTCGTATGTGGAGTCAGTGGAGATAGAGGAAGCACTAAATAAATATTTTTCGACAGAGTTCTCTATAGATAATGAAAATGTTGGCGAGGAAGATACAGAGATACTTGCGTCTAGACCAGAAGAGATTGAGGTTCACATGGAAGAGATATTAGAAATACTGCAGAGTGTGAAAATAGATAAGTCAGCTGGGCCGGACGGGATCTATCTGATGTTGTTCAGCAAATGCACGACAGGAAGGTACAAATCAAGCTGATGCTAACAACGGCTCGTTTTGAGCCGCTAATTTGCAGTGAAGTGGCGGCGCCAATAAAAGGTGTCACGCAGCTCGTCTAATTCCACATCCTGAGCTCGAAATGACCAGATGTCTCTCGCAGAGTTTCGGCAGGGTCTTGCTTAGACGACACCATGACAGGTTTTCACTGGAGTGGATCATGAATTCGCGTCGGGACTGCGAATAAAACGATGGAAACTTCCAGCAGAGAAGGAGGCGACCCCGAAGCAGGCAGCTGAGGACAAATGTTTCTCCTTTGCCAGTGAAAGTCACTGCTTCACAAATTGGAAACTTCGAAGTGAAGCAGTGTTGGTGATTTTCTTCGCTGCTTGTTCACCTTTTTAATTCTGATTCCGTGAAAGTCAATGGCATTACATATCGACATTCTGCCAGCGGTGTGCGTGTCTGTTGGGCCAGTGGCGTAATGGATAACGCGTCTGACTTCGGATCAGAAGATTGTAGGTTCGAGTCCTCCCTGGCTCGAGGGGAATGTCTGACTTTAACCGTGCCCCACGTTGACGCTCCCCTGTGATGTCCTGCCGGGACGTCGCTTCTGTGCTTCCACATTTGAAACTTGCATTTGTCCTATTATCCATTTCAAATTCCAGCTCACCACAACGGAGACCTCTGTCGCTTTGGGGGTATCTTTCTGTGTGTCTCCCTTTGTGGGTGAAAATGAGCATAAGTTCCTCAAAAGAGTTACAAGTCGCTGTGCAAAGGTCACACATCTGCCCCATTATTGTGCCATTTAAGAACACAGGATAAAGTCATTGACATTTGCACTGGGAACATTAGAACACACGAGACTTTGGGCCAAAGTTGGAAACTGCGACTGGAATGATTGGCTCTCTGATTAGCCGCGATGCACACAGGTGGAATGGCCTTTTCCCACTTTGTACATCTACGAAGACAAGTTGAAAATGTTCATAAAGTGTGTTTTATTTACACCAAATACGACAGTATCTATCGCCTTGTCTTGTTATTTACTTGTGAGGATTCCATACTCTCAGAACCGTGGCCCGGATCGTATTCCGGCTCATGGAATGCTGGTATTGTTCAGCTAACATGTCGGTGTACCAGTACTTCTGCCGATTTTCCGATGCTAGCAGGTCATTGGTTTTGTCCAAAACATTATGAATGTTAACATAATACGAATAGCTGCAGTTGCTGGAAATCTGAGCCAAAAACGAAAATTGATTGCGGAACGCAGAAAGACTGGCAACAGAAACATCGACTTTCCTGCTCCTCGGATGCTGCTGTGCTTTTCCAAAATTTTCTGATCTAAAATCAGGTTTCCAGCAACTGCAGTCCTCACTTTTGCCTCGTTCCTTCAGTGTCGCTGGTTCCCAATTCAAGAACTCCATCTCTAGCGGTTTCATGTCTGTACCTCCATGCTGTCGAGTTGAAGAGTGAAGAAAAGTAACTCACCCCCTCCATCTCTGGGGTAATTAGGGGCTGAAAGTGAATCGTATCACATTGAAGTGTATCTACAAGCGACTTAATCTCTGTCTTTTATTGGGAACCATCTCTTTCATTGTAACCATCAGGAAAGACCATTTCGTTCGCTAAAAAGAGAAATGAATATGTCACTAACCTTTGTTTGTTTCATGGCCAAGAATACTCAGATCAATAGCTCCCTTGATTACCTCTGCTGGTCATGTTCGCAAAGCGGTCTAGCAAATTGCCAAGTGTGATTTTCCTTTCAATAAATAATGTTGAACCAATTTTGCTGCAAATATCTTGTCCTAACTTTGTGCTTTTCTTCTTTTACATTGGTGTCTCGCACCTTACAAATGACAGCAAAGGTATGAATGGAGATGGAAACATGTAACTCAAGTCAGCGGCAGCTTTCAATGAGATCACGGCTGATTTGGTCAATGCTCAGGGAGCGGTGCTGTCTGTAGTCATGGCCGAGTGGTTAAGGCGATGGATTAGAAATCCATTGGGTTTTCCCCACGTAGGTTCGAATCCTGCTGACTACGTTATGAACGCTTTCCTGCTGGAACTATTCAAAGTTCAGAAAGCCTGTTTTGCAAACCAGGCCTGTAATTTGATTAGACTTGAGAAACTCGAGTTCTTCATCAGAAATGCTCCACGTTTAAAACATGATCTCTGTTTCTCTTTCCAGATACACTGCTCGACACATCGGGTTTCTGCAGTTGTTATTGAACGCTCTTTCAGAAGTGCTGCTTTTCATTAGATTCCTTTCATCCCTTGTCCTCTGTTCTCTGACTCTGGTCATTGGCAACACTTCCTCCTGCTCGTCAGAGTGCTCATTCCCCACCGCTCCCTCTCCCATCATTACAAACGACCGCAGGAAATTGCCACTTAACCATCTTTGTTCCAAAGTGAAACTCACCAGCCTAGGAACTCTCTCCACCAAACGGGACTTCTCATCCCTGGACATTGTGCAAGCCAGAGGATTGTGAAGAGTTACTGTGAAAATATTGTCAGTTGGCAGTTGGAAAAATGATTAGGAAGCAAACCGTATAATTTAGGCTCCAGCTTTGGAAATCTTGAGAAACCCTTTGGGAAATGGAATCATAGGAGATACAAGAAGTGTAAATTGTCAGTCCGAGTAGAGGAAGGGACATTGACTCTGATCTTCTCGGCACAGGAACTGATCTGAGACATTGAAAGAATTCTCGCTCCCGTACGCGAGGAATACAAACTTCATCTGGACTGTGGGATAATGAAAAACTCTGGAACACTCAAGACAGTATCCAAATATTGACTGAGATCACTACAGTACGAGTACTATAGATGGGTCAGTTTTTGTCCACTGTGTGCGGGAGGGCTTCCTGACACAGTATGTAGACATGCCTTGAAGGGAAGAAGCCACTTTCGATTTAGTACTGGGTAATGAGCCTGGCCAGGTTTTAGATTTGGAAGTAGGTGAGCACTGTGGAGACAGCGATCACAATTCTCTCAGGTTTACTTTCGTGATGGAAAGGGACAGGTGTACTCCACGGAGCAAGAGTTTCAGCTGGTGGAAGGGAAATCACGATGCAATGAGGTAAGATTTAGGAATCGTAGAGTGGGGTAGGAAACTGTAGGGGGTGAGCACATTAAAAATGTGGAGGTTATTCAAGGAAAAGCTCCTGTGTGTCCTAGATAAGTATGTACCTGTCAGGGAGGGAGTAAGATATAGAACGCGTGAGCCGTGCTTTACTAAGCTAGTGGAAACCCTGGTCAAGAAGAACAAGAAGTCTTATGTTAGGAGAAAACGTGAAAACTCAGTTCGAGCGCTCGAGGGTTCCAACGATATCAGGAAAGACCTAAAAAGAGAGCTGAGAAGAACCAGGAGGAGACATGAGAAGTTGTTGGCAGATAGGATCAGGGTTAACCCTAAGGCTTTCCATAGGTATGTGAGCACTAAAAGAATGACGAGAGTTAAATTTGGGACAATCAAGGATAATAGTGGGAAGTCGTATGTGGAGTAAGTGGAGATAGAGGAAGCACTAAATAAATATTTTTCGACAGAGTTCGCTATAGATAATGAAAATGTTGGCGAGGAAGATAGAGAGATACTTGCGTCTAGACCAGAAGAGATTGAGGTTCACATGGAAGAGATATTAGAAATACTGCAGAGTGTGAAAATAGATAAGTCAGCTGGGCCGGACGGGATCTATCTGATGTTGTTCAGCAAATGCACGACAGGAAGGTACAAATCAAGCTGATGCTAACAACGGCTCGTTTTGAGCCGCTAATTTGCAGTGAAGTGGCGGCGCCAATAAAAGGTGTCACGCAGCTCGTCTAATTCCACATCCTGAGCTCGAAATGACCAGATGTCTCTCGCAGAGTTTCGGCAGGGTCTTGCTTAGACGACACCATGACAGGTTTTCACTGGAGTGGATCATGAATTCGCGTCGGGACTGCGAATAAAACGATGGAAACTTCCAGCAGAGAAGGAGGCGACCCCGAAGCAGGCAGCTGAGGACAAATGTTTCTCCTTTGCCAGTGAAAGTCACTGCTTCACAAATTGGAAACTTCGAAGTGAAGCAGTGTTGGTGATTTTCTTCGCTGCTTGTTCACCTTTTTAATTCTGATTCCGTGAAAGTCAATGGCATTACATATCGACATTCTGCCAGCGGTGTGCGTGTCTGTTGGGCCAGTGGCGTAATGGATAACGCGTCTGACCTCGGATCAGAAGATTGTAGGTTCGAGTCCTACCTGGCTCGAGGGGAATGTCTGACTTTAACCGTGCCCCACGTTGACGCTCCCCTGTGATGTCCTGCCGGGACGTCGCTTCTGTGCTTCCACATTTGAAACTTGCATTTGTCCTATTATCCATTTCAAATTCCAGCTCACCACGACGGAGACCTCTGTCGCTTTGGGGGTATCTTTCTGTGTGTCTCCCTTTGTGGGTGAAAATGAGCATAAGTTCCTCAAAAGAGTTACAAGTCGCTGTGCAAAGGTCACACATCTGCCCCATTATTGTGCCATTTAAGAACACAGGATAAAGTCATTGACATTTGCACTGGGAACATTAGAACACACGAGACTTTGGGCCAAAGTTGGAAACTGCGACTGGAATGATTGGCTCTCTGATTAGCCGCGATGCACACAGGTGGAATGGCCTTTTCCCACTTTGTACATCTACGAAGACAAGTTGAAAATGTTCATAAAGTGTGTTTTATTTACACCAAATACGACAGTATCTATCGCCTTGTCTTGTTATTTACTTGTGAGGATTCCATACTCTCAGAACCGTGGCCCGGATCGTATTCCGGCTCATGGAATGCTGGTATTGTTCAGCTAACATGTCGGTGTACCAGTACTTCTGCCGATTTTCCGATGCTAGCAGGTCATTGGTTTTGTCCAAAACATTATGAATGTTAACATAATACGAATAGCTGCAGCTGCTGGAAATCTGAGCCAAAAACGAAAATTGATTGCGGAACGCAGAAAGACTGGCAACAGAAACATCGACTTTCCTGCTCCTCGGATGCTGCTGTGCTTTTCCAAAATTTTCTGATCTAAAATCAGGTTTCCAGCAACTGCAGTCCTCACTTTTGCCTAGTTCCTTCAGTGTCGCTGGTTCCCAATTCAAGAACTCCATCTCTAGCGGTTTCATGTCTGTACCTCCATGCTGTCGAGTTGAAGAGTGAAGAAAAGTAACTCACCCCCTCCATCTCTGGGGTAATTAGGGGCTGAAAGTGAATCGTATCACATTGAAGTGTATCTACAAGCGACTTAATCTCTGTCTTTTATTGGGAACCATCTCTTTCATTGTAACCATCAGGAAAGACCATTTCGTTCGCTAAAAAGAGAAATGAATATGTCACTAACCTTTGTTTGTTTCATGGCCAAGAATACTCAGATCAATAGCTCCCTTGATTACCTCTGCTGGTCATGTTCGCAAAGCGGTCTAGCAAATTGCCAAGTGTGATTTTCCTTTCAAAAAATAATGTTGAACGAATTTTGCTGCAAATATCTTGTCCTAACTTTGTGCTTTTCTTCTTTTACATTGGTGTCTCGCACCTTACAAATGACAGCAAAGGTATGAATGGAGATGGAAACATGTAACTCAAGTCAGCAGCAGCTTTCAATGAGATCACGGCTGATTTGGTCAATGCTCAGGGGGCGGTGCTGTCTGTAGTCATGGCCGAGTGGTTAAGGCGATGGATTAGAAATCCATTGGGGTTTCCCCACGTAGGTTCGAATCCTGCTGACTACGTTGTGAACGCTTTCCTGCTGGAACTATTCAAAGTTCAGAAAGCCTGTTTTGCAAACCAGGCCTGTAATTTGATGAGACTTGAGAAACTCGAGTTCTTCATCAGAAATGCTCCACATTTAAAACATGATCTCTGTTTCTCTTTCCAGATACACTGCTCGACACATCGGGTTTCTGCAGTTTTATTGAACGCTCTTTCAGAAGTGCTGCTTTTCATTAGATTCCTTTCATCCCTTGTCCTCTGTTCTCTGACTCTGGTCATTGGCAACACTTCCTCCTGCTCGTCAGAGTGCTCATTCCCCACCGCTCCCTCTCCCATCATTACAAACGACCGCAGGAAATTGCCACTTAACCATCTTTGTGCCAAAGTGAAACTCACCAGCCTAGGAACTCTCTCCACCAAACGGGACTTCTCATCCCTGGACATTGTGCAAGCCAGAGGATTGTGAAGAGTTACTGTGAAAATATTGTCAGTTGGCAGTTGGAAAAATGATTAGGAAGCAAACCATATAATTTAGGCTCCAGCTTTGGAAATCTTGAGAAACCCTTTGGGAAATGGAATCATAGGAGATACAAGAAGTGTAAATTGTCAGTCCGAGTAGAGGAAGGGACATTGACTCTGATCTTCTCGGCACAGGAACTGATCTGAGACATTGAAAGAATTCTCGCTCCCGTACGCGAGGAATACAAACTTCATCTGGACTGTGGGATAATGAAAAACTCTGGAACACTCAAGACAGTATCCAAATATTGACTGAGAGCACTACAGTACGAGTACTATAGATGGGTCAGTTTTTGTCCACTGTGTGCGGGAGGGCTTCCTGACACTGTATGTAGACATGCCTTCAAAGGAAGAAGCCACTTTCGATTTAGTACTGGGTAGTGAGCCTGGCCAGGTTTTAGATTTGGAAGTAGGTGAGCACTGTGGAGACAGCGATCACAATTCTCTCAGGTTTACTTTCGTGATGGAAAGGGATAGGTGTACTCCACGGAGCAAGAGTTTCAGCTGGTGGAAGGGAAATCACGATGCAATGAGGTAAGATTTAGGAATCGTAGAGTGGGGTAGGAAACTGTAGGGGGTGAGCACATTAAAAATGTGGAGGTTATTCAAGGAAAAGCTCCTGTGTGTCCTAGATAAGTATGTACCTGTCAGGGAGGGAGTAAGATATAGAACGCGTGAGCCGTGCTTTACTAAGCTAGTGGAAACCCTGGTCAAGAAGAACAAGAAGTCTTATGTTAGGAGAAAACGTGAAAACTCAGTTCGAGCGCTCGAGGGTTCCAACGATATCAGGAAAGACCTAAAAAGAGAGCTGAGAAGAACCAGGAGGAGACATGAGAAGTTGTTGGCAGATAGGATCAGGGTTAACCCTAAGGCTTTCCATAGGTATGTGAGCACTAAAAGAATGACGAGAGTTAAATTTGGGACAATCAAGGATAATAGTGGGAAGTCGTATGTGGAGTAAGTGGAGATAGAGGAAGCACTAAATAAATATTTTTCGACAGAGTTCGCTATAGATAATGAAAATGTTGGCGAGGAAGATAGAGAGATACTTGCGTCTAGACCAGAAGAGATTGAGGTTCACATGGAAGAGATATTAGAAATACTGCAGAGTGTGAAAATAGATAAGTCAGCTGGGCCGGACGGGATCTATCTGATGTTGTTCAGCAAATGCACGACAGGAAGGTACAAATCAAGCTGATGCTAACAACGGCTCGTTTTGAGCCGCTAATTTGCAGTGAAGTGGCGGCGCCAATAAAAGGTGTCACGCAGCTCGTCTAATTCCACATCCTGAGCTCGAAATGACCAGATGTCTCTCGCAGAGTTTCGGCAGGGTCTTGCTTAGACGACACCATGACAGGTTTTCACTGGAGTGGATCATGAATTCGCGTCGGGACTGCGAATAAAACGATGGAAACTTCCAGCAGAGAAGGAGGCGACCCCGAAGCAGGCAGCTGAGGACAAATGTTTCTCCTTTGCCAGTGAAAGTCACTGCTTCACAAATTGGAAACTTCGAAGTGAAGCAGTGTTGGTGATTTTCTTCGCTGCTTGTTCACCTTTTTAATTCTGATTCCGTGAAAGTCAATGGCATTACATATCGACATTCTGCCAGCGGTGTGCGTGTCTGTTGGGCCAGTGGCGTAATGGATAACGCGTCTGACCTCGGATCAGAAGATTGTAGGTTCGAGTCCTACCTGGCTCGAGGGGAATGTCTGACTTTAACCGTGCCCCACGTTGACGCTCCCCTGTGATGTCCTGCCGGGACGTCGCTTCTGTGCTTCCACATTTGAAACTTGCATTTGTCCTATTATCCATTTCAAATTCCAGCTCACCACGACGGAGACCTCTGTCGCTTTGGGGGTATCTTTCTGTGTGTCTCCCTTTGTGGGTGAAAATGAGCATAAGTTCCTCAAAAGAGTTACAAGTCGCTGTGCAAAGGTCACACATCTGCCCCATTATTGTGCCATTTAAGAACACAGGATAAAGTCATTGACATTTGCACTGGGAACATTAGAACACACGAGACTTTGGGCCAAAGTTGGAAACTGCGACTGGAATGATTGGCTCTCTGATTAGCCGCGATGCACACAGGTGGAATGGCCTTTTCCCACTTTGTACATCTACGAAGACAAGTTGAAAATGTTCATAAAGTGTGTTTTATTTACACCAAATACGACAGTATCTATCGCCTTGTCTTGTTATTTACTTGTGAGGATTCCATACTCTCAGAACCGTGGCCCGGATCGTATTCCGGCTCATGGAATGCTGGTATTGTTCAGCTAACATGTCGGTGTACCAGTACTTCTGCCGATTTTCCGATGCTAGCAGGTCATTGGTTTTGTCCAAAACATTATGAATGTTAACATAATACGAATAGCTGCAGTTGCTGGAAATCTGAGCCAAAAACGAAAATTGATTGCGGAACGCAGAAAGACTGGCAACAGAAACATCGACTTTCCTGCTCCTCGGATGCTGCTGTGCTTTTCCAAAATTTTCTGATCTAAAATCAGGTTTCCAGCAACTGCAGTCCTCACTTTTGCCTCGTTCCTTCAGTGTCGCTGGTTCCCAATTCAAGAACTCCATCTCTAGCGGTTTCATGTCTGTACCTCCATGCTGTCGAGTTGAAGAGTGAAGAAAAGTAACTCACCCCCTCCATCTCTGGGGTAATTAGGGGCTGAAAGTGAATCGTATCACATTGAAGTGTATCTACAAGCGACTTAATCTCTGTCTTTTATTGGGAACCATCTCTTTCATTGTAACCATCAGGAAAGACCATTTCGTTCGCTAAAAAGAGAAATGAATATGTCACTAACCTTTGTTTGTTTCATGGCCAAGAATACTCAGATCAATAGCTCCCTTGATTACCTCTGCTGGTCATGTTCGCAAAGCGGTCTAGCAAATTGCCAAGTGTGATTTTCCTTTCAAGAAATAATGTTGAACCAATTTTGCTGCAAATATCTTGTCCTAACTTTGTGCTTTTCTTCTTTTACATTGGTGTCTCGCACCTTACAAATGACAGCAAAGGTATGAATGGAGATGGAAACATGTAACTCAAGTCAGCGGCAGCTTTCAATGAGATCACGGCTGATTTGGTCAATGCTCAGGGGGCGGTGCTGTCTGTAGTCATGGCCGAGTGGTTAAGGCGATGGATTAGAAATCCATTGGGTTTTCCCCACGTAGGTTCGAATCCTGCTGACTACGTTATGAACGCTTTCCTGCTGGAACTATTCAAAGTTCAGAAAGCCTGTTTTGCAAACCAGGCCTGTAATTTGATTAGACTTGAGAAACTCGAGTTCTTCATCAGAAATGCTCCACGTTTAAAACATGATCTCTGTTTCTCTTTCCAGATACACTGCTCGACACATCGGGTTTCTGCAGTTGTTATTGAACGCCCTGAGCAGAAGTGCTGCTTTTCATTAGATTCCTTTCATCCCTTGTCCTCTGTTCTCTGACTCTGGTCATTGGCAACACTTCCTCCTGCTCGTCAGAGTGCTCATTCCCCACCGCTCCCTCTCCCATCATTACAAACGACCGCAGGAAATTGCCACTTAACCATCTTTGTTCCAAAGTGAAACTCACCAGCCTAGGAACTCTCTCCACCAAACGGGACTTCTCATCCCTGGACATTGTGCAAGCCAGAGGATTGTGAAGAGTTACTGTGAAAATATTGTCAGTTGGCAGTTGGAAAAATGATTAGGAAGCAAACCGTATAATTTAGGCTCCAGCTTTGGAAATCTTGAGAAACCCTTTGGGAAATGGAATCATAGGAGATACAAGAAGTGTAAATTGTCAGTCCGAGTAGAGGAAGGGACATTGACTCTGATCTTCTCGGCACAGGAACTGATCTGAGACATTGAAAGAATTCTCGCTCCCGTACGCGAGGAATACAAACTTCATCTGGACTGTGGGATAATGAAAAACTCTGGAACACTCAAGACAGTATCCAAATATTGACTGAGATCACTACAGTACGAGTACTATAGATGGGTCAGTTTTTGTCCACTGTGTGCGGGAGGGCTTCCTGACACAGTATGTAGACATGCCTTCAAGGGAAGAAGCCACTTTCGATTTAGTACTGGGTAGTGAGCCTGGCCAGGTTTTAGATTTGGAAGTAGGTGAGCACTGTGGAGACAGCGATCACAATTCTCTCAGGTTTACTTTCGTGATGGAAAGGGATAGGTGTACTCCACGGAGCAAGAGTTTCAGCTGGTGGAAGGGAAATCACGATGCAATGAGGTAAGATTTAGGAATCGTAGAGTGGGGTAGGAAACTGTAGGGGGTGAGCACATTAAAAATGTGGAGGTTATTCAAGGAAAAGCTCCTGTGTGTCCTAGATAAGTATGTACCTGTCAGGGAGGGAGTAAGATATAGAACGCGTGAGCCGTGCTTTACTAAGCTAGTGGAAACCCTGGTCAAGAAGAACAAGAAGTCTTATGTTAGGAGAAAACGTGAAAACTCAGTTCGAGCGCTCGAGGGTTCCAACGATATCAGGAAAGACCTAAAAAGAGAGCTGAGAAGAACCAGGAGGAGACATGAGAAGTTGTTGGCAGATAGGATCAGGGTTAACCCTAAGGCTTTCGATAGGTATGTGAGCACTAAAAGAATGACGAGAGTTAAATTTGGGACAATCAAGGATAATAGTGGGAAGTCGTATGTGGAGTAAGTGGAGATAGAGGAAGCACTAAATAAATATTTTTCGACAGAGTTCGCTATAGATAATGAAAATGTTGGCGAGGAAGATAGAGAGATACTTGCGTCTAGACCAGAAGAGATTGAGGTTCACATGGAAGAGATATTAGAAATACTGCAGAGTGTGAAAATAGATAAGTCAGCTGGGCCGGACGGGATCTATCTGATGTTGTTCAGCAAATGCACGACAGGAAGGTACAAATCAAGCTGATGCTAACAACGGCTCGTTTTGAGCCGCTAATTTGCAGTGAAGTGGCGGCGCCAATAAAAGGTGTCACGCAGCTCGTCTAATTCCACATCCTGAGCTCGAAATGACCAGATGTCTCTCGCAGAGTTTCGGCAGGGTCTTGCTTAGACGACACCATGACAGGTTTTCACTGGAGTGGATCATGAATTCGCGTCGGGACTGCGAATAAAACGATGGAAACTTCCAGCAGAGAAGGAGGCGACCCCGAAGCAGGCAGCTGAGGACAAATGTTTCTCCTTTGCCAGTGAAAGTCACTGCTTCACAAATTGGAAACTTCGAAGTGAAGCAGTGTTGGTGATTTTCTTCACTGCTTGTTCACCTTTTTAATTCTGATTCCGTGAAAGTCAATGGCATTACATATCGACATTCTGCCAGCGGTGTGCGTGTCTGTTGGGCCAGTGGCGTAATGGATAACGCGTCTGACTTCGGATCAGAAGATTGTAGGTTCGAGTCCTACCTGGCTTGAGGGGAATGTCTGACTTTAACCGTGCCCCACGTTGACGGTCCCCTGTGATGTCCGGCCGGGACGTCGCTTCTGTGCTTCCACATTTGGAACTTGCATTTGTCCTATTATCCATTTCAAATTCCAGCTCACCACAACGGAGACCTCTGTCGCTTTGGGGGTATCTTTCTGTGTGTCTCCCTTTGTGGGTGAAAATGAGCATAAGTTCCTCAAAAGAGTTACAAGTCGCTGTGCAAAGGTCACACATCTGCCCCATTATTGTGCCATTTAAGAACACAGGATAAAGTCATTGACATTTGCACTGGGAACATTAGAACACACGGGACTTTGGGCCAAAGTTGGAAACTGCGACTGGAATGATTGGCTCTCTGATTAGCCGCGATGCACACAGGTGGAATGGCCTTTTCCCACTTTGTACATCTACGAAGACAAGTTGAAAATAATCTGCAAGGAAAATGTTCATAAAGGGTGTTTTATTTACACCAAATACGACAGTATCTATCGCCTTGTCTTGTTATTTACTTGTGAGGATTCCATACTCTCAGAACCGTGGCCCGGATCGTATTCCGGCTCATGGAATGCTGGTATTGTTCAGCTAACATGTCGGTGTACCAGTACTTCTGCCGATTTTCCGATGCTAGCAGGTCATTGGTTTTGTCCAAAACATTATGAATGTTAACATAATACGAATAGCTGCAGTTGCTGGAAATCTGAGCCAAAAACGAAAATTGATTGCGGAACGCAGAAAGACTGGCAACAGAAACATCGACTTTCCTGCTCCTCGGATGCTGCTGTGCTTTTCCAAAATTTTCTGATCTAAAATCAGGCTTCCAGCATCTGCAGTCCTCACTTTTGCCTAGTTCCTTCAGTGTCGCTGGTTCCCAATTCAAGAAAATTGAAGAAAAGTAACTCACCCCCTCCATCTCTGGGGTAATTAGGGGCTGAAAGTGAATCGTATCACATTGAAGTTTATCTACAAGCGACTTAATCTCTGTCTTTTATTGGGAACCAACTCTTTCATTGTAACCATCAGGAAAGACCATTTCGTTCGCTAAAAAGAGAAATGAATATGTCACTAACCTTTGTTTGTTTCATGGCCAAGAATACTCAGATCAATAGCTCCCTTGATTACCTCTGCTGGTCATGTTCGCAAAGAGGTCTAGCAAATTGCCAAGTGTGATTTTCCTTTCAATAAATAATTTTGACTCAGTTTGCTGCAAATATCTTTTCCAAACATTGTGCTTTTCTTCTTTTACATTGGTGTCTCGCACCTTACAAATGACAGCAAAGGTATGAAAGGAGGTGGAAGCATTTAACTCATCAAGTCAGCGACAGCTTTCAATGAGATATCGGCTGATTTGGTCACTGCTCAACGATGCAGCTTTGTCTGTCGTCATGGCCGCGTGGTTAAGCTGAATGATGAGAAGTTCTTTGGGGTTTCCCCACGTCGGTTCGTGTCCTGCTGACGTACGTTGTGAATGCTTTCCCGCTGGAACAATTTCTACTCGATGTTCAGAACGCTTATCTTGCAAACCAGACCGGTAATTTGATTAGACTTGGGAAATTCGAGTTCTTCATCAGAAATGTTCTGTATTTAAAGCATTATCTCTAAGAATGACGAGAGTTAAATTTGGGACAATCAAGGATAATAGTGGGAAGTTTTGTGTGGAGTCAGAGGAGATAGGGGAAGCACTAAATTAATATTTTTCGACAGTGTTCGATATAGAAATGAAAACGTTGGCGAGGAAGATACAGAGATACTTGCGTCTAGTGTAGTAGAGATTGAGGTTCACAAGGATTAGGTAATAGAAATACTGAAGATTGTGAAAACAGACAAGTCCCCTGGTCCGGATGGGATCTGTCCTAGGAACCTTCTGGGAAGCAAGGGAAGACATTGATGAGCCTTTGGAATTGATCGTCAAATCATCGTTGTCTACAGGAATAGAGCCCGTGGAATGGAGCATAGCATATGTTGTTCTCTTGTGCAAAAGGTTTCGTAGAGACAACCCTGATAATTACAGACCAGTGAATTCACTGCAGTTGTTGGTAACGTGTTGGAAAAAGGTTATTATAGATAGGATTTATGACCATCTCGCAAAGAATAATCTGATCAGGGACAGTCAGCACAGTTTTGTGATGGTTAGGCCTTGCTTAACGAATCTCGTTGACTTTTTTGACAAAGTGACCAAACAGGTAGATGACAGTAACCCGGTTGATGTGGTGTATATGGGTTTCAGCAAGTTGTTCGATAAGTTTCTCCACAATAGGCTTTTATACAAAATGCGGAGGAATGGAATTATGGGAGAGTTTCCAGCTTTGATCAGTAATTGGCTTGCCAACAGAAAACAGTGTTGTAGTTGATGTAACATGTTCTTCTTGGAGTTTAGGTCCTGGCGCCGTAACACAAGGGTTGGTGTTAGGTCCACTGCTGTTACATGAGATCTAACCTTGCCAATCAGTCTCCCATGGGAAACATTATTGAACACCTTACTGAAGACCGTATGGATCACATTTACTGCTCTGCCCTCATCAATCTTCTTTGTTACTTCTTCAAAAAAATTATCAAGTTTGTGAGACATGATTTCCCACGCACAAAGCCATGTTAATAATCTCGAATCAGTCCTTGCCTTTCCAAATACATGTACATTCTGTTCCTCAGGATTCCCTCCAACAATTAGAGTATTCTTGGCAGATGCAGTTTCATGTAGGGAATGCGAGGTCATATACTTTGTTGGGAAGAATCAAAAGACACACGAGTGTTAAAATCGATCGATAAAAAAAGAAGTGCGGTGCAGAGGAGTCTCAGTGTTCTTATACATGAAACGAACAAAGGTTAATCACATATTTATTTCTTGCTGGCAAAACAAAGCCTTTTCTGATGCTCACAATTAAAGAGATGGTTTGCAAGAAAATAGGAAAATTAAGTCACCAGTAGAGTAATCAATTACCAAGATACCCCTCGTGATGTTTTATGGGACACCTGGCGGGAGGGTGGTCCTCCAACCAATCAAAGTGAACTAGAGGCAGAACTAGACTAAACCACGTGATCACCCTCGCGCGCGGAGGAGAGTCGCTGTAATGAATGATCGGGAAGTTATGGAGCGAAAGGATACGGTAAGGAAAGAAATAAATAAACAGAGGGAAACGGGAGAAAAACTGTGTTACTATGAGCGGAGAGGTTTTACAAACATGTTGTGCACGTCGGAAAACACAAATTTGAAGAACCCAGTCCCGTGTTTGTAGTAAACGGGGAATTGCCTCAGCGCGGCTGCAGGCCTGAGTGAGCGCCGCCATCTTTATTCGGGGCAACGATTCAGTGGACACGTGTGCGGCCGCCATCTTTGTAGGGGGAAAGGTGCAGCATGGCGCATGTGCAGCCTTTCTCTGGTACAGAGTCATTGGGCAGGATTTACACAGAACACATTCACACTCAGAGTAATGGATGTTTATTTCTGGATTTGTTTTGTCATTCATTTAAATGACTTGCTGTCGTAACTGAGTTTGCATGTCATTCAAAATTGGAGGTATTGTGCATAGTGAAAAAGGTTACCTCAGGTTACAGTGAGATATTGATCAGATACGGATTAATTTAGATAAATGTGTGGTGCTGCGTTTTGGAAAAGCAAGTCAGGGCAGGACTTATACACTAGGGGAAAGTGAAGACTGCAGATACTGGAGATCAGAGCTGAAAAATGTGTTGCTGGAAAATCACAGCAGGTCAAGCAGCATCCAAAGATCAGGAGAATCGACATTTCGGGCATGAACCCTTCTTCAGGATTCCTGAAGAAGGGCTCATGTCCGAAACGTCGATTCTCCTGATCTTTGGATGCTGCCTGACCTGCTGTGCTTTTCCAGCAACACGTTTTTCAGCCCAGGACTTATACACTGAATGGCAAGGCCCTGGAGACCCTTGCGGAACAAAGAGACCTTGGACTGCACGATCATAGTCCTTGCAAGTCAATTTGCAGGTAGATAGGATGATGAAGAAGGTGTTCAGTATATTTTCCTTTATTGGTTAGAGCATTGAGTATAGGATGTGGGAGGTCATGTTGCTGTACAGGACATTCGTTCGGCCACTTTTGGAATATTGTGTGCAGTTCTGGCCTGCCTCCAATCAGAAGGGTGCTGTGAAACTTGAAAGGTTTCAAAAAAGACTTACAAGGATGTTGTTAGGGTTGGAGGATTTGAGCTATAGGGTGAGGCGTAAAAGGCTGGGGCTGTTTTCCCTGGAGTGCCATTGGCTGAGCGGTGATGTTATGGAGGTTTATACAATCATGAGGAGCATGAACAGGGTAAATGAACAAGATGTTTTCCCTGGAGTAGTGGTCTCCAAAAGTAGAGGACATTGCTTTAGGGTGAACGGGGCAAAAATTCAAAGGGGGCTGAAGGGCAACTCTTTCATGCAGTGAGTGGAATGAGCTGCCAGAGAAAGTGGTGGAGGCTAGTACAATTAAAACTTGTTGAAGGCATCTAAATGGACATATGATATGATTGGGAAGCGTTTACAGGGATATGGGCCAAGTGCTGACAAATGGGAATGGATTAGGTTCGGATACCTTGTTGGCATGGATGAGTTAAACCGAAGGGTCTGTGTCGGTGCTATACATCTCGATGACTGTGGGATCATAACAGCTTATACAGCTTTGCTTCATCTCTGGGCTCCCTTATGACCACTTTGTCAATATCTAGCTTGCTCAGTACCGAACAATGGGTGTATTTTGGGTCTGTTTAGTATTTTACAATTACTTTTACAGACATTTTTGTAAGTTAATTTTTCTCTGCCGCCCAGCCCCTGACCATGTGCTGCTTATTAATTTTTTTCTGGAAAATCTTTGACAGTCAAGAATTCATTTTTCCAATAAGCAAGTGTATTTTCCTTCCATTTCTGACGATCACATTCTGCACCATTTTCATTCCCTGTCATCTGTTTTGCACTCCCTGAAACATCAACTGTGTTTCTCCTTCCACAGAAACCAGTGATTAATGCCAAAGCCCTGTTGCTTGTTGAGAGGGTGATGTTTGACTTTCTTGTACAGCTGCAGTGGTGAAGGTGCTCCCACAATGTGGTTGGGTAAGAGACATTACAGAGTATTCATTACAGCAACAGTGATGATTTGAAGGTAATGTCCACATCAAGAACAGTTTGTAGTTTTATTATCCTGCTTATAATTTCACAAAAATATTATTGGGAACTTTAGACATGAGGCCAGAGAAGGATGATATTAGGTCAGGTGACCAAAAGCATTGCCAAATAAGCAGGCTTTGAGGAATGTCTTAAAGGAGGAAAGCAGACCTGTGAGGTTTTGGCTGCGAATTTCAGAAAATGTTGCTTTGGCAACTGTAAAAGCAGCCACACAGGTGAAGTAATCAATTAACAGGTCATTGGGAGTCTCGAACAGAATGGGTTGTCGAGATCTTCAAGGATGTGAGATGCAGCGAGCTAGGGATGATCACAACCAGGAATTAAATCAAGGGTGAGAATTTTAAATTGAGGGATGTGGGCCGGATGCTGGCAGGTGGGACGGAATTGGGTTGGAATATCTGGTCGGCATGGACGGGTTGGATTGAAGGATCTGTTTTTCATGCTGTACATCTCTTTGGCTCTATGTTGTTGATTATGAATAGGAGCCTTTTGATGGATCGACAAGTTTTGGTACGAGGGAGTACTTGGGCAGCAGAGATTTAGTTTTTAAGATTACAGGGAGATTGAATGTGGGAAGCTGGCCAGGAGTGTGTTTGGATACTGAAGTCTGGAGATAACACAGGGTGGATGAGAGTGTATGAGCTGAGACAAGGGTTTTACACAACTAGAAATCGTAGTCTTGGAGTGGGACTGGGCTGTCACCCACACCTCGCCTCTGGGATTCAGTTAGTTGCCAGGTTGTGAATCAGGGCAGTAACACAATCGGGAGCTGAGTGGCCCTGGTGGAGCCTAAAATGAGTGTCACTCAGCTGGCTGTTGCTGAGCAGCAGCTGCTTGATAGCCCTGTCGATGACATCTTCCATCACTTTACTGCTGATCGAGTGTGGACTGATAGATGGAAATTGCCTGGGTTGGGTTGCCCTGTGTTTTTGTGTTGAATATTCCTGGGCAATGTTCCACATTGTCGGTAGATGCCAGTGCTGGAGCGGTACCTGGCTTGGTGGGTGGTAAGTTCTGGAGCTCAAACCATCAGTATTATTGCCAGAATATTGGTCGGGCCCGTAGCCTTTGCACTACTTAACCATTTCTTGATGTTATTCGCACTGAAACATACAGGCTTAAAACTCACATCTGTGATGTTAGAAACCACTGGAGAAGGCTGAGATGGATCATCCCACTTTGCACTTCTGGCTGCAGATTGCTGCAAATGCTGTCATCTTATCTGGTGCGTGGTTGTGTGAGACCCCTCCATCAGTAAGGGTGGGGATATCTGTGATGTTTTCTCCAGAGAGTTGTTCAATTGTCCATCACCGTTCACAACTGGGTGTGGCTGAACTGCAGAGCTCCGATCTGATCTATTGGTTGTGGGATTTGTTTACCTCTGTTGCTTGCTGCTGATGCTGTTTGACATGAAATAGCTTCAGGAAATGGTTTAAGTAGAAATCAAAGAGATTAAACAAATATATCACAGACAAAAGTTGAACTGGACCAGAGAATAGGACCCCTTAAAGATTAACGAGGCTGTCTATGGAACCACCGGGGGGTGGGAAAGATATGCAAATATTTCACGTCCTTTTTACTGGAGAAAGATATGGAATCTCGAGAATTTGGGGAAATAAACAGAGAGAACTTGAAAAGTATCCATGTTACAGTGGAGGTGTTCCTGGACGTCTTGAATCGCATCAAGGTAGATAAAGCCCTGGGACCTGATCGGATGTATCCCGGAACTGTCTGGAAATCTAGGAAAGTGATTGTTGGGCCTCTCCTGAGGTATTTGTATCATTGATAGCGACAGCTGAGGTGCCATTATTTTAAAAAGGTGATAAGGAGAGGCCATGGAACAAGAGAATAGTGAGCCTGAAGTCAGTGGCAGGCAAGTTGTTGGAAGGGATTCTGAGGGACAGGATGTCCATCTATTTGGAAAAGTAAGGAATACTCATTGACTGTTGTCACTGTGGCTTTGTACGTGCACAATCGTGTCTCACTAACTTGAGTGAGTGTTTTGAAGTGACAAAGAAAATTGATTAAACCAGGCTGTGAACATTGTTTATATGGACATTCGACAAGGTTCCACAAAGCAGACTGGTTAGCAGGGTTAGATAACATGGAATGAAGGGAGAACAAGCCATTTGGGTACAAAACTGGCTTCATGGTAGGAGACAGAGGGTGATGATGGAGATTTGCTTTGTGGACTGGAGGTCTGTGAGCAGCAGTGTGCAACAAGGATCGATTATTGGGTACTTAAATAAATGACTTGGATGTGAATATATGAGGTATGGTTAGTAGCTTTACACAAGAAACCAAAATTGGAGGTGTAGTTGACAGCGAAGAAGGTTAGTTCAGAATACAACAGGATCTTGATCAGATGGGCCAGTGGAGCAAGGAATAGCAGATAGAGTTAAATTTCGATAAATGTTAGCTGTTGGATTTTGTAAAGGCCAATCAGGGCAGGACGTATACACTTACTGGTAAGGTCCTGGGGAGTGTTGCTGAGCAAAGAGACCTTGGAGTGCAGGTACATAGTTCCTTGAAAGTAGAGTCACATGTAGGTAAGGGAGTGAATGCAGTCTTTGTTATGCTCTCCGTCATGTTGTGGCTGTACTAGACATTGATTAAGCCTCTTCTGGAATTCCGTTTTCAGTTCCAATCTACCTGTTCCAGGAATGATGTTGTGAAACTTGAAACATTTCAGAAAATGTTTGCAAGGACTTTGCCAGAGTTGGACAGTTTGAGGGCAGTGCATGTTTGGAGTGAGCTGCCAAGGGAAGGGGTGGAGGCTAGTACAATTACAACATTTAAAAGACATTGATTAAGCCACTTCTCGTATTCTGTTTTCAGTTTGAATTTCCCTGTTCTGGAAAGGATGTTGTGATACGTGAAAAGGTTCAGACAAGATTTACAAAACGTTGCCAGGTTTGGAGGATTTGGGCTACAGGGAGCGGCTGAATAGGCTGGGGTTAATTTCCCTGGAGAGTCCAAGACTGAGAGGTGACTTCATGGAGGTTTATAAAATCACGAGGGGCATGGATAAGGTGAGCAGCCGGGGTTCTTTTTCCTGAGGTTAGGTGGGTCCAAAGCTAGAGCACATGGTTGAGAGGGCAACGATTTAAAAGGAATCTAAGGGCAACGTTTTCAAGCTGAGTGTGGTGTGTGTATGGAATGAGCTGCCAGATGCAGTAGTGGAGGCTGATAAAATCACAACATTTAAAAGGCATCCGATTGGGTACGTGAACAGGAAGGGTTTTGATGGATGCAGGCCAATAGCTGGCAAATGGGACTCCAGTAGTTTAGGATTCCTAGTTGGCATGGACGAATTGGACCGAAGTTCTGTTTCTGTGCTGTATATGTCTATGACGTTAATAAACTAAGATGCGTTCCTCTTTTGTGGAGAGCAAGCTGCAGCACAGATAATTGTCCTTGGAGCTGAGAAGGTGAAGCAGTGATTTTGACCTGGTGCAGATTTGGTTCCAAGGTCTTGAATTTGTGGAGAGAGAGGAATTGTTAACACTGTCCCAACTTTTAGTAACTACTTTCAAGTAATTGGCAAATAATACAAAGTGAAAATGTGAACACTATTTTACTCGGTAAGTTCTGAGCATCTGGAACAGTCTGAACGACACAGATTCAGCAGGCATTCTGAAAGAGACTTGGAATTTTAATTTTTAAGGAAAGATTTGCGGGGCTGTGGGCAAATAGAAGGGGAATTGGGACAGATTTGCAGCATCTCCAGAGGGAGAGAGTCCAGCCCCAATGGGCTGAATAGCCCCCAGGCCCTGTGATGTGTGTATCTGTGATACTGTCCCATTCACTGTGAATGATGAAGCTCATCCCAGGGCAGAGACAGGGAGGAGCCCTCCACTCTCATCACAATGGGGCCTGGCTGATTGACGGCAGCTCCAGACCAATGGGAGGAGAGTCTGTGTGGTCCTGCAGCCAATAAGAGTGAATGAGGTGTGTGGCAGCAAGATGACACCTGTCGATGAGCTGTGCAGGTGCAGTGTCACTGTTTGGGGTTGGGAGAGACAGCAGAGACTGGGACAGAGGCTGTGGGACCTGAATTACTCCCGGTAAATAAAAACCAAAAGAACTGTGGAAGATGTAAATCAGAAACAACAACCAGGAGGTTCTGGAAAAGCTCAGCAGGTCTGGCAGCATCTGTGATGAGAAATCAGAGTTAAAGTTTCAGACCCAGTGTCCCTTCCTCAGAACTGATAATGAGAGAAAAAATGTTGGTTTACATGCAGCAGGTAGGGTTTAGGGGAGGATGTAAGGATTAAAGGATAGGTGGGGATAGAGCGAGAAGAAGGGAGTGGATAACGATCTGGCTGGGGGAGGGCGACTAGCTGTTACTGGAGCCTGTTAGTGGTTAACCATTGGTAGTATGTAATGGCAGGCTGTGAGAACAAGGTCTGGTGTGTGGGGGTAGGGGGGCTAGGACATGGGGTTGTTAAACTATGGTCAGCCACTAACTGTCTCCGTTGTAAGCTGTTTCCCACAGACATCACTCCATGATTGGAGCTGCAGAGGACAGCTGCAGATGGGCGGCACGGTGGTATAGTGGTTAGCACTGCCGCCTCTCAGCGCCAGAGACCTGGGTTCTATTCCTAACTCAGGCAACTGTCTCTGTGGAGTTTGCACATTCTCCCAGTGTCTGCGTGGGTTTCCTCCGGGTGCTCCGGTTTCCTCCCACAGTCCAAAAATGTACAGGTTAGGTGAATTGGCCACGCTAAATTGCCCGTAGTGTTAGATGTAGGGAAATGGGTCTGGGTGGGTGGCTCTTTAGACGGTTTGTCTGATCTAAAAAACTCTTCAATATCCTTCCCAACCCCCTCTGTACTCCTCCTTAAAGTTGTTCTCTTTAATCAATGTTTCCAGCATTCGTGAAGCACTTTAGCAGAATTGTCAGTGCGAAAGGCTCCATCCAATGCAGGTCGTTGTTGTTAATGTCTGACATGAGGAGAAACAGGAATGAACACTCTCTCTTATACCTGATGAACAGCAGCAAAAGCAGGAAGCACTGAGCATGCTCCAACCCACAAAGGGCCTCTGGTGATTGATCTCAGTACAGGACCAATAAGAGGATGGGGATGGGGCTGGAAGACAAGGTCGTGCCGGTTGGTCTGAGTGAATGAGGGGTGTGGCTACACTCACCCACGTGATAAGCTTCTGGATTAGTGGTGCTGGAAGAGAACAGCAGTTCAGGCAGCATCCAAGGAGCAGTGAAATTGACGTTTCGGTCAAAAGCCCTTCATCAGGAATAAAGTGATACCACGTGATAAGCTTCACTGGCAGCACTGTGATGTTGTGACCAAGGCATTGGAAATGTGTGAAGGTGCAGGGCATGGTTAAGGAAAGACATATTGACCAGGAAGAGAAGGAAATTTTAATGGAACGGGCTGAGACGTTTTACAGAACTTAGTGCACATCGGAAAACACAAATTAGAAAATCCCAGGCCCGTGTTTGTGGCAAATGGCAAAATGCTTCAAATGGTGAAAGGTGTGAGTGATCACCGCCATCTTTATTGGGGGCAGTGATCCACGGGACACGTGTGTGGCCGCCAACTTTGAGAGGGGCAAGCTGTAGGGGGACGCATGCGCAGCCTTCCTTGGTAGGGAGTGATAGGGCAGGATTTACACAGTGTCAGAGTCAGGATGTTTTCAATGTCAAAGAGTGTGATGCTGGAAAAGCACAGCAGGTCAGGCAGCAGCCGATTGGTGGGAAGGAAGATGGAAACGTAGGACAGCTCAAGAGGGCAGTGCCGAGTTGAAAGGCTGGATCTGGGATAAGGTGGGGGAGTGAAAATGAGGAAACTGGTGAAATCCACATTGATCCCATGTGGTTGGAGGATCTGAACACAGATGATGAGGCGTTCTTCGTCCAGGCATCAGATGCCTGGGATTTGGCGGTGGAGGTGGCCCAGGACCTGCATATCTTTGGTGGAGCGGGAAGGGGAGTTAAAGTCTTTGGGCACAGGCAGTTTGGCTTGTTTAGTGTTTTACTGTTACTTTCACAGACCTTTTGTAAGTTAATTTTCCTCTGCTGCCCAACCCCTGACAATGTGCTGCTCTCTAAACGGACTAAATTTTCCACAGTATCTTGGGATAGTGAATAATTCTTTTTTTCAACAAAAGAGTGCATTTTCCTTCCATTTCTGACCATCAAATTCTGCAACATTCTCACTTCCTGTAATGCATTTAGCACTCCCTGAAATATCAACTATGTGTTTCTCCCTCCACAGACACCAGTGATTAATGCCAGAGTCCCATTGCCTGTGGAGAGGGTGATGTTTGACTTCCTTGTCCAGCTGCAGTTCGTGTGGTGAATGTGCTCCCACAATTAACTTGGGTAAGAGATGTTGCAGATTATTCACTCAGCGACAGTGAAGAGTTGACAATGTGTGTGCAAATCAACAACGGTTTGTATTTTTATAATTTCACAGAAATTGAGAATTTCTGACATGTCCCCATTCTGATGGGGATATTGGGTCAGGTGATCAAAAGTATTGCCAAATAAGCAGGTTTTCAGGAATACCTTAAAGGAGGAAAGCAAGTCTGAGAGGGTCAGGGTGCGAATTCCAGACAGTGTTCCCTTGACCGTGTCGAAACAGCCAGACCGGTGAAGCAATGAATAAATGCATCTTTGGGAGTCTGAAAGAAAATTAGTTATCGGGGTCTCTCAGGTTGTGTGGTGCAGGGAGACAGGGATGTTCACAGCCAGGAATTGCATCAAGGGAGAGAATATTAAATTGTTGCTTGTTAATAGGAGCCTTTTGATGGATCAACAAGTTTTGGTACAAGTGAGCACTTGGGCAGTAGGGTTTTAGATACTCTTGAGCCTAGATGTAAGTTGAATGTGGGAGGCTGGCCAGGACTGTGTTTGGATAACGAAGTCTGGAGATAACACAGGGCTGGATGAGTATTTCAGTAAATGAGCTGAGACTAGGGTGGAGTTGGGTGATGTCACTGATGTAGAAATAGCAGTTTTGGAGTCGGGCTCCTCCCCATCACTCCCCCTCCCCAATTCACAAATATTGTTCCTTGTTCTGTCTGTCTTTTCTGGTTATGTCCTTCTCTCTAATTCTGCTAAGAACTAATATTTGACCTCAAGGTTGTTGGAAAATCCTGCTCCATCTCCACTCTCCCTTTCCTTTCTGAATTCCTCGTATGTGGTGTCCATCCAGGATCTATCTTTGTTCCCTCCTGTATCTCACCTATACACTGCCAGGAGGTGACATCGTATTGGTTTCACATGTACACTGACAATGCCCAGCTCTCTCTCCCGATCATCCCTCTCCATTGCTCCACTGTTACCCATTCATCAAACTGCTTACCAAACGCCTACAACTCGATTGGCTGCAATTTCCTCCAATGAAACACTGCAATGGTTAAACCCATTGCCTTCAGTTGCTATTCCTTTCCCTTACTGCTGAGCCCCTCCCTCTTACTGGGAAATGCCTGAGGCAGAACTTCACAATATTGCTCTCATATCCTGACCCCAAAGTGACCTTCTAATCAGACATCTACATAATCGCAAACACCAGGAATTCCAATCTCTAAAATGTTGCTTTTCTCCACCTCACCCCAGCTCCATTGCTACTGAAACCCCTTACCCATGTCTGTGTTGCATTAATGTTGACAAATCTAAAACAGAACCCTTGATTCTGTAACTGACCCAGAGACTGGTTCCAGGTTCCCTCATGATGGGACACATCCTCTCAGTATTTACACTGTCATACCCCTTAATAAGCCTATATGTTTCAATAAGATCCCCTCTCATTCTTCCCCAAATCCAATGAGTCAAGTCCCAACTTCTTCAGCCTTTTCTTCAAAGAGAGTCCCTGCAAACCAGGGATCATCCCAGTCAATCTTCTCTGAATGTTTCCGATGAAGTGATGTATTTCCTTAAATAAAGGGACCAAACCTTCTCTCATTACTCCATATGTGGTCTCACTCGCACTATATAATGTGGCTCTCAGGTATATACACCCAACTCTTATACTGCAAATCCCTTCAAACAAGGAACAACGTTTCATCTCCCTTCCTGATGACCAGTTGTAACTGTGTGCTAGCTTTCTGTGTTTCCTGCACAGTTACCCCCGGTCCCTTTTGTGTTGCAGGTTCCTACAGTTTCCACCATTTAAATAGTCCTCTGTTCTTTTATTACCTCCTCCAAAATGAACAACTTCACATTATCCCAAGTTATGCTCCATTTACCAACTTGTCCACTTCTCCGAATCCCTCTCTTTAAACTGTTTATAATCCTTTTGGAAGTTTACTGTTCTACATTTTCTAGGAGATTCCCCCCTCATTCTTCTAAATCTTTCCAGGGAGCTCCAGACAGTGGGAAGCATGCTGATTTGCTGTGTTTTCAGAGAGACTCTTTGGAGTGACTGGGAGGATCTTGCTGCCCATTGGTCAGAATGGAGACAACTTGCCCATCAAGCTGCATGAGCCTTTCACCCTCCATGTCTTATTGATGAGGCACAGTGGCAGCACGGAAGGTAAGAAAAGGAAGCAAATCCTGCTCTCCGCATCTCACTGACAGCAACTCAGCATGCTTCCCACTGCCCGGTGCTCCCTGGAAAGATTTAGAAGAATGAGAGGGGAATCTCCTAGAAAATGTAGAACAGTAAACTTCCAAAAGGATTATAAACAGTTTGTCCCATGTGTCAAAGATCTGCCCTGTTCAGTCACATGAAGTCCCAAGGTGGAAACTCATAGAAACCCACACAGATTTCCCCCTGAACTGATTGCTGATCTCCACAAGGGGTAATGTGTACAGTCATCCTGGACCAGGAGGAGGGGATGGTGTGAGTTTCTAACCTGAACTGACAGTGACAGATTTTATAAACTTGTACTACAGGATACTACAGGTGGATGTTCAGATAGGAATCTCAGTCATTGTAACGCCAAACTCTGATTGAATTACTCCATTCATCAGGACCTGGATATTTGCACTGTGTGTGAGTATTTTGTTCCAGCTCAATTCCATTTTCTGCATAAAAATTCTCCTTTGAATCAAACCGTCCTGTCAATAGATCTCCCCAAAATCTTCAATATATGTCCAGTCATCCTTTTATGATGAGTTGATGAGTGTAAGGTTTAACATCCTGATGTATATGTTTTGAAAGCACTTGTCTCTCAGCTCCCCTCAATTTCCTTTGCTGCAAGGAGAACAATCTGTTTTCCCAAACCCCTGATTCCCCAATGTCTGTTTGCTCTCTATAAGGCACACGTCAGGATCGTGTTGGAACATTCTCCACTTGCCTTCATCAGTGCAGCCCTCAACAGTATTAAAGAAAGCGAACATCCTCCAGGACAAAGCACTGTGCCTGAGCGGTGTCCCATCCACCACCTTCAGCATTTCCTCTCTCCACCCCCGATGCACAGTGCCATCACTGTGTAAAAGGTAAAGTCAGCATTGTCCTACCAGACCATAGGGATGCTCTCTCATTAGGGAGAGATGTCTGGTGGTGGTTTAACCTGAAGGTTAACACAGCCCAGGCAAGGGGAGAGGTTGAGAATGGGAGTCCATCTGTATTAACAACACCCATGTCCCTGGAACTAAAATCCCCCATTCCTTGAGCCATCCTGGTAACTCTCCTGTGCCCCCTCTCAGGGACCCTGCCATCCTTCCCAATGTGTGGGCGATCTCTGGTTTGCACAGACCCAGCTGCTCTGTGTTCCTGTGGGTGATGTCATCATCGAGCACCAGTTGCACTAAACCTCACTGTCTGTGAGGGTGGGAGACACAAATCCCCAAAACATTTGAGATGTATTTAGTGTGCACTTGCTGTGCCATGATAGTTGACACTTTTCCATAAGTACTGGAAAATAGATGAGGATAGTAGTATGGTGGTAGTTTTCTTTTTCACAGACCTGATGGACCACCAGAGCGTTTTTCTGTTCTGTAGACCACTGAGATGTTTATTATAGGAATATGACAGGCTCCATTGGACATCAGGTCAGAAAAGGTGATACTAGAATAGATGACACGTGATTGGTCGATATGTTTGGAAGGAAAGTGAGACACAGAGGTTTAAAAGCAAATTCAGAAGCTCAGCGCAGGAATTGTAAAGGGCAATCATCAAGTGAGAAATAAACATTGGGCATCCTGAAAGCTGGAAATAAAGAAAGGCACATATAGCAGAGCTTTGAGAGACTGGAGGGGATTAGACATGGGGAGGATAATGAAGCTGGAGGAGATGCAAGTTGGAAAGGATTGTGAGGATGGAGGATGTTACAGAGATAGAGATATTTGTGATAGAGGTTCTTTTGATTTTGAGGCTGGAGTGGACTTACAGAGATGAGGAGGATTTGTAAGGCTGGATGGGGTGGCACTGATAGGGAGAGTTCCAAACAGAGAGGAATTTACAGAGATAACGAGTCAGAAAGTTACACAGCATCGACACAGACCCTGTGGTCCAACCAGTCCGTGTCGACCATAAATTCGAACTGAACTAATCGCACCTGCCTCCACTTGGTCCAAGTCCATCCTAGCATTCCCTATTGATATACGGGTCCAAATGTTTTTTTCCTAATAGAATCCCATTCCCCTACCCTTTTGCTCTACAATTAACCCTGACTAATTCACTCAACCCAATCATTCCTGAACACTATGGGCAATTGAGCACGCCCAGTTCACCTACCCTGTACATCTGTGGATTGTGGGAGGAAACGGCAGCACCTGGAGGAACCCGCGCTGTCATGGGGAAGAATATGCAAACTCCACATGGACAGTCACCCAATACAGGAATTGAGCCTGTGTCCCTGGCGCTGAGAGGTAGCAGTGCTAACCATTGAGCCACTGTGCCACACTGAAATTGTAAATATATTCACAGCTACCATGTCCTCTGCAAGTTTATTCCACGTGTGAACCACTCTGTGTGCAGAAACCAAAAATAAAATCCAGAAATTCTTTTTAAAGCCTTCCTTTTCTCACGTTAAAAAGTATGTCCCCAATCTTGAATCGCGGCCCTCCTGGAAAGGGCATCTGCTATTCACATTACTGAAACTCTTCAGGATTTTATAAACCTCTCATAAGATCACCCCTCAGCCTCCTGTGCCCCAGTGAAAAAGGACCCAGCCTCTCCAGACTCTGCTTATAATTAAATCCCTCCGTTCCCATTACCATCCTGGTAAATCTCTTCTGAACCTGCTCCGATTTAATAATATTCCTCCTATAACAGCACAACTAGAACTGGGGACAGTATTCCAGAATTCCAGAAGAGGCCTCCGCGACATCCTGTACAACCTCAACATAACGTCCCAACTCTTATATTCAAAAATCTGAGCAATGAAGGCAAATGTGCTAAAGCCCTTCTGAACCACCCTGTCTGCATGTGACACATAGTTCAAAGATCTGAACCCCTCGGTCTCTTTGTTCCAAATCACGATCCGAGGCCCAACTTTTAATCAGTGTAATTCCTGCCCTCGTTAGTTTTACAAAGATGTAATATTTTGCATTTATTCCAATCCAAAAATCACAAACATCCTTCGAGTATAAAGGCAAGAGGAGCATACTT
The DNA here is from genome assembly GCF_047496795.1 of Chiloscyllium punctatum. Classification (NCBI taxonomy): domain Eukaryota; kingdom Metazoa; phylum Chordata; class Chondrichthyes; order Orectolobiformes; family Hemiscylliidae; genus Chiloscyllium; species Chiloscyllium punctatum. The sequence continues at coordinate 22,712,899 of NC_092767.1, forward strand.
CAGAGTAAAATCAGAAAGGCAAAAAGGGGACAGGACACCGCTTTGGTGAATAGAGCGGTTTGGACAAACCCGGGAACTACAGACGCTGTGCTAGACTAGGTGTTGGAGGGAGCCCTGAGCGACAGGATTTGCGTGTATTTGGAAAAGCACAGACTGATTAAGGATAGTCAGCATAACTTTCTGCATGGGAAATCATGTGTCACATACTCGATCTGGTTTTTAAGAAGTAACAAAGAGGATTGAGGAGGGAAGAGCAGTAGATGTGATCTATATGGACTTCAGGAAGGCGTTCGACAAGGATCGGTGCTGGGTCCACTACTTTTCATCATTTATATAAATGATTTGGATGTGAACACAGGAGGTATAGTTAGTAAGTTTGTAGATAGCACCAAAATTGGAGGTGTAGTGGACACTGAAGAAGGTTACCTCCAATTTCAATGGGATTTTGATCAGATGGGCAAATGGGCTGAGCAGTGGCAGATGGAGTTCAATTCAGATAAGTGCGAGGTGCTGCATTTTGGAAAAGCAAAGCTTCGCAGGACTGATACACATCATGGTCAGGTCCTGGGGAGTATTGCTGAACAAAGAGACCTTGATGTGCAGGTTCATAGCTCCTTGAAATTAGAAGCACAGGTAGATAGGTTCGTGAAGGTGTTTGGTAAGATTTCCTTTATTGGTCAGCGTATTGAGTACGAGAGTTGGGAGGTCATGTTGCAGCTGTTCAGGACATTGGTCTGGCCACTCTTGCAATATTGTGCGCAATTCTGTTCTCCACCTAGCACAAGGACGTTGTGTAAGTTGAAAGGTTCACAAACGATTTATAAGGATCTTGCCAGGGTTGGAGAGTTTGAGATCTAGGGAGAGGCTGTACAGGCTTGGGCTGTTTTCCCTGGAGTGTCAAAGGCTGAGGAGTGATCTCAGAGGTTGATCAAATCATGAGCATGCATCAGATAGATAGACAAGGTACCTTCACTGGAGTGAGGGAGTCTAGAACTAGAGGGCATAGATTTAGCATGAGAGGGAAAAGATGTAAAACGGACCTAAGGGGTAACGTTTTCATGCGACGGTGTTGCGTTTATGGAACGAGCTGCCAGAGGGAGTTGTGAAGGCTGCTACAATTGCAACATTTATTAGGCATCTGGATGGGTATATGAATACGAAGGGTTTAGAGGCATATCGACCAAGTGCTGGCAAATGGGACGAGATTAGGTTTGGATATCTGGTCGGTATGGAAGAGTTTGACTGAAGGGTCTGTTTCCGTGCTGTATGTCTGTGACTCGCAGCCGGGGATCAGCTCAGTGGGTTTCAGTCTATTAAAAGGTAAATCTTACTCTGCTTTACTTTTAAAATCCGGAACATTCAGTAGGGTGAGTGTTTACGAGTTTAAGTGCCTCTGTTATGATGTTTTGGTTGAATGTTTTAAATGTAAAACACAGGTACCAATGTATTCGAGAGTAGTCTTTTGTAAAGCTGTAAGACTCTGCCTTTTTATGGGTCTACAGATTAAGGTGCAGAGATGGCCATTTGTACAGTGATGTGCGCTTCCTGGAGGAGAGTAGGGGGAGTTTGAATGATCCTGATGATAGCCTGCAGGAAGTGATGCAAATCCTATTAGATCACATGGATCAGATGGAGCGGTGGTTAATGGTAATGAAGAATTTACAAGAGTCAGGGTGTGTGATAGGTGGCAGTTTCAGGCCGGAAAACTGCAGATACAGTCAGGTAGATGGGTTCCCTCTCGGAAAGGTAGGAGAGGGAGGTAGGTAGAGCATGAGTCTCCTGTGGAGAAAGTGAGGACTGCAGATGCTGGAGATCAGAGCTGAAAAATGTTTTGCTCGAAAAGTGCTTCTGCCCGAAACGTCGATTCTCCTGCTCCTTTAATGCTGCCTGACCTTCTGCGCTTTTCCAGCAACACATTTTTTCAGCCATGGGTCTCCTGTGGCTATCCCCATCTCAAACAAGTTTACTGTTTTGGATAATGTAGGTTATCATAGACTTTGAGGGAATGTTGCACTGACAGCCAAGTGACTGATACTGAGATTGGCTCCACTATAATGAGAGGTCTATCAGATTCCAAACGCTCAAGGATGACAAGGGACTTTCTAGTCGGGCACAGACTGCTGTTTCTGCAGCTGACAGTGAGTCATCAGAATGGGGTGGTACCTCCCTGGTGCTAGGGTCAAGGATGTTTCGGACAGGTAGCAGAATATTCTCAAAGGAAAGAATGACCAGTGGGAGGTCATTGTACATTGGTACCAATGACATAAGAAGGGGAAAAGATCCTGATGAGAGAATATAGCAAATTAGCCTGGAATATAATAAACCAGGTCCTCGGTCATAATATGTGGTTACTCCAGGTGCTACATGCTCGTGAGACTAGGAATAGCAGGATGGAGGAGATGAATGATTGGCTAAGGAGCTGGTGTAGGGCAGAAGGATTCACATCTTTTGATCATTGTAATCTCCTCTTGAGTAGAGTTGATGTGCATAAGAAGGATGGATTGTACCTGAATTGGAAGGTGTCAGATATCCAGGCAGGGAGATTTGCTCGTGCTACTCAGGAGTCATTAAACCAGTGAGGGAGTGTGGGTAAACTCAAAGAGATAGTGAGAAAAGAGGTAAGTCTGAGGCTGGTACAGTTCAGAAGTCAGACAGTCAAGCCAGGCAAGGGTAAGGCACAGAACCAGGTAGAACTGACAAGTTACACTGCATTTGCTTCAAAACAAGAGGCCTGACAGGGAAGGCAGATGGGCTCAGGGTATGGTTTTGAATGTGGCACTGAGATATCATGAGTATTACAGAAACGTTGCTCAGAGATGGGTAGGACTGGCAGCGTAATGTTCCAGGGTATCGATGCAAGAGGAAGGATAGAAAGGGGGACATGAGAGGAGGCAGAGTGGCCTTTTTCATTAGGGGTAGCATTACAGTTGTGCTGAGGGAGGATATTCTGAGATTACGTCCAGCGAAGTTATTTAGGTTGACCTGGGAAATAAGAAAGGGATGATCACCTTGTTGTTATTACCTGTGTGGGTTTCGTCTGTTTGCTGTGGTTTCCTCCCACTATCTAAAGATATGCAGGTTGGGTGGATATTCCAGGCTGAATTGCCCATATTGTTCAGGGATGTGCACGCGAGGTGGATTAGCCATGGGAAATGCAGCGTTACAGGTTTAAGGTAGGAGGCTTTGAGGGTCAGTGTGGATGTGATGGGCCGAATGGCCTGCTTCCACACTCTCCGGATTCTCTGATAATTCTACTAGTTTTAAAATAGTTACAGAAAATAATAAACCAGATCTAAATGGTGTCCTAAATTGGACAATTCGAATTTTGACGGTACAAGGCGAGAACTTTCAATATTTCTTTGCTATTCCCAGGTAAAGGGACAGCTGGAAAGTGGGAACATAAGAACAGAAGGAATAGGAGCAGGAGTAGGCTACCTGGCCCCTCAAGCCTGCTCTGCCATTCAATAAGATCAGGGCTGATCTTTTCATGGCCTCAGCTCCACTTTCCTGTTCTCTCACCATAACCCTTAATTCCTTTCCTGCTCACAAATCTACCTTTTGACCTAACGATAGTCAAATTGATAACGTCAACTGCTGCACTCAGCAGCAAATTCCACAGATTCACAGATTTATCTGAAGAAGTCCATCCTGAACTCAGTACTAAATCTGATATCCCCTTATTTTGACTCTCTGCTCCCTAGTTTGCTCCGTCCCCAGTGGAAATCACCTCCCTGCTTCTAGTTTATCTACTCCCTTCATAATTGCAATTTTTTTCCTATCCAACCCCCCATACTTCGAAATTCCGATGAGTATAGAACTAGTTTTCTCAATCTCTCCGCATACGTCAACCCTCTGAAATCCTGACTCAAACTAGTGATCCTTCTCTGCACCCTCTCCAGTGCCAGTGCATCCTTCCTGAAGTAAGGAGACCAAACCTGTACACAGTACTCCAGGTGTGGCCCCTCCAGCACCCTGTACAGCTGCAGCATAACCATCCCTCTAGCAATGAAGGACAATATTCCCTTCACTGTCTTATTTACCTGCTGCACCTTCAAACCAACTTCCTCTGATTCATGTACAAGGAAACCCAGCTCCCTCTGCACAGCAGACTGCTGTATTTCATCAGTTCGCTGTTCGTCCGACCAAAATGGATGACCTCACATTTCCCAACATTGTCCTCCATCTGTTCGACCCTGACCCACTCACTTAACCTATCCGTATCCCTCTGCAGACTTACATTGGCCTCTGCACACATTGCTCTACCACTCAGCTTAGTGTTGTCTACCTTTCATGAATCGATGCTGTGTCTGCTCTGAGACAATTTCGATCCAGATAGCTCACTATTTCTTCCTTGAGCGATCGAGCATTTCCCCCACTACAGAAGTTATGCTAACAGGTCCATTTTAAAATATTGGCATCACATTTGCAGCTATCTAATCTGTCAGAACCGTCCCAGAGTCCAGCACATTTTAGTGAATTATCACGAGTGCGTTTGCTATTTAGCCTCTGCCATCTGTTATAGTCCCCTGGGATGCACTCCATCACGGCCAGACGACCCATCTACCTTTAGACTGTTATCTTTCCCAGCACCACCTCTTTACTGAGAATGATTGCTTCTCTGTCCTCATCTGCCTTTGCATCCATAGGCCTGCAATAACGAGAGTACACAGACAGTATGTTCTTGTTAAGGCCAAGGCTGGGAGGTGTAAGGAATGCTGCCTGTCGAGAGAAATTGAGGGCCTGGTCAAGAAAATGAAGGAGGGATATGGCAGGTACAGACAGCTGGGTTTGCGTGAATCCTTCCAGGAGTAAAAGGGCAGTAGGAGTATAGTCGGGGGAAACCATGAGGGCTAAAAGGCGACATGAGATAGCTTTGGGAAATAGGTTTAAGGGAGAACCCAAAGAGATTCGACAAATACGCCTAGGACAAAAGAGTAACCAGGCAGAGATTAGGGACCCTCAAAGATCAGCAAGGCTGTCTGTGGAACCATCGGAGGTGGGAGGATTTCATGTCAGCTTTTACTTAGAGGATGTGGAAGTGAGACAGTTTGGAAAAATAAATAGGGATAACTTGACAAGTTTCCATATTACAGAGAATGAGGTACTGGATATCTTATAATACATAAAGCTGAATAAATCCCTGGGACCTGATCAGGTGTGTCCCAGAACTTTGTGGGAAGTTAGGGAAGTGATTGCCGGGCCCCTCGCTGAGATATTTGTATCACCAATAGCCACAGGTGAGGTGCTGTAAGACGGGCGCCATTATTTGAGAAAGGTGATGAGGAAAGTCCAGGGAACAATACACCAGTGAGCCTGAAGACAGGCAAGTTGTTGGAAGGGCTTCTCAGGGACAGGATTTGGATGTAATTGGAAAGGCAAGAAATAATTCGGGATAGTCAGCATGGCTTTGTGCATGGAAATCACTAACTTGGTCTTCAGAAAGATGTTCAACAGATTCAACATAACAGACCGGTTAACAAATTATACAAAATTGGCTGGAAAATTGGATACAGAGGATAGTGGTGGAGGGTTGCTTTTCGGACTGGAGGCCTGTGATGAGCAATATGGTGTAAGGATTGGTGTTGGGTCCACTGCTTTTCATCATTTATATAAATGATTTCTATGTGAATATCTGAGCTATGATTAGTGACTTTACATCGACACCAAAATTGGAGATGCAGTGGACAGGGAAGAAAGTTACCTCCGAGTACAATGAGACTTCAATCAACTGGGCTGAGGAGGGGCAGATGGAGTGGAATTCAGATAAATGTGAGGTGCTGCATTTTGGAAAAACAAATCAGGGAAGGGCCTGGGGAGTGTTGCTGAACAAAGAGATGTTGAGGTGCAGGTTCATAGTTCTTTGAAAGTGGAATAGGCAGGGTGGTGAAGAAAGCGTTTGGTTAACTTGCCTTTATTGGTCTGTGCATTATGTATCGGAGTTGCGACATTATTTTGCAGCTGTACAGGACATTGATTCAGCCATTTTTGGAATTCTGCTTTCAGTCCTGGTCTCCCTGCTATCGGAATGATATTATAAAACTTGAAAGGATTCAGAAAAGATGTGCAAAGATGTTTCCAGGGTTGAGGGTTTGACCCATACAGAGAGGCTGAATAGGCTCGGGCTGTTTTCACTGGAGCATTGGATGCTGAGAGCTGACCTTCGAGGTTGATAAATCGTGAAGGACATGGTTAGGGTGAACAGCCAGGGTCTTATTCCCAGGTTAGGGGAGTCCAAAACCAGAGAGCACAGACGGGAGGTGTGAGGGAAAAGATTTAAATGCGATCTAAAGAGCAATGTTTTCAAGCTGAATATGGTACGTGTATGGAATGAGCTGCCTGAGGTCGTGTGGAGGCTGGTACGATTACATTTAAAAGGCATCTGATTGGGTACGTGTTTAGGAAACTTAGAAGGATATAGGCCAAGTGTTGGCAAATGGGACAAGATTAATTTAGGATATCTGGGCGGCATTGACGAGTTGGACCGAAGTGTCTGTTTCTGTGCTGTGCATCTCTATGACACAAATAAATTAAAATTATGATAGATTTCTCTTTTATGGAGAGTTAGCAAAAGACCTGACAATTTTCCTTGGAGCTGAGAAGCTTAAGCAGTGATTTCAACCAGAAACAGATTTGTTTCCAGGATATTTAATTTACCGAGACACAGAGAGAAATTATTGTCACAATTTTTAGTAACTACTTTCAGGTAATTGGCAAATAATGCAGGTTAAAAATGTGAAGGTTATTTTACTCAGTTGGTTCTGAGCATCTAGAACAGTTTGAATCACAGCTGGATGCAGCTTTTGTTCTTGTCAAAACAGATTTGGAATTTAACTATTTGAGGATAAATGTGGAGGGCTACTGGTAAATAGGAGTGGAGTAAGTGCAGATTGGCAGCATCTCCAGAGGAAGAAAGTACAGCTCCAATGGGCTGAATAGCCCCCAGCCCCTGTGCTCTGTGATACTGCCTCATTCACTGAATGATGAAGCTCATCCCAGGGCAGAGCCACAGTCATGTACAGCAAGGAAACAGACCCTTTAGTCAAACTCGTCCACACCGACCAGATATCCCAACCTAATCTAGTCCTATCTGACAGCAGTTGGCCCATATCACTCTACGCCCTTCCTATTCATATACCCATCCAGCTGCCTTTCAGATGGTGAAAGCTTGTCTCGTTACACCACTTCCCTGACGGTAGATTCCATACACACACATGAAAAAGGTTGCCCCTTGGGTCTCTTTTGTATCATTCTCCTCTCCCCTTAAACCTATGCCCCCACGTTCTGGACTTCCTAACCCCAGGGAAAAGACCTTGTCTCTGTATCCCATCCACGCCCCTCATGATTTTATAAACCTCTGAGATCACCCCTCAGCCTCCTCCCACTCAAGTCACAATGGGACCTGGCTGATTGATGGCAGCTTCAGACCAATAGGGGAGTTGGTGTAATCCTCCCGCCAATGGGAGTGAATGAGGGGTGTGGCCAGCAGGCCAACATGTGACCATGAGCTGTGCAGGTGCAATGTCACTGTGAGGGGACACCCAGTGAGTGTGAAGGGAGTGGGAGAGACAGCAGAGACTGGGAGAGAAATTGAGTTTGTGTACTGGGTGGGTTGATAAACACACGCTGTTGGCTCCTGGACCTGAATTACAAACTCCCAGTAAATGAAAACCAAAGGAATTGCGGATGCTGTAAATCAGAAACAACAACCAGAAGATCCTGAAAATACTCAGCAGGTCTGGCAGCATCTGTGAAGAGAAGTCAAAGTGAACATTTCTGATCCAATGACCCTTCGTCACAACTGATGTTCCTGAGAAACAATGTCGGTTTATATGCAGAAGGTAGGGGTTAAGGAGTAAATGATAGGTGATGATAGATTCCAAAGAACGCGATGGGAGCAGTTGGACAAAGGAGTGGATAACGATCTGGCTGGGGGAGGGTGAATAGCTGTTTATGGAGACTGTTAGTGACTAACCACAGGTAGTGTGTAATTGCAGGCGATATAATTACAGGGCCTGGTCTATGGGATGGGGGCTAGGACACTAGTACGTAGGAGACTTCGGACCTAAAATTATGGAATCCAATATTGAGGCCAGAGGGCTGAAGGATCCCCAGGTACAAGATGAGGTGATGTTCTTCCAGCTTGTGTTAAAGTGTGGCGCTGGATGTGCACAGCAGGTCAGGCAGTATGCAAGGAGAAGGCGAATTGACATATTGGGCCGAAGCACTTCTTCAGGAATGTGAGGGTGGGGAAGAGGACAGATAATAGGATGGGTGTATAGGGCTGGTGGGAAGGTAGTTGGGAAGGCGATAGGAAAATGCAGGTGGGGGTAATGGTGAGAGGGTGGAGTGTATAATTGGGAAGGAAGATGGACAGATGGCACAGTTTGAGGGCGGTGCTGAGTTGGAGGGTTGGATCTGAGATAAGGTCGGGGAGAGGAAATGAGGAAATGTTGCCATGTTGTTGAAGGGTCGCTCCATCCCTCCTATTATTTACTCTTTTATACCATCCCCTGCAGTCCAAAGATGTGTAGGTTAAGTGAATTGGCCAAGCTAAATTTCCCGTCGTGTTCAGGGATGTGTAGGTGAGATGCGTTGTTCAGGAGAAATTTAGAATAACAGAGTAGCGGAATGGGTCTGGGTGGGATACTCTTCAGAGGGTCAGTGTGGATTTGTTGGACCGAATGGCCTGTTTCCACACTGTAGGGAGTCTAATTTTCCCAGCTGCTATCGGTTTTGAGGAAGGGTCACTGGACCCGGAATGGCCCTTGGTGTGTGCAGGAGCCGGAAACTGGGAAGGGGGAGTGGCAGCGGAAACCGGGAGAAAATGATTCAGTTTAGACTGGGAGGTTTTATTTACACGTCTGTACATGGTGTTAGTCCTGAATTAGAAACTCTTGGTCCCATGTTTACAGCAAATGGGAAAACGGCTGTGGGACTCAGTCAGTGAAAGGTCCTGGGTTATGGCCGCCATTTTTATTGGGCGCACGGTACAGCAAGGTGCATGGACATGTCCTCTTCCTGGGTGGGGGAGGATTTGAAGAGGAGTGTTTCCACATCAGACACATACCAGAGAAATATTTGTCTTTTCAATTCATCCTGCACTGGCTGAGATTTGTTTTGTGAATTCTTTTTATTGGATATTAAATGAGAATAATTGAGGACGGGATCTCAAAATAGCAGATTTCTGCACTCAGTGGAGTCATCAGGATCTGAATATCATTAGCATTTTACTGTGGAAAGAGAAAGGGCTGTCTGTTCTGTCTCTGGGAAAATATCTCCAATACGTCTGTGAAGCAACATTGCAGAAAGATGTTCAAATTTGTGGTTGGATCCCCATGGGCGATTTGGCCTGAGTGGGAGCACAGATTTATCCAGATTATACCTAGTCTTTTTGCAGGAACTGTCAGATTTAGTCCCAATCACTCACTTCATGATGTTAACCTGTAAACTCCTAATTTTCAACTCCCTGCAAAATTCTCATTAAAATTCTTTGTGAACTCAAATTCCAGCACATTTTCAGGTGGAATGTTCCAGGTTCTGACAACTGTCTGTTCATCCAGAAACTGCTGAGGTCCATGTTGACTCTGGGGTTACAAAGGGCTGAGCTGAAAGATGAGATGCAGTTCCTGAGCTCCCATTGAGATGCATTGGAACAGGACAGGAGGCTGAGGGCAGTGTAGGTGTGACCAGACAATGAAAATGACGGGTCTGCACGGAGTGTTCACATGGTCCCAATGGAAGCAGCCAATTTGGAAGTGATACCTGCAGAGTATTTGTTACGTTATATTTTAAAAACTTATCAGCTTAAGTAAAGATTGGGGCTTTTGATATATATTGGAAGTGTTTGAAGTGAAGGAAGGTTGAAAGCTCTTTTAAATTCTCTTAATGGGATTAATTAGCTGAATCTAGAGAGACGTTGTGACAGGAGCCCTCAGACCCGTGGTGTGCATCTCTTGTACAATGTGGGAAATAAGGGATACTTTGTGTCCCTGACGGCTATGTGTGCAGGAAGTGGGCCCACGTGTAGCTGCTGGGAAACTGCTTTTCAGACCTGGAGTTATGAGTGGACTCACTGTGGAGCATCTGAGAATGTTATGGACAGCACATTTAGTGAGTTCGTCACACTGCAAGGTGAGGGTTACACAGGCACAAAGGGGATGGGTGACCATCAAACCAAATAAAAGGCTCAGGAAGGCAGGGCAGGAATCCCCAGTGATCATCCACTTCTCAAAAAGGTACTGAATCCTGGTTGGGATTCTGTTGGGGGTGAATGCGTGGAGTGGCTTCTCGGGAAATCAGCAACAGTCAGGTTCATGATACCACAGATAGCTCTGCTGTACAGAACCGGAGGAAAGACAGTGGCAGGGCTATAGTGACAGGGGATTCAATGTTCAGGGGTACAGGCAGGCACTTCTGTGGCCACAGACATGAATCCAGGATGGTATGTTCCCACCCTGGTGCCAGGATCCACGATTATCATGGAGCAGCTGCAGGACATTCTGGAGCTGGAGGGTAAAGTCAGTGGTTGTGGAACACACCGATACCAATGACATCACTAAACAAAGGGATGAGGTCCTGAAAGCTGGATATAGGGAGATCAGGGATACAGTAAAATGTAGCTCCTGAAATAAAATAATATCAGACTTACTGACAGTGCCATGTGCTAGTGAGAGCAGGAATAAGAGGACAGATCAGTTGGAGGTGTGACTGGTGAAATGGTGGACCACAGAAGGTTTTAGATTCTTCAGGCACTGGGACCGTTTCTGGGTGGGTCCTGTACCAGCCTGACCGGTTACCCCTGGGCAGAGCTGGGAGAAATCTCCTGGTGGAGGCTTTTGCCAGTCCCATTGGTGCGGTTTCAACTAGTCTAACATGGGGATGGGAACTAAAGTGTAGGCTTAGATGGGTCAGATTCAGGACAGGGAATGGGAGGTAGAATATTAGTGATGTAGTTAGCGGCACAGAAAGCCAAAGGAAAGGAGGATGAAATGAGGATTGAGTCCCTCTTCATCCATCAGTCCTACCATGCCAGGAATTATAGTCAGCAAAATACGGAGCTGTACAGCTCTCTGACTCTACGTGCTTGAGCAAAATGGGGGGAATCTACAATAAAAACAAAAAGTGCTGGAGATCCTCAGTAGGTCGGGCAGCATCCAAAATGGTGACAGATGCAGGAAAATAGCAGCCTTGAAGAAGTGTTTAGATGATCACACCAGGCACTACAATGTCGGTTACACGCTGAGCGCCAGAACGTGGGACTAGAATTAATAGGTGCTTGATGACCAGCATGAATACGATGGGGCTGGAAACGTGACATTTCGGGTCAGGACGATTCATCAGGGCTGACAAAGGGTTCCGACCCAAAACATCAACCTTCCTGCTCCTGCAATGCAGCCTGACCTACTGCACTTCCCCAGATCCACATTGTATAGACTCTGACTTCTAGCATCTGCAGCCCTTGACTATCTGCGCATCCCAGGACTCAGGCTGGTGACCTTCCTTTACTCTCTCAATAACCAGGAGAGCCTTCCTTGGGAAAGGGGAACAAAGGTATACACAGTACTCCAGGTGTGGTCTCACCAAGGCCCTTCCAGAAATGGATGCCTGCTACTGTACACGAATCCTCTCACGAGGAAGATCACCCATCATTTACATTCTCCATTGCTTCCCACTCCTACATGCTTCAGAAAAGAGGGAATCGCAGAGAAACATGGAATCAAATGAGGTCAGAGTCTCTGGTATGAAACTGTTGAACACAATGCCCCCATCTTGTACAAACTGGCCATCAAGCGCACGTACCTGGTGTGGTAATCTAACCACTTCTTCAAGGCTGCAATGTTTCCTGCATCCGTCAGCATTTCAGATGCTGCCAGACCTGCTGAGGATTTCCAGCACTTTCAGTTTTCTCTGTTGTATGGTACTGGAAGGGTGGATTTGCAGATGAGAAATACAAATTGAATTTCATTTTCAGAGATGACAGTTACTTGATCCCTGCCAATCTGAATATCATTGGCCTTTTCATCTGGATGGAAAGGTGTGCATTCTGTCCGTGGGCGAATATTTCAAATCTCAGTGTGACTGGGAAAAAATTACTGAGACACAGCCAAGTCCATGTCAGCATGGTGAGTGTGGAGAGAGATTTCATTTGTTTTTGAAAGTCTGAAAAATCATGGCACGTTTCCCAGGAACAGTTAAGCCACTGGATTTGTATGAGGACAATTAACCATGAAACCAGAAGACAAAAGGATTCCTGCATCATGGACGAAGCTATGAAAATGGGATTGTTGTAATGGGGTAAATTATCGATCATTGATTGTAATCCATTGGCGTCCCGTCAGTTCCATTGCCATGAGGAAACACTGGAAATGTGATGAATGCAGTGTAGGTTTCAGTTATTAAACTGGAAATGGTGCTGAAGAAATTTCCAAGGATGATGCCAGGGCTCAGGGGTCTGAGTTACAGGGAGAGGTTGGACAAGTGAGGGCTTTTTTGTTTAGAGCAGAGGAAACCGGGGGGGAATATTTTATAGAAGTGTATAAGATCATGAGAGGCGTGGGTAAGGTGAATGCACTCCGTCTTTTTCCCAGGGAACCAAGGACTGGAGGGCATCAGTTTAAGGTTAGAGGAGAAAGAATAAAAGGGAAGCTGAGGGGCAACTGTTTTACACAGAGGGTGGTATGCATATGGAATGAGCTGCCAGTGGAAGTGGTTGAGGCGGGTACACTAACAACATGTAAAAGGCATTTGGACAAATACATGGATAGGAAAGTTTCAGAGGAAGATGAGCCAAGTGCAGGGAAATGGGGTCAGCGTGGATGGACATTCTGATCAGCATGGGCCATTTTGGGCCAAAGGGCCTGTCTCTGCTGTAGGATGCTGTAACTAAGTGCATTTGCTATTTCTCCCATGAACTCTGTTGGTATCCTGGGATGTATTCCATCAGGGCAATGAGACTTGTGTACCTTTAACTCCATTACCTTGCCCAGCTCTAAGTCTTTCACGATAATGGTTATTATCTAGGTCCTCACCTTCCTCAGTCTCGTTATCAATTACTGGCATGTTCTTCGTATCCTCCATTGTGAAGACTGACTGCTGTGTCCTCATCTTCCTGAACCCTGCTGGATAGGAATTACAAGGCACAGAACTCTGAGAGGTCTTCTTTGAGTATTTATTGATGAGACATGGTAGTTACCTGGGTATTTTACGTGCAAAACGCCTTTCGGCAGCATCAGGTTCGATGTACGGCTCCCATTCTTCTACCTTTGTGATTTCTGACTTTGCATAGAGACTGTCTCTCATGATTATCTCCATGGCAACAACAGTTTAAAAAGTCTAGTTCAGTTCAACTCTGTGGTTAAACCACACACCCCTCCCCCACACCCCCGTGGCTCCCTCAAGTACCTGACCGGCGCTTCAGTTTCAGTGGGGCTGTCTATCAGGATTCTGATGTGGAGGAGCCGGAGTTGGGGTGGGGTGGACAAAGTTAAAAACCACACAACACCAGGTTATAGTCCGACAGGTTTATTTGGAAGTACAAGCTTTTGGAGTGTGCTGTGATTTTTAACGTGATCAGGATTATCTCTCTGGTAACTGTTAAATGCTTCAACAATTACAGAGGCCATATGTTCACCAAACAATAGGTTTCCCTCTAACAGTGTAAACTGCTATTCTGGCCCTGGGCATTGCTACTCATCACTATTTTCACCCAATCCCATCAAGCTTTCAGTTGACCTTTGAAGTTTTTCTAATCTCCTAATTTCTCCTTGGTCTTTGCCAATTTGTATGCCTTCTATTTCAATTTGATAGACTCCCTTATTTCCTTAGACACCCATGGCAGATTACTCCTTTTCCGACAGTCCTTCCTTTTCACTGATATATACTTTTGCTGAGCACTTCGAAAAATTGCTTTGATATTCCTCCACTGTCTGTCAACTATCCCACTGTAAAGTCTTTGATCCCAGTCTACATTACCAACTCCTGCCTCATCCTATTGTAGTCTTCTTTGTTTTAGCACAGGATCTTCGGACTGGATTTAATCTACCCGCTTTCCATCTGTGTTCTAAATTCAACCAGATTTATCACATGTCTTTTGTCAGATTACGAGGTGAGGCGCTGTTTCCTGGGTGTTTTTATTTTCATTATCATTGACCTTGGCTTTGTAATAAATTACAGAATAGATATTCACCACAGAGTATTCTGGACGGTGTGAATGTACTACACAGTCTATAACCATAAATCATTGTTACCCCTCAGTTTAAAATTGCAAAATCATTATCTTGTACACACTTCCTCACTATCTCAGTTTTGAATACTATTCCACTTGACGATCCTACATTTTCTGAAAATCTCCTTTGGTGAAGGTGGTGAGTTTTGGATTCAGCTTTCCAGTTATTACCGTAAGAAGATAAGCCCTGGGCACAGGAGAGGCAATGCAGCCCTTCGAATCAACTCCACCATTTAATACCATGATGATTGAGCTCACCTCGGTCTCAGCTGGATTTTCCCGACTGCTCTCTCTCTCTCTCTCACCCTTCAGCTCATTGCAAATTAAAAATCTGTATTTGTCCATTAAATTTGCTCATTGTCTTGGCATCCACTTTGTTTTGAATAGGGAATTCCTCAGATTCACAACACATCGAGATAGGTACATTCTTCTTCATGAGACTAGAATAGAATCCCTACAGTACAGAAGCAGGGTATTCATCCATCGAGTCCACACCAATCCTATAATGAGCAGCCCATTCAGACTCACCCATTCCCAGTATTTCCCATGGTTAATGGCTTAACCTACACATGCATGGACACTGTGGTTTAGCATGGCGAATCCACCTAACCTGCACATCTTGGGACTTGGGAAGAAACTGGCACACAGAACAAAACCATGCAGCCACTGGGAGAACATGTAAACTCCACACGGTCACCTAAGGCTTGAATCAAACCAGGGTCTCTGAAGATGTGAGGCAGAGGGGCGAGCCACTGAGCCAGCTCTGCCTAAAACTGCTTCCCCTTATTGATCCCTCCACCCCGCAATTGACTGAATCTATATTCCTTACGTCAAAAATTGGGTTGTCTAACCAGATGTCTCAGTAAAATCCAGTGACAAGCCATATGTCCTGTCTGTCAGAATGGGGATCCTATACATAAGACCCTTCCACCCCACACGTTTCATTCACTTTCCAGAGACAGGGCTCCAGTGACTTCATGGGGACTGCAACTCCCATAATTCCTGAGGCAGGAACCACGGGTGTACTGGAAAACCCAGCACTGTATATGTACAGAATGTGGGCGGGTTTTGGAGCACATGTTTTGGGGTAATTAGGGGAAAGTATTTCACACCGTGATTGGCTAGAGGAGGAACGTATCTGTTTGTATTATTGATCAATTGGGGGGTCAAAGTGTCACTACACTCTCGTGGGACCACTCTCCATCCCCAGTTTATTGTCATGCTGGGAATAAACTAATGGGAAACAATGAAGAATCTGATCCATTCTCCCAGACTGAAGGTTCCTCTTCTGTCCAGGATCTGCCACCTCCCTTTCTGTTTCCGTCTGTTTCATTCTGCTCTTACATTATTGACTTGCAGCAACTGAAGGGAAAGGAAGTGAACCCAGAAAGGGTGCAGAGTCTAACCAGGGATGGGAAGTGGTGGCATGGATCTGTTTATCAGTAACTCCATGAGAATGAGGAGGGTGTATATTAGGGGCAGCAGAGTCAGAATGGTGGGAGAGAGTAAGTGGGCTGGAGGGTTACAGCTTTGGGGGAAGAAAGGGGAAAAAGATATTCCAGAGAAACTAGAATAGTCTGTTCTGAATTTCTAATCTGTACATATTCCTTTACACAGGGTGCTAGATAGTGAAGATTTGCAGACTGAAATCTCAAAATCATGTGCAGATTATGATTAAGTTAACCAGCATTTGAAGAACCAAAGATGGAAAATCATTTGGCCAAAATCCTGCAACACTCTCCCTCCCAGCATTGTTGGTCTATCTGCGCCAAATGGACTGCGAATGGTTCAAGAAAGCAGCTCACGACCATCTTCTCAATGGTACCTAGTGATGGGGTATAAATGCTGGCTGAGCCAGTGATGCCCATATCCTGGAAATGGGTTCTATCTTTAGTTGCTGAAACCCAGTTGATGTTACTGCAGGATGATGAGGGACGCTGAGTGTGTCCTCCAGGAAGATCACCATCACATTAACCCTGCCTACACCCACACAGTAACACAGCAACATCGCTGGTATAAAAGGCAGTGAAGCCCAAGGAGGACTGAAATATTGTTCTTCAAGGTAAAGTCATGAAAGGGGATTGGAACACAGCAGGAACAGGAGACTGAGCTGGATGGTCAGCTGTTTCCCATTGAATGGTGGAGCCAGATTCAAAGATTGAATGGCCTTTTCCTGCTGCTATCTCCCAGGTATGTATATAGCCATGGAGCCCGGGTAGGAAGAAGTAGTCAGGGCAGGGATTCTGCAGGAGATTGCACTTCCACCTCAGTTTTCAGTGAGGGGTGGTTTGATGGATTTTATTTAACATTTGTCTTTAACGCAAGGTTTGTGAATTTGTTTTTTTTTTAAAGTACAAGTTTATTCCACAATAAATAAAACTTTAAGAATGGAAACTATCGGCATATAACAGTTTTTAAAATTTCAAATGCCCTTTAAACAAAATCCTGTCTACTCCCGGACCCCATCACTTTTCAGTTCCTCAAACTCCAGGGAAATATTCCTTGCCTCTCTGAACCTTTGGTTTGATTTAACTACTTTCAGTTCTCGTTCTGTGAGCTGTGAAGCATTTTTCTCCCATTTCTCTGACCCAGAAGTGTTATCTCACCCAGCTGAGCAACCTTCCCACCATCAACATCATTATTCCAGTATTTTGCTTTTTGTTGACGTATAATCACCAGCAGGAGCACACCAGTGTCATCAGTTGAATATTTACAAACAAAGCCCATTATGGGCAAAACAAACCATTACAAGTGACAGAGTGGGAAGGGACTAAATCAAAGTAGAGTTGGGGGTGAGGGGGTGGTGGTGGCGGTGGAGATAATGCACTGTATCCCCTGCGGTGCCCACCTCTATCTAATGGCATAGAGAGCATTGAAACACTCCACATGCTCCTCCTCCAAGGAGACCCTGAGAATATTCTTTATCCTCAATCATAGAATATAATCCCTACAGTGTAGAAGGAGAGCATTGGTCCATCAAATCCCACCAACCATCTGAAGAACATCCCGCCCAGAGCACTCCATCCCTGTAACACTGCATTTCCCATGGCTGATTCACTTAGTCTGCAAATTCTGAACACTGTGGACAATTTATGACGACCGATCCACCTAACCTGCATATCTTTGAATTGTGGGAGAAAACCAGCGCACATGGAGGGGACCTACACTATTTTGGGGAGAATGTGGATACCCCACATAGGCCGTTGACCAAGGCTGGACTCCAAACCTTTACCTGGTGCTGTGAAACAGCAGTGCTATGATCACATTTTAAATCAATACAGATGAATCCTGCTCCTTGTCACATTGCTGTTTGTGGAGACTTACTGCCCAGAGAGACATCCTGAGGTTCAGAAAGTGGCAATATAAATTCAGTAACCTCAAGCCCAGTTAATGTGGTTAACAACAACAACATCAATACTCCAGCAGTGTCATCATGTACCAGGTCCACTCCTGACTCTGATGGACAGTAACTGCAGAATCCGAGTCCTGCAGTGATGTGTGAACTCTACCCCACACGGAGCAGGGGGATGACAACTTCCCTGTGTACACTCACTGGGCTCTCAGTCATGTTGAGTCTCAGCAAATCCCTTGTCACACAGAGAGGGAAACAGCTCCTACCCAGTGTGAACCAGCTGGTGTCTCAGGGGGTCAGGATGAATCACTGAATCCCCTCTCACACACTGACCATCTGAATGGTCTCTGCCCTGTGTGGGCTCACTGGGGTCTCAGGGGGTCAGGATGAATCACTGAATCCCCTCTCCCACACTGACCATCTGAATGGCCTCTCCCCTGTGTGGGCTCACTGGGGTCTCAGGGGGTCAGGATGAATCACTGAATCCCCCCTCACACCCTGACCATCTGAATGGCCTCTCCCCTGTGTGGGCTCACTGGGGTCTCAGGGAGTCAGGATGAATCACTGAATCCCCTCTCACACACTGACCATCTGAATGGCCTCTCCCCTGTGTGGGCTCACTGGGGTCTCAGGGAGTCAGGATGAATCACTGAATCCCCTCTCACACACTGACCATCTGAATGGCCTCTCCCCCTGTGTGGGCTCACTGGGGTCTCAGCAGGTGGTGCATTTGAGTGAATCTCTCCCCACATTGGGAGCAAGTGAATGGTCATTCTCCAGAGTGAGCTCACTGGTGTTTCAGCAGATCAGAGGACTGAGTGAATCCTTTCCCACACACGGAGCAGGTGAAGGATCTAAATCCATTGTGCCCCCTCTGGTGCCTCAGTAGATTGTAAGATCGAGTAAATCCCTTCCCATACGTGAGGCAGGTGAACAGCCTCTCCCCAGTGTGACTGTGTCAGTGAGTGTCCCACTGGGAGGGGTAAGTAAATTTCTTCCCACAGTCCCCACATTTACACAGCTTCGCCCTGGTCCCGTTACATTGGTGTCTTCCCAGATCACATGACCGGTTAAATATTCGACCAGCTGCCTAACATGGGAATGATTTCTCTGAGCTAGGAATGATGCTTTCCCCTTTTATATTACTGATAAGGAGCAGGACCTGCAGAATTGGACGATTCTGCAGTTGATGTGATGTTAAAGCTGAGTTTTTCATCGTGAACTCTCTCTCTATCTGTGAAACAAGTTTTTCCCTATCATTACTACAACTCCCAACACCAGCTCTCCCTTCAGCTCTCCTGAATTTCTAAATTTGGACTAATGCACCTCAGTAATGTGCTTTTCTCTCACTTGTTTTCTGAAAGTAAATTGGAGCCATTTTGAATAAATTTATACACTTTACCAGCAGAACTCATGCCTACTCTGTCATTTACGATTTGTAACCTCTGGGAAATTTGTTCCCATCTTCGATGACCGTTATAATGCTCTGCCCACTTCTCTGGAGCCAGGATAAGTCAATTCTAACAATTACCAATAGATTGTATCTGAACAGAATGTCCCCACAACAGTAGGCACTCTGACACTCAGTGCCCATCATTTAAGTTATTTTTCTTAAAGCCCCTCATGTGTCTGGCAATCTGGCAATACAATCGAAGATATTTTATACAGTAACCTTTCAGTCTCAATTGCCAGTTCCAGTCCTTGAAGTAGCCAGTAACATGCCATTGTGACTTGAATTCTAACAGCAGCATTGCCTTGGCAGAAGAAGTTGAGGAGAATGAAACTGTCTTCTCTGGACTATCTAAACATGAAACACTTCAAATGAACAGAAATCTTAAAGAGATCAATATGGTAGACACAGCAAGAATGTGTGCCCTGGCTGGTGTGTCTGGAATGAAATCAGCACTAACTGTGGTATCTTTACCCAGCATCCCCTTTAGCTGCATAAATGTTTAAGATTTATTTGCTGCTCTAATTCCACTCTCTTGATCACTCTCATCTGTAACTGCTGTAATGCTGGCAGCCGTGCAAATTGATAACATTTGATTCAATCCATCACAAAACCTCTGTATCTGTGTCTCACTTTTGTTCACTGAGACCCTCATTCAATCTGACCTCTTTACAAACCCTGCCCTGATATTCCCTTAGAGGGCTCAGAATGAAATGTTCACAATTGTTAATGCAGAAAGGAGGCTGCTTAACTCATCAGCTCTCCAAAGGTAAGAGGGCTGAGAGGTAAATAAGAGGGGTGTGTGGGGTTGGTGGGATGGGAACTCTGAAGGCAATAGGTCGATGTAGATGGGAGGTAATGATGAGAGGGTGGGGTGGATAATTGGGAAGGAAGATGGACAGGTGGGACAGTTCAAGAGGCCAGTGTCGAGTTGGAGGGTTGGATCTGAGAGAAGGTGGGGCGAGGGGAGGTGAGCAAACCTTGATACCGTGTGGTTGAAGGGTCCCAAGGTGGAAGACAAGCTGTTATTCTTCCAGGCGTCGGATGGCTGGGATTTAGCGATGGAGGCAGCCCAGAACCTGCATGTCCTTGGTGGAGTGGGAGAGGGCGTTGAAGTGGTCGGACACAGGGTGGTGGAGTTGTTTGGTGCATGTGTTCCAGAAATGTTCTCTGAATCAAGTTGGCGTCCTGACTCCCCAGTGTAGAGGAGACCACATCGAGAGCAAAGGATAAAATAGGTGAGGTATCTGGACGTGCAGGGAAATCTCTGCTGGATGTGGGAGGATCCTTTGGTGCCGTGATTGACGTGAGGGGAAGGTGTGGGCACAGGTTTTACACCTCTTGAACTGGCAATCAAAGGTGCTGGGAGTGGAGGGTGGGTTGGTGGGGAGCATGGATCTAATGAGGGAGTCGCAGAGGAAATGGTCTTTGTGGAATGCTGAAAGGGGTGGGAAGGGAAATATAGCTCTGATGGTACGGTCTGATTGTAGGTGGTGGAACTGGCAGAGGATGATGTGTTGTATCTGGGTGGAAGGTGAGGACTGGAGGGGTTCTATCCTTGTTGCGGTTAGAGGTGTGGGGTTCAAGAGTAGAGGTGCAGGAAGTGGAGGAGATACACTGGAGAACATTGTTGACCACATGGGAGGGGAAATTGTGAATCCTTGAAAGAGGAGGTAATTTGGTATGTTCTGGAGGGTTCTGCCAGCTTGCATCAAGTTTCACTGGAACACTGCAGTAAGCTTGAGACAGAGATGTTGCCCAGGGAACAGGCTCGTGTGTTAAAGAGCAAGCAACTGGAAGCTCAGGGTCTTTTTTGCAGCAGAACGTAGATCATCAGCCACCATTTCCACCACCTCCACTGAAATGCTGCCAGACACAGGTTCCTGTCTCCTCCATTAACAGCTATGCACCCCCCCAGCCAGATCGTAATTCACTCCTTTGTCTTTCCAAATATTCCTGTCTCTCTTTGCACTCCATCTCAACCTATTATTTACTCTTTATCCGCTATCTTCTGCAGTCCAGAGATATGCAGGTTCATTAAATTGGCCAAGCTACATTTCCCGTAGTGTTCTGGGATGCATAGTTTAGGTGCATTAGTCAGGGGAAATGTAGAGTAATAGGGTCGGGGAATGGGTTAGGGTGGGTGTGAGCTTGTTGGGCCGATGGCCCTGTTTCCACACTGTGGCTGGGAAAATTTAGAATTCCTACAATCGGATCTAAGGAAGGGTCACAGGTACCGGAATGACACTTGGTGTGTGAAGGAGGTGGAAACGGGAAAGGGGGAGTGGCAGCGGAAACCGAATTAAATGTATCAGTTTAGACTGGGAGGGGTTTAATTCCACTCTGTACAGGTCGCTAGTCCTGAATTGGAAACTCTTGCTCCCACGTTTGCAGCAAATGGGAAAATGTCTGTGGCCCTCAGGCAATGATAGGTCCTGGGTTATGGCCACCATCTTTATTGGGGGCAAGGTACAGCGAGGCGCATGGACATGTCCTCTTCCTGGGTGGGGGCAGGGCGATTTGAAGAGGAGCATTTCCCACTAGCCAGGGGGCCATTTCCTGCAAACAAATTACTCCAGTCGACCCCTGCAAGATCCTGTCCAATCCCATCAACATTCCCCTTGTCCCAATTTCGAACTTGAGCCTGTGAACCAGCTTTGTCCCTCTCCATAGCTATTTGTAAATTAATAGGACGATGGTTACTGGTCCTAAAGTGCTCCCCCACTGTCACCTCAGTCACCTGTCCTGCTCTGTTTCCCAAGAGTTGTTCGAGTTTTGCCCCTTCCCAAGTAGGACCCTCTACATACTGCTGGAGGAAACTTTCCTGAATTCACTTATCGGATTCCACTCCATCAAATCCCTTCCCGCTCTGGCAGTCTCAGTCTGTTACAAAAATTAAAATCCACTCTTATGACCATATTGCTCCTGCATGTCTCCCTTCTCCCTGCATATTTGTTACTCAAATTCACGTTGACTATTTGGAGGCCTATAGTACAACCCCGGTGGCATCATCATCCACTTCCTACTTCTTAGCTCCACCCGCGAAGCCTCACTGGATGATTGGTCAGTTATTTTATCTCTGATTACTGCTGTGATAATCCCCTTAATCAAAAATTCAACTCCTCCTCCCCTCCTTCCACCATCCCTGTCCCGCCTAAAGTACCTGTACCTGATGCGTGAAGCTGCCAGTCCTGACCCTCGCTTAGCCATGTTTCTATAAAGGCTATATTATCCCAATCCCATGTTCCTATCCACGCCATTAATTTATTGGTCTTACCTGCCAACCCTCTTGCACAGAAATAAAAGTAGTTTAATCCAACAGGCATTCCTTACTCCTTATCATGTTCCAGCCTGACCTGTCTCTTCACTTTATTGTTTCTGATTACTGTATCTCCTACCAGCCTCGTTCTTGCCTCCCTGATCATGATGGTATTGCTCCTCGCCAATATAGTTTAAATCAATGGTAGTGCCCAGAGTCAATGGTAGTGTCATCAACCTGGCTACTGCTGCTTTCCCCTGGAATGTATTTCCCCTGAACAGTATCCAAAACGGTGTACTTGTTTTCGCGGGGAATTGCCATGGGGGATTCCTGCATTCTCTGCCTACTCCGTTCGCCATTCCAGGTGGTCACCAACTTCCTCTTTGTCTTGAACACAACAGGGAGTAAGGACTCCTGTTGGATTAAATTGCCTTTATTTAAATTCAACAGGACAGATAGGTAAGCCTGATGTACTCATAGCATGGATCTTAACGCAGGACGGGGATATTATAGTCATTACAGAAACATGATTGGAGCGAGTCTTGGGTGTGACCACAGCACGGAAGCTCTTATCTATGAAGTTCTCAATATCTCAGATGATCGTGAGTGCATCCAGGTCCAGCTCCCGAACACGGTCTCCCAGGAGTTGCGGCTGGGTACATTTTCCACACGTGTAGTTACCAGGGACTGTGGGAATTTCCCTGAGCTCCCCACATCCCGTAGGAGGAACGTTCAACAGTCCTAACTGCCATCTCCATTGCTGCAAGACTAAAGTTGAAAGGACTTTATTTGAGCTTGCCTGTAGTTTTCGCTGAGCTGCTGCTGTCCAAAACCTCTTGAGCCAAACATTACTACTGACTCTGCTACCAACCGCATGTCTCTCTACCCCTTCACATTTAGTTTTGGTTAGGGAAGGAGGGAGACACTGCAGTGATGTAGCATTTGGGCATTAAGCACTCCTTGACACCTGGCTGCTGACTACCTGCTCTCCATCCAAGATCACTGATTGGCCTTGGAAGATGTCTTACTGAGATTTTCCTTCTGGTAGTGCTAACTGTGCTGATGCTAATCTTCACCCCGACAGCCAATCTGCGTTGTCACAGTCCCTTGATCCTTTCTGTTTAAGAGTACTGCATTTATTAATTCCTTGAATCCGTCGACTGCATTCCAAACTGTGTCCCACTCCACAGCGAGAGAGTTTGAAGTTCCAGTGAATACAAGGCTATTGTAAAAATGATACAATTCGACAGAGGGACAACAATATGTTAATCCGCTCACTGAGTCTGCTTTTCCACTCAATTAGGTGAGAACGATTTTGATAATCCCCCATTCCACTTGTCTATATTTTCCCCATAAAATCAGTCTGCCTCAATCCTAAAGATGTTTACTGAGCCAGCCTCAACAGCCCGAAGAATTTTCGAAAATGATTTCCCTCTCACTGATGTGAGACTTGGTGGTCTTTAACCCCATGCGGTATTTCTAGCACTCTGTTTGAAAGTTGTATCCAATATTAGATGTTATCCTGTCCTATCACACCTTCTCTGTGGCCAGAGGCGAAACAGAAATGAAAGTTAAGAGACTGTAATCTCCTCACGTCAGCCTAAGATACAGCTCATCCTGGTCTGTGTATTTGCCTACTCTCTATCCCGCAAAAACTTCCAATTCATTGTCAGCTTCTGTATCAATTCACTCAAGGATCACACGGTCACTCTCCTTGAATCCAGGAACTCCTTCTTCAAACAGAAGATCGGAAGAAAGTCAGTGTTTAACATATTCTCTGGCTCCGTGCACAGGCTGCCCCCTTGGTCCCGAATATTCCCCATTCTCTCCCGCGTTATCCTCTTCCCCTTAATAACCCGAAAGAATGTCTTTGAATTCTTGCTCTTCTCTACCCTCGAATGTTTTAACTCCCCGCCACCACTTCTGTTCTTCTACTGACTTTTTAAGTTTTGCCCTACACTTTTTATATTCTTTTCGGACCTCCGTTGACCTGCTCACTTTGTAACTACTTTAAGCTTCTTTTTCCTTTTTAATTCTGTTCGAAAATGTGTCGACACCCGAGGTTCTCTGGGCTTGTATTCCTAAAATTCATCTTCGGTTTAACATGCTGGGCCGACACTGTCATCAATTATATTTTGCTCAAGTGACCCCCTAACTCGCGCCCCACGCTGTTCTGCTACAGTTGCACCCAGAAGCATCTGCACTTTGGCCAGATCCTGTCATATTTTTTCATAAAATCGGTCTCCCAAATCCAAAAAGCTTTTATTTTTAAAACATGTTTGGGTCTTTTCCTCAGCAAACCCAAAACATAGGAGTCACGGTCACTGGTCCTTTCATGCTCACCCCAACCCTGCTGCAACATCTGACTGGCTTCGTTCCCCACGGTGAGGCCCAGCACAGCCCCGCCCATTGTTGTATCTGCTACACGTTGATATAACAAGCTCCCAGGAATAAATTTCAAGGCATCTGTCCCCTCTTAAAAATGTTATCACTGCCCGAATGAATGTTTGGAAGTGAAATGCCTGAATATAATGATCCTATTATTGTATTAGCACACCTCAGTAAATTGGTTCTATATCAGCTCCTGTACTTTCTTTTGTTTGAGAGTCTATAATTTATCCCCAGCGGTGTGTCTTCATGGTTTTGATCCTGAGCTCTAACCACCAAGCCTCATTAGATCATTCTTACTGCAGGAACTAACTCCACAATTAGTAATGCCACCTCACTTCCTCTTTTACCACGGCTCGTGTCGTGCCTATAGATCTTGTATCACAGGATATTCAGTTGTCAGCTCTGACCTCCCTCAAACACATCTCTGTGAAGGCAAAAAATGTCACACTTCCCGATTTCACCTCATTCCGTTATCACATCTGTTTATCCGATATTCCCAGCATTAAAGTAAACGACATCCAGCCTGGAATATAACACCTAGAATACTCTATAATGCGGAGTTCTTTAGTCATTCATTGTTTGTTCTCACGCTGCCCAATTCATGAACAAAAACTGTAACTCTGGGAATGAATTGTAATTTCTCTTTTAATAAATGTATTCATCAAATGCAACTTCCCAGAATTAAGCAGGCAGCTTCACATGCAATGGGTTTCTGCTGATTAATTCCCTGTTCAGTGTGCAGAGGGGAGAGCTCTAAGTAATGGAGAAAGTGAGAACTGCAGGTACTGGGGATCAGAGTCGAAACATGTGGCGCTGGCAAAGCACAGCCAGTGGGGCAGCATCTGAGGAACAGGAGAGTCAAAGCTTTGGGCATCAGCAGTTCATCAGGATCTGCAGTTCTCACTTTCTCCATTACTTAGTTCAGGAAAGTTGCATTTGATGAATTCAAAGGAGGATGAGAGATGACTTGATAGAGGTGTATAAGATGACGAGAGGCAAAGATAGAGTGGATAGCCAGATACTTTTTCCCATGGTGCAAATATCTATCATCAGGGAGAAAAACCTAAAGGTAAGTGGAGGAAGGTTGAATGGAGATGTCAAAGGTAGGTTCCTTTCACAGAGAATGGTGGATGGTTGGAATGTACTGCTGGCAACTGTAGTAGAGTCAGCTGCATTGGGGATATATTAAGAGACCATTGGATAGGCAATTGAATGATAGCATAATGAAGGGTATGTAGGTTAGTCTGATGTTAGAGTAGGATAAAGAGTCGGCAGGACGTCAAGGCCAAAGGGTCTGCACTGTACTGTTCTATGTTTCACTCAGCATGTGGATTCTTTTCAATTGTTGAATGTGTGAGAGAGTGATGTGTGTGAGATCAGTTCTGTTATTAAGGTGATTCTGGACCTGTCATTTGCTGCTGTGTTCTTCAGA
Source organism: Chiloscyllium punctatum (assembly GCF_047496795.1). NCBI lineage: Eukaryota > Metazoa > Chordata > Chondrichthyes > Orectolobiformes > Hemiscylliidae > Chiloscyllium > Chiloscyllium punctatum. Next base: position 22,739,007 of record NC_092767.1, read on the forward strand.
TAGATTTTGTTGGTTGACCCATGTATTAATTTTTCTCCATCAACAGAGATGTACAATTTTGTACAATTGTATACTGGTGAATGTGAAGGTGACATTTATTGGACACGGTTTTGGAGCTTTATTTGAGAGACACAATGTGCTGCAGAATACTGTCACCTTGTTAACATCTTTACCTAGTGTCTGGTCCAAATAGCTTGGAGTTTGGGAGGCAGGCCAGATATCATCACCATAATTAACTTGTGCGATGTGATTCTGACATTCCATGTCCATTCATCTGCCCCCAGTCAAGGCTCAGACCGAAGATGGAGTCGAAATAATTTGTTGTGAAATAATGTTTGAATGACTGCCGTGACCCAGGTGGAAGCTCTCTGGATTCATTTAAGAGCAGACAAATGTCTTACCCAGTATCACAGGCAGCTGTGACTGAATTCAAATCTTTTAAAGTCTTTTTTCAATGTAGGTTATGATTGCAATCTGATCTGAAAAAATCAGATATTTGCTATGCTCGTGAATTGTGATTCACAAAAGTGTGAAATATCATTATTCAACCAAACAATAATTGCATCACCTCTGAAAACAATTAGTTCCATAAATATAACATCAGCCTAAAAGATACTTTCCTGCCAACATTTTATGATACAAAAATAAAGATTGTATGTTTTATTTAATACCGAACAAAGAACATGTTATCTGACTATAGTGCTGATCACAATTACATGCTTTTACATGCATGAACATCAAGTAACCACAAAAATACATCATCCTCTCTCTAGTATTCTCACAAACGGATGAGTAAGAACATCACTTCAACTGGGACAACACATCCATCCTAGGACAAACCTAAATAGAGGCACGCACGAGAATGCCTAGAAGCATGACATTTCAACCTGAAGTCTATCAACAAAAACACGAGTTAGACCTCAACTATCATCCCTGAGAAAAGGAGCAGGATGTGACTTCACCACAGGAAATGACATGACCAACCCAAAGAAACTCAAACATATAAATAGAAAGCAGGAATATTCAGCGTTGGTTCCCCTGAGGCCCACTGAAGATGAAGATGGTAAAACATCTCGAAATGAACCTCCCAGCTCAGCAAAGAAGCCTACATCCAAAACTTCAACCTGAGCTACAAATCTTCTCAAAACTCGCTACAATTACTTACTCATTGTCAGTATTCAATTGTATACATTGTTGCTCCAACATTTGGAAAGTCGTTGGCGTCTGAATGATTGTATTTTTCGAGTGAGAAAACGATTGAACAGTCATATAGAAATTGCGTTCTTACATATTTATACATAATCGATCAGTTTAATTTCTCACTGAATGTGCGAGCTTCAGTTCTTTTCCAACAATTGAAAAATGACAATAATTCAATATGAACAGAGAATATTAGATTAAATAAATGATTTGTGTTATTAAATTGAAGTGAACAACAATTTGAAACCTTGCAATTTTTAGAATGAATGGTATTAATGTGAAATGTGAAAAAGAATGAAGAACATAACCATGTGAGTGAACAGTTAGACATTTTCAAAAGAGGTTTGTGGCAAAGCAAAGGAAATATTTGTTTTATCTGTTGGGATACAAAATTTAAAATATTCGTGCGCTGAGTACTAATTAGACTTCATCATCAAGCTGGATTTGCAATACTTGCATTATAAATGGTTATGCTGCAGCAAAATGATCAGATATTTGCCAACATTTACAGCTGGAAATAATCTGATACTGGCTTTGACTTGCATCTGTACATGATAGAGTCCAGAACTGTAATGTACACAAGGAGGCTATTTGGCCACTGTGTATGCATCAGCTTGTGAAATGTCTCCCAAATCCTCCCATTTGCCACGTCTATCACTGTTGCCCTTTAATTTCGGAACGTTCAAATATATATCCAGTTCCCTCTTGAGTCTTCTTTAAAAATCTCCCAGGTAGGGCATTCCAAATCCTAACAACTCTCTCAGTAAACAGCTTTTGCCTTATCTCACTCCAAGGTCTTGTGCCGATGATCTTGAAAATGGGATGCTGTAATGCCAGCTAAGAGAAACGAAGTATTCTTATTTTACCCTTTTTTTCATAATTTTGATCACTGCAATAAGTTCACATCTTCGTCTGTTCTGATCAATCAGGAGTAATTTAATTACTCTAATTTCTCGCATCCTACCTTTAACTAATTTCTTCATTCCACTTATCATTCTGATTATTTATAAGGTTCCAGGTATTCTTCTTCAAAGTAATGAAGGGTGTGTGTGTGTGTGTGTGTATGTGTGAGAGAGAGAGAGAAAAAAAAACAATTCTCTGTAATGTCTGAATTACACCCAGTGCCTCGTGTAAAAGAGGTAAGGATTAGGTAACGATTAACATATGGTGAAAGAGCTAGTTCAGGGGCGACAGTTTCAGATTTCTGGATTATTGGGCCCTCTTCCAGGACAGGTGGGGGCTTTAAGAAATGGAGAGATTGCATCTTAACTGGATGAACACCAACATCCTAGTGGGGAGATTTTCTCGTGCAAATTGGGTGGATTTAAACTAATAAACCAGGAGGCTGGGAAACAAAGCAGCAGGTCAGGAACAGAGCAGAATGTCGAGGTAAGTAGGACATCAGGCACAGCCAGTCTCATAACCATGCTGCGAGAAGGAATCAAATCAGTCCAAAATGTGAGTTGGAGATTGGAATAAATGATAGAGATGTATGTCAGCGATTAACAAATGAAGATGGAATGTATGGGGTTCGTGAAGGAGTGAGGTGTTTGAGATCAGGAAGCTCGTACTCAAACAATTAACGGGGAAAAATAAATCGAAAAAGACTTATTTAAAATCCTTAGGCCTAAAAGCACACAGTATTTGGAACAAGATTGATGAGCTGGCAGTAGGTCCTGAGATAAATGGGTATGGCCTGATAAGGATGATTGTAACATGGTTACAGGAAGATCAGGACTGGACAGTGAACTGTCCATGGGTACTCCGTATTCCGAAAGGATAGACATGAAGGTAAAGGAGGTGGAATTGGTGTATTGGTGAAGGATGATATCAAGGCTATATTAAGAAATTATATTGGCACAAGGGAACAAATTAAATTCAGTCCAGCTGCAAATAAAAAGCAACTGAAGAAACCTCTTTGGAAGAGTAATTTTCAGCCACCGTCTCCCCAAAGTACTTCTGAGTTCGGAAATGATGAGGGTTCGTGACAAGGGAACAACGGTGGGATAAATGTGCATATTGAATCAATTAATCAACTTGGCAAAGGGTAGGCTCCAAGTACAAATCATAGAGTATATGAAGGATTGTTTCTCAGAACACATGTCATGGAGCTAACCAGAGAGCAGGGTACTTTAGATTTGATATAAGCAAGGAATGAAAAAGGATCTTGCAGGAAAGAATCCTCTTGGAAAGAATGACCACAACATACTGGTGAGAAAGAGTCACATACGAGAGCCTTAGTGTTGGGTAATAATACTTACAGTGGCCTAAGGAAGGTGTTGGTGGTGGTTGGGGTGGGGGGGTGGGGGGGGCAGGTGTGGGGGTGTGGAACAGTCAAAGGCCGGACAGATGAAGAAATTTGGCAAATACCTAAGGGGATACTAAATACGTCTCAAGTAAAGTATATTTGTGAGAGAAGAGGAATAGCATGACAGAGAAAATTTATCCATATCTTGATAAGGAATTTAATGACAGCATGACGGCAAAAACTAGGGCAAATCATACTGCACAAGTTAGTCATGCTTCGGGGATTGGGTAAGGCGGTGGCCTAGTGCATTACAGCTAAACCGCTCATCGAGAGACCCAGATAATGTTCTGGGGAGCTGGATTCGAATCTTGCTATGGCAGATGGTGGAATTTGAATTCAAATTTGGGATTAACAAACTGATGGTGAACATGAATAGATCGTCAGGAGAAGCTAATGTCTGTTTCACTAATGTCCTATGGGGAAGGAAACTGCCATCCTTCGCTGGTCTGGCCGATATGTGACTCCAGACCCACAGCAATGTAGATAACTCCTAACTGTCCTCTGGGAAATCAAGGATAGGCAATAAATACCGGCCTACGCAGCAATGCCCTCTTCCTGTGAATTAATGAAAACAACAAAAAAAATCAGCAAAAGGTTAGCACACAAAATTAAAAGAAGCTATGACAAGAAATGAACAGATACATATATACTGATACCATTAGCTTTCACTAGTAGATAAAAAAGAATCACAGAGTGAAACTAAGTGATGGCTCTTTGCATGATGAAACTGACAAGATAATGATGAAAAACTCAAAAATGGCAGAGGCACAAAAGCAATGTTTTCTGTTTTCACAGACTACACTAAAAACTGTAGTTCCTACAGAGGAACTTGTTGGGATTACTGCTGTTTGTGATTTTAATAAATTACCTAGATGAGGGCATAAAATGATGTGTTAGTAAATTTAATGATGATACTAAGGTTGGTGAAGTGTGGATACTGGTGAAGGATGTTGCAGGTTACAGAGGGACATAGGTAAGCTACAGAGCTGGGCTGAGAGGTGGCAACTTCAGTTTAATGTGCAAGAGTGTGAGGTGATTCATTTTGGAAGTAACAAAATGAATAAAGAGTACTGGGCCAATGGTAAGATTCTTGGCAATGTCCATGAGAAGAGAGATCTCAGTGTCAATGTACGTAGATCACTCAATGTTGCCAATCTGTTTAATAGGCTTGTTAAGAAGGCGTACTGTATGTTAGTTTTTATTGGAAGAGGGATAGAATTTTGGAACCACATGATCATACTGCAGGTGCACAAAACTCCGATGTGGCTGCACTTGCAGTACTGTATATTTCTGCTTGCTGCATTACAGGAAGGACGTGGAACGTTTGGAAAGGGATCAAAAGAAATTTACAAGAATGTTGCCTGATTTTGAGAAAAGGTCTTATAAGGAAAGTCTGAGGTAGTTGTCGCTGTTTTCATTCGAGAGAAGAAGGATGAGAGCTGTCTGAATTGATCTACATTAGATAATCAGAGGGTTAGATAGGGTGGACAGTGTTATGAATTTTTAAGTGTACTATACCTTCAAGAGAGTTGAAAGGCTGGCCAGAGTACTGGAACAATTAAAAATGTAATATTTGGCCAAACAGCTAGCAGGATCTTGGTTGCTATGAGACAAATTCAAATTCAGATTCAGCCAATCAGTTTAAATAATGTGCCAAGATGCCAAATGCTAATCAAGTTTGTATTTAGTGTTTTTAAAATATTAAAACCAATGAAACAATCCAAACTTTTGGGGTATAAATATCAAACATTTTGAATAGTTGGTCAGAGCGGCAAAGAGCAGCAAGCCGCTAACAAGTCCAGCCTGGCAGCAGAAAGATTTGCTCTCTGACAGGGACCTTTATCAACCAAAGACCAGGGAAGCAGAATCCCCCAGAATAAGAAAAGAAGAAAGGAATATGGAGAAGAATCGACAGCTGACTGGTTTTGAAATAAGAGTTTTTTAAAAATCTTGATCAGGATTTTTTGATCGGACTATTATTATCGAGGTGGAGGTATCCGTGTGCATATCAGTCTATTGGTGCGTAAAAACGGTGAACTTGCAAAATTTTGGGCAATACCATGATGACCTTTGACAAGGTTCGGTGCTTTTCGGTGATTAAACAGAAGAACAAATGTCTGTGGGTAAGCAGTTTCCAGGTGCCCAAATTGACAGAATGGATCAAACCCGTTCAGTTTTCAGGCCCAAACAGCACTTTTATCCAGGCAACAGTTCAAATGCTGCCAATTAACTTAAAACGGCACTTGGAGATTAAGGATCCATTTTAGCGTTAACAATATGAAACCAATCATATACTAAGATTTTCTTGTGTCAAGGAGATATATATAACAGAGAGGCAATTGGACAGAGGGGAAGAGTCCACTGCCAGCTCAAAAAACGATGACAGGGAAGTGTCATCTGTGAAAGAAATATTGGGGTCTCACAAAAAATCTCCATGCTCTGCCTAAAAAGCTCTATCCATCAATAAAGGTACACAACACGCTGAGCAAATATTCTTGAAACCAGAAAACAACTGAGAAGGCATTTCAGACAGAGAAAGACGAGGGAATAAGATACAGAAATTTCAAGACAGTCCATACTGGATGAACTTTGAGAGACTAAGTTTTAATTTTACTCTTAGTAATAATGGATTTATCAGTGGAATCTGCATTAGTGAAACAGCATATCAGGAAAATCTTGATTTTTTTCCGGAAAACGTAATTAGTTACAGAGAGATTGTTCAGTTTGTAAGTGATTTGTTCAGTGTTAAAGTTAGAATCATAGAATATGTAGGTAGGGAAACAGGTCCTTCGGACGAACAAGGATCACACTGACCCTCCAAAGAGTAGACCACTCAGATGCATTCCTCTACACTATTGACTATATTTACCCCTGACTAACGCACCTAACTTACATATCCATGAACACTACGGGCAATTTGGAATGCCCAATTTAAGTAACCTGCACATCATTGGATTGTGAGAGGAAACAGGAGCACGTGTTTGAGCCCACGCAGACACGAGTAGACTGTGATAACTCCACATAGACAGTTGCCCGAGGTTGGAATCAAGCCTGGGTCTTTGGCACTATGAGGCAGCAGTGCTAGCCCCTGAGCCACGGTGTCACCCCTAGACAAGCAAATAGTACGTGTTAATTACAGAATGCGTGAAAGGATTCCATTTCATTGAACCATTCCTTTATAACAAACTGGGTTGTCAAAAAGGAGGTGGGTTACATCACTTGTCACACTCTCTTCGCTGGGTGCATTGCTTTTAATTATCAGATGGATGTTGACCTCCACTTCGTTATATTATAGAGAGTTCGAAGTGGGTCAAGTGAATGATATATTGGTATATGGGGCATAGCAGGAAACATGTGTCTGTGTTTGAATAGATTGGTGATTTGAATGAAAAAAAGTGCATTAATCCAATGGAGAGATCGCAAAGCTGAGGCACAGAGGAATCAGACACCTGGATAACAAAAAAAATCACAGTGCGTGCACATCATAGGGAGGCGATATAAATTTTCAAACCTTTTGAAAGAGAATACATTCAGGAGTAGGGAAGATATCCTACAGTTTTGTAGGGTACGGTGAGACCACATTAGGAGAGCTGAGGGCCCAATGACATAAAAAGCAGTCCAGAGAAGATTCATTCAACTGATTCCTGTGAGGAGCATTTATCTCTGGACGAACATTGTCAGATTGGCCTTGGATCAGTTGGGGTTTAGGCAAATGATGCATGATCCCTTTTAAACCCATAATATTCTGAGTAGTCTATTCAAGTTGAATGCTGAAACAATATTTCAATTTGTGCGAGAGATTTCCAGAAATGGATGGACTCCTGGAAACTGGAGAATATCCCAGTGAAGGAGTTGGTGATTGTTTTAACCATCTCAAAGGGTTCTTCGTCTGTGGGAACTTCCCTCCCAGAGAGTGATGAAAGGTACGACAATGAATATTCTAAGACACAGTCAGACAGTTTATTGGCTATGAATTATGAATTAAAGTTATAGGGCATAGCCACAATCAGATCATCCATGATCTTATCACATTGCAGACTTGGTTCAAGTTGTCCAATCACTTACTCCTGATCTTACTTTCTTTGTTGCTATTGCCGTTAGATACTGAAAAAATAATGAAAGCATTGTCAAATGCAAAAAAGGCTCTCCCTTTCAGAATGATGAGCACAACTTGCAAATGTGATTTTTAATCAGCACTGAGAAAGCACTCGTGGAAGTTTCATGGAGTTACAGAAAGATCAGATGCTTAGGTCAAAGTAAAAGCCTCATTAAAACTGCGTTAGAAATCAGATCGGTTAGAATGGGTGCCGTTAATTGAGCAGATTCCTGTCAGTTGTTCTTGTAAGGTGAATTCCGTTAGCAAGACCAGCATTTATTGCCTATGTCTAATTTCCATTCAGAATATGGTGGTGAACCCCAGTGATCCTCGTGGTGCAGGGACACTAACTGATATGTTTCAAAGAGAGCCACAGAATTCGAAACAAGTGACAGTGAAGGGACAATGATATTGATTCAAGCCAGGATGCTGTGTAACCTTGGAGATTGTATTCCTCCCCACATGATGCTCACAGCGATGGAATTAGTGGGACAATCTCTTGCTGTTCTTATTTTGGGGGGAATGTACAGAGTGATGTAGTTAAGGTCATTTCTGAGGGAGTCTGAAGTAGCATTTTGAACACAGAGCTGAACTCTCCTTTTACGTACGCTCTGCCAGCTCTGCATGTTTTATTTATAAACCTTGTGAATAATTTAGGATGAAAATGTGTTGCTGAAAAAGCGCAGCAGGTCAGGCAGCATCCAAGGAGCAGGAGAATCGACGTTTCGGGCATAAGCCCTTCTTCAGGAATGAGGAAAGTGTGCCAAGCAGGCTCAGATAAAAAGTAGGGAGGAGGGACTTGCGGGAGGGGCGTTGGAAATGCGATAGGTGGAAGGAGGTTAAGATGAGGGTGATAGGCCAGAGTGGGGGTGGGGGCGGAGAGGACAGGAAGAAGATTGCAGGTTAGGAAGGTGGTGCTGAGTTCGAGGGTTGGGACTGAAACAAGGTGGGGTGAGGGGAAATGAGGCAACTGGAGAAATCTGAGTTCATCCCTTGTGGTTGGAGGGTTCCTATGCGGAAGGTGAGGCGCTCTTCCTCCAGCCGTCATGTTGCTATGGTCTGGCGATGGAGGAGTCCAAGGACCTGCATGTCCTTGGTGGAGTGGGGGGCGGGGGTATTTGAAGTGTTTTGCCACGGGGTGGTTGGGTTGGTTGGTCCGGGTGTCCCAGAGGTGTTCTCTGAAACGTTCCGCAAGTAGGCGGCCTGTCTCCCCAATATAGAATAGTCCACATCGGGTGCAGCGGATGCAGTAAATGATATGTGTGGAGTGCAGGTGAATTTGTGGCGATATGGAAAGATCCCTTGGGGCCTGGCAATTAGACTTTCTCATTGCTCGGACTAAATCTAAAGTTGCTCAATCTCTAATGGATTGTGCTACGTTAAATTTAAACTGATGAGGTGTGGGTGGCATTAATTGCACATTTGTCATTGTACATTCCCACTTTTGAACTTATGGTGGACGGAAGGACATTGATGAAGCAGCTGGATATGGCTTGGCCTGGGATATTTCGCTGCAAAACTGGGCCTTTGTAATGCAGTATTTGGAGGTGTATAGTAAAATAGGGCTGAGTCAGCATGACTTCGTCAAGGAGAGGTCACGCTGACAAGTCTGGCAGAATTCTTTCAGATGATAATGTGCAAGTTTGACATGGAAGGATGTGATTTGATTGGCTAATTGGGACTCTGCGAAATATGAATCTGCCTTAAATTGAATTTTGTTCATCTATTGGTTACAAGTTGCATAAGTAGAGATATAAAAACATTTAAAAAGAAAAAAAAAACAAATTCAGTGCTAGCTAAATTCAATAACGATGGTGGGTCGGGGGATGTGTTATTTCTGCATCATGTGGTAGCTGGAGACATTCACTGTCTCGCTCAGCAATCCTAACCTGCGGTGTGACCAGTTCACGAAATGTGCTATCCACTCCCTCCTCTGCATCGTGGATACTCCACAGTGAGTCCATCCGCAGCTGCAGAGCCATCATGCAGTCAAACAACAGCTGCAGCTGGACACATTTCTTGCAAGTGTAAGAGTCAGGAACGACAGACACGTTCCTAAGCTCCCACATCAAGCAATAGTCACAGGGCACGTGTCTGAGGTCCCCTGCCATTGTAAGCTTAACTTTATATGAACTAACTAAAACCAAACAATGCACTTAAATAAATGAAAAGGATGGATAAGATATAAAAGCCTTACCTTACAGGATCGTTTTCTTCTGGTTAGTGGAGGGGGGCGTTAGGGAGATATACGTGTAGTATCTCGGTATAGCCACAGGACAGATATAAATTAAGCCCTAACCTTCCCATCAGCCCTCGCTTCACTCCTCCTCCTCTCCCCGCCGGTCTGGAAAAATGGAGGTTGTTGTCAAGCAGGCTTGGTGGAGGTGACAGATATCAGATCCTGTAATCACTGGACTGATTCAGAGGACTCCTCTTTCCCAGTTAATGAACTCACTCTTAAGTATTTATTGTCAAGTCTGTCCATTTTAAAGACAATGTAATTGCCGGAGTTGTGCTGAAGTGATATTTACATTTTCATGCGACAAGATTATTCAATGCGCCAATGAGGTTAGGAATAGGATGGAGGTAGAGTTAAATACATGGTAGAGGAGGCATGGTAAAGAACTGGTAGAGGAGGCAGCACTTCCGATATGTTTATCATTGGGATTCCCAAGTCCATCTCTCAAACAAATCTCTATAATATTAACATAGCATTGATATATAGTCACCCAAGCTCCACGTTCATGCGTCTTGCCTGTCATACTCCTCACATTATAATCAGTGCACTTCAGACTGCCAGGCTCATTGTGTTCAGTAACCTCTGTCTGTTTGTTGTTGGTCTTAGTTGTACTGGGATTAGTCACCAACCCCGCCTCAGTCGTCTACTTGTGGACCTACGGCTCTGGTACCCACTGTTTCCCCCTCCCCCCAACGACCACACTAGCTTAAACCCTCCTGTTTGACAACAGCAAACCTGCCTGCCAGGAGATTGCTGTCAGTTCAGGTCCATCCCGTTCTTCTTGCGAACATCCTACCGACCTGCAAATCCCAATGATCCCCATATCGGAGACTGCTGCCAATTAAGGTCCATCCTGTCCTTCTTGTGTATACCCTATCGACTCAGGATCTGATGGCATTGGGCTGAAGTGTGTTTATGTCAATGCAATGATTATTACAGGTAAGGCAGATGAGCTTACAGCCTGATTCAAAACATGGAACCATGATGTTGCAGTTATTACAGGCATTTAGTTTGGAGAGGGACAGGACTGGGCGTTCAACATTCCAGTGTTAGATGAGATATAAAGGAAGGTAAAAGAGGTGGAGGAGTTTTATTACTAATCAGGGATCATGTTGCATTTGCACTCAGAGAGGTCGTACTGGAGGGCTCATCCACTGATGCAATATGAGTAGAGTACAAAAATAAGATTGATGCAATTACTGTGTTCGGATGATACTATAGTCCGTTCAACAGCCACTGAGGCTTTGAGAACAAATGTGTGAACCAGTTATGGAAAGGTGTAATAAAAACAGAGTTGTCATAGTGATTGACTTCAAAATCCCCAATATTAACTGGGACTCCCTTAGAGCAATTGGCTTAGACGGGGCAGAATTTGGTGCATCCAAGCGGGTTACTTGAATCTGTATGTGGGTAGTCCACTCCAGGAAGGGCCATACTGGACCTCGTATTGGGTAATGAGCCTGCACAGTTGACTGACATTTCAGGGGGACAGCATTGAGGAATCATTTTGGAAACTCCTTCAGTTTTAAGATAGCTAAGAACATGCATAAGTCAGGACCTTTTGAGAAGCTATGGAATTGGAGTAAGGCAAGTTATGTCAGTATCAGGCAGGAGCTAGGGAGTGTTAATTGGGAGGAGTAGCTATCAGACAAATCCACATTTTGTATGTGGCAACTGTTTATTAAATCCTGATTGCAATATCATCTGGCGAACGTCCTCTCGACTGTTCGAATTTCAATCTATTTTATTTGAACAGATATTTCGAAGTCGCTGTATACCAGAGAACAGAAAGAGATAATGGATGATTGTGACCTGTGTCCTTCACTGAATCAGATTGGCTCCACAGGCAACTAATATTTTTATTGTGGGTCAGAGCACCACAGAATTAATACAGCACAGACGGAAACCATTCAGTCCTTCGTACATTCACGAACTCTCCAACTATGCAATCAGAAAGCAGAGAGGGTTATTGGAGATAGACAGAGAGAGAGAGAGAGAGAATGAATAGAAAGAAAGAATGTGAAGGGAGATGAACGGAGAGGAGAGAAAACGGAGTGACAGAGTGAGTGAGAAATGAAGGGGTGTGAAATGGGGATGAAATTAGGTAGATCAGGAGACAGCATGAGGAGACATAGACAGAACATGGAAGTTTTATTTAAACATTTCCCCTGGACCAAAAGGTCTTTGTTTGGGAGCCATACCATGTGAGTAACATGGTGATACTGGTTGTGATCCCAGATCATTTATCTTCTATAATATCACAGAGTTGAGTGGCTGACAGCTAAACAGAATCCAATAGACCAATTGACTGGCTCCAGAGAGAAGGTGGACTGTACCAATGGTAGCAGGAACTGATAACCCCCTGAGACACTGTGCGAGAGAATGAGCGAGAGAATCTCAGTGAGGGGGATCACTGTCAGAGGGGAAATCAGCATCTCAGCTATGGGTCAAGTAATGACTGAAAAGGTTTGCACCCCACTTCCATGGTTTAGTAATCCACATTTCACTTCATACAGCTCGATATCATGAGGGTATTTGAACAATCTTATCTCTTTGTACATTTCATATTTTGGTTTGTCGAGAAAATCATTGTGACCCTGTATTTTGTGTTGAATAAACGCATATCATTTCTGGGGAAGAAAGTACCTGTTCTGATGGGACAGCCTTTATCAGATCCATGTTGGGACCAGGGTCCGAATGAATCGCTTAACTAGGGCGATAGACAGAAATGTAAATGGAATAGGAGTGGGGGAACGGGAATCAGTTATAGGGGTAATTAGAAACCTGAATTAAAAGAGGAGGTAAGAGTGCAGAATTCAGGATAGATTATTAAAATCTCCATCACAGACATAAATAGCATAGAGTATCTAGAAATGATTAACAAACAAACTTCAAGCACACTGGAATATGAATGACAATGAGAAGAGAGATGGTTAATACAGGACTGACAGCATTATATCTGAATGCATGCAGTATGAGGAATAGGGTAAATGAATTCGTGACCCAGAACGAAATTGGCAGGTATGGCGTGATGGGCATCACGGAGATATAGCTGCAAGGGGATCAGGTTTGGGAGCTAAATATTCCAGGATATGCACCCTATCCAAAAGATACGCTGGTGGGCTGATGAGGTGGGGTTGCCTTATCGGTAAGAAATGAAATTAAATCAATAGCAAGAAATAACATAGGGTCAGATGGTGCAGCATCTGCACATGTAAAATTGAGGAAGCACAATGTTAAAGCAACGACAGTTGGTGTCTTATACAGGCCTCCAAACAGTAGTGAGGAGCTGGGCCATCAGATATATCAGGAGATAGAAAAGATGTGTAGGAAAAGCAAGGTTGCAGTGATCATGGGCGATGTCAATATTCAGGGGGGAATGGGAAAATCAGATTGGTAGTGGATTGTAAGAAAAGAAATTCATGAAATATCTACAAGATTTTTTTTTTGAGTAGCTTGTGGTGCAATCCACGAGGGAACAGGCAATACTGGATTTAGTGTTGTGCAAAGAGGCAGACTAGATAAGGGATCTTAAATTGACGCAAGCCGTCGGAAGCAGCGATGATAGCATGATTGAATTTATACTACAATTTCAGAGGCAGAAGATAGAATCAGAGGCAACAGTACTTCAGCTGAATAAAGGCAACTGCAGAGGCATAAGGGAGAAGTTGGGTAGAATTGACTGGGAGAGTAGCCTTGCAGAAAAGACAGTAGAACAGCAATGGCAGGAGGCTCTAAGAGTAATTTAGGAGACACAGCAGAGATACATTGCAAGGACAAAGAGGCATGGTACAGGGAGGATGAGGCAACCATGGCTGACGCGGGAAGTTAGGGATAGCATCAAAGCAAAGGAGAGAATTATATAATGTGGTGAAGGGCAGTGTGAAACCAAAGTATTGGGAAGCTTATAAAGACCAACAGAGGGCAACAAAAATGTTTCAGGAGGGAGAAAATTAAATAATGAGGTAAGCGAGCCACTTAGATATATAAAGTGCAAAAGAGAGGCAAAAGTAGATATTGGAAATTATGCCAGAGAGGTCGTGGTGGGGAACAAAGGAATGGCTGAGGAACTTTGCGTCAGTCTTCACAGTGGAAGACAGGATTACTTTCCCAAAAAAATCAACAGAGTGAGGGGAAGAACAGAGTATGGTGGTCATCACCAAAGAGAACGGGTTAGAAAACTGAACAGCCAGAATGCAGATAAATAATCTGGACCAGATGGACTACACCCAAGCCTTGTAAGGGAGATAGCTGAAGGTGTAGTGCAAGCGTTAGTTGTGATCCTTCAGGAATGACGAGAATCAGGAAAGGGCAAAGTGGACTGGAAAATCCCTAACGTGACACCCCGTTTAACAAGGGATTAAGGCAGAAGACAGAAAATTACAGACTGATTAACCTAACCTCAGTTGTGGGTAAGATTCTGAAATCCATCATGAAGGATGGGATTTCTGAATACTTGGATGTAGATGGTAAAATAGGGCAGAGTTAGCCTGGTTTCATCAAGGAGCAGTCATGCCTGACAAACATACTAGAATGTTTTGAGGAAGTACTGAGCAGATTAGGAGAGCCAATGGATATTATCTACCAACACCTCAAGACGTCCTTTGACAAATTGCTACACTGGAGGTTATAGAGAAAGGGGACCCATTGTGTCAGAGGCAACGTGCTAGCATCGATTGAAGCCATCAGAGATTAAGCGTAAAATGTGCCATCTCACGATGGCAGTCAGTGACAAGCATTGCCACAAGGCTCAGTGTTGGGAGCACCAAATTTCACCTTATACAGCTAACGATCTAGATGAAGGAACAGAGGGCACTTTGGCTAATTTTTAGTATTAGAATCACTAGAGTGTGGAAACAGGCCTTTTGGCAAAATAAGTCCTACACTAACCCTCCGAAGAGTAGTCCAAGCAGACCCATTTTCTGCTGACTAAGAACGTAATATCTGGGCAATTTAACATACCCATTTCACCTAATCTGCACATGTTTGGACTGCAGCAGGAAACCAGAACACCCACAGGGAACCCACACAGATATGGGGAGAATACACAAACTCCAAACTCGCATTGACCCGAAGTGGGAATCGAGCCCGTGTCCCTGAGACTGTACTAACCACTAAGCCACCATGCCACCGACAGCTTGATGTTCAGACAGTACAAAGATATGAAGAGGGTCAGATAGCATTGAAGAGGTAGTGAGCTTGTGGAAAGTTGCTCCACCGATTCTCCTCAGCTTCCCAAACCTCTGTACTTGAACCCCACCCTTCCTACCACAACAAGGATAGACTGCCATGATCCTTAAGTTCCACCCCACCAACCTCCAGATAGAATCATCATCCTCAACTATTTCTGCCACCTCCAGTCAGACCCCACCACCAGAGATATATTTCTCTCCCCACCCCGATCAGCATTCTGCGGAGAGCATTCCCTCCACAACTCCCTCATTAGGTCCACGCCCCAACTCCCAAACCAAGCCATCATCCACTCCCAGCACCTTCCCTTGCCATCCCAAGTTGTGTAAAATGCGCGCCCACACCTTCCCTCTCAACTCCATCAAAGGCCCCAAAGGATCCTTCCACACCCCGTAGACATTGTACTTTGTCCATTGTTCCCTGTCTCCTTTACATTGAGGAGACAGGATGTCAAATTTTGGAACGTTTCAGGGAGCATCACTGGGACACACACACACACACAAACACACACACACACACACACACACACACACACACACACACACACACACACACACACAATGACCCTGCCACCCTATGGCCGAAAACTTAAACTCTCCCTCCCAATCCGCCAAAGACATGCCAGTCTTGGGTCTGCTCCACTGCCAAACCCAAGTCACCGAACACCTGGAGGAACAACATCTCATCTTCCACCCTGGGACCGTGCAACCACATGGTATCAATGTCAATTTCACCAATTTCCTCATCTCACCTTCCGCACCTTATCTCAAATCGAACACTCCAACTTCGCACTGTCCCTTTGAATTGTCCAATCTCTCCATCTTCCCTGTCCTTCACGATCACGATCCACCTTCGTCGAACTATCGCATTCCACGCTACCATCCCCCCAGCCTCAGCCTCTCCTATTTATCTTTCAGCACCGTTTCGCCCACCCTCCTCAATCCTGACAAAGAGCTTATGCCTGAAACGTCACACCTCCTGCTCCTCGGATGTTGCCCGACCGGCTGTGCTTTTCTAGCACCACACTTTTGGGCTGTGATCTCTTGCATCTGCAGTCCTCACCTTCGCCTGCAGAAGGATGTGGGCAGTTTGGGAGATTGGGTAAAGAGCTGGTCAATAGAGTACAGTCCGCGAAAGTGTGTGGTCGTGCTCTTTGCCAGAAAGATAAGAGGCATGGAATATTTTCAATATTAAGAGTAAAATCAGAAGTCTGAAGTGCAGAGACTTGGGAGTTCTCGTCCAGGAGTCTCTCAAGGTCGACTTGCAGGTTGTCACTAGTAAGGGAAGCAAACACAATGAAGCTATTCATTTCAAAAGGGTTTGAATATAAAAGCAGGGATATACTTCTGAGGCTGTATAAGGCTCTGGTCAGACTATATTTGGAGCACTGTGTGCAGTTTTCGGCCCCGTATCTCAGGAAGGATTTTCTGACACTGGAGGATTTTCAGAGAAGATTCATAGGAATGGTTTTCGAATGAAAAGCTTAACATATGTGTAACATTTAAGGACTCGGGGTCAGTATATGATGGAGTTTAGAATTATCTGGGGAATCTAATTGAAACTTACCAAATACTGAATGACGTGGACAGACAAGATGTTGGAAAGATGTTTCTATTGATAGGAGAGACTAGGACTCTAGATTCCAGCATAAAGGGAAGACCTTTTAGAACAGAGATAAGGAGAAACTTCTTCAGCCAGAGAGTCGGGGATCTATGGAATTCACGGCCACAGAAGCTGGAGAGACCAGGTCATTATGTATATTTAAGACTGAGCTCGATAGGTTCTTGATTGTCAAGGAGACCAAGGATTATGGGGAGAAAGGGGGAGAGTGATGTTGAGAAGCTTAACAGAAATAATCAAATGGCGGAGCAGTCTCAATGGGCGGAAAGGCCACATTTCTGCTCCTATGTCTTCTGATCTTATGGTTAATGTTGGCTCTCCTCATCCCTTATTATAGCTGCATCATGATTCTGACCTAATGATTTATAAAGAGGCACGTTCCAATACTGATGACTGGCAATATCATTTTCTCTCCCTCCAGTCGCAGCAGCCATTTCCTCCAATTCTCTCTGATTTCTGTCTCCTCCCCAATGTCATAATCACACAGTAATTGAAGTCTAATAAATTATACTTTATCAGAGTTCATTGACATCAATAACATCAACAGCATGACCCTTACTTGCCCCTTCTCATCCTCAAATAACAATCTGAATTGTATTTGTCATGTACAATTCTCTGTTAACATATCCACGCAGTTTGCCTGTTATAATCCATGTTATATTAAGCACATTTTCCCATCAGATTTTGGGCTATCAAAGTTAATTCATCAATATAATCACTGATCAATAATTTCAGGCTATCATTTCTATTGATAAATGGAGAAACTCGTTTATGTTCCAACAATTCTCTGTCATTGCTCTCATATCCAAGGCAGATTGAATGATTGCACACAAACAATCTGCCATCTCCAACATCCATTCCCACAGTCACTCCAACATATCCCATGCGGACTGTGAAAATTTTAAACGTTATTTTGAATTTTAATAAAATTAATATTGAATTGAAAGGGTTTAACTGGAGCTAATTGTTCACCGACTGTGATTCTTGTCAATCTCTGTGGATTCTAATTATCCCAGTGGAGGGTTCCATCGTTATACGATAAATGGGCTCTGTCAATGTATCATCCGATAGTGTGAGAGGGAGTATTACCGACAGCACTAACAGGGATCAGCAGCTCCAAAGGGAAGGGAGGAGAGATCAGAATCTGAGAACATTACACTCGAATGTTCCAACAATGGATCAGAATCTGAGAGCATTAGACTTGAATGTTCCCCCAATGAACAGGAGTTTATCCTTGGGTCTTTACTTTCTTTCTCAGCCTTGGATATCATTAGCATGGCGGATCCAGGAAATCCTTTGGATTATTCAAGGTGGTTACTAACCCATCCTCACTATAGTTGGTGTTCTTAGTAAGTCATTCTCTTTGACTGTTAAACTGGGTCGAACTGAATTTCTGCTCATGATATGTAAATATTAGGAAATGGCAATCAATGTCTTCAGTTCCAATCAAAAGTTCCTTTCCTTATAAAATATATAAAGCAAATTACTATTTACAAATTACTCACTGATATGCGAGAAGGAACTCAAACTCCATAATCCTTTCGGTCCTGCACAAATTTACATTTCCATATCCTCCCCACCCACCAATCCTGTCCAATACCACCATTATGATATCCCAGTCGTCTCCTCAGCCTCAGTGCAATTCCTGAATGAACCATCGTTTGTGTTTTTGTTAAATCCGATACAGCTGTTTCTTCAAATCTCTTCAAACCACATGTCCACTACAAAATAATTGCATTTGAGATGTTTAACTTGTTCTCTGCACAGAATCTGTCAGATGTAAGACAGTGTATAGTGCTCAAGTCCATGACGCTTCACCTACTGCCATCGAATAATAATCCATTGACATCTCATGAAAGAAATTGATATAATTAAAATGAAACCATTATCATTTGTGAGAAAAAGTCCATCTGCTTGCCTCATGTCCTTATGAGAAGACAATGGGTCATCCTTGCCTGGACAGGTCTCAGTGTGACTGCAATCCCACAGCAATGTAGTTTACTCTTTACTGTCCTGTGGAACAGTTGAACCAGCCACTCAGTTTCAGATCGGTATAACATGCTGGTCTGACCAGGGCTGCACACATCCCGTGAGGGAAGAACAAAGGAAAGAGAGCTCCTCCCTCTGCCTGTTTACCATATTCCCACAGCTCATTTCCACTGGGGGAGGTGACCATTCCTTGGTTTAGGTGTATTCTATTTCTTTGAAGTTCTTCACAAGAGTGATGTTCATCTCCATCTCTGGTGGTGGCTTTATTGATGTTGATGTACAGACGTAAGGAACTTGTAAATTTCACGTCAGTCTCAGGGCATAGAGAAGGAATGGCTTTTTCACACCACCGGAAAGAAACAGAGACGGCAAAGTGAGGTAAGGGAATTATTATGATCATCTCTGAGAGTGTTGTTGAGGCAGTATTTAGGGTATTGTGGGCAGATTTTCTCTCCTTTATAGGGAATGATCTTCTCGTCACAGAGAGAGTGTGAAAGAGTGTCAACAGACTAATCACTGGGATCATGGTACCATGAGGAGTGAGTGAAGATTAATCTGTAGCTCTGTGAGAGAATAAGAGGTGATTGCATTGAAACTTGAGGGGAATGGACAATCACTCATTATGTTCTAAACAGACACTAAGAAAGTAATAAATTCCATTGTTTGGTTTTTTTATGCGGGTTATAATTCTCGATAGTTTAAGTGCCTCTGAGAACGTTTCTCCTCCTTCAGCCCCACTCTCCATGTCGATTGACAGAGACATGTTCAGGCTTTGCATACAGTCTCCGACATTAATATAGTGCATTCGGTATGTGTGATTCTGCACAGAACGTCATGTTACCCACAATCCCGAGAGCAGCCAAAATACCTTCACACTAAAACAGTTAACTATTCCCAACTGCTTCTGTCCTGGATGGAGAACATGGGTCTGTCTTCTCGGAGGGGGAAGATGTGTCCTTGAGACTTTGCACAAAATATTTGGCTTCTCTCCGCACTGCCAAGAAACTATGTTAAAATGGCACACGTTCCACATGCAATGGGGCTACGAGGAACATCATGGAGCCGTCTCTGAGTGCAGTCTCTGCTCCTTTTGTTTGTCACGTTGGAGCATCAATGACATCCTCCTTTTTCTGCATAAGCCCTTGAGGGGATGAATGTTCTCGTCCATGTCGCATGGAACACGCTCAAGGGTCTGATTGGACTTTTCACGTTCCTGTTTAGCAGTTAGATACACTGACGAGGCTGCTTCTTTTCTTGTGGAACAGGCAGAAGGATTGAATGGTTTGTCCCTCTTCTTGTTCATTCGTTTCAATGGCCTGAATTACTTCCTCATATCCGGGTGCAACCACATTGAGATGCTGAATGAGCTCCTATTTTTACTGTGGAAATGTGCAGTATCTGGCCTTGCTGTATCATGAATGTTACCGACACTTTAACAGCACAAGCCTGAATGTTGTCCGGGTCTTGCTGCATATGGACGCAGACTGGTTCAGGAGCTGACAGTGTACAAAATATTCTGAATATTGTCTGATCTTCAGTGACCATCACATCTTCTGATCTTATGGTGGTGGAAAGTATTGATGCAGCAGCTGGAGCTGTTTGTGCTAAGGAAGCTCCCCTGAGGATGTCTTGAAGTGATGTCCTGGAACTGAAAGGATTGATGTCCACAAATCACACATATCTTCCGTTGTGCTATGGATGACCCCAACCAGAAGAGATATTGTGGCTGATGCCCACTAAGTTTAATTTAGTCAGCGTTCCTTGATACCACATTGAGTCAACTCCTGCCTTGATATCAGGGTCTGCCACTCTTAGCTGGGCTCCTGTGTTCATCTCTTTTGAACTCAATAGGTCATTGTGTCTGTGTGGGGTGTGTTTTCTTCTCACTGATGGCAATGCATGTCAGGAACTATCTGGATGATAGAGTTCGGGGATCTAGATCACTGAAAGTAGTTACAGTGGAGGTAGATTGGATTTTGCCCACTTTCATTTTGTTGCAGGGTGTGAAGAATTGGGAATTGAATGGAATTGCTACCAACAGTGGATCAGCCATCATGGTATACAATGGCACAGCAGGATTGTCTGGCCGAATTAACTAATCCTGTTCCTTATGTTGTCATATCCTGTATCTGGAAAGTTAACGGTTGTAATTTTCCTGAATGTTGCAGTCAGCGAGCGCAAATTATCTTGTGTATCATCTCTGAGTGATGTCTGTGGGTTGTATTCACAGTGAATCTGGGTCCACGACATGACCAACAAATGAACCACAGGTTGCAGAGTGGAAACGCTCTGTAAAGAGACCAGAGGCCTCTTTCAAACCCAGCTTGTATTACCCAATAACATTTTCCAACCCACACCATACTGTGTGTGTGTCAGTCTGGAGGAACTGAATGATATCCTATGTTACTGTGAACCAGGTATTTGGCGCAAGTTGCCTCCATATGTTCCTGTGAGGGGCTGAATAGAACATTGGAACATTTGAGTGAGGAGCAGGAGTGGGTCATTAACCACTTCGCCACTGCTGTACCAGGTACTAAGTTCGTAGCTGATCTGGTTGTGACCTTAGCAGCACTTTTCTGTATGTACCATTTCCATTCATTCATTTCTCTGTTCAATACAAACACCTAGACATCACATACTTCTGGGAAAGGGAATTCCCACTTTTACAGCTCTTTCAGAATTTCTCATTCGTGTTCCAAACAATGTTACAGGGTCACTGATTCCTTTTGCAGTCACACTCATCCACTGGTTACAAGAAATTTCAAAGTTTACTGATAAGGCCAATGATATAAGTATCAGCCTGGATCACCTTCTAGAGAAATGTGACAAACACACAAACGTGCCGCTGCATGCACACATGAACACACACATTTTAAGACAAAACAAAAAAGAAAGCTTTCCAGAGTTCTTTAATAGCTGACCTCTTAACAAATGGAAAGATGACAGAATGTCCCAAATGTTGTTCGGTCCGCTGAAGTTCTTCCACTCACACAAGCTGCTTGTAATGGGCTATCTCCCTGGAACAGTTGGATTTGGTTCAATTCACTTTACATCAGATAGTGGAAAGATGCCAAAGAATCTTTCATCAGGAAACCTACGCGATTGGTAAAGATGACGCAGGATTTTTTTCTCGTCAGGTGGAAGAAAATGAGGGAGGGGGGCACGAGGCTGCTGCTTCTGTGGCAGGTAACATTTTTATCCCTCCCTGTGTTAAAATATGCAATAATGCCAACTGAACACCAAAAAGCACCACTTGTGATTTCCTTGAAAATTCTGTGCAATGGATGATAAGATCCTGTATACAAATGCATCATTACTGCTGTTGGACACAGTGCCTTTTCTGGGCAAAAAAAACAACAAAATCCCAGCTGCATAATTTCATGGCATGTTTACATGTGTCTGCATAATTTTAAGAAATCGGTTGATGTCTTCATCATATCTGCTTAAAATAAATGTTACGACAGAGTGTGAAGCCCTTCTGCTAATTTAAACCAAACAGAAAAAAAATCACCTCGCCTCATAGTCTTTAAAAGTGTGAGTGAGGAAGAATGACCAAATCTCACTATCTATCGAAAGCAATAATAGTTTATTCTTTCACTCCAAGAAAAAAAAAGAGAACATTAAACAACAACTTTCTACACTGTACTCATCCTGGTCTGATCAGTTTATCTACTTCCTACTCGACAGCAATATACTGATCCAATAAAACCACCCGATTAAGATTTACAAAAAAAAATCGAACTTCAAAACCCCAAGTGAGTTATGTCGATTTTCCTGTGAATCTTCATCTGTAGGTTTTCCCGGGTCTTTTCTTCGGTCTTCAACTGCACAGATTTCATAGAAACAGGTACCTTTCAAAGAGTGATTCTGCAGGCAGTCTGCATTTATTAGTGCTTTTTGCCGCCCTGGCTAACTGTTTAAAATGCCCGATTTTATACCACAAAACACCAGAATGTCTCATTGGTTTTATAGCATTAAAATTCAAATTCGTTTGGATTTTGGTTTCTTTGGGCGTAAGTTAAACTGATCGGCCTAAATCGAATTTGTTGTATACCACAGCACTCAGCTCAACTGTTTCTTTGAGTCAAATGTTACTTTTTGAAAAAAAATTTCAGCATGCTCTGTGTTTGTTAAGTCCTTGCCAACTTTTACTCTCTTTAAAAGGTGCAGTACACGCCTATGCAATTTTATCAATCAACACATTTTATTCTTAACATTTATTCTGTAGTTTCAAACGTCTAACAAGGTAAAATATGTATCCAGTTAATTTTTTCACAAAATCGTGTATGGTTCTAAAAGATTTCGCATCCAATACCTAAACTGGTAATGCTTCTTATCAAAAGGCCTCCCAGGAACGTGTGTACAGGGAGAAGGAGAGGCATGTTTCGGGCACATTCCTGATGAAGGGCTTATGCCCGAAACATTGACTGTCCTGTTCCTCGGATGCTGCCTGACCTGCTGTGCTTTTCCAGGGCAACACTTTTCGACTCTGACCTCCAGCATCTGCAGTCTCGCTGTCCAGATGCAGTAAAACATTTCTCCGATTAAACCGGATACCCTTTCCCAGAAACAACACCATTTCATACCACTTGCTACATCTGCAGACTAACTTCATGGATCGGAACAGAAGTTGGTCATTCGGCTGCACCATTGAGAATGCTCATGGCTGATCTGAATGTTCTGACCACCTGTCTCTGGTCTGTTCCCAATAAACATTGACTCTCCTGTCCAGGAAAGATCATTCGAGGTCAGCCTTGAATAGCTTAAAAAAATGCGTCTTTAGTGCTCCCTGAGGAAAAGGGCACCACAGATAGCATAACACGAAAGGAAAAGGAGCGTCCTTATTTCATTGCAGGACTCATTTTAAAACTGTGTTAAACTAACATCAAATTGTCACCTTTTTTGAAACATAAGGACAGAATAATTAGGAATAGACTTATACAGCCCCCTAAACCTGTCCAACATCACCACTGACTCTTTCCAATCAAATGTGTATTAAACTCATACGCTGCTCCTGTTCCAGGAAGAGAATACCAGATAGCATAACACCACACGAGCATTAAAAAAGGGAGCAGAATTAGGCAATTGGGTACATCGAAGCTGAATGTCATTTAATATTGGCTTCGAGGTTTCTCAACATCATTCTAGTGACTTCTCTCGGTAACCCTTTGTACCCTTATTCATCAAAAACCTATCTATCTCTGGCTTAGAGACACAAGTGCCTGCGTTTCTGTGTATCTGCATGCGTGCGTGTGTGTTTGTTCATGTGTTTGTGTATTTGTGTGTATACATTTGTTCTTCCATGTATTTGCCTCTGCGTTTTATCTGTTTAAGTCTGTTTGTGACTGTGTATGTCTCTGTATGCCTCCACATGTGTGCGGGTCCATTTCATTGCATGTGCTGTGAGTGTTAGTATATTGTGGTGTTTACATATGTCTCTCAGTATTTCTGTGTCTGCATCTTTCTGCAATGAGATATTTGTTGTTTTGGGAGGGAAAGAAGTTGCGGAAAAGACAGAGCGGTTAAAGTGAGAATTGCCATCCATAAAACATTGCTTCTTACTCAGTTGGTAGGATGTGGATATTACAGAATCTCCATACGATTCACTCGGTCCTCTCCAGCTCGTGCAAGGGTCCTACCAACATGGCGGGGAGAGGGGAGGGGGGGAAAGGGAACGGATATCGGACACTCCACCACCTGGCTTGGCCCTTTCTGTCTTGTTCAAGGCTGTTTATCCTGGAATGGGAGAAAGGGAAATGGGGAATGAGCTGTTCGTACTGTTTTAGGTGGTTTTTGGGGGTGGGAGGGTTGCTGAACGGTGAGGTGTCTGGACGGAGTCAGTCCACAGTGCAGAATCCATAAGGTGTTATTGGTGCGGGTGTATTGCATGGGCGACAGACAAAATAATGGAAGAAAGGTGCTGAATTCAACAGTGAGATTGGAAATGCATGAACTTTATTTGGAGATAGAGCGTAAGCCTTGTTCGGGGGTAGGTGCGATAACAGATATACAGTGAGTGTGAGGGAGCAGAGAGAATACGGTTATACTTATCCTGGTAGAACGAGGATACAGAACGTCCTGGACATTTCTTCAGATCATCTCAGCGTCGTGGTGAGCCTCAATGAACGTCTTCTCTAAGTCTGTCACTAATAATGCCACTGACCCTGTCCCTCAGATCCCACAGAATCGGTTTTGGAGGATCTTAGCAATGAGAAACAGGCATTGGTGTGTTCTGCCTAGTAAAATTGTCGTGCAAATTTTGTATATCTTATGCTGTGGAAAATTGGTATTGTTGGTGCTGCAGGAATACTGAATTATCTCACGTTACATCTAAACTGCATAAACTAAGTGACTGCTCATGCTGTGAAAAATAAATTACAGAAGTGTGTATTAGGCAGCTGGAAGAGTATGTTGTAATCCAAACTAGAGACAAGGTTAGTTTGGATTTGCTGATGTGTGCTCAGAAGGACTAATTAATAATCTTGTTCTCAGGAAATGTGAAATTAATAGGTTGCATTTTACACGGCATCTGCATATAATATCGAATGTTGAACATGATTGTCAAACATCAGGGAAGCCTGCAGGGTGGAGGGTCAGTGAATTCGCTCCAGTGAATTGGGAAAGTACAATATGACATTCAGTGGGAGACAAGCAATGGTTGTGAGAGTCATAGAGTCCTAAAGCACAGAGGCAGACTCTTTGGTCCAAACTGGCCCATTCCAACCAAAATGTGCATTCAGACTAACCCCATCTTCCTGCCATTGCCCCGTAACCTTCTAATCCTTTCCTATACATTAAACTCTATGGAATAGCTCCACAGTAAGCTGGAATTCAAACCAAAACTTTTGGTTGAGACTTTGACACACGATGAAGCACAGTAACAACCAGGCACTTTGTTCCCTTGTGAACTTGCTGTTGTTTCAGTAGGTTGGATTTTACATAAAATCTCCTCCCACACCAGTGCAGGTGAACAGCCTCGCCCCACAGTGAGATGGCGCGTGCACAGAGAGTCCAATTAACCACTTTAATCCAGGCCCAGTTTGGGAGCAAATGAAGTTTCTCATCTGTGTCAACATATTGATGGGTCAACAGATTCTCAGAGATTTTAAGCCGCTTCCCACGTTCAGGGCATTTAAAAAACATTTCCGCTAGGCAGACTTGCTGTTGTTATAACAACGTAGTGGATCAAGTGAATTCTGTCCCACACACGAAACAGACGAATGGTCTTTCCCTCGTCTGACTGTATTTATGTTCTGACTAGGCAGATGATCTGGTGAAGCCCTGCCCACACGTACAACACGTGTACAGTTTCTCCACACGGTGAATGATGCTTTTCCCTTTCATGTTCAAAAGCGAATCATAGTCAGGCAACAATCAACTGGACAACACCATCAGATACTGAAGTGATATTTGGATTTTAGCCTTCGCACTGTAAACCTTCTTCTTCTAATGCCCAGTAAATTCATTGATAAAGGAAAAACAGAAGTAATTGAAAGTCCAGAAAGGAAAGATAATAAGATGCAAGAGCAGAAGTCGTCAATTAAACCTGTGCAGTCTGCTCTCACCATTCAGTGCGACTGCAGCTGATCTGATAATCCTCAGATTCAAGTTCCTGCAATAGCACCTAACCTTTGAATACCTTGCTGATTAAAATCTGTTTCTGACAGTCTTAGAACACAGAACATAGAACAATACAGCACAGAACAGGCCCTTCGGCCCACAATGTTGTGCTGAACATTTGTCCTAGCTTAAGCACCTATCCATGTATATAGCCAAATGCCGCATAAAGGTCACCAATGATTCTGACTCTGCCACTCCCACAGGCAGCGCATTCCATGCCCCCACCATTCTCTGGGTAAAGAACCTACCCCTGACATACCCCCCATACCTTCCACCCTTCACCTTAAATTGATATCCTCTTGTAACACTCTGTTGTACCCGGGGGAAAAGTCTCTGACTGTCTAGTCTATCTATTTCCCTGATCATCTTATAAACCTCTATCAAGTCACCCCTCATCCTTCGCCGTTCCAATGAGAAATGATCTCGCACTCTCAACCTATCCTCGCACGACCTATTCTCCATTCCAGGCAACATCCTGGTAAATATCCTCTGCACCCTCTCCAAAGCTTCCACATCTTTCCTAAAGTAAGGCGACCAGAACTGCACACAATACTCCAAATGTGGCCTTACCAAGGTCCTGTACAGCTGCAACATCACCTCACGACTCTTGAAGTCAATCCCTCTGCTAATGAACGCTAATACACCATAGGCCTTCTTACAAGCTCTATCCACCTGAGTGGCAATTTTCAAAGAGCTATGAACATAGACCCCAAGATCCCTTTGCTCCTCCACCTTACTAAGAACACTACCGTTAACCTTTTATACTGCATTCTTATTTGTCCTTCCAAAAAGGACAACCTCACACTTGGCAGGGTTGAACTCCATCTGCCACTCCTCAGCCCAGCTCTGCATCATATCTAAGTCCCTCTGCAGCCGACAACAGCCTTCCTCACTATCCACAACTCCACCTATCTTCGTATCGTCTGCAAATTTACTGACCCACCCTTCGACTCCCTCTTCCACGTCATTAATAAAAATTACAAACAGCAGAGGACCCAGAACTGATCCCTGCGGAGCTCCACTTGTAACTGGGATCCAGGTGGAATATTTACCATCTACCACCACTCTTTGACTTCGAGCGGTCAGCCAGTTCTCTATCCAACTGGCCAAATTTCCCTCTATCCCATGCCTCCTGACTTTCCGCATAAGCCTTCCATGGGGAACCTTATCAAATGCCTTACTAAAATCCATGTACACTACATCCACTGCTCTACACTCATCCACATGATTGGTCACCTCCTCAAAGAATTCAATAAGACTCGTAAAGCAAGACCTACCCCTCACAAATCCGTGCTGGCTGTCCCTAATCGAGCAGTGTCTTTCCAGATACTCATAAATCCTATCCCTCAGTACCCTTTCCATTACTTTGCCTACCACAGAAGTAAGACTAACTGTCCTGTAATTCCCGGGGTTATCCCTATTCCCTTTTTTGAACAGGGCCACAACATTCGCCACTCTCCAGTCCCCTGGTACCACCCCAGTTGACAGTGAAGACGAAAAGATAATTGGCAACGGCTCTGCAATTTCCTCTCTTGCTTCCCACATAATCCTAGAATATATCCCGTCAGGCCCGCGGGACTTGTCTTTCCTCAAGTTTTTCAAAATGCCCAACACACCTTCCTTCCTAACAAGTATCTCCTCTCGCTTAACAGTCCGTTTCACACTCTCCTCTTCAACAATATGGTCCCTCTCATTTGTAAATACTGAAGAAAAGTATTCATTCAAGACCTCTCCTATCTCTTCCGACTCAATATACAGTCTCCCACTACTGTCCTTGATCTGACCTACCCTTGTTCTCATCATTCTCATGTTTCTCCCATACGCATAAAAGGCCTTGGGTTTATCCTTGATCGTACCCGCCAAAGATGCCCTCTCTTAGCTCTCCTAATCCCTTTTTTCAGCTCCCTCCTAGCTATCCTGTATCCCTCCACTGCTCTGTCTGAACCTTGTTTCCTCAGCCTTATCTAAGCCTCCTTCTTCCTCTTTACTAGATATTCAAACTCCCTCATCAACCAAGGTTCCGTCACACGACCATCTCTTTCCTGCCTGACAGGTACATACATGTCAAGCACACGTCGTATCTGTTCCTTGAAAAAGTTCCACATTTCAATGACATCGTTCCCTGACATCCTCTGCTCCCAACTTATGCTCCTCAGATCCTATCTTGCAGCATCGTATTTACCCTTCCCCCAATTGATAAACCTACCCTGTTGCATGCACCTATCTCTCTCCATAACCAATGTGAAAGTCACAGAATTGTGGTCACCATCACCAAAATGCTCACCCACTAACAAGCCCATCACTTGTCCCGGTTCGTTACCGAGTACCAAATCCAATATGGCTTCCCCTCTGGTCGTAAAATGTACATACTGAGTTAGAGAAGCTTCCTGGAAGCACTGCACAAACACCGCCCCGTCCAATCTACTTGATCTAAAGAAATTCCAATCAATATTTGGGAAGTTGAAATCGCCCATGACTACTACCTTGTGGCTTCTGTACTTTTCCAAAATCTGTTTCCCAATCTGTTTCTCCACATCTCTGCTGCTATTGACGGACCTATAGTAAACACCCAACAAGGTGACTGTTCCTTTCCTATTTCTGACTTCAGCCCATACTACCTCCAAAGGCAGATCCCCCTCGAACTGCTTTTCTGAAGACATTATACCATTTCTAATTAGCAACGCCACACCCCTTCCTTTTTTACCTCCCTCCCTAATCTCAGTGTAATCTTGGATACACTGAGCTGCCAATTTCTACAGCGGCCTGCAGTAAATATTTTCACATATTCAGTCGGCTCGAAGAGAAAGAAATTCCTCAACATCTTTCTTAAATAGGTGAGTACTTACTCTGAGATTATGTTCTCTGGTCTTCGATTCTCAGACAAGGCGAATCATTCTCTCCTAAGTTATCCTATCATGTCCCTCATAATCTAATGTATCTCAGTAAAGTCTTGCTACATTATTCTACACTCCAATGAGTATAGGGGCAATATTCTCAGTTTCATCTCCCGAGAATATCCTCCCATATCTAGGATGATTTTTGTTAAATTTCCCCGAAACTGGTATTCCTAAAATAGGGGGACTAAATTTGTTCAAATTAATCCAGCTCTGATCTGACTAATGCCATGTGCATTTTGGAAAAAAAAATACATATGTCTCCATTCCGTTTAAATAAAGTGAAACAAAATTATTTAACTTTCCGATTACCTGCTGAAACTGGATGCTACCTTTTCATATTTCATGTGCAAGGAAGCGAAGTGCTCTGTATGCTGATGCTTTGTGCTGTGTATTTCCCCACTTAATATTTATACCTGCCAAAACGCATAAACCTCTTTTTTTTGCATGTTATATGCTGCTACGTTTCTGTCCACTTGTTTATCCTAATTCTGTCCGTCCAAAATGTTGCTGTGCCGCCCACATTACTTGCATCCATATCTATTTTGTGTCATCTCCAAACTGAGCAACAGTCCATTAACTTATGTTGTACAAGTGATTAGTACATGTTGTCAACAGCTGTGGCACCAATATTGTTGGCTCCGGGAATCTGCAAGTTACAACTTAATATCATGAAAATGCCCTCATTACCTCGCCTCTCCATTCATTCCCCAATCCTCTACTAATACATACCCCCAACTGTGTTGGTTCATGGTTCTATGCTTGTGAAGTGCGATCCTATAAAACACCTTTCTGAATATTTTAGAAATTCAGATATATTCCATTTACTGCATTCCCCTTTATGTATTGTGCTTGTGACGATCTGAAAATACTTGGAAACGTGTTAGGTCTGATTTCATCTGCTCAAAGCCATGCGGAATCCATTTTATTCTGTAATGCATTTTTAATGCTCTGTTGTTCCAACTTTAATCACAGACGAACATTTTCCCAGTGGCAGATATGCTGTCAACCTGAGCTGAATTTGTCAGGCTGGTCACTCATAAGACGTGACCATTATTGAAAAAAGGTGTTGAGGAACAAATCAAATCGAAAGAGTATTCTATATTAGACAGACAACAGGGTTCAAGTGAATTTCTTGTAGCGACGTCAATAAAGTGCAGACCAGGAAGGAAAGAGGGGATATGAGATAATTTAATCTGCCAGGGCTGAAGATAATCCAAAGAGGGTCTCCAAGTACATATCTGGCAAGAGAACAACGCGAAAAATATTACCTGAAAGATCAAGGAGGTTGATATTGCTTTTGAGCTCAGCAGATGGAAGAGGCATTAAACGAATTTTTCACGTCATTTTTTATTGTGGAGACAGCGAGACCAAATGTTCACTCTCCATATGTGAAGAGGACGATACCTTTTCCGAAACTATATGACCAAGCATTAATAATTTGAGATTCGGTGATGTTTCTAGCGGCTGGATAACATTCGACTCTGTCTGGCCTCATGCAATAAAGAGTCTACATGTACTCAGGACTGGATTTTTAATATAACGAGCAGAGACTGTGTCGGCTTTGCCTTGTCGTACTGCAGCATCGGAGGACGAAGATGACTTTATAGAGATTCATAAAATCAAGAGTGTTCTCGATAAGACGAACAGCAAAGTTCTTTTTCCCTTGGATCCGGGAGTCCACACCTCGTAAGATTTACATCGCATGACAAGACATCCTTTTCACACAGAGGATGGCTTGCACATGGAATCCACTGCTAGAGCAACTGGTATGTAGAGGTACTGTTACATTATTTTATAAGACATTTGGACGATTAGATGAAGAGAAAGTATTTAGAGGGATTCAAGCAAGGTGGAACAGCTCAGTTTGCGAAGTCTGTTCGCCGAGGATATGTTAGACATAAGGAGGCTACAGAAATCGTGGAAATACATACCGATAAACAATTCATATTACAGGAATATAAGTGCTGGATATCTCAGAAAATGTAAAAGGCATATAAAACTCCAGACCCTGGACTAGTGTATTGTTATGAACGTTGTGTGAAAAAAAGAGTTGAAAAGCTTGCAAGGACACAGAACAACCTGTTCTGACCAAGGGAACAATGTGATATCTGTTTGAAACAACCACCAGAGCTCGATTTCCATCAGCTTAAATTATGAATCAAGATCCGAAATCAAAATCAGGTGTGAACTTCACATTTTGATAATATTAAAGTCAATGAAATAATCCGATGTTTTGGGGTATAAATCAGGACATTTTCAACAGCTAGGACTGCGTCAGAGACGTCCAGCTCAAGAGATCCTACAAATGTACCTTCCTGGAAATGTGTTTGCATGGCAGAACATCGAGGAAAATCTGGAGAGAGTCTTCCAAGAAAAATCCACAAAATGAGACTTGAAAAAGTTTTGAACCATGATTACTTTTTAAATCATTATTGGGAATCTTTTAGAATCGGAATATTATTGGGGATTGGAAGGTAACAGATGGGTTTAAGAGAAACTCGCTGTAAATAGTTGTTAGTTTTCATACTCTGTTAGACATAAAGAAAAACCTGATATTTTCCCTTTAAATTGTGACCTATGCGAAACGTTTTGACGATCGAATTTTCATAGATTACAGCACGGGGTAAATATTTTTCTGTGTTGCTGGTTTCAATTAGCATCGAGGTTTACCCTGTTTTTGAACTGAATCCCAAAGCATTATGGGAGGTAAGCGCGGAAATTGCAACACTCCTTGCTGAAATAATTGTGTCATCTCTAAATATGGGTGTGATTTAAAATGACTCGACATTGACGAACCTTGTTGAAGAATGGATACAGGGAAAAGACTGGAATCTCCAGGCTTGTGACTTTGAAATTGGTGGTTCGCAAGTTTTTTGAGGTCGTTTTGGAAGGTAGCATTTTCAGAGTCCAGGAAATATAGGGGATCATCAATATGGTTTAGTGAGGTGGAAACTGGGTCTCACAAATTTCTGAGGTTTTGATCAAGTAGGCAAGAGGATTGATGAGGCAAGAACAAATATCTTTGCTTACTTAGGCTTTAGGCAATGGTTTAACAAGATTCAACATGGAAGACTAACGAGTAAAGTTAAATCAGATGTGGTTCACAAATTTGCAAATTGGATACAAAATTCAATTAACAACAAGAGAAAGGGTGAGGTTTTGGTGTGTTGTTTATCAGACTGGAGGCTTATGACCGGCAGTGTTCCACAGGGATCAGTGATGGCTCCTTTGTTTGTGACTGATGTAAATGTTTTAGATGACAATATGCAAGGTAGGGATCATCAGTTTTTGGTTGACACCAACATGAGCGACATGCATTTCATGAGATGACAGCATAAGTCTTTGTGTGTACACGAAGAACATTTAAAAAGGCTTTTGGACAAATACATGGATAGCAAAAAATTAGAATGATGTGGTCCAAGTGAAGAGAAATGTGGTTAATGTGGACCGCCATTATGATCAGTATCTACCAGTGTGCTCCAAAAGACCTGTTTCTGTGCTGAGGGACGCTACAACTCCCCATGGTGGTGCAGTCGACAGAGAAGAAGGTTATCTGAGGTTATAGAAGATTAAAAGAGACATTGATCATTCGGGTATATGATAAATGAATTGTAAAGAGAAATTATCTTGAACATATGTAACATACTGCAGTTTGAGTTATAAAGGCATGCAGTACTTGTACAATTACAATTACTGCTTTGAATAGTCCTGCGCAATAGACACGTGAATAGGTCACGGAATAGACTTTGGAAGTCGTGTCACATATCGTCAGCTTCCTTAAAATGCTGTTAGAACGTTTAAATGCGTTGCTCAGTGATGAAGTTGGGACGTTATCCTGAGGTTGTACAGGATGTTGGCGAGGCATCTTCTGTAGTATTGTGTCTATGTTCTGGTTTCCAAGTCAGACAAAGAAGAATATTAAGCTGGACAGAGTTAAGAAGTGATTTACCATTACGTTGCGAGGAATGAAGGGATTGAGCTGTAAGAGAAGGCTGGAGAGGCTGGGACTTCTTTCAAAGGTGCATAGGAGGTTGACGTTTACCGTATAAATGGTTTTTAAAATCCTGAGGGGTACAGATTAGCTCAACTCCCCCGGTGCTTTCCTTCCTTGGGGTATTTCAGGACTAGTGGGCGTACTTTTAAGGTGTGAGGACAAAAGTGAAAAAAAGACATGAGGTTCACTTTGTTTTATCTTACACAGTATGTTTCCTGTGCAAAGTTCTAGAGGAAGTAGGAATGTGGATAAAGTTACAACATTAAAAAGACACTTAGATAAGTGTATGAATAGGACATGTTAAGAGAGATATGGGCCCAGTACACGTAGTTGGTCGTACGTTAGTTTCGGTAAATGGTAGCATGGACTGTTTGGAACAGCGATCTGTTTCAATGATGTCTGAGTCAATGACTCAATTTATTTGAAATTTACAGAGTGCTGAGAGGCCTGTGCAGAGCCAATGTGCCAAAGATGTTTCACCCACTATGACACACTAGAACCCGAGGGCACAGAGACAAAGTGAAGAGATAACAATTTGGAAATGAGACGTGGAGGAATATCTTCAGTCAGAGAGTGGTGATTCTTTGGAGATAGTTGCTGTAGAGGGCTGCGGGCCCCAATTCAATGAGCAAATGTGTGGCACGGTGGCTCATTGGTTCACATGGCTGCCTCATATCACCCGGGTCCCTGGTCCGATTCCAGCCTCGGGGGACTGTCTGTGTGGAGTTTACACGTTCTCCCTGTGTCTGTATGTGTTTCCTCCGTGTACTCCGGTACCCCCCACAATCTAAAAGATATACACATCACGTGAATTGGCCATGCTAAATTGTCCATAATGTTAGGTGCATTAGGCAGGGGTAAACATAAGATTGGGATGGGTTGATCTTCGGAGGGTTGTTGTGAACATGTTGGTCCGAAGGCCCTGTTTTCATCCTGCAGGGAATCTAATCTAATAATTTCAATTCAGATTAAAATAGCTCAGGATCTTTTCCCACGACCCAATGACCTCTGCGCCACGTCAGCAGGAGTTTCACCGAGCGAGTTTGGAGCTCCCAGCCTCGGCGTTTCAAGAGTCTCTACCTTCACAGTAGGACTGCATGCTCATGGAATTTGTCACTGGCAGGCAAAGTAGATATCCACTCGTTCATTCCACTCTCAATG
The DNA here is from genome assembly GCF_047496795.1 of Chiloscyllium punctatum. Lineage (NCBI taxonomy): Eukaryota > Metazoa > Chordata > Chondrichthyes > Orectolobiformes > Hemiscylliidae > Chiloscyllium > Chiloscyllium punctatum. Next base: position 22,773,321 of record NC_092767.1, read on the forward strand.
TCCAATCAGATCTTCGCCACTCCGTACACAGTTTCACTGAGTCCAGACCTGGGAACCGGTGTGATGTGAGTGTGCAATAATAGTTTCTTCCTTGTTACGATGTTAAACTTCATGTTTATTGAAACCGATATTTCAACAATATTTGTGAACTCTCGCCTGTACTTGTAATATTTTATTTAAATCTATCGAATTGATTGTTCAACATTCTCAATGATGGAATCTCCACAGCAACTGGGGACATCCAAGGTGACCATTCCATCCAGTCTTAGTGGGCTTTCCTGTTTTGCATGTGATGCGGTTCCTCGACTATCTCTGCCATTGCATTAAAGGCTTTTTGTGTTGTGCTTTTTCATGTAATCGAATAGTGGTCCGTCCTCTGCGTTGTGGTCACGCAACCTCCATTCAAATCCGAGTATCTGTAATGAGCATTTGTTCCATATTACTCCCCATAACCTGAGCAAAACAAACACAGAAAGGACACAATCAATTTTAAGATGAAAATACTCACTCAGGTGTTGGTTTTAATGCTTCAAGCCGCCACTCTTAGCACCCAATCTCGGAGATTTTTCTCCCTTTAACAATCACTATTCCCCCTTTCCATCCCTCCTCCCATGTGACTGGGGCATTGGAAAAATTAACATTCACTTTCACATTGACACCGTTAAGTCTGTGCTGCAGCTGTCACTCTTGTTAGGTGAACGTGACCCAATATCACCATCAGGACCATTAAGCCACTTAATGCTATCAGGCAATGTGGTTGGGTTTTGAATCCTCACGTATAGTGTTTTATTTGCATGGATCAGAGATCATTGGAGCATTGGGATCATGGAAATGGCACAGAACAGTATCGAGGGAATGACTTTATTGGTAGAGACCAATGTCTCTGGTCTCCCCACATTTATTTCAAGTCATCATTTGTCTCTCGCTAGATAATTGTGTATAATTTTACAATTCACATCATGGCAGTGTTATGACAACTGTGGAAACGATGCAGAAGTGATTTACCAATATATTATCTGGATTGAATAACTTCAACTATAAAAGAGTTGAGACAGACTGGCGTTGTTTTTCTGAAAGCAGGGGAAATTGAGATGAGACAATATTGAGATGTACGAAATGATGAGCAGTATGGATTATGTACAGTTAACGAAACATTTGATGGAGGGATCAATCACCAAGAGCCATAGATTTAAGATAAGGGTAAAAGGGTTTGGGTAGCTGCACATAAAAAAACGTTGTCAGACAACGAGTGGTTGGAATCTGGAACTCTCTGTCTCTAAGTGTTGGAACGGCAGAAATGCTCAGAAAATTCAGTGATATTCAGATGTAAATTTGTAATGTTAAAACCACACAACCTCAAACGAAGAGAAATTGGATGATGATAATCAAGCAGTTATTTTGTCAAGAGCACGCACAAGTAGCTTGCAAGAGCAGTTCGCTCTGACGTTCACTGGAGTATGGCGTTTCGTATCTTCAGCTGTCATGTGGGATGCAAGGGTTCATTTTCCCGCTGGGGCGGCCCTGACTGTTTCAGGGTTTCAAGATTTGTGTAAAGATTTGAAGTTCCAGTGAAGTTTGATGATGGTGTGGGAATGTTCGTTAGTCTTGGGAAGTTGGTTTGCAGCAGTTTCCCGCCCTTTCTCAGTAACATCCTCAAGGCTGATGAGGCTCTTATGAAGCTGTGCAGTCCTGTAGCGTTTCGAATTGGTGTGATTTCCTTCCCACTACTTTTAGTTGCTGCTTCTTGTCGTTCATTGCAGGTCCCGGTATGTTACGTCCAGGTCAACATGTTCTTTGATGGAGTTATTGGATTTGTCTCGTCATTCTAAAAAATCTCTGGCTGCCCACTATTGTCCAATTATTGTTGTGTTGTTCTGGTCGAATTTGTTGACCTCGTCATGTCTGTGCATTGCCACTCTGAACAACTAATTGTGGTGTTTCCTGGATCCTCCATAAATACTTTGCAACAATAGATATTTTCGCAAATTCCTTGCAGATAAACAACGTTAGGAGGGCACCCAACATATCAAGCAAAAATGTCTCGGAACGGACAGCCTTTGACTACTCGGATCTATGAGAGAATATATACCGAAAGCCACATTTAGACAACAACTCAACAGAAAAATGGACCCAATATGCATCATGTACAACACAAATATGTTCAAACAATGTTGCACGTAGTGAGAGCAGGGAACATTATACAGGCCAGACAATTCACGACACGCATTCATGAAGATCTACTTGACACTAAACACCACTGCGAGGTGTCCACATTAGGTTGACTCATTACACTGAGTGTTGCTGATTCTGCGGCTGGAAGCCTGGATTGTATGACAGTCTGCAGCAATGGAGATGGTGTTGCTGGAAAAGTACAGCAGGTCAGGCAGCATCCAAGAAGCAGGAGAATAGACGTTTCTGGCATGAGCAAGTCATCAGACACATGCCCAAAACATCGATTCTCCTGCTCCTCAGATATTACCTGACCTGCTGTGTTTTCCAGCACCGCACTCTGGACTCTGATGTTCAGTATCTAAAGTCCTCATTTTCTCCTCCGTTTGCAGCAGTTGCTGGTTCCTTGAGTGAGGGATCAATTGATATAACCAATGTAAACTTCGATTGATGATTGAGAAATATAACCAAGTCCGTCGCTCAAAAGCGTGTTTCTGTTGTTTCTCAGGTGCCGTTCCTGGCACGGCCTCTGGCACTGTAATTATTTTGAGTTTCCTTGCTGTTCAATGTGTGCTTCTGTGATCACACAGTTGCCAGTACTCTGGGGAGCGGCTGCAGTTAGCTGCCTTCACAGCCTAGATGCAATTGATGCGCTTTGGTTCGTTCTTGATTTGTGCAACAGTAGCAGTGATGAATCAATTGATATTGCAAGAAGGCAGACAGGCGTGGAAAATGTCGAGGTTCTGGTGATATTTGCACAGTGTTTAGAGATTACCTAGATTCAGGAGAAAAGAATGTTGAATTCTTACGAGTCGTGTTGAAGAACTGTCTGGGAAACAAGTCACCAGCGGTGTGGTTTACAAGCGCACTCACAGTAACCACAATGCGAAATAAAACATACAAAAAAATGAGGAACACAGACGAAGGATGACAGTAAACATGGGTGACCTGACTTTCACTCCCCAGCTCCCCCAATTCCCACTTCCAGCTCCATTACAAACAAATTTTAGAGAGCCATAAGCATCAAAGTTGTCCATTGGAACGACTCAATTCATTCCTTTGTTTTCGATTAGGCTATTTGTTTCAGGGTTTTTTACTTTCCTTGGAAACCATCTCTTTCATTGTGAGCATTCGGAAAGGAAGCCATCCTTTTTGTCAGGGAAAGAAGATGATACTAAACATGTTTGTGTCAGGCATGAAATTCTTCTGTCCCACACGTTTCTTCTACTTTCTCTCGATTTTAATCGTGTTCTTTCTTTTGACTTCTCTGACCAAAGTGCATGACCTCATAATGCCGACATGAAACTGTATCTGACAAGTTATTCCCCATTCATTCAACCTATCTATATGCCTGTGCGAAATGCCACGTTCTCAACATAATATGCGCTCCCACGAGTGTGAATTGTCAGCACATTTGTGCACATTTCACTCTACCACTTGCTCCATTCTATTAATAGAGAGATAATTGAAGGCTTAAATATACTGAGTCTTGCCAGACATCTGCTGTAAATACTTCTACATGCTTGCTACCCTCTGAACGTGAGAACATCCTCCTCATCTGTGTCTTTGTGGGTAACACCTTCCCCTGAGATGAGAACCTCCGTTCCTGCACTATTCTGGATATAAACCAGAGAGGAACAAATGCTTAAAGTAAATCATAATCTCACCTGCGTCTCCACGGCCAGTTCTGAGTGGTCTTTTTTGACCTCTGGTTGAACATACTGCCCTGATTAGCACTTTAGTTTTGACAATGACACATCTACTTCAAAGTTACTTCAGTGTCTGTGACTGAAGTGGTGCTGAAAGGCGCTGTAAAAATACAAGAACATCTTTGTTACTCGACCATTGCCGTGTTGTTAATCTCTCTGCTTATGGAGATGGATCTTTCCCATCCACTCTATCTCTCATCAATACAGAACATGTTTCCCTCACTGTTGATTTTAAATGATTTCCTTTTGGATGAGTTATCCCTGCAACTCCAGAAAACCTGTCTCAACAACTCGACATTTTCTCAGGTCTGCTCAATTGTTGACATGCAGGAAACTTGTGTTCTGAACGAGAAACGGATCTGACTCAAAACGTTTGCTCTGTTCCTCTATCCACATATAATAACAAACACATGGTGTATATGTAGGTTTCACTGAGTTTATTTGATACAAGTTTTGTTTTCCCTTAAACGTCTTCACTCCTCGTCCTTTGGTCAGTTGCCCTGGTCAGGGGAAGCAGTTCCCTCTGACCATCAACGGCCTATCCACACCACTTCCGCCCACATCATTGTAAACATTCCCAAGAAATCTCCCATTAAACTTCTTTGCTCCAAACAAAACATTCCCAGAGTCGGGAGTCTCTCCACAAAGTGAGATTCATTTATCTCTGGACATAGTGCAAAGAAGAGGGTTGTGAAGGGATTCTTGATAAATTTTGCCAATTGGCAGGTGGCGAAACTGTCAAGAAGCAAAGCAGAAATCCTAGTCTCGAGATTTGTTAATCTTTATATATTCCTTGGGAAGCGGATCCAGAGGCGAATGAACAATGAACTGTTCGACTGTGCAGAGACAGTTTAGACATCTTTCCGTGCTTACGGAGGCCAGTGCTTTCACGCTGATGCTCTCCGGACTTGAACTGATCTGTGACATTGAAAAGATTCTCGTTCCTGCACGTCAGGATGTCAAATCTCATTTCAGCTCCGGGACAATGAGAAAACACGGTCACAGACAAGACACTGAAAGGCTGGAAGAGTCACGGTCCCGGTTGGAGGAGAACTGGTTCCTGGAGTCATGTTTATGTCTTCAGAGGGTGGGAGCAGAATATTCCCATGTCTTCAGAATGAATTTCCAAAGATTTATTTTCAAAAGGTAAAGCTAATTAAGGAGTATTTTCAATGGGGGACGAGCAGACTAAAGCTTGCATTCGGAGATCATTGACGCCGTTGGCTCATCAGTCTATGTGGCGATGTTAGTCAATGCTTTCGGCTCTTCACGAACAGGTGCTGTTCTCCTATGACCCAGGAAGGGAGCGACAATCACACCATCCTTTTTTCTTCAGCTGCACAGTTCCCGGGTTTTACCGTGGTCAGGAATATGTTCGTCATGAGGCACGAAGGGAGTAGGTCCGGTTTTAGGAGAGCTGGTTCCTGGTGACATGACTGTGTCGGCAAGGCGTGGGATCAGACTGTTCCCATTTTCCACAACGAATGCCCCAGGATTCATTTTGGAAACGTCAATCCAATCGAGGGCAATTGTCATTCTCTGAAGGTCAGGCGAATTCTTGAATTCGCTAACAGTCTTCTCTATGAGATCCTGCAAGGGGCTTGCGACAAGAAACTCCCCAGTCTCTGTGGAGCAATTAATTCTCTCGTTCGGCTGTTAACCGATAGGGTGTTGCCACACATGGAGCGGTCGCTGTTTTTATCCATCCGAATCCTTTAGTAGGTTCTGGAATATGCTCCCAATTGGAAAACCTATCCAGTGAGGAACGACAAATCTGCTTCTTTATTGTTTAATGGCTAGGAAAGTGCTGTGGATGCTGGGAATCTCTGACAAAAACAAAAACTGGTCAAGGAACTCGGCAGGAATGGAAGACCCTGTGAGAAAAACAGAGTTCTGAGAAACTCCTGAAGAAGATCCGAATCGTTGTCTCTGTTTCTCTATCTCCAGATGCTGCTAGACATGCTTAGTTTATCTTGCAATCTCTGTCTTTGCTTCTAAATGAATGATAATTTGAAATATCGGGATTGATTACACAGACCAAACATATCTTGACATTTCCCCCTGTTGAAGCTGTGGTGATTCAGTTCAATCAAACCTAACAATGATTGCCTGTCCCTCAGCTCCACAGCGAGGGAGAACTTGAAACCAGTTTAGTAGCGTACTTCTGCAGGTGTGGCCAAGTGATTGAGGCGAAGGGCGTTAAATCCACTGTGAGTTCCTCATGCAGTTAAGCATTTTGCTGACTGTAATTGAGAGGCGAGAGTGAACTAGAAGTGTGTTTGTTCTCTGCTTTTTTGTTTGAAATTCAAATCGCAGGATGAAGTAAAATGCATATAACCCAGATAAGGAAGCTTGGGAAACTGCAACCAACCGCCTGTCATGATGGAAAAGGCAGAAACCTCCAAAGCATGAAAGACCCATATAGTCGAACACTTACAGTGCTGAATCCGTTTGAGCCTTTGAGCAATGTGCTGCCAAAAGAGGTAAGAACAGTTCAGGGGATTGTATTGGAATGTGCAGACTTAGTGGGCCAAAGGGCATTTTCTGTGCTCGACGCATCCATGGCCAGCTGAGAAAAACTCAGTTTGTGAAGGAACAGGACATTGTTTGCAAAATGTCCCTCGGCGAGGAAGGGGTGGAAGCTACTTTCTGTCAGTCACAGTAGTCATTGGAAGATTTTAATTGATAATAACTGATACGGTCCCATTGGTGGAATCAGTCTATACGATAATCGGGACATGAACCCGTGGTGCCTTATTGCCCTGTCGTGAGCAAGCCCTCGCAGCTTACATTCCCTGATTCTGCTTTTGAAATAAGGTCACTTTCTCAATGTGTCTGTATTTGTATAAAAGAGCTCAATGATCTCGGGACTAGACATGAAGAGGAATCTGGAGGTGTGACAGGGACAGAAACAGAATGAGACGAGACGAGATGTGAAAGTGTCTATTGTTTGCCGTGTGTCAGTAGTTTTAGTGAGGAATGTTTGCTGGGCGCTATCCTGTCAGATCCCAGGAGCAAGATACCTTGATTTGGTGGGATTTGTGTTCCTGAAAGTTGCACATGCGAAGCGTGTGGGACTATTTCAGCTCATTATCCTCTTCATATCGCGGCTTACAGCAACGGTTCACATGTTTTCGAGAAATGGCTTGTATTCCACTTAAAACCGCCTTTCACCAGGGAAACATGCGGACGTAAAGCGTATGGATTGCGTATAATGATCCGGAATGTGCCGGTGTGTCTGCCTCTGTGTTTGAACATGAGAATACCTTCCTCAAAGGTGTTGCAACCCAGTTAACCGTCAGTACCATTGTTGTGTCATTTAAGCTCACAGAGCGAATCTCATTGACATTTTCCCTGGAAAGTCAGAACACTCAAAGTTATGTGGCAAATGCTGCAAACTGGGACGAGAATAGATGGACTTCTGATAACCTGGTCTGTACGATGAACTGATGGCCCTTCACTCTCCCGCCCCAACCCAACTCCCCCACGCTTTAAAAACTCGAGGACAGAGAGAGGAATTGACCTGACGAGAAAACCTCTTCACAATCTTCCATCAGCTTTTTATTGCTCCTTTTCCGACAAATTTTGCAAATTACTTACCATGCTTTTTATCTTCTCACATAAATCATTTATTTAAATGAAAAAAATGAATGTGGGCTAATCATCGATCCTTGTGGGACACCATCGGTAATAGTCCTCTGTTCTGAAAGCTATTTTACATGGCTATTCCCAGATTCCTGCTGTTAATCTAATTTTATATCGAATTGGAAATCTCACCGAACTCTCTGTGATCTCACTTTTTGAATCAGGCAAACATGTTGAACCTTGAAAAAGGTTTTATTAAAGTTCAAGTGAGTAATATCTACCACTTTGTCCGGATCAATCATATTAGTTATGCCCTCGAAACCTAGTCATGTTTGTGAGATACAACTTCCCTCGCGCAAAAACATTCTGGTTATTCCTATTTATTCCTTGTATCTCCAAATGCATTTAAATTCAATCGTTTATAATTGCATCCAAATTCTTACATAAGACCACCGTCAGAAATACAGGTCTATAGTTCCCAGGATTCTCCATGTAACCCTTTCTTAACAAAAGCACAAAATTAGCAACTCCCCATTTTTTCGGCGCCTCACTCATAGTAATAGATTCCACAATTATTTCTACGAAAGGCCCAACAGTTTCATTCCCTAACTTGCCACAAAGTTCTGGGATACATGAGATCAAATCCCAGCGAACTATCCTTCCTCATATTTCCAAGTCCTCAAGCACTTGCCCTTTACAATGGAAACGACTTTATAAACATCAATATTTAGTTGTTGGGTTCATTTCGTTCTCCACGAAGTGAACATTATATATCTCTCCATCTGCTGAGGTTAAAAACAAAAGTGAGCTCTTTCAACTTAAAGTGGTCCTATTTCGTCTCTAGTTCTTAATGTACTTGTGGAATCTCTTTAGATTATATCCTTAACTTTTCGTGCTAAGGTGATCTGACATTCTCGCTTGACCTTTATGATTCCTCTTTAAGAATGCCCATCCCCTCCTTATATCATTCAACAGATTCAATTGAAATCATATGTTTATATGGAAATTGTGACTTTTTTTTTAAAAAAAAAGAAATTCATATGACAAAAGCCTTAATCCCTGCGATCAACCTTGTCCTAATAAAATACCTGCGATGTGGAAACAGGCCATTTCGCCCAGAAAGATTCCTTTAATCCTGCAATGAACATCACACCCAAACTCACACCTCTACCCAATTCCTGTAACTCTGCATTCCCCATAGCCAAAGAAGGTCACGGACACATCTTTCATCTGGGGAGGAAATCCAGGCAGAAACGGAGAGGATGTGGAAACTCCAAACACACCGTCGTCTAAAGTAGAAGTTGGCCATTATTGAACAGTTTGTCATACTGCACCTCGCCAAAAAGCCTTTTGGAAATTCCAGCTGGTCACCTCTGCAGGGTCGACTTCGTCTTACTTGCTCATTATCTCCTCACAGATGTCTGATATATTTTTCAGAAATTACTTCCCCTTGAGAACCTGTGCTGATGCTTCAAGTACTCAGTAAACCCATCCTTCCAATGACATTTGACAATGAATTTAATACAAAGCTGATTTATTTGATTATTATCCAGAATATCAAAACTTTGCTTACAGATCTGAATATGATGAACAACAAGGTTAAATCGCAGTTGTGCGGGGTCGATGAGTGTGAGATCTTTCCCTTAGTGGGATCCCTCTTTTGTCTCAGCAGGGTCGATGAGTGAGCTAACTGTGTTTCTCACATGGAGCAATTAAATGCTTTCTGCCCACTGCAAACTTGCTGGTGTACTGGGACTTGAGATGAACACTTGAACCTATTCCTAGAATAACTAAACTTGAAACGTCTCCCACATTGTGAACATGTCCAAGGGACATCAGTTCTACAGAGACTGTTAAGCACATCCCACTGACTATACATTTGATAGGTCTCTCTTCAATGTGAAGACGTTAATGATAAACAGCCCCCTGGAACTTTTAGAGTGAATAATGTCTTTCCACAGTGTGAACACGTTGATGACATGTTCGTCTCCAGGAACTTGTGCAGCACTTCCGGCAGTCAGAGCATTTAGAAAGACACGTTAATATTGTGAGAAAGGTGATGAGCCATCCGGTCACTCGGACTTTTACAGCAGGTCCCATCGATTTGGAAACGAAGATGTCTCTCCTCCCGGGTGAGCACGTAGATCAGACGGCACGTCTCCAGAATTCTTAAAAAGTCTCTCATTCATGTGAGCATATTTCTCAGAGATGAAGCACACAAAGGTTTGATAACATTTTCCAAAGTCTGGCGAGATGAAAGGTTTCTAATTAGTGTGAGCGTTGTGCTGGATGTTTTAAAGCATTTTCGGCAGTCCAGACTTTGAAATGGTTTCTCCTCATTTTGAACGAGCAGGTACTGCAGCAGGTCAGAGACAGAGTGAACCCCTTTCCACACTCTTAGCAGGTGAATCGCTTCTTCCTGGAATCTTTGCCTCCATGGGAATTCAGCTCAGACAAGGAAATGAATACGCACATTTCCATAGACTTTCCTTAGTATGACTGCATTTGTGGTTTGTGAGCTCTGATGATGGGTAGAACCATTGTCCACACACACAATAAGAGAACGATTTCTCTCTCGCTGTAACCAGAGGGGTTTTTCTCCCTTTCATGTTCTCTCTCTGATCAAGTTCTACTTGTGATAAAATGTGCAACTTTATCAGATCACGGTGGAGAGATTGGTTTGTAAATCTTCCCCTTCTAATATCTTGCAAAATTGATGTTATCCAAAAATGAGAGTGGGAAAGCAACTTTCACAAGACTCTGGATATTTTCTAAGATATGGTCGGAGAGTGAGGGATTTTCGATACTTAGAATGTGACCAGAATTTCGTCAGAATCTTTCATGCACACAGCATCCACCACAGAGAACAAATAGATCTGCAGGTGGATATAAACACGATCACCTCCCTGTTCCTTCCAGGTCAAACGCTGTCCTGCCTTGTCTGACATGCAGTTCTGTTGGAGCAGACATTTCTTGGAATTGCATCATGGCAAAGCTGAGGACTTTGTCTTCAGTCCCCAAATCAAAATCCGCTGACTCGCTCCTGAGTCGAAAGTGTGCTGCTGGAAAAGCAAAGCAGGGCAGGCAGCATTCAAGGAGTAGGAGAATCGACGTTTCGGGCAAGAGTCATCATCAGGAAATAAGCTTGTAAACCGAGGGGGTAGAGAGACAAATTGGATTGGATGGGGCTGGGTCAAGGTAGCTGAGACTGTGATAGGTTGATGGAGGTGGGTGTAGTGGTGATTGGTCGTAGAGCAGTGCGGAGCGGATAGGTGGGAAGGAAGATTAAGATATAGGACAGTTCATGAGAGCGATAGAAGCCCAGGACCTGCATGAACTGGGCTGATTGGGAGGGAGAGTTGAAGTTTTCGGCCACGGGTCAGTGATGTTGTTTGTTAATGGTGTCTGGGGGTGTTTTCTGAAGTGAACTGTTATTAGGTATCCTGTTTCCGCAATATATGTAGACTGCATCAGGAGCAATGGGTACATTCAGTGACATGTGTGGAAGTGCAGATAAAACTCTAATGGATGTGGAAGGCACCTTTGGGGCCTGCGACAGAGTGGAGTGTGGGTGGAGGTTTTGCAAATCCTGTGTTGGAATGAGAATGGGGCGGGAGGGGAGGGTGGTTTGGTGAGGGGCATGCACTTGACAAGGGAGTCTTAGAGGGAATGATCTTTATAGAAAGCGGATAGGGGTGGGGAGGGAAACACAACTTTGCTGGTGGGGTTCATTTTGAGGTGGTGGAAATGTCGGAGAATGACATGATGTCTGCGGAGGTTGCTGGAATTTAAAGTGATGAATAAGGGAGCTCTGTCCTTGTTGGAGGGATGGGTTTTGAGAGTGGAGTTGCGGCAAATGGATGAGATGAGCTGGAAAGCATCATTGACCATGTGCGAGGAGAAACTGCCTCGCCACTGACTCCATTTTCTCCCTCGCAACTGTCTGAGTCTGAACAAGTCACGTCATAACCTGAGTGACATCCTTCACCGTGTTTTGTGCTTTCAACCACATATCGCCATCGTCACCATGTCAGCCTACTGACACCTCATTAACATCATTAACTCTTCCACCTCTCCGCTCTTCTGCAGCTCAAACTCTCATCCATTCATTTGGATTAAACGGTGATAACACACTTCCATCCGTCCTCTCCAATTCCCCCTCTGCTCTGGCCTAACTCCCTCTGCCTCTATTCAAGGGTGTACTTGCGTTCTGTTCAGTGTTTCATTGTTCCTTACCTGAATCATATTTTTACCACTGCACATTTTCCCAAATGTGCACTGCGGCCTTCACAGCTTTATTTTTCCACACGGGCTCGCACATGCTGGATGGGCAGGGATTGCGGGTTATTCATCCAAAGATGTAGTCCTGAGAGCTTTCAACAACTCTGCTGCGCGTGGGAGTATTAACAACAAGGGCTGTTCACCCATTACCGGGCAGCTAAATACCAACGCTTTTATCATTTCTACAAATCTCTTGATTGTCTTCGCTCTGTCTGTCACTGTCATGTCCTCCAGCCCACTCAAGAGCAATTAGTGTTGTTCACTAAATGCCAACCCAGCCAGTGAACACGACACCCAAGATCTTGTTTAAGAACGCACTCTCAGATACCTACATAGCCTGGAATTCCAATCTCCGGAGTATGTTCGATTTGAACTGTTCCACGTTTGGTGCCTTACCTTCATCAACCAAGGTCATAAATTGTGAAGTCTCTTCACGATGTAAATCGCACAATGCTAGAGGAAACGAATTAGTTAACAACGGAAGAAGAAAAGCTGTAATCTTTGTTGAAATGAAGGGCAATTAATTGCTATCAATACTACATCGTGCCTTTCACATAATGGAAACTGCAAAGCTGCTCCTCTGAAGGGAGTTTAAACAAATTTTTATCCCAGTCACATTATGAGATACTGGGAAGCTGACAAAGTGTTATATCAAAAAAGTCGAAAAAGAAATGGATTTCAAGTTATATTTTAAATCAGAAAACGAAGCTTGCATCACGAACCTCGGACGACGGAATTTGCGGTGCTAGAGTTCATCATTTTCTGTTAGCCAGAAAAAACGCTTTCCTTGCCGGTTGCTCCATAGCTCTGAGGTCTTTTCAACCATTGGTCGTGTATTCGAATCTTGCTTGGGCCTTGCTGAATTTGTTGACAACTGTTGCGACAAACATTCACAGAAGCATTTTCCGTGCTGCTTGGAATTATTTCTGAGGGAACATCGTGAAGAGATTTTCCCCACGGACCAGGCCTCACTCCTTGACTTTCGAAATCCCCCTCTGTGTTTCTACATCGAGGAACATAAGGACGACAAGCGTCTGATGCCAAGAATGCTCTCGTTTAGCCGGAAGAACAACGTGATACAGTCGAAAAAGTAATGTAACGGTGAAATAGTGGGGAAGGAAAACATACAGCGAAGCGGCTGAATGCTTCCATTCCTTATGTAGAGGCAGGAATCTGCTGGAATCCAAATGAAACAGGTAGGAGGCTGGAAGAGCACGGCTAGCCAGGCTACCTCAACAGGTGGAGAATTCAACGATTAGCATGTCCCAATTAGTCACGACTGTGCCAGTCCTCGAAGGACAGTCGCCTGCCTGTTTACCCCTTTGCTTATGCAAACAGAATCGGGTTTTAAAGCCCGAAGTGAAGAAAGAAGAGGCAAACAGTTCAATTCCTCATTTTCTGAATGTTGGCCTCTCCTAAGGCCTTTGTCATTCTCACAAGATGTGTCTGTATACTTGACTCTTTGGTTGAAAATGCGGTTCAGTTCTCCCGCAGCTCATGATCAAATTTAATGGTATCTGACTTCAGTCTCGTTCGCTTCTTCATTTGAAACTAAACCTTTGCAGGGAACGTCTCTTTAAGATGAACACTTCAGAAGTCAGGCTGCGGGCTACTGGAAGCTGGAAATGAGAATGGATGGATGGTTGATGGACTGGCATTGACATAATGCATTATTCTGTGCTGTAAAAGCTCGGTGTCACGAATAGTATTTTGGAAGAAACGTCTCATCGCAGGAAAAAAACTATGCTGTTAAGAGAAGATGCAATTGCACTTGCCGTCCTAAATGTCAGCTAGTGGTTACAATTCAGCACTATCACCGCTGTGGTTTGGTTTCATTGCCTGGTCAGGGAATCAGGATTATTGTTCCTGATAAGGACAACAACAAAAGCGGAGCATCTTTGACAGGAAACGCATTTTACACACTTCCGCATGTGCCTTGAAATATTGCTGCAGGGCCGCAAGGTGTCTCACTGGTTCGCACTGCTGCCTCACAGAGCCTGAGACATGGCATGAATCCAAATGGGTCGACTGTCAATAAGGTGCCTTATTCAGGAACAAATGAAGAGTAATAGGGTAAGGAATTGTTCTGTGGCGGTTAATCCCTGGAGGATCGGTGTGAATTTGTTGCATCAAATTGCCAGTATCTTAACTGTTGGCATTCTTTGATACCTTATTGTGTTGCGTTAGCACATGTTCAGAGAGGGGAGAAAAGTGAAGAAAAACAGTCATTTCCCAGTCAGTGGTTGATCCATTGTGTGACAACCAACCGGTTCACCTGTGACTGAACTAGCTCCCATCTTCCCTATACTGGTAATGACAGTATACACCATTCGAGCGGGTTTTCATGTGTTGCATCAGAACAGTATTCTTTCTCAATATGGAATTCCCTGGGATATAAAAGAGATGATAAAAGACATGGATGCCGAAGACTGGAATCAAAAGAAGTTAGGAAGAATGGACAGCGTCTACTGAGGAACCATAAAGAATGGAAAGGAAGCCAACGAAGTACTGGGGCATATCGCCATTAGAAAAGACAAGGCGGTGTTTCGTGGGATGGTGGAACAGATGAATAGATCATGTGGCGTGGAACCAGGTAAAACTGAGTTGCGTCCATATGGAAGTTTCCCTGATGATGTGAATTTGCTGAGAGTAAACAGGAGGGAAAATCCTTCATTCAGATGGATCTATAACTAGACTTTCGAACTTCAAAACCAGCGATGAATGATAAGGAAAAGTTCGGAGCACTTTTCTTTCATTCTGCACTAATTGAAATCGAAAATGATTATTTTTCAGGAAAAAAATGTGTCAGAAGCTGATTCTAAAGTATTTGTAAAAATGCGTGCAGAAACATAATGAGTGAATTTCACCAAGACATGGAGTCTGGTCGGCCGGGTCGGGTCAGCGTTACGTGCACAATTTCTAATTGGTTAACGTTAATTGGAAATATACCACATATCACCTCCAACTGAGTACGACTAAGTGTAGAAAGTGCTGGTTTTGAAGAAAGGTTTAGCAGCTTGTTCTACGTGAACTTCCATAAATTGTAAAAGAACTGAGCTGTTTCTGTTAGCTCAGCATTAAAGGGAAGTCGGGAAGCTCAGTCCGCTGCATAATTGGTTTATGATATAAAGTTATGCCAACAGTGTGGGATTAATTATCGCAATGTCTCAGCTTACCATCAGAATCCCGATCTCCCCACTCACCTAACCCTTTATACGATGGCGACAATCAAAGTGAAATTATCCTATAGTGACTGGGAACTGACCTGTCGATGGAATGCACCTTTTTTTTCATCTATTGCCTTGGACATTTGGCTGCAATCACAGAGAAGGGAGTGAGACCATTTGCTGCTCACCCATCTCCCCCAAAGTGTCCAGTGACAAGACTCGAAAAATGTTTGAATCCTATTATCTTTAAAGCAGGACTTCAAACATCTTTATCATTTCGGTTCCAGTTTTGCCGACAACATTGTCCAAGGAGATAAATCTAATAATTTTTGGATTGATTTAATGGCCTGTGCGAGGTTGCAACAAAATAAGTAACATGAACCAAATAAACGTCCTTTCCAGAATTTAACACAGCACAGGATCAGCGATATTAGAAAGGTCAACATCTAATCTAATCAAACGTCAACATCTAATCTAATCAAACATCACCTCTATATCTCTATTGAGAGATGGATATTCACTCAGGGAGTATTTCTGCTGGTTGTAAGTAACTGAGGTATTTCCAAAGGACAGAACACTCCACAAAATCATTTTTTTAAAAAACAAATGTCATTTCAATCAACTTCCTTTTGCAACTTTTAAATATATATGTGCACACGCATACATGCAAGTGCACACAAATTTGTGTGTATGTGGCCAATTTTAGGAATGGATTGCCGGACCTTTGAAATTTCTTTCTGTAGAATGTGAGAGGTAAGGGTCTTCAATAATGTCCCAGATATCCACATCTGCGGGAAGTGCACCCAACTCCTTCTCCTCGGCAACTGCGTTTGGGAACTGTAGCTTGATGTCAGATCATTTGGAGTCTGAGTGGAATTGGGCGAAGTTATAGGGAGGCAGTAATACTTCACGTACAAGAAATAGATAGATGGGATACAGTCGGGAACCGAAACGCTAACAGGCAGACAGTGCCGGCATCTGCTGTGGTCGTGCCCCTCAGTAACATGTATACCATATTTGTTATTTTTAGGTGGGATGACTTCCGAGGGGAAAGCCGTTGGGTGTAAGTGTTTGGCACAGAGTTTGCCCTTTTGCTCAGAAGGGTGGGGAAGAGAGGAGGAGAGCATTTGTTAATTGGACTCCATATCGATGGGAACAGATTGAGATTCTGTGGATATCGGGCAGACTCGTGATTGGTGTGTTGTCTCCCAGCTACCAGGGTTTGTGATATCTCACATCGTGTTTTCAGGATCCTTAAGGGAGAGGGTGGGCAACCCCAAGTCATTGTCCACATATGCACCAACATCAGTAATAAAAGTGATGTGAATGTATGGCAGAATTTCAGGGATCGAGGGTGACATCTTAAATCTAGAACAAACAGATTTGTTCTCTCTGATTTGTTGCCCATTCTACGTCGTAGTGAGGTGAAGTGTAGTGAGAGAGCATTTGAAAATGTTTTTGGAAGGATGGTGCGGGAGGGAGAGATTCCAATACCTGGATAGTTGGGGCTTATACTGGAGTCGATGAACCTTTACAAACAGGATGGTCTTCACCGGAACTAGAAGAGTACCAATACCCTGAGGGGATAATTTGCCAAAGCTCTTCATGAGAGTTTGAACGAATTCAGCCGCGGAGTGGGAAACTGAATTGTACCTCGAGTTTGCAGGTGGTTGTGAGTGGTTTTGTCATAAATAGCGTTTCAGGTTTACAAGAGTGTACTGGCAAGGATGAAGGTGGGTTGAAATGTGTTTGCTTCAACGCCAGAAGCATGTGGGATAAGGTAGGTGTCATGGGTTGTTACCTGGGACTTCGATGTTGTGGCCATTTCAGAGACATGAACGGAGGACTGAAGAGAATGGTTGTTCCTGGTACCACAGTTTCGATTTTTCAGTCAGAACAGGAGGGTCGTTTCAGAGGGGAAGATGTGGCATTATTCGTCAAGGACAGTAATATGGTAGCAAAAAGGACATTGGTGAGGATGCGACTGAATCTGCTGAGGTGGAATGTACTGAGATTAGAATCAGGAATGGAGAGATCACCACAAAAATGTTCTAGATTTATGGAAGAAAAGATTGCAAAGATGATTCTGGATAGGAACAAAAGTGACAGGGTAGTTGTTATGGGGAGCTTTAACTTTCCAAATATTGATTGGAAATGTTATCGGTTCAGCACCTTGGATCGGTCAGTTTTTGTCCAATGTGTGCAGGAGGGTTTCCTGATGCAGCATGTAGACAGGCCAACAAGGTGCAACGATACATTGGATTTGCTTATTGGTAATGAACTCAGCCAGCTGTTCTCTTTGGAGGTAAGTGAGCACTTTATTGATAGTGACCACAATTCGGTTCGGTTTATTTAGTGATGGATAGGCATAGGTATTTATTGCAGAGCATGTGGTATCGCGGGGAGAAAGGCCATTATGATGCGATTAGACAAGAGTTAAGATGCACAGTCTGTGGAAAGCAACTTCAAGGGTTGTGCACCCCTGAAATATGGAGTTGTTCAGGGAAAAGCTACTGCATGTCCTTGGTAAGTATGTATGCGTCATGCGGGAAATATGAGGTCGACACAGGGAGCAGGGTTTACTGAAGAAGTTGAATCTCTTGAGAAGAAGGAGAAGGAGGCGTATGTAAACATGAGATATGAAGGCTGAGGTAGCACACTTGGGAATTAAAAGTAAACCAGGAAGGGCCTAAATAGAGAGCTACTTCGAGCGAACAGGAGGCAGGAGAAGTCTTTGTCTGGCAGGAACAATCCTGAAGCTTTCAATTGATAGTTCAAGAAGAAAAGAATGTCTAACATATGATTATGGCCTGTCAAGAACAGAAGTACGAAGTTGTCAGCAGAGTTCAAGGATAGCAGAGACGCTGAATGTATTTTTTTTCATAGCAGAAATGAAAAAGACAATGTTGTCGAAGAGAGTATTGTGATGCAGCCTATTAGAATAAACGAACTTGACATTCATAAAGAGGAGTCGTTAGCAATTCATGAAAGTCTAAAAATAGGTTTGTCCCCTGGACTTGATGGGATGTATCCGAGGATTCTCTGCGAATCGTGGGAGGAGATTGCAGAACTTTTGACTATAAGCTTTATTTCATCAGTGTTTATGTCATTAGTGCTAGAAGACCCGAGTTTAGCAAATATTGTCCTCTTCTTCACGAAGTGGAGTAGAGACAATGCTGGTAATTATAGAACAGTGATCCATAGCTTTCTTGCAGCTAACGTTTTGGAACAGATTATGAGAGATAGAATTTATGATCATCGAAAAGGAAGAAGTTGATTCGGGATAGTGTGTACGATTTTATGAATAGCAGGTTGTGCCTCACAAACCTTATTGAGGTCTTTGAGAAGGTGAGCAAACAGGTGGATGAGAGTAAAGTGGTTGATGTGGTGGATATGGTTTTCAGTATAAATGACCTGGATTAGGGCATGGAATGATGGATTCATAAGTTTGCAGATGACATTAAGATCGACGATATAGTCAATAGTGGTAATATCTGCTGACGGTTACAGAGGGGCATGGATAATCTGTCTAGCTGACCTCAGATGTGGCAAATGGATTTTAATGTTGAAAAGTGTGAGATAATTTACTTCGGAAGGAACAACAAGAATAAAGAGTTCCTGGCTAATTGTTATATTCTTGTAAGTGCAGATGTGCAGAGCGATCTCGGTGCCCGTGTATTTAAAATTCGGAAAGTTACCACCCATGTTGACAGGTTTGTTTGCAAGGAGTACGGTGTGTTAGCTTTTCTTGGGAGAGTGATTCAGTTTCAGAGTGAAATTATCACTTTGCAGCTCTAGAAATTAACTGGGGTGGCCACACTCATAGAGTTGCGTGCATTTCTGGTCACCACATTGTATGATGGATGTGAAAGCATTGGAAAGGGTGCAAAGGACATTTTCTAGGATGTTGCCTTCTATGGAGAGATGGTCTTACGAGGAAAGGTTGAGGGACTTGAGACGGTTTTTGATTGCGACAAGAAGTTTGAGGGGTGAATTTAGAGAGACATAGAAGATGATCAGAGGTTGCCATAAGGTGGACAGTGAAGGCATTTTTCTTCAAATGGTAATTTTGGCACAAGGGCACATCGATGTAAATTGAGGGTGATAGTTACCGAGGTAGGTTCCTTTATCAATGAGTAGTAAGGGTGCTGAACTCCTTGCCTTCAACACTCGTAGACTCAACAACTTTCAGGGCAATGAAATGGTCATTGTATAAACTTGCAGATTATGATGGTAAAATACTAGTCAGATTGGTATCACAGGTCGCTGCAACGTTAGGGCCAAAATGAACTTTATTGCGGTGTAATATTCGGTGTTTGAACTGTTCTTCAGCTTGAAGTTGCAATCATCTCTGGTCACTATCAGTAAAACCAACACCTGGCGAGATCCGAATGTGCAATTTTGGCACCTTGCACACTTCCAGTCTGTCGTGCAATTACATCAAACTGACGAATTGCACCACTGGAGCTGCCGTGTCCTGATGACCAATGGCTACTGATCTTACCACTGGGCCCCTCAAACCAATTACTCCTTTTTTGCTGAAGATCTGAAATGAAACACAGCGCAGAGGAGATTATCCTGATGATGGATCATCGATTATGGAGCATCAGGTTCAGGAAAATGAATAGCAAAATGTGGTGAAAATAGGCATAATTGAATTCTCTGTTCGTTTACCGTGGCTTCCTGAGTTGATCACAGGCAATGTTATGTCGCTACTGTGCTGGGATTTTCCTTCTATCGGTATCAATTCGTCAGAGAATTTGATTCACTGGTACTGCACCAGCACCCTTGGAATGTTCATACGGCACAATGACCCAGACTGTACACAACGTCAACAATCTTCTGCATTACTACATCCAAGGGCACGTGGCATAGTCTTTTATAAATAGTGAAAAATTAATCATGTTATGCAAGGACAAATTGAATTTTAATTTAATTAGTAAAGTCGCAAGAATCCAGAGTAAGTTTCAAAATGTCAGAAATTCATGGTCATTACCTTGGCCAGAATTCTAGCCGAGCAAGAGGGAAATCTGTCCTTCAATCCACAGCATCCATGTAATCGCTTGCTCCATGTATCCACTTGGAAACCTATATGAAGGGATGTTCAGCCTGACAGAGAACTTGTGAGAATCCTCCACTGTCTGACCTAAAGCTGAAACAGGAGCTATCTATTCCAGCTTGGAGGGTAGTGAAGTGGAGGTGAGATAGAAAATATTAATTGGTGTAGATTCACATTGTTCTCATTGTGATTGTTTAAAAACCTGGGCCAGAAAAGACGCAAGCAGAAAGGAGCAGAAGTAGGTCATTCTTAACACCGCTCATGCCCCGTCACGCCATTCTGTACCATCATAGCTCACACAGCAGTTTTATGTCTTTTTCCAGCGTATCCATATCATCGTGTTGCCAAGTGGCTAACACATATTTATCGATCTCTACCATAAATAGACATCGAAGTTATTCATCGCTGTGAGGAAAATGTTGCATTTCGAGACAGTTGGGTTTCTGCATGAATGTTATAGGTTTTGCAGATGAGCAGCCGAGTCTGGTCTGAACACCTTTCAAACCATAAACTAAAACTTTACTCTGATGAGATTTGCATCCACAACTTTTGAATGGCAGTCTTAAGAAAGACTTAGAAATTCAATGCGCTTTCCATTGCACCACAGAGTCGCGGCCTCACCCAGTTTTCAGCACAAAAGTTTGCCTTAGAACGATTTTGTTCGGGACACCCATCTCACGTCTGTCTGACCTCGTCACACTTTCCAGTATCTGGTCCTTATCCACGTGTGCTCTGGATCTTTAAGTTTTCGGTTACATACCGCTGAAATGGCCTCATAACACTTAGCATTACCACACGTTCAAATACGAAATTCCAGATGAACAACACTCTATGGGTGAAAGCGTTCTTCCTAAATCTCCTCTAAACCGCTTTTCTCCTGCTTTTCATCTATGTCACTGGTTATTATTCCTTTCCGAAAAGCCTTATTCCTGTCATACATATCTATCCTCTTCATAATATGTGCATGTTAATCAGTTTCTCACTCAGCCTTCTCTGTGCTTAGTTACACAGCCCCAGCTGAGCTCATCTACCTTCACAATGGGAATGGTCCAGCCCTTGGCATTATTTTCATGTCCTGTGAACCTCTCCTCCTGCAATCAGACGGTTCCTGCAGTCTTGCGATTACAACGGAAAAAGAAATGCTCTTTGAAGAAATGCCAAAATGTCTGAACAAAATCAGCGGCTCTTGTCCATCTATGATGAGAAAGGACAGTGAACGCTTCGAGTCCAATGATTCGTGTTCGGAACTGATGGGATGTATGGGTGGGTGAAAAATGAGGAAGAGGGCGGTCAGGATCCAAAATGATTGAACTCGATGTTGGGTTCTGAAATCTGCATGGTCTTTCAGTAGAAAATGAGTTGCCCAATCATCCAGCTTGCGCTGTGCCTTGAAGAAGAACTGCAGCAGACCAGAGACTGGTATGATGGCTTGGGTACACAATGCAATGTTAAAGTGGCAGGACACTGGAAGACTGGGGTAATTTTTGTTGATTCTGGACAGAACCTAAGTGATCTCAGCTTTGTCACCGACTCTGTTTTCCTCTCTCCATTGTAGAGAGATCACATTCTCAGCAGGAACTACAGTTTTTTGGATTGAATGAAATGCAGACAAATCACTGGAAGATGTGTTTGGAAGTTTCCACAGTGAGGAGAGACATCGGAAAACAGCAGGAAATGTATCTTACATTATAGAACGTAACAGTGGAGTACAGGCACTTCGGCCCTCGATGTTGCACCGACCTGTGAAAATAATGTGATGTCCATTGCAATGGAAAACTAACATTTCTTTTGAAACCAATAGAAACACAGGGAAACAAAAAAAAAGTAAGGGCCTGACTTTGCAGAGGGCAAGTGTTGCAGACAGAAAGAAAATCTATGCATATTTAAACCGAACTAATAGCAGACTTACAAGGCCAGCAAACTACCATATCAACAGCCAAGGAATTAGAAAAAAACAACTCCATATCTGGAAAGGAACTCGAATGTTTCAGGCCACTGACATTGAAGTGTTGATAAGAAGAAGCGAATTGAACTTTAAAGGGAATATGTAAAAGCTATCAGGCGCCCATTACATGAGGCGTCTTGCCAATGTGTTACCTGGGACACGGGAAACCTGAATTTGATGGAACTCCACGCGCTACATGCTGAAAACTTTCTGGCCCAAGAGAAGGAAAAACGGAAATTAAAGATGGAACAGCAAACAATTAAAGCTCAGCTTACTATGATGTAAATGGTCGCCCAGCCGTTGGAAGGAGGTGCTGCGTGAAAGGAAGGGCTGGCAGAGGTAAATCTGGCAGGTGCTTTGTTTGCAGAGCAATGGACCACTGAGTAAGGCAGTGCACGCCCAGACAGCCTCAATCGGCCCTGGAGGCTGGGCAGCAGGGTGACTAATGGAGGAAGGCTGAGGTGGAGGTGGGCAGCCCCGAAGTTACAGGTAAACCTCTTTGCTTTTGCTTGGCAACGAATACTCGCTTATGCTCATCTCTACTACTAACCTTATGGGCACTGAAACATGTCCCACCTCTATACTGAGCACTGTGTTTGCGAAACGTGAACTATATTTTTCAGGACAACGATGATGCATATAAGTCAATGCTTACATCTATCTTATATGTGGAAGGTGCACCTCTTACTTTTTTGGAAGGTACAAGGGCAACATATTCAGTTCATAAATCAAGGCAGTTCAGAGAGTCGACGCAAATAAAGATGAATGGAAGCTTCCTGAACTTAATGGGCGCATCAGGAGTCGTGACACGAGTGAGATTTACCACACCCCTCTTGTGCGAAACCAGTAATGGGGAAACATTCCAATTCTCATTTCTGTGATAGGAATTCTGTACTTTAAATCTGATGTCTCGGGATCTCATAGTGAGACTGGGGTCCGATTTGCGCAGTACCCCGACGGGCTTGCAGGTAATACAAAAAGAAGATTTAACAGTGCAGGCTGGAAAATATGAATCACGACCCCTGATGCATGTCAGAGAGCGATAGGTTCCGTGAGCGATTCACTCACCCAGGAAGCAAGTAGCCATGTTAATCCCATTAACACAGATTTCCTTGCTGGAGATATGCTGCACTGCACAGCACTCATACACCGCGATGGTCCTGACAAATCATAAGGGAAGGATTGGTTCAGGAGATTGGTTAAACCAGATCAGTTGTTATTGTGCGAATTTTATTGGAATGATCACAGATGTGCTGTCCCTTTAAGCATTTTTAAGTATCTGTGACGGTAAATAGACCCTGTTTTTTGATGTGGAAGGGTCTTTTTCTCACGGATCATTGGCGAAGGCATCCAGCGACAGGTGTCAGAATTTGGGACCATGGATACGACAGGCACAAAAAACGAAAGATTGTATCTTCAGGGTCGGTGTGGGTATCTGCTTCAATGCAGTTATACGAACGAAAAGGAAGAAACTAAATTCGCTAACTCAGGCAGACAGGGCAGTCCAGGTAATCCCCGGCAGGAGTGTCGTCTGGCGTTTACCTATGGTAGATGTCTCGGACCCAAGATTAAGAAGGGTCCCAACTGATTTCAGGGCAAAAGGCAAACACGATGTGGGGCTCATACGAATCCTTAAGAATAACCCCGAAGTCTGAGTATCGTCCTTGCAAAGCAAAAGAGCCGTTAAAATCCGAGGCTGTGCAAGGAATTACTCCAGTCTTTGAATCTCTGTTATAGGCTGGAGTGATTATCCCCCGTGAATAATCACTGGTGAGAACACCCATTTTTTTCGTTCAAAAAGGCAAACATTCCAGGTGAATCGGGGGAATGGAGGTTTTTTCATGACCTGCAGGTTATCAAGAACGCTGTTGTTCCGCATACCCCAAATGTTCCCAACCCCTATATTATATTGGCTCAAATTCCATCGGATGTAAAGGGCTCTCTAGTGTGGATTTAGAAAATGCCTTGTTTTGTGTACCGTTACACGCCGACAGTCAATTCTGGTTCACTTTTCCATTCAAAGGCAAATTGTATACTTTCACGTGACATTTTCAAGATTACTGTGTGTCCCCACCATAATTAACCAGGTTCTGCACAGGAGTCTGGAGAATCTTGTTTTAACCGGGGAGGGGGGGGGGGGGTGGAGGGGTGGGTGGGGGGGGTTGTGGGGGGGTCAGCGCTTCTGCAGTATGTAAACGAATGCTTAATCGCAGCATCAACAGAGAAACAATGTGAGAAAGGTAGGCTTGAGATGCTCTGCCATCTAGTCTCGCAAACCTACAGCTTGTGGAACAACAGTTGATGTTCTTAGGTCACTTAATATCTGAACAAGGAAAGGCCATTGGTTAAGACAGAGTTCAAGCAAACCAGCAAAATTCAAAGCCTCACATGAAGAAACAATTGTTATCCTTTTTGGTCATGTGATCCTACTTAGAATGTTTAACCCACATTACGCAAACCTTTAGGCGCCTAAAAGTGACATAGTTCATGGTTCAGGTTTGCAGAGCTAGAGTCCGTTGCAGTGACCCCTGAGGCCGAGAGTGCCTTTGTTGAAATGAAATGGCGCTCCAAACTACACCGACACTGGGATTCCAAATCCAAACAAGCCTTTTGTACAAACAGTGGATGAGAAGCGTGCCTGCATGACATTTGTGCTGATGCAGAATTATGTGTGGAAAATTTAGGTCAGTAACTTATTTTTCACCTCAACTTAGATCCCGTAACGGCAGGATTGCATAATTGCCTCCGTGTCCTGCCTGCATTTGAAAAGGCTGCTGTAGCTTCCAGGGACATAGTCGGATTTGTTGAATTAAACCGACTGGTCCCACATGCAGTATCCTTACTGCTTTCTGAGCAAAACACAGCACACATGTAGGCTGCATGTTGGCTCACATACAATGCTGTGCTATTGGAGAAGCCTAACATGACAATAAAGTGATGTCACGTCCTTAATGTTGCTTGTCTTCTCCCCACAGAAGGAGACTGAGACCCACATGATTGTGTCGCTGTAATTAATGACATTTGAAGCCCGAGAGCAGACTTGTAGGATTCACCAATTTAGAATCTGGATACGGGGTTTTATTGTGGATAGGTCAGCATTCAGAAGCAAAGAGATAGGCCAGTGTCTGGTATGTTGTAGCAACTACCTACGAGGTAGTCAAAGCGGGATCATTTCCTTCTCATTTGTCAGCGCAAGCAGCAGAGCTGATTGCCTTGATTGAGGCATGTAAATTGGCTGAAGGAAGAACAGTGAATATTTACATCGACAACAGATATGCATTCGGGGTTGTACATAATTTTGGATCCCTGTGGAAAAATAAGGGCTTCTTGACCACCACTGGAAAGCCAATCACATAATATGGCCTGATCTCTCACCTCCTGAAAGCAGTCCGATTGCCTAAATCAATCGCTGTATGTACATATGAAGCCCACAGGAAAAATTATGATTCAATTTCTCAAGGCAATGAAAATGTAGGCTGAGCGGCAAGGACAGCAGCCAATCAGCCGCCAAGTGATGAGTTTGACATGTGTATGTCACATATTTGTAATCCAAAGCAGACTTATGGGAGTTACAGTCTCAGGCCACATCGAAGGAGAAGCGTGAATGGACAAGGGCAGGGTGCAGAATGAGGGAATGGGTGTGGTGTGGCCACAGTGGGAAACCCTGTCTACCACGATCTTTATTCCCTTTCTATGCCAAAGTAACACACGGTAAGGACCATGTGTCAAAAGTGGGGATGTACAACAATATTTCAGCACGCTGGTACAGAAAGGGATTTACTCATAAAGATAATGTGAATAATGTGTTATCTGTGCCACTAAGAATGTGGGGAGGGGAATACAAATGAATCAGGCAGAACACCCCCAATCCCAACAAATACCCAGCGAAGGGAAAAGGCATTGTCTGGTAATAGTTGATGTTTTCCTATGGGGTGGAAGTGCTTCCATTTCTAAACAGGATGCTAGTGCAGTAGCCAAGGCTTTGCTAACTGAAATAATTCCGAGAAGGGGCATCCCTGAAAGGCGAAGCAGCGACAATGGAAAGCCATTTATAAATATTGCCCGACAGCAGATCAGTGATTACTTGGGAATAAAGGTGAGGCAACATTGTGCTTACCACCGAGCGAGCGGTGGGACAGTGGAAAGAGAGAAAACTATCCTTAAAAAAAAATTGGCAAAATGTTGTGAGGAAGTAGAGGTGACATGGACAAAGGCATTTCCAATTGTGCTAATATATATGAAGGAGAGGAAGAGTAAATATTAGTATGTTTGAGATTTTGTTTGGAAGGTGGCCCAATACAGGAAATGGCCAAGACCGATTGTAAAAAAGATAACAGACCACTGTGAGGACGAGATATTATGTTACGGTATAAATCTCACCACACTTCTGTCTCAAATACAGAATCAAAAGAAGGGCAGCACGATCCCAATCAGCAGAAGGGAAGATGCACAATCTAGAACCTGAAGCCTGGATAGTGTTGAAAGACTTCAGGAGCAAAAGCATGAAGGCGAAGAGCTGGCTGGGACCGTTCCAAGGGCTCCCTACAACACAGGCAGCTGTTAAGATCGCCGAACAAGCCACGTTGATACACGCCAGCCGTTTCAAACGTGTAGTTGACCTTGAGGAGACATCGGACAACACCGGATCCAAATAAGTGTAAGTAATGATTAGAAGACTCATAGAAATATGGGGCTACATGGCAGGACGAGTCGTGAAGGCAGGGGTGTCTGGGATACAACAGCAGACGGTAATCTTAACCAAGGATGTTAAGTTGACCTTTACATGCCACCCATGCCCGTTTGGTAACCAGGACGACTATAAATAAGGCAATAAATATTTACACAGAGATCCTTGTGTACCCAGTTACTGGCACTGAGTAGTATCCATCATGGCGACAGGTACGCCTGACGCGGGATATCGGTTTCCTGTTATCAAAGAAGGAGGTGCCATGGCAAGGGTAATAATAACCAAGATTCAGAAGAGCGATGAGGAAGCCTGGTGGTGTGGAATAGATAGACCCTTCTCCGATATCTATAGACAGGTGAATATAGTGGTAAAGCCTCGCACCCTCCCCACCCGAGATGCAGTGCAGAAGGTCCTCCAAGAAATAGTAGCTCCTGGACTCGAAAAGATGAATGTCCAATGACCCGCACTGCAGATGGGCGGAAAGGCCTTTTCCAAGCTGATAGAAATGGAAGAAAGAAATAAACTGAATGTGCAGCTAAAATGATCACAAATGAAAAAAAATAAAAGTGGATTCATTGAGAAAACATACAGCGCCATATTTCACTTTCCGTGGAAGTCTACTGTTAAGGACTCAGTGGTCTCACTGCTGTAGCAATGGGGGATTTCCTCTGACCGTTTATGTTGTTGACAACCTTCCCAAAGCAGGGAATTTGTATGGAACTGGCAATTAATCCGGTATTTTCACAAACAGGATTCAGACGAGCATAAAACAAAGAAGTGTGAATCCTGGAAATCTGAATCAACAACAGGAATTTACAGAGAAACTCTGCAGGCCTGACAGCATCTGTGGAGACAAAGAGATTTAATGTTTCATATCACAGATTCAGGCTACTTCTGATTTTTATTGTTTTATTGCCTGGGTAATTGTCAATTTCACTTCGCAAAACAGCAGACTTACCAGAATCTCTCATTAGCTGACAAACGTCATCTGTAAAAATGCAAAATTCCTTTATCGGCTGTAATGCTGTTGCTGTTGCCCTTAGTTGGTGAAAGGCTGGCCAACATTACCTTTTTCTTCTCCTTTATATCGATGAACCGCCATGGTGAATGGAGAATTTCTGTTTGTCTCCCTTTGTCTCTCTGTACCATCTCACTCTCTTCTTCATTCTCCCACTCTCTGCCTGTCAATATCCCTCATTTTTCATTTCTACTCTTGGAAAAGTGTTAAAATCGGAGGCTGTTCCGTGGCTTTAAACGCCCCCCCCAACCCCCCCGGCCAGAGTGTGTAGAACTGGGCTCACAGTCTCCAAGTAATGTCTGTGTTACTTAGGTGTGAGATCAGGTGACATTTGTTCACTCAAAACGTTATGAGCTTTTACAATTCAAAATAGTATTCATAATAGACCAGAAAAAAAAGCAGTTTCACTCCAATTATAGGATTTCTATGATGCCATTGCCGTTTGCCGAATATCAATGAATGGTGACAGCAGACAATGAGAGCCATTGTCTCATT
The DNA here is from genome assembly GCF_047496795.1 of Chiloscyllium punctatum. Classification (NCBI taxonomy): domain Eukaryota; kingdom Metazoa; phylum Chordata; class Chondrichthyes; order Orectolobiformes; family Hemiscylliidae; genus Chiloscyllium; species Chiloscyllium punctatum. The sequence goes on from NC_092767.1 coordinate 22,801,436, forward strand.
GGACGAGTTTTTACTACAACATTGTCCTGCAAGTCTACAGTGTCTCCTGCATCTCTTCATTATTCACAAAAAAATTGAAAAGACGGATGGAGAATAATAGTGGAAGAGATAGACAAATCCTTGTCGAACAGAGTAAAAAGAACTCTGCGTTGAATTAGGAGGATAGAACAAAGACTAATGGGTCCACATCAGGAGGTAGGGCTTGGTAGCACGAAATAATAACGGTCTGAGCTCAAACACAAGAAGCATGCTGAGCCGTCACTTTCGCGATGTTGGATAAACAATACGGCTTTTACAAGAAGTTAAAATAATGAACTTTCAATGTACAGAACATTTGACAGCATTTGACAGCATTAACGTCTGGTTATTACCATATGCTTTAACTGACGAAACCACAGACACGGTTCTTCAAATCAATAAGGGCATTTAATGAAGTATTTGATCACAGTTAATCGGACTGCCTTTCTGTAATAAAGCTGCTCGATGAGAATTTATATCAACGTCCGCTTGTGCTGGAAAGAAGTTCACAGTTGGTGAATGTCAACTGAAAATGTACAGGAAGAGGCAATCTCTTCTTGCTTTGATTTCAAACTGATACCTTCACCTCTTTAACCTGACAGGATAAACAGTATGCGTTCATCCTCTCGGGGCCGATTTACAGCCTGAATGTGCACAGAGGGAAACTCATACCAAGAGACCAGGGTAATTGTGGTGAATTTACCAGGAGTGGTGTGTGAGTTGGTGTTAACAGTGGGCAGTAAGGGCTAAACCATTAGCACTGACATTGATCCTTGTACCAACAGCTCCTCACTCACTTTCTGCGCCATTCATCTCAGTCATCATTGACTTTCAGTTTATCCTACTTTCCCTTCGAAACTTTACTTTGTTCTGGACCACTTTCGGATGTCCACTTGGAAACTGCAGTTTTTTCAAACGAAATTCTGGAGAATGCACGTCACTCTTTGGGATAGGCTTCACTGCCCAACCATAATTACTCAAGAGATTGAGATGGTAAGTTACTTTACTTCGTCCTCGAAGTGCTCAACACAGTGATACAGCCATGATGTCGATAGGGAGGGAGTTCCAAGAATTAGACATAGCGACATTGAATGAAGAGCGAGATAGTTTCAGCTCAGAAAGGCGAGATCCTTAGAGAAGATTTGCAGTGACAATTTATTCGTGTATGTGCTGCCATGGCTGCCAGAGGATGTGGTGTAGGCTCCTACAATTGCAACATTTAAGAGGAATTTGAGATTGTATATGAGTAGGAAGGGTTTGGAGGGATATGGGCCGTGTGCTGTCAAGAGGGACCAAATTGGGTTGGGATTTCCGGTCAGCATGGACAGGTTTGAACGAAGGGTCTGTTTCCCTGCAGTACATGTCTATGACTCTATGATTCCAGTTGGATGCAATCAATCACTGGATTCCTTCTGGCAGAACCGGGTCTGTGCTCTCTGTTGAAGCAGAAAATGGTTTTCATTCAGAGTAGCCACAAGAAGAGAAATAACTCTTCATTTCCTGACTTGGAATTTTATCCAGGCCTGGGCGATTCAAACCCAGACTCTGAAGCAGGGAGTCTACTGAAGTTGACAATAACCCTTTCGACCTAACCTGTACAAACTCTTGTGCCTATTATTCTTTGTCCCCACATTTTGAAGCACCGGTCCTTGCCGTGGGTGGTGAAGCAGCTCACTCCTGCCTCGCAGAAAAACCGTGGGGTCAGAGACCCGATCGATCTGTCATGCAGCGGGGATTGCATTGCTCAGAACAGACGTGTTTGCTATGTGGGACAGAAATTGAGCTCGATCACACACAGATACGGTGTAACTGCTGCCAGCAGATGTGGAGACGGTTGGGACAGTTTCATTCGCACTCAGGGAAAAAGACTGGATCCGACATTCAGGGGAGATAAGAGTCACAGATAGAAGGCTGAAAATTGGTTTGGGAACGATATGAGTCATCACCGAATGGCGGGCAAACCAGATGGGCTGAAAGCTCTAACTGTCCTCCGATGCCTTCTGGCCTCTGACCATCCAGTATATAAGGAAATAGAAACAGAGTTAATCGTGCATTTCGAAGTCCTCCTCTCATAACTCGGCGAGGTGAGAGATGGAACAGTTCTGCTATTAAATTTTGAGACTGGGAGAATGTTTGGAGACGGAGTAATAAAATAGAAACTGAGTATAAAATTGAGAGTCAGGAGATATTCAATAAAATAGGTAGACGGAAATGGACATGGAATAATAAGTGTCACTGGTCTTGAAGACTTAACTCGGTTTTCCATTCCAAGATTCTACCAGACCTGCTGAGATTTTCCTGCAATTTCTTTTGTTGGTACTGAAACAGAAGGGAAAAGTCTGATCGTGGACCAATCAGCTATGTCTGCTCTGTGGACGTTTGAATTCTCTCTTCGAACAAATCACTTCTCACCCACACAGAAACCTCACTATCCTGCATCACCCCCACTCCTGTTACTGACAATAAGCTGTTCATTACGTAAACACATGTGGGTACACAACAGCATCATTTACCGTGAGAATTGGGAAAATTTCAGGGAGAGTTCCATTCGGTTTCCATCTGGGCATTCTCATTCAGTTAATTCTATTGCAGCACCATTTGACATGCAGCTGTCACTGTCATGTGGCCATTCGCATTCGACGTCTCTGGACATTTTGGTTGGGGCACGTTTGGAATGGAACCTCACGTTGTGGAATGGACATAGTTGATAGCATATTCGGCTGAACTGATAACCTTGTCTCTTGCACCTGCAGTACAGTGGAGACAGTTTTCACTCAGAAACCAAGAGATGATCAAAACGGAGAAAAACATATGTCAACAAAACCTGCCTCAGCGAGCGAATTCGCTCTTGCAACATTAAAGGAGAGGGGCAAACCTATTAACAAACAGCAGCGCCCTGCGTGGGTCTCGACCCACACCATTGAGATAAAAGGTCTCAAACTCTACCGACTGAGCGTACCAGGACAGGATTGGTGTTGGTTAATTTATCATTTCATACTGAGTTTAATTCAGCTGATATGGCAATTTTCAAAAATCTCGTTCACTCCTCCCCATTGCAAGTAACATTATCGAAGTCTTTCAATTCTCAGATTTATTCCTTCAGACCATTACAATCCATTTAGGCCTTGCCCCGGGATTTTCGATTCTCTGTTAATATTTTCATATTTTGACCCTGATCCTTAGGTCACCGAAGTGATTCCCAGACACTCTGGCAGACTGCAAATCAATCGGGAAAATACCTTGGGAAACCAAATCATTTCTGATTAGAGTGTAGGGAATCCCATCTGCTGAAGATACAGAGTCCTCACAATCAACACCTTCTTTGTTCAACCTGCCTACAAAGTTTACCACTTCTAATATTCGAGAAAGGAATTCTGATCATAAAATGTTTTAAAAACAGGAGCAATCTTCTGAAGACATTTCCAATTTGAATTAGAATTTTTTACTCTTTCATACGGTAACAACCATTCCCGAGGAAGGAGTTTCCATGAGCTGTGTCCCAGGGGTGGGCAGGAAGCCGCTGATTGAAACTGCAGGGGCCCCTTTCTGTTGGCAGCAGGGGCTTGTATCGAGTGGGGTCACATTTTGCTGCACGTGACCGTCTCACTCATTGCGGACTCAGGGTCAATCATGGATGAGTTCTCGTGGTTGTATTGTCAGCACATGGTCGATCTCAATACTTGATGTGAAATATTTGATGCCCTGTGCTCTTTTTGGGCTTGGACAACCAACATTTCAGCCAAATGCACTGACCATTTCAGACACAGCAACTGGCAGCAAAATTATGCGTGTACACATCCAAACGCACAGTGATCGAGAGGATGTGGACAGCAGTAGTTCTCATTATTTTAAGAATCAGTTGCTCATGTTCCCGTGTTTATCGCAGAGAGGGTGAGAGACCCGAGGAGTAACAAACACACCCATAAAGCAATATCAGGACCTGTGTAGCTCTGTCATAAAAAGCTGCCTGCAGTTGTTCTATTGCAAAGTTGGGTTTCAAACCCAAGACGCAATAGAGACTGGATCCTAAACGCAGCACATTAAACCTCTCTGGATTAATGGTGCTGGAAGAGCAGAGCAGTTCTGGCAGCATCCGAGGAGCAGTAAACTCGACGTTTCAGGCAAAAGCCCTTCATCAGGAATACAGGGTTTCGCCCGAAACGTCGATTTTACTGCTCCTCGGATGCTGCCTGTACTGCTGCGCTCTTCAGCACCACTAATCCTGAATCTGGTCTCCAGCATTTGCATTTATTGCTTTTACCTACATTAAACCACTCGGCGACGCTCCCTGACGATAACTAAGCGCCAAACCTGTCAAGACTAATGTTTCAGCATCGCTTCATTTCAGGCAATTTCCCCTGGCACTTTCTATACATACCTTAGCATAATTTTAAAAAAAATTACTACGATTTGAAAGGTTTGCACGGTGTGGACATTATTGAGAAGCTGAACATTCTTCGACAGTTTTCCCCGGAGCTTCAGGCCTGAGGGATGTTCTTGGAAAAGTTTAAAAAATCATGAGGTAGACGAACAGAGAACATAGTCAATCTACACTTTTTCAGAAGTCACATGAGTTTACAGTGAGATAGCATAGGTTTAATGTGAGAGCCATACAATTTTAAAGGGACGTGAGCGACACTTGTATTTAATACAGACATTTTTGTGCGTGTGGAATAAATTGCCACATTTAGCGGCAGAGTTTGGTGCACTCACAACACTTCAAAGGCATCTAAATGGGTATGCAGACAGGAATTGTTCGGAGAAATAAGGGACAAATATTGGCAAATATGTTTAGATTAGTTACGGTCATCTGTTCAACAGGTGCAAGGTGGATAGGAAGGTTTGCTTCCATGCTCGGTAATTCTGTGACACTCCAGTACCTGACAACAGATTGAATAGACCACTTGCAAAAACGCATGCTGTGTGTTACTTAGTCAGCGTGTTTGAATTTTATTTTTTTCTTGAGGCGTAATATTTTGAAATGACACAGAGAGGAATGTTTTCCAGACATTTACAGACAATGACCATTCTCCTTGATACATTCCCAAGTTCTCCATCAAATAATTTCGTTGACTAAAAAAAAACCTCACAAATCGTGTTATCCCCTTAACTCTCCAGTGAATCCAAAAACTGACAGGTCTTAACGTGGACCAGGTGCAAAACTCAAAAGGCAGAGTCATTATCAAACACGCAAACTCATTACTTCTGTCTGTGGGGCAGTGCGAGACGTGAATGTCAAGAGCTGCTCACACAAATAACACCGAAGCAATTCCAAAAGGAGCTTCCCAACATTCTGGAGGTTTAGTGCATTGCCGAGTAACAGAAAGTGCTCAAGTAAAATTAAACAAAACAGAAAAATGTACCATGCAAAGTGAATATGACCAATTATATTCTCGATTAAATTAGGTCAACAATGCGCTGGTGCCTCCATCTGATCGAGCGAGCCAATCTCCAGCCTCCATCACCAGGACAGTAATGAAGGAAATGAGAGAAATATAACAAAGTTTCATGTTGCGATTGCCCACCTTTTAGCCACAACAACAAAAAACGAGGGAGCAGATTCAGTGCAGGATCTGGCTTCACAACAGCGGTGAAATAACGACGTCCACTCACTTTCAGGGAAAACTGTGAACAACTCACATTGTCCAGAATATGAATACACAGCGCAGGCTGTTTATTTCCCATATTCTACTGCTGTCCCGACATTCATACGATAATGTACCTTCCAAAAAAAACGTTTGTAGCTGTGGAATGACAGTGGCAGCTGTTTCCCCTCGCTCTTATTGCCGCCCTTGGTCGTGTAGGGACTGCAATTCTCATCTTACACGCGGTAGTTGAGTGTGCAATTCTCTGTTGTGGAAAAGCGGAGTGTTTTGGAGCAGAAAGATGAGAAGTTCGGATGCTTCTGGAGTTCTTGTTGAAAAGTTCGGTGACGCTAGGAAGATGGTTTGCAGACTTTTCGTCCCTTTCTCAGTGCTGCAGAGGTTCCTGTGAAGCGCTGCTCTCATGTTTTGGTACGAATTCATTTGGTTTCATTCCTGCTGCTGCCGTTTGTTGGGATTGCAGATTGGGTCCAACGGATGGAATCCGTGGATGAGTGCCCTGCTTCCATGAATTGTCTACCTGTCTTCTGCTTGCCCTGTCCTATTATTGTTGTGCTATTCTAGCCGGATGTGTGGCCCCTGCCGTTTGTACGTATTGCTACTAGGGACTGCTGGACTGACGCCCACACAAATTCTTTGCCAAGAACCAATATCCACCCACCTTCATTCGCAAATGCATGGCATACAAAGTTCGCAACGTGGATTTGCTATGAGGTAATTTTTAAATCATGCTTCCCTGTGTTAAAAACAAATTCTGGAAAATGATTTCCAGATTCCTCCGAACACTCGGACATATAACAGCACAGAAACCGACGGCCTCACTCAGACAACAACTCACGAGAAAACAAGGCCCAATACCCCATCATGTGCAGTTCAAACGTGGTTGACGAGATTCCACGCATGAACTGCACGAAACACGACATAGGAGAAAGAGGCTGACAACTAGAGAGCTGCATTCATAATTTCATCTGGACTGTAAAAACGTCTTGGACAGCTGTTCCTTGCAGTTATGCACAGAATATTGAATGTCTCTGATTCCAGGACTTGGAATTCGGATGATATGACAGTCTGCAGCACTGGTTACTTCCTTGTGTGAGGTAACCCCTGATGGAACACATGTCACACTCTATTGCTCATTGAGAAATACATCCAAAATAGGAGCTTAGAGCAGCATTTCTGTTGTCCTTCTGGTGCTGTCCTTGACATGCCCTGTGGCACTGCATTTATTCTGTGTTTCCTGAGGGTTCGGCACATGGTTCCACGATCGTTTTATAGGCAGAAATCTGCATTTTCGCTTCAATAATGGGTGTATGAAGCGTAGGTCCACCATTCTCCATTCCATTATTCTCTTCTTATGCACAACTGCAAGACAGTAAAAGATCAATTGACATTGAAAGATGATATACAGAGGCGTGTGAGATACCGAAGTTTTAATGACATTTATGCAATGGTTAGAGAATTACCTTGATTCAGGAAATAAGGATGTAAAGTCTGTTTGCCTGGAGTTGAGGAACAGTGAGGAATGGACTCACTAGCATGTGTAGTTTACAAGCCCACTCGCAGTAACCACAAAGCGAAATAAATCGTACAAGGGGGAAAAATGCGTGTGAGTGACAAAAATGGCAGTAGTCATGCGTGATCTTCACTTCCCATCTAAAACTCTCGGTTCTATTGTAAAATCGTTTGGAGAACCAAAATCAAAAAAAAATCCCACGTGTCCCATAAAACATCACGAGGGATATCTTGGTAATTGATTACTGTACTGGTGACTTAATTTTCCTATTTTCTTGGAAACCATCTCTTTAATTGTGTGCATCAGAAAAGGCTTTGTTTTGCCAGCAAGAAATAAATACGTGATTAACCTTTGTTCGTTTCATGTATAAGAACACTGAGACTCCTCTGCACCGCACTTTTACGTTTCTATCGATTTTAACACTAGTGTGTCTTTTGATTCTTCCCAGCAAAGTATATGACCTCGCACTCCCTACATGAAACTGCATCTGCCAAGAATACTCCAATTGTTGGAGAGAATCCTGAGGAACAGAATGTACATGTATTTGGAAAGGCAAGGACTGATTCAGGATTGTTAACATGGCTTTGTGCGTGGAAAATCATGACTCACAAACTTGAGTGAGTTTTTTGAAGAAGTAACAAAGAAGATTGATGAGGGCAGAGCAGTAAATGTGATCCATACGGTCTTCAGTAAGGCGTTCAATAATGTTCCCCATGGGAGACTGATTGGCAAGGTTAGATCTCATGTAACAGCAGTGGACCTAACACCAACCCTTGTGAAACGGCGCCAGGACCAGAACACCAAGAAGAACATGTTCCATCAACTACAACACTGTTTTCTATTGGCGAGCCAATTATTGATCAAAGCTGGAATCTCTCCCATAATTCCATTCCTCCGCATTTTGTATAATAGCCTATTGTGGGGAAACTTATCGAACAACTTGCTGAAACCCATATACACCACATCAACGGGATTACAGTCACCTACCTGTTTGGTCACTTTGTCAAAAAAGTCAACGAGATTCGTTAGGCAAGGCCTAACCATCACAAAACTGTGCTGACTGTCCCAGATCAGATTATTCTTTTCGAGATGGTCATAAATCCTATCTATAATAACCTTTTCCAACCCGTTACCAACAACTGCAGTGAATTCACTAGTCTGTAATTACCAGGGTTGTCTCTACGAAACTTTTTGCACAAGAGAACAACATATGCTATGCCCCATTCCACGGGCTCTATTCCTGTAGACAACGATGATTTGACGATCAATTCCAAAGGCTCACCAATCTCTTAATTTGCTTCCCAGAAGGATCCTAGGACAGATCCCATCCGGCCCAGGGGACTTGTCTGTTTTCACAATCTTCAGTATTTCTATTACCTAATCCTTGTGAACCTCAATCTCTACTACACTAGACGCAAGTATCTCTGTATCTTCCTCGCCAACGTTTTCATTTTCTATAGCGAACACTGTCGAAAAATATTAATTTAGTGCTTCCCCTATCTCCTCTGACTCCACACAAAACTTCCCACTATTATCCTTGATTGTCCCCAATTTAACTCTCGTCATTCGTAGAGATAATGCTTTAAATACAGAACATTTCTGATGAAGAACTCGAGTTTCCCAAGTCTAATCAAATTACCGGTGTGGTTTGCAAGATAAGCTTTCTGAACGTCGAGTAGAAATTGTTCCAGCGGGAAAGCATTCATAACGTACGTCAGCAGGACATGAACCTACGTGGGGAAACCCAAAAAAACTTCTAATCATTTAGCTAAACCACGCAGCCATGACTACAGACAAAGCTGCAATGTTGAGCAGTGACCAAATCAGCCGATATATCATTGAAAGCTGCCGCTGACTTGATGAGTTAAATGCTTCCATCTCCATTCATACCTTTGCTGTCATTTGTAAGGTGCGAGACACCAATGTAAAAGAAGAAAAGCACAAAGTTAGGAAAAGATATTTGCAGCAAAATTGATTGAAAATTATTTATTGAAAGTAAAATCGCACTTGGCAATTTGCTAGACCTCTTTGCGAACATGACCAGCAGAGGTAATCAAGGAAGCTATTGATCTGAGTATTCTTGGACATGAAACAAACAAAGGTTAGTGACATATTCATTTCTTTTTTTAGTGAACGAAATTGTCTTTCCTGATGATTACAATGAAAGAGATGGTTCCCAATAAAAGACAGAGATTAAGTCGCTTGTAGATATACTTCAATGTGACACGATTCACTTTCAGCGCCTAATTACCCCAGAGATGGAGGGGGTGAGTTACTTTTCTTCACTCTTCAACTCGACAGCATGGAGGTACAGACATGAAACCGCTAGAGATGGAGTTCTTGAATTGGGAACCAGCGACACTGAAGGAACTAGGCAAAAGTGAGGACTGCAGATGCTGGAAACCTGATTTTAGATCAGAAAATGCTGGAAAAGCACAGCAGCATCCGAGGAGCAGGAAAGTCGATGTTTCTGTTGCCAGTCTTTCTGCGTTCCGCAAACAATTTTTGTTTTTGGCTCAGATTTCCAGCAACTGCAGCTATTCGTATTATGTTAACATTCATAATGTTTTGGACAAAACCAATGACCTGCTAGCTTCGGAAAATCTGCAGAAGTACTGGTACACCGATATGTTAGCTGAACAATACAACCATTCCATGAGCGGGAATACGATCCGGGCCACGGTGCTGAGAGTCAATGTCAACGACTTTATCCTGTGTTCTTAAATGGCACAATAATGAGGCAGATGTGTGACCTTTGCACAGCGACTTGTAACTCTTTTGAGGAACTTCTGCTCATTTTCACCCACAAAGGGAGACACACAGAAAGATACCCCCAAAGCGACAGAGGGCTCCGTTGTGGTGAGCTGGAATTTGAAATGGATAACAGGGCTGGAATTTGAAATGGATAACAGGACAAATGCAAGTTTCAAATGTGGAAGCACAGAAGCGACGTCCCAGCAGGGCTTCACAGGGGAGCGTCAACGTGGGGCACGGTTAAATTCAAACATTCCCCTCGAGCCAAATAGGACTCAAACCTACAATCTTCTGATCCGAAGTCAGACGCGTTATCCATTACGCCACTGGCTCAAGAGACACGCTCACCGCTGGCAGAATGTCGATATGTAATGCCATGGACTTTCACGGAATCAGAATTAAAAAGGTGAACAAGCAGTGAAGAGAATCACCAACACTGCTTCACTTCGAAGTTTCCAATTTGTGAAGCAGTGCCTTTCACTGGCAAAGGAGAAACATTTGTCCTCAGCTGTCTGCTTCAGGGTCGCCTGCGTCTGTGCTGGAAGTTTCCACCGTTTTATTCGCAGTCCCGACGCGATTTCATGATCCACTCCAGTGAAAACGTGTCATGGTGTCGTCTAAGCAAGACCCTGCCGAAACGCAGCGAGAGACATCTGGTCATTTCGAGCTCAGGATGTGGAATTAGACGAGCTGCGTGACACCTTTTATTGGCGCCGCCACTTCACTGCAAATTAGCGGCTCAAAACGAGCCGTTGTTAGCATCAGCTTGATTTGTACCTTCCTGTCGTGCATTTGCTGAACAACATCAGATAGATCCCGTCCAGCCCAGCTGACTTATCTATTTTCACACTCTGCAGTATTTCTAATATCTCTTCCATGTGAACCTCAATCTCTTCTAGTCTAGACGCAAGTATCTCTCTATCTTCCTCGCCAACATTTTCATTATCTATAGCGAACTCTGTCGAAAAATATTTATTTCGTGCTTCCTCTATCTCCACTGACTCCACATACGACTTCCCACTATTATCCTTGATTGTCCCAAATTTAACTCTCGTCATTCTTTTAGTGCTCACATACCTATGGAAAGCCTTAGGGTTAACCCTGATCCTATCTGCCAACAAATTCTCATGTCTCCTCCTGATTCTTCTCGGCTCTCTTTTTAGGTCTTTCCTGATATCGTTGGAAGCCTCGAGCGCTCGAACTGAGTTTTCACGTTTTGTCCTAACAGAAGAATTCTTGTTCTTCTTGACCGGGGTTTCCACTTCCTTCGTAAAGCACGGCTCACACGTTCTATATCTTACTCCCTGCCTGACAGGTACATACTTATCTAGGACACACAGGAGCTTTTCCTTGAATAAGCCCCACATTTTTAATGTGCTCACCCCCTACAGTTTCCTACCCCACTCTACGATTCACAAGTCTTACCTCATTGCATCGTGATTTCCCTTCCACCAGCTGAAACTCTTGCTCCGTGGAGTACACCTATCCCTTTCCATCACGAAAGTAAACCTGAGAGAATTGTGATCGCTGTCTCCACAGTGCTCACCTACTTCCAAATCTAAAACCTGGCCAGGCTCGTTACCCAGTACTAAATCGAAAGTGGCTACTTCCCTTGAAGGCATGTCTACATACTGTGTCAGGAAGCCCTCCCGCACACAGTGGACAAAAACTGACCCATCTATAGTACTCGTACTGTAGTGATCTCAGTCAATATTTGGATATTGTCTTGAGTGTTCCAGACTTTTTCATTGTCCCACAGTCCAGATGAAGTTTGTATTCCTCGTGTACGGGAGCGAGAATTCTTTCAATGTCTCAGATCAGTTCCTGTGCCGAGAATATCAGAGTCAATGTCCCTTCCTCTACTCGGACTGACAATTTACACTTCTTCAATCTCCTATGATTCCATTTCCCAAAGGGTTTCTCAAGATTTCCAAAGCTGGAGCCTAAATTATATGGTTTGCTTCCTAAACATTTTTCCACCTGCCAACTGACAATATTTTCACAGTAACTCTTCACAATCCTCTGGCTTGCACCATGTCCAGGGATGAGAAGTCCCGTTTGGTGGAGAGAGTTCCTAGGCTGGTGAGTTTCACTTTGGAATAAGATGGTTAAGTGGCAATTTCCTGCGGTCGTTTGTAATGATGGGAGAGGGGGCGGTGGGGAATGAGCACTCTGACGAGAAGGAGGAAGTGTTGCCAATGACCAGAGTCAGAGAACAGAGGACAAGGGATGAAAGGAATCTAATGAAAAGCAGCACTTCTGCTCAGGGCGTTCAATAACAACTGCAGAAACCCGATGTGTCGAGCAGTGTATCTGGAAAGAGAAACAGAGATAATGTTTTAAATGTGGAGCATTTCTGATGAAGAACTCGAGTTTCTCAAGTCTAATCAAATTACAGGCCTGGTTTGCAAAACAGGCTTTCCGAACTTTGAATAGTTCCAGCAGGTAAGCTTTCATAACGGAGTCAGCAGGATTCGAACCTACGTGGGGAAACCCCAATGGATTTCTAATCCATCACCTTAACCACTCGGCCATGACTACAGACAGCGCCTCGCCCTGAGCATTGATCAAATCAGCCGTGATCTCATTGAAAGCTGCCGCTGACTTGAGTTACATGTTTCCATCTCCATTCAGACCTTTGCTGTCATTTGTAAGGTGCGAGACACCAATGTAAAAGAAGAAAAGCACAAAGTTAGGACAAGATATTTGCAGCCAAATTGAGTCAAAATGATACATTGAAAGGAAAATCACACTTGGCAATTTGCTAGATCTCTTTGCGAACATGACCAGCAGAGATAATCAAGGGAGCTGTTGATCTGAGTATTCTTGGACATGAAACAAACAAAGTTTAATGACATATTCATTTCTTTTTCTGGCGAAGGAACCGATCTTTACAGATGCTCACAATGACAGAGATTTTTCCCAATTAAAGAAGGCAAATAAGTCCCATCTCACGCTGACATCATCGTGAGCGCTGCTGTTTCACAATGCCACAGAGTCAGCGTCAATTCCCGCCTCAAGGAACTTAATATGTGGAGTTTGCACGTTGTCCCCGTGGCTGCGTGCGCTTGCTCTGGTTTTGTCCCACGGTCCAAAAATGTACCGGTTAGTTGAAATCGCCGTGCTAAATTGACGGGGTTAAAGGAGAGGAATGCATTTGGTCTCGGGCGGGTCGGTGTGGAGTTGCTGGGCCGAAGGGCCTGTTTGCACATTGTAAGTATTCTAATCTTCAGTAATCAATGACCAAGGTACAGCGCACGTTGTTCGATGGGCAAATGTGACTTTTTGATTGTTTTTCTTCAAAGTTTCTTCCAATTCAAACAGGAGAGGAAGAAGGGAAATGAATGTCTCCCATAATTCTTGCCTTCTTTTATCATTCACAGGCGGTTTTTTTTCCTCTACTTTTTTTTAACACTGTGTTTACTGTTAGTGTTCTTGTCAGCCACACCGGCTGGTTTCCTCTTTCCTCAATGTTCCTCATCTCTACCCAAACACACTTTCCATCCTTATCTCCTGAATCAAAGTAATCTCTAACCATTGCATAATTGCCACGGAAACTGGGCTTTTCACACGCCTGTGTATGTCATTTTCCAATATTAATTGATCGTTTACTGTATTGCAATTGCGCACGAGAAGAGGAAAACAAAATAGAGGCCGGTGATCCTGGGTTTCAAACACACGTAATTGCAGCTAAAACGAAGGTTACTGCACACAATGCGAACAAGGAAGCATGCACCAAACCGTCAGGAAGCACACAATAAGTGCAATGCTGGATGTCATTTCCGGAACAGGACGAGAAACACAACAGAAATACGTCTCTTGGGTACTATTTTGGATGTATTTCTCAATAAACTATCTTGTGTTACATATGTTCCATCGGGAGGTACCTCACACAAGGAAGTAACCAGTGCTGCAGACGGTCATATAATCCGAGATCCAAGTCCCGGAGTCAGAGACACTCAGATCCCTGTGTGTCCCTGCAAGGAACAGCTGTGCATGGGGTTTACAGGGTAACTGAACTGCATGAATGCGGCTCGATAGTCGTCTGTCTGCTTCTCCTCTATAGTTTTCTGTGCAGTCCCTGCGTGCAATCTTGTCAACTACGTTTGTCCGGCACAAGATGGGCATTGGTCACTTGTCTCTGAGAGAGGCTGTTGGTTTATGTGTTGTCATAATTCCGAGTGTAAGGAGGAATCTGGCTGTCAGTTCCTAGAAACTTACTTTAATAAATAGAAGCGTGCGTTTTAACTTGCCGTGTGGCATATACTCATTGCAAAGTTTGTGCACTGCGAATCACGTTGTGGGACTATCCAATTTTGGCAAAGAATTTGTGTGGCATTCACGAGTTTCCACGACCAGCTATCCCTAGTAGCAATACGGACAAATGGCAAGAACTACAAATTCGATTAGAGCAGCACAAGTTTAATCTGACAGGGCAAACAGAAGGCAGCCAGAAGATTTCTGGGTGTAGGGCAATCACCCAAGGTACCTTTTCATGTGAAAGTCTGTGCATCAGTAGAATCTGGGACCAAAGTAGTCTATGTTGGTTATTCATATTCCAGACAACTTGCGTTGTTCCCTGTTTACTCTGAAAGTGAATAGACATAGTTATTTCACCGTTATTTCGAAAGAAGATCCTGCATTGAATCTGTTCGCCGTTTTTTGATGTTGTGGCGAAAAGGTGGGCAATCGCGATGTGAAACGTTGCTATGCTTTCATTTCCTTCATTACTGTCCAGGTGAGGGAGAAAGGTGATTGGCTCTCTCGATCAGATGGGGGCACCGGCGCATGAATGGCCGAATTTAATCACGGATATACTTGGAAATGTTCACTTTTAATGGTTCGTTGTTGTGTTTTGTTTTATGATACTTGAGCACTTTCTGGGACTTGGCAATACACTAAATCTCCAGTAGGTTTGGAATTGCCTCGCTGTTATTTGTGCGAGCAGTTCATGTCAGAGACGACTCACAGTGCCTCACAGACAGCACTTCAGCTTCGGTGTGTCTGATCATGGTACTGCCTTTTCAGTTTTGATTCTGTTCCCCGATAAGAGCTGTCAGTTTTTGGATTCGCTGGAGAGCAAAGTGGGTAATGCGATATGTGAGGTATTTTTCTTCAGCCAAAATCTTTGATGGTGAACTTGGGAAAGTGTCAAGAAGAATGGTCATTGGCAGGAAATATCCGGAAAACCATCATCTCTGGATCGGTTAGGCTCATCCACCCTCCAAACAAAATAGCCAAGCTCGCTGACTGAGTAACAAACATCATGCGGTTTTTTGCAAATGGTGTATTCAAACCGGTGCCGGTGGCTGGAGCATCTCAGACTTGTCGAGCATGGAAACAAATCCCGCAATCCAACTTGCCCTTGCTGAATAGATAACCGAAATTAATCCATACATTTCTGCCAATATTTGTGCCTTTTCTCTCCGAGGTCTTCCTGTCTATTCAGATGCCTTTGAAATGTTGTGAGTGCACCAGACTCTGCCACTAAATGTGGCGATTCATTCCACGCACACAAAGGTTCTGTGTGAAAAACATGTGTCCCTCACATCCCTTTTAAATCTTTCCTCTCTCACATTTAACATTTACTATGTAGATTTGAACTCGCGTGTCTTGTGAAGAAGTGCTCCCTGACTATTTACTCTGTCTGTCTTCCTCATGATTTTATAAGCTTCTGTGAGGTCATATCTAAGCCCTGAAGCTCCTGGGAATCTGACGAAGCCTATTCAGTTTCGTTCTCATGTCCAAGCACGGCAAACCTTGCAAATCCTTGTAAAGGTTTTCTAAACTTACACTTGCAAGAAGTGTGTCCAGCTGCAGCACTTGTTTGACCGCGTGGCCACTCTGGAGCTGTGGTTGGACTCACTGTGGAGTGTCAGCAATTCTGGTGAGTTATGTTGCCTCCCAGGTGCTCAGGCCAGGGATGTCGCCCATCGGCTGAAGAGCATTCGAAAAGGGGATCGTGAACAGCCAGTTGTCTTGGTGCATACAGGCACTGACGAAAACAAAAACGAGATGAGGACCTGCAGGGAGAATTCAGGGAGCTCGGATAGAAATTAAAGAGGAGGACCACAAAGCTAGTAATCTCAGGATTACTGCCGGTGCTGTGTGACTGCCAGCGTAGAAATGAATTTTTAAAAATGGCACGATGAACACGTGAGTTGAGGAATGGTGCTGCAGGGCGGGTTTCAGATTTGTTGGATTTTGTGACCAGTTCTGGGGAATGTGGGACTATAAGAAAATTGACGATCTACATCTGAACCGTACGGGATCGTATGTCCTTTCAGGAGTTTTTGCTACTGCTGTTGGGGAGGTTTTATACTAATGTGGCAGGGGGCTGGGAAGCACAAGATTAAACAGGTCGGTAGGTGAGGTGGAAACTGGAAACGCCAAGAATCAGGAAGCCAGCATTAATAATGGGAAGAGTAGGCAGAGAGCAGATGAATGCAAAAGAACTGGTGGCCTGAAATGCATCTACTTTAATGTGTCGAGTATAGACAGATGAACTTAGGGTTTAGATTGGTGCCTGGGAATATGACGTTATTGCGATCACAGAGATTTAGTTGACGGAAGGGCATGGTTGGCAACCAAATGTTCTAGGATATAGACGCTTCAGACGGGACAGGGGGGGAAGTAAAAGGGGAATGAGTTGCATTGCTGGTCAGGGATGATATCATGGCTGTGCGATAGGAGGACACCATGTAGGGCTTTTGTCGTGAGATGGAGCAGTGAAATAAGAAGGGTGAGGTTAGATTTTTGGGGCTGTATTACAGTGAGCGTGAGGTGTAAGAAAGAGTAGTTAAACAGATCATGGAAAGACGTAGAGGCAATAATTTAGTGTTGATTGGAGATTTCCGTTTTCCCAACATTGACCGTGATACTCTTAGCGTCAGAGGTCTGGATGGGATGCCATTTGTAAGAAGCCTCCAGGTGAATTTTCTGGAGCGGTATATCAATTGTCCGACGAGGGAATAGGCCATATTGCAACTGATCTTGGGGAATAAGCCAGGGCTGGTGATAGCAGTTGCCGTGGGTGATTTCTTTAGGAAGTGTCCAATATTCTGTAAGTTTTAGAATACTCATTGACAAAGATGAGGGTGGTCCTGAGGAAAGAGTACGAAATTGGGCCAAAGCTAATTATATCCAAATTATGCAGGAGGTCGGAAATGTGGATTGGACACAGCTATTTGTAGGAATGTCCACAGTTCATATGTGTCAGGCTTACAAAGCTAGGTAAATAATAGTGCAGGAGAGGCATGTGCCGTTGAAGGCAAAGGATTTGAAAGGCAATATTCGTGAACTGTTGATGACAGGACAATTGTACGACTCGCCAAGAGGAAAAGGGAAGCAAACATAACGCCTCGGCAGCTAACAACATAATGGTCCCCGGAGGAACATGAGAAGAGTAGGACAAGTATGAAACGAGGAATCAAGGGGGTTAAAAGGGGTCATGAAGCAACTTCACGCTAGCACAATTAAGGAGAATCCTAAAGCCTATTATTCATATATACAAAGCAAGCGGGTAGCCAGAGAAAGGATTGGTCCACTAAAGGAAAATTAAGGAAGGCTGTATGTCGAATCTGAGAGAGTGAGTATGATTCTGAATGATTATTTTGCATTAGTGTTCACTGAGGAGAGGAACATGATGAATGTTGAGTCTAGAGTTAGACATTTGATTAATCTGGATCATGTTGACACAAGTAGGGAAGCTGTGTTGGGCAGGCTAGGGGTAATTAATGTGGACAAATCCCCAGGCACGGATGGGATCTATTCCTGGTTCCTGAGTGATGTGAGAGAGGAAATAGCTGGGGCCCTGACAGATATCTTCGTGGCATCCTTCAGCACAGGTGAGGTTCTGGCCGACTGGAACGTTGGTCATATTGTCCCCTGTACAGGAAGGATAGTAGGGATATTCCGGATAACTACAGAACAATGGGCCTAACATCAGTGTTGGGAAAGTTTCTGGAGAAGGTAGTGAGGCATAGGATCTATTCATATTTAGAAAATAATGTGCATATCAGTGAGAGGCATAGAGTTTTTCGGGGACGTGCCCAACTTGATAGATGAAGGAAAGGCTGTTGATGTCATATACATCCACTTCAGTAAGGAGTTAGATAAGGCTCCCCATGGTAACCAAATGCAGAACTTAAAGTAACATGGTATGCAGAGTGTTCTGCACTGGTGGATAAAGAACTAGTTGAGCAATGGGGGACAGAGAGTGGCAGTTAAATGGAGTTTCTGGAAATGGAGAAAGTTGACCAGTAGTGCTCCATAGGGGTCAGTGTTGTAGCCACTGTTGTTTGTGATATACTTAAATGATCTGGAAGAGTGCACTGTTGCAATGATCAGAAAGTTTTCAGATGACACGAAGATTTCTGGACTAGCAGAAAGTATAAGTGACTGTTAAAGAATACAGGAGGATATAGATATACTGGAAAGTTGGGCGGAGAAGTGGCAGCTGGAGTTCAAAACAGACAAATGTGAGGTGACGCATTTTGGTCAGTCTAATTCTAGATGGGGTTATACAATGAACAGAAGAGGTTTGGGGGAAAAAAGCTGATGGACAGAGAGATCTGTGAGTGCAGGTCCATTATACACTGAAGTTTGCTGCACAGGTGGATAGAGTAGTCAAGCAGGCATATAGTATGCTTGGCTTCATTGGATGGGGTATTGAATAAAATGGCTGGCAAGTCATCTTAAAATTGAACAATACATTGGTCTGGCCACACTTAGAATACTGTGTAATTTTCTGGTCGCCACATTACCAAAAGTATGTGGATGCTTTGGAGAGGGCGTGTAAAATGTTTAAGCAAATGTTGCCTCATATGGAAGGTACAATCTAAGAAGAGAGGTTGAGTAGGTTAGGTTTGTTTTCATTGGAAAAAAGGAGTTTGAGGGAGACCTTTTTTGAAGTTTACAAAATCATGTAGGGTACAGACAGGGTAGATAGAGAAAAGTTTTATTTCCCAGGTTGAAGGATTAAAAACGAGAGGTCACGCTTTCAAGGTGAAAGGTGAAAAGTTTAAGAGGGATACTCGCGGCATCTTCTTGACACAGCGGGTGGTGGGTGTCTGGAACGCGTTCCCAGCAGAGACGGGAGAGGTAATCACGGTAAATACGTTTAAGAGGCGTCTGGACAGATGCATGAGTAGGTGGGGAGCAGAGGGATACAGATGCTTAGGAATTGGGTGACAGGTTTAAACAGTAGATTTGGATCGGCTCAGACTTGAATGGACGTAGGGCCTGTTCTTAGTCTGTACAGTTTTTTTGGTCTTTCTTCTTAAATTATGCCAATTTCATTACAAAATTTCCGAGGTCTAAGTGCCTGAAGTGAATCCATGCTGAAACACTAGTCATAACAAAGCTGAGGGTTGGCTTTGGTGTAGTAGCGTGGTCGAGCGGTCTAATGTGCTGGTATGTAAGTCTCAGTTTCTATCTAATCGTGGCTTCGAATACGAGCATTGAAAATGAGCAACAATGTGGCGATGTAGGTGAGAAAACTGCGCATGTGTGGATGCCTTTTAATTTGAGTGTTTGCAGATCCTCAGTGTGCTTACACTCTCGGTGATAAAATCAGTGACCGTCTCTGAAAACAACGCAAGTTCCTGCTGTCCGACAGATCCTCATATCCCGTCGATAACTTTGCTTTTGGATATCTGCGTTGCCAGTTTCTGTATCTCAAATGGTCAGCGCAGTTGGCTGAAATGTTGGTGGTTGGAGCCCAGCCAGGGAATAAGCCTCAAATATTTCAGCACAAGCATTTTCCCCGACCATGTATTGACATTATAACCGGGAAAACTCATCCATGATTCACCCCAAGTCCGCAGGGAGCGAGACGGTGACACGCAGCAGAATACGACATCACTTTCTCCAAGCTCCCGATGCCAACAGAAAGCGGCCACTGCAGCTTCAATCAGCGGCTTTCTGCCAAGCCATGGGAAACAACTCGTGGAAACTACTCCCTTAGTAACAGCTCTTTCCGTGTGAAAGGAGCAAAACTTTCACTTTAAATTGGAAAGGGCTTCAGGACATTGGAAGGTTGCTCCAGTTCTTGGAACGTGTTATAAATAAAACTCCTGACTTGAAAATAGGAAGTGGTAAAGGTTTTAGGTAGAAAGAACAAATAAAGTGTTGATTGAGACGACTCTGTCTCGTCAGCAGATGGGAAATGCCCAAAACTGTAAACGGAAATGATTGGGTTTCCTTAGGTAATTTCCCAAATGATTTACTGTCTGCCAGAGAGATCGGAAATCACATCAGCGACATAAAGGTGAGGGTAAAAATGTGAAGATATTAAGGTTGAATCTTAAATCCCGGGACAAGTGCGGAATAGATTGTAATGCTTTGAAGGAATAACTGAAGTGAAAGGTGTGAATGATATTTTTGTGATTACGAAGAATGAACCTGATCCTAACAAATTGCTGATGAATGATGCTCGCAATGTAATAGCAAACTAATCCACAGTGCACCGTGCTTGGTTAGCTCAGTCGGTGCAGTGTGAGATGCTTAATCTGAGGGTGGTGGGTGCAAGCCTCACAATGGGCGCTTTCGCTGCTTAATACAATTCCGGCTCTTCGTTCCACGTGCAGAATTGCAACCCTTCGCAGGGGAATGTTCTTGCTGCTTTCATTGACACATCTGTCAACCTGCTTTTGATCACACGTCGGTTTCTGAGTGAACACTGTTTCCATATTCCTGGTGGCGCCAGAGACAACTTTATAAGTGCAGCCGAAAATACAATGAATGATGTCCGTTTGAAAACGTGAGGTTCCAAACCAACCGTGCACCACCCGAAGTGTTCAAAGGCACGGAAAGCGAATGGCCACTTACGAGGGGTCTGACAGAGACGGATCAATGTCACATGGGTCTTGAACCAATTTTCAGTGATTCAGATCGTTCTGATGGAAACCGAAGGGTACTCTCCCTCAACGTTTTGCAATTGTTCTTCTTGTGTTTAACGAAATGAGCAGTATATTGTCAGTAACGAGAGTGGAGGTGCGGCAGGATCGTGAAGTTTCAGTGTGGGACATAGACACAGTCAGTCAATTATCCCCAGAGCACGGGAGAGTTGTTTGGTCCAGGATCACTGCCATCTTCTGTTTCTAAACTAACAAATGAAATTACTGGAAACTCTCAGCAGGTCTGGGAGCATCTTGGAAATTTAAATTCACTTCAGACTTCGGGATTCGTGACACTTCTTTTCCATGTCCATCTCCACCTGCTTTTGCATACTCTTCCTTTTTATTGAACGTCTCCTGACTTCCAACTTTACATTCAGCTTCTCTTTTATTACTTCCTCTCCAACAATTTTCCCAGTCTCCAATTTTGTATCAGAACTGTTCCATCTTTCACATTGCCCAGGACTTCGAACTGAACAAATAACTCTGTTTCTATTTCCTTAGATAGCAGATGGCCAGAGACTGGAAGGCAGTGTGGTTCCGAAAACTCATCCATGATTCACCCCGCGTCCACAGGGAGCAAGACAGTTACACGCAGCAGAATACGACACCATGTTCTCCAATTCCCCCGATGCCAACTGAAAGCGGCCACTGCAGCTTCAATCAGGGCTTCCTGCCAAACCCTGGGACACAGCTCGTGGAAACTCCTTTCTCATTAACTGCTCTTCCCGTGGGAACGGAACAAAACTTCCATTTTAAATTGGAAACGGCTTCAGGAGATGGGAAGGTTGTTCCTGTTCTTGGAACGTGTTATCAACAAAACTCCTGTCTTTAAAATAAGTAGTGGTAAACATTTTAGGCAGGAAGAACAAAGAAAATGTTGATTGTGAGGACTCTGTCTCATCAGCAGATGGGAAATTCCCAATACTGTGGACAGAAATGATTGGATCTCCTAAGGTAATTTTCCGACTGATTTGCTGTCTGCCAGAGTGACTAGAAATCACTTCATATGAAAATATTCGGGTTGAATCTTAAATGCCGGGACAAGTGTTAAATAGATTGTAATGTTTTGAAGAAATAACAAAAGTGAAAGATGTGAATTATGATATTTGTGATTGGGAGGAATGAGCTGGATCTTTGCAAATGGCTGTGCCAGGTGAATTGTGCTCAGAATAAAATAGCAAACTAATTCGTCGTGTGCCAAGCCTGGATATCTCAGTTCGGTGAAATGTGAGGTTTTTAATCAGAGAGTCGTGCGACCAAGCTCCATAATAGTCGTTTTCACTGTTTAATAGAGTTCCAGCTCTTCGTTCCACATGCAGAACTGCAAACCAACGCTGATGGAGCATTCTTGTTGCTTTCGTTGACACATATGTCCTCCTGCTTTGATCACATGTCGGTTTCTGAGTGAAAACTGTCTGCACTTTACTGGAAGCGCCAGAGACAACTTTATCAGTGCAGCTGAAAATACTATGAATGATGTCCATTTCAAAACGTGAGATTCCACTACATCCGTGCACCAACCAAAGTGTTCAAAAACACAGAACGCGAATGGCCATTTGTTAGTGGTCTGACAGAGATGGCTTAATGTATCATTGGTCCTGAACAACAATTAACTGATTTATAATGTGCTGATGGAACGTAACGGAGCTCTCCCCGAACGTCTTGCAATTGTTCTTGTTGTGTGCTCATGTAAGTTGATGTAATGAACAGTTTATTGACAGTAACGAGGGTGGGGGTGTGGAAGGATTCTGAGGTTTCAGTGTGGGACAAATGTGATCTGATCGAACGGGTAAGTCA
This sequence comes from Chiloscyllium punctatum, assembly GCF_047496795.1. Taxonomy (NCBI): domain Eukaryota; kingdom Metazoa; phylum Chordata; class Chondrichthyes; order Orectolobiformes; family Hemiscylliidae; genus Chiloscyllium; species Chiloscyllium punctatum. The sequence goes on from NC_092767.1 coordinate 22,824,022, forward strand.
AATATTCCTAGAACATTGGAGAGCTGATTGGTCCAGGATCACTCCCATCTTCTGTTTCAAAATCAACAAATGAAATTTCTGGAAAATCTCAGCAGGTCCGGTCGCATCTTGAAAATGAAAACCGAATGAGATTTCGGGACTGGTGACACTTCTTTTTCCATCTACATGTCCCTCTGCCTTTCTGCAAACTTCCTTTTTATTGAATATGCCCTGACTTCAAACTTAATATCCAGCTTCACATTTATTGCTTCCTCTCCAAACATTTTCCCAGTCTCTAAAATTGTATCATGCTTGTTCTATCTCTCACTTTGCCCAGGACTTCCAACTGAACAAATAACTCTGTTTCTATTTCCTTTGATACCAAATGGCCTGAGATTGGAAGACAAAGGAGGACGGTTAGCGCTTTCAGAATATCTGGTCTGCTTCACCATTCGATCTTGGCTAATATCGTTCTTAACCCCATTCTCCAGTCCTCTCCCTGAACACTTACTCCCCAGTCTTAGGATCCAGTATTTTTCCCAGAGTGGGTCCTCATCCGTCCCAAAACCCACCACATGTGTTGGCAGCTGTTCCACCGTGTCTTCGTGTTATCAATCTCAGTTTCAGTGATTCTCGGCAAACACGAACTGTTCTGAGCAGCTCGATCGGGTCTCTGGCCCCACTGTGATCCTGTGGTGGAGCAGTAATCATCTTCATCTCCTACGGAAAGGATCGGCGCTTCAAAAAAAAAACGGACAGAAAGAAAGATCGGCTTGTGTGTCAAGATATGTGGAGGTAATTACTTTCTGACCCGGTCAGTAAACCTTACTCTGTATATCCCCGCACATTTTAGCTGTTGTGGTGAAAGGGAATATCAGTCCAATTAATTTCCATCTTCGATTTAATTCGATATGTTTTCTTCCATGTTCTGAATATGTAGGGATGTTTCCAGCACTGATGGTCACCATTTCTAAGTTTGCATGCCGCGAGCCCTGATATTTTCTGGAGAGTAGCAGTATCAATTTGTGCGAAAGTGGCCCAGTACAAAGCTTAGAAGAAACATTGTTGCTTCCTCTTTACGGACGGCAGTCTTTCATATCATGATTGATGGGGCTTTATTGCATACTCATCAGCAAGCCTTGTTTTGAATTTACTCGCCCAATACTACTGTAGCGGTGGAAAGAATATAATTCCGAACACCTGCTGCGTGAATTTCATTTTCAAATTTCTATTCGCAGTGGTCCTTGATCTGTGGCGATGTTTCTATCACTGCTGGCCATCCTGTTTAAGAGTGCAGTTACATATGTTCCTCTGTCTTGGCGCTGCAGGCAAAATTGTCTGCGCCTTTTCAGCCAATATTTCCTGGACATTTCAACATGGAATTCTTTATTTTTTTCGATCATGTCCACTTTAAGGACACAGTTACCGGGCACTGATCCTTTCTGTAACAACAGTACCGCATTTGCTTGACATGCGAAGGTGGCCTGGATCAGTAACAAGGAGAACATTTATTTCCTCCTGTCACAGAGAACACTGGATTCATGATGTTAGTCTCTGTCAAATGCATCCGAAAATGTGCTCTGAAAGCTTCATTTGAACGCTGTCTGGCGTTTCTCAACGTGTGTCAACCAAAACCAGAAATCCTCATTCATAGTTTGGAGCAGTTCACATATTCGAGTTTCGAAGTAGCAGACACGGATACAGTTCATTCAGAATGAAAAGATTTACAGGCACAGATGAACTATCGTCTCTTGTTCTCATACTGTGTCTAATATTACCGTGTGGCCTGAAGTCTAAGCCATGTTGCAACTGAAAATGAGGAGATCACAGACAGGCTGCCAAATGACAGTATGTACTTTGTTTTCTTGTTTTCAGAGTTCCAGGAAAGTATGACAGCGAGGGAGAGGATTGCAAGTCACGTGCAGCTCTGGTGAAATACCTTCTGTCTGATTCAGTCATCAACAAGAAACGAGAATGCGACTAAAGCGGGACGCCTTTTCACAACTCGAACAAAGCGCAATCACGAACAGTGACCACTTCTTTGACATCTCAGATCGCTTTTGACCTTCCCTAAATATGTATAGGAACTAATTTTTGCACACCTCAAAGTGAGAACTGTTTGATTTACCCACCATAAGTGAGTCACATGTCCTTGATTCCGACATAGGTTTCCAACTCAGCTTGCAGCCAGGTGGCAGTTGTTCATGGCTCTGCTGGATAATGCACTATTATGGAGTAATAACATGAAAGTTGGAACTCTTATTGGCTCTGGGTTTCGAATAATCTTGCTACGTGTTCTGCCATTCTCGATTCCAGTGCTAAACAAGTTTTTCAGTTCATCTGAGCAGCAGGAGAGTCGGCGTTTCTGGCAGGAGCAGAATTCATCATCTCCAGTGATCACTTTATCTGAGGGGAGAAAATGAGTAAAGTTTTATACAGCGAGTAATCGGAATTGCATTCCGTTTCAGCATGGCAGCAGATATGGGCTAGCAAATTCAAAGCCATAGTTTCTGATGAGAACAACAAGTACGACCGATCAGATAGAGCAATTCCTCCTCACCGCTTATTCTGCAGAACTGGTACAGTTGCTGTGAGTATGCTGCATGGTATCATCAGGTACATGCTCTTGGGATTCTGGTTTTGGCCTATGTGCTCGCTTGGCTGAGCAACCTGAGACTCTGATTTCAGATTCCACTTCTTAACAAGGCTTAACAAGCCTTGTGTTTGTATCCCAGCGCGGCCACGTGTGCTAATGGATTAATCTGGCAACGTTTTGCAGGGATGAGTTTTGTTAAAGTTGAACAGAAAAAGTAGTCATTTCTACGAACCCGGCTGTGATGTGGCACAGCAGAAAACAACCAACATGTCAGTTCCCACGCTGGTTTCCCCTTCTGCTGTAGTTGTCACGTTCCCCTCCAGCTCGAAAGGCCACCAGCATAATATGCGACTTAAAAACAGGCTGCGCCAAACTTTCATATTCCAGACAATTTGCATTTTTCACAGTTTCTCTGGAAGTGAATGGAGATATTTATTTCCCTGTTGATGTGAAATTAGGTTCTACATTGAGTCTGCTCACAGTTTTCTGTTGTTGTTGCGAAAAGGAGGGAAATTGCGATACGAAACTTGGTTACTTTTCCATAATTTCCTTAATTTCTGTCCTGATGAGAGAGGCTGGTGATTGGTACTCTAGATCCGGTGGAGACATCAGCCCAATTGTTCACCTCGTCTAATCGAGACTGTAATTGGTAATCTTCACTTTTAATGGTTCATTGTTAGTCAGTTCTGATTCATGTTACTTGAGCACTTTCCTGGCAGTATTGGTGCTCTAAGGCGCCAGTACGTTGAAAGCACCATTTGGAATTGACTCGCTGCAATTTGTGTGAGCAGCTCATGACCCAGACGACTCGCTCTGCCTCACAGACAGCATTCATGAGTCCGTCTGTATGAAAATATGTTCTCTTTGTCAGTTCTGTTTCTGTTCATGAGTTGTCAGTTTTTGGTTTCGCTGGAGACACACACACAGACAAAGACCCACACACACACATATATTTTGTGTGATGATTTTTTTTGGTACTTTCAGAGTTACATTGCACTTTGCTCAGAAACTACATACATTCATGTAGAACTCTGAGCTCAAAAACTGCATGAAATTACGTAAAACTCTGTTATCTCACTTTTTGGTTTGGAATCAATCTAAACATCAGGTCATAGACAGAGAACGCAGGGGCTAACGCCTTCAACATATTGTCTAGCTATTACCATTGTTAACAGCTAACCCGAGAATGCAACTTTTAAAAAAAGGCTTAACAGACAATCAATTCTTCAATGTATAATTTCAGTTACATCACACTGCAAATCTTTGCTATAAATTCTGTGTTACGATCGAGCCCTCCACAAACACCTAATGAAGGAGCATCGCTCCGAAAGCTAGTGTGCTTCCAATTAAACCTGTTGGACTATAACCTGGTGTTGTGTGATTTTTGACTTGGTACACCCCAGTCCAACACCGGCATCTCTGAATCACAACTTATTCCCGACAGCTTGCAAGTGTTCCCTTAGAAACTGCAGCTTTTGGAAACGTATTACTGGGACAAAGTCATTGCTCAATGTGATGGGATGCACCGTCAATCCCTAATTACTCGAGAGATTGAGATTTTGAGTTACTCCACAGAACCCTGGATGTCCTCAGTAGCGGGGTACAGGCATGATGACATGAGGCAAGGATTTGGATGAAGTGACTTTGAAGAAGCAGCGAAACATTTTCAACTGGGAAACGCAAGAACCTTGGAGGGGTAATTGCGGTGATCGTTTTCGCTTGTATTTTTGCCATTGTCCTTCCAGACAGATGCTGATCGATCACTGAATTGTTCTGGCAGGATCCGTGTGTGTGTTCTGGGTGCAACCAGGATTTAGTTTTCCTTCGGATAATTCACAAGAAGAGAATTAAATCTTCATTTCCTGGCATGGAATGAAAGCCTGTTCTGGGCAATGCAAACTCAGACTCGTATGCAGGGATGTCCATTGATACTGCAGTAGCCTTTGGGACCTGTACAAACTCTCGTGCCTGCTCTTCACGTCATAATCGTCTTCGTCAGCAGTGTTTCTCTCTCCAAGTTTCCAAGTCGGTTCATATTATCACCCTTGGTTTCAATGTGAAGAAGGCAATGCTGTGATAATCTGATGTTGTTCAGCAGATATATTGCAGCAAGTTAAGTAAAGACTGATGCTAACACGAGCTCGTTTTGAGCTGCGCTGATGTGTTGGCAGCAAGAAAGGCAACGTTCAACTCGCCTCATTCCGGATGATGGGCTCGAAATGACCAGTGGTTTCTCGCTGAATTAGTTCAGGCTCTGGAATGTAGAAAACTTCAAGTATGAAAGTACAGTGAAAGGAAATGTTTCACAGAGTGGGGCATTCCAAGTGAAACAGTGACGGTGATTATGTTTGCTGATTTTTCACCTTGTGAAAGCTGTTTCCCTGAGGTGGACGTTTACATTGCCTATAGACAAACTGTTACAGCCAGACCTGGTCTTTGGGTCAGTGACGGAATTGGTAACACGCCTGACGTCGAATTCGGGATTGTCGGTTCGCATTTAAAATCACGAGGATGCAGCGTGCTAGTCCATTCCTGTTGTCTGTCAGGAACGGAAGGGTTTGGGTTTTCGAATTTACAGTTTCTTTCGTCCACTTCAAATTCTAGCTTAGAGCAACCTCTCTCATTGTCTGTAGAACTGGCTTTGGTTTAACCAAAAGCTGCCTATTGGCGGTGGAACTTGCATGTTGGAGCGGACATCTGAAGTGAAGCCCAAGGAGCTGGTCAAATCCAGAGAACTATGGACTCTCGGGGAATGTGTCTGTGTGTCTCTTTCTGTGGGTAATAACACAGTGTGCCTATGTCAAACGTCAATCCCATTGTTGTGTCATCTAAGATCAAAGCGAGAACCTCACTGCCATTTGCACTGGAAACATCAGAACACATAAGGTTATGGATCAAAGCTGGAAACTGGGAATAGAATAGATGAATGTCTTTAAACCAGACTGCACCATGGGCCAAATGGGATTTTCCATTCTGCAAAACTTGAAGACGATTAGAAACCCATCTGCAGTGAAACTGATCATAAATAGAATGGAAAATCCATTTCATTGAGAATAAGTGCAAGAGCGTCTGTCTTCATTCCGTGTAATCTCGTAGTTAGGATTTGTAATTCTAACCGCAGTCGTGTTGGTTCTATTCTCGGACAGGGAATGCATGTTTTATTGTGCAAATATATCGTGGTACCAGTATTTCTTACCACTGGTCCGAACCTGGTAATGCTTGGTTTTGTGCCAGGTTATCAAAAATCAAAAAGATACAGGTTTTGGAAATATGAACTAAAAACGAGAATTGATAGAGAAACACTCTTCAACTGGCAACATCTGTGGAGAGAAACAGATTTTTTTTTTCCTTAAGATGGACAGGAAACAGGTTTGTTATAGATTTCTAGATTATACTGTTGGGAAAATGATAATCTTACCTGTCAAATCAGGATATTTATCAAAGTCACTCTTGAGCTTACAAACATCGAATTTACAATCTTAAAAGGACTTAATCAGCTGTCATGCTACTTTCATTTTCCTGAGCTGGTGGAAGGCTATGTTTCAATGGCCACTTTTTGGATTGAGGATTGGCTGTCTAACAGAAGGCAGAGAGTTGGGATAAAAGGTTCTTTTTCAGAATGGCATCCGGTGACGAGCGGTGTCCCGCAGGGTCCGGTGCTGGGGCCACAGCTGTTCGCATTATATATTAATGATTTGGATGAGGGAACTGGGGGCATTCTAGCGATGTTTGCCGATGATACGAAGTTAGGTGGACTGGCAGGTAGTACTGAGGAAGTGAGGAGGATACAGAAGGATCTAGACAGGTTGGGAGAGTGGTCCAGGAAATGGCTGATGGAATTTAACGTGAGCAAGTGCGAGGTCTTGCAGTTTGGCAAAAAGAATAAAAGCATGGACTACTTTCTAAATGGTGAGAAAATTAATAAAGCCAAAGCACAAAGGGATCTGGGAGTGCTAGTCGAGGATTCTCTAAAGGTAAACATGCAGGTTGAGTCCGTGATTAAGAAAGTGAATGCAATGTTGTCTCTTATCTCAAGAGGGTTGGAATATAAAAGCAGAGATGTACTACTAAGACTTTATAAAGCTCTGGTTAGGCCCCATTTGGAGTACTGTGTCCAGTTTTGGTCCCCACACCTCAGGAAGGACATACCGGCACTGGAACGTGTCCAGCGGAGATTCACACGGCTGATCCCTGGAATGACAGGTCTAGCATATGAGGAACGGCTGAGGATACTGGGATTGTATTCGTTGGAGTTTAGAAGATTAAGGGGAGACTTAATAGAGACGTACAAAATAATACATGGCTTGGAAAAGGTGGATGCTAGGAAATTGTTTCCGTTAGACGAGGAGACTAGGACCCGTGGACACAGCCTTAGAATTAGAGGGGGTCATTTCAGAACAGAAATGCGGAGACATTTCTTCAGCCAGAGAGTAGTGGGCCTGTGGAATTCATTGCCATGGAGTGCAGTAGAAGCCGGGACGCTAAATGCCTTCAAGGCCGAGATTGATAGATTCTTGTTGTCTAGAGGAATTAAGGGCGACGGGGAGAACGCTGGTAAGTGGAGCTGAAATGCGCATCAGCCATGATTGAATGGCGGAGTGGACTCGATGGGCCGAATGGTCTTACTTCCACTCCTATGTCTTATGGTCTTATTTCCTTTTAGTTTCCGTTATTTAGCAGTCAGGCCGAATGGAGAATTGTTTCTTTCAGTGTCTGCCTCAATATGTGTCTTTGTTTTTTTTATATTTGTCTTTGTATCCTCCTGGGCCTTTTTCACATTCTCCGACTCTCTGGCTGTCCATATCCCTCATTTCCCATTTCTGCTCTTGAAAAGCCTGACATTCAGAGACAGTTTGAGATTCGAATTGCTGAGAGGCTTTCTGACGCCTGGCTGGAGTCGGTCGAAGTAGTCTCACATTCTCTGGATCATGCGTCTGTCACTTCGACCTGAGGCAAGGAGACATTTCTTCCTCAAAATCTAAAGACTCTTTTCGAAGTTAAAGTTGAATTCCTTATCCAACAGAAAAAGAAAGTAATTACATGATAGCTGAAGAAGAACAACGATGCATTTACTGTTGGTGTACAACGAATGAATGGTGACAGCAGAGAATGAGGGTGTTCATGTCGTGGTGTCAGTGCCATTACCACAACATTTCCCGGGAATGCTGCAGTGTCTCCTGCCCCACCACTTAATTTCCACAAAACTGGGAATGAAGGAATGAGAATAAGAGGATGAGAAGCAGAAGTGCTTGTGGAACGGCGGGAAGAATCTCCAGGTTAAAATACTAGTTAAAAAGAGCAACCTACACTACTGGATGTAAACCAGGAAAATGAAGCCGGAACACGAAATCAGAATGTACAGCAATTCAAACAGGACACTGAGTTTCTCGATCAGCAACACAATACTTGCGAGGAATAACGAGCTTTCAATACAATGAGCAGGCACCAGTGTGATGGGAGCTGCTTTCACCAGCTAAGCCATGGCGCCATGTTAAGAGCCAGATTTCTCGTCCATATGTGCAATGCCTGAACCACTTGATCACAGGAATTCGAAAACGCGTTTTCTGTATTAATGTTGCTCAGTATGAATGGCAATCAAACTCTGCTTGTGCAAAACCAGACATTTCAATGCTGAGCATGCCCCACTATAAAGGCACAGAAAAAGACAGTATCCTCTTGCATTGGCATCCAACAGATATTTTCGTCTGTTTAAACTGACAGAATAAAGAGGATGTGCTCATCTCCTCTCGCGTCTCATTAACCACGTTAATACACACGCAGGGATTTTCAAACCAAGATGAACAGGCTCATTGTTGTGAATTGACAGCAGTGGTGTGTGAGTCATTGCGAACAGTGAGCAATAAATGCTGAACCAATAGCACTGACACTGAGCCTTGCACCATCAGCTCCACACTCACATCTTGTGTCATGTCTCCTAGGCATCAGTGCATTTGACTTTAATTATTCTACCCTGCACCTCTCCTCAATTTATTCCCGACCGCTTGCAGTGTCGAATTACTACATGCAATTAGTTTGGAGGGACTGACAAGAAACCACTAGAGATGGAGTTCCTGGATTGCGGAGAGCAGACAGACCCCAAACTGCTTCCGTAACTCACCCAGGGAAGAGCAGATGGACCCCACTCTGTCAATGTAACTCAACCAGGGGATGGAAGTCTGACATCACACGATCAATGTGACTCAATGAGGAAATTATGGCCTGACCGCACTCTGTTAATGTAACTCACCCAGGGAAGAGTAGACTGACGCCACTCTGTCAATGTTAGTCTTCCAGGGAAGAGCAGACGGACCCAACACTTTATATGTAACTCACCCAGCAAATGGCAGACTGACACCACTCAGAGAAGAGCAGGCTGTACCCATTCTATCTCTGTCACTCATCCAGGAAAGAGCAGGCTGATCTGATTCTGTCAATGAAACACAAGCTGGGAGACGAGCCTGACCCCACTCTGTCAAAGTAACTCACTCAGAGAAGAGAAGACTTTTTCCATTCTGTCTATGTGAATCATCCAGCGAAGACAGTGATCAAACCATACTTGCTGTTAAACTCAGACAGAGAAGAGCAGACTCTCACGATTCTGAGAAAGTAACACGCCCGTGGAGGAGCAGACAGACACCACTCTCTTAACGTAGCTCACCCAGGGAAGAACAGACTGAGTGCACTCTGTAATATTACTCACTTAGAAAGGAGCAGACTGACCCCATTCTGTTAATATGACTCTCCCAGGGAAGAGCAGACGAAGGCCAATCTGTCTATGTGACTCAACCAGGGAAGAGCAATCTGACCTCACGCGATCACTTTAACACAACTAGGAAATTGCAGACTGACGCCACTCTGTCAATGCAACTCACCCAGGGAAGAGCAGACCGATCCCACACTGTCCAAATAACTCACTCCGTGAAAAGGAGACTGACGCCACTCTTTCCATGTAACTCGAACAGGAAAGAGTAGACTGATGCCACTCAGTCAGTGATACTCACCGAGGGAAGGGCAGACTGACCCCACACTCTCAGTGTAACTCAGCAGACTGATCCCACATTCTGATATTCTGCATTCATCCCGGTTTTTACCTAATCATATTTCTGACTTTACAAACTACGTCATAACAGGTTGACAACTGCAGAATGAGCTTTGTTCCGTTCCCCACTGATGTTTGCAGTATTCATTCAGCATATTCGAGTAGGACTTGATGCGCTTGAGGGTGGTGTATTCGCGGCATTATGGCTTTTCTTTTCGTTTTCGGTCTACTATTACGAGTTCATTGCGCAGACTTCTGAAGAAGACTTTTTGGAGTCGAAATGGTAACTGTGTTTTCTCTTGAAAGACAGACGTAGCTTTATTCCTGTTCTCTTATAAATTGATCTTCTTCTGATCTTTGCAAGTGAAATAGGGTGCATTACTATTGCTCGGTTTTAGTTTCAAAATCAAGAGAAACATGAAGGAGACAATATCAAAGAACACAATGTTCTGATTTGTTAAGAGAATTTTTGCAGCAATGGTGGACATGAAGGTCAAATTAAGATAACGGTTCAAGAACATTTAGTCTGGAAGTAATATGTGACTTTAATTCCAAATATATGTTTCCGTTCTTCCAGTACATCTTTTTGACTCCCAGAAAACATTGATTGTTTTCTGTATTCACTTTGTTTCACGATATCTGTCTTCTGGTCGACCAGAGACAACTTCAATTTGCGTCTGCATTGAATAAGATTTCGCTCTTTCTTTCGAGAAGCCATCCTATGCATTACGTAACATTTATCATGCTGATGGCTAAGAAGTTCAAAATGAATTACGGTTTATGGATCGTGAGCAAGAATGAAGTGATCCACTTGCGAACAGATGTCACCACGCCCTATTCCTACATCGGGCCTGAACGGTCCAATGGCAGAGTCTGCAGAAAGGAAATGTCTAAGGGAACTCGTCCTTTGTTCAGTTTGATTTGATACCAATGGTAGTGCTGTGCTGGGGCAGAAATGTGTCAACATCTCTGAAGTTAGAGTCAAAATTTAAGTCACATCTACTCCATGGAGTGTCCTCTCATATCGGAACATGCTGACATGAAAACATCTAGCACTGATAGCAAAGGTTTTTTCATTAAATCGGGAGTCTGTTTAACTGAGCAATTCAGACAGCCAAGATGAATAATTGGCACTTGGTTCTTCAAGCTGAGCTCTCCACACCAACTGCTCCAACGGAGGTCGTGGATAAGATCCCCATCGATTATTTTGGTCAATTTTAGTCTCAGCAACAACCTATTTTTCTGAACAATACTACACCACAAACAGAGGGCTAAGTCTGATTTTCATCGTTAATTTTCAATTTCAGTTCTGAATGCACAGTTTCTTACGAATGTGGACAGCAGAAGACTGTTAACATTCCATTTCTCATATTTCCAGAAAATTCTACTCCGCTGATAACGCCTTGCCTTATCACACCTCATCCAGGAACCTGGACCAGTCGAGTTCCTTTCCACACATCGAGTTGTTTTTTCTAATTCATTGACTGCTGACATAATAGATAATTGCCCTTGAGAGTCAGCTGTAAATTAGGTTGAACTTTCTCAGCTTGACTTTCAACTGATCCTAAAAAAAACTCATCACCTGCAGGTAAATGTATTGCATTGCTTCTTGTTTTGCTTAATTTCACCCCACCCCCCGCCACGCCTCCCGCCTCCCGCCTCCCGCCTCCCGCCTCCCGAACATCCAAATTTCACGATAGTTCGACAAATGTTTGGAAACTGATTAGTGTTGGAAGTTGATGGCTTTTTGTGTCTCGACATATAATTTATTCAATTAGACATCTTGAAGTTACTTCGGATCTTCACAGTTGAAAATTTACTTTCGATTGAATGCAAAGCTCAAGCTCCACGAAATCCAAGTTCTGCAAAGGAATTAATTACTTTTGAAAGAGTCAACGCTGTGAGCAGGATTCGAACCTGCGCAGGGAGACCCCACTGGATTTCAAATCCAACGACTTATCCTCTCGGCCATCACAGCTGCATCCACATTGCCAATTTTCATAGTAAAAGAACTGAATTCATGAAATACGAAATTTGTTTGAAGAATAAATTGTCAAGACCCAAAGATTTCGCCAAATCCTTTGCAAAGACCCAGACGAACGTTACCTTAGCAGATTGACAGGCTTTCACCGCAAACTAGATGCTGACACAGCTGAAGTTGTGGGAATGGTTCTTCATTGAATTATAGAGTCACGGATGTACACCACACGAAGAGAGGATCATTGTCTCACTGCGTCCGATCGATTTTGACTCAATTGCTCGTCATCTGGTGCCAAAGTAGATATGCTGTTGTGTTTTAATATTCATCGAAATATGGTATTAGAAATATTGATGCTAAGTCCATAAACACTAGCTACATTCGTAAAAAAAAAATCGGAATTAGAAAGAATGCAGAACCAATTTACAGAAATGGATCCAGCAACTAATCCGTAAGTTCTGACATCAGGTAATGAACTTGTGAGCACAAGAGAGGAATATTGACCGAAGATTTGGAACTTGAAATCGTCTTGATGGAATTATTTGAAAAGTTTTTGCGATTGTTCTAGAGTCATCAAGTTCTTGAACAATACAACATGGAAAGTGGCCCTTCTTTCCAACTCGACCATGGTGGACAGTTATCCCAAATTAATAGGTCCCATTTGCCAACATTTGGCCCACAACCCTCTAAACCTTGTTACTCATATATCCATCCAGATGCCATTAAATGTTACAGTTGTATCAGTCTCCAACAATTTCTCTGGCAGCTCATTCTGGACACGACTGAAAAAGTTGCCCCTGACGTCCCTTTTAAATCCTTACCAACTAATTTTAAAACAATGTTTTCTAAATTTTGACTTCCTCACCAGCAGGAAAACACCTTGATGAGTCAACCTATCCATGTCCCTCATGATTTAATAAATAGCAACGATTTGACTTTATCACACTTGTCAGGAGGGAAATGTGTGGAGATTATTATCGAAGGTTTGAAGTAGAACGTCTGATGTACAGATTTTTGGAATTGCATCTTGGAGAAGTGTTTAATAAGTCAATGAAATCTAGTAGCAGTTTTAGAAGTCTGTTGTGAAAGCTGCAGAAGGATTTCAGAGCACGACAACAAAGTATTATTTCCAATGTATTGTGGCTCAGTTCGACCGCACTTGGCCTACAGTATGAGGAATTATAATCCTCAATTTAGGAAAGATACTAATGCCATATGAGGAATACCACGAATAGCGATTAGCCTTGATATCATGGATGAACATTAGTCCTTTGTATTGAAATTGGGAAAATCCGGTCTTTTTTAACAGTTTCAAAACAAGAGAGGTAATCTCATTTAGAGTTGCAAAATATTTGAAGTGATAAACCGGGTGGTGCAATTAAATTTTGTTCCCTCATTGGTGAATCGAGAAGCAGGAGAGGACAATTTTAAAATGAAGCATTGTGAATTATGACCAGGATGAGAACTATTGATTTTTATCTTCGCCTTGAGAAGTCTCGCTATTCAGCACTACAGTGAGCCTTGGATATTTGGTCTTTGAATGCATCACTATCAGCCTGACCCGCCGACACTTCCTGCATCACTATAGACCTGACCCCTCGCACTTACCGTCTTAATATCAGTGCGAACCCCTCAAACTTACTGCATCACTATCCATCTGGCGTCCTCACATTTACTGCGCCACTTTCACTTCGAGACCATCATTTTGACTGCGTCACTATCAGCCTGACTGCCAAACACTTACTTTGTCACGATCAGTCACGCCCTTAAACTTCCTATGTTACTATTACCCTGACTCCTGACACTTACTGTGTCACTATCAGCCTGACTCCATCACACTTATTATGTAAGTACCAGACTGACGTCTCACACTTACCGTGTCACTACAACACTGCTTCCTCAAACTTACTATGTCACTATCACCTTGACCCTCTCACATTTACTGCGCCACAATCACACTGACCACCTCACACCTACTGCTTCACTATGAGCTTCAACACTCATACTGACAGCGTCACTAACAGCCTGACCCCCTCATGCTTACTGCGTTGGTATCTCTCTGATCCCCTCAGAATTACTGCATCATAATCATTCTGACCCCCTCATACTTAATGCGTCACTATCCCTCTGGCACCCTCATACTTCGTGCATCACTCACACCCTGACACATGCACACCTACTGCATCCCTATGAGCCAAACCCCACTCACTAACAGCGTCACTCTCTCTCTAACCTGCTCACACTTAATGCATCACCATCACCTTGACATTCTCTCACTTAGTGCATCAATATCAGCCTGACCCCCTCACGCTTACTGCATCACTACCAGCCTGATCCCTTCAAATGTACTGTGTCACTATCAGACTGACCCACTCATACTTACAGCATCACTATCACCTTGACCCCGCAAACTTAGTGCGTCCAGATCACACTAAACCTTTCACTCTCCTTGCGTCACATTCAGCCAGACTTTGCACACGATCACTCTGACCTCCTCATTCTTGCTGCATCACTATAACTCTATCCCATTCACGCCGTGTGTGTCACTATCACCCTGACAACTCATGCTCACTGCACCACTATTATCCTGACTCCATCACAATTAGTATATCATTATCAGCCTGACCTCTTACACTTACTGTGTCACTCTCATCCTGTCCCCTCACATTTCCTGTGTCACTCTCAAACTGAAACCCTCAAAGTGTCTGTGTCACTGTCACCCCGAAAACGTCACACTTACTGCATGGGTGTCTACCTGAAACCTCATGCTTATTGCATCACTATCATCCTGAGCGGCTCACAGTTACTGCGTCACTAGCACACCAACACTCTTACCATTACTGCGTCATTATTGGCCTGACACCTCACACGTACTGCATCACTATTAGCCTGACCCGCTCACACATTTTGCGTCACCACTACCCTGACCCCCCTCACAATTGCTGTGTCGCTATTAGCCTAAGCCCCTCACTATCATGCTGATCAAGCTCATAATTACAGCATCACTATCAACCTGAACCCCTAACACTTTTTCTGTCATTATCACCCTGACCCTCTCACATGTAATGCGTCACTGTCACACTGAGGCACTCACATTTTCTGCGTCATTATCAGCCGGACCCGCCGGCACACAGCGTCACTATCAACCTAACCCCTCACACTTGCATGCCTCAATATCAGCGTGAACCCCTCACACTTACTGCATCACTGTCCATCTCCCATTCTCACACTTACTGCACAAGTTTCACCTTGACATCCTCATTTTTACTGCGTCACTATCAGCCTGACAGCCACACACATATTGCGTCACTATCAGTGATGCCCTCGCACTTCCTATGTTAATATCACCCTCACTTCTAAAACCTACTGCGTCACTATCAGCCTGACTCCGTCACACTTTTTGTGTCAGTACCAGACTGACGCCTCACGCTTATCATGTTACTAAAACTCTGCCCCATCACACTGACTGCGTCACTGTCAGCCTGACCCCTCAGACGTATTGCGTCAATATCACCCCGACCCACTCACACTTTTTGTATCAGTTTCAGTCTGACGCCTCACACTTACTGTATAACTAAAACTCTCCCCCCTCACAATGACGGTGTCATTCTCAGCCTGACCCCTTCATACTTACTGTGTCAATATCAGTCTGACCCCTCAGACTTACTGTGTCACTCTCACTCTGATCCTCTCTCATTTACTTCGTCACTCTCACCCCGACCTCCTCACATTGATTGTGTCACTATCACCCTGGCCCACTCACACAGTCTTTGCCATTTTATTGCGTCCCCATCAGCCTAACGGCCACACACTTGTTGCGTCACTTTCAATTGCGCCATCACGCTTCACATGTTACTATCACCCTGAATCCTTACACTTATTGTGTCATTATCAGGCTGACCCCTCACACTTACTGTGTCACTATCAGCCTGACTCCATCACATTTATTGTGTCGGTATCAGACTGACGCCTCACACTTATCTTGTCACTAAAACACTGCCCCGTCACATTGACTGTGTCACTATCAGCCTGACCCCCTCACACTTACTGCAACACTATCGCAATGCCCCTCTCTCACTTACGACTTCATTTACACCCTGACAAACCCACACTTGCTGTGGCAGTATCACACTGAGGGCCGTACACTTAGTTTCACGGTCATCCTGACCCCTTACACGTACTGCATCACTATCACACTGGTATCTCACACCCACTGTGTCACTATCATCCTGAGCCGCTTACACCTATTGTGTCACTATCACTTTGACCCCAACACACTAACTGCATCAATATCAGCCTGACCATATCACACATACTGCGCCAGTACCAGGCGAACTCCCTCACATATACTGCATCACGATCAGGCTGACCCACTCATGCTTACTGCGTCACTATCTCCCTGACTCCCCACTCTTACAGCGTCAAGAGCATTGTGCCCCACACACTTACAGCGTAACTATCATCCTGACAACGTCACACTTACTGCGTCAAGATCAGCCTGATGCCCTCAAACTTAATGCGTCACTATCAGCTTCGACACTCACATGTACGGCGTCACTTCCAGCACTACCCCTGCACACTTACTACATTCCTAACTGCCTTACCCCCTCGCATTTACTTCATCACTATCAGCCTGAGACACTCACACTTCCAGCTTTACTACAACCTGGCCCTATGAGTGCATCTACATCACTGTCACCCTGACCCCTTGCCCATACTGCGTCACTATAAGCCTGGCCCCTCAAATGTTCTGCATCACTATCACACTGATATCTCACACTCACTGCGTCAGTATCACCCTGACCCCTCACAATTACTGCATCACTACAATCTGACCTCCTGAAAGCATCTGCGTCACTGTCACCCTGACCCCATCACATTGCCATGTCACCATCACAATGACAGTCTGCTTCACTGTCATCCTGACACCTCACACTCACTGGACCACTACCATCCTCCCCCTCATAGTGACCTGTCACTATCATCCAGAGCCGCTCACACTTATTGCATTCCCATCAAACTGCTCCCAACACACTTACTGCGTCACTATCAGCCTGACACTCGCACACTTCCCGCATCACTATCAGCCTGACCCCTCACAATTTCACCGTGTGTATCAGTCTAACTCCTCACATTTCCTGCATCACTATCACCTTGTTACTTAACACTTACTGGCCAGTATTAGCCTGACGCCCTCAACATACTGCATCAATATCAGTCTGAACACTCACACCTACACTGTCAGAATCACGCTGATCCCCTCACACTCACTGCATCACTATCACCCTGTCCCCTCTCACTTCTTGCATTAGGATCACTCTGACTCACTGACACTTACTGTATCACTATCAGCCTGACACCTCACACACACTGTGACACGATCAGCCTGACCCCACCACACTTGCTGCATCTCTATCAGCCTGACCCCCTCACACTTACTGCTTCACTATGAGACTGACCCCTCACACTTACTGCATCACTAACAGCCTGACACCTCACACTTGCTGCGTCACTATTCCCCTAACACCTCACTTTTATTGGCCACTATCTGCCTGACGCTCTCAACCTACTGTGTCACTACCAGCCTGAACGCACACACTTACTCCCTTACTATCACCCTGACTGTCTCACACTCACTGCGTCAGACTCTGCCTGACCCCATCACACTTACTACGTCACTTTCACCCTCCCACTTTATGCGTCAGGATCAGCCGACACAGTAACACTTACTGCATCACGATCAGCCTGATCTCCTTCCAATTACTGCGTCACTATCAGCCTGACCACTCACTCTTACTGCGTCACTGTCACACTGACCCCTCACACGAAGTGCTTCACTATCACCCTGACCACCTCACACTTACTGCGTCACTATTGGTCTGATCCCTCAGACTTACTGCATCACTATCACTCTGACCCCTTCACTGCGTAACTATCGGCCTGATCCACTCACACAGTCTGCATCACTACCACACTGACACCTCACCCTCATTGTGTCACTATCATGGTCACTCCATCAGTCACTGTCAGTCTGATCCCCTGTAATGGAAAATTATAATTTTTTGTGAAATCTGTGAAAGCATGGTTGAAACAAAGAAGTATGGACCTAACTTTGCAAAAAGACAGAAAAAAATGTAAAGTTCAACCTAATTTACAGCTGGCTCTCAACGCCAATAATCTATTATATCAGCAGTCAATGAATTAGAAAAAAAACAACTCCATGTGTGGAAAGGAACTCGACTGATCCAGGTTTCCGGCTTGAGGTGTGATATGGCAAGGTGATATATCGTATAAAGGGAATATGTGAAAACCGTCAGGCTCCATTTTATGAGGCGTCTTGCAAATGTGTCGGGTCCATTCCGCAAACTTCAAAAATAAACTTTTTATTTGCTCTTGGTAGCATTTGCGTCGAGTCGATTTAAATTCCACGGCAGTAATCTCGTCTGGGACCCTGCGACTGGGTAAGATTTTGAAGATTCCCAGGAGGTGTACGCACCACTGCCTTGAAAGTCTTTCACTTCATCTCGAGCGCTGAATTGGCCCCTTTGAGTGAGAGGACGTGGGATAAGTGGATCGCCCCAGAGTCGCGTTCCGAATCAAATCGGGTCAGGTTAAGAGTTGTGGCTAAAGTAATCCAACATAGAGACTTTTTCGAAGAGAATATACGAACCAGGAAGAGGAACTAGTGAACTCTCGCACAGTATTCGAGAAAAACTCAAGGGAAAGGATTGCCGTCTCAAGAGAGGTTAAGTGACAGCAAGATTAACGTTGGTTTGAGACTTGGAGTAACCATGGGCCGCGTTGGAGTCGCCAAAGCTGTACCGGTTATGTGGGTTCTTGGTTTGTGAAAACCAAGGCAATTAGGCGGTCATGCCCAATGAGAGGGGACCTCTGGGAGGTAAAAGCAAGTTATATTGGCAAAGAGAAGATTATGGTATCCTGAGAGAGAGAGAGAGAGATAGACAGATAGACAGACAGAGAGACAGGCAGAGAGAATGAACACTTTTCCAATATCCATGAAAATCGGCTCCAGCAAGAGCAAACAAAAAGAGGGTCGACAGACAACTCGGAATGGTCAAAAAAAATACAATATATGCTAAATAATTATGGCCCAGTTTCTGTAAAGCAGTTAAAAATGTAAATCAAGGAATGTGTTTTTCTGGAGGAAGGAAGTCTTAGTAATATTCAGTTGCAAATGCTGAGGTCACCGTTGGAGGAGAGAGAGAAGGAAGCGGAAGTGGCAAAGACAAGCCACTATAAATGCCGGAGGAAACAGCACAGAAGCGCTTCACAGGAGGCTCCCAAGCACTGAGGATGTCACCTAGACAGGGGACGAAACGTTTGCAAGACAAATTCCCAGCTCGGCGAACAGAATCACAACAACGAGCACCCGAGCTACAAATCTTCTCCCAAACTTTGAACACCTATGGGCGGGAGACGCTAAGACAAACTAGGAAATGGGAATCCTGTGCCAACCGCCTAAGCGCCACATACGAACAACTCCGGTTCCTGCATGAATGCTACAAAGAATCGAATACTTCCACCATGTGTCAGATACAGACCACCAGTCAACAATCCACAAGCCAGGGACACAGCCAGACAGAACGGATTCAGGATGATCCAGGTAATGATTACAGACGCTCACAACAGACTACACAAATACAGTCAAGAAATTGCGCGCCAAAAATCGTTAATTTCAAAAACCACCAATCAGGAATGGACCCGGACCATAGAACAGGCCATCACCATAGGACAGAACAGGACCACACACCGCAAAAAAACGGCACTAAAAGAAAAAATGGCCAAACTAACACACAAAGAAGAGGACACCACAACACACACCTGGGTTACAAACCTCTCCGACAGACAGCTCACAGACAGGGAAAGAACAATACTGGCCAAGGGACTCAACTACAACCACAGGGACGCCAAGACAGCAGACTTCCTAGCAGCACTAGAATGCACACTTAGGGACAATGGACTGACAGAAGAGACACAACAAACTGTGAGACAAAGTATCGTACCGCTGATAACAAGAAAAAAACAAACACATAACCTCAACACCAAGGAGAGGGAAGCACTAAAATCACTAAGAAACGATAAGAACATAATTATACTACCAGCAGACAAAGGCAGAATGACGGTCATCCTGGACAAAGTACAGTACATGTAAAAAGCACAACAATTACTTGCAGAAACCAACACCTACCAAAAAAGGGAGTTTGACCCCACGCCACAGCTCACCAACAGGATAAACAACACACTGAGGAATCTACAAAAAACGGACAGATAACCAGGTCTGATCGACAAAGAATGAACCCTGAAAGCAAAAACACCCCCAGATTCTATGGACTACCCAAAGTGCACAAACCAGACATCCCACTCAGACCCATAGTATCACTACCAGTGACACCATCACACAAACTGGCCAAAGAACTACCGCAGAAACTGAAACACCTGATCAGCGGATCAAGACAATCTAAACAATCGACACAGGAATTCTTGGACATCATCAGAAATATACACATAGTCAAGGAAGAAACTATGGTCTCATTCGATGTAACAGCACTGTTCACCTTAATCGACAAAAAACTTGCCAAAGAAACAACAGCCAACCTGCTGGACAGACAGAACAGACAACAGGACTTTGAACATATCAATAAAGACGGCATACTTAAACTACTGGACTTGTGCCTCACAACACACTTCACATTCAATAACCAAATATACGAACAAATCAACGGAACACCCATGGGCTAACCGATCTCTGGACTCATAGCAGAAGCAGTAATGCAAAGGTTAGAACAAACAGTCTTACCACAACTTCAACCCAAACTCTGGGTCAGATACGTGGATGACACCTTTGTAATAATTAAAAACACAGAAATAGAGAACACACACCAGATCATCAACGCCACACTCACAGGAATTCGATTCACTAGAGAAGAAAAAAGGACAACCAACTCCCATTCCTTGACGTGATGGTACAGAGAACACCGAAAGGAGAATTCACCACAAAGGTTTACAGGAAAGCCACACACACAGACCAAGTCCTAAACTATGAAAGCAACTACCCCCAACACACACAAACGAAGTTGCATCAGGACACTATTCAAAAGGGCCACAACACACTGCAGCACACCAGAGCTACAAAAAGAGGAAGAGGAACACGTATACAAAGTATTCGCCAAAAACGGATACCCTCGCAATTTTATCAACAGATGCCTAAGGGTGGGACAACGGAACGAGGACATGCCGCACCCCAAAGGACTAGCCACACTACCATACATCAGGAGCATTTCTGAACTGACAGCCAGACTACTGCGACCACTAGGACTCATAACAGCACACAAACCAACAGCCACGCTCAGACAACAACTCACCAGAACAAAGGACCCGATACCCAACATGAGCAAAACTAATGCAGTGTACAAAATCCCATGAAAGGACTGCAGAAAACACTACATCGGACAAACAGGAAGACAGTTAACGATCCGTATACACGAACACCAACTAACCACGAAACGTCACGACCAGCTATCCTTAGTAGCCACACACACAGACGACAAGCAACATGAATTCGACTGGGACAACACTACCATTATAGGGCAAGCCAAACAGAGAATAGCCAGGGAAGTCCTAGAGGCATGGCACTCATCCACAGACTCTATCAACAAACACATCGACCTGGACCCAATATACCGGCCACTACAGCGGACAGCTCGAACTGACAACCGGAAGCGGCAGAGACAGGCCACTATAAATGCCAGAGGAAACAGCACAGAAGTGCTTCACAGGAGGCTCCCAAGCCATGAGGATGTCACCTAGACAGGGGACGAAACGTTTGCAAGACAAATTCCCAGCTCGGCGAACAGAACAACAACTATCTCTATGTTATATGTGGAAGGTACACCAGTTACCTTTTTGGTAGATACATGGCCAGCATATTCACTCCTCAAATCAAGACAGTTCAGAGAGTTGACGCCAATAAAGATGAGTGGAATGTTCCTGAACTCAATGGAGTCATCAGGCATCGTGATATGAGAGAGTTTTACCGCACCCATATTGTGTGAAATCAGTAATGTGTATCCATTCTAATTCTCAATTTTGTTAGTGGAATTCTGTCCTTTACATTTCATGGCTTAGAATCTCATAGTGAGACTGGGGTTGTATTTGCTCAGTACTCCGACGGGCTTGCAGGTAATTCAAAGGGAAGATTCACAAGTGTAAACTGTAAAATACAACCCACGACCCCTGGTGTATGTCTATGAGTGGCGATTAAGCCAGAGAGCAATAAATTCAGTGAGTAATTCACTCACCCTGGAAGCAGGTAACCATGTTAATCCTTTTAACACCGATTTTTTTTTGCGGGAATATGCTGCACTGCACAGCAAACATACACCACGATAGCCCTGAGGAACCATAAGAGAAGTATTGGTTCAGGAGATTGGTTAAACCAGGTCAGTTGTTATTGTACAAATTTTATTGAAGGGATGGCAGATGTGCAGTCAGTGTGAACTTATGTAAAGTACCTGCGACCGCAAGTAAGCTCTATATTTCTGATGTGGAAGGCTATTTTCCTCGCGTGTCACTGGCGAAGGTGTCCAGTGACTGGTGGCAGGATTTGGGGCCATGGGTACTAAAGGCATAAAGAACGAAATTTTGGGTGTTCTGGGACGATGTGGTATGTGGTTCAATGCAGATGTGCGGACATATAGGAAGAAATTAATTTGTCTAACTCAGGCACTAGAACAGTCGAGGTCACCCCCTCTAGCCCTGAAGAGCCTAGAAGGCTGGCCTGGCGTTTCCCTAAGATAAACTTCTCAGATCCAAGATTAATAACGGTCCCTACTGAATTATGGGTAAAAGGCAAACATGATGTGGGGCATATACGAGGTTGTGAACCAATACGAGTGACCACGAAGTCGGAGTATCGGCCTTGCAGAGCACAATATTCGTTAAAACCCGAGGCCATGGATGTAGTTACTCCAGTCTTTCAATCCTTCCCAAAGGCTAGAGAGATAATCCAATTTTTCTGATCAAAAAGGCAAAAATTCCAAGTGAACCGGAGGAATGCAGGTTTGTTCAAGACCTGCAGGCAGTCAATAACAGTGTTGTCCTGCGCGCATCAAATGTTCCCAAACCCGATACTGTATTAGCTCAATTTCCACCGGACAGGAAATGGTTCCCTGCTGTGGATTAAGCAAATACATTCTTTAGTGGAATGGTGCATCCAGATAGTCAATTCTGGTTCGCTTTTTCATTCAAAGGGAAATCGTACGAGTTCACACGACTTTGTCAATGTTACTGTGAGTCACCCACCATATGTAATGAGGCTCTATGCAGGAGTCTGGAGGCTCTATGCAGAAGTCTGCAGACTCTTGTTTTCACCCCTGGGTCTGCGCTTCTGCAAACTGTAGACGATTGCTTAATAGTAGCACTGACAGAGGAACAATGTGAGAAGGATTCCCTTGCATTGCACGAGGGAAGGGCACAAAGCCAGTCTCGCAAAGCTTCGATTTATGCAACAACAGGTGAAGTTCTTCGGTCACTTAATATCTGAACAAGGGAATACCAAAGGAAGGTCAAGACAGAGTGCAAGTAATTCAGCAAATTCCAAGGCCTCATATGAGGAAACAATTGCTATCCTTTTTGGGCATACGCTCCGACTGAAGTACGTTTATCCGACATTACACAAATCATGAGGTGCCCTGAAGTGACATGGCCCATGGAAAAAGGTAGCAGAACCAAGGTCCGTTGCAATGGATCCCAGTGGCCGAGTTGAATTGAAAAATTCGTTTCAAAGTATACCTACTCTGTGGATTCCGAATCCAAACAAGCCTTCTGTCAAATGGTAGATGAAAAACATCGCTGCATGACATCTGTGTTGTTGCAGGATCATGGGGGAAAATTTCGGCTGGCAGCTTATTTTTCGGCTAAGCTTGACCTCGTAGCGGCAGGATTGCGTAAATGCCTGCGAGCTGTGGTTGCGATATAATCGGCTATGGCGACTTAACCAAACTGATCGCACATGCAGTATCCTTACTGCTTTCCGAGCAAAAGACAGCACATACGTCGGCAGCACGTTGAGTCAGATACAATACTGTGTTCTTGGAGAAGCCTAACATTGCAATAAAACGATGTAACGTCCTTAATGCTGCTAGTCCTCTCACTAGAGAAGGAGACGGAGACCCACATGATTGTACTGCTGTAATTAATGAAATGTGCTGCCTCGACAAGACTTGCAGAATTGACCACTTCAGAATCCAAATATGGCGTCTTTTTTGTGGATGGGTCAGCATTCAGGAGTAAGGAGATAGGCCAGAATTGTATTGGGGATGCTGTAGTAACTACCCATGAGGTATTCAAAGCGGGATCACTCCCTTCTCAACTGTCAGCGCAAGCAGCGGAGCTGGTTGCATTGACTGAGGCATGTAAATTAGCGAAGGGAAAGACAGCGAATATTTAACCGATAGCAGATATGCACTCGGAGTTTCACATGATGTTGGAACCCTGTGGAAATACAGGGACTTCTTGACCTTCAACCGAAAGCCCATCATACACCGTGATCAGATTTCTGACCTCTTGGAAGCGGTCCTATTGCCTAAATCAATCGATGTGTTTAAATATGATGCCCACACGAAAAATAACGATTCCGTTTCTCAAGGAAATGCAAGGGCAGACTCAGTGGCAAGGACAGCAGCCCAGCTGCCGATAAATGATCAGTTTGAAATGGGAATGACAAAAATCCTTACCCCAAGAGCAGATGTACGGGAGTCACACACGAAGTCCAGGCTTGAATTAGATTAGATTACTTACAGTGTGGAAACAGGACCTTCAGCCCAACAAGTCCACACCGCCCCGCCGAAGCTCAACCCACCCACACCCCTACATCGACATCTACATCTACCCCTTACCTAACACTACGGGCAATTTAGCATGACCAATTCATCCGAACGGCACATCTTTGGACTGTGGGAGGAAATCGGAGCACCCGAAGGAAACCCACGCAGAAACGGGGAGAATGTGCAAACTCCACACAGAGAGTCGCCCGGGAATTGAACCCGGGTCTCTGGCACTGTGAGGCAGCAGTGCTAACCACTGTGCCACCGTGCCACCCACAAAGACACGTTTGAGTGGGAAAAAGCAGAGTGCAGTTTGAGGTACGGGGTATGGTGTGGCCCCAATGTTAAACCTTTCCTACCACGATCATTATTTCCATTCTATGCTAAACTGACACACGGGAAGGAACATGTGTCAAAAGAGGGTAGATATGACAGCATTTCAGCACAGTGGTACACTGAGGGATTTAATCATGACTTCCAGAAATATTGTGAACGATGTGTTATCTGTGCCACAATAATGTGGGGAGGGGAATACAGATGAGTCATGTAGCACTTCCGAAACCCCAAAAACAATTTGAACATTTACAACTGGATTTTACCGAACTAACACCCTGCGAAGGAAAGAGGTATTGTCTGGTAATAGGTGATATGTTTTCCAAATGGGTGCAAGCGTTCCCCACGGCTAAACAGAACGCCAGTGCCATAACCAAAGCTTTCCTAACTGAATTAATTCCGAGGTGGAGCATCCCTGAGAGGCTTAGTAGTCCCAAGGTTTGTGAAGGTTTGTAGCTCAGGTTGAGGTTTAGGGTGTAGGTTTGCTCGCTGAGCTGTAGGTTTGATATCCAGACGTTTCATTACCTGTCTAGGTAACATCATCAATGGCGACCTCCAAGTGAAGTGAAGATGTTGCCTCCTGCTTTCTATTTATATGTTTGTTATGGATGGGGTTCCTGGGGTTTGTGGTGATATCATTTCCGATTCGTTTTCTGAGGGGTTGACAGATGGTAAATCGATCTATGTGTTTGTTTATGGCGTTGTGATTGGAGTGCGAGGCCTCTCGGAATTCTCTTGTGTGTCCGCATATACAGCAAACCGACAAACACTGACCAAATACTTAACTAAAACTGCAACCATCCCAACACGCAAAAAGGAAGCTGTATCAGAACACTATTCCAACGATCCACCACACATTTCAGCACAGGCGAACTTCGGAAAACAGAGGAGAACCACCTATAAAACGTATTCAAGAAGAACGGATACTTAAAAAATACAGTCCACAGATTCCTCAGGAACAAACCACGACAAGTAGACCTAACACAGCCAGAAACCCTATCTACCTTTTCATACATCAATGAAGCCTCAGAAGTGCCAGCGAGACTATTAAGACCCCGCAGAATCCCACCAACAGTCTAAACAAAACTAACAAATTTAAAAGCCCCAGTACAACCCATGGACAAAACCAACGTCGTCTACAAAATTCCATGCAAGGACTGCCACAAATAATACGTAGGACAAACAGGAAGAAAGTTAGCCACCAGAATCAAGAACACCAGCTAGCCACAAAAAGACACGACCCTCTCTCCCTCGTAGCCCTTCACACGGATGAAATTTAAACACCATTTCGACTGGGACAACACATCTATCCTGGGACAGGCTAAGCAAAGACATGCCAGAGAATTGCTTGAGTCCTAGCACTCCAACCACACCTCCATAAAAAAGATGTATATCTAGATAGCATCTATCAACCCCTCAGAAAACGAACAGGAAATGGCATCACCACAAACCCCAGGTACCTCATCCTGGACAAACATATATCTATAAAGCAGGAGAAAACAGCTTCTCTTCACTTTGCGTTCGTCACTGATGATGTTACCGAGAACATAGAACATAGAAAAGTACAGGGCAGTACAGGCCCTTTGGCCCTTGATGTTGCGCCAATCCAAGCCCACTTAACCGACACTAGCCCAGTAACCTCCATATGCCAGGTACTGAAACGTCTAGATATCAAACCTACAGATCAGCGAGCAAACCTACCCTCTAGGCTTAGTAGTGACAGTGGGACACCATTTGTCCATAATGCCCTACAGCAGATTAGTGAGTATTTGGGAATAAACATGGGAAAACACTGTGCCTACCACCAAACGAGCGGTAGGGCAGCGGAAAGAGAAAATTCTACCTTAAAAAATATAATGATAAAATGCTGTGAGGAACTAGGGATGACATGGACAAAGGCACTTCCAATTGTGCTAATGTGTATGAGATCTAGGAGGAGAGGGAGAGTGAACCTTAGCCCGTTTGAAGTTTTGTTTCGTAGGCCGCCAAACACAGGATTTGTCCCGAGACGTAAGGGAAGCCAGATAACAGGCCACTGTGAGGATGAGATGTTGTGTTACTGCATGAAACTCTCCACACTTCTGTCCCAAATACAGAATCAACTGAAGACAGCACTATCCCAATCAGCAGAAGGGATCTATAACCTGGAGCCTGAATGGTGGTGCAAGACTTCAGGAGGGAAAACAGGAAGGCGATGAGGTGGCTGGGACCGTTTCAAGTATGTCTTACAGCACAGATAGCTGTTAAGGTCGCCGGAACAGCCACGTGGATACACACCAGCCATTACAAACGTGCAGCTGGGACTGAGGAGACATCGCACAACACCAAAGCCAATTTAGAGCCAGTATTTATTAGAAGACTTAAGCAAATGTGGGGCTGCCCCAGTTCACACTGTTGGCAAGCGCCCTGGTAGGACTATTCAAAAGGGCAGGGGTGTCTGGGATGCGGCAGCTGACGGTAATCTTAACTGATAGGACGAAGTGGATCTTTAAATGCGACCCATAGCCGTTCAGTAACAAGGTCGACTATAAATTGGATAATTAAGATTTATGCAGGGATCCATGCCACGCGGTTAACTGGCATTTAGTTGTAGCCACCACGCCAAAAGGGGCATCTGACATGGGAAATAGATATTCTATGATCAAAGTAAGACTCAGAAGAGCAATGAGGGAGTCTCGTGGTGTGGAAGAGATAGATCCTTCTCTGACATCTGTAGACAGGTGAATACATGGTGCAGTCGCCCGACCCCCGCCCTCCGAGATGCAGTGCAGAATGTACTACAGACGATAGGAGCAGTGGGTCATGGCAACCAATCAAACCAGATCATGGACCTAACCCCAATCCGGGAAAAGGTCATTAATGACACACCCGAACCCGAAGGGAGACGGCTGTGGCGAGAGAGCGAATTTAAAGCAGGAGGGGAATTTGCCTGCTGGATATAAATGGCGTAAATGCGACTCCAGTAGGTTGGGAGCTGCGAAGGGTCATTGTTAGATGTGAAGGGAATAGAGCATGTGCTTTGGGCATAAGACAAAACGAGAGATTAGACGTTGGCTACACTTGTTGGAAATGTTTGCACACAGCCTAAAAGTAGACTGCCCAGCAAATTACTGAGAGCCTGGCGAGAAATGCCAGCTGTCTGCTTCCACGGGAGGTGACTAGCCTGACCGTGATAGTGGAGGGCAATTTGGGCAAATCTCGTGTCACCACCCGAACTCCAGGCTAACTACAGCCCCAAACCTGACACGTTACCGTCCACAGCATTCCAGATAGTGGATTGCAGGGGAGAAACGTGTATTTGCACCAATCGGGGGAGACTCCGTTTGGGTATCTCCCAGTGTACCTTGATGCTGTACTTGAACAATGACTCTTGTACAGCAACATACACAAATGATACGACCATAAACATTGCTTGTTCCTTTATCAATGGTCAGAACATGAGCGGCATGGTGGCACAGTGGTTAGCATTGCTGCCTCACAGTGCCAGAGACCCCGGTTTAATTCCCGCCTCAGGCGACTGACAGGGTGCAGTTTGCACATTCTCCCTGTGTCTGCGTGAGTTTTCTCCCACAGTCACCAAGATGTGCAGGTCGGGTGAATCGGCCATGCTAAATTGACCGTATTGTTAGGTGTTAGGTAAATGTATGGGTGGGTTGCGCTTTGACTGGTTTGTATGGACTTGTTGGGCGGAAAAGCCTGCTTCCACACTGTAAGTAATCTAATCCAATCAGGATGGCAGGTATAACATGAGCAGGTGGCGAGAAAGGGTACCACCACTCCCCCGGGGAGAAAGGGGTGCTGCTACACCGCGATACTATCCACTCAACACAACAGTGTTCGCCCTAAAAGGCAGCAATTGCCGAACTCGAAGGGGCATCCCTCTGCATTGGAATGGGTACACACTCGCAGAACATCCTCGCATATGGTGTATTCGCAAATAAGACGGAGGAAGGCCTAGCACTCATTAACACTGAGTTAATGGCGGTTAGAAAGCAGTGACACAAAATCGATTAGTACTCGACATCCTGACGGCAGAGAGAGGGGGCGTCTGCAAAATGTTAGGTACCTCGTGCTGTATTAATGTTCCTGATGAGTCCTAAAATATTACTGGTTTAATAAATGGTATGAAGGCAGCTAAATGACCGCCTCCACGTGCAGATGACTTCTCCTCCCGATGGCTCACGTCCCTGATGGAGGATGGGGGTAATGGACCCTTATCGTTCTATTAGTTTTAGGACTGGTCTTACTCATACTGCTTTGAATAAGACCCTAGTTGTGTACCAGCCTACACCACTTGCTTATGAATGCAGTAGGATACGAAATGTTAAACTATCAGTGGCCCCAAAGAAGGAATCCGATTGCTTGTCCGCACCCTCCAGCGACGTTGACGAATGTGACGTGTGAAGATGGGCTGTGTATCTGGCAAACCAGGGAAATGGAAAAAACACCACAAAGCCTTGTTAGAGTTAGGTGGTGTCTGAGGAAATGCCTGGTTTTCATAAACTATTTTTGATATATAGCTATCTGGCTTTTTATTTGGTTGTTGTTCTTGTTGTAAAATGACAAAAATTTGGAAAATGTAATGGAAAATTAACAAAATTAACATTTACTATGAAATCTGTCAGAGAATGTTTTGCAAAATTTAATACTTCGCTGAAATATGCAAACACTTTGCTGAATTCTGTGTCGAGGAGTCAGCTTGTCTTTGTGGAACTTTGCAAACATTTCACCTGGCCTTGCGAGCAGCCGAGTTCAGAAAAAAAGCTTCGTAAAACATAAAGACAATTATGTCCAAGGAATGGGAATGAGAAAATATGAGCTCGAATGTTTCCCAACACTTGTCCTTGAGCATGTGATAAGAATAGTATAACACGAATATGTGAATCTTGTTCACAGCCCTTACATATGGCACTTTTGCCAAGTGTATTGGCCGCTCTGCATGCAGAGGTGGAAAAATAAAGTATTTCCTTTGCTCTTGCGAGCAGTTGATTCGAGTCGATTAAATTTCCACGACAGGTGTCAGGGTGTCAGGCAGTGGGAGAATTGTTGGGTATCAGTAAACGGGCGAATTGTTGCACAGTGCCATTATATTGGAAACTTAGTACAAATTGCCTATTCATTAAAGAATTTTAGCAGAACACCACTAAATGGAAGAATAGGGGGAGGGAATCATTGAGAAGGAACAATTTTGCAAGCAGCAGTGAAGTCGAGATTCGAGTCCGCCCACCAAGAAATGGAAAAGAAAACTTTGGGGCTGGGAAGCCAATACGTGGAGGAAGTGTATCAGGAAACAACGCAATGGGACAATTGACGCAGGGCATCAATAATGGGAGAGTTGGTGCAGATGTCCCGAAAGTAGAGAATTGGTGGAAGACGTGCTAGAACTGGTGCTGAATAATATTAAATGTGGTGGAGGTGCAGTTGCTGGAGAAAAGAAGATTCGTGCAGGATTCGAAAATGGGAGAATGGTGCACGGAAGTGAAGCTGTTTTGGGGATAATTGTTGCACGAACCACAAAATGGAAAAATTGCACAGTGGAACTTTAACAGCGAATTGGGGTATGGCAACACTATCTCACAGAATCAGAGTGGCGTTCCCCACACTGGGAGAAGTTGGTTTGGGTATCAATGAACATGAGAATTGTTTCAGGGCAATATTGAATTCGAGAATTGGTGTGGGGTGCTTAAAGCATGCAGAGTTGGAACAGAGAATAGTTAAATGGAGAACACGGACAGGAATCAGTAAGTCGGAGAAATGTTGTAAAGTGCAGGAAAGTGGCCATTCGATGTAGGGTGCCAGTAATGAAAAAACTTTGAGCAGTAAACCATTATGTGGAAGATGTTTGTCAGGAAACAGCAAAACAGGAGAGTTGGGGCAAGGCAAAACTCAGTGGGAGAGTTTCTTCAGTTCATGACGAAAGGGTGGATTAGTGCAGAATTGGCAATTTGAGAATTTGATGCAGTAAACGCCAAAATTGGAGAATTACAGCAGTGGACCACGACATGGGAGAATTATTGCAGCTACATAGTTAATGGAAGAAGTGGTGGGGAGTGGACCTAAATTAGATATTTGGTGTAAGTCACCATTAAAATGTAGAATTAGAGTAGGGCACTCCTAAATGCGAGATTTGAACTCGGGCATCAGAAAATGAGAGAATCATACTGGGATTTGAGGAAATGGCAGAATTCATATCGTTATAAGAAAAAGCAGGAGAACCCAGTGTTCTTGTATGCGGAAATGGGAGAATAAGTATAGGGGTATGAGTAAATGGAGCTTCAACAAGATCTCACGGCTCTTAAACTCAATCCCCCTGTTAATGAAAGCCAAAAACACCATATGTTTTCTTAACAACCCTTTCCACCTGGGTGGAAATTTTAAGGGATCTGTGTAGCTGCACATCAAGATCCCGCTGTTCCTCCACACTGCCAATAATGCTGCCTTTAGTCCTGTACTCAACTTTCAAGTTCGATCTTCCAAAATGCATCACCTTGCATTTATCCAGATTGAATTCCATCTACCACCTCTCAGCCCATCTCTGCATCCTGGCAATGTCGTGCTGCAGCCTGCAACAGTCCTGTATACTGTAATGATACCTCCAACCTTTGTGTCCTCTGCAAACTTGCTAACCCATCCTTCAATCTCCTCATCCAAGTCATTAATAAAAATTACAAAGAGTAGAGGCCCAAGAACAGAGCCAGTGGAACACCATTCACCACTGACTTCCAGGCAGAATATTTTCCTTCCACAACCACTCGACCAGCCAATTCTATATCCAGACAGCCAAATTTCCCTGTATCCCATTCCTCCTGACATTCTGAACGAGCCTACCATAGGGAATCTTATCAAATGCCTTGCTGAAGTCCATATACACAACATCCACCGCTCGACCCTCATCAACCTTTCTAGTAACATCCTCAAAGAACTCAATAAGATTCGTGAGGCATGACCTGCCCCTCACAAAGCCGTGCTGACTGCATTTAATCAAGCCATGCTGTTCCAGATGTTCATAAATCGTATCCCGCAGAATCCTTTCTAACACCTTGCAGATGACAGACGTGAAACTAACTGTTCTGTAATTTCCGGGGATTTCCCTATTTCCTTTCTTGAAGAGAGGAATTGCATTTGCCTCCCTCCAGTCCTCAGGTACGACTCCGGTGGAGAGCGAGGATGCAAAGATCTTCGCAAGCGGCGAAGCAATCTTATTTCTCGCTTCCCAAAGCAGCCGAGGCCAAATCTGGTCTGGCCCTGGCGACTTGTTAATATTAATATTTGTCAAAATTTCCAACACATCAGCTTCCTCAATCTATCTGTTGCAGCAGGATTACCTGCTCCTCAATGGTTTTATTCACTACAAAGTCCTTTTCTTTCTTAAAGACAGAAGCAAAAAACTCATTTAGGCCTTCCCCTACCTCCTCAGTCTCTATCCACAAGTTCCCTAAGCTGTCCCTGATCGGCCATACTCTTTCATTGATCATTCTCTTATTCCTCACATATGTGCAAAATGCCTTTAGATTCTCCCTAATCATTCCTGCCAAGCCTTTTTCCTGCTCTCTCCTGGCTCTCTTCAGACCATTTTTTAGCTCCTTCCTCGCCTGCCTGCAATCGTCTAGCACTGAGCAAGACACGTTGTTTCCTCCACCTTATGTAAGCTTCCTTCTTTCTTTTGACGAGAAGCTCCTCCACTCTCTTCATCCAAGGTTCCTTTATCTTACCCCTTCTTGCCTGACTCAAAGGAACACATTTGTGCATCACTCGCAACAACTGTTCCTTAAACAGTCTCCACATATCTATGGTGCCCTTTTCATGGAACAATTGCTCCCAGTCCATGCTTCGCAACACAGTCTGATAATATCATAGTTTCTTTTTGCCCAACTAAATATCCTTCCACTGTGCCTGCTTCGCTCCTTCTCCATGGCTATGTAGAAGATGAGGTAGTTGTGGTCACTATCACCAAAATGCTCTCCCACCGCAAGATCTGACACCTGCCCCAGCTCATTGCCGACCACCAAATCCAAAATGGCCTCTCCCCTCGTCGGCCTGTCAACGTACAGAGTTAGGAAACCCTCTTGAACACACCTTACAAAAACAGCTCCTTCTGAATCATCTGCTGGAAGGAGGTTCCAATCAATATTGGGAAAGTTAGTCACCCATTACAACTACCCTATCCCATTCACACTTTTCCAATATCTGCCGACCTATGCTTTCTTCAATCTCCCTGCTTCTATTGGGGGGCCTGTATTTCACCCCTCGTGAGGTGATTGCTGCCTGACTGTTCCTAATTTCCACCCATACTGACTCAGTAGGCAGACCTTCCTCGATAATTTGAACTTCTGTAGCTGTGATACCCTCTCTGATTCGCAGTGCTACACCCCTTCCTCTTTTTACCTCCTCCCCATTCTTTTTAAATGTTATAAACCCTGGAACATCCAGCAACCATTCCTGCCCCTGAGAAACCCATGTCTCTGTTAAGGCCACAACATCATAGCTCTAAGCTCATCACTTTTATTTACATTTCCCCAGTATTACCGAGCACAGTGACTCCGTTTTGGGGGAGGGGTTGGGGATGGGGAATTGTGTCTCAGTGGTTTGCATGGTTGTTTCACAGTAAAAGGGACCCGGATTGGGGGACAGGAGGAGGGGGAGGGTGCATGGTGTCTCAGTGGTTAGCACGGCTGTCTCACAGTACAAGGGACCCGGTTTGGGGGGGAGGCGGAGGAAGGCATGGTGTCTCAGTGGTTAGCAAGGCTGTCTCTCAGTACCAGGGACCCGGTTTGGGGGGAGGGAGAAGGGGAATAGTGTCTCAGTGGTTAGCACGGCTGTCTCACAGTAGCAGGGACCCGGTTGGCGGGATGGGGGTGGGGAATTGAGACATGGTGTCTCAGTGGTTAACATAGCTGTCTCAAAGTACCAGGAAATCGGTTTGGGGTGGGGGGAGGGGGCATGGTGTCTCAGTGGTGAGCACGGCTGTATCACAGTACTAGGGACCCGGTTTGAGGGGAGGGGAGGGGGCATGGTGTCTCAGTGGTGACCATAGCTGCCTCACAGTACAGCGACCTGGCTTTGGAGGGGGGGGGGGGCGGGTGCTGGTGTCTCACTGGTTAGCACGGCTGTCCCACTGTACCAGGGACCCAGTTTAGGGGGAGGGGGAAGGGGGCTTTGTGTCTCAGTGCTTAACATGGCTGTCTCACAGTACTAGGGACCCGGTTGGAGGGATGGGGGTGGGGAATTGAGACATGGTGTCTCAGTGGTTAACATAGCTGTCTCAAAGTACCAGGGAATCGGTTTAGGGGGAGGGGAGTGGGGCATAGTGTCTCAGTGGTGAGCAGGGCTGTCTCACAGTACCAGGAACCCGGTTTGAGAGAAGGGAAGGGGACATGGTGTCTCAGTGGTGAGCACGGCTGTCTCACAGTACAGGGTTACATTCTCCTGCCTTCACCAACTGACCATTGATTCCCTTATTCATGAAAAACATACTTGTCTCTATCTTAAAGAAAACACGGTGTCGGTGTGCGGGTGTGTGCATGTGTTTGTGTGTAATTATCCATATCTGTATGTATACGTGTTGTGTGTTTAATGTGTCGATGTATGTTTGTGTGCATCTCTGTGAAATGATGGCTCTGTGTATTTTGGGGGTAAATCCATTGAAATTGAGATAAACCCTTACCCCTCTTCCACCTCTCCGTCTGTCCCTGTCAAGTTTATAGTCATACAATGCCACCCTCTGCTGGTCTCCCCATGCCACTGCACAAGTGCCAGTTTTTTTTTCTATCAGAGTCCATTAAATATTGTGAATCTCTCACATTGCACGGCTGTTTGGTTTTGCAAATATCTTAGGATGCACAGAACAGTTTTGTCTGACACCTAGATATATTACCATCACCACTGGGTCAGTTTCAGGACTTTTCAAACATTTCTCACTTACACCTTGTAGGGGTGAATTATAAAATATTTCAATTTAAAGAACGTGTAATAAATGCATCGCGTCACCTTACAGATGACTTGGTCAGAGTTACTTGGATGCAGTTGCAGTGGAAATATTCTTTAACGTGTACACTCTGTGCAACGAATAATCGTCAAAGACAAATCACTTTCACATTGGAGAGAGAGTACAGATATTAAAAAGGAGCATTCGCCACTCTGAGTGTCCTCAGTACAATTATAATCCTCCCTATACCTAACTGTGTGTGTGTGTGCATGTGCAGATGGTGCTGTCAGTTTGGATGGTGCTAGGATCTACCTCCCTCTCCCCACTTCCTAGACTGAATCCCTTATGATTTTCTCCCTCCACTGCCATCAATGCAGTCGAGTGTGAAGGCCAGCAGAGGCGGACATTGCATAACTCTAAACACCACAGAGGCTGGCAGATCCGCTGTGCACACGGATACACACAGAGACAAGCAGATACACAAAGATATGCATATAGTTACAAAGGCATACATATAGAGATTGGTGCAGTCACACAAATACTAAAGCACACAGAGAGAAATACCAATACACTGATGCACTTGCACACGCAGATATACAAACATTAGTACAGACACACCAGAAACACTGACACATTGACGTTTATACAGACATGCAGAATCTGCCAGTATTTATTTTTCGCGTGGTGTCTTCCTCAATATTTCACTCGATCGTGTGGTGTGTGCCAAAATTTCTGTTGCTCCCTTGGGATTACTCTGCATCCTCACTATAGCTTCTACATCTTTCCTATAACAAGGCGACCAGAACTGAACACAATGTTCTAAGTTTGCTGTTATGACACAGCAATGAACCCGTTTGTGAATTAAACCAGACACCCAGAAAAGCTCACCTTGCCTTATAATCTGTTAAAGCACCCACCCTCCTCCTCTAATCAAAAGCAAAGTATCTTAACCACAGCTCGGAAAGTTAACGAGTTTTTTATTCCTTTTTTTTCATCAGTCTCTTTGGGAATTTAGACTAGTGGAAATGCAGGTTAGGGCAGGTGAATGTTCCTCCTGCAGAATGTGGGAGGTAAGGGTCACCACCAGTGTCCCTGCTGCCTACATCTGCTGTAAGTGCACCTGACTCCAGCTCCTTGAAAACCGCGTTAGGGAATTGGAGCTGGAGCTGCGAGAACTTCGGATCATTCGGAAGGCAGAGGGGGTTATTGAGAGGAGTTACAGGGAGGTAGCAGAAAAAGGTAAATGGGTTACAATCAGGGACAGAAAGGGAACCGGCAGGCAGTGCAGGGATCCCCTGTGGCCATTCACCTCAACAATAAATATACCATTTTGGATACTATGGGGGAGACTTAGCAGGGGAAAGCAGTGGGGTAGAGGGATCTGGCACAGCGTCTGTCCCTGCTGCTCAGAAGAGAAAGGGGAAGAGGAGCAGATCATTAGTCATTGGGGACTCCATAATTTGGGGGACAGATAGCAGGGTCTGTGGGGACGAGAGAGGCTCACGGTTGGTGTGTTGCCTCCCTGGTGCCAGAGTTCGTGATGTCACTGATCGTGTTTTACGGATCCTTAAGGGGGAGACAGAGCAGCCCCAAGTCGTGGTCCACATAGGCACCAACGACATATGTAGGAAGAGAGATGGGGATTAAAGGCAGAAATTCGGAGATCTAGGATGGAAGCTTAGAGCTAGGACGAATGGGCTTGTTGGCTGTGGATTCTTGCCCGTGCCACGTGCAAGTGAGGCAAGGAATAGGCAGAGAGAGCAGGTGAACACGTGGCTGCAGGGATGGTGCAGGAGGGAGGGTTTTGGATTGTTAGATAATTGGGGCTGTTTCTGGGGTAGGTGGGACCTTTACAAACAAGATGGGCTTCATCTGAACTAGAGGGGTACCAATATCCTGGGGGGGGGAGTGGCATTCGCAAAGGCTATTGGAGTGGGTTTAAACAAATCCACAAAGCGGATGGGAACCAAAATTGTAGTTCGATTATAGAAAGGGTTGAGAGTAGGGAGGTCTAAAATCAAGTTTCAGGGACGCAAGATGGCACTAGCAAGCAAGAAGTTGGTTTGAAGTGTATCTACGTCAACGCCAGGAGCAACCGGAATAAGGTGGGTGAACTTACAGCATGGTTTGCTACCTGGGACTTCAATGTTGTGGCCATTTTGGAGACAAGGTTAGAGCAGTGACAGGAATAGTTGTTGCAGGTTCCAGGATTTAGATGTTTCAGTCAGAACAGAGAATATGGTAAAAGAGGGGGAGGTGTTACATTGTTGGTAAAGGACAGTATTACAGTTGCAGAAAGGATGTTGAGGACTCGTCAACTGAGGTGCTATGGGCTGAAGTTAGAAACAGGAAAGGAGAGGTCACCCAGCTGGGAGTTTTCTATAGGCCTCCAAATCGTTCCAGAGATGTAGTGGAAAGGATAGCAAAGATGATTCTCGATACGAGTGACAGAGACAGGGTAGATGTAATGGGGAACTTCAAATTTTGAAATATTGAACGGGAACACGATAGTACGAGTACTATAGAGTGGTCAGATTTTGTCCAGTGTGTGCAGGAGGTCTTCCTGACACAGTATATAGACAGGCCAACAAGGGGCGAAGCCACATTAGTTTTGATGCTGGGTAATGAGCCTGGTCAGGTGTTAGACTTGGAAGTAGGTGAGCATTTTGGTGATAGCAATCACAATTCTGTTACGTTTACTTTCGTGATAGAAAGGTATAGGTGTATACCACTGGGTAAGAGTTACAGCTAGGGTAAGGCAATACGATGCCATTAGGCAAGATTTAGGAAGCATATGATGGGGAAGGAAACTGCTGGGGATGGGCACATTAGAAATGTGGAGCTTATTCAAGGAAAAGCTACTGTGTTTCCTTGATATGTATATACCTGTCAGGCAGGGAGGAAGCTGTAGAGTGCGGGAGCGGTGGTTTACGAATGAAGTGGAATCTCTGGTCAAGAAGAAGACGGTGACTTATGTTAGGACTGGATGTGAAGGCTCAGTTAGGGCACTTGAGGGATACAAGGTAGCCAGGAAAGACCTAAAGAGAGAGCTTTGGAATGCTTTGACTGCAACAGTAGTAGATTCGCCAACTTTAAGCACATTTAAGTCATCATTGGACAAGCTTATGGACGTACATGGAATAGTGTAAGTTAGATAGGCTTCAGATTGGTATGACAGGTTGACGCAACATCGAGGGCCGAAGGGCCTCTACTGCACCGTAGTGTTCTATGTTCTATGTTCCCCTATCTCCTCCGACTCCTGGTGCAAGTTCCCTCCACTATCCTGATGAGCCCTAACCTCACTAAAGCAATCATCTTGTTGCTCACAAAAGTATAGAACATCTTAAGTTTAACTTTAATCCTACTCACCAAGTCTTTTTAATGCCAGCTTCTCGCTCTCCTGAGATTATTCTTCACTTCCTTCCTGACGACCTTGTAACCCTCTGGAGCCTTGTCTGATCCTTGCCTACTTCACCCTAAGTCATTTTCCTCCTTCCTCTTGAGATATTCTACATCCATTGATACAATGGAGATATGGAGCTGCAAATGGATTGGAGCTGCACATCCCGTCACTTCCAGCATGGGCTGCAGGTTTCCCCACGCTGGACAGTGATCTAACACAGTGTTACTGAACAATGCACTGGGGCAGTGTACACAGCTCTACATGCTGGTAGGGTAACTACTCCTGGTTTACAGATCCATGCCCTGGGGTTGCGTACACTGCACTGCCTGCTGGGAGGGTAAATGCTCCTGGTTTGCATAACAATTCACTGCTGTTCAATGCATAGCTCCCAGTGCTGGAGAGGCAGTTCATGGACTGGTGTGGTCTGCACATATTGCTGGGTTGTATTGAGAAGTACACGAGCCTGGTCTGAACACTGCTACATGGTGCACAGATATATCATCTGGATTATGGTGTCTGATTCTGTGACGTGCATTTCAGCTGAATTGTCACCACATTTACTTTATATTCTTATTTTTGTTTATGGACTTGAGAAAGTACTACTCATCCAGTTAATCCCATTTGTCTGAGAAGAGCCACGTTTACTGAACTTGTCGATCAAGTAATCATCCAGTTATAACATGAATATCCGTCCTTCTGTACCTTAACCTGGCCCTTGGTGCTCACTTCCTGGAATCCCGGTGAAATCATTATGAAGCTCAGAAACAATGTGCAAAACGTATGGCTCGTGGTCTCCTGTACGTCCCGGCTGTGGGTCGCATTTGGATCCCTCGTGTATCGAGAGCTGGCATTGCGAAGCTCAGAAACAATGAAATGGTATGTGTCAGACTGCTGTTCACTTCCCAGTGTGTTCCATGTGGTTCTCGATAGACAGGGGTGTGTGTACTGGGCTGTTGTTCACTTCCAGGTGTGTTCCATGTGGAAGTCCATGGACAGGGGTGTGTGTTTGACTATTGCTCACTTCCCGGTGTGTCACATATCATACTCCATAGACAGGGAGGAGTGGGCTGGGCTGTTGTTCACTGCATGGTGTGCCCCATGTGGTGATCCACGGACAGGAGTGTATGTGTTTGACTGTTGCTCTCTTCCCGGTGTATCTCATGTACTGCTCCATGGGCGGGGGGGGTGTGTTTTTCTGCTGATCACTTCCCAGTGTGCCCCAAGTGGTGATCCATAGACAGGGAAGTGTGTGTTGGGCTATTGTTCACTTCCCGGTCTGCCCCATGTGGTGATCCATAGACAGGGGTGTGTACTGGGCTATTGTTCACTTGCCAGTGTGCCGCATGTGGTGATCCATGGACAGGGAGGTGTGTGTGCTGGGCTATTGTTCACTTCCCGGTGTGCCCCATGTGGTGAACCATAGACAGGGAAGTGTGTGTTGGGCTATTGTTCACTTCCCGGTCTGCCCCATGTGGTGATCCATAGACAGGGGTGTGTACTGGGCTATTGTTCACTTGCCAGTGTGCCGCATGTGGTGATCCATGGACAGGGAGGTGTGTGTGCTGGGCTATTGTTCACTTCCCGGTCTGCCCCAAGTGGTGATCCATGGACAGGGATGTGTGTGTGCTGGGCTATTGTTCACTTCCGGGTGTAACCCATGTGGTAATCCATGGACAGGGGTGTGTGTGTGTTGGGTTATTGTTCACTTCCCTTTGTGCCCCAAGTGGTGATCAATGAACAGGGATGCGTGTGTGCTGGGATATTGTTCACTTCCCGGTGTGTTCCATGTGGTGATCCATGGACAGGGCTGTGTGTGTGCTGGGGACTTGTTCGCTTCCCGGTGTGTTCCATGTGGTGATCCATGGACAGGGCTGTGGGTGTGCTGGGCTCTTGTTCACATCCCGGTGTGCCCATGTGGTGGTCCATGGAAAGGTGTGTGTGTGTGCTGGGCTGTTGTTCACTTCCTGGTGTGTCCCAGGTGGTGATCCATGAAGAGGGAGGTGTGTTTGCTGGGCTATTGTTCACTTCTTGGTTGCCGCATGTGGTTATCTATGGACAGGGCTGTGTGTGTGCTGGGCTATTGTTCACTTCCCGGTGTACCACATGTGGTTATCTATGGACAGGGCTGTGCGTGTGCTGTGTTGCTGTTCACTTCCAGGTGTGCCCCATGTGGTGATCCATGAACAGGGAGGTGTGTGTGTGTGCTGGGCTACTGTTCACTTCCCGGTGTGCCCCATGTGGTGATGCATGGACAGGGGTGTGTGTGCCATTGGCTATTGTTCACTTCCCGGTGTGTTCCATGTGGTGATCCATGGACAGGGGTGCGTGTGTCCTGGGCTATTGTTCACTTCCCGGTGTGCTGCATGTGGTGATCCATGGACAGGGCTGTGTGTGTGCTGGGCTTTTGTTCACTTCCCGGTGTGACCCATGTGGTGATCCATGGACAGGGCTGTGTGTGTGCTGGGCTTTTGTTCACTTCCCGGTGTGACCCATGTGGTAATCCATGGACAGGGGTGTGTGTGTGTTGGGTTATTGTTCACTTCCCTTTGGGCCCCAAGTGGTGATCATTGAACAGGGATGCGTGTGTGCTGGGCTATTGTTCACTTCCTGGTGTGTCACAAGTGTTGATCCATGGACTGGGGGCTGTGTGTTGGGCTATTGTTCACTTCCCGGTGTGCCCCATGTGGTGATGCATGGACAGGGGTGTGTGTGCCATTGGCTATTGTTCACTTCCCGGTGTGTTCCATGTGGTGATCCATGGACAGGGCTGTGTGTGTGCTGGGCTCTTGTTCACATCCCGGTGTGCCCATGTGGTGATCCATGGAAAGGTGTGTGTGTGTGCTGGGCTGTTGTTCACTTCCTGGTGTGTCCCAGGTGGTGATCCATGAAGAGGGAGGTGTGTTTGCTGGGCTATTGTTCACTTCTTGGTTGCCGCATGTGGTTATCTATGGACAGGGCTGTGTGTGTGCTGGGCTATTGTTCACTTCCCGGTGTACCACATGTGGTTATCTATGGACAGGGCTGTGGGTGTGCTGGGCTGCTGTTCACTTCCAGGTGTGCCCCATGTGGTGATCCATGGACCGGTGTGTGTGCGTGCTGGGCTATTGTTTACTTCCCGGTGTCCCCCATGTGCTGAACTATAGACAGGGAAGTGTGTGCTGGGCTAATGTTCACTTCCCGGTGTGCCGAATGTGTTGAACCTTAGACAGGGAAGTGTGTGCTGGGCTATTGTTCACTTCCCGGTGTGCCCCATGTGGTGATCCATGGACAGGGATGTGTGTGTGCTGGGCTATTGTTCACTTCCCGGTGTGACCCATGTGGTGATCTATGGACAGGGGTGTGTGTGTGCTGGGCTATTGTTCACTTCCCGGTGTGACCCATGTGGTAATCCATGGATTAGGGTGTGTGTGTGTTGGGTTCTTGTTCACTTCCCTTTTGCCCCAAGTGGTGATCAACGAACAGGAATGCGTGTGTGCTGGGCTTTTGTTCACTTCCCGGTCTGCCCCAAGTGGTGATCCATGGACAGGGCTGTGTGTGTGCTGGGCTATTGTTCACTTCCCGGTGTGCCCATGTGGTGATCCATGGACAGGGAGTGTCCACTGAACACCTGCGCTTGTCCCTTTCAGATGATTGTGTCGTCAGCAACACGAGGAAACCTCTCGAGAATAATTGTAAAGGAGCAGGCATCTAACTTGTAGCTGATGGACTTCTGCCTGATTCGTGTTATTGAAAAGTTAGTGGGTGGTTTGCTAGAGGTTGTGCTCAGACATTCAGGGAGACTTGAGGATTTGGACCAACTCTGGATGGACCATAGGGACTGTAGTTACAACACCTGCATCTGTAAGATGAACAACAAATGGAGCAGATGCTGCACAGAGAGGAAGATCTGAAACCACGGTGTAAGTGTCCTTGGGGAAAGGGATCTGCTGTATCCACACCGGGTTTTCCAGGAACAGCTACCCAAGTTACATTTAACTCAGGAGCAGAGTATGTGCGGACACTGATTTAACAAGGAGTTGGTCACTGAGCGGTGTCACCTTCTTCAACAAGACCTGCAGCTTCACACAAGGGGGAGGACGGTGCTGCCAGTGGCTGTTAAGGTCATTGTTTCATTCAGCTTCTATGATCCAGAACTTTCCAGGCAGGCGTGGGTGACAGATCCATCATCTCCCAGTATGCCGAAATCAACATCACCATTTGGAGATGGAGGATATATATATATGTTGGTTGAGAGCAATGGGGTCCCTGAGAACATCAGGAAGATGGAGCAACACTTCCCGTGTCTGATCGGGTCAGAATGCACCCTCCAGTACACACTGCATCACTAAGTCCTGTAGTATTTTTCCGTTTCAGTAACATACTACCTACCATTCTTCCTAAAGAAAATGACAGATTATATATTATCTTTAATCCCATTTGCTAAACTTTTATCCATTGACTTCACCTGTCCATATCCAATTGCAGACTATCCACCTTCCCTTGATAATTTAGATTCCTGTTTATCTTAGTTTAATCGGCATACA
Source organism: Chiloscyllium punctatum (assembly GCF_047496795.1). NCBI lineage: Eukaryota > Metazoa > Chordata > Chondrichthyes > Orectolobiformes > Hemiscylliidae > Chiloscyllium > Chiloscyllium punctatum. The sequence goes on from NC_092767.1 coordinate 22,866,643, forward strand.
TAGTTACAGCACATTTGTTCCACTCCTCTTGATCATTGATACAGATTGGAAAGAGCTGTGGACCCAGCACTGGTCACTGTGTGACTCCACTGGTGATGTTCTGTCAAATTGACTAAGGTTGATTTTTCCAGAGTGCCTGCTTCCTGTCTGATAACCAGTCCTCCCCCATTTATGTGTAGCACATTCGAAGCGCTGAATAAGAACGAGGAGCCTCAATTCGGCAATCCAGCCCCTCAGGCCTCTTCCGACATTGAATACAATAATAGCTGATGTCATTGCGGCCTCAGTTCCACGTTCCTGTCCGCTCTCCATATTCCTTCACTTACTCAATATCCCAGCACCTACTGCACTCTGGGGCAGTGAATTACACTGATTCCCAACCCTGTGACAGAAGTAGGTTCTCCTCACCCCTGTTTCATTTCTCCCCCACCTCATCCTATAACTATGGTTTTAGAATCGTTCGAGATTGTCCCACATGAGGAAATATCCACTTCACATCTACATTGTCAATCACCTTTAACATCGTCCAGACCTCCGCCATCTCCTCTCATTTTTCTGTACTCCAGGCAGTGTTGGCCAGAACTGCTCAATCTCTCTTCAGAGGACAATCTCCTCATCTCTGGAGTAAATCGAATAAACCACTTCTGAACTGCGTCCATGGCAAATACATCCATCCTACAGTCAGGACACCAAGACTGCACACAGTACTCAGTTGCGATCTCACACCTCCCTCCCTTTATAATCCACTTTTTTAGAAATAAATGCCAAAGTTGCACTTGCCTTTCTCATTATCTGCTGTACCTACATCGGAGTATTCTGTAGTATGGACGCGGACAGCCAGATCCCTCTGTACCTAATCATTCTGAAGTCTCTCTCCATTTGGATAATAATTTGCCTTTCTGCTACACTGATCCAAATGGATACACTCATACTTTTCGTTGTTCAGTTTCTTCTGTCAAATGTTGCCCCAACCTATCCAGATACATTTTCTACTTTTTTCCATCTTCATTGCAATTTCTTACCTGAGTTAGAGTCATCTGTTAATTTGGTTATAACATGTTCTATCCTCTCAATTAAGTAAGACTATAGATTGTAAATAGTTGGGACCTGGAGACCAAGACATATGGTTTCCTAAAAGTTGAATTTTGCCAAACAGAAAATGACTGATATTTTTCCATCTCACTGCATTTTGTTGCTTCACTAAGCCTGTATCCAAGCTGAAAAATTACTTTTAATCGTAAACGATCTTATTCTGCAGATTAATCATTTGTGCAGAGCTATTCAATGCCTCCTGAAAGTCCAAGTATTTCATCTCTAAGATCCCGATGATCTAAATCATGTTGATTCTGATGGTTTGTGGTTTGACTTTGCAAATTTCTTGTCATTAATTCCTGAATAATCGACTTTTACAATATTTCTTAAATTTGAACAGTATTCTCAATACTGTATATTCCATCGTGAAGGTGATAATTCTAAATTCTTACCTCTCTATAATCTCTTTGTTTGCTCCAATCCTGTATAATTGGCACATGGCGTGAAATGACCTGCTCTGATTGCTCTGTAAGAGGTCGGAGTCGCTGAATGGACTCACTCTCTTCCTTGTGCACAAAATCCATTGGCTGATGTCTTTCTGGTGTTCCACATCACCATCTCGATGGTCTGCCTGTCCTCCTCCTGTTGATACGTAAGAATCGTGAGGGCTTATGCAATGTTCCTGTTGCTGTATAACAGTTTGAGAGGCTAAAAAAAAAACCTTCTCATAATCCTCCATCACACGCTGGAGATACTGAACGGTCTCTCCTGCATCACTGATATAGGACTGAGGGAATGATTGGCCTTTTTCTGTTCCCAAAAACCAGGCATGTCAGGTAAACATCTTCCTCCTTTCCCATAAGAAATCTCATAGTTTGCATCGTTCTCCAATTTCCGTGCAACAGGCTCGATGGGACTGAATGTCCTCCTGATATCCCAGTGCACCAATCTCCAGTCCCTGTGTGACCTGTTCCAGTTCCTATGTTACAGACTTGAGGAGGCTGAATAGATTGATCCTTTACTGCATAACAGGGCACTGGTGCTGCATGGCCTACTCTGGGCCCAGTGTTATCGATTCGAGGAGCTGACTGGCCTCCTCCCCGTAACTGTATATCAGGCTCCAGGTGCTGAATAGCCTCTTCCTGTTCTGGTGTAACAGGGTTAATGTCCTTCGAGACACTACCTTTAATAAATGTCAGAAGGCGCTGAACGAGAGAGTGCCCGTACTCTGAAGCACTCTCGTCTCCATATCTGACTTTCAGAGATGAACCATTAATATAGTCTTTTTTCTGTATTAAGTTCTGAAGCTGTATGTAACGAAAGAGGTCCCTCCCAGATACCTCATATTCCTGGCTCAGCTGCTCAAAATTCATCATGACCGCCCCATCAAAATGTTCTCCCAAACAGAAAACTCCTCTGGACTCACAGAACCTAAAGCCAGAATCCATAAATAAATACGGCCTGGAATACTACCAATCCTACAATGGGAGTGAAAGCCGAAGTTATTGTTTTGTATAGTGCCCTCAACTTGTCCCATCATTCTCCATGCCTTCACTGTGTTAAGGACAATTGGTTTCTGCAATTCTCCATCACAGTCCTCATCTTGTCCATGAACAACAGATTAATGAGGGGACAATTTGCATGGAAGCCCTCGATGTCCACCCAAAATGACCATAGGTCCTGACAAGCCCAATCAGCCACATCAGAAAGCAAGGAACTTAGTTGGTATTTCTTAACGTCTGGAAAATCGACACGCCCCAATTCACTGTGCAAACTGCAATTTGCCCAGCTTAATAAGAGGCCATCTGTGAAGCCAGATGAGAGATCAAAGCCAACTGTTAAGCCTCCGTAGCGCCTGCCTGGGCAGCGACAAAGGGAGCATTGGCATGAGGTATCATAAACAAGGAAGGACATTCATTTTAACCAGAGCTAACCCAAACAGGATATTGGAAGATTCTGTCTTATGTTCTCTCGCAACTGCACGAAGTTAGCTTAATATAATTAATCGAAGGCTTGGATGATAAAAATACCTAAACCTCCTTGTGACCATCTGGAAGGGAATCAGAGTCCACCCCAAGGTTGGGTACTCCAATAAGACCCCCAACAGGGATGGCCTCCAATTCCATAAAATTGATTTTATTCCCTGAGAAAGATCAAAATAAATTAATCATTCGTATTAAACAGGACACAGATATCATTGGGTTGCTTAGAAAGAGAGGAACGCCATCTGCTTAAAGGGTGAGCTTATGCCTCCCTGATCCGACCTCCACGGCAGTGATATTGGCGTCCCTCTGGATAGCTTCAGCCAATGGCTCAATCATTAATGTAAATGGTAACGGAGAAAGGGGGCAACTTTGTTGGCTACCACTGTCAATACTATAATTGCCAGACCGTATAGCATTAGTGAAATCCGCTGCTTTCAGGTCATGATATAACACTGCCACCCACCTGGCGAAGACCCCTCCAAGACCAAACCATTCAAGGACATAAAAGGTGCACATCTACGCCATCCGATCAAATGCTTTCTCTGCAACCAGGGAGGCTACCGAGCCTGGAATCGAACCATGCTCTATCACTGGAACCATATTTAGCACTCTTCTAATATTATCAGAGGACCTCAGACCCCTAATAAAAATGGTCCTCTTTCCCAATCGGCCTTCAAAACCAGCATTTTCGACAAAATTTTAAAGTCCATGTTTAATAATGATATAGGCATATACAAAGTGCAATCCTCTGGGACATTCCCTCTCTTGAGTATAAGATAAATATTTCCTTCTCGCAGAGAGGATGGGAGGCAGTCCTGACTGTACAAATAATTGTACATAACCAACATTGGTCCAGCCAGCATGTCTATGAACTCCTTCTAAATCTTTTTCTGAAAATCCATCTGGGCCGCGGGCTTTACCACTCTGGAGCTGCCTCACTGTCTTCTGTATCTCTCGGATTGTCAGAGGGGCATTCTAAAGAGACGCCTGCTCTGAACGTACACCTGGGAGGTCCAACATCTTAATAAAGGACTCCATCGTCGCCAATCAGTCCTCCCAGCCCGCTGACTGGAACAACCCAGAGTAGAACTTCCTGAACGCTGCATTAAGATTTTTGGGATCGTGGGTGACAATTTCAGCAATCTTCATTCTGGCCAAGTACGTTCAATATCTGCCTGGTTATCACCATGCTCGAATACCTTCTGTTTCGCAAAGGAAATCTCTCTCTTTGTTGTCTGGGCGAGTGCAGCATTCAGAGCAGTCCGGAGAGCTGTAATCTGCTGCGATTAAGTTACAGACGGTCGGACAAAATATGGTGTCTCAGCTCTCTTTAGCCGAGCCTCAAGCATTCGCTGTTGCTCTCCCTTCTGCTGCTTCTGAATCGCTGAGTAAGAAATAATCAAATCCCTTGTATAGGATTTGGCAGTCTCCCATAGCACCGTCGGATTACTGCTGTAAACAAGTTAATGTCACAAAAAAAATTAAATTCCCCCGAAAAATGCTCAATGAATTTGCTATCCTTCAGGAGGAAAGGATCCATGTGCCAGTGCCGTGAGCCTGTCCCATCGCCACCATCCTTGTCCTGCATGTACACTGCCACATAATTAGAAATGGCTATGTTCCCAATTCTACAGGACATCACCGAATTTAAAAAGACCAATGAGGCAAACAACATGTCAATCCTCGTATAGAATTTATGTGGGTTAGAAAAAATGGAGAAGTCCCTATCTTCAGGGTGAAGACATCTCACACATCCACCAAGCCAGCTACCAGTTCAGGTCCACCAGCTGTCTGGGTGGCGGGGAAATACCCGCAAAACCTCTCGATATCCTATCCACCTCGGGGTCTATACGTCAGTTAAAGTCTCCCCTTAATTGTATGACTTGCCCCAAGGATCATCAACTAGGAGAGCGGATCTATTTGAAATTTGAGGGGTTGTGCTGGGGGCTAAGATAAATCAAGGTCCAGTATTCCTCTCCATGTATTAAAGATTTAAGGATCAAAGACTACTCACATTCATTCTTAATTTGGTGAAACAACTGAAGTAGAAGGTTCTTATGAATGAGTATAGCTACTCTTCCACTTGTTGAATTAAAGGATGAAAAAAACACCCAGCTGAACTTTCCCTGCTGTAACTTTAAACGCTTCTTATCTGTCAGATGTGTTTCATCAACCATTTCATTTTTAAGGTTGAACGTACATTTCTTTTTCTCTTAATCAGGGAGTGGCTCCCTTTAACATTCCAGGTGCACCATTTAAACGAGCGGTTAGCCGTAACCATCTGAAACAGCCCATGACCCACTGGGAGAAGAAGCCCATTCATAGCGCGCCCAGTGAAAGCTGTAATCAGTTTGTATAAAGTTGAAAATATAACTACAATAACAACCAAATCAAAACTTCTAACAACTACTTCGACCATGAACCAACATAGAACACAAGTAAGCAGAGACTTTCCCCCTTGCCCACAGGGGACGCTCATACTACCCACTAATCCCCCATGGCTCTTCCGAGCTGAAGCCGCTCCCAACCCAGACAAAACAAAGTTTAAAAACGTTACACGGGTCCTAAAAGAAAATGAAAAGTGGGCATTCAACCCCGTCCCATTCATACCTTCACCATAGGCAGTCCTGGTGAAACAAAATGTAACCACGCTCACCTCCCCAAACCCCTTTCCCATTCCGTACTAAGAGAGAGAATCAAAAAGCAAATGTTGGAAAAAACAAAGGATAATGGGAGGGGAGGAAGAAAGGAGGAGAGAGTAAAAGGAAAAATGGGACCTCCACATACTAAAAAAAACCAAAAATGATGTAAACCAGGCAAAGCCCAGAGAAAACAAAGGGAACACATTTGTCCATATTATTTGAACCAGCCAGTCTGTTTTAATGTGTGAAGGAAGTCCTTTGCGTTTTCCAGTGAGTCAAAATTATACACAGACGCTCCATGGCTGAAACCCAATATTACTAGATATCTTACAAAGTACAGAATATTAATGTCCCCCAGCCTCCTTTTTGCCTTATCAAAGGCTTGCCTCTTGCGGATCACAGCCGTAGAAAGGTCTTGGAAAAAAACATAATTTATGATCCTTTGCAGATCAGAACTTATGTATCCTTCCGCAGAGCTCGAGCAGCATCCAGGACCAGTTTTTCTCTATCGTGTTGGAGTTACACTAGGACCAGGCAGGGATGCTGGTCCGATCAGGGCCTGTACACTGCAACCCGGTGGGTCCGCTCGACCCGCACCCAGTCTGCCCTGACATGCAGCTTCAAGAATTGTGTGAGCCATGTTCCAAGAAGCTGACGAGCTGCCCGTGTTTTTCTCATTCCAGCAGCCCGACCAAGCTCATGTTCTTCTGAAGGCTCTGGTTTTCGAAGTCCTCGACCTGCTGTACTAAGGCCTATACCTAACATTCCAGGGCTTGGACCTGACCCGCTGAGGATCCTGCCATGGTTTCCGAAGCCACGGTCCGCTTTTCCACCTCCACGACGTGTGGCCCAAGACGCTGGATCTCTTGGTATTGCTTCTGCAGCATGGCTGAGATCAGTTCCAGCATGGTTCAGGTCTCCTCCATTGCTGAATCAATCTTCTCTCGCAGGCTCCTGCACTCCGAGACCAGGCTCTGCTCCACAAATAAGTTCCCTGTTGTGCTCACGGCGGCCGACATCACAGCTGCGGGTGTATCCATTGCTGCAGTGCCCTGCTGGTTGTGATCATTGTGGTCATTTTCCCTTTGACATTTTCCTTACTCACTTAAAATGGCATAGAGCAATACTGGGGACCAAAAGCGACCGATGTTTACCACAATAGGGAAGAAATAGAGGATGAATGCACCACTTTGTCTGGGTTTTGGTGCAGAACTCAGCAAAGCAGACTTACTGGATCGCCGCCATCTTGGACCTCCCCGAATAATCACTGTTAACAAACCTTTTTAAATGGTTTGAAGATGTTTCTTGTAGATGGAGACAATGAAGAAACTTTGTATGTAATATAGTTGGATATTCAGGTGGATGCTTAAGAGTTCAGAACGTGAATAGTAAATAAAATTAAACCAATTCTGTTCAGGAGGGACATTTGGAAATGGAAAGGTAAAAGTAAAGTTGATCTTCATTTAAAGCAAATTGGAATATCGAAGTAAAGGCGTTCTGCACAGCCTGTATGCAGTGTGGATGAGACTATACCTGTGTTCTGTGCTGTTACAAAGAATGAGAGGGGATCTCAGGAGATCTTAGAAAATTCACGCACAGCAGATTGACTAATACAGGGGCATGGAGAAGTGCAGCAGACAAGGTTAGGGGGAATCCCAAGATATTCTACAAAAACATCGATCAGAACAGAATAACCAGGGAACAATTTCAAAACCAAGGGGGCTATCTGTGTGTGAGGCTGGTGAACATTGATCGATTGTGACACAAGAGCTTCTCATCTGTTTTACTTGGGAGAAGAAGGAGGCATATACAGAATTCAAGAAGATGCATTGTGAAGCTCTCAAACAGATTGATATAATATGCATGTTGGGATTGATGGTTTTGGATGATGTAAAGTCCAGATGAGTTGTATCTCAGGATGCTGTTGGAGACAAGAGACGAAATGATCTGACTTAAATGTTTAAGTCGAATCTGACCGCGAAGGAGGTGCCAGAGGACGAGAGAACAGCGATGTGTTCCCAAGTGACTGGAAAGGTGGTGGAGATAGATCAATGTCTGGTGGTGTACCACAGCGAGCAGTGCAGTGTATCTTACTTTTTGTGATATTCATAAATGATGTAGATGTGAATGTGGAGGGGAGAGTGGGAAATACAAATGGAATGGTCAGATGGGCAGATCAATGGCAGATGGAATGCAAACCTGATAAATATGAGGTGATGCAGTGTGGAAGAAGGAACCACATCGGGGAGTACTAGGAAGCTCAGAGGGTGTTTTGCTACATATCCCTAAATGTGACTGGACAGTGTAATAGCTAGTTAAAAAAGCACACGGGACTGTAGGTACAGAGTTTACTCATTGAGGCGAAATAATATAAGCTGAACATGCCATTGGTTAGGCCATAGATATAATACTGCGTGCAGTTCTGGGAGCCACATATTTTTCTGAATTCCTGTTTGTTTGCCTGTATTTTAACTGTAGTGTTTAAATAAATTGTGTTTTTTATTATCGTCTTGTCGCTTGACCAGTCACATTGCATCTGAAACAGAGACTTTGCATTTACTTTAAAATAAGAAAACATTGGAGTCTAGACTACCGCCTTCAATTATTTTTGAGGGGCTCTGATGTGTTCCGAAACACGTGACTCCTCCTTTCTTGTGTAATTGTATGGAGGCACTAAATGGGCTATCTCTACTCTTCTCCAATCATTTCATGGAGCAGAATGACTTCCTCATATTCCTGTGAAACTGGCGTGAGGAGCTGAATGAGCTCCTCCTTTTAACTGTGGAAATGTGCAGTGTCCAGCAGTACCGTTACATGAATGTTACTGATACTTCCAACAGCACAAGCCTGAATGTTGTCCAGGTCTTGCTGCACATGGATACAGACTGGTTCAGAATCTGAAGGGGTCGTTTTCTCTGAATATTGCATGATCTTCAGTAAACACCCCCACTTGTAATCTTATGGTGAGGGCAAGACATTTGTGAAACAGTTGAAAATATTTGTGCTGAGGAAGCTACCTTGAGGATCTTTGGCAGACATGTCCAGGACTGCATGGCTTTTTGTCCACAAACCACAATCATTGTGCTTTATGCTTTAAATCACTCTAACCAGGGAAGTTTACAACTCATTCCCATTCAGTGAAATCCTGCTCAGGCTCATTGAGACCGACCTCAGTTAAATGTTGCCTTAATGTCAGGGCTGGTCACTCATTCCTGAACTTTTGTATTCACATCGTTTGGTCATATCAACAGGCCACGGTGTGAGGGTAGGGAGTGTTTTTTGATCGGTCAGAGCATTGAGGGCTGTGAAGAATTGGACATGAAAGCGGATATTGGAACTTATGATCTTACTGTGTGGCAAGGCAGGCTTGTGGGGGAGGGGTGGGGGGCGTGGGGTGGGGTGGGGTGTTGGTGGTCGAGGAGTGCGGATGATGTGGATGAATGACATACTCCTGTTTCTGATGTTCTCACATTCTGTTATTGGAAAGTAGACGCTGTTATTCCCCTGGAAGCACTATTATTGAATATTACCAGATTAGCTGGACCATCTCTGGGTGAGGAATGGGGACTGTATTCACAGTGAAACTGAGTCTACAACTTGACCAACAAACGAAGCACAAGTTGCAGAAAGGGGAAGCTCAGTTAGGAGTGACGAGGAGCCTCTTTCATACCAATGCCTGGGTGTCCCTATTCCACTTTCCAAACCAGCCCAAACTGAGTTTGACAGCTTTGAGGGGCCAAATGGTCTCTGTTTCTGTGTACCAGGGTATAGCAGTAAGTAGCCTCTAACTTCACCTGTCCAGCAGGTTTGATGGGTAGAATGGAACAGAGAAACATGGGACTGAGGAGCAGGAGTGGGTCATTAGACACTTTGAGTCTTCTCTATCGGGGACTAAGATTGTGGCCGATCAGGTTGTGGTCTCAGCTCCAATTTCCTCTCTGTGTGCCACTTCTCTGTCCAATATTTAATTAACTCAGCGTTGAATAAATATAAACAAAGAGATATATCAAACTTGTGGGCAAGAGAATTCCCACTTGAAATGCCTGTTTAGAATTTCTGCTCATTCCTCTTATCGAGTCATATAGCATGCAATTGTGTAAGTGCTGACCAGGCATCCCATTATCATCGAATCTGATTTGAGAGCATTTGGCTCATATTCCTCTAAACCTCCTTATTCAGATACCTACCAAGATGCCAGACTCCACCACTTCCATACTTCAATAAGGACACCTCCCTCTGTATGAAAACAATGCTTCTAATTTCCCTCTAAATTATTTCCCCTCGTACCTTAAAACAAGCCTTCAGTCTGAAAAGCAATCCTCTACCAACCTCTGTCTCCTCCCTTCAATCTAAATTTGTATTCAATTGGCTTGTTTGCGCTGGTTCCCACGTGACCTAACTTTACTAACTTGCCTAATATGCAGAATCTTGTCGAACAACTTGTTCCAGTGTGTATGGAAAACATCTACAGCACCGCCTTCATCAATCTGCTTTGTCACCTCTTTAACAAACTCAGTCAAATCAGTGTGACACGATTTCTCATGCAAAAAGCCATGGTGACTATCCCCAATCAATCCTTGCCTTTGAAAACGCATGCAATTGGCTATCCCTCAGAAACCACTCCAACAACTCACCCACCACTGATGACAGGCTCACTGGTCCAGAGTTCTTTGGGTTGTTGGGTAACTGTTATCTTTTTTACTACCACTCCTCCATTGGTCACAGCAAATTATCGGTGAAACCAGGTTGATGATATGGCCAATGATATAGGTCTCACATTGGGTCAGGGTCAACCTCGGAAGAGGTCAGGTTGATTTCCGTTATTTGTTAAAATAACAAAATCATGACGAAAACAAGTTCCTCAAACTATGAAGGAAAGGTGAATGTCAAACAGAATAGAAATTACAAAAATGTACATTGATATTTCCATTTATAAAAATACTAGGCGCACAAACATACACAGACACACACACAGATACATACACAGACAAGCACACACAGGCACACTCAAAATCAGACACAGTCAAACACACACACTCAGACACACTCATACACACACAGACATGTACACACAGACACACTCAAACACAGACACAAAAACACAGACACACACACAGACACATGCACGTACAAGTATACGCCCAAATGCAGACAAATGCATGTACCATAGACCGTAAAAAATTAGAGCAGAAAAAAGGCAATTTGGCCCATCCAGTCTACTGAGCTATTGATCATGGCTGACATGTTTTTCAGGCCAATTCGCCTGCCTTCTCACAACAAGCCTTGATCCTATCTTTAAGCATAACCTATCTAGTTATATCCTAAAGATGCTAATGTGTCTGTTTGTGTGTGTGCGCGTGTGTGTATATACCGTTGTGTGTGTCACTTTGTGTGTCCATGTGTGTCTGCGTGCATGTGTTGTCTGTGTGTGTCTGTGCGTGTGCATGTGTCTGTGTGACACTGTGTGCGTGTCTTTGTGCGTGTGTATCTGTGTATATGTGTCTGTGTGCCTATGTGTGTCTCTGAGTATGTGTCTGTATCTCTGTGTGTTTGTGCACGTGGGTCTGTGTACATGTCTGTGTGTGTGTTTGCCTAATAGCAGGAGACAGCATTATTGAGGAGAGTTGTTTTTCAGACTGGAGGCCTGTTGTTATGGACTAGGCCAGCTCATTCAAAACATTCTTAAACAGGCAGCGGAGACCATAGCTTTGCAATTTGTTACAGTAAGTGCACAGTGAAAATTACCCAGAGTAAGCCAGCTAGGTTGACTATCAGGTTTTAAAATAGACAAGAATTAATTCACAAACTTGCAGAATGAATGACAAAGAACAGAATAAAGAACCCTACAGAACTCAATCTATTCAAGCTAGACTTCATTAGCTGTTCTGAATGTACACAACAGTCCCAATAAGCAACCCCCACCCCACTTAAAAACTGTAAAAGTAGAACATATGCTTACCGGTTGAAGTTAGAAGGGCACAAGGAGAGAGAGAGAGACAGAGAGAGAGAGGGGCACTGTCCACACAGCTGAACTCCAAATTGTTTCTGGACTGAACAGCTCACTGTTGCCTCATAGTACCAGGGTGACTGACTGTGTGGAGTTTGCACATTCTTCCTGTGTCTGCATTGGTTTCGTCCCACAGTCCAAAGATGTGCAGATTGATTGAATTGGCCATGCAAAGTTGCACATAATGTCAGGTGCATTCGTCAAGGGTAATTGTGGGTAGATGGCTCTAGTTGGGTAACTCTTCAGAGGGTTGGTATTGACTTGTTGGGCAAAAAGGCCTTTTTCTATACTGTAGGAAATCTGATCTATTTTCCAGCAATTTGCCCATATCCTTCTAAATCCTTCCTATTAATATACCATCTGGATGCCTTTTAAATGTTGTAATTATACCAAGCTTCACCACTTCCTCCGGCATTTCATCATATGCAGGCTCCACTTTCTGAGTGAAAAAGTTGCCCCTGAGCTCCACTTAAAATCTTCCCCCTCTCATATTAAATCTATGCCTTCTAATTTTGGCTTCCAAACGTGGGGAAAAGATCTTGACTACTCACCCTATCCATGCCCTTCATGAATTTATAAACCTCTAGAAAGTGCAAATGTGACTCCAACTCAGGGCCTGTGGTTTCAGTCATCCGGGGCTTAAATTCTGAAATTGAATACTGAAACCTCTTCCATCTCGATCAAATCACAATTCTAAACTCATTTTAGTCAACGTATTCAACATATTATAAAACACCTCTAGGACAATTTGAACCTAGAGCTTTGCAGCCAGAGGTAGGGACCCTACCACCACTCCACAATAGTCCCGAAACTTCGAACACTATTCTCCTGTGTGTTTGTTCAGCAGCCTGTTCTGACATGCTGTGACACATCTCTGCACCTGAATCCAGACTGTCTGGTCTCGAGCTAGGGACACGTCCAGACAAGTTTAGGAATTGAAATAGAATCCAGAGCTCTGCATCAGAGGTAGGGACACTACTGACTACACAAGATCTAAACCATGCCCAAATTTTTAATTTTAAGTGCCAGCTTTCAGTTCGGAATGGATTCATTGAAATCTGGTTCACTTCACTGAATAACACAGTTAGAATAATAACATTGTTTAAAAAATGCAAGGAACTTGCCTCAATTGTAGGATGTCGAGTTTATGTGCACTGCCTTCGAAATAAACTTTGAACATCATTAAGTACTTGGCTATTATTTCCAGTTTAAATGACTATTATCTGTAGTCTGCAATATGAGGGAATGAAATCCTGCAGACACTCTCTGCTCTATGAAGGATCTCGAATAGGTATCAATACTGAACACCAGAGACAAAAAAATGCACATACTTTCTGGCCTCAAACACCGATCACTGTTTCCCACCTCTAACATGTGATTGCCCTCTTCCTAAAACCATTAAATGCAGACAGCTGATTACTTTACAGATTTTCTTCCCCAAAACTATGACTCAATGGGCTAAAGGATGGCAGATGGAGTATAATCTTGATAAATGCAAGGTATTGTACTTTTGTAAAACACATATACAATGAAAAGTCGAGCCAATGGTTGTGTTGCAGAACAGAACGACCTCGGGTTTCAGGCATAACTCTTTGAAGTTTGCATCATGTGTAGACAGGGTGGTTATGAAGGTGTTTCGCTTGCTGGATTTCGTTACAGACACATCGAGTCATAGAGATGTACTGCGCAGAAACAGACCCTCTGGTCCTACTCGTCCATGCCAACCAGATATCCTAACCTAATCTCGTTAAATTTGCCAACACGTTGCCCATATCGCTCTGAACCCTTCCTATTCACATACTCATTCGGAAGTCTTTTAAATGCTTTAGTTTTACCAGCCTCCACTACTTCCTCTGACAACTCATTCCATACGCGCAGCATTCTCTGTGCAAAAAATAAATGCCCCTGAGGTCCCGTTTAAATGTTTCCCATCTCACCCTAAACCTATGCCACCTAGTTGTGGACTCGCCCAACCTAGGGAATAGGCATTGTCTATTTACCCTATGCATGCCTCTCATGATTTTATGAACCTCTATAATTCACCAACAGAGAAAACAGCCCCAGCCTATTTAGGCTCTCCCTGCAGCTCAAATCCTTCAGTCCTGGCTACATTCTTGTAAATCTTTTCTGAACTCTTCCAAGTTTCACACCATCTTTCCAATAGGAATGAGACCAGAATTGTACACAATATTCCAAAAGTGGCCAAGCCAATATTCTTTACAGCCACAACATGACCTCCCAACTCTTGTACTCAGTGGTCTGAACAATAAAGGAAAGCATACCAAACACCTTCACTATCCTGTCTAACTGCGATTCTACTTTCAAGGAACTATCAACATGTACTCCAAGGTCTCTTTGTTCAGCAACATTCCCCAGGACTTTACAATTGAGTGTATGCGTCCTGCTCTGATTTGTTTTTCCAAAATGCAGCACCTCGCATTTATCTAAATATACCTCCATCTGCCACTCCTCATTCCATTGGCCTTTCTGATCAAGATACCATTTTACTCTAAGGTAACTTCCTTCATTGTCCACTACATTTTCAATTTTGGTGTCACCTGCAAATTTACTAATGAAATCTCCTATGTTCACATCCAAATCATTTATATCCATGAAAAATAGCAGTGGACAGTCCTTTGAGTGCAGGAGTTGGGACGGTATGTTCAGGTTGCACAGGACATTCGTGTGGCATGTCCTGGAGGATTGTGTGCAGTTCTGGTCGCCCTTTTATATAAAGGATATTATCAAGTTCGGGAGAGTTCGGAAAAGATTTATCAGGATGTTGCTGGGAATGGAGTGTTTGATTTATAAGGACAGGCTCGATAAACTCGGACATTATCGACTGGAGCGTAGGAGGCTGAGAGGTAACTTATAGATGTTTATAATATCATGAGGGGTATCGAATGTTGAATGGTAGGTGTCTTTTCCCTCGAGTGAGGGATTGTTTTAAGATAAGAGGAGCACGTTTCTAAAAAGACATAGCGTCATAGAGCTGTATAGCATGGAAACAGACCCTTTGGCCCAATGCGTCCATGCAGACCAGATAGCCAAAATTAATCTCCTCCCATTTGCCAGCATTTGGCCCATTTCTACCTGAACCCTTCCCATTTATCTGCCCATCCAGATGCCTTTTAAATGTTGTAACTATGCCAGCCTCCACACCTTCCCATGGCAGCTCATTACACACAACCACCCTCTACATGAAGATGTTACCCATTGGATCCTTTTATATCTTTCCCATCTCACCTTAAACCTTTTCCGTCTTGTTTTCGACTGCATTCCCGTCGGGAGAAGACCTTGGCTATTCACTCTAACCATTTCACCCATGCTTTTAATAACATCTAACATCAACCCTCATCCTCTGGAGCTCCAGGGAAAGCAGCCTTAGCCTATTCAGCCTCTCTCTGTAGCTCAAACACTCCAATCCTGGCAACATCGTTGTAAACCCTTTCTAAAATCTTTCAGGTTTCACAACATCCTTCCTACAGCAGGTAGATTAGAATTGCATACAGTATTCTAAAAGTGGTCTAAACAATGTTCTGTACAGATGTAATCCAGTCTCCTAACTCATATACACAATGCACTGACCAATAATATACCAAATACTTTCTTCACTATTCTATCTACCTGCAAATCAACTTTCAATGAACTATAAACCTGTACTCTGAGGTCACTTTGTTCAGCACCACTCCCCATGACTTTACCATTAAGTGTATAAGTCCTGCCCTGATTTGCCTTTCCCATTTGCAGCATCTCACATTTATCTAAATTAAACTCTGTCTGCCATTCCTCAGTCCATTGGCCCATCTGATCAATATCCCGTGGTAATCTGAGGTAACCTTATTTGTTGGCCATTATACCTCCAATTTTGGTGTCATCTGCAAACTTACGAACTATACCTCCGATGTTCATATCCAAACCATTTATATATATGATGAAAAGTAGCAGAACCAGCACCGATCCTTGTGGCACTCTACTGGTCACAGGCCTTCAGTCTGGAAAACAACCCTCCACCACAGCGCTCTGTCCTCTACTTCTAAGACAATTCTGTATCCAACTGGCTAATTCCCCCTGTATTCCATGGGACCTAACTTTGCTAACCAGTCTCCCATGTGGAACCTTGTCAAATGCCTAACTGAATTCAAAATAGATCACATCCAGTGTTCAGCACTCACATACCTCTCCGTTACTTCTCAACAAAAAATAATCAAGTTAGTGAGACATGATTATCCAGGCACAACCCCATTTGACTATCCTGATAAAGCGTTTTTGCCCAAAACCTCGATTTTCCTCCTCCCCATATGCTGCCTGTCCTGCTGTGATTTTCTAGCACCACTCTAATCGAGACTCTCATCTCCAGCATCTGCAGTCCTCACATCTGCCTGTCCCTAATCAGTCCTTGTCTTTCCAAATACATCTAAATCATGCACCTCATGATTCCCTCCAACAACTTGCCTACCACTGATATTAGGCTCACCAATCTATAGTTCCCTCGCTCTTCCTTTCCATTTTGTTTAATAGCACAACTTTAGTTAAACTCATGACTTCCAGCATCTCACCTGTGGCTATTGATGAAAAAAAAATCTCAGCAAGGGGCCTGCAATCACTTCCTTAGCTTCCTACAGAGTTATTGGGTCCACCTGATTAGGACTCGTAAGGTTTTTTTTACACAGCATGTGGTTCGTGTAGAGAATGAACTACCTGAGGAAGTGATGGATTGTGGGTAAAGTTACATCAGTTAAAATGCATTTGACGAAGTACAAGAATAAGTGAACGTTTGGACAAATCTGGTCCAAGCGCAGGCAGATGGGACTGGTTTAGTTTGGACTGCATTATTGTCTGCATGGACTTTATGGACTGATAGGTCTGTTTGCAAATACCCTGTATAACTCGATGAGTCTATGTTTATTTACACAACCAAGTATGTATCTGCACGTTTCTGTTGGTGTTTGTCTATTCGCGTGTGTCTATATATATGTCGCTGTGTACCACTGTGTGCATGTCTATCTGTGCTTGTTACATGTGTTCCTGCATTAGTGTGTGGATCTCAGTGCAATGTGAACTCTTGTTGTTTTTGGTGTGAAGCACTGAAACGGGGTCAAAACCCCTCTCTTTTCCTCTCCCTTTCCCTCTTTTGTATGAAGTGATAAAAGCCCACACTCTGCTGGTCTGGTTTAGGTCTTTTCAATCCTTTGTCACATATAAGTTTACTTGTTATAGTAAAACATTAAAAATTCCAAGTTAGAGGACGTGCATTAAAATTAATCTCATCACCTTGCAATGTGGCTTACTCGGATTTGCTTGGATATAATTGCAATGGAAATATGCTTTAATGAGTATACTGTGTGTTGGAAATACTACCAAGTGATAAGCCATTTTCACATTGGAGAAGGAGCGCAGACATTTCTGCACATGAACATGTTCCACTCTGACGGTTTCCGTACAATGACAATACTCTCGTGTGTGTGTGTGTGTGTGTGTGTGTGTGTGTGTGTGTGTGTGTGTGTGTGTGTGTGTGTGTGTGTGTGTGTGTTGCAATCAAAATGTAGATTGGATGGGCTGTGAGCTGCTGCTGCTCTCTCTCTCCCTCCAAAACTGAATCCCTGATGGTTTACATGCTTTACCACCACGAGTACAGTGGCGTGGGGGGTTAGCGATGGGGGTTCGGGTCCAACAGAGATTTCTTCAGAAATCAGGCTTATGCCAAAAACGTCGATTCTCCTGATTCTTGGATGCTGCCTGACCTGCTGCGCTTTTCCAGCAACACATTTTTCAGCTCTGATCTCCAGAATCTGCATTCCTCACTTTCTCCTAGTGCAACAGAGATTGACAACAACAGAAAGCCCAGCAGCTCTGGAAGTATCTTTGGACAGAAATGAAAGTTGACGTTTTGGATAGAGTGATCCTTACTCAGAACCCATATCGGGGGATATGAGATCACTTTAAACACCACAGAGTCTGCCAGACCCGCCCCACACAGATACACACACGAATACAGACACATAGAGGCACTCGCTATACATTGACAATAACACAGACATGGAGAGTGTGTCAGTATTTCTCTCGCTCCATGGTAACCTTGTCAATATTTCAGTTGTTCTGTCTGGTGTGTGTCAGTATTTCTATGTGGAGTGTGACTGTAGGACAATTACAATGTTTGCAGATATCAAACCAGGAAGAATTGTGAAGTTCGTTGAGGATGGTGTGGAACTCCAACAGGAAAGTTATATTTTGGTGTAGTGTTCAGGTGTATGGCAGATGCCGATCAAAGCAGAACAGTGTGAGGTGATGCTCTTTGGTAGGAAGACAATATTAAACAAACTGTCCCGTTATAAAGGAGGTGCAAGAGCAGAGGGTGCTGGATGTATATGAGCACAGATTATTGAATGTGACAGGACAAGTAGGAGTAGCAGTAAATGTCACAGATTAGTTTCAGTATCTGAGCTGTTTGCAGGAGGAGGGAGTCTCCTTGCTCGCTTTCTGGGAGGTGGTGGAGATGGTGTGTTTTGAGCCCACACTCCTGCCCACCATGACCGTGGGGATTCCATTTGTACCAGCTCAACACAAAAGGGAGATGGCATCAGGACCACGGTTTCTAAGTTGTGCTGGGGAGAAACGGAACTGACAGTGGGTTTAAAGTGAGCATTTCCCTTCACTGAACATTGCTCCTTACTTGGCTGATAGGAGGTGGATGGTTCAGAATCGCCTTACGCGGCATCCCAGTCCTCTCCGGCTCGTACCAGGGTACTTCCCACATGGCAGGTGAAAGGGGGTGCTGGGGAATGGATGTCAGGCACTCCACCACCCTACTTGGTCATTTCTGTCCTATTCCTGGCTGTTTCTCCTGCAGTGGAGCAGGGGAGGGAGTGAGGGTAAGAGTGGGTGGCTCTGCTGTAAGTGCTGGTGTAGGTGGGGGGAGATATGGTGAGGTGCCTGGAGGGAGTCAGTCCACAGTGCTGTATTCATGCAGTGTTATTAGTGTTGGAGGGATTGTGGGAGGAGAGAGAGGGGACGAGAGAGAGGCGGGGGAAGGTACTGCATGCAGCAGTGAGAGTCGTGAAGCATGAGCCTTGTTGGGGGTCACTGCTGCAACAGATATAGTGAGTGTGAGGGATCAGAGAGAATACGGTGACCCTTATCCTGACAGAGCAGGGAAGGTTTTTGATGCTTGTCCTGTATTGCTGGACATTTCTTCAGACCGCAGATACTGCACTGAGCTGGGTGGTGAGCTCAAACCATGCTCGGTGGGTCTGGGTGGCGTGGCCACCTTTGGGAAGGGAATGGTTCCCTGCTGTACTAGCCCATCAACCAGCTCCTCCGTGCCCCTGTCGACAAACCGTGCTGTAATTGTCCCTTATCTGCCATGCTCGGGGTAAACTGTGCAGGGCAGTTCCAAACGGGGAAAGCTCAACCGTGTGCACATTGGGCTTTTAAAAATGGCACCAGTGCCAGGGATAATGGAATATCCAGGGGGTATCCGGGCGATGGTGATTACCTCCAGCCATGATGGGTGGGAGAATCGGGCTGGTATTGAATTAAAGGGACACCATGGGCTGGGGAGGGTAGTTAATGAGGTGAGTTCAATAAGATAGCATCAGGAAACTCGCTCGGCTTTGTGCAGTCGATCCCTCTGTCACACTCAGTGAAAATGGCGAGGGGACAAATTGTTGTTAGATTCAATCGAATGAGTCGAATACATTGCTGACCCCACTCTCATTTACAAAGTTGCAGTTGCTTATCCAATACTCTCCATCACAGAGAACGAGCTAAACATGACCTACGCTTGGGAAATAAGGCACGGCAGGTGACTGAGGTATCAGTGGGGAAGCACTTTGGGACAAATAATCCTAATTTGATTAGTTCTAAAATAGTTATGGAAAAGAATGAGCTGGGTCTAAAAGATAATATTTTAAATTGGAGGAAGGCCAATTTTGATTATATTAGCAAGAACTTCCAAACAGGATTGGAACAGATATTCACAGATAAAGGGCCAGCTGAGAAGAGGGAAGCCTTCAAAAATGAGATATCAAGAGCACAGAGGCATATCACTGTTTGGATTTAGGATAAGGCTGGTAGGTGTAAGGAATACTGGAGGACTGGAGAAATTGAGTTTCTAGTCACGGATAAGAGGGAAGCATATGTCAGGTAGAGAGAGCAGGCATCGAGGTTTTTTCAGTATTCATTCACGGGATGAGGGTATCACTGGTTGCACCTGCATTTATTGGCCATCACTAATTGCCCAGAGGGCAGTTAAGAGTCAAACATATTATTGTTAGTCTGGAGTCACATGTAACCAATGACAGGTGAGGGTGGCAGATTAATTCCTTCAAGGACATCAGCGAACCAGATGGATTTTTTTCCCAAAAATCGAAAATGGATTCATCATCGTCATTAGCCTCTTAAAATCAATGTCTAGTGAGTCTAAAGCCAGTAGGAGTATACTTAAGCGGGACATAAGGAGACCATATTGGGGACATGAGATAGTTTTGGCAAATAGGGTTAAGGATAATCCAAATGTACTCCACACGTACATTAAGGACAAAAGAGTACCGCAGGAGAGTTTTGGGCCATATAAAGATCAGCAAAGCTGCTGATGTGCGAAACCACAGGAGATGGAGGCGGCACTAAACAAGCATTTTGATTGTGCAGAAGGATATGGAAGCCAGAGAACTTTGGAAATAAACAGTGATATCGTGAAAAGTGTCTGTATTACAGAGGAGGAGATGCTGGACTTCGCAAAGCCTATAAAGGTGGGAAAATCCCCAGGATCCGAGCAGTTGTACTCTGTGGGAACGAGGAAAGTGATTCTTGGGCCCCTTGCTGGGATATTTGTATTGTCAATTCTCACAGGTGAGATACTGGAAGATAGGAGATTTGCAAACTTGGTGCAATTATTAAAACTATTCAAGAAGGATGTAAAGGAAAAGCCGGTAAGCCTGACGTCAGTGGAGTGCAAGTTGTTGGTGAGGATTATGAGGCATAAGGTTTGCATACATTTTGAATGGCAAGGACTGACAAGGGATAGGCAACATGGCTTGAAGCATGGGGAATCGTGTCTCACTAAATTGACTGAGTTTTTTTGAAGAGGTGACTAAGAGGATTCATTGAGGCTGAGAGGTGCACATTGTCGATATGGACTTTAGTCAGACATTTGACAAATTTCCACATGGCAGACTGGTTAACAAGTTTAGTTCACATGGGATACAGGGAGAACTAGCCATGTGGATACAAATTGGCTCGAAGGTAGGAGATAGAAGGTGGTGGCGATGGGTTGATTTTTCAACAGGACGTCTGTGTTTTACAAAGATCAGTGCTGGGTCCACGGCATTTCAAGATTTATATAAACCATTTGGATGTGAACATAGCAGTGATAGTTGGTAAGTTTGCAGATGACACCAAAATTGATGCTTTCGTGGACAGTAAAGAAGGTTTATCTCAGAGTACAATAGGATCTTGATCAGATGGGCAGATGAGCTGATGGGCTGAGATATGGCAAATGGTGTTTAATCTAGATAAATGTGAGGTGCTGCATTTTGGAAATGCAAATCAGGGCAGGACATATACAATAATGGTAAGGTCCTGCGGGGTGTTCCTGATCAAAGAGACCATGGAATCCAGGTTCATAATTCATTGAACGTAGAATCGCAAGTAGGTAGGATAGTGAAGAAGGCATTTGGCCTGCTTGCCTTTACTGGCTAGTTCTTTGACTGTATGAATTGGGAGGTCACGTTGCTGTACACACCTACTTTGGCCACTTTTGCAGTACTGCATTCAATTCGCGTTTCCCTCCTATCAGATAGATAATGTGAATCTTGAAGGGAGTCAGAAAAGATTTCCAAGGATGTTGCCAGGATTTAGCTAAAGCGAGAGGGTGAGTAGGTTGGGGTTATTTTTCCTGGAGCGTGAGGGGCATGCATAGGATGAATCGCCGAGTTCTTTTCCCCAAAACGTGAGGGCATGGATTTCCAGTGAGAGGGGTAAGATTTAAAAATGACCGAAGGAGCAAGTATTTCCAACAGACGGTGGTGCATGTGTGGAATGAGCTGCCAGTGGAGATGGAGGAGGCTGTTACACTTACAACATTTAAAAGAAATTTGAATGGGTACATGAATTGGAAGGGTTTACATTGATATGGTCCAAATTTGGTAAATAGGACTCGTTTAATTTGGGATATTTGATCGGCATGGACGAGTTAGACTGAAGGGTCTGTTTCCATGCTGCATATCTCCAAGACTCTATGACTCTGTCTGACCTCACACCAATATCCCATTAATTATTCATTCCCGGAAATACCAGTTTATGTTGTGAGATGCCATCCAAATGCCTTCACTTCAGCATTCTGAAACCTGTGAACACATCCCCCATAGCACTGTATCTAAGTCTCTCTCTCTGTCTATTTCCCAAATCCCTCCCATTTGTTGCTATTTAAACTGTTGGTATTTAAACCCTGACATTAAATTGTAATTGTCCAGTTTTAATATGAATAACTGTCCCATATCTTCCTCTTGCTTTGAATGTTGCTCACCAGAGAGCATCAGCTTCCAACATTAAGAAGCATAGAAACAATGTTCAAAATGCATAGCTTGCATTTTCTTTGACTTAACAGTATCCTGCCCTGTGCTCGATGTTGGACAGTGGGGTTTCAGCAGTTTTCAGGCACATCTTTGTGACTTGCTCTGTACCAATCCATTGAACACCTGTGTTAATCATTCTCTGCTGATCATGTACTCAGTAACAGGAGGAATTCCCTCAACTGCGACTGATTCAGACCAGGCTTCCTACTTGCATTTGAGTGACATTTGACTTAATTCTACTTTTGGTACATTCGTGGAAATGTTGGGGACGGTTTCCTGGAGACTGTAATTTAAGCTGCTGTGGGACATTCAGGAAGGCCAGAGGGTTTGGTGACCTACTCTGGATGGGTCTTGGGGGCTGCAGTTAGAGCATCTGGGTCTGCAACATGAACAACAAATGGAACAGAGGCTGCAGAGAGAGGGGTCTTTGTAAAATGGAATGAGGAAATCACAATCAGATCAGCCGTGGTCTTAGAGAAGGTTGGAGCAGGATTGAAAGGCTCGCTCATTCAACATATTCAGATATTTCTGTCAGAAACAAGAGAATTTCCCTCCTCTCCCAGTGACCCAAACTGAAAGGGAGTGAGTCACCTCCTTGTGTTCCTGCATAACAGGATCCTGGGGCCTCACTCGCCCCCTGATTCCCCTGTCCCAGTATCTAGCAGTTGAGTGACTCCCTCCTGTTCCTGTGTCCCAGTATCGAGCGGTTGAGAGACTGCCTCCAGTTCCTGTGTCCCAGCCTCAAGCAGTTGAATGACTGCCTCCTGTTCCTGTGTCCATGTCTCGAACAGTTGAATGACTGCCGCCTGTTCCTGTGTCCCTGTCTCGAGCGGTTGAGTGACTGCCTCCTGTTCCTGTGTCCCAGTATCGAGCAGTTGAATGACTCCCTCCTGTTTCTGTGTCACAGTATCGAGCAGTAAATATATATCCAATAATATATCCAACACAGCAGTGCTCCAGCAATGCTCTCACATGCAGGGAAGAAAGATTAATAAGATTGAAAGATTTATAATCGATCCCTCAGCAAACCTTATCCATTGTATTCAAACTGAATAGATTCTCCCTTTCTTTATGATATATAACATGATGTACGGAATTGGTTAACTGAATCTGTTTGTTTGGTGATTGTGATTAATGTCAGTCACAGTGAATTATAATTATCCCAGTGGGGGCTGTCCATCTTTTAATCATAAATGGGCTCAGATCAATATGTCATCCCATGGTATGAGTGGGAGCAACACGGACAGCACCAACAGGGATCACCAGCTCCAGAGAGAAGGGGAAGAGAGATCAGAATCTGAGAACATTAAAATGGAATTTTCCAACAATGGATTAGAATCTGAAAACAATAAACTGCAATGTTCCAACAATGGACAGGAGTTTATCCGGTTATGTTTCAACTCTTTCTACATATTACTGATGGCCATTATCACTGCCGATCAAATATGCACTTTACATCATTCAATTTTTTTTTAGAGCTGAAAATGTGTTGCTGGAAAAGCGCAGCAGGTCAGGCAGCAACCAAGGAACAGGAGAATCGACATTTCGGGCATAAGCCCTTCTTCAGGCTTATGCCCGGAACATCGTTTCTCCTGTTTCTTGGATCCTGCCTGACCTGCTGCGCTTTTCCATCATTGCATTTTCAGCTCTGATCTCCAGCATCTGCAGTTCTCACTTTCTCCTCAATATTTTTGATATCCTATCCTGGCTATTGTTGGAGTCCACAGTAAGTTTCACTGTCCATTTATTATTTGCATTAACCATGTGCAACTGCATTACTGTTCTTTTGAATTACTCTACTCTGTAAACATTCACTCTCCAAACCACCAGGAACAACAACAGTGAACTTGTTTCATTCTTTCTCTACTTCTTTAGTTCTGACACTGCGCCTTGTGGGGTGACCTACTCAGTTTCAGCTATGAACCAGGATTCATTGTATCACTGCCCTTGCTACTTAAATATTGAAAGCTTGGAGGACACTATCTTCTGTTCTGGTTACAAATTCCATTTCCTTCCTCTGACTCCATCTCACCCCTGGCCAATTACTGAGGCTGAAACAGATGAGTCACATCTATGATGATCCCTTTAGCCACGAGCTGATTACAGACACCGTATCCTGACCATTTTTAATTTTAACTATCAACACCTGCAGAATGTACTTCGCTAGTTCATCCCATCTGCTATTTGAACTTTGAGCTGTGAAATACAGTCTTAATGAAGCCAATAATCTGCTGCTGACTCTCTCAGCTTCAAACCTGCCAAAGCAAATCGGAGTCCGACACTCCATGGCTTGTATCTAAACGCAGACGGTGTCTGGGATGGTTCTGTGAGGCAGATTCACAATTCGAAGTAATTAGCCATTTCAACTGATCTGGCAATAATTTTGCAAGAATCTGGCAATAATGAATGTTTCCATTCTTGTGATTGGACCCACCACTGTCTCACTTCTCTAATTACTCCCACTCCCCTGTCTCCTTATCCATATTTTCACAACATGTTATCAGTTAATTCATTGTTTGTTTTTCTGTACCTTTCCCTGGTGTTGATTTTTTGGCTCCCGAATATATCAAGCATTGGTATTGTGAAGCTCAGAAACAATGAAATAGTATGTGTCAGGCTGTTGCTTCATGTTGTGTAATGGGATCCATCAGCTTTGAGACATTCCTATGAAACTTGGTCTCTGCCTGTCCACTGGAAGCCTGTTTGTCCCTTTGTCGTTGGCACCAACGACATAGGCAGGAAGAGGGGTGGGGAGGTCATTCAAGAGCTCAAGGAGTTAGGCTGGAAGCTAAAAGCTAGGACAGACAGAGTCGTCATTTCTGGGTTGTTGCCGGTGCCACGTGACAGAGAGGCAAAGAATAGGGAGAGAGTGCAGTTGAACACGTGGCTGCAAGGATGGTGTAGGAGGGAGGGCTTCAGATATTTGGACAATTGGACTGCATTCTGGGGAAGGTGGGACCTGTATAAACAGGACGGGTTGCACCTGAATGAGAAGGGCACAAATATCCTGGGGGGTAGGTTTGCTAGCACTCTTCGGGGGGGTTTAAACTAATTTGGCAGGGGGATGGGATCCGTACTTGTAGTCCAGCAAGTAAGCTAGCTGTGTGTCAGGATGCCCAAGACTGTAGGGAGGCTGTGGAGAAGGTAGCACGGACAGGGACTACTTGCGGACACAGAGATGGGCTCAAGTGCGTATACTTCAACGCAAGGAGTATCAGAAATAAGGTGGGTGAACTTAAGGCGTGGATCGGTACCTGGGACTACGATGTTGTGGCCATCACGGAAACATGGATAGATGAGGGACAGGAATGGCTGTTGGAGGTTCCTGGTTACAGATGTTTCAGTAAGATTAGGGAGGGTGGTAAAAAGGAGGGGGGTGGCATTGCTAATTAGAAATGGTTTAACGGCTGCAGAAAGGAAGTTTGAGGGGGATCTGCTTCTGGAGGTAATATGGGCTGAAGTCAGAAATAGGAAAGGACCAGTCACCTTGTTGGGTGTTTATTATAGGCCCCCCAATAGCAGCAGAGATGTGGAGAAACAGATTGGGAAACAGATTTTGGAAAGGTGCAGAAGCCACAGGGTCGTAGTCATGGGCGACTTCAACTTCCCAAATATTGATTGGAAGCTCTTTAGATCAAGTAGATTGGATGGGGCGGTGTTTGTGCAGTGGGTCCAGGAAGCTTTTCTAACGCAGTATGGAGATTGTCCAACCAGAGGGGAGGCCATATTGGATTTGGTACTCGGTAATGAACCGGGACAAGTGGTGGGCTTGTTAGTGGGTGAACATTTTGGTGATGGTGACCACAATTCTGTGACATTCACCTTGGTTATGGAGAGAGATAGGTGCGCACAACAAGGTAGATTTTATAATTGGGGGAAGGGAAATTACGATGCTGTAAGACAGGATTTGAGGAGCATACGTTGGGAGCATAGGCTGTCAGGGAAGGATGTGGTGGAAATGTGGGACTTTTTCAAGGAGCAGATACGATGTGTCCTTGATATGTATGTACCGATCAGGCAGGAAAGAAATGGTCGTGTGAGGGAGCCTTGGTTGGCGAGGGAGGTTGAATGTCTAGTAAAGAGGAAGAGGGAGGCTTACATAAGGTTGAGGAAACAGGGTTCAGACAGAGCAGTGGAGGGATACAGGATAGCCAGAAGGGACCTGAAGAAAGGGATTAGGAGAGCTAAGAGAGGGCATGAAAAATCCTTGGCGGATAGGATCAAGGATAACCCCAAGGCATTTTATGCATATGTGAGAAACCTGAGAATGACGAGAACGAGGGTAGGTCCGATCAAGGACAGTAGTGGGAGACTGTGTATTGAGTCGGAAGAGATAGGAGAGGTCTTGAACAAGTACTTCTCTTCAGTATTTACGAACGAGAGGGACCGTATTGTTGAAGAGGAGAGTGTGAAACGGACTGTTAAGCTGGAAGAGATACCTGTTAGGAAGGAAGATGTGTTGGACATTTTGAACAACTTGAGAATAGACAAGTCCCACGGGCCTGACGGGATATATCCTAGGATTATGTGGGAAGCAAGAGAGGAAATTGCAGTACCGTTGGCAATGATCTTCTCCTCTTCACTGGCAACGGGGGTGGTACCAGGGGACTGGAGAGTAGCGAATGTTGTGCCCCTGTTCAAAAAAGGGAATAGGGATAACCCCGGGAATTACAGGCCAGTTAGTCTTACTTCTGTGGTAGGCAAAGTAATGGAAAGGGTACTGAGGGATAGGATTTACGAGTATCTGGAACGGCACTGCTTGATTAGGGACAGCCAGCACGGATTTGTGAAGGGTAGGTCTTGCCTTACAAGTCTTATTGAATTCTTCGAGGAGGTGACCAAGCATGTGGATGAGGGTAGAGCAGTGGATATAGTGTACATTGATTTTAGTAAGGCATTTGATAAGGTTCCCCATGGTAGGCTTATGCGGAAAGTCAGGAGGCATGGGATAGAGGGAAATTTGGCCAATTGGATAGAAAACTGGCGAACCGGTCGAAGGCAGAGAGTGGTGGTAGATGGTAAATATTCAGCCTGGAGCCCAGTTACAAGTGGAGTTCCGCAGGGTTCAGTTCTGGGTCCTCTGCTGTTTGTAATTTTTATTAATGACTTAGATGAGGGAGTCGAAGGGTGGGTCAGTAAATTTGCAGATGATACGAAGATAGGTGGAGTTGTGGACAGTGAGGAGGGCTGTTGTCGGCTGCAGAGGGACTTAGATATGATGCAGAGCTGGGCTGAGGAGTGGCAGATGGAGTTCAACCCTACCAAGTGAGGAAGGATATGGCAGGTTACAGCGGGATATAGAGAAGCTGCAGAGCTGGGCAGAAAGGTGTCAAATGGAGTTCAATGTAGCTAAGTGTGAAGTGATTCACTTTGGTAAGAGTAATAAAAAGATGGATTACTGGGCTAATGGCAGATTACTTGGTAGTGTGGAAGAGCAGAGGGATCTTGCTGTCCATGTACACAGATCTCTGAAAGTTGCCACCCAGGTAAATAGTGCAGTGAAGAAGGCATATGGCGTACTGGCTTTTATTGGTAGAGGAATTGAGTTCCGGATTCCTGAGGTCATGCTGCAGTTGTATAAGACTCTGGTGCGGCCGCATCTGGAATATTGTGTGCAGTTTTGGTCGCCATACTATAGGAAGGATGTGGAGGCACTGGAACGGGTGCAGAGGAAGTTTACCAGGATGTTGCCTGGTATGGTAGGAAGATCCTATGAGGAAAGGCTGAGGCACTTGGGGTTGTTTTCTTTGGAGAAAAGAAGGTTTAGGGGTGATTTGATAGAGGTGTACAAGATGATTAGGGGGTTAGATAGGGTTGACAGTGAGAACCTTTTTCCACGTATGGAGTCAGCTATTACAAGGGGGCATAGCTTTAAATTAAGGGGGGGTAGATATAGGACTGATGTTAGGGGTAGGTTCTTCACTCAGCGAGTCGTAAGTTCATGGAATGCCCTGCCAGTAGCAGTAGTGGACTCTCCCTCTTTATGGGTATTTAAGCGGGCATTGGATAGGTATATGGAGGATAGTGGGTTAGTGTAGGTTAGGTGGGCTTTGATCGGCGCAACATCGAGGGCCGAAGGGCCTGTACTGCGCTGTATTCTTCTATGTTCTATGTTCTAAGTGTGAGGTTGTCCATTTTGGAAGAACAAATAAGAATGCGGAATACAGGGTTAATGGTAGGGTTCTTAGTCAGGTGATGGAACAGAGGGATCTTGGGGTCTATGTACATAGATCTTTGAAGTGTGCCACTCAGGTGGATAGAGTTTGTAAGAAGGCCTATGGTGTATTATCGTTCATTAGCAGAGGGATTGAATTCAAGAGTCGTGAAGTGATGTTGCAGCTGTACAGGACTTTGGTTTGTCCACATTTGGAGTACTGTGTGCAGTTGTGGTCGCCTCACTTTCGGAAAGATGTGGAAGCTTTGAAGAGGGTGCAGAGAAGATTTACCAGGATGTTGCCTGGAATGGAGAGTAGGTCATACGAGGATAGGTTGAGAGTTCTCGGCCTTTTCTCCTTGGAACGGCAAAGGATGAGGGGTGACTTGATAGAGGTTGATATTATGATCAGAGGAATAGATAGAGTAGACAGTCAGAAACTTTTTCCCCGGGTGCAACAGAGTGTTACAAGGGGACATAAATTTAAGGTGAACGGTGGAAGGTATAGGGGAGATGTCAGGGGTGGGTTCTTTGCCCAGAGAGTGGTGGGGGCATGGAATGCGCTGCCCGTGGGAGTGGTAGAGTCAGAATCATTGGCGACCTTTAAGCGGCATTTGGATAGGTACATGGATTGGTGCTTAATCTAGGTTAGACGTTCGGCACAACATCGTGGGCCGAAGGGCCTGTTCTGTGCTGTATTGTTCTATGTTCTATGTTCTATGTTCTAGATGATCGTTTGGTCAGTTACATGAGGAAGCCCCTCGGGTATTATTGTAAAGGACTGGGCGTCTAACTTGTAGCTGAGCGGTTCTGACTGACTTCTGTTACTGAAAAGTCAGTGGAGGTGCTGCAGATGGTTCGCTGGGAGTTGTGCTGTGAGCTGCCTCAGACATTCAGAGAGACCTGAGGATTTTGTGATTCAACTCTGGATGGAGTAAGGGGAGTGTATGACAGCATCTCGGTCTGTAACATGAACAACAAATGGAGCAGTGGCTGCAGAGAGGAGAAGCTCTGATATGATGGTGTGAGTGTGTGTGGAGAAGTGAATCTGCCAAATCTGTCTATGTTTTAACAAGGATACGTGCATCCTCTCGCTCTCCCCCATAAATACACCCATGCACTCTCTCCCTCTCCTCCCTGCACACAAACACACTCCCCCTCCCTCACATGCACACGCACATACTCCCCTCTCTCACACGTATGCACACCCTGTCTTTCTCCCCCTCACGCAGACACTCCACCTCGCTCTCAAACACACATATCCGCATGTACGCAAACACACATGCTCGCACACACACACACACACACACACACACACGCGCGCACGCATAAATCTGGGGTGAATTTGTATTTGCCGATGTGTAGTTGCAGATACATTATATTTTGTCAAAAAATGTATAATTTGTATACAGTCAGTCAATGCGGTATTTTATAAACTCCTACTTTGGAAATGAACCCAGACTGAATCCAGGTGAAGACACAGACAGACTCCAAACAAGAACTCACTGTAAAATACATTGCCTGAGTGGAGGGGTCACCTCCTTTACATCGATAATACCTGAAGGTGTCCCCAGGCACTGATTTGAAATAAATTCTTGGATTTGCATATTACTCAATCAAAACCTTCATCTCCATTCGAACCGATTAATGATTTAGGAACTATCTTTGATGTGTTCAATTAATGCACACGAGTTGTACAAACCTTTGATCTTTCCTCATAAATTCTGTTTCTAAGGTCTCTCTCTAACACCTGATGAAGGAGCAGCGCTTTGGAAGCTTGTGTTTGCAAATAAACCCGTTCGACTATAACCTGGTGCTGTGTGATGATTGACCTTGTCCAACCCAGTCCAAAGCCAACACTTCCATATCATGGTTTTTATTGGTTAGCCAATATTTGCTCTAAGCAAATACATTTTCCTAACCTCATGTGCCTTGTATTTGATATTAATCTTTTGTCAGGCAGTTTATGCATTTCTTTCTGAAAGTCCAGATATAATCCATCATTCGGATCCCATTTGTTCTTCTTGCTTGTCGCATTTTTTATGAAAAAAGTTAAGCAAATCATTCAAACACGATTTATGCTTAATAAAACCATGTCGACTGTGATGGATTGTGCTTTGACTTTGAGAGTCTCCTGTTAATTTCTTAATTACAGAAATAAACAATTTGCCTTCAGTCCCAACCGTTTACTCATAACTTTTTCATTCCTGAGTGAAGCTGGTTATTTGAAGTTATTCCTTTTATTCTAACCTCGACAGTCCCTTTCACAATTCGTGTGTGGTAGGAACGAGGCTGTAAAAGATTGGCTCCAATTGCTGTGTAACAGGCATGAGTGGCTGATTGGACTCATTCTGTTTCTACTTTACACACCCGATGGGCTGAATATCCTCCTGGTGTTCCGACAATATAAACTCGATGGCTTTCATGCTCTGCGCCTATTCCTGACCTAATCGCTCAAGATCTCAATGTCCTCCTCCTGTTGCTCAATGACAGGTTTGGAGATGAATGGAAGCTCCCTGCTGTTATGCCAAGTTTCGAGGGTTGGATTGAGCAGGCAAGCTGTGTTGCCCACTGAAGTAGCTCAGTGGTTAGCACTGCTGCCTCCCAGCACCAGATATCTGGGTTTAATTTCAGTCTCAGTCACTGTCTGTGTGGAGTTTGCACATTCTCCCTGTTCTTGCAAGGGTTACCTTCGGGTACTCCAGTTTCCTCCCACAGTCCTAAAATGTGCAGGTTAAGTGACGGAAAATGTCAGTTTGCAGAGATTGTGCTGGGGGGATTGGGGTTTGTATGGGATGGTTTTCAGCGTATCAGTGTGTAGTCGGTGGGTCAAATGGCTTGTTTCTGCACTATAGGCATTCTATGAATAACACCTTTGTTGCAGAAATCATTTGAGGTAATAATCTCTGAGTTAATTCCAATGTCATTTCCTCAATGAGGAGATGAAAGCTAAGCACATTACTCCAGATGTGATCTCACTAACATCCTGTACAGCAGCAGCAACACATTACCAGCCTGCTGTAATGTTACCACTAAGGTTAGAACAGGCTCAGCTCTCTGAGGGAATACACAGCATTTTTGAAAATATATGTTATGTTGAC
This sequence comes from Chiloscyllium punctatum, assembly GCF_047496795.1. Classification (NCBI taxonomy): domain Eukaryota; kingdom Metazoa; phylum Chordata; class Chondrichthyes; order Orectolobiformes; family Hemiscylliidae; genus Chiloscyllium; species Chiloscyllium punctatum. Next base: position 22,898,138 of record NC_092767.1, read on the forward strand.
CTTCATTTCAAAGGGATTTGAGTCAAGGAGTAAGTGCGTCTTACTACAGCCGTACATGGACTTAGTGAGACACAATCTCGAATATTATGCAATCTTGTGTGCAGTATTGGTCTCCTTACTTCATAAAGGGCAAAATTGACATTGAGGGAGTGCAACGAAGAGTGACCAGACCGATCTCTGCGATGACAGGCTTGTTGTGGGAACAGAGTTGAGTTGACTTGGCCTGTGTTCCACAGGATTTAGGAAAATGGGTGAACTATGTGCATCACCGACAGGGCGAGGCAGTATGGAAGCAAGGATGATAAATCCCCTGGTTGGGATGGCTAAAACAAGGGCCCACATTATTAGGTACAGACAGGCCAAAGTGCATTGAGATGGGTATAAATGTCTGAACTCAGAGACCGGTGAACTTGGTGAATTCTCGACCACATTAGGCTGTGGAAGCAGAGGCGCTGAATGTAAATAAGGATTTCTAGACACTAAAGGAATGGGAAGAGAGCAGGAGTATGGTGTGGAGATAGAGGATCAGCGATCATTACAGGCAGTTCTCTGATTATGCGGCAACTGCATTCCTGTGGAACACCATATTATAGAAAACGGTGCAAGATAAATAAAGGGGCCAATTCGAAAACGAGTGTAAGCGGCAAACCTCCAATAATATCAGTAAAAATCAAAACAAAAATAATTGTCAGCCTAACACAAACGATAGCACAGTCTACACAAATCTTTAAAACATATATTGCAATGAATTAGTACTGTAAATGTAACATATTAACACTACAGTCACTGACTACAGCAATGTACCTTTCATCAAGCTCTTCACCAGACAGTGCGCGAGCTGACTGAACACGAATTCCAGTTCTCTCCAAGATTCTCCCCCAGTTTGAAATAAAGTTCCTTCTAAATGTAGACTACAAATCCCACGTTCAGGCTCACGTTCAAGGCTTTCAGAGTGGATTACATTCCTGTTTTAGCTGAACTCACCGAGGGTGCATTTTGCAGATCGAGGATCCTGCAACAGGAATTTGCTGTTCAGCGGGTGCCTGAGATGGAATCACATCACAGTGAGCGGGAGCTCGCTTGATGAAGAAAGCTGCGCAATGAAGGAGGCCCAGTGTGTTGAATGGCCTATTTCTCTCCTGATGTTTCTGTGCAGTCTGTGGAAAAGCTCTGTAAATGTTGCCACCAGCTCTCAGATGTTAGGAAGGAGGCCTCTGCAGGATCAACAGGACTGTATTTTCCGTTCTGATACTGAGGCTGGGACCGGGTGTTCTGTCCAGTTTTATCCTTTTGAGATCTTGGAGCAGTTTAATATAATTGAGTGTCTTGCTTGGCCATTTCAGAGACAATTGAATAATTTATCACATGTCTCTGTGTCTGGAGTCACTTTTAGACCAGACCAGGAAAGCACGGGAGATTCACTTCCTGAAAGTACATTGGGGAAGCAAATTGATGTTTACAATCGACTTTTTCTTCAAGATCATTATGACTGACACCAGATTTTAGATCTTGATATTTTATTAATTGTTTTTAACTTCCACCAGCTGCCAGAGCATTAGCCTTGTCTGGATTAGTAATCCAGTGACATTTCCACAACAGCACCATCTCCACATGGGGACCTACCGGAAACCACACTCAGCGGGTTATTTCTGTGCTAGTTGCCAGCTCTGACAAAAAGAATCCCCACCAATTTGGGTTTTGTGATGGGACTGATGGGGTGGTAATTGGTCAGATTGTAATTATTCCTCTTAGGGAAACTGGACATAGTTCCACATTGCCAGAGAGATGTCAGAGATGGAGCTGGAATGAAACAACTTCCCCAGGGACAGGGCATGTTGTGCAGCACAACTCTTCAGTCCTATTGCAGGAATGGAGTCACGGCCCATTGCCTTTGTCGTATCTACTGTGTTCAGCTGTTTCTTCATGTCACGTACAGCGAATCAAATTGATTAACGACTGGCAGCTGTGGTTCTGTGGGCATCATGGCGAGAGTGAGGTGGATCATCAACTCAACACTTCTGGCTGCGGATGGTGAAGATCCTTGTCTTTTACACTGATGTAAGGGCTATTCTGTTATGTAGGAAGGGGATATTTGTGGAGTCCTCTACTCCAGTGAGTTGTTTATTTGTCCATCAGCATTTATGTCTGGATGTGGTAGGACTGCAGAGCTTCGATATGATCAGCTAGTCTCGGGATCATTTCGCCCTCTCTATCAGATGCTAGTTCTGCTGTTTGGAATGTAACCAGTCAAGTACGGTGCCTTTAATAGGTTTTCATCAGGATTAGGTACAAATGATTCTAACCCTGGCATGTTCACCCACACTCGTCACTGAACCATGGATTGGCTTGATGGTAATGGTAGACTGAGCGTTGTCCTGGGGAAAAAGTTACTTATTGTGATTGAATACAGTTCTGCTGCTGCTGCCGTGATTCTACAGTACCACATGAATGCCCAGTCTGAGCTCCAATATGTACAAATAAATTCTCCTGACAATCCCCCTTTTCACACCAAGACCCATTCCCCCATCAGCCCTGTACTTAGTGCCCTAACCTGATTTCTGATGTGGCAACACTTCCAGTTTCATATTTCCATTCTGCTCAGGGTTCTTCCTGATGTCACGCCTCCAATTTGTTACATTACTCAAGCCTTCAACATATTTATCTGACTCGTTTCCATTGCTGTAATGCCATCATCTGAGTTTGAAGTGAATGTGTTTCCCTCTGTTTCTCTCCCTGACCATGATTAAGAGCTCTGTAGTCTCAGTGTTGCCACCCTTATGTATTTTCAGAACCAATGAATGCGTGCAACTTGTGTTATTGTTTACTTCCCGGTGTCAGATACTCCGTATTGGACGAGACATTTGAGCAGCTTTGACACACGCCAGTGGAACATATTCAAAAACAGAAATTGCTGAAGAAACTAAGCAGATCTGGCAGCATCTTGTGATGTGAAAGCAGAATTAATCTTTCAGGTGATGTGACCCTTCCAGAATGCTCCTAATTTTCCAGCAATATCTGTATTTTTTATTGCCAGTATCCAGAGTTATTCGTTTAATTGAAAATTGTTTTCAAGCCTATTCATTTCTGGAGTACTTCAGCAGGTGTGGCAGCATCTGCAGAGACAGAGAAACAGAGTTAGCGTTTCAAGTCCAGTGTGACATTTCTTTAGAACTGAAATGGATTGAAAACTGAGCTTTTGAATCCCTTGACGGAGTTGGGGAGTGGGTGACGGGGAAAGGAGAGTATTGCAAAATATAAACGAGCTTTGAGGAGTGGTGAACGATAAGGTGATGTGAAATGGCTTTAAATTCCGATGTAAATTGGGGAAAGGGGTTCTCTCCATTGAGTTCAAGATACAGACGACACAACCACACAAGGTCATAGGGAGGCTAGGAGAGAGAAGGTATGAAAAATGGAGAACTGTCATAATAAGGTCAGGCTCTGAAGTTATGGAATTGTATGTTAACCCCTACAGGCTACAACTTACCAAAGTGTAAAGTGAGGGTTCTGCAAATTGAGCTTGGGTTCTGCTGCATTGGAACACTGCAGCAGCCCAGGACTGAAATGGAAGCATGAGACCAAGATATGTTTTTGAAATAGGAGGCAATGAGAGGGTCAGTGGCATTCCTACAGACAGAGTGGGAGTGTTCCTCAAAGCAATCTCTTCTTTGGTTCCCCGCAGTGTAAACGAAACTGCATTTGATCAGGAATGATAAGAGTTTGTTCGGAAAAAGTACAAGGGAAACGCTGCTTCACCTGAAAGGTGTGATTGGGGTCTTTGGACAGAGAGAGGGAATAGGTGAATGGGCAAGTGATGCAGCTTCTGCAATTGCATGGGAAGGTGCCATGGGAGGAGTGGGGAAGTGTTCGGGATGATGGAGGGTGTCGCAGAGGGAATGGTCCCTGTGAAATACTGAAAGTGGATGGTAGGGGAAGATGTGTTTGATGGTGCTGTCCTGCTGGAGGTGATGGAAGTGGCGGAGGATGATTCTATGAATGTGGATTCTAGTGCAGTAGGCAGTGAGGACAAGGGGAGGTCAATCTTTGCTCTGGGAAGGAGGGGTCGGAGTAAGGGGAGAAGCGAGGGAGATGGAACAGTCACAGCTGAAGGATCGGTCCATCAGTGTTAGAGGATTTCTCGTTTGAGAGAAAAGGTGGCAAATATGAAGCTTCCCACTGGACTGTTGCATCATCGAACAGGAATGATAGAGCCAGAGAAAGTGTGAGAATGGCGTCATTCTCAGCTGATCATGTGTTCAGCCACATATGGAGGTCCCGGCAAATGATTGAAAAGAGCAAGACATTTCAATTGTAGAATTATGTCTTATATCTGAACAAAACCAGAATGCGAAAATAAACCCAGTTTAAGGTCAGTAGATGTGTGGGGGAGACATGTAAGCAGATACTTCATAACGCTCAGCAATGATGGACTCTGGTCAAAAAGAAGATGGTATGAAGATGTGAAGATGAACCATCCATGATGCATTTAGGCTGTGAAGGATAACTAACCAATCACAAGCTAACGAATTCAGATTGATGAGCTCGAGCATTGACCATATTTGGGATGTTCAGTTTTGGAACCAGAAGCAGTTAGTAAAAAACAAAACATAAACAAAAATTTTCCAAAACTGGAAAGATTTTTTTTTAAAAAAACGACTAGCTACAATTGTTTTACCAAATCGATTTAAAAAAAAACGTTGATGATGTCTGTGTGACCCTTGTAAGAAAGGCAGGAAATTATATGTGGGGCACCTGTAGGATGTGACTGGGGAATTGTTTTCAGGGAACAAGCAGAGAATTTATAACAGTATTTTACAACGTTCCTCACAGGGGAAATCAAAATGAGTTTCAATGTTATAAACAAAATTGTAGTCGGATGGAACACTGTGTCTAACAAAAGGAACAAGGCTTTTCACAAACAGATAAGACCAAGGGTTGACAACTCATCAGCAATTCATAGCTGATCTTAATAGAAGTGGTTCCAGAGTGACTGGTGGCACGGTATGAAATATAACTCTCTGGATTACTGGAGTTTCCAGCAAAACTGGAGAACCTCCAAAGTGGTGTCTGTCTTCAAGAAGAGATGAGTCTCCAAATGTTTAGGTGCTACCATTATCTGAATACTGGAGCATATTTGAGAAGCTTAATGACCACTGCTCCTTCCCCTGATGTGTTACACACTGGGGGACAAACGTTTTGCTTAAGTTGGTAATTATTTTGAAAATTATCTGGAACATTGCACAAACGACATCATAGAGAGAATTGTAGAAATTTCATTCTCCAGAACATTTCTTAAACATGTATGGGTATTGCGTAGGTGTGTGAGTGAGTGAGTGTGTGTGTGAGAGAGAGAGAGATAGAGAGGGAGAGAGAAGGTGATGCATGCAGTAGTGAGAGTGATGGAGTCTTATTCGGGGGCAAGGTGCTATAACAGACATTCAGTGAGTATGAAGGAGTAGAGAGAATACGGCGACCTTTATCCTGCCAGAGCGGGGACGTTATTGATGCTTGTCGCGTATTGCTGGACATTTCTTCAGTCCGCAGATATTGCACTGAGCTGGGTGTTGAACTCAGAACATGCCTGGTGGGCCTGATCGCGTGTAAGTGATGTGTGGGAGTGAGCAAATTCCTTCTCTTCCTGTGTAATAGGCGGGAGGGACTGAATGAGCTACCACACATCCTGTCCAATAGTTTCATGGGCTAAATAACTTCCCCGTATTCGTGTGAACTCAGATTGTGGTGCTGAATGAGCACCTCCGTTTACTGTGAAAATGGTCAGTGATTACCATTGCTGTTACATGAATGTTACCCAGGCTTTAGAAGCATGATCTTGAATGGTGTCCTGTTCTAGTTGCACATGGTCACTGACTACTTCAAGAGCTGAGTAGGGATAACTTGTTCTGAACATGATGCAAACTTCTGTGAATATCCTCACTTCTGCTCAGTTTGGACTCAATGGGCTGAATGGGATCCTCCCATACTGTAGGTATTACATAATGACCGACTGGAGATGCCTGGGCTGAGGGATCTTCTACAAATGTGTCCCATGGGTGAGATGATTGATGTCTGGCGGTGATAAACATCTTCCCTTGTGCTGTGAATGACTCCAAACAGTGGAGAGATCACAATCGATTCTCATTAAGTGCGATTTTGCTCAGGCTCCTTGATGTCATCTTCAGTCTAATACTGCCTTGAGTTCAGGGCCAGTCTCTCTTACCTGAGCCCCTGTGTTCCCTCTTTTGTTCATATCAGTAGGTCATGATGTTGAAACAGAGAATGTTTTCTTCATACAGAGGGTAGTGAATGTCAGAAATTCTCTGACACAGAGAGTTAGGGGAGCTAGATCACTGAAAGGGCCCAGTGGTGTTCTGCAGGGATCAGTTTTGGGACTTCTGCTCGTTGTGACTTTTATAAATGACTTGGATGAGGAAGTGGAAGGGTGTGTTAGCAAGTTTGCTGATAACACGAAGGTTTATAGAGTGGTACATAATATGGAGGGCTGTTGTAAATTGCAATGGGACATTGCATAATGCCAATCTGGGTTAAGAAGCGGCAGATGGTGTTCAAGTTGGAAAAGTGTGGAGTTCAAATTGGAAGAGTGAATTTTAATGCAGAATACAGGGTTACGGGCAGGATTCTTGGCAGTGTGGAGGAATATAGTGATCTTGGGTTCCATATCCTTCGATCCTTCAAAGCTGCGACCTAAATTGACTGGGTTGTTAAGAAGGCGAATGGTGTGTTAGCTTTCATTAACGGGGGATTGATTTTAAGAGCCACGAGGTTATGCTGCAGCTCAATAGAGCCATGGTTGTACCACACTTGACATATTGTATCCACCCAATCATAGGAAGGATACGGAAAATTTAGGAAGGGTGCAGAGGAAATTTAGCAGAATGCTGCCTGGACTGGAGGGCTGGTCTTATGAAGAAAGGTTGACAGAGCTAGGATTTTTATCATTGGTGTGAAGAAGGATGAGAGGTGACTTGATAGAGATAAACAAGATGATGAGAGGTTTGGAGCAAAATTTCGAGGAGAACTCAGAGGTCAGTTCTTTATAGAGAGAGTGGTGTGTGCGTGAAATGCACTGCCAGCAGTGGTATTTAGTCAGGTATATTAGAGACATGTAAGCAACTCTTACATAGGCACATGGGAGGATAGTACAGTGTAATGTATGTAGGCTCGTCTGATCTGAGAGTAGGACAAAAGGTCGATGCAACATCGAGGGCAGAAAGACCTGTACTGTGCTGTACTGTTCCATGTTCTTTCTTCTATGAAACTATTTAAACAGTGGGGTGGATGGATTTTGACCTGTCAGAAAGGTGAGGACTTTGAGGAATCGGGCATGAAAGAGGATTTGAGATCTAGAGCAGATCAGCCACGATCTTAGTGAAGGGCAAGGCAGGATTGGGGTTTGAACGATTTGCTCCTGTTTCTAATGTACTCCCATTCTGTTATTGGAAAGTTAGTGGCTGTTATTTTCCTGGAAGGTCTCTTATTGAATATTGCAGTCAGCGAGACCAGAGGATTCTGTGAGCCATCTCTAGGTAAGGTTTGGGGACTGTATTAACAGTGAATCTTGGTCTACAACATGAACAACAAATGGGGAACAAATTGCAGAGAGGGGTAGCTCTGTAAAGAGAGATGAGTGGCATCTTTCATATCCAGTCTGAGTTTTCAAATTCTAATTTCTAAATCTCCCAAACCCTGTGGGGAAGTCTTCAGGGACTGAATGGTCTTACTTGTTCCTGTGTACCAGGTTATAGCAGTAAGTGGACATCAACTGCTCCTGTCTAGCAGATATGAGGGGCTGAATGCAACACAGAGACATGGGACTGAGGAGCAGGAATGGGTCATTCGACACTTTGAGGCTTCTCCACCAGGCACTAAGATTGTGGTTGATCAGGTTGTGATCTCAGCCCCACTTTCTTGTTTGTATCCCATTATTACTTCTCTACTAACTCAGCTTTGACTAAATGTAAGCAAAGAGGAATGTCAAACTTCTGGGGAAAAGAATTCCCACTTGAAAGGTCCTTTTAGAATTTTTCTCATCCCTCTGAGAGAATCAGAGAATCATACAGCATGGAAACAGATCCTTTATTCCAGCTTAACTATGCCAACCAGTTATCCCAAAGTTATCTAGTCCCATTTGCCAACATTTTCTCCATATCCCTCTGAACCATTCCTATTTCTGTACCTATCCATGTGTATTTTAAATGTGTAATTGGACCCACTGTCAACATTTTCTCTTACAGCACTTTCCATACACGCACCACCTTCTGCATGAAAATGTAACTGCTAAGGTCCGTTCTAAATCTTTCCGCCAAACCTTCAACCTGTGCCGTTTAGTTCTGGATTCCCTATCCTGGGAAAATACATTGGTCATTCAGATTATCCATGCCCCTCAGGATTTGAAAAACCAATTTCGTACCACCATTCACCCTCCGCCAATTCAGGGGAAGAGGCCTCAACCTGTTCATCCCCTTCATGAAGCTCAAACGCTCCAGTACTGGAAAATCCTTGTAAACATTTTCTGCGCCCTCTCAACATGCTCCCATCAGGAGAGCCAACCGAATTGTGCACAGTATTCTTAAAGTGGCCTCACCAGTGTCCTGTCCAGGGTTAACATGCTACATTAACTCCTGGAATCAATGTTATAACCGTTTAAGGCAACCGTGCCAAACGTGTTCTTCAAAACCCTGTCTGTCTGCGACTCCACTCTCTGTGGAACTGTGAGTCTGTACCCGTAGGTCTCTTTTTTCGGCAACATTCTCCAGTGCACGACATGGTTTAACTGACTAAAATGCAAAGCCTCACAATTATCTAAATTAAGCTCCATCTGCCAGTCCTTGGGACTTTGATGGGGCCAAGGGTGCCGCTGTACTCTGAGGTAATCTTCTTCACTGTCCGCTGCACCACTTTGTGGATGTTATCTCTAAACTAACTAACCATGCCTCTGGTATTCACATCCTAGTCATTTACATCTTTGATGAAAAGCAATGAGCTCAACACTGATTCTTTCAGCACTCCGCTGGCCTCAGTCTGGAAGACAATTCGTTATCTTCAAGACAATTTTGTATCATATGGTTAACTTTCCCTGGATTCCATGTGACCTAACCTGTTTTCGATGATGAACCATATTAAAAGCCTTGCTGAAGCCAGTGTTAAAATGTATACCACAGTGCCTTCTTCAATCTTCTTTGTCACGTTCTCAAAATACTCAAACACATTAATGATACATGATCTCCATCGCACAAAGCATGTTGAAGACCCCACACCACTCCTTGTCTTTCTAAATGCACGTAAAACCTATCCCTCAGCTACCCTGACAACAACCTACACTACATTGACGTTAGGGTCACTGAGTTGATAATTAATTGTGTTTTTGGATCACTGTTCCCTTTTCTAGTCCCACTCCACCACTGGTCACAAAAAATTCAATTATAATTATGTTAGTGATATGGCCAATGATAAGTTCTCAGGTTGTCAGGATCAGCGTCAGGGTCAGTATAAGGAACAAGTCAGACAGATTTCTTTAATCTGCTCCAACAACACGTTCACAACTAAAACAAAGTTACTCAAACTATGATGGAAAGAAGAATGAGTGGATATTGCAAATATGTACATTGGTATTTCTCTTTGAAAAATACTGAGGCATAAACACACACACACCTGTTTGATAACAAACTGGAAATGAAAATGTCTGCGAGGTTAACTTGAAAGCACTTTGTCCAAATATTACTGGAATTCATGACAAAAGGAAAATAAGAGTTTGGCCCAAATATTATCCTACTTGCAGAGTCAGAGAGTCTTACAGCATGAAGACAGGCCCTTTGGCCCAAACTGGTCCATGCTGACATAAATGTCCATCCACGCTAAGCCCATTTCTCTGCACTTGGCCCCTATGCTTATAAATCTTTCCTATCCATGCACTTGTCCAAATGCCTTTTAAATATTGTTAATGTAAATGCCTGAACGACTTCCACTGACAGCGCATTTCATATACGTACCACCTTCTGTGTAAAATTTGCCTCTCTTGGTCTCTTTTATTTTTTCCTCCACAAAACGCAAACTGATGCACTCCAGTCCTCGATTCCATAACTCTGGGAAAAAAAAAGACTGAATTTATTCACTATATCCATGCCTGTCATGATTTTGTACAGATTTTTTTAAGAACCCCACCCCCCCCCCCCCCCGCAACCACAACTCCCTCTTTCAAGAAAAATAAAGAAAAATGTCCTTCCTTGTCCTACCTCTGTCTGTAACCCAGGCTGTTGGGTCATATCAAAATCCTTGTAAATTTCGTCTGCAATCTTTCTAGTTTAATAAAATCCTTCTGACAGCAATGTGACCAAACGTAAACCCAACACTGCAAGTGCGGCCTCGTCCTGAAACGTGCAACGTACCTTCCCAACTTCCATACTCAATGCCCTTACTGATGAAGGCCAGTGTGTCAAAAGCCTTCTTCGCTTCCCTCTTTCCCCGTGACTTTACTTTCAAAGAACCGTGCACGTGCACTCCAAGGTCCCTCAGTTCCACTACACCATTTAACCAAGAAATTCCTGCCTTGATTTGACTTTCCAAAATGCAAAACTCACACTTATCTATCTTAAACTACCTTTCCCTATTCCTCAGCCCACTTCCCCAGATAATCAAGGTCCTGCTGCAATTTCTGAAAACTTCCTTCATTGTCATCAGCAAATTATGTTTGGCTTACTGGTCTATAGTTCCCAGGTATTTATTTCCTTTCCTTCTTGAATAAGGGACCAGCATTCGCTACCCTCCAGTCTTCTCGGACCTCACCTGTAGCTGATGATGATGCAAAAATATCATCCAGGGTCCTCGTAGTTTTTTTTCTCTCGCCTTATCCTGTGTTCTTTGATACATCTGGTTAGAACCAAGATTTTTACCCACCTTCCTTCATTCTAATTCATCCAACACCTCCTCTACTGTGATATGGACTCTCCCCAAGATATCACGACTACCTTCACTAAGTTCCCACACCAAGTCTTCAATTATTTCTCCACGTTAGACACAGAGGAGAAATATTCATTGAGAACCTTGAGAATTTCCTGTGGTTCCGCATATACATATCCACTTTGGTCCTTGAGGGGTCGAATTCTCACTGTGGTTATTTTCTTTTCTTTAATATACTTAAACAACCACTTTGGAGTCATCCTGACCTTCTTAGCCAAGGCTATCTCGTGCCACCTTTTCGTCTTCCTGAGACCCTTCTTCAGTAAACTCCTGTATCCCCGTATATCTCCAGGGATTCCTTTGATCCCATCTGCCTGGACCTGAGCCACATCTCTTCGATATCTCTTGTCTTCCAGGGTTCCCGCTTCATGCCGACCTTGCCCCACCACCACAGGAACGTATAAACCTTGAACTCCAGCCATCTCAATTTTAAAGGCTTCCCAGTTGCTGGAGGTCCTTTTGCCTGCAATCAAATTACTCCAATCAACACCTGCAAGTTCCTCTCTAATTCCATCAACATTGACCTTGCCCCAAGTTAGAACTTGCACTGTGTACCGGTTTGTCTGTCTCCATAACTATTTAAAGATTAATAGAACCATGGTCACTGGTCTCAAAGTGCTCCCCCACTGTCACCTCCATCACCCGTCCCACTCTCTTTCCCAAGAGTCGGTCGAGTTTGCCCATTCCCGAACAGGACCTTCTTTATACTGCATGAGGAAAGTTTCCTCAACACACTTAATACATTCACCCCATTTAAACCCTTATTTCTATGTCAGTCCCAGTCTATGTTCACAAAATTAAAATGCCCTACTATGACAATCCTATTGCCCTACAAGTCTCCCCAATCTCTCTGCATATTTTTGTTCCTCTCACTCCCATTGACTATTTGGGGCTCGATAGTACAACCCAAAAAATGTCACCATCCCCTTCTTATTTCGTAGCTCCGCCCATAAAGCCACACTGATGATCGTCCAGCTATTTTATCTCTGATCCCTCCCTTGTATCACTAGCAATCCTCCCTGCTAGGATACTGCCCCCTCACTTCCAGTTCAGGTATACCCGTCCCCCCTGAACAGGTCACATATGCCCCACGAAAGATCCGAACGATCTAAAAGTCTATATCCCTCCCATGTACCAATCCTTTCGCCACGCATTCATCTGCCATAACGTCCTGTTCTTACCCTCACTAGCACATAGCACTGGACGTAAAACGGATATTACCACTGTCATCGTCCTGGCTTTTATCCTTTTTCCGAGCTCACTATAATCACTCTGCAGGACCTCTTCACTATTTCTACCTCCGTCATTTTGTAACAACGTGCGCAATGACTTCTGGCTGCTCCCCCACCCCGGTGAGAACGTTCTGCAGCCACTCTCAGACATCCTGGAACCTGGCATGTGGGAGGCAACATACCATCCTGGAGTCCCATTTGCAGTCACAGAATTTCCTGTCTGTTCCCTTCGCTATTGAGTCTGACTAATTGCTTCTGAAGTTATTCTGCTCGCACAACCTTCTGATAATGGGATTTCTTCCTAAAACAGTTGGATTTGGCTGAATTCCCTTTGCTTCAAGCAGTGGGGAGATTCCAATGAATCCTCATCATGAATCCTCCATGGTGATAAAACCGACGGGGCTTTTTTGTTTAGCTCGCACACATTGCTGTGATGAGGGACGGAAAAGAGAAAGGGAGGAGCAGACTGTTCCTTCTCAGATAGGTTACATTTTTCCATCCTAAGTTGAATCAATAATGTTAGCAGAACTCAGACTGGACTATGTGTGCTCTCCTTGAACGTTGTCTGAACATTATGACTCCATCACATTCCGTGCTCCATGCAGCTGCATCATTGCTCCTGTCGTACACAGAATTATTTCATTAATAAATAATGATCTTTTTTTTATATTTGAAGATGCGTTTATATGTACCTGCGTAATATAAAAATAAAATGTTTAATGTATTCACAATATCTGCATTAAAATGAATGTGTCTTATCTTAAACAAGTACAGAAATTTCTGGAAAAGCTCAGCAGGTCTGGCAGCATGTATGAAGAGAAATGAGAGTTAACGTTTCTGGTCCAGTGACCTTGCTTCAGAAACTGTCTTATTCTCCAATTACTTCCCCAGTTTTCTTTTCTCCCACACAAGCGAAAATATCCATCAGGTGTTTACCAGCTACTCTCTCCTCATGATCGTATATGGTCAATAAGAACATCTCTCATTCTCAGGCATAAACTGTTAGTCCTTCATCACATATTGCGTTCATCACTAGGCCGAGTAAAGAGAAACATCTTTGAAAAATTTGAAAACCGTTTAGCTTTTTTTCCATTTGGTGTGTCATAACTTCAAACAATACATCAGATGTGGTCTCAGCAATGTCCTTTGCTGATACACGAAAACATCGCTAAATTCAAACCCGACCCCTTGCATGAAACAGCATCATTCCGTTTCCCTTCCAAATCATTTGCTGCATCTTCACAGGAACTTGATGTGTTTCATGTGCTAATACACACAAATCCCTCTGCGCCACCGAGTTCTGCATTTTCCCTCCATTTAAATTATTTACTGCTATTTTGCCATTCTCCCAAAACACCAAGTTCCAGTCACCCACATTGTACTGATTGTTATTTTGTTGCAAGTTTACTCACTGCCCTCCCCTTCTGTATCCCATTGCAGACGCTCTGCCTCCACTTGACATCTTATTGAATGTTTATCCTGATGTAAGAGCAAACTGAGCTCCAATATATTCAGCCTCTTCATCCAAGGCATTAAACTAGATTGTATACTGTTCATAAACTCATATTGATCCTTGAAGAATTCTACTAGTTACAGATTTCCAACCAGAAAACAAGTAATTATCTCACATCTGTATTTCAGGCTAGCTAACCAGGGCTCCCTTGTTCCTTTGTAACTGTCCAGAAAGGTTGTATGGCCTTCTGCTGTGCGGTATAATTTAGTCAATGTGTTGAATGACTATATTATTTTCCTGTGTAACTCCAGAGATGACAGAATTGCCTCCTGCTGTCTCATTTTAACAATTCTGACTGGCTGAAAGGGGTCTTCCTCTCTCTCTCTGTGTAACAGCCTCGAGATGTGAACTGGGAGGGCCACACGTGGGATAGGAGCAGCGGTAGACCATTCGCCCCTCCAGCCTGCTGCACAATTTAGAAGCATCATGGCCGGTCTGACTGCAGGTGACCACACCCTTCCTGTCTGTTCCTATTACATATTGACTCTTCTGTCCATCAAAGATCACTTAAGGTCAGCCCTGAACATCTTCAATGACCCAGTCTTCACATTTCACTGGGGATGACCGCGCCATAGGTCGCACAGTCTGAAGGAGAAAGGAACGTTATCTCAATGTTAATGGGAGACCGTTTAATTTGAAAGTGTGTTAACCTCACAGAAAGTTACCTCCTCTTTTCAGAAATAAGGGCAAAACCAATCGGAACAGTCATAGACCATTCAGCCCACAGTCCCATTGACTGCTAAAGTATTTATCAAAGTTAGCCTCCATTGCACCCTTGGGAAAATATTCCTGCCATCTTTCGGCCATACAGCTGAGGAAATTGAAGTATGGCCATTTCACCCATCAACTCTACTTTGCTCTTCGGTCCTGCCTGACATGTTTCTCAACACAATTCTCCCGCCTTCTCACTGTAACTCTGGATCCATGTTTTAATTTTTAAATATCTATCTCTGAATTAAAGGCATGGCTTTAGCTGGTGTCGCCATATGTCTGTGTGTGTGTGTATGTGTGTGTGTGTGTGTGTGTGTGTGTGTGTGTGTGTGTGTGTGTGTGTGTGTGCGTGTGTGTGTGTACATTTGTTTCATGCTGAAAATGTGTTGCAGGTCAGGTAGCAACCAAGGAACAGGAGAATCGACGTTTCGGGCATAAGCCCTTCTTCAGGAATATAGTCATTCCTGAAGAAGGGCTTATGCCCGAAACGTCGATTCTCCTATTCCTTGGATGCTGCCTGACCTGCTGCGCTTTTACAGCTACACATTTTCAGCTCTGATCTCCAGCATCTGCAGTCCTCACTTTCTACATCTGTTTAATGGCAGGAGACAGGGTGGTAGTGGAGGGTGGTGTGTGTGTGTTTCTCTGTATATCTGTTTAACGGCAGGAGACACAGAATGATAATCTGTGGATACATCACATGAAGGAAATTGGTGACATTGAAATGAAGCCATCATCATTAATCAAGGAAAACCCAGCTGCTTGTCTCATGTCCTTTCGAGAAGGCAACAGGACATTCTTCCCTGGTCAGACCTCTATGTGACTGCAAACGCACAGCAAAGTGTTTTACTATTTACTGTCCCGTAGCACAGCTGAACCAGCCACTCAGTACAAGATCGGAATAACATGTTGGCCTGACCAAGGCTGCACCCATCTCGTGAGGGAAGAACAAAAGGAAAGGTAGGTCCCTTCCTCTGTCTTTTTTCCTGTATGCCTTCAGCTCATTCCCATTCAGGTAGATGACCATTCCCCATTTTAAGTGCATTCTTTCTTCGTCTCTCCCAAAGCCTGATATTCACCTCTGGTGCTGCCTTTATTGATGATGACATACAGATGTAAGGAATTTCTTAATTCCACATCATTCACAGTGCATTTAGAAGGAATGAGTTTTTTTATGGCACAGGAAAGAAACGGAGATGTGTAAGTGTGGAAAAATAATTATTGTGATCAACCTTGAGAGTGTTGAAGCACACTGTGGGACATTGCAGACTGATTTTCTCTCCTTTATAAGGAATGATCACCTTGCCACAGAGAGAGTGCAATGGAGTTTCACCAGACTATTCCCCGGGAAGGTGGTACCATGAGGAGTGAGGGGAGATTAATCTTTAGTGCTGTGAGAGAATGAGAATGAGAGGTGATTGCATTGAAACTGGAGGGGGAGGGACAGTCACTCACGATGTACTAAACAAACACTGATACGGTGATAAATTCCATGGCTTCTTTACTACTCAGGTAATTCAGTCTTCGAATAAATTCTCCCCACGTTAATATAGTACAGTTGGTATGTGATCCTGCACTGAACGTCACATGAGCCATATTCCCGACAGCAGCCACAATACCTTCATTCGAAAACAGTTGCCTATTCCCACCAGCTTCTCACGTCGTCTCGGAGATGGAAGATGCCTCCTTGAGACAAGACTCAAAACTTTTCGCTTCCTTCCTCACTGCCAGCAAACCACATTAAAGTATCATGTGCACCACAGGCAAAGGAGCCACGAGCAACATCGTGAAGCCATCTTTGAGTGCAGTCTCTGCTGCATTGGTTTGTCATATTGGCGCATCAATGACAGCCTCCTAGTCCTGGATAAGTGTATCAAAGGGTTGAATGGCCTCCACCTGGTCCCATGGAGCAGGTTCAAGCGTCTAATTGAGCTCTCTCCCTGTTCCTGCTTACCATAGCCCTCCTCTTACTGTGCAACATGCGGAGGATTTAATGGGCTTTCCCTCTTCTTGTTCAGTAGTTTCGATATGATGAACAAATTCTAGATATCGATGTGCAACAAGCTTGAGGTGCTGAATAAGCTCCTCTTTTAACTGTGGAAATGTGCAGTATCTGGCCACCAACCAGAAACATTTTCCTTTGTCCTCTGAAAGACCCCAAACAGTGGGGAGGTTACACCTGATCCCCATTATGCTAAAATAATTACGTGGTCCCGATGACATCCTCAGTCAAAATTCACCATTCACTCTTTCCTGAGCCCCTGCGTTTGCAATCGGTGATAGTGTATGCGTAGGGAGTGATTTCCTGTCACAGAGGGAAATCAATGTCAGGCATTATCTGGGCTAGAGAGTTAGGGGACCCGCATCACTGAAAGTATTTAAAGTGGACGTAGATAAGAGTTTTGACCTGACAGAGAGCTGAGGGGCTTGAATAATGGGGCATTATAGAGGAATTAATGGGACTCGGCAAGATGGCGGTAATTCTGCCAAACTGCTTGCCTAACAGACAGGGCAAAGTGGTGTTTTTCTGCCATCCCTAGCCAATTTATGTGGTGGAATTAGTAGTTTAAAACCTTACACATCATATATGTGTTAATATTTGGGAGTGGGAAGGATACCAAAGGGAAAAGGAGCAGGCAAACTGCATTACAGAGGGCCCTTCGCTTCAGCACCAGGCATTCCAGAGACTGCAGCAGCAGCCTCTCCTAAACCACACCCCACCCCATCCGCCTTCCACCCCCAGGACCTAACGGACTCACAGGAATTGGCTGAGACGTTGGAGAGAGTTACCTTGAAAGTTGGGGCTGCGATTGAAGACATCCTTGGGGAGATGCGTGCCCAGGTCCAACCCATCGCATCCATGCTGCAGAAGATCCAGTGCCTCGGGGAGAGGCTAGAGGAGGTGGAGAGTCCGACTAAGGCCTCGAAAGTTGCGATGGAGTCCTCGTCCAGTTGGTTCCAGGTGCTGGAGCAAGAAGTGCAGGCCTTGCGAGACCATATCAATGACCTCGAAAATAGAGGTCAGAGGATAAATCACAAATTGCCAGGCCCCTGGAAGGTGAGCAGCCAGTCAGGTACATTGAAAGCTGGGTGTCAATCTTTTTGGGCCTTCACGTCGAGTCTAGCAGGCTTCAGATTGAAAGGGCTTATTAGGTTGCAGTGCACAGGTCAGGGCCAGTGCAGCACCCCTGCTTGGTCCTAGTGCACTTCTATTCATATGAACACAAGCAATAAGTCATAGAAGTTTCCAGATCCGTAGGAAAACATCCGCAGGCGCTGCTCTACAAGGGATCAAAAATCATGTTTTACTAGGATTTCTCTGCAGCTGTTATTCAAAAGAGGAAATCCTTCAATGAAGTTAAAAAGAGGCTGAGGAACATGTGCATCCAATACTCCATGAGATACCCCGCAGTACTTCGTTTCAGCCACGAGGAGTCAGTTTATACATTTGACTCAGCGGGTAAGGCTAAAAACTTTGTGGGCACTTTAAAAAAGACGGATTGGCCTGAAAAATACGGTTAATGTTTGCTCTCTTTTCTTTCTTTCCCCATGTTTTTCCTTCCTTTTTTTATTCCTTTCTTTCTCCCTAATAATTTCCTTTTTGGAAAGGTGGTAAATGACTTTGGAATAAGTTGTTACTTTTTTTTTAATAACGAGATTTTCTGATGGGAAATTTTGTGGATGTTCTTTGTTGTCTCTCCCCCTTTTTTGTTGTTCTACTTCTCTTTTAGTCACAAGTACGGGTGACGTGAAGCCAGGGACGGGTGGATTGTTCAACCTTGCTTTGTGTTTTTTTTTCTGTTGATTGAAGGATCATCTCCTTGTATTTTTTTTTTCTGGACTAAGGCTGGAGCACAGTCCGGGTTTGAAGGAACTGTGAAGAAGGGGATGTGAAGGGTGAGTCCCCTCTATGGGCAGGGCGAAGAGTCTTCCATTCAAGGTTTTATAGTTGGCTTTCTTTGTAGTTTGTTTGGTAACAATAGTTGTTCATAGTTATGCTAGAGTAGTTTTTGTATATATAGTTTTTCAATTCTATGAATCTTTCTTTACTTATGCTCGGTGCTTTGTAAGCAGGGTTCTCCCTCCGAGGGGTTCAAGGTTGTCTGAAAGAGGATATGGATAAGTGTTTATTAAATGGTGCACCTGGAGCATTACGGGAAGTCATTCGCCTGTTAAAAGGCAAAAAAGTGCTTTCTAGCCTTAAGAGGAAAAGGGTTGATATCATTTTGTTGCAGGAAATCCATCTTGATGTTGGGAACATCTAAAATTACAACGGGGGGTCATGACCGGATATTCTTTTCATCCTTTATTAATACAAGTAGGGGAGTGGCCGTACTTATCTATAAAACTCTTCCGTTCACATTATTCGAGCAGGTGAAAGATGAGCAGGGACGGTTTGTGATACTTAAAGCCCTGATACATGGGAAGGAATGTGGCATTTTACACGTCTACTGCCCTCCAGTGCATCCCCTCAAAATTTTGATTAGTACTTTCTCTAATTTGATTGTTTTTGGAACACGGCACATTATTATTGGGGGGATTTTAAATGTCTTTTGGATCGACGGTGGACAGGATGCCTTGTGGGCCCCCAAAGATTTCTTCAACTGCCAAGCAGGCAGTTTACTTCTGCGAGAAGTTGGGGCTGGTGGATATTTGGAGATGATTTAACCCTACCGGCAGTGACTTCACCTTTTTCGCAAACCCACATAAATGTCACATGAAGATTACCCTCTTTCTGGCTGCCTCGGCTCTTCTGGATTCGATTATGGGTTGTAAAATTGGGAATATATCTCTCATCACGGGGCAGTATATTTGGAGGTTAAGGCCAAGAGTGAAGGGTTAGATTTGCAGCAGTGGCATTTGGGTCCCTTTCTCCTTAAGGATTCAAAATTTGAGCAATGCCTTTTGAAGGAGTTTCAGGAATTCTTGACTATCCACTCAGGCATGGCAAGTCGTCCGTACACGCTATGGGAGACTGCTAAGGCCTTTGCTAGTGGATTAGACATTTCCTGTTTGGCCAGCCAGAAATGACAGAAGGAGGAACAGCAGCGTCTACTTGAGACACAATTGAAAGCTGCGAAGATGGCCCATTTTGCATGGCCTTTGGTCACTAACCTACAGCAGATCATGGCCCTTCGGGCTGCCTTTAATTCAATACTCACACAAAACGCAAAGAAAGAACTTTATTTTCCTAGACAAAGAATGTTAGAATATGGGGATAGGCCAGGGCAGTATTTAGCATATCTGACTCGGAAAAAGCGTGCTCTCCAATCCATTACTGCAATCAGAGACAGCGCCGGGGTCCTTACATACGATGCTCAAAAGATTAATGGGGCTTTACAGAGATTTTACTTTGAATTATATCGGTCTGACGGTTGTGAAGACAGGAGGGCTAAAATGGAAACCTTTTTTAAGAAGCTTGTTATCCCACGGGTAACCTTGGAACAGGCCGCTCTCCTTAATGGCCCCTTGACAGTTCAGGAAATACAGGTCGTAGCAAGGCAACTTCAAAATGGGAAAGTGCCTGGCACTGATGGTCTTCCGGCTGAGTATGATAAAAAGTTTACAGGGATTCTGTCAGAGCGGATGTTGGAGATGAACACTCACTCGTATACGCATGAATGCTTACCACATGTTTGAGAGAAGCTAATAATTCCTTAATTCTTAAGAAGGGGAAAGGTTCCTGAGGATTGTGCCTCATACAGGCCCATCTCCCTATTAAATTCAGATTTCACGATTCTGCCCAAGGTCCTGGCGCTGAGATTGGAAAGGGTGTTGTCCCATATTATTAAAGAGGATCAGACAGGCTTTATAAGGGGCCAGAGGTCATCTAATAATATTAGAAGTTTGCTGAATGTGGTCCAAGTTGGTCAGCAACGATCGATTCAGGGGATGGTGATTTCCTTAGATGCAGAGAAAGCATTTGATGGGGTGGAATGACCATATCTTTTTTATGTCTTAGAACAGTGTGGGTTGAGTGAAGTCTTTGTTCGGTGGGTGGAGGTTTTATATCGCCAACTACTGGCCGTGCTCATCACCAACAGGTGAAGTCTGGGAATTTAATGATTGGTCGGGGTAGTCGGCAAGCCTGCCCCCTCTCACTGTTGTTGTTTAGGTTGGTGATAGAGCCGCTGGCAGAGGCCATTGGTCAGAATGTCCACATCACTGCTCCGGAAGTGGGATCGAGGGCACACAAGATTACACTGTATGTGGATGATGTCCTTTTGTTTTTATTGAACCCGATGACCTCCGTACCCCATTTTACACAATGAATCAGCTCATTTGGGGCTATTTCAGGATATAAGCTTAACTTTGCAAAATCGGAGGCTATGCCTTTGGGGAAACTTAAGGATGTGTCAGAAGTTGAAGGTGGCCCTAACTTCCCTTTTAAGTGGTCACAGGCAGGGTTCCAGTACCTACTCATTTTTATTACCCCCAAGTTTGGTCTGTTATTCCGGACTAACTTTGCTCAATTACTCGACAATATTAGGTGAGATCTCCAGAGATGGGAGGCTCTTCCAATGTCAAAGCAGGGCTGATTATCTTTCATTACGATGAATGTTCTTCCTCGTTGGCTTTATCCCATGCGTATGCTCCCTATACCTTTTCGCAGGTCAACGCTGTGGAAGCTTCTGGGGTGGTTTGGTTCCTTTGTCTGGCATCGTGGGTGGCCCCTCATCAAACTTACTAAATTGCAGTTGCCTCAAGGAGGGGAGGAGTTGATTTCCCAGATGTCAGAAGGTATCAATGAAGTTCCCTGCTGTCCTTCATCTGCAAATGGGTAGGTAACGATTCAAACTCAGTATGGCTGGATATTCAGGCCTCCAAAGCAAAATGCCCTCTTATTAACCTGTTGTTCATGGATAAGATGAGGACAGTTATGGACCATTGCTGGAACCCCATTATCATCAGTACAGTCAGGGCTTGGAGGCCGATGCGTCAGATTGAGGGTTGTTTATCCAAGACTTCCCCATTAACACCTATACTTTGCATGCCAGGTTTCCGACCAGAGACGATGGACTCAGGGTTCAAACTATGGGTAGCGAGAGGAGTATCTAGTTTTGGAGACTTGTTTGAGGGGGAGGTTATGATGTCTGTTGAGTAATTGAGCTGCAAATAACGGTTGCCCAGTTGAGAATTTTTACGTTTTATTTTCAGGTTAGGGATTTCATCCAGACGAAGACTACACTTCTCACTAAGCCTTATAAGCCCGATCCAGAGACGTTGTTGCTACGTTCCACAAGCACCCTTTCGGTTAGTGCCCTCTATCACCTGCTGGTTGGCAAGGCCTGGCAGGATATTAACAGTTTATGTGAGCTCTGGGGGCAAGAGCTAGGAGTGGAGATCTCTTCTGAAACATGGGAGAACATATGGGAGAATAGTTAAAAGATCTCTATATGTAATAGGACATGCGCTACACAGTTAAAGGTTCTGCACATGGCGCATCTAGAACCAGACCATCTGGCAAAGTTTTTAAAAAGGGGCATCTTCAGTGTGTCCCAAATGTAAAATAAGTGTAGGTACACTTACCCATTGCTTCTGGTCATGGTACAGGCTCCGTGTTCACTGGAGAGCAGTGGCGGGAGAGATAGGGAGGGAATTGAGGACTGAAGTCAAAGTAGACCCGATATCTCTCCTCTTAGGTCCACCGAATTTGTCAGCTTGAGACGGGCATGAGAATAAACTAAAAATGGCAGAAATATATTATGGAGGACATTCCCTTGGACATTTTTACAAACATGGTGCACCACGCAACAGATTTTTTTTATAAATCATAGCAGCCCTACTTGAGTTACTTGGAAACAGATTTGTCGGTTGTCTTAACTAGAGCGTTTGTTTAACCAGGATGGTTAGATTTGTCAAGCACTGGGCCCTGAAGGGGGGATCTCCTGTATTAATACGGGGGGTATCTATACAATGCTCCTGTTCAGCTTTGCCATAGGGTCAGTTAGAATCGAAACGTCAGCTCTTTTCACTCCTAACAGATGCTGGCAGACCTGCTGAGATTTTGCATCATTTTCTCTTTTGGTTTCATTTCAGCATCCGCAGTAATTTGCTTTTATTTTTTGCTCCTGTTCTTCTCTTTGGGAGCTTTGCGCCGGGCATAGCTGTTTTATATTTTGTGGGTTTTTTTGTTTTCTCTTTTTGTTTTTCTTTCTTTTTTTGGTGTTGCTTTGCACAGTGATAGGGTTTGTTTTGTATTAGAGAGTAGGTTATAGTTAGGAGACAGCAGTTGTATGGTAACTTGTGTTTTTTTTTACTTTTTAACATACCGATATTTGATATTGATTGTATTTTTCAATAAATTTACCTGTTTGTAAAGTTTAAAAAATTGCTAATAAATATATTTACAAAAAAAGAAAGATCTTGCTGGAGTTATGCTGGATTTTGGAAAGATTAGAATATGTCACGTGCCAGTGAGATTAGGAATAGGAAAGTAGGACAGAAAAAAAAACCTGGCCAAAGAGCTGGTAGGGGAGGCAGCACATCCGATATGTGGATCATTGGGATTCCAGCGTCGGTAGGGCCTACACAACAAGGATGGGATGGACCTGAACTGGCTGCAGTCTCCGATATGTGGAATTCGTGAGTCGAGAAGAAGTAGGCTTATGTTAGGACAAAATGTGAAAAATCAGTTAGGACGCTTGAGGGTTACAAGGAAGTCAGGAAAGACCTAAAAAGAGAGCTCAGATGAACCAGGAGGAGACATGAGAAGTTGTTGGTGGATAGGACCAGAGTTTAACCTAACGCTTTCCACAGGTATGTCAGGAATAAAAGAATGACGAGAATTAAATTATGGCCAATCAAGGATAATAGTGGGAAGTTGTGTGTGGAGTCAGAGGAGATAGCGGAAGCACTAAATTAATATTTTTTGACAGTGTTCACTATAGAAAATGAAAATGTTGGCAAGGAAGATACAAAGATACTTGCATCAAGATTAGAAGAGATTGAGGTTCACATGGATGAGGTATTAGATACACTGCAGAGTGTGAAAATAGACAAGTCCCCTGGGCCTGATGGGATCTACCCTAGGATCCTCTGGGAAGCAGGGAAGAGATTGCTAAGACTTTGGCATTAATCTTCAAATCATTATTGTCTACAGGAATAGTGCCTGAGGGCAAGAGGATAGCAAATGTGGTTCCCTTGTTCAAAAAGGATAGTAGAGGCAACCCTGGTAATTACAGACCAGTGAGTCTCACTTCAGTTGTTGGTAAAGTGTTGGAAAAGGTTACAAGAGATAGGATTTATAACCATCTAGAAAAGAATAATCTCATCAGGGACAGTCAGCAAGGTTATGTGAAGGGTAGGTCGTGCCTGGCGGATCTTATTTTTTTTTTTTGACAAAGTGACCAAAAGGTAGATGAGAGCAAACCGGTTGATGTGGTGTATGTGGATTTCAGCAAGGCGTTCGATAAGGTTCCCCACAGTAGGCTATGATACAAAATGCGGAGGAATGGGAATGTGGGAGACATTACAGTTTGGATCAGTAATTGGCTTACTGATAGAAAGCAGAGGGTTGTAGTTGATGGAACATGTTCATCTTGGTGCCCAGTTACTAGCGGCATACGGCAAGGGTTGGTGTTGGGTCCACTGCTGTTCGTCATTTAGGGCTTAAAAGGATGCGTTTGTAAATTTGCGGACAACACTAAGGTCGGAGGAGTTGTGGATAGTGACAGAGGATGTAGTAGGTTGCGGAGAAGCAGAGATAGGATGCAGAGCTGGGCTGAGAGCTGGAAAATGGAGTTTAATATGAACAAGTGTGAGATGATACACTTTGGCAGGAATAATCGGAATGTGAAGTACTGGGCAAATGGTAGGATTCTTGGGAGTGCAGATGAGCAGAGAGATCTCGGTGTCCATGTGCACAGTCGCTGAAAGTTGCCACCCAGATTGACAAGGTTTTTAAGAAGGCATACAGTGTTTTGGCCTTTATTATTAGAAGGATTGAGTTCCGGAACCAGGAGGTTATGCTGCAGCTGTACAAAGCTCTGGTACGGCTACACTTGGAGTACTGTGTACAGTTCTGGTCACCACATTATAACAAGGATGTGGGAGCTTTGGAAAGGGTGCAGGGGAGATCTACTAGGATGTTGCCTGGTATAGAAGGAATGTCTTACGAGGAAAGGCTGAGGGCCTTGTGGCGGTTCTCGTTAGAGAGAAGAAGGTTAAGAGGTGACTTAATAGAGACATACAAGATAATCAGAGGGTTAGATAGGGTGAACAGGGAGAGCCTTTTTCCAAGCGTGGGGACTGCAAACAGGAGGGAAAACAAATTTAAAGTGAGGGGAGATAGGTATAAAACAGATGCCAGAGGTAGTTTCTTTACTCAGAGAGTAGCGAAGGTATGAAATGCTTTGCCTGCATCTGTGGTAGATTCGCCAAGTTTAAGTGAATTTAAGTTGTCATTGAACAGGCAGATGGACGTACATGGAATAGTGTAGGTGGGATGGGCTTCAGATTAGTATGACAGGACCGCGCAACGTCGAGGCCCGAAGTGCCTGGACTGCGCTGTAATGTTCTATGTTATATGTTCTATGATAGGATATACACAAGAAGGATGGATGGACCTGAACTGGCAGCAATGTCCGATATTTGGATCATTGCGATTCCCGGATCGGTAGGATATACACAAGAAGGATGGGGTGGGCCTGAACTGGCAGTAATCTCCGATATGGGGATCATTGGGATTCCCAGGTCAGTACGACCTACACAAGAAGGGTGGAATGGACCTGAACTGGCAGCAATCTCCTGGCAGGCAGGTTTGCTATTGTAACTCAGGAGAGTTTTCACTTGTGTGATCAGGGGCGGGGGAGGGGGCGGTGCGGGAGTGGGAGGCAGAGCGGTAGGTCAACAATACAGTGACAAAGGAGAAATTGGAGACTAAAACCAGTGCAGCTAAGACCAACAATACAGAAGCAGAGAGCATTGAACAAAATGGCTACCTGAAGTGTGATTAGTTTCATGTGAGGAACCTGGCAGGTCGGAACTTGGAGCTTTGGTGAGTACATATAACGACAATGTACATATCACAGAGACGTCCTGATAGATGGAGAAGAGAGCAATCAATCCAGTGGGTCCAGAAAAAGTTGCTGAATATGCAGTGAGTGCTGCCAGAACTGCTGTGCTCTTCCAACACCACTAATCCAGAATCTGGTTTCCAGCATTTGCAGTCATTGTTTTTACCATAGTGAGTGACTTTAACATCCCCAATATTGACTGGGAGTCCCTGAGAGAAAGAGGCTAAGATGATGTAGAATTTATTAAGTGCATCCAAGAAAGTTATTTGCAGCGGTATGTGGATAGTCCAACTACAGGAAATATTATACTGGACCTCGTATTAGAATATGTGTCTGTCCAGGTGATTGGCTATTCATAGAAGATCATTTCGGAAACAGTGATCACGACGCCCTCAGGTTTGATATAGCTATGAACATGGACTAAGTCAGGATCTTGTGGAAGTTAATAAATTGGCAGAAGGCAAATTACACCATCATCAGTCAGAAGCGAGGGGATATTAATTGGGAGGAGCTGCTATCAGGCACATCCACATTTTTCATGGTGGGACTGTTTATTAACTTGTAATATCGTCTGGTGAATGTCCTCCCAAATGTTCGAATTTTAATGTATTTTGTTTGAACAGATATTTCGAGGACACTACATGTCAGAAAACAGGAAGAGATAATGGATGATTGTGTACTGTGTCCTTCACACCACCAGCTTGTTCTCCAGGCACTGAAAGTCTTTATTGTGCGTCAGGGAACCTCAGAATTAATAGGGCACAGACTGAGGCAATTCAGCCCATCGTACATCCACAAGCTCTCCCATTGTACTATCTGAAAGCAGATCGAGTTATTTGAGACAGACTGAGGGAGTGGGAAAATGAAACAAAAAGCAAGAATGGGAAGGGAGATCAATAGAGTGGATAGAAAGTGGAGCGACAGACTGAGTGAGAGGAACGGGTGTTAGATGAGAGTGAAGCTGGATAGATCAGGATGCATCATGAGAAAAATAGACAGAAGATGGAAATTTTATTTAATAACTCCGCTGGACTGCAAGCCCTTTTTTCTGGTGCCATACCGTGAGGGCGCTGTGCTGATACTGGCTGTCTTCCCAGATCATTTATCTCCAATAACATCACAGAGCTGGGTTGCTGACAGTTAAACATAGTCCAATAGACCATTTGATTAGTTCCAAGGAGAAGGTGGATTAACTTAAATAGACTGGGCGAACAGTATCAGGAACTGAAAAGCCCCCGAGATACTGTGAGTGGGACTGGACCAGAGAATCTCAGTGAAGGAGGTCACTGATAGAGAGGAAATCAGCTTCTCAGATGTGGGCCGAATAATGATTTATTAAGATTTGCACAACACTTCCATGGTTTTGTAATTCACATTTCAATTAGATAGCTCAAGGTCATGACTATATTTTAGCAATCTTATCTATTTGTATTTTACATATTTTGGAATGTACAAAAAGTTATGTTGTCCACATATTTTGTGTTGAATATGCATATTGTTTTACTGGGGAAGTAGGGACCTGTTCTGAGGGTTGGTCTTTATCTGCACAACGCTGGGACCAGAGTCCTAACAAGTCACATAACTAAGGTTGCGAGCAGATCCTTGAACAACTTTTTTTAGGTTTGGGGTGGAGTTTCAGTTATAGAGGAAATTAGAAAATTGGAATGAAAAGAGGAGGTAAGAGTGCAGAACTCAGGAGAGGTGTTTAAAATCCTCCAGCACAGGCCCAAATAGGACAGAGTGTACTGAAAGTGTAAACAATCACACTGGACAGACAAATGACACTGAGAGGAGGGACGGTTAATATAGGACTGAGAGTGTTATGTCTGTCTGCATGCCGTTCAGGAATAAAGTAAATGAGCTTGTGGCGCAGATTGAAATTGGCAGAGACGTGGCTGCAAGGGAATCAGGATTGTCAGCTGAATATTTCATCCTATCAACAAGATAGATTGGGGGAGCGGTTGACTTATTCGTAAGAATGAGAATAAATCAATCGTAAGAATTCTGATCTTCTTACTATTGGAATGATGTTGTGAAACTTGAAAGGATTAGAAAAGATTTCCAAAGATGTTGCCAGATTGGACTATTTGAGCGACAGGGAGAAGGTGAATAGGCTGGGGTTGTTTTCCCTGGTGCGTTAGAGGCTGAGGGATGACGTTAGAGCGGTTTAGAAAATCACAAGGGGGCAGGTATGGGATAAAGAGACAAAGTCTCTTCCCTGGGGCGGGAGAGAACTAGATTGCATAGGTTTAGGTTGAAAAAGCGAAGATTTAAAAGGGACCAAAGGAGCAAGTTTTTTCATGAACAGAGTGGTTTATGTATAGAAACAACTGTGGGAGGAAGTTTTGGACACTGGTCCCATACCAACATTCAAAAGGCATATGGATGGGTATGTAAATAACAGAGGTACGAAGGATATAGGACAAGTGCTGGCAAATGGGATTAGATTAGGTTGGGATATCTGCTCGGCATGGACGAGTTGGACCGAAGGATCTGTTTCTATGCTACACATCTCTCTGACTGTATGACATAAAGTTGGGTCAGATGGCACAAAATCAGTGTGGGTAGAATTGAGTATCCCTAAAGGTTGAAAAAAGAAACATAGTTGGTGTCATCTTCAGGATTCTAATACACACCAGGAGATAGAAACGATACGCAGAAAAGGCAAAGTACAGTAGGCATGGGAGATTCCATTACACGGGGGGTCTGGGAACATCAGCTTGGCAGTGGTTCACAAAAAATATCATTTGTGGAATACCTTCGATAGGGCTTTTTGGAGCAGCTTGTGGTGGAGCCCACAGACGGAGGCAATTCAGCCCATCATACATCCACAGGAACAGGCAATACTGGATTTAGTGCTGTGCAAAGATGCAGACTATTTAAGAGAGCTTTGGGTGAAGGAACACAAAGGAAGCAGTGATCTTAATATGATTGAAATTATTCTGCGATTTGAGAGGGGGAAGATAGAATCAGAGGTAATGGTATTTCAGCTATATAAAGGTAACTACAGAGGCATGCGGGATGAGCTGGGTAGAATTGACTGGGAGAGGGGCTTGCATGAAAAACAGTGGAAGAGCAATGGCAGGAGTATCTGGGATTAATTCAGAAGACACAACAGAGTTTCTTCCAGAGAGAAAAAAGAAGCATGGTGCAGGGGAGGATGAACCAACCATGGCTGACTAGGTTAAAAATCACACAACACCAGGTTATAGTCCAACAGGTTTAACTGGAAGCACACGAGCATTGGGAGTGCCGCTCTTTCAACAGGTGTTTGTGTAGGTGTCAGGGACAGAGTAAAAGCAAAACAACAAGCGTATAATGTGACGAAGGGCAGAGGAAAACCAGACAATTTGGAAGCTCACAAAGACCAACAGAGGACAACCAAAAATAAAGATGGAGGGAGGAGATTAAATATGAGGGTAAGCTTGCCAGTTAAATCAAGAAAAATTGTAAGATCTTCTTTAGATATGTAACGGGCAAAGGCAAGACAAAAGTGGACATTGGGCTGCTGGAAAATAGCAGAGGAGAGACAGTCGGTGGGAACAACGAAATGGCTGAGGACACAAATAATTTCCCAAAAATTCAAGAGTGTGACGGGGCAAAGCTCAGTATGTCACACATCGCCAAGGCAAACAGGGTAGAAAAGCTAACTGGGCTGATGATGGATAAGTCACCTGGACCAGAAGGACTACACCATAGAGTTCTAATGGAGAAAGCTCACAGGTAGTGGGGGCGTTACTGATGATCTTTCAGGAATCATTAGAATCACTACAGAACTGGAATAACGCGAATGTAAAATCCATATTTAAAAAGGGAATAAGGCAGGAGATGGAAAATTACAGACCAAATAGCCTAACCTCAGTCGTGGTAAGCTCCTGGAACCGATTGGGAAGGATGAGATTTCTGAATATTTGGAGTTTTATGGCAATATAGGTCAAAGTCTGCATGGTTTCATCAAGGGGAGGTCATACCTGACAAATCTTTTAGGCCTTTTCGAGAATGTAACGAGCAGCGTAGGCCAAGGAGGGCCAATGGATGTTATTACCCGGAGCTCAAGAAGGCCTTTGACAAGTGCCACACATAAGACTATTGGTTAAGATAAGGGCACATTGTGACATAGGTAATGTGCTAGCATGGGATAAAAGCGTGACTGTTCGGCAAAAAGCAGGTAGTAGGGATAAAATGGTCCTTCTCAGGATGGCAGCTGGTGACAAAATGTGTTCTTCAAAACTCAGTGTTGGGGCAACTTTGCACTTTGTACTTTAATAATCTACATGACAGAACGGAGGGCATTCTGACTAAGTTTGCAGACATTACAAAGATATGTAAAGGTACAGGTTGCACGCAGGAGGCAGATAAGCTGCAGAAGGATTTGGACTGGTTAGGAGATGGGCAAAGAAGTGGCAGATGAGTAAAACATGGGCTAGTATGAGGTCATGCACATTGGTA
This sequence comes from Chiloscyllium punctatum, assembly GCF_047496795.1. Taxonomy (NCBI): domain Eukaryota; kingdom Metazoa; phylum Chordata; class Chondrichthyes; order Orectolobiformes; family Hemiscylliidae; genus Chiloscyllium; species Chiloscyllium punctatum. The sequence goes on from NC_092767.1 coordinate 22,928,035, forward strand.
TGAAGAATAGGGGCATGGACTACTTTCTAAATGGGAAGTAAATTCAGAAGTCTGAAGTGCAAAGAGACTTGGCAATCCTAGTCCAGGTATCTCTCAAGGTAAACTTGCAAGTTTAGTCAGTAGTTACAAAGACAAATACAATGAAGGGATTTATTTCGAGAGGAATTGAATATAAAAGCAGTGATGTATTTCAAAGGAACTAAAAAGCTTTGGTCAGGCCACATTTAGATTATTGGTTGCAGCTTTGGGCCCTATATCTCAGCAGATATGTAGTGGCCTTGGAATGTTCAGAAAACGTTCACTGGAATAGCCCCAGGAATGAAAAGCTTAGTATATGAGGAACGTTTGTGGGCTCTGGGTCTATACTCGATGGATTTTAGAAGGATGGGGGGGATCTAATTCAAACTTACAGAATACTGAATGACTTGGACAGAGTGGAGTTTGGGAAAATGTGTCCATTGGTAGGAAAGACTAGGATCCGAGGCTCATACATACACCACAGCAAAGACCTTTAAGAACAGAGATAACGAGTAACTTCTTCAGCCAGAGCATTGTGAGTCTATGGAATTCATTGCCACAGAAGGCTGTGAAGGCCAGGTCATTGACTATGTTTAAGCCTGCGTAGGATACGTTCTCGATTGTAAAGAGGACCAAGGGTTATGTGGCGAATGGGTTTGAGAAATTCCTCAGCTTTGATTGAATGTTGGAGCAGTCTGGATGGGCTGAATGGCCTGGTTTCTACTCCTATGTCTTCTGGTCTTATGGTCTTTAGTAATATTGGCTTTCCTCAGTCCTCATTGTAGATTTATACTCGAACCTGATCTTCACATGATTTATCAAGAAAAACGTTCTAAAATTGATAACTGGGCAATATCATGTTCCCTCACTCTCGTCTCAGCAGCCATGTCCCCCAATTCTGCCTGCTTTCTGTCTCCACCCCAATGCCATGATCACATTGTAATTCAAGTGCAGTAAGTGGAATTTCATTTCAGTTGATTGGCATTAATAAATCAACAGCATGACCCTCACCTGCCCTCTCTGATCCTGGAGTAACAATCTGAATTGCATTTATCAGGGACAATTCTCTGTTAACATACCCCTGCCGTTTGTCTGTTATAACCCCATGTTGTTTTAGGTATATTTTCCTGTCAGATTATAGAGTATAAACATTCTGTCAATGCTTTATTTATATTGTAATGACTGATCACTAGCTGCAGGCTGTATGTTTCCAATTATAAACAGAGAGACTCATTTATATTCTGACAATCCTCTGTTATTACTCCCATATCTAATTCAGATTGAACGATAACACACAATCAATCTGCCATCTCCAACATTCCTTTCCTCAGTCACCCTCACATGTCCCATGACGAATGTGTAACCTTTATGCGTTATTTTGAAATGTAATAGTAACAGTATTGAATAGAAAGGGGTTAACTGGAGCTATTTGTTTAGCGACTGTGATTAATATCAGCCTCTATGGATCCTAACTGTGTCACTGGAGGATTAGGCTCTTCTTCTAATAAGGACTGGGTTCGATGTGCTAAACCATAGTATGAGCAGGAGCATCCGCGGCAGCACTAACAAGGATCAGCATCTCCAGAGAGAGGGGAAGGAGAGATCAGAATCTGAGAACATTGGACTCGAATGTTCCAACAATGGATCAGAATCGGAGAACATTTGACTGGAATGTTCCAATAACAGATCTGAATCTGAGAACATTAGACTGGAATGTTCCAACAATGGACAGGAGTTTTTCCTTGGGTCTTTACTACCTTTCTCAGCCTTGGATATCAGTAGCAGCTCGGATCCAAAATATCCTCTGGATTATTCAAGGTGGTTACTATCCCATCCTCGCTATAGTTGGTGTTCCTCGTAAGTCATTCTCTTTGTCTATTAAACCGAGTTGAATTGTGTTTCTGCTCATGTTAGGTAAATTTGGGAATGGGGGAAGTCAGTGTCTTCACTCCCAATCAAAAATTCCTTTCCTGTTAAATTCTATGAAGCAAATTACTACTTATAAAGTGCTCACTCAAACGCGAGAAGGAACCAGCCTGTTCTCAAATCCATAAACCTTCTAGCCCTGCAGAGATCTACATTTCCATAAACTCCCCACTCACCAGTCCTGCCCAGTACCATCATTATGATGTTCCAGTCTACTCGTCAGCTTCATGCAACATCTGAATAAACTTCTGAATTTGTGCCACCATGAAATCCGGACCCATCTGTTTCCAGTCCCTTTTAACGACATGTCCATGGCAAGATAATTGCACTTGAGATTTTTAACTTGTTCTCTCCATAGAATCTGTCAGACACGAAAATAGTGCATGGTGCTCGAGTCATTGACTCTTAATCTAGACGCACAGAATGAGAATCTGTTGATGTTTGATGAAGCAAGTTAATGGAATTTAAAATAAACTATCATCATTTGTAATAAACAGAAGCCTATCTGCTTGCCTCATGCCCTTTCGAGAAGGCAATGGGTTTTCCTTCGTTGGTCAGGTCTCCGAGTAACTGCAAACCCACTCTTTTGTGTTCTGTGGAACAGCTGAACCAGCCGGTCAGTTCAGGATAGGGATAACACGCTGGTCTGACCAGGGCTTCATATACCTCGCGAAAAAGAACAAAAGTAAAGATAGCTTCATTCTGCTTCCTGTTTCCCATATCCCTACAGCTCAATTCCATCAGGTAGGTGACTATTCCTTATTTTAGGTATATTTCATCTCATTGAGTCTCTCCCTGAGAATGATGTCCGTTTCGATAGGCACCTCTGGTCCTGGTTTTATTGACACTGACATAAAGAGGTAAGGAAGGTGTAAATTCCACATCAGTGGCAGTATATAGAGAAGGATATTTTATATATATACCATATGAAAGAAATGAAGGCGGCGAAGTGAGGGAAGGTAATTATTGTGATCATCCCTGAGAGTGTTGTTGAGGCAGTGTTTGGGGTATTGTGCACAGATTTTCTCTCTTTTATAAGGAATTATCTCCTTACGACAGAGAGTGAAAAGGGCTTCCATCAGACTAATCGCAGGGATGATGATACCATGAGGACTAAGTGAAGATTAATCTGTTGCACTGTGAGATAATAAGATGGGATTGCATTGAACCTTCAGGGGGATGGACAATCACATATAATGTTCTAAACAGGCACTGATGGTGATAAATCCCATGGATTTTGTTTACTCAGGTTATGAGATTCTTGATATTTTTCGTATCTCTGAGAACATTCCTCCCATCCGCCCCCACTACCCATATCAATGAGAGAGCAGTAAATCCAGACTTTGAATTTGAACTCCACCTAATAATACAGTGCATTTGGTGTGTGATCCTGCACTGAATGTCATGTTATCCACAATGCTAATATCAACCACAATACCTTCATTCTAAAACAATTAACTATTCCCATAAGCTTCTGATACACATGGAAAACATGGGTCTGTCTTCTCGGAGATGGAAGATGTCTCCCTAAGACTTGACAGAAATCACCTGGCTTCCCTCCTCACTGCCAGCAAACCACGTTAAAGTAGCACATGTTCCACAGGCAATGTGCCGCGAGGAACACCATGAAGCCCTCTATCAGTGCATGATCTGTGTCTATGATTTGTCATGTTGGAGCATCAGTGACTTTTTCCTGTCCCTGTATAAGCCTTTGGGAGGCTGAATGGCCTCTTCCTTGTCCCGTGGAATATTTTTTGGAGACTGGTTGGGCTCCACATCACCCTGTTTAACAGTTTGATGGGCTGACCAGTCCCCTCCTCTTCCTGTGTACCAGGCAGCAGGATTGAATGGGCTGTCTCTCTTCTTGTTCAGTAGTTTCGATGGGCTGAATGCTTGCGCATATTAATGTGTAACCAGCTTGAGAGACTGAATGAGCTACGCTTTTAGCTGTGGAAATGTGTAGTGTTCGGTCGTGCTGTTACATGATTTTTATCAACATATTAACACCACATGCCTGAATGCAGTCCAGGTCTAGCTGCACATGGACACATACTGCTTCAGGAGCTGAGGGAGGTAAATGTTCTGAACATTATGTGATTGATCTTCAATGACCATCACCTGATGTTATGATGGGGAAGGACATTGATGAAGCCGCTGAAGGTGATTGTGTCTCGGAATCTACCCCGAGGATCTCCTGTAGCGATGTCCCGGGACTAAGAAGATTGACGTCCACCAACCACAATCATCTTGCTCTGTGCGATGGCTGACCCCAAACAGGGGAGAGATTGTGGCTGATTCCTATTAAATTAATTTATGCAGCATTTCTTGATACAATCCTGTGTCAACACTGGCCTTGATATCAGGTCTGTCACTCTTACATGAGCTGCGGTGTTCACCTCTTTTGAACATACCAATAGGTTATTGTGTATGTTTGGGGAGTGTAACATTTTCACAGACGATAGTGAATGTCAGGAATTATCCGGTCTAGAGAGTTTGGGGAGCTAGATCACTGAATTTATTTACAGAGGACGTAGATGTTTTTCTTTACCTGTCATAGAGAATGGGATGTGAATAATTGGGAACTAAAGCAGAGTTGATGCCTACATTGGATCAGCCATAATGTTATACAATGGCACGGCAGGCCTGATCATCCGAATTACCATCTAATCCTTTTCCTCATGTTGTAATATTCTGTAGTTAGAAAGTTATTGGTTGAAATTTTCCTCAACATTCCGTTATTGGATGTTGCAGTTAGAGAGAGCAAAGCATTTTTTGAGTCATCTCTGGGTGAGGTATAGGGACTGGATTCATAGTGATTCTGGGTCTGCACCATGACCAACAAATGAAGCACAAGTTGCAGAGAGGAGACACTCAATAAAGAGACCAGAGGCGTATTTTCAATCCAGACTGGCTTTTGAATTAACATTTTGAAACACACGCAGACACACACACACACACACACACACACAAACACACACACACACACACACACACACACACACACACACACACACACACACACACACACACACACACACACACACACACACACACTCAGTCACATCTTAAGACAAAACAGAAAAAATGAAAGCTTTCCAGAAATGGATACATGATAGATTGTCCCAAATGTTATTTTGTTCTCTGAAGTTATTCTGCTCAGACAAGCTGCTTGTAATGCGATTTCGCCCCGGAATCTTTGGATTTAGCTGAACTCCGAGGAGAAAGTGAGGACTACAGATGCTGGAGATCAGTGCTGAAAATGTGTTGCTGGAATAGTGCAGCAGGTCAGGCAGCGTCCAAGGCGCAGGATAATCGACTTTTCGGGCATAAGCCCTTCTTCAGGCATGGGGAAAGGACTCATGCCCGAAACGTCAATTCTCCTGCTCCTTGGATGCTGCCTGATCTGCTGTACTTTTCCAGCAACGCATTTTAGCTGAACTCACTTTGCTTCAGACGGTGGGGAGATTCCAATTAATCTTTCATCAGGAATTCTCCACGACTCATCAGGTGGAGGTGAATCAGGGATTTTCTGTTGTCAGGTGGAACAAAGTAAGAGGGAGGGACCAATCGGTTGCAGCTTCTCAGGCAGGGAACATTGTCCCCCCCTCTCTGTGATGAAACTTGCAATAATGTCAACTGAATACCAAACTGGACCATGTGCGCTCATCGTGAACATTCTCTAGAATGGATCATAATAGAATATATGCAAGAGCATCATTGCTGTTGTTATACACCGTGCCATTCATGAGCAAAAAAGAAAATTCCTGCTTTATAATTTGATGATATGTTGGAATGTCAATGCTTAATTTTTTTAAAAATCGTTTGATGTTTTCATAATATCTGTGCTAAAATCAATGCATTTTATTCTTAAAATTCATTCCATAGTTTTAGTCTCCCTGAGAAGAGAAAATATATATCCAGCTGATGTTTTCTCAAAATCATGTATGCTACAAAAGGATTTCTCATCTAAGTTCAAAACTGATAATGTTTCGGAAAGAAAGGCCTGCATTCCAGAAATGTGTGAATAATAACTTGTTGATAAGCTTCCAAAACAGTTTTGTTTTAGTTTAAGGGATCAAAACTACACATAATGTGTCATATGTGGTCTTAGCAACGCCCTGTACAGATGTAGACTCGAAAAATGTAATACTGGAAAGCACAATTGGTCAGGCAGCAACCGAGGAGTAGGAGACACGATGTTTCAGGTACATTTCTCATGAAGGACTTACACCCGTAACACCAATTCTCCTGCTCCTCGGATGCTGCCTGATTGGCTGTGCTTTTCCAGCCCTTCACTGTTCGACTCTGATTTCCAGCATCTGCACTCCTCAATTTTACCCTGCATAGATGCAGTAAAACATTCCTGATATAACCTGGTACCCTTTTCCAGAAAAGCAATCATTCCACTTAGCTTCCAAATCACTTGCTCCAAGTGCAGACAAACTACATATGATTCATGTACCAGAATCATGAAAACCGCCTGTATCACAGAGCTCTGCAAACTCTCTCCACTTAAATTGTTTATCATTATTTTATCCTTCCATCCAAAATAGACTACTCAAATTATGATACATCTGCTGAAGGTTTGCTCACTAACCTCCCTTTGCCTATATCACATTGATGACACACGACCTCCATTTGATGACATACTGGATGACCATCTTGGTGTTAAGCTAACTGAGCTTTGGTATATTCAATCCCTTCCTCCAGATCTTTGATAGAGATATTAATCGTTGATGATTCCAATAGTGATCTCTGAGGCACTCCACCAGTTACAGCTTTGTAATGTGAAAATAAGCACTTATCACTACTCTCTATTTCCTGCAAGCAAAAGCTTCTTGAATAATAGGTCAGGCAGTATAAATGGCCTCCTCTGCAATAGAATGTACTCAATGAGCTTAAATGATTCGTTCTATTTTCCTCTGTAACTCGTTAAAGAGGCAGAATGGTCTCCTCCCATCTCATGGTCACGATAATGACCCATCGTGTCTGAATGCCATTTAGTAACGGCTTACAGTTTTCTCAACATCATTCTGCTGACCTCTGTCTGTAACCCTTGGCACCTTTTTTCATCCAAAATTTATCTATCTCTGTCTTATAAGCATTAGTGTCTGTATCTCTGTGTCTTATGTGTGTTCGTTCATGTGTTTGTGTATCTTTGTATTTATGTACTGACACTAGTTCAATTCTGAATTAGCCTGCGCGTTTTGTCTGTGTTTGTGTCTATTTGTGTGTGACTGTATGCCACTACATGTGTGCGGGTCCATCTCCATATATGTACTGTGAGTGTCAGTATATTGGCGTGGTTCCACATGTCTCTTGAGTATTTTTGTGACTGCATTTCTCTGCAATGAGATATTTGTTCTTGTGCGAGGGTGAAAATTGTGGGAACACACAGAGTGGTTAAAGTGCAAATTGCCCTTCACTGAACAATGTTTCTTACTCAGTTGGAGGGACATTAATGACACGGAAATTTCATTCGACCCATACTGTTCCTCTCCGGCTCATACCACATGCCAGGTGGGCGGGGTGGAGGAGGGATCAGATATCGGGTGCTTCACCATCTGGCTTGGCCCTTTCTCTACTATTACAGACCGTTTCTCCTGGAATAGGAGAAAGGCAGGGAGGGAGTGAAGGTGGGAGTGTGTGGCCCTGCTGTTAGTGCAGGTATAGGTGGAGGGGGAGGTAGAATGGTAAGGTGTCCAGAGGGAGTCAGTCCGCAGTGCTATATCCATGCAGTGTTATTAGTGTTGGGGGCATGGTGGAGGGAGAGAGAGAGAGTGCCCGGGGGTGGGGGGGGGGGGTGGTGGGGAGTTGGGGTGGGGGGGAGTCGGTTGCTGAATTCAATAGTGAGAATGGTAGTGGGTGAGCCTTATTTGGATATAGAGTGTCAGCCTTGTTCCGGGGTAAGTGCTATAACAGATAGTGAGTGTGAGCGAGCAAACAGAGTAAGGTGACACTTAACCTGAGAGAGCTGGGAGGATATTGGTGCTTGTCCTGTGATGACAGTCATTTCTTCAGATCATGTCAGCGTCGAGGTGAGCCTCCCCGAATGTCTTGTCCGAGTCTATCACTAATATTGCCGTAGACACTGTCCCTCAGATTCCAGATTCGACAGAATCAGTCTGGGTGGATCTTGTAAATAGCAAAGAGAAACAAACATTGTTGTATTATATATCGAAACCAATGTTCTCATGCAAAGTCTGTGCATTATATGCTCTGGAAATTAGAAATGCAAATATTGTGGGTGCTGCAGTACTACTGGATGATCTCAAAGTGCATCTAAACTGCGTTAACTAAGTGACTGCTATAAAGTTGTTAAAAATAAATTCCATAAACGTATAACAGGTAGTTTGGAGAGTATGTTGTGACTCAAACTAGAGAGCAGGTTATTTTGGATTTGTTGTGTGGTCAGAAGGACTCATTAATAACCTTGCTCTGAGGAATAGTGACGTTAATATGTATCTTTCACGGCATCTGAATACAATATAGAATGTTTGAGCATGAAGTGAAAGACATGCAATGGTTGTTACAGTCATAGAACCATGGAGTGTTGCAGCTTGGATACAGGCCCTTTGGACCAAAGTGATCTGTCCTGACCTGCTAATTCCATTTCCCTGCCCTTGCCCCATATTCTTCTATTTTTTTTCCTTTCCACGTATTTGTCCAAAAGCCTTTTGAATGTTGTTAATGTATGTTCCTCAACCAAACCGCTGACTGCTAATTCTATATGTGTACCATCCTCTGTATAAAAATGTTGCTCCTCAGGATCCCTTTTATTCTTTCACCTCTAACCTGATGCCTTTTCGTCCTTGATTCCCAACACTGGGAACAAGAATGAGTGCATTCTCCTTATCCACGCATCTCATGATCTTATAGATTTCTATACGATTTCCCCTCAGTTTCTTACACTCAAATGAAAATGTCTTGGCCTGGCCAAACTCTCCCTACAACTCAGACTGTTGAGAACTGTTTAATCACATCGTTCCTATGGCAAAGTGAACAAAACCGAACACAATACTCCAAGTGCAGCCTCACCAGTGTCCTGTACAACTGCAATCTAATTCGCCAACCTCTATACTCAATGCCCTGACTGATGAAGGCCAGTGTGCCAAAGGCTTTTTTTACTGCCCTGTCTACTTGCGACCACTTTTAGAGAACCAGGGACCTGAGCTCCAAGATCCCTCTGTTCCACTACACACCTTCAGGGTCTAATATTCGCCACGAAGCTGCAACCTGAATATGACTTTCCAAAATGCAACACCCAGCAGATATCGATATTAAATTCCACTTGCCATTTCTCGGCCCACTTCACCAGCTGATAGAGGGCCTGCTGTAATTTCTAATAACCTTTCTCACTTTTCACAGTACTGCCTATTTTATTGGCATCAGCCTAATTATTAATCATGCCTTGTACATTCTCATCCAAATCCTTGATATAGACAACAAACAGTAATAGGCCCAGCACCGACTGCCGAGGCACTCCACTAACCGCAGGCGTCAAGTCCAACAAGCATCCTCCCAGTATTAGCCTCTGCGTCCTACCAAAGTGCTGACTACTCCTTATCAAACCGTGTCTTTTCAAATGCATGTATATGTTATCTCTCAGAACCTTCTCAAGTTACTTACAAATTACAGTTGTTAAGCTAACTGATCTATAGTTCCCAATTTCTTCTTCGCAGCCTTTCTTGAATAAGGGCACAACGTTCACGACCCTCCAGTCTTCCTAGACCTCAGCTGTGGCTAGCGATGATGCAAAAAAATCAGCCAGGGCCCCCGCAATATCTTCTCTCGCCTCTTGCTGTGTTCTTGGATACACCTGGTCAGGACCAGGAGATCCACAGAAATACTGCAATGTCTGAAACATACGTCCATTTCTTTAAGGTACAATCATCGAAGAAAGGGCAAGTGACTTAATTATGGTTAACATAATAAATTAAACATTATATCAATCATAGGAAGTGACCTAAGAAGGATTCCAGGTATTGTGGAAAACGGAGAATTCTCAAAGATTTGTTTGTGTGGAGTGTGTATATTCTCTCCCTGTCTGCGTGGGTTTCCTCCGGGCGCTCCAGTTTCCTCTGATAGTCCAAAGATTTTCAGGTTAGGTGAATTGGCCATGCTTAATTGCTCATAGTGTTCAGGGATGTATAGATTAGGTGCATTTGTCGGGAAAATGTTAGAATCAGAGGGGAATGGGTCTGGGTGGTCACTCTTCAGAGGGGCAGCAAGGACCTGTTGGGCCCAAGGGCCTTTTCCACATTCTAGGCATTTCATGATTCTGTGAAAGAGGAACACGAAGACTACATAAATCTACAATCTGTATTTCAAAGAAAGCAAAATAAAAGCAAGATCAAATGTGGAATTTTGTAATCAGTAGAGGTGAGGTTACTGTGGAGAACACGGAACTGGCCAAGAAAATAACCAGTTACTTTGCTTCTGTCTTCATGGAGGAAGATCCAGAAAATCGTGAGAAATGCCAAGTGATCACATGGAAATTGTGGAACTAAAGAGATAAAGTCAATTCATATCCTTAACAAGGTAATAGTTGAAGACTAGTATGGTACTTTTGTAGCTGGATTGAGCATTGCTAAATCTGATGAGCCAGTTGTACTTCGTATCAAAATATTAGAAATAAATCAGCAATACACGCATGAATTGTGTTGTCGATGGCTGTTTTATTTTCATGTACATTCTGCAGAGGCTGGACGCCATTGTAGATAAATCGAAGTTAGTAAATGTGTTCCAAGCATTGTAGATGACTGAAAGGGATCCAAGCATCTGCAAAGGGAAGAAGAGATAGTGTGGAGAACTGCAGACCAAATTACTTGACATCTGTGGGGAAACAGTTGTAATCTATCATATAGGATCTGATACTGGATATTTAGAAATTAACAGCGACATTGGAGAGAATCAGTCTGCATTTCTGACAGAGTCATCATACTTGTCAAACTTCAGAATGAATTGAACTTGTTTATTGCAACATAGAAATGGCATATTTCGATTTTCAAAGGCTTCTTATAAGAACTCATGCAGTGTGTTCATAAATAAAGTAATGTGAATGGTAATTGGAGGCATATATGTAAGAGGAAAGTTAAAGTCAGGCTCGCCTTCATTTAAGAGAATCAGAATATAGGTGGAAGGTCATGTTGAAGCAGTTTCAGAGTTTGTTAATGAGACTGTACCTGGAGTATTGTGTAAAGTGTTGGTGACCCAATTTAAGCAAGAATGTACAGACCACAGAGGATGTGCAATGGACATTCTCCAGATTCATACCTCAGATGGCGAGATTGCCTCATGTGGAAACTCGGCCTGTGTCCTCCAAAGTTTCAAAGAATGATAGGTGATCGCAGTAAAATTTAGAAAATTCACTAAACATATGACAAAGTGGAAATAAATAGGATGGTTCTCTGGCTGTCTACTCTACATTTAAGGCAATGAATGGCAGGATAAAGAATAGACAATTGCAGATTGCAATAAGAAGGCAATTCTTCGCTTTAACGGGATTGACTAACACAGCAGGATGGAAACCTGCTGGCAGGGCAAGATTAAGGAGAATCCCCACATAAACTACAAGTTTGTCCAGCGGAACAGAATAACCAGGGAACAGTTAGGACTCAATAGTGGCTTGACAAGTTGCATCCAAATCAACTTAATGGTAGGAGAACAGAAGGTCTGCTGGTAGAAGGCTGTTTGTTTGACTGGAGACCAGTGTCCAATCGTGTACCACTGGGATCAGTGCTGTGTCCCTTCTTATTTGTGATTTAGAGGCACCAATGTTGGACTAGTTTGGGCAAAATTAAAAGTTACAGAACACTAGATGGTAGTCCAACAGGTTTATGTGGATGCACGACCTTTCGAAGAGCATAATCACGCGATGAAGAAGCAGCACTCCGAAAGCTAGTGCCACTGACTGAAACTGTTGTATTATAACCTGGCGTTGTGTGATTTTTAACCTTACTATTTGTAGTATTCTTAAATGATGCAGCTGTGAATATGGAGGGGGTGGGGTGAGTGTGATAAATCAGTTGGCGTTTGACACAATGATTGGCCAGGTGTTTGGCAGTGAGGAGGATGGCCTTATGTTACAGGAAGATCGAGATGGAATCGTCAGATGGGTGGATCAATGGCAATGTAACCCTGATAAATATGTGGTGATACACTTTGGAAGAAGGAACCAGATGGGGAGTACTCGATGAATGGCAGCACACTAGGAAGCGCAAACAGTGCTTCTTCACACATCCTTGAATGTGATGAAACAGGTTAATGCACAAGTTGGGAAAGCATAGGCGACCATAAACATAACCTTTTTCATCGAGGCATAGATTATAAGAGCTCTGCAGAAGTTTGGTTAGGCCACGATGGAATACTGTGTTCACTTCTGAGAGCCACAATAGAGGAAGGATCCGATTGCACTGAAGGAAATTCATCAGGGCGTCCCCTGGAAAGGGTTGTTTACTTTGTAGCAGAGAAGGATGACGGGGACGTGATTGAGAAGGATAAGATTACCAGGTGCATGTGCATGTTGGGTAGACAGCAGCTGTTCCTTTCGGTCAAAGAGCCAATGACAAGGGAATACCCTGTTAAAGTGAAGGGTTTGAGATTGAGTGAGGATTTCAGGATTGGTTTTCACCCAGAGAGTGTTAGAGTCAGGGATGAACTTCATGAGAGGGCAGTTGGCACAGGTAACCTCACAACCGTTAATAAGTACATGGTCGTGCCCTTGAAGTGCCATAACATACATGGTTATGGAAAGTAATATAGGAAAGTGGGACTAATGTAGATCGTGCTTCATTTATGACAATACAGAGTCAGTGCTTCTGCGATTGTTTGGCTGTGGAATGTTAATAATTGAGCAGCGTAACACAGGAATTGATGAATTTGAAGAATTTTGATCTAGGGTTATAAAAGTGAACTTGTAATAGATTCTAAAAGTATGTCACTGGCAAAAATAAGGGAAATAATGTGTGGCTTCCTTACAGATTGAACCCAGAGAATGGAGAATAGAGAACAGGGACAAGGTAGAACTATGGAGCATGTACAAATGTTATGTCTTCACAGAAGAAAACAAAATGAAAAAGAAATATTCCCAGCAAGGCGAGGAAACTTTAATATGGTGAGAAAAAAGTGAATACAATGAAATTAGCAAATAAACATTTTAGACAAAGAATCGGGACTGACATTACCGGGCAGAGAAAAAGTCACCAGAGGGAAATATATCAAAAGGGAGTCATATTTGAGAAAGTGATTTTGGCAAAATTATGGAGAAGCAATCAATGCAAAACGATTAGATTTTCAAAAGGATTACTGATATAGCCCCAAGGCTACCATACAAATTCTAATCTTATGGGACGGCGGCTAATATGTAGACATGGTTTTTGAACGGGAGAGATGACAGGAAGCAGCGAGAAGGAATACAATAATGTTTTGTTCCAGTGGAAGGTTTGGGTGATATAGCAGGAATCGAGCTTGGCTCCCAGCTTTCCGAATACACACCAAACCTTTGGTCGACGGAATCAAACGCAATATTCCCAAATCTGCTGATGACACTGATTGTGAGTGGGGGAGCCGGATGTAAAAAAGCTCCAAGTTGATTGAGGCAACTTGAGTGAATGGGCAAAGATGTGGCAGGTGCGTGTAGATGTCACAATTTGCACGATGGTAGGAAAGACAGAACGGTAACCTACCATTTGAAAAGGGGTTGGTTGAAAAATAGTGATCCATAAAGGAACTTATGTTGCATTTTTCTATGCTTCTGTGCAGACCTCTGAGCTCCATGCAGGGCAGTGAGTTCTGAAGCCAGAAGTCAATAATGGGAATGCCATTGGTATACTGATCAGTGTACACAGACCACCAAGTGGGGAGCTGTCGCATTGAAACGGATCTGGATCTCCCTGTACACCAGTCACTGAAAGCAACATTGCACGAACAGAAAGCAGTTAGGAAGATAAATGTTGTGTTGCCGTCCATTTCAGGAGGATTTGAGTCCAGGAGTAAGGTTGTCTTACTGCAGCTGTACAGGCCATTGGTGAGATCCCATTTCGAACACTGTGCAGTATTGTGTGCAGTTTTGGTCTCCTTACCTAATAAAGGACAAACCTGACATTGACAGAAGAGAAGTGAAGGATGACCAGACTGATCTCTGGGAGGACAGGCTGGTTGTGGGAGCAGAGTTGAGTCGACTCGGCCTTCATTCCATGGGGTTTAGGAAAATGAGTGCAGATCTCAGTAAAATATATAAAACCTTGACAGGGTGAGACAGTTTGGAATCAGGGATGATAATTCTCCAGACTGGGACGTCTAAAACAAGGGTCCATAGTATTAGGTACAGACAGGCCGCTCTACATTGAGTTGAGATTAAATGTCTGTACTCAGACACTGGTGAACCTGGGGAATTCTCTCCCAGATCAGGCTATGAAAGTGAAGGCACTGTATATAAATAAGAATTTCAAGACACAAACGAGATTGGGAGAGAGCAGGAGTTTGGTGTGAAGATAGAGGATCAGATATCGTTTCAAGTTGTTCTCCATTAATGCGGCAGCTGTGTTCCTGTGCAACACCATGTTATAGAAAACTGTGAATATTAACAATCAGGGCTATGAGGAAAAGAGTGTAAAAGCCGAACCGCTAAATTATCGGTCATAACCAAAAACTGAGGTTATCCCAGCTCACACACTAGCACAGTCTAAGTAAATCTTTAAGTCATATATTGTAATTAAACAGTGCAGTAACCGTAACACTTTCCACCACAGTCAATGACTACAGCACTGTACCTTTCACTGAGCTCTTCACCAGAAAACTCATAAGCTGACTGACCACGTGATGCCAAAAGGGAATTCCACCTCTCATCAAGATTCTTTCCGGTTTGAAATAAACTTCCTTCTAAATGTAGACTAGAATCCCCAGTTTCAGGCTCAGGTTCAAGGCTAGCAGAGCAAATTGCATTTCTGGTTTAACTGAACACACTAAGGGTGCATTTTGCAGACAGAGAATTGTGAGGCTGGGATTTAATGTTCAGCAGGTGTCAGGTGTGAAATCACGTAACAGAGAATAGGAGCTTTTGTTATAAAAATGTGCGCAACCAATCATTTTGCAGTCAAATCGTGTTTAATAAACATGTGTTATTAGAGAACTGTCTCTATGTTGAACGGAGGAATAATTTGATCGACCGAATGGACTACAGTAATTCTTATTTGTTATATTCTGATGATTAAACATACTAAGGGATATGAACACTGTGTGGGGAAATATGTATTGAGGAGATTGTCTCCAAGATCTAGAACGGGTAAGGCTCAAAGTGTGTCATGCCCTGCTTCTTACCTGATGCTTCTGTGCACTCCGTGGGAAAGCTCTGTCACTGATGTCACAAGCTCTCAAACACCAGGAAGGCAGCATCTGTACGGTGAAAAGGACTGTGTTTCCCGTTCCCTCTTCCAAAACCAAGCTTATTGCTGCGTGTTCTGTCCGGTTTTGTCCTTTTAGAATTCAGAGCAATTTGATAAAATTGAGTGTCTTGCTTGGATATTACCGGGCATAGATTGTAGTTCTGCTGTTTGGAATGTAACCAGTCAAGTGTGTTAGGTTTAATTGGTTGTCATCATGTTTAGATACACATGGTCCTTACTCTGGCATGTTCACCCAAACTCGTCAATGAACCATCACTCGGTTTGATGGTAATGATAGAGTGATGGATTATCCTGGGGAAAAAGTTATGGATTGATATTGAATGCAATTCTGCTGCGGCTGCTGCTGTGATCTACAACATAGAACATAGAACATAGAAGAATACAGCGCAGTACAGGCCCTTCGGCCCTCGATGTTTCGCCGATCAAAGCCCACCTAACCTACACTAACCCACATCAAATGATAATCCAGTGTGAGCTGCAATACCTGCAATTCAACTGACTCTCCCCTAGTTCAAACCTGGACCCATTCACCCATCAGCCCTATAGACAGTGACCTAAACTGGTTTCTGATGTGGTAACACTTCCATTATCATATTCTCATTCTGCTGAGTGTCCCTCCCTGATGTCACGCCTCCAATATGTTACATAACTTAAATACCTTAACATATTCATCTGAATCGTTTTCTTTCCCATAATACCATCTGCTGTGTTTGAAGTGAATGTTTTTCCCTCTGTTTTTCTCCCTGACCATGATTAAGACCTCGGTCGTGTCGGTGATGCCAGCCTTATCTTGTTTCAGAGCCAATGAACGTGTGCACTTTGCGTTTTTGTTCACTTCCCAATGTACGGTGCTCACTGCTGGACAGGGCGTTTGAGCAGATTTGACACCCGACTTTGGAACTTGCTCAAAAACAGAAATTGCTGAAGAAACTAAGAAGGTCTTGCTGCATCTTGTGGAGTGAAAGCCGAGTTCATCTTTCGGTCCTTGTTTCTACAGCAATTTGTGCATTTCTATATCCAGTATCCAATTTTATTGGTTTAATTGAAAATTTGTTATGTGTCTATTCATTTCTGGAGAAACCCAGCATGTCTGGCAGTCTCTACAGAGACAGAGAATCAAAGTTAGCGTTTCAAGTCCAGTATGACAATTCGTCAGAACTGACAAGGATTGGAAACTGGGCATTTTAGCCCCTTGCTCGAGGTGTGGGGTAGGTGAAAGGGAAAAGAGGGCGTGACAACAGATAAATAGACTTTCAGCAGTGGTGAACGAGAAGATGATGCAAAATGAGTTTAAATTAAGATGTGAATTGGGGAAAGGAGTTCTCTCTATTGAATGCAAGATAAAGAAGACACAACCACACAAAGTCATAGGGAGGCCAGGAGGGAGGATGTGGAGCCTGTAGAATTATAAAGATCTGGCCAGAGATACATTTTCACTGTAGAGATAATCACCGCCGCCAGACCAAAGGAATTCAGGTGCCTGATGTGTTATTGGCACTAGTAAGATTTTCATGTTGCCTTAGTATTGTAACATAGAAAAATAAATAAAAAGCAGTACGAAGTTTGGGCTGAGTTCTTTTTCCTGTCATTTTGAATATGTTTTCAAATTTTCGGTGCTTATCTTTAAATGCTTGGTCTTGAAGATAGCATCAGATGGAGAGTAGGAGGTTGGGGGGTGACATTACAGAAATTTATAAATTCAGGGGAGGCATAGATAGGGTGAAAAGCCAAGGTCTTTTCTACAGGATAGGGAAATCAAATCAGAGAGAGAGAGCATACGTTTATGGTGTAAGAGGGAAGATTTAAAAGGAAGGAAGAAGGAACATTTTTTACATACAGGGTGATGAGTTATAGAATGAGCTGTCAGAGGAAGACTGACAGATGCAAGTCTGGCAGATGCAAATTTGAAATACATTTGGACAAACATATGAATGGGAACCCTTTTGAGGCATTTGGGCCAAATGCAAGCCGGTGGGACTAGTTTACTTTGAAAAACGTGGCTGGCATAGACAAGTGGGACCAAAGATTGTGTTTGTGCGCGATATGACTGCATGATTATAGAAATATAAGAAAAGGGAAGAAAAGATGTGATGTAAGCAAATTGGCAACACATGTAAAAACAAGCAGCACGAGCTTTTCCATGTGCATAAGAAGAGTTCAAGAGGTGTGTGCTCTTTGGTCGAAAGAAAGTCAGGAAAGTATATTGAGAACATTTGGAGGGTGTGACTGGGGAACTGGCTACTGGGAACAGACAGGCAGTTTACACCATGATTTTTTATCGTTCCTCACAGGGGAAGATAATGGTCAAGATAGCAGCGGAGGATAAAACGTTCTCTACTCGAAATTGTATTTCATAACGGGTCTAGTGTTTTCAAGTGGTGTTTGGCTGAATACAATACATTCCTGAAGAAGGGCTCATGCCCGAAACGTCGATTCCCCTGGTCATTTGATGCTGCCTGACCTGCTGCGCTTTTCCATCAACACATTTTTCATCTCTGATCTCCAGCATCTGCAGTCCTCACTTTCTCCGACAATAAAGTGAGACAAGGTGAAATAGCCAGAATTGCTAATTGTGATTGTTTATAAAATAAGTGCATACGTAGAGAGTGAGAGAGGTAGAGAGAGATGGAAATTCGTCGTTTTAGTTCCCTTTGTCTGCCTTGCGCGGGGTCAACTGTACAGTGTCGCTCCAAACTGAGAAAGATAAACCGTGTGCCCATTGACACTTGAAAAATGGCACCAATGCAGTTATCACGGAATATCCAGGGGCATCAGTGTGGTGATGAGTATCTCCAGCCATATTGGGTTGGAGAATCGAGCTGGCATTAAATGAGAGGAACACTATGAGATTGAGTAGGTAGTGAATGAGGTGTGTTCGATAAGATAGCACCAGGAAACGAGCTCATCCTCGTATAGACAATCTCTCTGTCACACTCAATGAAAATGGCACTGAGATAATTTATTATTAGATTCAGCCCAATGAGTTGAAGGCTCTGCTAACCCCACACCCAGTTACAAGGTTGCAGAACAAATGATCATTCAAAAATCTGTACTGACACCAAAATCCCCTTCACCTATCATTCATGGGAATACTGGCTCATGTTGCGGGATGCTGTCGAAATCTCCTCATTTCAGCATTCTGAAATCTGTGATCTTACATGAAATTGCCTCTCAATCTCCCTTTCATTTTTTTGTCAAAATCCTTTTGCTTGTTGGTAGTTAAACTGATTTCCCCGCCATCTCTCTCTGGCACAGGCTAGGGAATACAGACGAGGCAATAAGGACTCTGTATCAGAGTGATAATGTAAGTAGTTGGTAAATTCAGAGACAAGGGCTGTGCGTCCAATGCAGTGTTTAAAATCCCACCACAGCTGATGTCAGAGCTTAAGTTCGAATGGCAAAAAATGGAATGAAACCTAATTTCACTCATGGAAACCAGAAACCGTCAAGATTTATTTTTATTATTTGACTGATAGCCTTTGGTGAAGAAAATTAACATTATTGTCCAGTCTGAACTCAGTGTGACATCAGATCCACAATAAAATTGTTGGCTCCATTTTGTCTTGACAAGTGGCCGCGTGGTCAAGTACAATTAGTGATGGACAACAAATGCTGCCTTTGCCCATGATGCAGGCATCCCGGAAAACAACAACATTAAAGGTGAAATAAACCAAGGAACGGTAGGTGCTAGAGATCGAAAATAAAACTCTCTGGCGACTGAAAGTGTTGTAGAATCTAACCAGGTATGGCAGCCTTTGTCAGGAGAAACGCAGATAACGGTTTAAGTCCAGTTACCCTACTTCACAACTGAAAGCAAACTGGGAACTAATATTATTTATCCTGGAATCAGGAATGTTGGGTTGGAGAGAGAGGTGGGAGCCAGGTTTAAACAGAATGGACAGAGAAATGGCCAGAAAAAGAGAGGAAAAGAAATGAAAAGTGAGCAAATGGATTGCTGATGATGAGTGGGAGCAGCGGCCGAGGAAAAGCGAACCCGGGAGACTACAGCTAAGGTAAGACAGTTTGTTTCAAAATTACTTACCTGTAGCGGGCAGCGGAAGTGAGGTTGGAGCGCATAGCTGGGCGGGAAGGTAAGTGATTAGTATTTGAGTGGGTGTGTTCTAGACACCAAGTCCTACTTTCGTAGGGCCTCCTCTAACCTAACTTTAAAGTCCACAGGTAAGTGACTCAGTGTTATTGACTCAGAGTTCTTGTTTTGGAGACAAAGTATACAGTCATGGCAGCGCAGGCGGTGGAATGTTCCTCCTGCAGGATGTTTGAGGTAGGGGTGACCACCGATACTCCTGCCGACTTCGTCTGCAGGAAATGCAGTCAGATCCTGATCCTCACCGAACGAGTTAGGGAACTGGAACTGGAGTTGGATGAACTGAGGATTATTCGAGAGGCTGAGAGGGTGATTGATAGAAGCTACAGGGACATAGTTACGCCGGAGAACAGAGGTAGCTGGGTAACAGTTAGAGGTGGGAGGGGAAGAAGCAGGCAGTGCAGGGTTCCCCTGTGGTCGTTCCCCTAAAAAATAAGTATACAGCTTTGGAAACTGTTGGGGGTACAGCCAAGCTGCAGTGAAGGGGTCTGTGGCTCTGAGACTAAGAAGGAAAAGAGGGAGAGGAGGAGAGCGCTCGTTATAGGGGACTCTCTAGTTAGAGGGACGGACAGGCGGTTCTGTGGACATGGGCGAGACTCTCGGATGGTTTGTTGCCTCCCGGGTGCTAGGGTCCGAGACGTCTCGGACCATGTCTTCAGAATCCTTAAGGGGGAGGGTGTGCAGCCAGAAGTCGTGGTACACATTGGCACCAACGACATAGGTAGGAAGAGGGGTGGTTAGGTCATTCAAGAGCTCAAGGAGTTAGGCTGGAAGCTAAAAGCTAGGACAGACAGAGTCGTCATCTCTGGGTTGTTGCCGGTGCCACGTGACAGTGAGGCAAAGAATAGGGAGAAAGTGCAGTTGAACACGTGGCTGCAAGGATGGTGTAGGAGGGAGGGCTTCAGATATTTGGACAATTGGACTGCATTCTGTGGAAGGTGGGACCTGTATAAACAGGACGGGTTGAACCTGAACCAGAAGGGCACCAAAATCCTGGGGGATAGGTTCGCTAGAACTCTTCGGGGGGGGTTAAACTAATTTGGCAGGGGGATGGGATCCGGACTTGTAGTCCAGCAATTAAGCTGGCTGTGTGTCAGGATGCCCAAGACTGTAGGGAGGCTGTGGAGAAGGTAGCACTGACAGGGACTACTTGCGGACACAGAGATGGGCTCAAGTGCGAATACTTCAACGCAAGGAGTATCAGAAATAAGGTGGGTGAACTTAAGGCGTGGATCGGTACCTGGGACTACGATGTTGTGGCCATCACGGAAACATGGATAGATGAGGGACAGGAATGGCTGTTTGACGTTCCTGGTTACAGATGTTTCAGTAAGATTAGGGAGGGTGGTAAAAAAGGAGGGGGGGTGGCATTGCTAATTAGAAATGGTATAACGGCTGCAGAAAGGAAGTTTGAGGGGGATCTGCCTCTGACGGTAGTATGGGCTGAAGTCAGAAATAGGAAAGGTGCAGTCACCTTGTTGGGTGTTTATTATAGGCGCCCCAATAGCAGCAGAGATGTGGAGAAACAGATTGGGAAACAGATTTTGGAAAGGTGCAGAAGCCACAGGGTCGTAGTCATGGGCGACTTCAACTTCCCAAATATTGATTGGAAGCTCTTTAGATCAAGTAGATTGGATGGGGCGGTGTTTGTGCAGTGTGTCCAGGAAGCTTTTCTAACGCAGTATGTAGATTGTCCAACCAGAGGGGAGGCCATATTGGATTTGGTACTCGGTAATGAACCGGGACAAGTGGTGGGCTTGTTAGTGGGTGAACATTTTGGTGATGGCGACCACATTCTGTGACTTTCACCTTGGTTATGGAGAGAGATAGGTGCGCACAACAAGGTAGATTTTACAATTGGGGGAAGGGAAATTACGATGCTGTAAGACAGGATTTGAGGAGCATACGTTGGGAGCATAGGCTGTCAGGGAAGGATGTGGTGGAAATGTGGAACTTTTTCAAGGAGCAGATACGACGTGTCCTTGATATGTATGTACCGATCAGGCAGGAAAGAAATGGTCGTGTGAGGGAGCCTTGGTTGACGAGGGAGGTTGAATGTCTAGTAACGAGGAAGAAGGAGGCTTACATAAGGTTGAGGAAACAGGGTTTAGACAGAGCAGTGGAGGGATACAGGATAGCCAGAAGGGACCTGAAGAAAGGGATTAGGAGAGCTAAGAGAGGGCATGAAAAATCCTTGGCGGATAGGATCAAGGATAACCCCAAGGCATTTTATGCGTATGTGAGAAACCTGAGAATGACGAGAACGAGGGTAGGTCCGATCAAGGACAGTAGTGGGAGACTGTGTATTGAGTCGGAAGAGATAGGAGAGGTCTTGAACAAGTACTTCTCTTCAGTATTTACGAACGAGAGGGACCGTATTGCTGAAGAGGAGAGTGTGAAACGGACTGATAAGCTAGAAGAGATACCTGTTAGGAAGGAAGATGTGTTGGACATTTTGAACAACTTGAGGATAGACAAGTCCCCCGGGCCTGACGGGATATATCCTAGGATTATGTGGGAAGCAAGAGAGGAAATTGCAGTACCGTTGGCATTGATCTTCTTGTCTTCACTGGCAACGTGTGTGGTACCAGGGGACTGGAGAGTAGCGAATGTTGTGTCCCTGTTCAAAAAAGGGAATAGGGATAACCCCGGGAATTACAGGCCAGTTAGTCTTACTTCTGTGGTAGGCAAAGTAATGGAAAGGGTACTGAGGGATAGGATTTACGAGTATCTGGAAAGACACTGCTTGATTAGGGACAGCCAGCACGGATTTGTGAAGGGTAGGTCTTGCCTTACAAGTCTTATTGACTTCTTCGAGGAGGTGACCAAGCATGTGGATGAGGGTAGAGCAGTGGATGTAGTGTACATGAATTTTAGTAAGGCATTTGATAAGGTTCCCCATGGTAGGCTTATGCGGAAAGTCAGGAGGCATGGGATAGAGGGAAATTTGGCCAATTGGATAGAAAACTGGCTAACCGGTCGAAGGCAGAGAGTGGTGGTAGATGGTAAATATTCAGCCTGGAGCCCAGTTACAAGTGGAGTTCCGCAGGGTTCAGTTCTGGGTCCTCTGCTGTTTGTAATTTTTATTAATGACTTAGATGAGGGAGTCGAAGGGTGGGTCAGTAAATTTGCAGATGATACAAAGATAGGTGGAGTCGTGGACAGTGAGGAGGGCTGTTGTCGGATGCAGAGGGACTTAGATATGATGCAGAGCTGGGCTGAGGAGTGGCAGATGGAGTTCAACCCTGCCAAGTGTGAGGTTGTCCATTTCGGAAGAACAAATAAGAATGCGGAATACAGGGTTAATGATAGGGTTCTTAGTCAGGTGGAGGAACAGAGGGATCTTGGGGTCTATGTACATAGATCTTTGAAGGTTGCCACTCAGGTGGATAGAGTTTGTAAGAAGGCCTATGGAGTATTATCGTTCATTAGCAGAGGGATTGAATTCAAGAGTCGTGAAGTGATGTTGCAGCTGTACAGGACTTTGGTTAGGACACAGTTGGAGAACTGTGTGCAGTTCTGGTCGCCTCACTTTAGGAAAGATGTGGAAGCTTTGGAGAGGGTGCAGAGAAGATTTACCAGGATGTTGCCTGGAATGGAGATTAGGTCGTACGAGGATAGGTTGAGAGATCTCGGCCTTTTCTCGTTGGAACGGCGAAGGATGCGGGGTGACTTGATAGAGGTTTATAAGATTATCAGGGGAATAGATAGAGTAGACAGTCAGAAACTTTTTCCCCGGGTACAACAGAGTGTTACAAGGGGACATAAATTTAAGGTGAACGGTGGAAGGTATAGGGGAGATGTCAGGGGTGGGTTCTTTACCCAGAGAGTGGTGGGGGCATGGAATGCGCTGCCCGTGGGAGTGGTAGAGTCAGAATCATTGGCGACCTTTAAGCGGCATATGGATAGGTACATGGATGGGTGCTTAATCTAGGTTAGAAGTTCGGCACAACATCGTGGGCCGAAGGGCCTGTTCTGTGCTGTATTGTTCTATGTTCTATGTGCTAACTGAAAGGAAAACAAAATGGCAAGTTATTCTCACATTTCCCCAGTTCCCATATTCCTGAATATCCCGTCCATTTAGATATGTCCCTGTATAAAGTGAGTTACGTTCCCTCTATCTCTCTTCACTGAGTGTGATGATCAAATTCATTGGCAATATTGGTGCTGCCCTTTTAGTTGCTGACATACAGAGAAAGGTAATGTTACACTGTCAGCGGTTTCTTTTGGAGAGAGAAACTATTACTTTGGGACTATGCGGGGACGCAACAACTTTCTCAGCCAGGAAGAGTAACTCAGAAGTGGAAATAGTTTTCAACGCAGAACGCGTGCACCATGCGTGCGGGAAATTGATTTGTTCTTGTCATTGGAAAATCAGTGGAGTTCTTGTGGATGCTTATCTCAGGTTTGTATTGTCAGCTGCTGGATCTGGTAACCCCACTCCTTTCACTGCATTTACAGAGTGTTCGAGTCCATGGTAAACAAATGGAGATGTGACTCCACCGAAGGAAAGCTCTATAAATAGGGGTGAAGCATGACAGTGCACTATCTTCCCTCGGATTTCTCGGGATATTTGTCTTTCCTGGACTAGGTGTAACGTATGAAACCAGTTTGCTTCAAAATTGAGGTGGTCACTGAGCTGTGTCCCCTCCTTCAGTGTACCATTTAGCCTCACACCAGTGACAGGACTGTTCTGATGCTCACCATGAATTAAACCGGATTAATTCTAGAACTTGCCAGGCAGGAGTGAGTAACATATCCATCATCACCGAAGTGCAGTCCTCCGATGTGTTCACTGGCTGACAGAAGTCACCTGTCTGCTGAGAGCAATATATTGACCTAATCTCCCTGAGGAAGGTACAGAGACAAACTTCTAGAATCACTAGGAAAAGAGTGACTGGATAAAATGAGAAACAGCAGGAAATAAGCATTAATAAAAGATGTGTCTTTGAAAATCTCATTGAATGGAAGGTCGGTATGTGGCTGCATCAGATGAGCTACATCCCAGAGTAGTGAGGAGGTGGCAGTAGAGCAAATTAAAGAATTACTGATTATTCTTCAAAGCTGGTTTGATTCTGAAAAGGATCCTGCAGCCTGGAAAGCAGCTATTGTAAACCTAAGTACTTAAAATAGGACGGAGAGGTCAGACAGAAAACTAAATTGTAGTTAGCTTGGTATCAGCTGTGATAAAAAAAAACATTGGAACTTTTTGTGAGGAATGTGACAACTAGACACTTGGAAAATAATGACATAATTTGCTCGAATCAGTCTAGATTCAGGAAGGGGAAATGATCTTTGATAAACCTGCTGGATTTTGTGGAGGTTGTGCGTTGTGACATCGACAATTGAGAATCAATGGGAGTGGAGTCTTTGCATTTTCAGCAGACGTTGTCATGGTTGAATACAGGCGAGTACAGAATGTTAGAGCCCATGGGTAGGCAGGGGTGGAATACACCGAATGTCTTAAAAGTTGTATAATCGAGACAATGAAGAGAGTTGGGTTTTTATCTGGAGTGAAGGCTTTGGGGTATCAGAAGGATCAGAAGTAATAAAATGTTTCGGATGGGAACAACAAATATCATCATTCACATTTGTGTTCATTAAATACTGAGAGGTTGGGAAGTGCTGTTGTTGAAACAGACCTGGATGTGCTTGGTCATAAATGACTGACAGAATGTTTAATCAGCAAGAAGTAAATGATATGTGACACTTCTTGCAAAATGATTAAAGTACCAGAGTAAATGTATCTTTCCCAATGGTATTGTTATGTTTAGAGACTATTTAGGGTATTGTGTACAGGTTGGGAATGCTTTATAAATAATGATCTTGTGAGCGATGCAGTCCGAAGGGATTTCACCAGTTGAAACCCTGGCATGATGTTACCATGAGGAGAAAGTGAAGAATCTTGTGTGTAATATGTAGCACCGTGACGGAATAAGAGGTTGAAACTTGATGGTTATGGTTGGACACTCTATATGTCCCAAGCAACTGAATAGGGTGAAGATTCCATCCTTCTCATTGGATGCTTGCTTCCCGGTAGTTTCCATGCCTATGCAGAGCCCCATGTCTATTGACAGATAAGTAAAGACTCTGAATGAACTTTACTGTACAGTTGCTGTGTGACCCTGCACTGAATGCTACATTGTCAGCAGCTGCAATACCTTCATTCTGAAACAATTGGCCATTCCCGACCATCTTCGGACCTCCATAGAGACCATGGGTCTAACTTCTTGGAATAGACGACACGTTGGTGAATGGGTAAAAATGTTGTCTTCATTCCCACTGCCAGAAAACCATGTTAAAATAACACATACGTACTATGATTAACCTAGCAATGTGGAACAAGTTAGAGCAGTCTATCTGTGCAGCCAATGCACCATTTGTTTGTGATATTGGACCATCTCTGACACCTTCCTCTTCCTGTGTCAGTGACCGAAGAAGCTGAATGACCACTTCCTGTAGCTTTGTAAATGGCTCCAGATTTGAAATGGTCTCTTTCTGATCCCATGTAAATGATGCATGGGAGTGAGCCGTCTCCTTGTCTTCCTATGGAATAGGCAGGAGGGACTGATTGGGCTATCTCTTTTCTTGCCCAGTAGTTTGGATGGGCTGAATGACTTGTCCATATTCTTGTGAACCCAGATTGAGGTACTAAATGAGCTTTTTCTTTTTTCTAGGGAAATGCTTTTTGTCTGTTACGTGAATGTTACCCGGACTTTAACAGCACAAGTTTGAACGTTGTCTGCGTCTTGTCACACATGGACACAGATGGCTTCAGAATCTGAGTGCTGATTTTTTTTTCTGAACATTGTATAGTCTTCAGTGAATATCCCCACTTCGGATTGTTGAGAACTCAATGGACTGAATGGCTTGCTTCCACACTGCAGGAATTCCCCGCTGGTCAACTGCAGATGCCTGTGCAGAGGGAGATACGCTGAGAATCTCCTGCAGAGATACCCCACGGCTGAGATGATTGATGCCCACCAATAGTAAATACCTTCCCTTGTGCTGTGAATAACTCCGAGCAGTGGATGGGTCACAATCGATTCTCATTTCTGTGATTTTGCTCAGTCTCCTTGATGCCATCCTCAGTCTAATACTGCCTTGAGTACAGGGCCAGTCTGTCTTACCTGAGCCCATGTGTTCCCTCTTTTGTTCATATCAATAGGTCATGGTGTAGAAGTAGCGACCGATTTCTTCAAACAGAATAACGTGATTGTCAGGAATTTTCTTACATAGCGAGTTAAGGGAGCTAGATAACTGAAAAGGACCAGTAGTGTATTGCAGGGATTGATTGTGGGACCGCTGCTTGTTGTGATTTTTATAAATGGTTTTGAAGAAGAAGCGGAAGGGTGGTTTAGTATGTTTGTCGATGACTTGAAGGTTTGTGGAATGGTATGTAGTGTGGAGGGGTTTTGTCGTTAGCAATGGGGCATTCACCGGATGCAGAACTGGGCTGAGAAGTGGCAAATAGAGTTCAACCTGGAAAAGTGTGAAGTGACTCTCTTTGCAAGCTCGAATGTGAATGCAGAATACAGGGTTAAAGGCAGGATTATTGGCAGTGTGGAGGAACAGATGGGTCTTGGGGTCCATGTCCAGAGATCCCTTAAATTTGCTACCCAAATTGTGATAGGTTTGTTAAGAAGGCATATAGTACTTTAGTTTTGATTAGCAGGTGATTGAGTTTAAGAGCCACAAGGTTATGCTGCAGCTCTATAGCGCTTTGTCTAGACCACACTTGGAATATTGTGTTCTGTTCTGGTCACCTTATTCGAGGAAGGATGAGGAAGTTTTAGAGAGGGTGCAGAGGGAACTTACCAGGATGCTGACTGGACTGGAGATCAGGTCTTGTGAAGAAAGATTGAGGGAGTTAGGGCCTTTCTCATTGGAGTGAAGGAGAATGAGAGGTGATTGGATACAGGTGTACAAGATGATGAGAGGCATCGACAGAGTGAATAGCCAGATACCTTTTCCCCCAGCAGGAATCTCTCTAAAGAGGGAACGAGGGTACATAATTTTAAAGTGATTGGAGGATGGTTTCTGGGAGATGTCAAAGTTTGGTTCTTTACACAGAGAGTGTTGGGTCCGCAGAATGCACCGCCAGCAATGTTAGTCGAGTCAAGAAATGCTTGGATAGGCACATGCAAGATAATGCAAGAAAGTATGTCGATGAGTCTGATCTTAGAGAAGGATAAAAGATCAGCGCAACATCGAGGACGGAAGGGCCTGTACTGTGCTGTAATGTCCGACTTTCTCTGTTCTACGAAAGTATTTAAAGAGGCTTTAGATGGATTTTGATCTGTCAGCAAGTTGAGTGCTATGAATATTTAGGCATGTACGAGGACTTGAGACCGAGAGAAGATCAGCCATGATCTTACTGAAGGGCATGTCAATCTTGAGGGTGGGGGGTAGGGAGCGAACGACTTGTTTCTGTTTCTACATTCTCACATTCTATTATTGGAAAATTACGGGGTGTTATTTTCCTGGAAGTTTGGTTATTGAATGTTATATTCTGGGAGTCCAGAGGATTTTCTGAGCCATCTCTGGGTGATATGTCCGAGCTGTATTCACAGTCAACCTGGTTCGATAACGTTACCAACAATTAAGCACATTTTGCACAATGCGGAATCTCTGTAAAGAGAGATGCGGGGCCTCTTTGATACCCAGTCTGGGTTTTCCAATTATATTTTTCAAATCACCTAAACCTTGTGGGAAAGTATTGAGGGACTGAATACTTTCCTCTGTTTCTGTGCACGAGGTGATAGCAGTACGTGGCCTCCCAGTGCTCTTGTCTAGCAGGTTTCAGGAGCTGAATGGAAGACAGAAACATGGGACTGAGGAACAGGAGTGGGTCATTACACACTGTGAGACTTCTCCACCAGGCACTAAGATTGTGGCTGATGAGGTTGTGGTCTCAGCCCCACTTACTTGTCAGTATCCAATTATCCATGACTCACTTCATGGAAAAATACTTAACTAATGCATCTTTGAATAAATGTTAACAAAGAAACACCACAATCTTTTGGGGAAGAGAATTTCCACTCAAAAGGCCTTTAGGACTTTTCCTAATCCATCTTATCGAATCAGAGAGCCAGATACCACGGAAACAGACACTTTTGTCCAAGTTGTCCATGCTGACCAGAAATCCTAATCTGATCTAATCCTATTTGCCAGCATTTTGCCAATATACCTCTGAACCATTCTTATTTATGTATGTATGCAGATATATTTTCAATGTCTAATTATACCCGCTTCCACGGGTGCTCTTGTACTCTGAGATAATCTTCCTCACTGTCCACTGCACCATATTTTGCTGTTATCAGTAAACTTAGTAATTATGCCTTTGATATTCACATCCAGGTTTTGTATATACATGATGAAAAGCAGCAAGCTCAACACTGATTCTTTCAGCGCACCACTGGCCACAGGCCTCGAGTTGGAAAATAATTCGTTACCTTCAAGAAAATTTTGCATCCAATAGGTTAAATTTCCCTGGATTCCATGGGACCTAACTGCTTTAAATTTTCATTTTTATGCTGTAACTCAATTAGTTTAGTTGATCTAAACATATTTCCATAATCACATATTTACTCTTGTTTTGTTTCAACTACCTGATGAAACAAAGTCCCTGCCAATGCAACTTCAGCTTCCTTGTCTTTACATTTATGATCTCTCCTGTTTCAGCTGGTGATATTGGGACCTTGTTGCCCCATAATCAGGAAAGATTCCAGGATAAGGCTCCTGCTTTGCTTCACTTGCCTGTGATTCAACTGACCTTTTAACCAGAGCAGGTAGCACTTCTAAAAGTGAATCAGCTACATACTTTACAAGGACAAATTGTATTCCTGGTGATGAAAGTTTGTCTAATACTCCCACCGCAATTTCTGCACACTTTACTGGGCACTCCATCCCCGCTTGACATAATTGTGCGCTTTTTATCTGACATGAATTCACTTTAGCAGTACCTTTTCTGGAAATAGTCCTTCAGGAATACATACCTTTGTATCTTTCAGCATCACAGACTGAAAGGATCCTGCGTCTCTAAATAGTGCATCCTCTTTCCCTGATACTCCTGACCTATGTGAATACACTTTCCCTTTGCAGGTATATTCTATAAGCAGATCTGGTACTTCCTCCTTGACCAACCTCATATCAACTTGTACACTTTGATGTAGCTTTCTAGCCTCCACTGTGCTTTCTGTTACCGCTCCCATAAAACTCCCAGGCTTATCCTGCTTTCTTGCATCTGTTTTTTTTCCCTAGCCCACCAACAGAGTACTCTACTGTGACCTAATTTATCGCAACAAAAACACCGGAGCTGTTTAGCTTCTTTGTCCCCTTCAAGGGTTCCCTTTTTACCCTGTGGTAAGTTATCCTTCTGACTTCACTGAGATCTACATGTCATTTTCCACGTGAGGATTTCCTCTATCCCTCATGCACTGAAGTTGATTCTGAAAGCCAAAATGTGTTTTATGAAACCATTCATGATCATCAACTTCTTCAGTTGCTAACTTTGCTGTTTTAACTCTCTGCTCTTCCACCTGATTTTGCACTAATTCATGCAATGAATCTTTGAAATTTTCCAAAATAATTATTTCTCTAAGTGCATCGTACATTTGGTCAATTTTTAAAGTTCTTAACCATTTATCAAAATTACTTTATTTGACCCTTTCAAACTCAATATAGGTTTGACCAGGGTCACTCCTAAGATTCCTGAAATGTTGCCTTTAGTTTTCTGGCACAAGCTCATATGCACTTTCTTCACCTCCTCATACTCCCTATATCCCTCCTCTGGTATTATTGCGGATACCGCACTAGCTCTACCTGCAAGTTTCGTTTGGATTAAAAATCCCACTGATCACTGGCAAATGTAATTGTTTAGCCACTTATTCAAATGAAATGAAAAGGTTTCCCATATCCTACTTGGGCAAGGCGTCAATATACCTAAAAATTATCTCACCAGGCTTTTGACTACCATGGGTTTGCTAATCCTCACGCTGTTCCTCAGTAAGCTTACCTTCAGCCTTCATCTCCATCGTTTTCAGCTGACGTTCCACTCTCAGTGTACATCTCTGAAGCTCAAACACTCTTTCTCTTTGTTTCTCTCCTGCTAAAGCCATTCGTTTTTTTTCTCTTTCCTGGATAAAACCAATTCGTTTTCTTTGTTTCTCTTTTAATTTTAGTCATAACGCAAACTGCTTCACTTCGGCTTCTGACTCAATCTGCTTTATTTCCGATTAAAGTTTAGTCATTTGTACAGACCCCAATGGAGTTTTCAGCAAATTGGAATGCTGAACTATTGCTGCAATCATCTCATCTTTCCTCGCATTAGGAGGTAGCTTCAATTCCAGCTTGTCTACTAATTCCCGCAGCTTGGACTTATGTGCATTTTTTAACAGTCCCAAGGTCGATTCTCCATCTCCAAAACACTCTTTGTGACTGCCAAAGCTATTGTTTTCTGAGGTTCTGTTTACCCACCAAATCCACACACGCAAAAAGAGACTCGAAAAACTGCCATTCGCTGTCTAAACTCCGCAAAGGCTCCCCAGTCTGGCCCGACCCCTCAAAATATTTTTAAGCAGGTAGTCCAGGTGTAACTTTGGTACTTGTTGAATGTTAGTGTATAGTGGATATTCCCGGAGTGAATTAGCAGGTCAGACTGCCGAATTTTATACAAAAAATTTTACCAAATTACGGAATGAAGCACATGAAACTGAAAATAGAATATTCAACTAATTTACTTTATCCAACCAAGAGGCTATCCTGACTTTAGGATGTTGTTCCAAAATACTTGCAAGAATTCCAATAAATAAATGCTTTATCACAAAAAGTAAATCTGATACAAAAAGCTTACAGGTGATAAGGTCGGAAGAGAAGGAGGGGGAGAGCTTCCAATTTCAACAGTGACCCTAACTCAGCTAACCCCCAAACTGAATCGATCTGCCCAGCTAGAGAGCTGGCCAAGTCTGCTTGATTATACAAAGACTTGAATGCGTTCTGCCTGAGGCATTACCAATTAGGTATAAACAAAATGACCCCAAATGAACCTTTCAAAACTCAGGCATATTGGAATCTTTGGTCATTTAGAACCTCACTAAAGAAGAAGATTCAAGGGTAATATAACCTTGTAAAAGAACCAGCTTTGTGACAAATTACCACATTTGGCTTTGGACTGAATTCAAACAATTAAGTCTTCCTGCTTTGAAGCCAATAACGTGTGTTAAGGTGTTTGTGAGTTTATATTTTTAAAAAGGTGCTAATGCACATTCAGTGTTGAAGTTACAAAATTACTCATTAGGTCAAAAAAGGAATGACCAGGCAAATCCACATTTCCTGTGTAATGGAGTGCAAAGGTATCCTCTGCAAATACATTATCTGGTGCCTGTTCTCGTCGAGGAGCGACCAGCACGGTAACAACATCAAGATTATGGTTTTTGAGCGTGGTGATGGTGGAGGTTCAGGCAGTTACAGTATTGCAAATGAACAACGCCTGTTTGTTCAGTGACTATGATCGATTACAGTCTCCATGGATCTTAATGATGTCACTGGACGGTTTCCCTCTCGTATTAAAAAGGGGTTTCTTGCAGTGCTTTATGCCATTGTATCAACAGATGCATCAACTCCGCCACTAACAGGTATCAGCTGCTGCAGAGACAGGAAAAGGAGAGGTAAACATCTGAGAATAGTCTGAAATGCTCCATTAGTGGATCAGAATCTGCTAACATTAGACTGGAATGCTGCAACAATGGACAGAAGTTTGTACTGGGGACTGTTCTATCTTTCCTGGTATTGGTCGACATTGTCAGATCGGAAATACGGTGTACTTATGATTATTCAGACAGTTTACTATCGTTGGTGTTCCTGGTAAGAATCTCCATCTCTATCCATTTACTAATTCCAAAAACCATGGCGAACTTCCTTGCTATTTCTCTTACCTAATTTTGGCAAAGGTGGAAAATGCTGTCTTCGGATTCAAATCCAAAGTCCATTCATTATCCACAAATTTGATTTGTCCACGAAGCATGATTTCAGTTGTAAATATTTCGATCACAACCTTGTTCTTGTCTCTTAAATAATCTCATCAGAGGGACACTGTCAGAGTAATAATGTTGCAATAAATGTAATTCAGCGGCACAAGTTATTACACATAAAGGCACTGTTTCACATCCTACCACAAATTATGTGAGAACGTAAATTCAAATGACAGAATTTGGAAATAAAAACAAGTTTCACTAATTCTGACCATAATATCACCAGCATTTAGTCTATACATTTATCTATTTCACTGATGTAGTTTGCAAAAGAAATCTACTATTATTACCTGATCTGGCTTAAGGCTGACATCAGGCCCACATTAATGTGCTTGGTTCTGTACTACCTTCGGGAATGAGCTCACAGTAAAGGGTCAACAAATCCTGTCCCTGTCAGCGATCTAGACATTCCATGTAATAACAAAAGTAAAGGTTAAATAAAACAAAGAATGATGCAAGAGATCAGAATGAAAAAGAATGAGAAAGTGCCCGAGAAACTGAGCAGATTTGGCAGCCTCACATCGGGAGAAAAAAAGAATTGGCATTTTGAGTCCAATGACCAGACATCAGAACTGAACGCCACTGTGATTGATGTTGGTGACAGGGACGTCTGTTGTAAATGGGAGAAGGACTGAGTAGAATAGATAGAGAAAGAGAAAGATAGAGGGAAAGAAGCAAACAAACAGATTGTTTATGATTAGCTGGGATGGAAGATTAAGCTTATTTATTTTTCTCCTGTTACCATATTACTGAAAACTGTGACCATGTACGATATACATCAAAATCACTGTTTAAAGTGAGTCATGTCGCTTTGTCTCTCTTCCTTGAGTGTAAACATATTATTTTATTCATTAATGGGATGCAGAGCCAGTATTTAATTCCCTTTCCCCTTTGTTTATGAGCTGCCTTGCTGACCAGTGCAGGCCGTGGGCTGGAAGTAGTCAGTGCTTAGTTCTGTCCGGTTTCATTTCTTTGAGACTTTATAGTGACTCATATAACTGAGTGGCTGGCTTGGCCATTTCAAACTGCAACTGAGTGTTAACCACATTGCTGTGGGTCTGGAGTCACATGTAAGCCTGATCAGGTGAAGATGTTGGATTTCCTTCCCTGAAGGGCATGGGAGCGCCAGGTAGGACAATCGACAATGGTTTCATCGTTTTATTTGATTCTTAATTCCCGATATTTTATTGAATTCAAGTTCCAACATTTGCCGAGGTGGAATTCCAATCCGGGGTCTGGGTCATTACCTGGGTCCCTGAATTACTATTCCTGAGATCATACAGCGAGGCCATTGCCTACTCAGCATTTCAACCATCTCCAATGGTAATAGTGATGATGCTGTTGGAGTGGCTTTGCTTCATAAGGCAAAGAAATGCTCTGGCAAAATATACCATTCTTCTCATTTTGTATTTATGAGAAGGCGAGATAATGGAAAGTGCTACTGGGGAAAATGAGCTAGATGTCCTTGATGATGAGTCACTGACAGTAAGTTCATTGCAAAATGATTAAAGTGTAGGAGTGAAGCCACCTTCTTGCATTTGTAGAGTGTTCTTGCGATAGTACGTGGGACACTGTGAATAGATTTTCTCTCCTTTATATTGAATGATTTCCTTGCTACATAGAGACAGAGTAAAGGAGTTTCACCAGATTAATCCGTGCAGTGATAGTACCATGAGAAGAGTGTGAAGGAAATTAATGTTTAATCTGTAACGCTACAAAAGAATTAAAACTGATTGCATTAAAACTTCACAGTTATGGACTAACACTCATTATGTTCAAAACAAAACGTTGATAGAGTGAAATATAGTGTGTTTTCTGCAATACACGTCTTCACATTTGTACAAAAATATCGATAGGCTTCATTGAGAACGATATGGGCCAAGTGCAGGGAAATAGGCTGAGCATGGATGAACATTTTGGTCAGCATGAACCAGTTTGGGCTAAAGGCCTGTCTCCGTGCGATAGGACTCTCTGACTCTATGATAATGTACATAGCTCTCTGGACACTCTCTTCCCGCTCCCCCCCCCCCCCCCCCACCATGTTGGTTGAGAGAGAGCTCCAGGTTCTGAATGAACCCTCATCATCTCAATGTGCAGTTGGTGTGTAAGCCTGCACTGAACGTTATGTTTTTCACAAATCTATCATCAGTCGAATTCTGACAGAGTTCGCCATTTCCGCCAGCTACTGACCCCCGTACAGAATACTAGCCTATTTTTTCTGCCACAAAGCTAGTCGTTTTTTTGTTTAAAAGCTGTTCCTTGGCTCAAGGAGACCCGGTTTTGATGTTTATCAGAGGTACAATAAAACGAGGCCTGACTCCGATCAGTCTCCTTTGGTACAGAGATGAAAAGGATTTCCAGAGGCTTTTTGCTTATATGTAAACAGATGAGACTCTGCCCTTCAACAATAACCTGAAAGCATGTGCTTCATTTATACTGATCTTTAAATGGAGTTTGCTTATTGTGACTGTTGTGTATATTTGGAACAGCATAATTAAGTCTATCTGCATAGGTTAAGTTCAGTAGGGCTTCTTTATTCTGTTCTTTGTGTTTCATTGTGTATTTTTTTGAATACAGTTTTTGTCTGTTTTAAAATCTAGTGGACAACCTCAATAACTTAGTATGGGTAATTTACATTGTGCACTAAACGAAACAAGTTGCAATGTTATGTTCTGGGCGACCTACTTAAGAGTGCTTTGAGTGGTCTAGCCCAGTTCATAACTGACTGGGGGCTCTTTAAGCGAGTTCACACAGCGAGTGTGAGGTGA
This sequence comes from Chiloscyllium punctatum, assembly GCF_047496795.1. NCBI lineage: Eukaryota > Metazoa > Chordata > Chondrichthyes > Orectolobiformes > Hemiscylliidae > Chiloscyllium > Chiloscyllium punctatum. The sequence continues at coordinate 22,963,289 of NC_092767.1, forward strand.
TCGTGTCTTTATTTTGGATATTGGGTTTGTTGGGTAAACGAAGCTTTGGATAGCAATGGCTGTTTCAGTCGCCAACCGTTTTCTGGATGTGGATGCAATGACCCTTGAAGGTTTGAAAAAAGTGAATAAGATCAAGCTGCAGGAATTAGCAGAGAAGCAGGAATTGGACCTGCCTGCTTCTGTGAGGGAAGGCTAGATACTTACAGCAGTAGGTCGTCAATTAAACTTGCTGGAGAAACCATCAGAATCTACAGAGCTGGCAAGATTTCAATTGCAAATGAGGCAGCTTGAGTTAGTAGCGAGATATAAGGAAAGGGCGGCAGAAATGAAACAGTTAGAGTTACGTTAAAAGCAGAAGAGAGGGGAAAAACAGCAGCAGAAGAGATGGAAAAGAGAGAGCAGCAGAGGAGAAAGAAAGAGAGAGCTTTTGAACAGCAAAAAACTGCCACATGAAAAAGGAAAGTCAGTGTAAAAGGCTGGAGATAAAGGCTGAGAGTAGGTTGATTAAGGAAATGAGTGAGGATGAGCAAACACCTGGTCGTCAGAAGCCTATCCTCGGTCAAGCATTGCCTAAGTTTGATGAGAAGGATATAGAAGGCTTTTTCAACTCATTTGAAAAGGTGACTAGATAAATGCAATGGCCTGAGTCAACGTGAGTTTTGTTAATCCAAATAGAACTTTTAAGTAGGGTTAGTGAGGCATTCGCATCCCTATCAGAGGACGGATCTGGTTTCTGGAATCTAATGAGGGATCCTGGTCAAAACTACATTGAGTTTGAAAGGATCAAAGAGAGTAATTTTGATAGATGAATAAGAGATTGAAAAAAAGCAAGCAATCCTATGTTGCACTTCGAGCGGTAAGTAATTTGGAGAAATTCAAATATACACTGATTGAAGCAGTGCGACCTCATGTGGATAAAAAGAGAGTTAAAACAGCAAAGTTATCAGCTAAAGTGGCTGATGATTATCAGTTGGTCCATAAATTCAGTTTGGCTTCCAGAATCTATTTCAGTACATGAGGGATAGAAATTGGAGCACAGAGATATCCTCACGTAGGTAGATCTCAGTGAAGACAATAAGGATAATTTACCACAGGTTAAAAAAGAAACACTTCAGAGGGACAAAGAAGTGATGGCCTCCATTTCCTCATTAAGACATCATTTGTTAAGTAGTAACAGATAGGAATGCATTCACTCGCTTTCTTGCCAAATGCTCCCGGTGTTTTCATTGTAATAAAATGGGTCACACAAAATGACAGTATCGTTGGCCGAGGAAAACCAGGTGTAGGAAAACCAGACAATCCTGGAAGATTTGTTGGATCAGTAACAAAAAGCATAAAGGAAGTTAGACAACTGCCTCAGACTGTACAAGATGATCAGAAGTTGATCAAGGAATATGTGCCAAATATGCTTAAAATATACATACAAGGGTAAAGTTTATTCACATAGACCAGGAGTCTTAGATAAGGCGGTTCCAATATTGAAGGAGACAGAATCTTCTCAGTCTGCAGTACTGAGGGATGAGAAGATATGCACACCTGAGAAACTATTGCCAGAAAATGTCCTCGTAACAAGAATTCATGGTGAGAGAAAAAGTGCTCAGTTATGTAAAGGGAGAACAGTGAATAATATGTGATAGGAGTACTGGACCCCAAACTCTCAGCTCCAGGAATAAAATTTGTCCTTGCAAATGATACAGCTGATTCGCCGGTAGGTGTGCTGCCTACTCTAGTTGAAAATCCAGTGGAGATGCAGGCAATGGAAGACATGGAGAATGTTTATCCAGGAATTTTCCCTGACTGTGTGATCACAGATCACAATGTTCAGGTTGAAGCAGGAGGGATCAAAAGGAAGCTGATGTAGAGTTATCCGAATCTTATTTTGATCATATACGTAGAACAGAGAAGGAACAAGTAGGAGAACATGCAAGTATTTTTAGTTCTGCTAAGTTGATTGACCTGCAGCAGAAAGATGAGGAATTAAAACAGTTATATCACAAGGCATTTAGCAAGCGAGAAAGAAATCATTCCTGTCTGTCATTACTTAACAAATTATGTCTTAATGAAGAAATGGAGAAAATAACACTTTCAATCAGATCAGACATGGGCAGAAATTCATCAAATTGTTTTGCCCGTTGTTTATAGAAAGGAGGTGCCGCGACTGGCACTTGAGCTACCAGTTGGAGGTCATTTTGGGGTGAGGACAACACCAGCTAAAATATAAGGATTTGTTTACAGGGCTGTACTATATAAAGATGTAGCTGAAGTTTGCCACACGTGTTAAACATATCACGAAGACATTAATAAATCTTGAACCTTTAATACCTATTCCAGCATTTGACGACCATTTCACAAGTGTCTTGATTGATTGCGTAGGTCCACTACCACAAACAAAAGGTGGAAATAAGTATTTATCAACAGTAATGGATGTGCCAACAAGATATCCAGAGGCAAACTCATTATGCAGCATCACAGCTATAAAGGTTGTAGAAAAAAAAACTTAATATTTTTCCTAGATACGGATTACCAATATGATACAATCAGATCAACGAACAAACTTCACATCCAAACTATTCAAGGAGGCGATGGATAACTTGGAAATAAAACAATTCAAATCTACTGCTCACGATCCAGAGTCACAGAGAGCACGAGAGAGATGGCATCAAAAACGGAAGACCATGTTGAGCGTTTATGGTCAGGATTATCCAGATGACTGCGATAAGGAAATTCCTTTTGAACTTTTTGCGACGAGGGATGCACAGAATAAATCGACCAAATTCAGTCAATTTGAATTAATTTTTGGACAAGAACTTGGAGGACCATTAAAATTAATGAAGGAGAAATTAATGATTCAGAATTTAGAGACCACCCATTTGGACAATGTGTAAAATTTTAGGGAACGATTAAATAGAGCTGGAGAGTTGGCTAGAATAATTTAAAAGTATCACAGCATACATTGAAATAGGAAGCGGATAAGAAATCACAAATTTACAATTTTGCATTTGGGAATAAGGCATTGGTGTTCTTTCCAGTAACAGGTGAACCTTTAAAAACAAGGTTTTGCGTACCTTATCAAATTGATAAGAAATTTAGTGAGATGAACTACTTGCTAAGGTCTCCAAACAGGAAGAAATCTCACAAAGTGTGTCATGTCAATGTGCTCAAAAGATAGATTGATAGTGAAAGAAAGGAAGACGAAAAAGTGTTCATGATTACAGCACAGAAAGAAGAACCAAGTTCAGAGGATTCTGAATGGGACATTCCTCAAATCAGATTGAACAATGAGAAAGTTGTCAAACATTAGGATAAATTATTGAGTTACCTTCCACAAGAAAATGAAAATAACCCAAAATAATTATTACTATCACTTTGGGAGATATACGGAGGTAAACTGGGAAATACTAGCATAATTGTGCATCATGTAGATATAGGAGATGCTGTTCCGAATAAGCAACATCCTTATACGCATAACCCTCTAAAGTTGGCACAGGTTCAGAAAGAGATAGAGTGAATGCTCCAAGATGGCATAATCGAAGTGGAACTCACCTATAGTCATGATACCAAAGCCAGATTGTACCCCACAGTCATGTAGGGACTATGACAAAGTCAACACTGTTACAAACCTAGCTAAAAGTGAATTTACGAAAGCCCAAGTCATGTTCCTAGGCCATGTTATTGGACATGGACCAATAGCCCCATGAGATACAAAATTGTAAGCAATGGGAAAATTCCCACAGCATCGACAAAAAGTAGTATTACGGTTCCTGGGATTGACTGGATTTTACTGAATGTTTGTGCCAAACTTTAGCAGTGTGGCTGCTCCACTCACCAAATTATTAAAAAATGGCAAGAACTCTCAGTGGATAGCAAACTGTCAAAAGGCATTTGCCAGCCTAAACACTGTGTTAACCACTGCCCCCAGTATGAGCCCCACCGGATTACACAAAGCCTTTCAAGGTGGCTATCGATGCCAGTGATGTGGGGGTCGGTGCGGTGCTCCTGCAGGAAGATGATGAGGGAATCAAAAGATCCATCGGATATTCTTCCATGAAGTTGAACTTCATCAACAGAAATATTCAATAGTGGATAAAGAGAATTTAAGCTTGGTGCTGGCATGACAACATTTCAGTGTTTATATCACCAGCGATGCATCTGACACAATAGCATAAGCTGACAATAACACATTGATATTTGTGGAAAAAATTAAGGACAAAAATGCCAGACTCTTTCGATGGAGCTTGTTGTTGGAGCCATTCATTATGACAATTGTGCATGTGGCAGGTTGTGAAAATGTGATTGCCGATGCGTTTCTGAAACTTGAATGAGATATGTAGGCGTTTGGTTGTGAGTGCACTGCGGCCTCAATTTGCATGGGATTGTGCAAGCTTGCATGTTTACAGTTGCTATCGTGTATATGTGCGTTTTTAGACTGCCAACTGGGTTTGAATGATTAAAAATGCAGCCAATTTTGGTATTGATGGTTTTTTTTAGGGGGAGGCGTCACAAAGCTAGTCCCTTTTTTGTCAAGAAGCTTGTTTGGCTCAGGTGGTCTCAGTCCTTGATTTTTTTTCAGAGGGATAATAAAAAGGGGCCTGATTCTGGTCAGTCTGGCTTGGTAAAGAGACGAAAAGGATTTTGTTTATTTGCAAACAGTTGATATTTCAGGCTAAAGTGGTCGTGCTTTAGAAGTGACCTGTATAATGAAAGGGGAGTAGTGAGCTCATTTAGCTGAACGAGCTGAGCTGAGCATCTTTCAGTTGAGTCTTGAATTGGGAAGTTCAACAGGGAGCTGTGTGGAAACTCTCTCTCTTTTCTGCCCTTCAACTTCAAACTGTTAGCTTGTGTTCCATTTGAATTGGTTTTTAAAGCGAGTTTGCTTATTGGGGCTGTTATGGGAATGTTCGGAACAGCATAATTAAGTCAAGCTGTATCAGTTGAGTTCCGTAGGGGTACTTTATTCTGTTCTTTGTGTTTCTCTGTGTACTTTTGTGAATAAAGTTTTTGTCTGTTTTAAAATCCAGTAGTCAACATAGCTAAACTACACCACGTAATTTTCATTGTATACTTAATGAAACAAATTGCAAAGTTATGCTCTGGGCTGCTTGCCTCAGAATGGTTTGAGTGATCTAGCTTTGTCCATAACATTTTGGTGATGGAAGAAGCCTCTTTTGAACTTGGTACAAATCATTCACTTTCACTCTTCAAGATCAGCAAACGATGTTAACTTAACACGTGTGTACCATTAGCAGTAGAACCAGTTGGAACAACATGGAGCAGTCTGTCTGCGCAGTCTCTGCTTCATTAGTTTGTCATGTTGCAGCATCAAAGACATCCTCCTGTTTCAGTATTACCGTTTGGAGGGGCTAAATGACCTCTTCTTTTTGATGTGTCAGTGTCTCGAGTGTCTCTAGAACACTCAGTTCTCCAATTTCAAATGACTTCCCTTCCAATCTGCTGACTCCCTTCCCAATCTCTGCCATTCTCTTCCCATTACTTCCCCCCTCCCTTCCCAGCCCGTCCATCTCCCTTCCATTCCTCTGATCCACCCTTCTTCCAGCTTCCAACAAGATTAATTCCTCTAATCAACTAACCCGGTGGTACCCTTTACCAGTGTTGATCCATCCCCACCTCACCACACCAACTCCTCCTCCGACGCCGCTTCCTTACCTGTAAACGTCCTTACGTCCATCCCCATTCCTGAAGAAATGTTACATCCAAGGTGTTGACTACTCCACCTCCTGATGCTGCTTTGCTTGGTGACGTCTTCCAGCCACCTGCTTTTCAATATTTACATTTTTAAAATCTCTTCAGGTGTAATAGGCAGGAGAGAGTCAATTGGCTGTGAGTCTGCTTGTCCAATTGTTTCAATCGGCTGAATGGCTTTCTCACATTCCCGTGAAACCAGTTTGAGATGCTGAAAGAGCTCCTCTTGTTTTCCTGTGAAAATGTTCAGGGTCTAGCAATACTGTTACATGAACGTTAACAACAACCTTGAATGTTGTTCAGGTTTTGAAGTTCTATGTGATTTCTACAGATCCTCTTCACTTCTGATCGAATGATGGAGGGAAAGATATTGATGAAGTAGCTGAAGGTGTTTGTGCCAAAGAAGCTACCCGAAGGATCGCCCACAGAGATATACAGGGACGAAGAGGATTGCTGTCCACCAGCCACATTGTTTTCTGAATGACCCAGTGGGGAGTTTACACCTGATCCCATTCAGTTCAACCTTATTCAGTCTCCTTGACACCTTGCTCCGTCAAATCCTGCCAAATCCTGCCAGCCACTCTGACGCTGAGTTGGCATCTTTTGTTTATGTCAATATGCCAAGGTATATGTGTGGGGAGTATTTCCTTCTCTCAGAGGGTAGAGACTGTTGGGGACTCTCTGTCCCAGACAGCAGCATTACAGAAATGATTGGGAAGGGGTGGGAATGAGTGTCAATGGCTTTTGACACGTCAGAGATTCAAGGGCTACAAGGAATTGGGCATGAAAGAGAAATTGCAGGCGAGACCAGATCAGCCCTGACGTTACTGAAGGCAAGGGCAGGCTTGATAAGCTAAATGGCCTCGTGTTATTCAAGTATACTCCAGCGTCCAGTAAGTTTGTGGTCACTTCGATTTCCTGTGTTACAGACTTCAAGTAACTGAATAGACTAATCCTGTTGCAGTGTATCAGGGTACCGGTGCTGCGTGATCTACTCTGGGTACAGTTTTATAGGCTCGAGGGGCTGATTTGCCCCCTGCTGTAACTGTATATCAATGTCCAGGGGCTGAAAACATTCATCCTGTTCTATTGTAATTGAAATCCATACAGACTAATTCTAAGAGGAGAAAGTGATCACTGCAGATGCTGGAGATCAGAGCGAAAAAAAATGTGCCACTGGAAAATCACGATAGGTCAGGCAGCATCTGAGAAGCAGGAGAATAGATGTTTGGACATTCCTGATGAAGGGCTTATGCCTGAAAAATCGATTCTCCTGTTCCTTGAATGCTGTCTGGTCTGCTGTGCTTTTCCAGCACCATACGTTTCGACGTCTACGTCCTGCCAAAGTCAACCTTCCTGGTCACATCATCAATTAACTTTAAATGTTTTTTTAGGCATAAACCTCCATGCACAAAGCCATGATTACTACTCCTAATCAGACACTGCCTTTCCAAATGCATGTACATCTTATTCCATGGTATCTTCTCAAGTAATGTACCTACCAAAGATGTTAAACTTACTGGCCTATAGTTCCCAGGAGTTTTTCTTACAGTTCCTTTTGAACAAGGGCACAGCATTTGTCATTCTCCAGTTTTCCGGAATCTCAACTTTGTTTAATGGTGATAAATGCATTTAACCAGTGTCCCCGCAAGTTCTTCTCTAGATCCCTGCAGTGCTCATGGATATACTTGTTTAGGACCCTGAGATTAATCCACCGTCAAACATTCTTGTACGACCAATACCTCCTCTACTGTGATATGGACAGCCCCTAAGATATCACCACTAACTTCCTCAAGTTCCCAAATATTTATGTCTTTCTCCACAGTAAATATAGAGAAGAAATATTTGTCGAGGACCTCGTCCATCTCTTATGGTTCCACACATATTTGTCCACTTTGGTATTTGAGGGATCCTATTCTCTCACTAGTTATTGCTTAGCTTTCAGACTCTTTAAGTAACTGTTTGGATTCATCCTAATCTTCTCAGCGATGGTTATTTCATAGCACCATTGTCGCCTTCTTGATTTCCATCAAAGGTAAACTCCTACATCCCTTATATACCGGCAGGGATGCCCTTGATCCCAGAAGCCTGTGCCTGAGCCACGCATCCTGCTTTTTTCAGTCAATGCCTGAATATCTTGTGCCATCCTGGGTTTCCCATTCCTGCCAACCTTGCCCTTCACTGTCAGAGGAACAAAACACCTTGAACTCTAGCTATCTCACGTTTAAAGGCCTCCCACTAACCAGCGGTCCATTCACCTGCAAACAAACTGCTCCAGTTGACCCAAGGAAGCTCCTGTCCAATCCCATCAACATTCACCTTGTCCCAAGTTAGAACTTGAACCTGTGGACCAGTTTTGTCCCTCTCCATAGCTATTTGAAAATTAACAGAACAATGGTCACTGGTCCCAAAGTGCTCCCCCACTGTCACCTCAGTCACCTGTCCTGCTCTGTTTCTCAAGAGTTGTTCGAGATTTGCCCCTTCTCAAGTAGGACCCTCTACATTCTACTTGAGAAAACTTTCCTGAATTCACTTATCAGATTCCACTCCATCAAATTCCTTAACGCTCCGGCAGTCTTAGTCTGTTACAAAAATTAAAATCCACTCTTATGACAACGACATTGCTCCTGAATGTCTCCCTTCTCCCTGCATATTTGTTACTCTCATTCACGTTAGCTATTTGGAGCCGATAGTACAACCCCAGTGACATCATCATCCACTTCCTACTTCTTAGCTGCACCAACAAAGCCTCACTGGATGATTGGTCGGTTATTTTATCTCTGATTAATGCTGTGATAATCCCATTAATCAGAAATTCAACTCCCCCTCCCCTCCTTCCAGCATCCCTGTCCCGCCTAAAGCACCTATACCCGGGTAAGTTAAGCTGTCAGTCTTGTCCCTCGCTTAGCCATGCTTTTATCGAGGCTGTATTATCCCAATCACACGTTACTATCCACGCCCTTAGATTGTTGGTCTGACCTGCCAGCCCTCTTGCATCGAAATAATCCAACAGGCATTCCTTGCTCCCTGTGGTGTTCCAGCCTAACCTGTCTCTTCACTTTATTGTTTCTGATTACTGTATCTCCTTGCAGCCTCGCACTTGACTCCCTGATCATGAGGATAACCCTCCTCGCCAATGTCGTTTAAACCTTCCTTTGTAGCACTAGCAAAATTCGCTAACAAGATATTGGTCTCTTCCCCATTGCATGTGCCACCTGTCTCTCCTGATCAGGTCAACCCTGTCACAGAAAAGACCCCAATGATCTAAACATTTGAATCTCTCTCTCTCCCCCCCCACCCCAACACCAATTCTTTAGTTACTTATTTATTTGCCAAAGCCCCCTGCTCTTTCTTTCATTAGCTCATTACAATGGAAGTTATCAGTTAGATTACCACCGTCAATTTCCTCGGTTTTAACTTTTCTCCTAGCTCTCAGTAATCACTCTGTAGGCTTTCAGCCCTATATCTACCTGTGTCATTTGTGCCAACGTGTACAATAACCTCTGGCTGCTCCCCTACCCCTTGAGAATTTTCTGCAACCACTCGGAGACATCCTGGCACCTGGGAGGTAACACACTTTCCAGGATTCCCGTTTGAGGCCACTGAATCTCCGAACTGTCCCTTTAACAATCGACTCTCCTATCTCTAAGGTCCTGTTTGCCGTTACCCTTTCCCACTGTGCCCCAGAGTCAATGGTAATGCCACCAACTTGGCTACTGCTGCTTTTCCCTGAACCGTCATTCCCCTGAACACTATTCAAAACGGTGTACATGTTTTCGACGGGAATGGCCACAGCGGATTCCTGCATTCTCTGCCTACTGCGTTCGCCATTCCAGGTCGTCGCCCACCTCCTCTCTGTCTTGAACACAACAGGAAGCAAGGACTGCCTATTGGATTAAATTGTGTTTATTTAAATTATCATAAGCCTGATGAAGTCATGGCATGGATATTAATGTGGGACTGGGATATTACAGTCATGATTGTTGCGGGTCTTGGGTGTGACCGCAACAAGAAAGTTCTTATCTATGAAGTTCTCAGTATCTCGGGAGATCCTGAATACATTCAGCTCAAGCTCCTGAACAGACTCCCAGGAGTTGTAACTGGGTTCACTTTCCACACGTATAGTCTTCAGCGACGGTGGAAATTTACATGACATCCCACATCCCGTAGGTGGAACGAACAACTGTCTTAACTGCTATCCCCACTGCTGCAACACTAAAGTTGAAAGGGCTTTATTTGAGCTTGCCTGTAGTTTTGCTGAGCTGTTGTTTTCCAAAGCCTCTTGAGCCAAACATTACTGCTTACTCTGCTACCAATAGCATGTGTCTCTCTACCCCTTCACATTTAGTATTGGTTAGGGAAGGAGGGAGACACTGCATTGATCTAGCACCTGGTCATTAGGCACTCCTTGACAGCTAACCACTGACTACCTGCTCTCCAGCCAAAGTCACTGTTTGGTCTTGGAGGGTGTCTTACTGAGGTCTTCCTTTTGGTAGTGCTGACTGCGCTGATGCTAATCTTCACCCCGACAGCCAATCTGCGTTGTCACAATCCCTTGGTCCTTTCTGTCTAATTGTACTGTATTTATTAATTCCTTGAATCTGTCGACTGCATTCCAAACTGTGTCTCACTCCACAGCGAGAGAGGTTGATATTCCAGTTATACAAGGCTAGTGTAAAAATGATACAATTCCACATAGGGACAACAGTATATCTATCCGTTCACTGAGTCTTCTTTTCCACTGAATTAGGTGAGATCGATTTTGATAATCCCCCATTCCACTTGTCTACATTTTTCCCATAAACCTTGTATGAAAATCAGACTGCCTCAACCCTGAATATATTTAATGATCCAGCCTCAATAGCCCACAGAATTTTCTGCAATTGCTTCCCTCTCACTAATGTGAGACTTGGAGGTTTTTAGTCCCATATGGTATTTCTAGCACTCTGTTTGAAAGTTGTATCAATATTACATGTTATCCTGTCCTATCACACCTTCTCTGTGGCCAGAGGCAAAACAAAAATGAAAAATTAAGAGACTGTAATCTCCTCACTCATCTTCCACGTCAACCTAAGGTACAGCTCATCCTGATCTGTGGATTTGCCCACTCTCTATCCCGCATAAACTTCAAATTCTTCATCAGCTTCTGTATCAATTCACACATGGATCACACGGTCGCTCTCCCTGAATCCAGGAACTCTTTCTTCAAACTGAAGACCGAAAGAAAGTCCGTGTTTAACATATTCTCTGGCAACGTGCACCCCCTTGGTCCCTAACACTTTCAATTCTCTCCCGCGTTATCCTCTTCACCTTAATAAACTGAAAGCATGTTTTCGAATTCTTGCTAATCTTACCATCTAATGTTTTAACTCCCCGCATCCACTTCTGCTCATCTATTGAGTTTTTAAGTTTAGCCCTACACTTTCTATATTCTTTTTGGACCTCCATTGACCTGCGCACTTTTTAACTGTGTTAAGCCTTTTGTTATTAATTCTGTTCGGAATTTGTATCTGACACCCGAGGTTCTCTGGGCTTGTTTTCCAAAAATTCATCTTCGGTTAAACATGCTGGGCTGACACTGTCATCAATTCCAGTTTGATCAAGTGAACCCCCAAACCCGCCGCACGCTGTTCTGCTACAGTTTCACCCAGAAGCAACTGCACTTTGGCCAGATTCTGTCATTTGTTTTCATGAAAGTAGTCTCCCAAATCCAAAAAGCTTTTATTTTTCAAACATTTTTGAGTATGAGTCAGGGCCACTGGTCCTTTCATGTTCTCCCAATCCTGTATGCAACATCTGACTGGCTTCGTTCCCCACGGTGAGGCCCAGCATAGCCCCGCCCATTGATGTGTCTGCTAGACGTTGATATAAGAAGCTCTGCAGAATAAATTTCTAGGCACCTGCCCCCTCTAAATAAGTTATCTTTGCCCGAATGAATGTTTGGAATTCAAATGCCTGAATATGATGATCCTATTGTTGTATTAACACACCTCAGTAAATTGGTTTTATATCAGCTCCTGTACTTTCTTTTATCTGGGAGTCTACAATATATCCCCAGCGGTGTGTCTGTCATGGATTTGATCCTGAGCTCTAACCACCAAGCCTCATTAGAAAATCCTTCTTAATGCAGTAACTGACTCTTTAATTAATAATGCAACCCCACTTCCTCTTTTACCACCTCTCCTGTCGTGCCTATAGATCCTGTACCACAGAATATTGGGTTTTCAGCCCTGACCTCCCTCAACCACATCTCTGTGATGGCAAAAATGTCACACTTTCCCATTTCACCTTGTTCCCTTATCATATCTGTCTGTCGGATAATATTCCCAGCATTAAGGTAGAGAACATCCAGCCTGACATGTAACACCTGGAATACTCTATAACACCAAATTCCTCAGTCGTTCATTGTTCTCAAGCTGCCCAATTCCTGAACTAAAACTGTAACTCTGGGAATGAATGAATATTTATTAAATGAAATTTCTCTTTTAATAAATGTGTTCATCAAATACAACTTTATAGAACTCAACAGTCAGCTCCACATGCAATGAATTTCTGCTGATTAATTCCCTTTTCAGTGCGCAGAGGGGAGAGCTCTAAGTAATGCAGAAAGTGAGAACTGCAAGTACTGTGGCGCTGGTAAAGCACAGCCAGTCGGGCAGCATCTGAGGAACAAGAGAGTCAAAACTTTGGACATCAGCCCTTCGTCAGGAAGGCATTGGTGAATTCCCATGTTTTCAATTCCATGATTGACAGGATATTGGGAACCATACGTTTTCCAGAAGGCAGCACTGTATATAGACCTGAAATGGAAAGCAGTCAATCCTTTGTTTGGACAGGGAGTAGACATTTTGAGGTGAAGTACAGATTGATTAAAGTACAAACACCAGAATAGACAAATCCCTTGGGCCAGACGGACAAAACCCGAGGTTACTAGAGGAAGACAGGGAAGAGATTCCTGCTCCTTTGGCAGTGATCTTTTCATCCTCACTGTCGACTGGAGTATTGCCAGATATTTGAAGGGCAGTAAACGTTACACCTTTTTCAAGGAAGGTACTAGGGATTATTCTAAGAATTACAGACCAGTCAGTCTTACATCAGTTTTGAGCAAAGTATTGCAGGTGTTTTTGAGAGACAGAATTTATTATTGTTGTGGTTCTGTTCGCCGAGCTGGGAATTTGTGTTGCAACATTTCGCCCCCTGTCTAGGTGACATCCGCAGTGCTTGGGAGCCTCCTGTGAAGTGCTTCTGTGATCTTTCCTCCGGCATTTGTAGTGGTTTAAATCTGCCGCTTCCGGTTGTCAGTTCCAGCTGTCCGCTGCAGTGGTCGGTATATTGGGTCCAGGTCGATGTGCTTATTGATTGAAACTGTGGATGAGTGCCATGCCTCTAGGAATTCCCTGGCTGTTCTCTGTTTGGCTTGTCCTATAATAGTAGTATTGTCCCAGTCGAATTCATGTTGCTTGTCATCTGCGTGTGTGGCTACCAAGGATAGCTGGTCGTGTCGTTTTGTGGCTAGTTGGTGTTCATGGATACGGATCGTTAGCTGTCTTCCTGTTTATACTATGTTGTGTTTTGTGCAGTCCTTGCATGAGATTTTGTACACTACATTGGTTGTGCTCATGCTGGGTATCGGATTCTTCGTTCTGGTGAGTTGTTTTCTGAGAGTGGCTGTTGGTTTGTGTGCTGTTATAAGTCCTAGTGGTCGCAGGAGTCTGGCTGTCATTTCGGAAATGGTCTTGATGTATGGTAGTGTGGCCAGTCTTTTGGGTTGTGGTATGTCCTCGTTACGTTACGGCAACTGCAACAGACAGCTGGAACTGACAACCAGAAGCAACAGATTCAAACCACTGAAATGCCGCAGGAAAGATCACAGAAGCGCTTCACAGGAGGCTCCCAAGCACTGAGGATGTCACCTAGACAGAGGACGAAATGTCTGCAACACAAATTTCCAGATCAGCGAACAGAACCACAACAACGAGCACCCGAGCTACAAATCTTCTCACAAACTTAGAGTTTATGATGGCTTGGAAAATCATAGTTTGATTAGAAATAGTCAGCATGGCTTTGTGAGGGGCAGGTCATGCCTCACAAAACTTACTAAAATCTTTGAGGATGGGATCAAACACATTGAAGAAGGTGGAGCAGTGGATGTGGACTGCAAGGATTTTAACAAGGCGTTTGATAATATTCCCCAATTCAGGCTCATTCGGAAAGGAAGGAGTGATGGGATACAAGGAAAGCTGTCTGACTGGATACAGAATTGGCTGGCACTTAGAAGACACAAAGTGGTGGAAAATGGGAAGTATTCAGTCTGGAGCCCAGTGATCAGTTGTGTTCCGTTGGGAATAGTTCTGGGACCTCTGCTGTTTGTGATTTTTATAACTGACTTGGATGAGGAAGTGGAAGGGTAGGTTAGTAAGTCTGTCGATATAACAAAGATTGTTGATGTTGTCGATTGTGTGGAGGGTAGTTGTACTTTGCAATGGGACTGATCAGTGGCTGATGGAGTTCAACTGGAAATGTGTGAAGCAATTCATTTTGGAAGGTCGAATTTGAATGCAGAAAAATAGGCAGGATTCTTGCATTGTGGAGGAACAGGGTGATCTCGTGGTCCATGTCATAGCTCCCTCAGAGTTGCCACCCAGTTTGATAAGGTTGTTAAGAAGGTGTATGATGTTTTCATTAGCAGGGGGATAGAGTTTAAGAGCTGTAAGGTTATACTGCAGCTCTATGGAACCCTGTTGAGATCACACATAGAATGTTGTGATCACTTCTGGTTCGCCTCATTGTGGGAAGGATGTGGAAACTTTAATGAGGGTGCTGAGGAGATTTATCAGGTTGCTAAGAAAGAAGAGTTCATGGCTTTTCTCAGAGGAGCAAAGAAGGACGAGGGAGGACTTGATCGAGGTGGACAAGATGCTGAGAGGCAAAGATAGAGTGGACAGCCAGATACTTTTTCCCATGGTGCAAATATCTATCACGAGGGAGAAAAACTTTCAAGTAATTGTGGGAAGGTTTAGTGGAGATGTCAGAGGTCGGCTCCTTATACAGAGAATGGTGGATGGTTGGAATATGCTGCTGGCAACTGTAGTAGAGTCAGCTGCATTGGGGATATATTAAGTGACTATTGGTTAGACAAATGAATGATAGAATAATGAATGGTATGTCGGTTAGTCTGATCTTAGGGTAGGATAAAAGGTCGGCTGGACGTCAAGGGTCAAAAAGTCTGCACTGTGCTGCACTGTTCTGTGTTTCATATTTCACCCAGCTTGTAGATTTTTATCAAATGTTGAATGTGTGAGGGAGTGATGTGTGTGAAATCAGGAAGCTTTGTAAGGACGTTCGGCCAAGACGTCCACTAATGGTGTGCATTCTTACAGTCACCTGAGTACCAGTACAATATGTGTGTGACGACCTACACTAGACAGAATCCGTTAAGTTCAGTTATTAACGGCTGTTTTCTTCAGATAGATTCTTTTGGATGACCCATGTATTAGTTTTTGTCCATCAACAGAGATGTACAATTTTATTTTGATACTGATGAATGTGAAGGTGACATTTATTGGACACAGTATTCGAGGTTTCTTTGCGACACACAATGTGCTGCAGAATACTGTCAACTTGTTAACGTCTTCGCCCAGTGTCTGGTCCAGGTCGCAGATGCTTGGAGTCTGGCAGGCAGGCCAGATGCCATCACGATAAGTAACTTGTGCGATGTGATTCTGACACTCCATGTCCATTAATCTGCCCCCGGGTAATGCTCAGACCGAAGATGGAGTCGAAATAATTTGTTGTGAAATAATGTTTGAATGACTGCTCTGTCCCAGGTGTAAGCTCTCTGGATTCAGTTAAGAGCAAAAAAAATGTCTTACCCAGTACCACTGGCAGATGTGACTGAATTCAAATCTTTGAAAATCTTTTTTCAATGTAGGCTATGATTGCAAACTAATCTGAAAAAAATCATATATTTGCTATGTTCGTGAATTGTGATTCACAAACATGTGAAATATCATTATTCAACCAAACCATAATTGAATCATCTCTGGAAACAATTATGTTGATGTAATATGATCAGATATTTATGGAACTAAAATATACTTTCCTGCCAACATTTTATGATACAACAATAAAGAACGTACATTTTATTTAATATCGAACAGAGAACATGTTATCTGACTATAGTGGTGATCAACAATTACATATATTTGGATATATGAACACCAACTAAGCACAAAAGGACATCATCCTCTCTCACTAGTATTATCACATACGGATGAGGAAGGACACCACTTCGATTGGGACAACACATCCATCCTAAGACAAACCAAATAGATGCACGCACAAGAATTCCTAGAAGCATGGCATTCCAACCTGAACACTAGCAACAAACAGATCGAGTTTGACCTCAACTTCTAACACTGAGAAAAGAAACAGAATGTGACTTCACCACAGCAAACAACATCACCACAGGAAATTACATCACCAATCCAAAGAAACCCAAACATATAAAAAGAAAGCAAGAATTTTCAGCATTGGTTCACCTGAGACCCACTGAAGATGGAGCTGTTGAACATCTGGAAACGAACTTCCAAGCTCAACGAGCAAACCTCCACCCAAAACCTCAACCTGAGCTACAAATCTTCTCAAAACTCACTACAATTACATAATCATTGTCAGTATTCAAATGGATACATCCTCGCTCCAACATTTGGAAAATCGCTAGTTTCTGAATGATTGCATTTTTAGAGTGAGAAAACGATTGAACCATCATATATAAATATCGTACTTACACATTTTTATCTAATCAAACAGTTTAATTTCTCACTAAATGTGCGAGCTTCAGTTCTTTACCAACAATTGAAAAATGGCAAAAAATCAACATGAACAAATAATATTAGTTTAAATAAATGAATTGTGTTATTAAATTGAAGTGAGCAATAATTTGAAATCTTGCAATTTTTAGAATGAATGGTATTTAATGTGAAATGTGAAAAAGAACGATGAGCATACTTCTTTGTGAATGAACAGTCAGACATTTTCAAAGAGTTTTGTGGCAAACGAAAGGAAAGATTTGATTTAGTAATTGGGATACAAGATTTAAAATATTCATATACTGATTACTAATTAGACTTCATCATCAAGCTGACCTTGCAATACTTGCATTTTAAATGGTTATTATGCAGCAAAATGATCAGATATTTCCCAACATTTACAACTGGAAATAATCTGATACTGGCTTTGACTTGCATTTGTACATGTTAGAGTACGGAACTTTAATGTACAAAAGGAGGCTATTGAGCCACTGTGTATGCATCAGCTTGTGAAATGTCTCCCAAATCCTCTCTCACTGTTGGCCTTTAAATTCGGAATTTTCAAATACATATCCAGTTCCCTCTTGAATCTTCATTCACCAATCTCCCAGGCAGGGCATTCCAAATCCTAACAACTCTCTGAGTAAAAAAAAAACTTTTGCCTTATCTCACTCCGAGGTCTTGTGCTGACGATCTTGAAACGGAATGCTGTTATGCTCGCGAAGAGAAACGGAGTATTCTTATTTTACCTGATTTTATTTCATTATTTTGATCACTGCAATAAGTTCACATCTTAGTCTGTTCTGATCAATGAAGAGTCTAAACATTACTCTAATTTCTTGCATCCTACCTTTAACTAATTCCTTCGTTCCACTTATCATTCTGATTATTTATACGGTTACTAGTATTCTTCTGCAAAGTTATGCAGGGTGTGTGTGTGTGTGTGTGTGTGTGTGTGTGTGCGTGCGTGTGTGTGTGTGTGTGTGTGTGTGTGTGTGTGTGTGTGTGTGTGTGTGAGAGAGAGAAATTCTCTGTAAAATCTGAATTGAACCCCGTGCCTCGTGTAAAAGAGATAAGGTTTAGGAAGGCAGTATAGATTAACATATGGTTAAACAGCTAGCTTAGGGGTGAGAGTTTCATATTCCTGGATCATTGGGTCCTCTTCCAGGACAGGTGGGAGCTTTAAAATATGGACAGATTGCATCTTAACTGGAGGAGCACCAACATCCTGGTGGGGAGTTTTCTAGTGCAAATTGGGTGGATTTAAACTAATAAACCAGGAGGCTGGGAAACAAAGTAACAGGTCAGGAACTGAGCAGAAGGTAGAGATGAGTAGGACATCAGGCACAGCCAGTCTCATGACCATGCTGCGAGAAGGATTCAAAACAGTCCAAAATATATGAGATGGATCATTGAATAAACGATAGAAGTGCTTATCAGAGATTAACAAATGAAGATGGAATGTATGGGGGACGTGAAGGAATGAGGTGTGTGAGATCAGGAAGTTCGTACTCAAGAAAATATTAAAGGGGAAAAACAAATTAAAATAACTTATTTAAAATTTTAGGCCTAAAAGCACACAGCATTTTGAATAAAATTGATGAGCTGGCAGTAGATACAGAGATAAATGGATATGACTTTGTAAGGATGATTAAAACATGGTTACAGGAAGATCAGCATTGGATAGTGAACTGTCCATGGATACTCAGTATTCCAAAAGGATAGACATGAAGGTAAAGGAGGTGGAATTGATGTATTGGTTAAGAATGATACCAGGGCTATATTAAGAAGTGATATTGGCACGAGGGAACAAAATGAAGATCAGTCCAAGTACAACTTAAAAGCAAAGGAAGAAACCTCTTTGGAAGAGTAATTTTCAACCACCGTCTCTCCAAAGTACTTCTGAGGTCGGAAATGATGAGGATTCGTGACAAGGTAACATCGGTGGGATGAACGGGCATATTGAATCAATTATACAACTAGGCAAAGGGTAGGCTCCGGGTACAATTCATAGAGTATATGAAGGATTGTTTGCGAGAGTACATGTCATGGAACCAACTTGAGAGCAGGCTACTTTAGATTTGATGTAAGGAATGAATGAAAAACGATCTTGCAGTTAAGGATTCCCTTGGAAAACATGACCACAACATGCAGAAGTTGCAAATTCAGATTGGAGAGTGAGAACAGAGTCACATGCAAGAGCCTTAATGTTGGGCAATGATACCTTCAGTGGCCTAAGGAAGGTGTTGGTGGAGGAGGGTGGGTGTAGTGGTCGGGGGTGGGGGGTGGTGTTGGGGGAGAGTGTGAACCGTCAAAGGCAGGACAGATGAAGAAACTTGGCAAATATTGAAGGGGATACTAAATACCTCTCAATTAAAGTACATTCGTGAGACAAGAGGAATTGAATAACAGAGAAAAAATATCCATGTCTAGATAAGGAAGTCAATGGGTGCAAAAATTAGGGCAAATCATACTGCACAAGTTAGTCATGCTCCTGGAGATTGGGTAAGGCAGTGGCCTAGTGCATTACAGCAGAACTGCTCATCAAGAGACCCAGATAATGTTCTGAGGAGGTGGGTTAGAATCCTGCCATGGCAGATGGTGGAATTTGAATTCAAATTTGGGATTACAAAGCTGATGGTGAACATGAATAGATTGTCAGGAGAAGCTCACCTGTTTCACTAATGCCCTATGGGGAAGGAAACTGCCATCCTTACCTGGTCTGGCCGATATGTGACTCCAGACCAACATCAATGTAGATAACTCCTAACTGCCCTCTGGGAAATCAAGGATAGGCAATACATGCTGGCCTACGCAGCAATGCCCTCTTTCTGGGAATTAATGAAAACAAACAAAAAACTTCAGCAAAGGGTTAACAGACAACATTAAAAGAAGCTATGAAAGGAAATGAACGGAATCATAAATACTGATACCAGTAGATTTCAATAATACATTAAAAAAAAAGCGCAGAGTGAACCTAAGTGATGGCTCTTTGCAGGATGAAACTGACAAGGTAACGATGAAAACCTCAAAAATGGTAGAGGCACAAAAGCAATGCTTACTATTTTCACAGACTACACCACAAACTTTAGTTCCAACAGAGGAGCCTGATGGGATTACTGCTATTTGCCATTTTTAGATGAGGGCACAGAATGATGTGTTAGTACATTTAATGATGATACTAAGGTTGGTGAAGTGTGGATAGTGCTGAAGGATACTCCAGGTTACAGAGGGACATAAGGATGTCGCAGATTACAGATTTGGGCTGAGAGGTGGCAACCTGAGTTTAATGTGCAAGAGTGTGAGGCGATTCGCTTTGGAATGATCAAAAGGAATAAAGAGTACTGGGCCAATGGTAAGATTCTTTGCAGTATCAGCAAAGAGATCTCGGTATCAATATATGTAGATCACTGAAAGTTGCCAACTTGGTTTGTAGGCTTGTTAAGAAGGCGTACAGTAGGTTAGTTTTTATTGGAAGAGGGATAGAATTTTGGAGCCATACAATCATACTGCAGGTGCACAAAACTGCGGTGTGGCCGAACTTGGAGCACTGCGTATATTTCTGCTTGCTGCATTACAGGAAGGACGAGGATGGTTTGGAAAGGGTTCAAAAGAGATTTATGAGGATGTTGCCTGATTTGGAAGGAAGTTCATATAAGGTATTTGCCGCTGTTTTAGGTCGGGAGAAGAAGGTTGAGAGATGACTGAATTGATCTATATAGGATAATTAGAGTGTTAGATACGGTGGACAGTGTTATGAATTTTTAAGTGTACTATACTTCAAGAGAGTTGAAAGGCTGGCCAAGGGCTTAGCAAGCGCACAGAGTAGTGGAAAAATTAAAAATGTAATGTTTGGTCAAACAGCAAGCAGTATCTGGGTAACTATGAGACAAATTCAAATTCAAATTCAGCCAATCAGTTTAAATATGTGCTACGATGCCAAATGCTAATCAAGTTTGCATATAGTGCATTGGCAATATTAAAACCAATGAAACAATCCATTCTTTTGGGGTATAAATATTAAACATTTTGAACTGTTGGCCAGAGCAGCAAAGAGCAGCAAGCCGCTAACAAGTCCAGCCTGGCAGCAGAAAGATCTGCTCTCTGACAGGGACCTTTATCAACCAAAGACCTGGGAAGCAGAATTCCCAATAATAAGAAAAGAAGACAGGAATATGGAGAAGAATCGTCAGCTGCCTGGTTTTGAAAAAAGATTTTTTTTAAAAATCGTAATCAGGACTTTTTGATCGGACGACTATTATCGAGGTGGACGTTTCAGTGTGCATATCAGTCTATTGGTGCTTAAACACTGCGAAGTTGCAAAATTTTGGGCAATATCATGATGACCTTTGACAAGGTAAGGTGCTTTTTGGTGATTAAACAGAAGAACGAATGTCTGTGGGTAAGGAGTTTACAGGTGCCCAAATTGACAGAATGGATCAAACCCGTTCAGTTATCAGGCCCAAGCAACATTTTTATCAAGGCAACAGTTCAAATGCTGCCAATTAGCTTAAAAAGGCACTTAGAGGTTAAGGATCCATTTTAGTGTTAACAATATGAAACCAATCACACAATAATTTTGTTTTTGTGTCAAGGAGGAATATATAACAGAGAGGCAATTGGACAGAAGAGGACAGTCAACTTATATCTGAGAAATGATGACAGGGAAGTGTCATCTGCGAAAGAAATATTGGGGTCTCACAAAAATCTCCATACTCTGCCTAAAAAGCCGCATCCATCAATAAAGGCACACAACACGCTGAGCAAATATCCTTGAAACCAGAAAACATCTAAGAAGGCAATTCAGACAGAGAAAGACGAGAGAATAAGATACAGAAATTTCAACAGAGTCCATTCTATATGAACTTTAAGTAACTAAGTTTTAATTTTGTTCTTACTAATAATGTATTTATGAGTGGAATCCGCATTAGTGAAACCACATGTCAGGAAAATCTTGTTTTATTCCAGAATAAGTAATGAGTTACAGAGTGATTGTTCAGTTTGTTAGTGGTTTGTTCACTGTAAAAATTAGAA
Organism: Chiloscyllium punctatum; assembly: GCF_047496795.1. NCBI lineage: Eukaryota > Metazoa > Chordata > Chondrichthyes > Orectolobiformes > Hemiscylliidae > Chiloscyllium > Chiloscyllium punctatum. The sequence continues at coordinate 22,984,834 of NC_092767.1, forward strand.
TCATAGAATACCTAGTTTAGGGAAACAGGCCCTTTAGACGAACAAGGACCACACTGACCCTCCAAAGAGTAAACCACTCAGATGCATTCGTCTACTCTATTAACTATATTGAACTCTGACTAATGCACCAAATTCAGACATCTGTGAACATTGTAGGCAATTTAGCATGCCCAATTCAATGAACCCGCACATCTTTGGACTGTGAGAGGAAACAGGAGCACGTCTTTGAAGCCCACGCAGACACGCATAGAATGTGATAACTCCACATAGACGGCTGCCGGAGGTTGGAATCGAACCCGGAGTCTCAGGCGCTTGAAGTAGGACTGTTAACATCTGAGCCATCGTGCCGCCCCCAGACAGGTAAATAGTTAATTGTTAATTACAGGGTGTCTGAAAGGATTCCATTTCATTGAACCACTCCTTTATAACAAATTGGGTATCAAAAGGGAGGTGGGTTTCATCTCTTGTCACACTCCCTTATCATATAAGGCGAGGAGATCTTCTCTGGGTGCATTGTTTTTAATTATCAGATGGATGTCGACCTCAACTTCGTAACATTATAGAGAGTTCGAAGTGGGTCAAGTGAATGATATATTGATATATGGCGCATGGCAGGAAAAATGTGTCTGTGTTTGAATAGATTGGTGGTGTGAATGGAAAAACCATGTATTATTCTAATGGAGAGATTGCAAAGGTGAGGCACAGAGGAATCAGGCACCTGGATCACAATAAGAACACGTTGCGTACACATCATAGGGAGGCAATATATATTTCCAAACCATACATTCAGGAGTAGGGAAGATTTTCTACAGTTTTGCAGGGTACGGTGAGACCACATCAGGGGAGCTGAGGGCACAATGACATGAAAAGCAGTCCAGAGAAGATTCACTCAACTGATTCCTGTGAGGAGCATTTATCTTTGGAGGAAACTTTGTCAGACTGGACTTGGATCAGTTGGAGTTTAGACAAATGACGCATGATCCCGTTTAAACCCGTATAATTCTGAGTAGTCTATTCAAGTTGAATGCTGAAACAATATTTCAATTTGTGCGAGAGATTTCCAGAAATTGATGGACTGCTGGTAACTGGAGAATATCCCAGTGAAGGAGTTGGTGATTGTTTTAACCATCTCAACGGGTTCTGCGTCTGTGGGAACTCCCCTCCCAGAGAGTAAGACATTGAATATTCTTAGACACAGGTAGACAGGTTATCGCCTAAAAAATAATGCATTAACGTTATAAGGCATAGCGGAATGTGTGTTTCAGGCCACAGTCAGATCATCCATGATCTTATCACAGAGCAGGCTTGGTTCAAGTTGTCCAATCACTTACTCCTGCCCTTAGGTTCTACGTTGCTATTGCCTTTAGATACTGACAAATAATGAAATCATTCCCAAGCGCACAAGGGTCTCCATTTCAGAATGATGAGCACAACATGCAAATGTGCTTTTTAAACAGCAATGCGAACGCTCTCGTGAAAGCTTCATGGAGTTACAGAAAGATCAGATGCTTAGATCAAAGTAAAAGCCTCATTAAAACTGCGTCATAAATCAGATCGGTTAGAAAGGGTGCCTTTAATAGAGCAGATTCTATTCAGTTGTTCTTGTAAGATGAATTCCGTTGGCAAGACCAGCATTTATTGCCTGTGTATAATTTCCGTTCAGAACATGGTGGTGAACCCCAGTGATCCTCGTGTTGCAGGGACACTAACAGATATGTTTCAAAGAGAGCCACAGGATTCTGCACAAGTGACAGTGAAGGGGCAGTGATATTGATTCAAGTCAGGATACTGTGTAACCTTGGAGATTGTATCCCTCACCACATGATGCTCACAGCGATGGAAATAGTGGGAGTACATCTTCTGTTCTCAAGAATTCAATTCATAAAGCATAAAGACAGGCCCTACAGCCCAACAGATATATGCCAGCCAAACACCAACAAAATGCATTAATCTCACTTGTATCGAGATTATAGATTACTCTGCCCTGACATCTGTAGCGACGAATCAGCTGCCTCTTAAATGCTATATTATCTTGAATTATCTGTGGCTGAGTTGTCAGTTCGTCTTTTATTTTATGCGTGAAATGGTTTCTGCAACTTCAGAGAGGGCGACAGGCTCATCAGATCAATTTGAAAAATCTGCATTGTTCAACAATTATTGGAAAATTGAGTTTATTTTTTAATTCGTGTGGGATTTTAACGGAGGTGGACATGCATTAATTGCTCCTGAGAAGCCCCAGTGCAGTTGGTGTTGGTAATCCATAGTGCTATTGGGACAGAGTCTGAACAGTGCATCTTGTGTGTCAGTGTTGCAGCGACTCAGTATTACTGACCACTAATGGAAGCAGTGTTTAACTAACCATCTGCCTTCGCCTCGACAACAGTTCTTGCATGGTAATCATCCAGGCACCAGCGGGTCTTCCTTTACACTCTCTGCCTGGGGCCATGTAAGTAGTGGAAAGATTTTGGCGAGCTTTAGGAGGTGAGTTACTCAAAACAAAATTACCAGCATCTGAAATGCTGTTTTTCCATGGCCAGTCCAGTTGAATTTCTGATCAAACTTTATACACTGGATATTTGTCTTTGGATATTGATTATGTCACTTATATCAATAGAAGGCTTCTGGATTCTTTCCTATTTGAGATAATTACTGCCTGGTCAAATTAAAGAATTATTCTTGTCTGCCACTCATCAGCTAAACCTAAATAGTGTTCCCATATTTCGGAAGAAGGACACAGCCGGTTCCAGTACCTGAGGATTTTAAAATGGTGCTGAAGAATGGGTTTGAGTTCAATTGGGACACTGGTGTTTTCCTATCCACTCAAAGTAGCCTATCTTAAATACTAACATCCTGTTCGGAATCACACGTTCAAGACACCCAAACATGGAACTGAATCAACAAAACATTTAGCAAAATCATCAGTCCATGCATGTTGGGTTGGGGTGCGGTGGTGAATGCTGTGTTGAACAACTGGTAGGAAATCACTGGAAAACTTGCTGTTTGTTAAAGCGAATACCCGTGAAGGAACTTATTATGCTTTAGAGAAATAAGACCATTATAGCTGGAAATCTGTATTATAGTGAAGGAAAAGCTGCATCCATCTTATTGCAGCAGTAATAATGGTGGCAATCAGCTGGAATATTGTCAGTATTCTTCCTTTGTTCTTTAAACTGCCACTGGATGGAAGAGCTATTCATCTTGTCCCTACCCCTTATGGCCTTGTACACTTCTTCAACATTCCCTGTTGCAAAGAAATACCGAGCAAATTTATCCCCCCTTATTAGATTGAGTACACTCTTCTCTTGTTACTTCTGACGTGCATCATTTCACATTTATCTGTGTTACACTTTATTTGGGCATTGTTCTGGCCATCTCAATAATCTGTTTATACCGTCCTGCAAACTAACCCTTTCTTCCTCACTGTGAACCGCCCAGCTAATCTTTGTGCCTTCCATAAAATTGTTTGTCATTCCACTGCCAGCATCTTCCATATTGTCACCATCACTTATGAATATCACACACAAACCTTGATTTTTTTTCCTGTTATCCAGATGGTATTCACAGATGAAGAATTAAGAATTCTAGTCTCTTCTTATTTTGATTAAGTTACAGAGCAGATGTAGTTAAGATCTTTTATGAGGGAGACAGAAATAGCATTTTGAACACAGCCTTGAACCCTCCTTTTACCTACGCTCTGCCACATCTGCATGTATTATTTATCAACTTGTAAACAAGTTAGAATGGATTAGGATTTGGTAACTTGCACTAGAACGTTTGTATTTTCCGTGACACTGAAGTATGTCCTTTGTAACATCCCCAGCAATAGTCAGTGCTGAAATAAAAATCTACAGAATTTACGGACTAATTAATTGTTTGTTTGAAAGAGTGAGTGTGATGAGGATAAAGATATGATTAAATTGCACGTAGTGGACACACTGCCGGAGTTCAAGTCATATTCTCACGTCTTCCTTGAATTGGAAGTAAATTATTAGAACCAACGCCTACTGTTGCACATACTGTTAAAAACAATTAAGAAATGTTGAGGCGCCACACTAGGCAAGAAAAAAAACATGTCGTCTGCTCTTGATGGAGATACAGAAATTCAGAATAGCTGTACAACCTGATTAAGAATCAAGTGATAGAAAAAACATAGAACAAGCCTTTTCTTAGACCACGATCCCACTATGGCACATCAGGCCACACAGATACCCCAACATTTGACCCTACTTAATTTCTTACTATTGACTTAGTTTTATTTCTTACTTGTAAGGCACCCCCACCTCCTCCGCCCACCTGCCTATCTTTCAATAAGATGTATATCCTTGAATATTCAGCTCCCAATCCTGATTCCCTTGCAGCCATGTCTCCGTGATGCTCGCCACGTCATACCTGCCAATGTCAATCTGTGCCACAAGCTCGTTTACCCTATTCCTTATACTGCATACATTCAGTCCTGTATTAACCTTTCCTCTTCACAGTGTCATTCGTTTTCTCAGTGTGCTTGAAGTTTGATTGCAAACACTCTCCATATGCTCTGTCATATTTGTGTCTGTCCTGGAGATTTTAACAACTTCTCCTGAGTTCTGCACTCTTACCTCCTCCTTTAACTCGGAATTTTCTAATTTCGCCAATATCTGACCTTCCTTTCACTCGCCCTATTAAGTATAAAGCCTTGTCTACTGCGCTAGATGTGCGATCCCCTAGTACTCTGGTCCAAGCACGGTTCGGATGAAGACCACATCATTGGTACCAGTCTTTGCTTCTCCTTTACAGGTGCAAATGTCCTATGACTTCAAATTCATATGTCTCACACCAATCGTTGAGCACGAATCTACCAGCTTAATATTGTTGACCTTGTGCAAATTAGCACGTGGCTAAAGTAGTAATCCAGAGATTATTACCTTTTTTTCTGCTTTTTCAAAATTTTTCTTCCTAGCTCTTAATAGCCCTGAGCAGAATGTCTGCCATAGTTTTATCTATGTGGTTGGTCCATACATGGGCCACGACCACTGAACCTTTACACTCCCACTACAACTTCCTCTGCAGCCCAGGTAAGATACACCAAAATTAGAGTGGTTCTGGAAATTCACAGCAGGTCAGGCAGCATCCGAGAATCAGCAAAACAGGTGTTTTAGGCAAAAGCCCTTCATCAGCAATGAGGTTCAGAGCCTTGACCGTGGCGAGATAAATGCGAGTGGGGTGGGTTTGAGGAGAATGTATTAGAGAATATAGTAGGTGGATAGAGGTGGGTTTCCAAAACACGAGCACCCGCCATCCTTATTGTATTTAGCTAGTGCTGAATTTGTTTTTTTTAAAAATAATTTTTAACTGTTTTTATATCTCTGCTTATGGAACTTGTAACCAATAGATGAAAAAAAATCAATTTAAGGCAGATTCATATTTCACAGAGTTGTAATTAGCCAATCAAATCTCATTCTTCCTTTGTCAAACTTGCACATTATCTTCTGAAAGAATTCTGACAGATATGTCAGCGATACCGCTCCTTGACAAAGTCATGCTGACTCAGCCCTATTTTACTATGCACCTCCAAGTACTGCATTACAAGGGCCCAGTTCTTCAGCGAAATATCCCAGGCCAAGCCATCTCCAGCTGCTTCAGTAATATCCTTCCCTCCATTATAAGCTCAAAAGTAGAAAAGTTCAATGTCAAATGTACAATTAATGCCACCCACAACCCCGCCGTTGAAATTTAACATAACACTATCAATCAGAGATCGGGCTACTTCAGATTTTGTACTATGCAATGAGAAAGTCGAATTAATAACGTTAAATTAATGGACTCTGTGAGATCTGACTGGAACGCAGTTTATTCTAAAGCTAGAGATTGAAATTTGAGTAAAGGAAACTACGAGGTTATGAATGGCAAGTTGGCTGAGTTGGCAGGTTGGTGCCTTGGGCAAATCACAAAACGCTTTGCCGTAGTCAGGCAATAGCTAGTATTTGAAAAGATGCATCACTTATAACAGTAGCAGAAAGTATAAGGGACTGTCAGAGAATATGGAAGGATATAGATGGAAAGGAGATTTGGCGGGAAAGTGGCAGATGGCTTTCAATCCCGACACATGTGAGGTGATGCATTTAGGCAAGACTAATTCTAGAGCTAATTGTACAACAAATGTTAGCGCCCTGGGCAAAGTTGATGGGCAGAGAGATCTGAGAGTGCAGCTCCACTGAAGGTTGCTGCACATGTGGATACAGTGGTCAAGAAGGCATATAGTATGCATGCCTTCATTGGATGGGGTATTGAATATAAGAGCTGGCAAGTCATGTTAAAGTTGTACAAGACATTCGTTCGACCCCATTTAGACTACTGTGTACAGTCCTGGACGCAATGTCACAAAAAAGATGTGGTCGCTTTGAAGAGGGGGTAGAGAAGGTTGATGAGGATGTTGCCTGGTCTAGAAGGTGCTAGCTATGAAGAGAGGTTGAGTAGGTTCGGTACATTTTCACTCGAAAAAAGGAGATTGAGCGGGGACCTGACTGAGTTTCACAAAATCATGAAGGGTATAGACAGCGTGGATAGACACAAGCTTTTTCCCAGGATGCAGGATTCAATAACGAGAGGTCATGCTTTCAAGGTGTGAGGTGGAAAGTTTAAGGAGGATACACGCAGCAAGTACTTCACACTGAGGGTGGTGGGCGTTTGAAGGTGTTGCCAGTGGACGTGGTAGAGGCAGGCATGGTAGATTCATTTAAGATGCGTCTGGACAGATGCATGAGTAGGTAGGGAGCAAAGGGATACCGATGCTTCGGAATTGACTGAAAGGTTTAGACATTACGTTTGAATGGACTCAGGCGTGGACGGCCAAAGGGCCCGTCCCTGGGCTGTAAATTTTCTATGTTCGATATAGAACTTCTATTTGCAGATGGACAAGGATAAACAGAAGTTAGTCCAAATGACCAGAAAGAGACAGAGCAGGTGGATGTCATTTAGCCCGTCTACTCTGATTTGATTTTCAATTGGATTTTAGTTATTCTGTTCCTTTTAATGGCAGGGTCTTTACCCAGCAGCCCTCGTGGGTCAGAACGTGCCCAGTGTCTTTGCGTACACAGCCCTGCATAGGGAGCATCCAGTGCCAAGCGATGAGTTCTGGGGAGTCACAGGAGTGGCTCGAGGACAGGCTGCATGCAGTGATGGATGGACTGAGGAACTGATAGGAATAGAGTGGGAGCCAGTGACACTGCACTCACACAAGTGGCCATGCAATTCTCCTAAACACCCAGGAAATCCCGAACACCAGGGTCGCTTTAACGAAAACCGTTTGCATTTGCTGCATTTCTTCATCGACCTAAAGCAAAATTACTGCCGATGGCAAAAACACAGAGACAGACAGTGGAAAGACGAAAGGAGTTAATGCTCCAAATGCAAACATGGGGAGACTGTACAAAGACCACACAGATAGGCTCCAGAGATTGGAATTGAACCCGAGTCCCTGGCACCGTGAGGCAGCAGAGTCATGTCACCGTGCTAACCAATGATAGGTAATAGGATTAGTGTAGTTACATGTTGCTTTCAGTAGTCACTTTCGTGGAATACTCTCCGTCAGTCTTTTATTTTAGATTGGGAAGATTTCTCTCGCAGCAGAGGATAATTTAAATAACAACAAGTTGGAGAATATGGAACATATAAGCTTGCTCCCCATATAAAAGAAAACTCCGGGAGTTTAGTTGAGATCTATGAAAGGAAGAGATGCAAGAGTGAACCTTGGACAACTAGAAAACGAGGCTGGCTTCAGAGAAACAGAGAGCAAAGAATTGGAGGATGAACTGAATAGGTGCGTTGCATCAGTCCTCACAATGGTTGAGAACTAGCAGCATTCCAGAACTGCAAGACAGCCCAAGGGCAAGAGATGAGTGTCGTGGTCGGTGTTGATGAGAATGTGCTGTGGAATCTGTAATGTTTGAAGATGGATAAATCACACAGACTGAAAGGATAACAAGCCAAATTTCTGAAGGAAATAGAGGAGAAGATTGTGGAGGACTGTGGTGGATTTTCAGAAATAATAATCGTCAGGGTGAGTCCCAGAGATCTGAAAAACCGGAATGTAAAATTTCTGCGCAAGGAAGGAAGGGAGGCAACAGACAAGAAATCATAAGGCAGTTGGCCTGACATCGGTCATTAATCGGGTTTTCGAGACTAGTATGAACAATGAGGCTGGAGAGTAGAGTCATAGAGATGTACAGCACGGAAACAGATCCTTCGGTGCAACTCGTCCATGTCGAACCAAATATCCCAATTTAATCTAGTCGCATTTGTCAGCACCCGGCTCATATCCTTCTAAACCCTTTTTATTCATATACCCATCCAGGTGCCTTTGAAATGTTACAATTGTACCAGCCTCATTAGCCATGGTTGATTTATCTTTTCAATTAGATTTTTATTTATTTGAAGAATGTATATCAGTTATAAATGATGTATCTTTTCAAATACTAGCTGTTGCCTGTATACCAGCAAAGCGTTTTGTGATTTGCCCAAGGCACCAACCTGCCAACTCAGCCAACTTGCCATTCATAACCTCGTAGTTTCCTTTGCTCAAATTTCAATCTCTAGCTTTAGAATGAACTGCGTTACAGTCAGATCTCACAGAGTCCATTAATCTAACGTTATTAATTCGACTTTCTCATTGCATAGTACAAAATCTGAAGTAGCCCAATCTCTGATTGATAGTGTTATGTTAAATTTCAACGGCGGGGTTGTGGGTGGCATTAATTATACATTTGAAATTGAACTTTCCTACTTTTGAGCTTATAATGGAGGGAAGGATATTGCTGATGCAGCTGGAGATGGCTTGGCCTGGGATATTTCGCTGAAGAACTGGGCCCTTGTAATGCAGTACTTGGAGGTGCATAGTAAAATAGGGCTGAGTCAGCATGACTTCGTCAAGGAGAGGTCCCATTGACAAGTCTGCCAGAATTCTTTCAGAAGGTAATGTGCAAGTTTGACAAAGAAAGGATGTGATTTTATTTGCTAATTGTGACTCTGAGAAATATGAATCTGCCTTAAACTGAATTTTGTTCATCTATTGGCTACAAGTTGCATAAGCAGACATATAAATTCAACAAATTCAGCACTTGCTAAATACAATAACGATGGCGGGTCGGTTGATGTGTTGTTTCTGTATCATGTGGTAGCTGGAGACAGTCACTGTCTCCCTGAGCAATCCTAACCTGCGGTGTGACCAGTTCACTAAACGTGCTATCTACTAACTCCTCAGCATCGCGGATGCTCCTCAGTAAGTCCATCAGCAGCTCCAAAACCGTCATGCAGTCAAACAACACCCGTAACTGGACACACTTCTTGCAAGTGTAAGAGTCAGGAACGTCAGACAAGTTCCTTAGATCCCACATCAAGTAAGTCACATACCACGGCTCTGTGTTCCCCTGCCATTGTAAGGTTAGCTATATATAAACTAACTAAAAGCAAACAATACACTTAAATAAATGAGAAAGAAGTTTAAGAAATAAAAGCCTTATCTTACAGGGTCTTTCCCTTCTGGTTAGAGGATGGCGGCATTAGGGAGATACACGTGTAGTATCTCAGCGAGAGCCACTGCCCAGATACAAATTAAGCCCTAATCTTCCCGGCATCACTCCCTTCCCTCCTCCTTCTCTCCTCGCTGCTCTGGTAAAATTGAGTTAGTTGTGAAGCAGGTTTGGTGGAGGTGATAGTATGAGATCCTGTCATCACTGGACTGAATCAGAGACTCCTCTTTCCCAGTTAATGAACTCATACTTAAGTATTTATTACTGTAAAAGTGCAGCAGGTCCGGCAGCATCAAAGGAGCAGGAGAATCGACGTTTCGGGCATAAGCCCTTCTTCAGGATTCAGGAGGGTGTGCCAAGCAGGCTAACATAAAAGGTAGGGAGGAGGGAATTGGTGGAGGGGCGTTGGGAATGCGATTGGTGGAAGGAGGTTAAAGTGAGGGTGATAGGCCAGAGAGGGAGTGGGGGCGGAGAGGGAGTGGGGGAAGAAGATTGCATGTCAAGAAGGTGGTGCTGAGTCCGAGGCTTGAAGGTGGGGAGAGGAGAAATGAGAAAGCTGGAAAAATCTGCATTCATCCCTTGTGGTTGGAGGGTTCCTAGCCGGAAGATGAGGCGCTCTTCCTCCAGGCGTCGTGTTGACATGGTCTGGCGAAGGAGGAGGCCAAGGACCTGCAGGACCTTGGCGGAGTGGGAGGGGGAGTTAAAGTGTTCAGCCACGGGGCGGTTGGGTTGGTTGGTGCGGGTGTCCCAGAGGTGTTCTCTGAAACGTTCCGCAAGTAGGTGGCCTGTCTCTCCAATGTTTATGAGGCCACATCGGGTGCAGCGGATGCTGTAAGTGATGTGTGTAGAGGTGCAGGTGAATTTGTGGTGGATATGGAAGGATCCCTTGGGGCCTTGGAGGGAAGTGAGGGGTGAGGTTTGGGTGCAAGTTTTGCATTTCTTGCGGTTGCAGGGGAAGGTGCCAGGAGTGGAGGTTGGATTGGTGGTAGGTGTGGACCTAACAAGGAAGTTCTGGAATGCTGATAGGGGTGGGGAGGGAAATATATCCTTGGTGGTGGGGTCCGTTTGGAGGTGGCGGAAATGACGAAGGATGATCCGGAGTATCTGGAGGATGGGTGGGTTGGTAGGTGAGGACAAGTGGGGTTCTGACTGGAGTTTGGTGGAGTCGTTAGTCCTCACCTACGACCCCACCGACCTCCAGGTACGTCGGATCATCCTTTGTAATTTCTTCCACCTCCAAACGGACCCCACTACCAAGGATATATTTCCCTCCCCTCCCCTATCAATATTCTGGAAAGATCACTCCCTCCGCGACTCCCTTGTCAGATCCACACACCCCACCATCCCAACCTCCACTCCCGACACCTTCCCCTGCAACCGCAAGAAATGCAAAACTTGCACCCACACCTCACCCCTCACTTCCCTACAAGAAACTCAAAGGATCTTTCAATATACATTAGAAATTCACCTGCAACTCCACACACACCATTTACTGCATCCGCTGCACCAATGTGGCCTCATATACATTGGGGAGACAGACAACCTATTTGCAGAACGTTTCAGAGAACACCTCTGAGACACCCCCACCAACCAACGCAACCGCCTCATGGCAGAGCACTTTAACTCCCCTCCCACTCCACCAAGGTCCTGCAGGTCCTTGGCCTCTTCCATCGCCAGACCATGGCAACACGATGCCTGGAGTAAGAGCGCCTCATCTTCCGCCTAGGAACCCTCCAACCCCAAGGGATGAATACAGATTGCTCCAGCTTCCTCATTTCCCTCCCCCCACATTTTCTCTGTCCCAACCCTCAGATTCAGCACCGCCTTCTTGAGCTGCAATCTGCTTCCCGACATCTCCGCCCCCAGCCGCTCTCCGGCCTATCACCCTCACCTTAACCTCCTTCGACCTATCGCATTCCCAACGCCCCTCCCCCAAGTCCTTCCTCCCTAACTTATATCTTAGCCTGCTTGGCACACCCTCCTGAATCCTGAAGAAGGGCTTATGCCCGAAACGTCGATTCTCCTGCTCCTTTGATGCTGCCTGACCTGCTGCGCTTTCCCAGCAAAACATTTTTAAGGTCTGATAACCAGCATCTGCACTCCTCATTTTCTCCTTCAGAAGTATTTATTGTCAAGTCTGTCCATTTAAAGAAATAAATTCTTTCCAGAGTTATGCTGAAATTATATTTAAATTTTGGTGCGACAAAACTATTCCATGTGCGAACGAGGTTAGGAATAGGAAGATAGTACAGTTAAATACATGGGCAAAGAGCTGGTCGAGGAGGCAGCACTTCCGATATGTGAATCATTGGGATTCCTAAGTCGATAAGATATGCACAAGAAGGACGGGATGGACGTGAACCGGCAGCAATCTCCTGGCAGGCAGGTTTGCTGTTGTCACTCAGGAGGGTTGAAACTAGTGTGCTCTTTGGGGGGAGGGGGGGCACAGAGGGAACCAGAGCAGTAGGTCCACAAGTACATGACTGACGCGGGGTTGGCGACTAATCCCAATACAGCTAGGACCAACAACAAACAGAAAGAGGTTACGAAACACAAGGGCCTGGCAGTCTGAATTGCACTGATTATAATATGAGGAGTATGACAGGCAAGACGGATGAACTTGGAGCTTAAGTGAGGATATATCACTGCTATGTTAATATTATAGAGATTTGTTTGAGAGAGGGACAAGGGAGATGTCAATCCATTGGTCCAGAGAGAGTTGTTGAATAAACAGTGAGTCGCTGGAGACAGTTGTTTAATGTAAAATAATTATCCAGCACTTTACTGGAATTGGACAGTGTGGGATTCAATGTACGTATTGAAGGAACAAGGGAGGAAGCTGGAATTGTCTGTTTAAATATTGTCTGTTTGACTGATTAGCGGAGAATAGAAGAGAAGAATTTACATCAGGGAAACTCAAACCACCTATCAGGTCAGGATCTGATGGCATTGGGCAAGTGTGTTTATGTCAACGCAATGATTATTATGGGTAAGGCAAATGAGCTTACAACCTGAATTAATACATGGGACAATGATGTTGCAGCCATTACAGACACTTAGTTTGGAGAGGGTCAGGACTGGGCGTTCAACGTTCCAGGATTTTGTTCTGTTAGGCGAGATAGAGAGGATGTTAACATAAGCGGAGGAGTTGTATTAATAATCAGTGATAATGCTACATTTGCACTCAGAGAGGACTTACTGGAGGGATCATCCGCTGAGGCAATATGAGTACAGCACAAAAATAAGATTACTGCAATTACTGTGTTCGGATTATGCTATATTCCTTTCAACAGCCACCTAGACTTTGACAACAATTGTGTGCCCAGTTATGGAAAGGTTTAATAAAAACAGAGTTGTCATAGCGAGTGATTCAACATCCCCAATATTGACTGGGACTCCATAGAGTAAGTGGCTTAGATGGGACAGAATTGGTTTGGTGCATCCAAGCGGGTTACTTGAAACGGTATGTGGATAGTCCTCTACAGGAAGGGCCATACTCGACCAAGTATTGACTAATGAGCCTGGACAGGTGACTGACATTTCAGGGGGACAGCATGTTGGAAACATTTTGGAAATTCCTTCAGTTTTAAGGTAGCTAAGATCATGGATAAGTCAGGACATTTTGAGAAGCTATGGAACTGGGGTAAGGCAAGTTACGTCAGTATCAGGCAGGAGCTAGGGAGTGATAATTGGAAGCAGCAGCTATCAGACAAATTCACATTTTGGGTGTGGCAACTGTTTATTAAATCCTGAATGAAATATCATCTGGCGAACGGCTTCCCGACTGCTCGAATTTCAATCTATTTTGTTTTAACAGATATTTCGAGGTCGCTGTATATAACAGAACAGCAAGAGATAATGGATGATGGTGCCGTGTCCTTCACTGAATCAGCTTGTCTCTCCAGGCACCTAACGTTTTTATTGTGGGTCAGAGAACCTCAGAATTAATAAAGCACAGATGGAAGCCATTCCGTCCTTCATGCACCCATGACCTCTCCAACTACACTATCTGAGAGCAGACAGAGTTATTGGAGATACAGAGAAAGAGAGAGAAAGAATGAAGCAGAAATAAAGATTGTGATGGGAGATAAACAGAGAGGAGAGAAAACGGAGTGACAGAGTGAGTGAGAAATGAAGGGGTGTGAAACGGAGATGAAATTAAATAGATCAGGGGGCAACATGAGGAGAAATATACAGAAAATGGAATCTTTATTTTTAAATTCCCCTGAACCGCAAGCTCTTTGTCTGAGAGCCATACCCTGTGAGCACCATGCTGATACTGGTTATGATCCCAGATCACTTATCTCCTATAATATCACAGTGATGACTGGCTGACAGCTAAACAGAATCCAATAGACCAATTGACTGGCTCCAGAGAGAAGGTAGATTAATTTAAATGGACTGTGCCACTAGTAGCAGGAACCGATAACCTCCTGAGAAACTGTGCGAAAGACTGGGCCAGAGAAACTCACTGAGGGGGATCACTGTCAGAGGGGAAATCAGCATCTCAGCTGTGGGTCAAGTAATGTCTGAAAAGGTTTGCACACCACTTCCATGGTATAGTAATCCACATTTCACTTCATAGAGTTCAATACCATGAGTGTATTTTAACAATCTTATCTCTGTATACATTTCATATTTTGGTTTGTACAGAAAATCATTTTGTCACTGTATTTTGTGTAGAAGAAACACATTTCAATACTTTGAAGAAAGGACCTGTTCCAATGTGACAGCCTTCAACAGATTCATGCTGGGACAAGAGTCCAATTGAATTGTATAACTAGGGCGGTAGACAGGGATGTAAATGGACTGGGAATGGTGGTGGGGATAGGGGAACGGGAATTAGTTATAGGGGTTATTAGAAACCTGAATTAAAAGATTCTTAAAATCACCAACAAAGACATAAATAGGATAGAGTATCTAGAAATGGTTAACAAACAAACTTCAAGTACATTGAAAAACGAATGACAATGAGAAGAGGGATGGTTAATACAGGACTGACAATGTTATATCTGAATGCATGCAGCATAAGGAATAAGGTAAATGAATTCGTGATCCGGATCGAAATTGGCTGGTACGACGTGATTGGCATCATGGAGACATGGCTGCAAGGGGATCAGGATTGGGAGCTAACTGTTCAAGGATATGCACACTATCCAAAAGATACGCAGGTGGGCAGACGAGGTGGTGTTGCATTATTATTACGAAATTAAATTACATGAATAGCAAGAAATAACATAGGGTCAGATGGTGTAGAGTCTGCATTGGTAAAACTGAGGAAGCACAATGTGAAAGCAACCACAGTTGGAGTCTTATGCAGGCCTCCAAACAGTGCTTAGGAGTTTGGCAATCAGATACATCAGGAGACAGAAAAGATGTGTAGAAAAGGCAAGGTTACATTGATCATGGGGGATTTCAATATGCAGGAGGACTGGGAAAATCAGTTTGGATTGTAAGAAAAGCAATTCATGGAATGTCTACAAGATTTTTTGGAGTAGCTTGTGGTGCAGTCCACGAGGAAACAGGAAATGCTGGTTTTAGTGTTGTGCAAAGAGGCAGACTAGATAAGTGAGTTTAAGTTGTAGGAAACCATCGGAAGCAGCGATCATAGCATGGTTGATTTTATTCTGCAATTTGAGAGACAGAAGATAGAATCAGAGGCAACAGTATTTCAACTGAATAAAGGCATCTGCAGAGGCATAAGGGAGAAGCTGGGTAGAATTGACTGGGAGAGTAGCCTAGCATGAAAGACAGTAGAACAGCAATAGCAGGAGCAATTTAGGAGACACAGCAGAGATTCATTGCAAGGAGAAAGAGGCATGGTACGAGCGGATGAGGCAACCATGGCTAACGAGGGAAGTCAGGGATAGCATCAAAGCAAAAGAGAGAAATATAGAATGTGGTGAAGGACAGTGTGAAACCAAAGGATTGGGAAGCTTCCAAAGACCAACAGAGGGCAACAAAAATGTATAAGGAGGGAGAAAATTAAAGAAGCGGGTAAACTAGCCACTTAGATATATAAAGTGCAAAAGAGAGGCAAAAGTAGATATAGGAAATGATGCCAGAGAGGTCGTGGTGGGGAACAAAGGAATGGCTGAGGAAGTTTGCATCAGTCTTCACGGCGGAAGAATCCGATTAATTTCCCAAAAATTCAACAGAATGAGGGGAAGAACGGAGTGTGGTGGTCATCACCAAAGAGAATGTGTTAGAAAACTGAATGGCCAGAATCTAGATAAATCATCTGGACCAGATAGACTACACCCCACTCTTGTAAGGAAGATAGCTGAAGATGTCGTGCAAGCGTTAGTTGTGATCTTGCAGGAATGACTACAATCAGGAAAGGGCACAGTGGACTGGAAATCGATAACGTGACACCCCGTTTAACAAGGGAGTAAGGCAGAACACAGAAAATTACAGACTGATTAACCTAGCGTCAGATGTAAAGTGTGCCATTTCTGAATATTTGGATGTAGATGGTAAAATAGGGCAGAGTTAGCATGGTTTCATCAAGGGGCGGTCATGCCTGACAAACCCGCGAGAACGTTTTGTGAAGGTACTGAGCAGATTAGGAGAACCAATGGGTGCTTGCGTGCGGCACGGTGGCACAATGGTTAGCACTGCTGCCTCGCAGTGTTTGGCCTCAGTTCCGGTTCAATTCCCGCCTCAGGCGTCTGACTGTGTAGTGATTGCACATTCTCCCCATGGGTTTCCTTCCGCCGTCCAGAGGTGTTGAGGTCAGATGAATTTGCCATGCTAAATTGCCCCTAGTGTTAGGTGAAGGGGTAAGTGTATGGTTGGGTTGCGCTTTGGCGGGCAAGTGTTTCCACACTGTAAATAATATAAATCTAATTATCTACCTGGACCTCAAAACGTCCTTTGACAAATTGCTACACTGGAGGTTATTGAGAAAGGGGATCCATAGTGTCAGAGGCAAAGTGCTAGCATCGATAGAAGCTAGCGGAGGGTAAGGATAAAATGTGTCTTCGCACGATGGCAGTCAGTGACAAATATTGTTCCACAAGATTCAGTGTTTGTATCACCAAATTTCACGTCATAAAGTTAACGATTTAGATGAAGGAACTGAGAGCACTTTGGCTAATTCTTAGTATTATAATCTCTCGAGTGTGGGAACAGGCGTTTTGGCAAAATAAGTCCACACCAACCCTCCGAAGAGTAACCCAACTAGACCTATTCTCCTCTGACTAATAACCTAATGCATGGGCAATTTAGAATACCCATTTCACCTGTTTGGACTGCAGGAGGAAAACAGAATACCCACAGGGAACCCATGCAGATATGGGAAGAACGGGTAGACGCCAAACTGGTCGTTACCTGTGGTGAGGATCGAACCTGGGCCACTAGTACGGTGAAACAGCCGTACTAACCATTAAGCCACCAAGGCACCCACAGCCTGATGCTCAGACAGTATAAAGATATGAAGAGGGTCGGATAGCATTGAAGAGGTGGAGAGCTTGCAGAAAGGTGCTCCACTAAATCTCCTCAACTTCCCACACCTCTGTACTTGAACCCCACCCTTCCTACCTCAACAAGGATAAACCCCACATTGTCCTCAACAATGCGTGGTTACACCTACCCCCTCACCTTCATCCAAGGTCCCAAAGGATCTTTCCACACCCCGTAGACCTTGTACTGTGTACATTGTTCCCTGTCTCCTGTACATTGAGGAGACAGGATGCCAACTTTTGGAACGTTTCAGGGAACATCTCTGACACACACAGACACACACACACACACACACACACACACACATACACACACACACACACACAAAATGACCCCAGCACCCTATGGCCGAACACTTCAACTTGACCTCCCAATCCGCCAAGGACATGTCAGTCCTGGGGCTGCTACACTGCAAAACTCAAGTCACCCAACACCTGGAGGAACAACATCTCATCCTCCACCTTGGGACCGTCCAATCACAGGGTATCGATATCAATTTCACCAGTTTGCTCATTTCACCTTCCTGCAACCTTATCTCGGATCGAACACTCTAACTTCTCACTGCCCCTTTGAACTGTTCAATCTGTCCATCTTCTCTGACCTTCATGACCACAACCCACCTTTGTCTAACTATCGCCTTCCACGCTACCATCCCCCCAGCCTCACCCTCTCCTATTTATCTTTCAGCCCCCTTCCGCCCATCCCCCTCGCTCCTGTCAAAGAGCTTATGCCTGCAATATCGCACCTCTTGCTCCCCTGATGCTGCCTGACCGGCTGTGACATTCCAGAACCACACTTTTGGACTGTAATCTCTAGCATCTGCAGTCCTCTCATTCGCCTGCAGAAGGATGTGGGCAGGTTAGCAGATTGGGTAAAGAACTGCTTGGTAGAGTCCAGTGCGCGAAAGTGTGTGCACGTGCTCTTTGCCAGAAAGACAAGAGGCATGGACTATTTTCAATATTAAGTGTAAAATCAGAAGTCTGAAATGCAAAGAGACTTGGGAGTTCTAGTCCAGGAGTTTCCCAAGGTAGACTTGCAGGTTGTCAGTAGTTAGGAAGGCAAATGTAATTATGCCATTCATGTCAAAAGGGTGTAAATATAAAAGCATGGATATACTTCTGAGGCTGTATAAGGCTCAGGTCAGACTACATTTACAGTATTGTGCGCAGTTTTGGGCCCCGTATCTCAGGAAGGATGCACTGGCACTGGATGATGTTCAGAGAAGATTCATAAGAATGGTTCCAGTAATGAAAAGCTTAACATATGTGGAACATTTGAGCACTCTGGGTCAATATTTGATGGAGTTTAGAAGAATATGTGGGGATCTAATTGAAACTTACAAAATACTTAATGACATGGACAGACAGGATGTTGGAGAAATGTTTCTATTGATAGGAGAGACTCGGACCGAAGGGCCCAGCATAAAGCGAAGACCTTTTAGAACAGAGATAAGGAGAAAGTTCTTCAGCCAGAGAGTGGGGAATTTGTGGACTTCAAGGCCGCAGAAGCAGTAGAGAAATGGTCATTAAGTATATTTAAGGCTGAGAACGATAGGTTCTTGATTGTCAAGGGGATCTAGGGTTATGTGGAGAAAGCGGGAGAATGGTATTGAGAAGCTTAAAGCTATGATCAAATGGCGGAGCAGATTCAGTGGGCTGAAAGGCCAAATTTCTGCTCCTGTGTCTTCTGGTCTTACGATAAATGTTGGGTGTCCTCATCCCTCACTATAGATGCGTACTGACTCTGACCTTTTGATTTATAAAGAGGCACGTTCCAATACAGATGACTGTCAATATCATTATCTCTCCCTTCAGTCTCATCAGCAATTTCCTCCAATTCTCTCTGATTTCTGCCCCCTCCACAATGTCATAATCACATAGTAATTGAATTCCAATAAATGATACTTCATCATAGTTCATTGACATCAATAACATCAGCAGCATGACCCTCACTTGCCCCGTCTGATCGTCGAATAACAATCTGAATTGTATTTATCACGTACAATTCTCTGTGAACATATCCATGTAGCTTGCCTGTTATGATGTATGTTGTCTTGAGCACCTTTTCCCACCAGATTATGGACTATAAACGTTCACTCAATATTATAATCACTGATCAATAATTTCAGGCTGTACGTTTCCATTTATACATGGTGAAACTAGTTTATGTTCCAACAGTCCTCTGTCATTCCTCTCATATCCAAGGCAGATTCAATGCTTACACACAAAAAATCTGTTATCTTCAACATCCTTTCCCTCAGTCACTCCCACATTTCCCATGCTGAATGTGTAAATTTTAAACGTTATCTTGAATTTTAATAAAATCAACAATGAATTGAAATGGGTTAACTGGAGCTATTTGTTCACCGACTGTGATTATTGTCAATCTTTGTGGATCCTAATTATCCCAGTGGAGTTTTCCATCGATAAATGATAAATGGGCTCTGTCAATGTGTTATGCCATAGAGTGAGAGGGAACATCACCGACAGCACTAACAAGGATCAGCACCTCCAGAGAGAAGGGGTGGAGAGATCAGAATCTGCGAACATTAGACTCGAATGTTCCAAAAATGGATCAGAATCTGAGACCATTAGACTGGAATGTTCTAACAATGGATCAGAATCTGGGAACATTAGACTGGAATGTTCCAGCAATGGATCAGAATCTGAGGACGTTAGACTGGAATGTTCCAAAAATGGATCTGAATCTGAGAACATTAGATTGAAATGTTCCAACAATGGATCAGAATCTGAGAACATTAGACTGGAATGTTCCAACAATGGGCAGGAGTTTATCCTTGGGTCCTTACTTCCTTTCTCAACCTTGGATATCATTAGCATGGTGGATCCAGGATATCCTTTGGATTTTTCGAGGTAGTTATTATCCCATCCTCGCTATCGTTGGTGTTCCTAGTAAGTCATTCTCTTTGACTGTGAAACTGGATTAAACTGAATTTCTGCTCATGATATGTTAAGTTTAGAAAATGGAAATCAATGTCTTCACTTCCAATAAAAAAAATGTCCTTGTAAATTATATAAAGCAAATTAGTATTTACAAATTACTCACTGATATGCGAGAAGGAACCAGACTGTTCTCAAACTCCATAATCCTTTCTGTCCTGCACAGATTCATATTTCCATAACCTCCCCATATGTCAATCCTGTCTAATACCACCATTATGATATCCCAGTCTCCTACTCAGCCTCAGTGCAACTGCTGAATGAACTGTCGTTTGTGCTTTTGTTAAATCCATTACAGCTGTTTCTTCAAGTCTCTTCAAACTCGTGACCGTTAACAAAACAATTGCACTTGAGATATTTAACTTGTTCTCTGCACAAAATCTGTCAGATGTAAGACAGTGTATCCTGCTCAAGTCATTGACTCATAATCTACTGCCATCGAATAATAATCCATTGATATCTAATGAAGGAAATTAATATAATTAAAATGAAACTATTATCATTTGTGAGAAAAAGCCCGTCTGCTTGCCTCGTGTCCTTTAGGGAAGGCAATGGGTCATTTTTGCCTGGTCAGGTCTCCGTGTCACTGCAAACTCACAGCAATGTAGTTTACTCTTTACTGTCCTGTGGAACAGCTGAACCAGCCACCCAGTTTCAGATCGGTATAACATGCTGGTCTGACCAGGGCTGCACACATCCCGTGAGGGAAGAACAAAGGAAAGATAGCTCCTTCCTCTGCGTGTTT
The DNA here is from genome assembly GCF_047496795.1 of Chiloscyllium punctatum. Lineage (NCBI taxonomy): Eukaryota > Metazoa > Chordata > Chondrichthyes > Orectolobiformes > Hemiscylliidae > Chiloscyllium > Chiloscyllium punctatum. The sequence goes on from NC_092767.1 coordinate 23,005,506, forward strand.
ACCATATTCCGACAGCTCATTTGCATTGGGGTAGGTGACCATTCCTTGTTTTAGGTGTATTCTATATCTTTGAAGTTCTCCACAAGAGTGATGTTCATCTCCATCTCTGGTGTTGGCTTTATTGATGTTGATGTACAGACGTAAGGAACTTGTAAATTTCACGTCAGTCTCAGGGCAGAGAGAAGGAATGGCTTTTTCACACCACAGGAAAAAACAGAGACGGCAAAGTGAGGGAAGGGAATTATTATGATCATCCCTGAGAGTGTTGTTGAGGCAGTATTTAGGGTATTTTGGGCAGATTTTCTCTCCTTTATAAGGAATTATCTCCTCGTCACAGAGAGAGTGTGAAAGAGTGTCAACAGACTAATCACTGGGATCATGGTACCATGAGGAGTGAGTGAACATTAATCTGTAGCTCTGTGACAGAATAAGAGGTAATTGCATTGAAACTTGAGGGGAATGGACAATCACTCATTATGTTCTAAACACACAGTAAGAACGTGATAAATTCCATTGTTTGGTTTTTTACTCGGGCTATAATTCTCGATAGTTTAAGTGCCTCTGAGAACGTTTCCCCTACTTCTGCACTACTCTCCATGTCGATTGACAGAGACACGTTCAGGGTTTGCATACAGTCTCCCGACATTAATATAGTGCATTCGGTATGTGTGATTCTGCATTGAACGTCATGTTATACACAATCCCGATAGCAGCCACAATACCTTCACACTAAAACATTTAACTATTCCCAACAGCTTCTCTCCTCGATGGAGAATCATGGGTCTGTGTTCTCGGAGGTGGAAGATGTCACCTTGAGACTTGGCACAAAACATTTGGCTTCTCTCCTCACTACCAGGGAACCATGTTAAAATAGCACACAGTCCACATGCAATGGGGCCACGAGGAACATCGTGGAGTCGTCTCTGACTTTAGTCTCTGCTCCATTGGTTTGTCACGTTGAAGCATCAATGACATCCTCCTGTTCCTGCATAAGCCCTTGAGGGGCTGAATGTTCTCGTCCTGGTCGCAAATACGTTCCAACACGTACAAGGGTCTGATTGGACTTTGCACGATCCTGTTAGATGCACTGAACAGACTGCATCTTTTCCTGTGAAACAAGCAGAAGGTTTAATGGTTTGTCCCTCTTCTTGTTCGTTCGTTTCGATGGCCAGAAATACTTCCTCATATCCATGTGCAACCAGCATGAGATTATGAATGTATTCCTCTTTTAACTGTGGAAATGGCAGTGTCCGCCACTTTAATAGCACAAGCCTGTACGTTGTCCGGGTCTTGCTGCTCATTGATACAGACTGGTTCAGGAGGTGACAGGAGACAAAATGTTCTGAAATTAGTCTGCTCTTCAGTTACCATCACAACATCTGATCTTATGGTGGAGGAAAGACATTCATGCAGCAGCTGGAGATGTTTGTGTTCAGGAAGGTATCCTGAAGAACTCCTGAAGGGATATCCTGGGAGTGAAAGGCTTGATGTCCACAAACTACGAATATTTTTCTTTGTGCTATGGACGGCCCAAACCAGAGGAGATATTGTAGTTGATTCCCATTAAATGTAACTGAGTCAGCGTTCATTGTTACCATCCTGAGCCAACTCCCGCTTTGTTATCAGGGTCTGTCACTCTTAGCTGGGCTCCTGTATTCACCTCTTTTGAACATATCAATAGGTTATTGTGTCTGTGTGATGGAGTGTCTTCTTCTCACAAAGGGTAGTGAATGTCAGGAACTATCTGGACGAGAGAGTTCGGGGAGTTAGATCTCTGAAAGTATTTACAGAGGAAGTAGATTGGTTTTTGCCCACTATCATTGAGTAGAAGGGTGTGAAGAATTGGGAATTGAATGGAATTGATGCTGACAGTGGATCAGCCATGATGGTATACAATGGCACAGCAAGATTGACTTCTGAATTACCTCATCCTGTTCCTTATGTTCTCATATCTTGTAACTGGAAACCTAATGGTTGTAATTTTCCTGAATGTTACAGTCAGAGAGAGCAAAGTATTTTGTGTATCATCTCTGAGTTACGTTGGTGAGCTGTATTCACAGTGAATCTGGGTCCACGACATGACCAACAAACGAACAACAAGTTGCAGAGCGGAAACACTCTGTAAAGAGACCAGAGGTGTCTTTCGAACCCAGCCTGTATTTCCCAATAACATTTTCCAACCCACACCAAACAGGGTGTGTCAGTCTGGAGGGATTGAATGAAATCCTATGTTACGTGGACCAGGTATTTGGAGCAAGTGGCCTTGTAAAATTGTAAAAAATAAGCATGCCGTGTACGGTGGCACAGTGGTTAGCACGGCTGCTTCACAGTGCCAGAGACCTGGGTTCAATTCCTGCTTCAAGCGACTGACTGTGTGGAGTTTGCACATTCTCCCCGTGTCTGCGTGGGTTTTCTCCGGGTGCTCCGGTTTCCTCCCACACTCCAAAGATGTGCAGGTCAGGTGAATTGGCTATGCTAAATTGCCCGTAGTGTTCGGTTAGGGGTATGGGTGGGTTGCGCTTCGGCGGGGTGGTGTGGACTTGTTGGGCCGAAGGGCCTGTTTCCACACTGGAAGTAATCTAATCTAAAATTGTTGTGCAAATTTTGCATATCTTATGCTGTGGAGAATTGGTATTGTTGGTGCTACAGGGATTCTGAATTATGTCACATTACACCAAAACTGCGTAAACTAAGTGACTGCTAATGCTGTGAAAAATAAATTCCAGAAGTGTGTATCAGGTAGCTTGAAGAGTATGTTGTTATCCAAACTAGAGACAAGGTTAGTTTGGATTTGGTGATGTGTGCTCAGAAGGACTAATTAATAACCTTGTTCTGAGGAAAAGTGACATTGATATGTTGCATTTTACACGGCATCTGCATATAATATCGAATGTTGAACATGATGGTCAAACATAATGTAAGCCTGGGGGCTGGAGGGTCAAGTTCGCTCCAGTGAATTGGGAAAGTACAATACGGCATTCAGTAAGAGACAAGCAATGGTTATAGCGTCATAGAGTCCTAAAGCACAGAGGCAGACCCTTTGTTCCAAACCGGTCCATTCCGACCAAACTTTGCATTCACACTAACCTCATCTCCCTGCCATTGCCCCCGTTTCAATCTAATCCTTTCCTATCCATGTATTTGTCTAAATTCCTTTTAAATGTTGTTAATGTAACCCCCTCAACCACTGGCTGCTCATTCCAAATGTGTACCAGCCTCTGTGTAAAAAAACATTGCCCCTCAGGTTCCCTTTAATTCTTTCCCCTCTGACCTTAAACTGATGCCCTTTAGTCTATGATTCACAACACTGGAAAAAATATTGATTGCATTCGCCCTATCCATGTCTCTCATGATCTTATATACGTCTGTAATATATCATCTCAGTCTTGTACACTCTAAATAAAAATTACCTAGCCTGTCCAAACTCTCCCTATAACTAAACTATTGAGTACTGGCGATAGCCTTGTGAATTTCTTCTGCACTCTTTCCAATTTCATCACATCCTTCATGGAGCAAATTGAACAACACCGAACACAGTACTCCAAGCGCAGCCTCACCAACATCCTGTATAACTGCAACGTAACTCCCCAACTTCGATGTTCAATTCCCTGACTAATGAAGGCCAGTGTACCAAAAGCATTTATCACTGTCATTTACCTGTGACTCTAATTTGAGAGAACCGTGCACCTGAATTCCAAGGACCCTCTGTTTCACTGCACTCCTTAAGGCCTAACCATTCACCATGAAACTCCTACATTGATTTAATTTTCCAAAATGAAAGACCTCACATTAATCTGTATTAAACTCCATTTGCCATTTCACGACCCACTACCCAGCTGATCAAGGTCCAGCTGCAATTTCTGATAACCTTCCTCACTGTCCACGATACCACTTATTTTAATGTCATCAGCAAAATTACTAATCGTGCCTTGTACATTCTCAACAAAATCATTGATAGAGAAAACAGCAATGGTCCCAACACAGACCCCTGAGGCACTCCACTTGCCACAGGCCTCCAGTCCGACAAGCGTCCTTCCACTATTACACTCTGCTATCTCACATCAAACCAATTGTGTGTTCAGTTTTCCAGCTCCCTAAGCAGCCTACCAGATGGACCCTTGGGGCGACGCGGTGGCTGTGTGGTTAGGACTACTACCTCACAGCATCAGGAACCTGGATTCAATTCCCACCTCAGGCAACTGACTGTTTGGAGTTTGCACATTCTCCCGTGTCTGCGTGGGTTTCCTCTGGGTGTTCTGGTTTTCTCCCACAGTCCAAAGATGTGCAGGTAACGTGAAGTGGTCATGCCAAATTGCCCGTAGTGTTAGGTACATTAGTCAGGGTTGGTTGCTCTTCGGAGGGGTGGTGTGGACATATTGGGCCGGCGGGCATGTTCTCACACTGTAGGGAATTTAATCTAATCTAAAGGCATTTCTGAAATCTATGTAGACTACTTTTGTCACCCTACCCTCGTCAACATTCATGTTCAGATCATCAAAGTAGTAAAACTTAGTAAATTGTGATCTTCCACGCACAAAGCCGTGCTGACTGCTCCGTGTCTTTCCAAATGTATATATATCTTAGCTCAGAGACTTCTCAATTAACATACCTGTCACAGTTGTGAAGCTAACAGGTTTATAGTTCCTATGTTCTTCGTTGCAGCTCTTCTTGAATAAGGGCACAACAGTCGCTCCCCACCAGCCTTCGGTAACTTCACCTGTGGCTAACGATGATGCAAAATTATCAGCTAGGGCTCCAGCAATTTCTTCTCTCCCCGATTGCTGCGTTCTTGGATATATCTGGTCAGGACCAGGATATCTATAGAAATATTGCATAGTCTGAAAAATACGTCTTTTTTAAGGTTCAATTACCAAAGTCGGGGGAAGTGACATAATGATGGTCAACATAAGAAATTAAAAATTACATTAATCATAGGAAGTGACTTCAGAAGAATTTCAGACATTGTGAAAACGTGAGAATACTCAGAAAGTTGTCTGTGTGGACTTTCCAATGCTCCCCCGTCTCCGTTGGTTTCCTCTAGATTCTCCGGTTTCCTCCCACAATCCAAAGATCTGCAGGTTAGGTGAATTGGCCATGCTAAATTGCTCCATAGTGTTCAGGGATTTGTTCATTAGGTGCATTAGTCTGGCGTAAACGTAGAATCGTCTGGAAATGGGTCTGCGTGGGTTCTTCTTCGAAGGGGCAGTGTGGAACTGCTGGGCCCAAGGGCCTTTTGTACAATGTTAGAGCACAAAATCTACATAAATCGACAATCTGTATTTCAAAGAAAACAAAATAAAGCAAGGTCAAATAGGAAATTGTGTAATCGGGAGCGGAGAATATCTTGTTTGGAACAGGCAAATGACCGAGATATCAACCAGTTACTTTGCATCTGTCTTCATGGAGGAAGAGCCAGAAAATCATCCAGAATTACCAAATGATCATATGGAAATTTTGACACTAAAGTCAGTAACAAGGTAATACGTGAACCTGTAGCTGGATTGCGCATTTATAAGTCTGACAAACCAGATGTACTTCACATCAAAATATTAGCAATATATCAGCAGTCATCTGTGCTGTCGATGACTGTGTTTTATTTTCCTGCACTTTGTGCAGAGGCCTGAAGCCAGTGTAGATAAATGGAAGGAAGTAAACATGTTCCAAGAATTGTAGGTAAATGGAATGGATCCGAGCATCTGCAACGGAAGAGGAGACAGTGTGGAGAACCGCAGACCAATTAACTTGACATCTGTAAGAAAACCGTTGAAATCTACTACTTACCACGTGATGTCCGATATTTAGAAATTAACAGCAACATTTGAGATCATCAGCATGTGTTTCTGACAGAGAAATCATACTTGACAAACTTCAGAATTATTTGAAATTGTTTGTTACAGCATAGATAATGGGGACCCAGTAGAATTGGCATATTTGGATTATCAGAATGCTTTCGGTAAGAACTCATGCAGTGAGTTCGTAAAAAAAAATGTGAAAGGCATTTTGAGGAAGATATGTAAGTGGAAAGTTAAAGTTATGTTCGCCTTCATTTAAGGGAATCAGAATATAGATTGAAAGACATGTTGAAACAGTTTCACAGCGTGTTGGTGAGACTGTATTTGGAATATTGTGTACAGTGTTGGTGACTCAATCTGAGAAAGAATATATTGACCGCAGAGGAAGTGCAATGGACGTTCTCCAGATTAATCCCTCAAACGGCAAGATTGAGAGGTGACCGCAGTGAAATTTAAAAACTCACTGAACATATGACAAGTTGGAAATAAACAGGATGTTTCTCTGTCTGTCTAATCTAAGGCAACTAATGGCTGGATAAGTGACAGGCCATTTAAAATAGAAAGAAGAAGCAAATCAATCACTTGAAGGGACTGACTAAAACAGGGGCATGGAAACTGCTGGCAGGGTAAGATTAGAAAGAATGCCTAGATATTCTGCAAGCACCTCAAGCGGCACAGTGGTTCAGAGGTTAGCATTGCTGCTTCACAGCACCACGGTCCTAGGTAAAATTCGCTCCTTGGACGACTGTCTGCGTGGAGTTTGCCAGTTCTCCCTGTATCTGCGTGGGTTTCCTCCCAAAGTCCAAAGATATGCATGTCCGGTGAATTGGCCATGCTAAATTGCCCAGAGCGTCAGCTGCATTCGTCAGAAGGAAGTGGATCTGGATGGGCTACTCTTTGTGGACTGGTTGGGCCGAAGGGCCTGTTTCCACACTGGAGGGAATCTAATCTTATTAAAAAGGGAACAATTCGCACTCATCCATGACTTGCCAAATTGCATCCAAACTAATTTAGTGTTAGCATACAGAGCATGGTGTTAGAAGGCTGTTTGTGTGACTGGAGATTGATGTCCAAACGCGCACCACAGGGATCGGTGCTGTGTCCTTGTGACTTGTAATTCTGTTGTGCCAATGTTAGACTGGGGTGGACAAAGTTAAAAGTCAGATAACAATAGATTATAGTCCAACAAGTTTATTTGGAGGCAACAGCTTTCGAAGCACATCATCGCCTGATGAAGAAGCAAAGCATCGAAAGCTAGAGCCTCTGAATAAAATTGTTGGACTATAACATGGTGTGATTTTGTAACCTTAAAGACGATTAGCCATTTGGTTGGAAATGAGGAGGAAGGTCTACATTTACAGGAAGATGTAAATGGAACGGTCAGATGGGCAGATCAATGACAGATGGATCGTAACCCTAATAAAAGCGATGATTAACGGCAGTACTAAATGAATGGCAACACACTAGGAAGCTCAGCGGGTGCTTCTCCAAACATCCATGAATGGGTATGGACAGGATAACACAGAAGTTGATAAAGCATAGCGAATGTAAACATGGTCTTTTTTTATCGAGGCATGGATTATAAGAGCTATGCAGAACGTTAGTTAATCCAAGGTGGAATAATTTGCGTAGTTCTGGGATCCACATTACAGGAAGATTGTGATTGGACTGGAGGGGGTACAGAGGAGATTCACCAGGATATTCCCTGGGATGGACCATATCAGCTATGGAAAGAGGTTGGATAAGCTCGGGTTGCTTACTTTGGATCAGAGAAAGCTGAAGAGTCAGTGATTCAGGAGGATAATATTACGAGGGGCATGGAGAGCGTGGATAGATAGTAGTTGTTCCTTTTAGTCAAAGGGTCAAGAACAGGTCAGCACACTTTTTAAGTGGAGGGTTTGAGGTTTAGTGAGAATTTGTGGATTTTGTTTAACCCAGCTGGTGGTGGGTCCTGGGATGTACTTCCTGAGAGGTGAGTTGTGACGGGTAACCTCACAACCGTTAAAAAATGATTCAAGGTTGCGCACTTGAAATGCCATAACATTCCCAGTTACGGGTCGTGGTTCAGAAAGTGGGACTAATATCGACCGTGCTGTATTTGTGACGGCACAGAGTCTATGCTACTCTGATTGTATAGCTGTGGAATGTCATTAAGCACCTTAAGCCGGAATTGATGAGTTTCTGAAGGATAAATTAATAAGGGTCATAAAAGTGAATTTATAATTGGTTCTAAAATAGTACGTGGCAAAATTAAGGGAAAAACGGTGCAGTTTCCTGACAGGCTGAAACCAGAGAATTGAGGACAGGGTAATGGCAGAACTATGGAGCAAATATTTCAGTTATGTCTTCACAGAAGAAATCAAATCAAAAAAGCAATCTTCCCATCAATACTAGGAAACGTTAATCTGGTGAGAAAGAAAAGAAATAGAATGGAATTGGTAACTAAACAGTTTTAGAGGAAGTTTTGGAACCGAAAGTAATGGGCAGAGACAAAGTCAATAGAGATTTATGAAAAGGGAATCGTATTTGAGAAACTCTCTGAGCAAAATTGTGGGGAAGCAATCAATACAATATGAGTGGATGTTTAGGAAAATAGGTGATAAAGCTCCAAGCCCACCATACAAATTCCAATCATATGGGACTGGGGTTAATATGTGGACATAATTTAGAATGGGAGAGCTGACATGACACAGCGAATAGGAATAAAACAATGTGTTTTCGAGTGGAAAGGTTGGGGTATAGCAGGAATCGGAGCTTGGGTCCCAGCTATTCCCAATAAACACCAAACCTTTGGTTGTGGGAATCAAATGCAACATTCACAGTTCTGCTGATGGCACTAAATGTCGATGTCGGATTGTGAGTCGTTGAGCAGGATGTAAAAAAGCTCCAAGGTGATTGAGACAAGTGAAGTGAATAGGCAAATACATGGCAAATGGAGGGCAATGGGGGTAGATGTGACGTCGTGCCCTTTGGTGGGAAAACAGGACAGCAACTTACAATTTGAAAAAGGATTGGTTGAAAAAATATTGATTTATAAAGGAACTTATGCTGCATTTTTGTTTCGTTCTGCGCAGACCTCCGAGGTCTATGCAAGGCAGTGCGTTCTGAAGCAAGCAGTCAATACTGGGAATGGCTTCGCCACGCTGACCAGTGTACATAGAGCCACCAAGTGGGGAGTTGTAAAATTGAAAAGGGTTTGGATCTACCTCCACACCATTCATTGAAAGCATTATTGCAGGAACAGAAAGCAGTTAGGAAGATAAGTGATGTGTTGACCTTCATTTCAGGGGGATTTGAGTCCAAGAGTAATGGTGACTTACTGCAGCTGTACAGGCCCTTGGTGAGACCCCATCTTGAACATTGTGCAGTATTGTGTGCAGTTTGGTTTCCTTACTTAATAAAAGACGAACCTGACATTGAGGAAGAGCAGCGAAGGATGACCTGACAGATCTCTGGGATGACAGGCTTGGTGTGGGAGCAGAGTTTGGGGCGACTGGGCCTGTATTCAATGGGCTTTAGGAAAATGAGTGGAGATCTCAGAGAATTATATAAAACTCTGACAGGGCGTGACAGATTGGAAGCAGGGATAGTAATTCCCCTGACTGGGATGTCTAATGCAAGGGACTACAGTATTAGATACAGACAGGTCACTCTGCATTGAGATGCGAATAAATGTCTGTACTCGGAGACTGGCGAACCTGGGGAGTTTTCTCCCACATAAGGCTGTGGAAACCAGGACATTAAATATAAATAAGGATTTCTGGACACGAAAGGAATGAGCAGACAGCTGGAGTACAGCTGTCACAGGCTCTCAGATGTTAAGAAGGAGATCTCTGCAGTGTCAACAGGACTGTGTTTCCCGTTCCCTTTGCGGACAACGAGTTTTCTCTCGGTTTAAACGTTCCAAATATTGGAGCAGTTTGATAATGGTGCAACATACATAACGGGGGCTATGGGGTTAAGGGGCGAACCCTGAAATATCAGTAAAAACCAAAAATGAAAGGTGGTCTAACACACTCACTAGCACAGTCCAAGTTAATCTTTAAAACATGTATTACAATGAAATAGTAGTTTATATGTAACACTTCAACACTACAGCCACTGACTCCAGCGCTGTACCTTTCACGATGCTCTTCACCAGATGTTTTCGTGGCTGAATGACCACGTGATGCTGCCGTGGAATTCCAGTTCTCCCCAAAATTCTCCCCCAGTTTGAAATGGTATTTCTTCGAAACGTAGGCTACATTTCCCAGTGTGAGGCTCAGTTTCAAGGCTTGCAGAGCGGATTGCATCCCTGTTTTAGCAAAACACACTGAGTGTGCATTTTGCAGATCAAGAGCTTGGGTTTTGCTGTTTAGCCAATGTTGGGATGGAATCGCGTAACGTTGATAGCAGCTTACTTTATTTTAAAAAAGCACACAATTCATGAACGGCATTGCAAACAAACCATCATTAATAGGCATGTGTCATCACACAACGGCCTGTATATTGATTTGAGGAGCAAAATTGATGGACAACAGTGACGACAGCAATTCTTATTACATATTTCACGATGTTTAAGCATATTAAGGAATACAAACATTGTGTGAGGAAAACTGCACTAAGGACATTTTCTCCATTAGTTAGAATGGGGAAGCCTCAATGTGTTGAATGGCCTACTCCTTTCCTGATGTTTCTGTGCAGTCTGTGGGAAAGCTCTGTAAATGTTGTCAATAGCTCTTACATGTTCAGAAGGAAATCTCTTCAGGGTCGACAGGACAGTGTCTCCCGTTCCCTTTTCCAATACCGAGTCTAGTGTTGGGCATTGGGTCCGGTTTTACCCTTGAAGTATTCGAAGCAGTTTGATACAATTGAGTGTCTTGCTTGGCCGTTTCAGAGACCATTGAAGAGCTTATCACATGTCTGTGTGTCTGGAGTCACTTTTAGGCCAGTCAAAGGAAGCACAGGAGATTCAGTTCCTGAAAGTACATTGGGGAAAGAAATAGATGCTTACAATCGACAATGGCTTTCGGGTCACCATTACTGACACCAGATTTTAGATATTTATATGTTTTTTTTAACTTCTACCAGCTGCCAGAGCATTAGTAATCCAGTGACATTTCCACAACTGCACCATCTTCACATTGGGACCTATCAGAAACCACACTGAGCAGGTTATTTCTGTGCTGCTTGACAACTCTGTCAGAAGAACCCCTACCAATTTGAGTATCTAGATGGGACTAATAGGGTGGCAATTTGTCGGATTGTAATTATTCTCCTCTTTGCGGACTGGACATAATTGAGTAATTGTCCTTATTGCCAGGGGGATGTTAGAGTTGGAGCTGGACTGAAAGAGCTTCCCCAGGGTCACGGCTTGTTGTGCAGCACAAGTCTTCAGTCCTATTACAGGAATGGTGTCAGGGCTCATTGCCTTTGTCGTATCGACTGTGTTCAGCTGCTTCTTCATCTCACGTGCAGCGAATCGAGTTGGTTGAAGACTGGCATCTGTGATTCCATGTGCATCGTGGCGAGGGTGATCTGCATCATCCAAGCAACACTTCTGGCTGAGGATGGTGCATACAATGTATTGTTGTCTTTTACACTGATGTACAGGGTTGTTCCATTATTTAGCATGGTGATATATCTGGAGTCCTCTCCTCCAGTAATTTTTTGAATGCTCCGTTGATATTTATGACAGGATGTGGCAGGACTGCAAATCTTAGATCTGATCTGTTAGTCTGGGGATAATATCTCCCTCTCTTCCAGATGTTAGCCATGATGTTTGGAATCCTAACAGTCAAGTGCGGTAGCTTTAACGTGTTATCATTACGTTTAGATACACATGATTCTGACTCTGGCACTTTCATCCCACAATCGTCACTGAACCATAGATCAGCTTGATGCTCATGGTAGCCTGGTGGATTATCCTTGGTAAACAGTTACAAATTGTGATTGATTACAATGCTGCTTCTGCTGCTGCTGTTGTCCACAGCATCACATGATAGAACCAGTTCGAACTGCAATATCTGCGATTCCATTCTCCTGACCATCCCGCAGTTCACGTCGAGACCCATTCACCCATCAGCCCTGTACACAGTGACCTAAACTGGTTTCTGATGTGGTAACACTTCCATTTTCATATCCTCATTTTGCTGAGGGTTTCTCCCGAGTGTCACGCCTCCAATCTGTTACATTACTCAAACACTTTAACATATTCATCTGAATCTTTTCCTTTTCCGCAATGTCATCTTCTGTGTTTGAAGTGAAAGTGTTTCTCTCTGTTTCTCTCCCTGACCATGATTAAGAGCTCTGTAGTATCAGTGATGCCAAACTTATGGAAACGAGGAATTTGTGCACCTTGTGTTATCGTTCACTTCCTTGTGTATGGAAGTCCATGCTGAACAGGGCGTATGAGTAACTTTGACACATAATTTTGGAACTTGTTCAAAAATAGAAATTGCTGAACAAACTATGCAGGTCTGGCAGCGTAGTCTGGAATGGATTCAGAGTTAATCTTTTGGCTAAGTGTCCGTTCTACAAAGCTCCCGATTCCTCCAGCAATTTTTATATTTTTATTTCCAATATCCACAGTTGTTTATTTAATTGAAAATTTGTGCTGTGCCTATTCTGGAGTAACTCAGCAGGTCTGGCAGCATTTGGAGAGACATAGGAACAGAGTTAGTGCTTCAATTCCAGTGTGACACTTGTTCGGAATTGAAAATGATTGGAAAATGGGCTTTTTATTCCCTTGTCAGAGGTGGGGGATGGATGACAGTGTAGAGAGGGTGTGGCAAAAGATAAATCGGGCTTTTATCAGTGGGGAACGAGAAGATGATGTAAAATGGGTTTAAATTAAGATGTGAGTTGGGAAAAGGAGTTCTTTATATTGAGTGCAAGCTAAAGAAGGCACAACCACATAGGGAGACCAGGAGGAAGAATGTTGACTATGTGGCATTACATAGATTTGGGCAGAGATACGTTTTCACTGCAGAGATCTTCGCCCCCCTCAGACAAAGAAATTCAGGTGTTTGACTTCTTATTGGCACTAGTAAGAGTTTCATACTAATAAGACTTTCACTAGTAAGAGTGCCTTACTAATGTAATATGGAGAAAAACAAATCACAGTATGATGTTTTAGGCTGAGTGTTGTTTACCATTCGCTTTTAATATTGTTTCAAATTTGCAGTAATTATTTTTAAATGCTTGGTCTTGAAGGCAATATCAGATGGAGTGTAGGAGGTTGAGAGGTGAAATTATAGAAGTGTATAAAATCATGAGAGACATGGATAGGTTGCTTAGCCAACGTCTTTTCGACAGGATGGTGAATTTCAAACATGGAGGACATAGCTTTAAGGTGAAAGGGGAAGATTTAAAAGGGACGAAGAAGTAACTTTTTTATGCAGAGAGTGACGTGTGCATAGAATGAGCTGCCAGAAGAAAAGTGGTAGATACAGCTACAATATTGAAAAGACAGTTGGACAAACATATTAATGGGAACGTACAGAGGCATTTGGGCCAAGTGCAAGCAGATGGAACTAGTTTAGTTTGGAAAACCTGGTCAGAATGGACAAGTTGGACCAAAGGGTCTGTTTATGGGTGATATGGCTGCATGAGATCTTCTGTGTTTATAACAAAACATTTCAGGATGAGTGCGTGACGTTTTGTAGAAATGAAGTCAGGAAAGTATATTGAGGATATTTGGAGGGTGTGACGGGGAATTGCCCAGAGGGAATTTGCAGGTAATTTACACCAATATTTTACATTGGTCCACACAAGCTGAGGCACTGTAAATATTTCAATGCTATAAACAAAATGGTATTAGTAGGGATGTTCTAACAAAAGGAACAAGTTTTTTAAAAACAAATAGAGAAGTGTAAAGGGGGGCAGGTCAGCAGAAATTCATAGCTGGTTTTAAAGGAAGTGGTTACAGAGTGACTGGTGGCACGGTGTAAAATATTCCATAACTCTGTGGATTACAGGAGTGTTCCAGCGAAACTGGAGTACCTCCAATGTGGCGTCTGTCTTCAAGAAATGAACGAGACTGAAAGCAGGAACAATTTAGCTTTACCATTATTGCTGGGAATCTGCGAGAGTTTGTTATTAAGGAGGGAATTGCAGGACATTTAGAAAAGCTTCACGCAGAATCAGTATGGTTTTATGCAAGGAGATCTATAAAAAATCATGCAAGGTTTATCTGGATACCACTGAGAATATAACAAGTGGACTTGATGAAAAGGAACTGGTAGACATGAGGCTTTCCAGAGATTTTCCATAATATATCACAAAATAAAGAGTCTTACATAATACAGGAGCTCATAATATGACCGATAATATATTTGCATGGAGTGACGATTGGTTAACACATAGAAATTGGAGAGTAATGATTAATAGATCTTTATGATAAAATGTATCAAGTAGAATACAACAAATGGCATGAGTTATTGACCATCTATACTGATAGCCTGATGGTGGGAGCTGAGTGCAATATACATCCGAGTTTGTGGATGACACTGAGAAGCAAAAGACAGGATGTTATTTAATGAAAATGACTCCCAAAAAACCAGCAGTTCAAAGGGATTGAAGTGTTTCTGTGTATGAAACATAAAGTCAGCATGCTGATGAAGCAAGTAACTAGGTTGGTTTATTAGGCAGGTTCCTGGAATGAAAAGGTTGAATTATTGAGTACATCTAAATTGGTGAGGCGATTGTTTATTGTGCCTGAAATGAATGAGGGGGATATTAATGGACCTTACAAATTACAGAGAAGGCAGAAGGGTAAAGGTCGAGAATTTGAGTGGGAGCAGCGGCCGAGGAAAAAACGAACCCGGGAGACTACAGCTAAGGTAAGACAGTTTGTTTCAAAATTACTTACCTGTAGCGGGCAGCGGTTTTTTTTCTCTCTCTTCACAAAAAGAGCGGGAGCAGCAGAGGAAGTGACGGTAAACAGAGGGGCAGCCGGGAAGGAGAACGGTGAGTATAAATACTCCCCCTTTAATCACCAACGGTCATTTGAGTGGGAGCAGCGGCCGAGGGAAAACGAACCCGGGAGACTACAGCGAAGGTAAGACAGTTTGTTTCAAAATTACTTACCTGTAGCGGGCAGCGGAAGTGAGGTTGGAGCGCATAGCTGGGCGGGAAGGTAAGTGATTAGTATTTGAGTGGGTGTGTTCTAGACCCCAGGTCCTACTTCCGTAGGGCCTCCCTCCCACCCTCCTCCCCTCCTCCTCCCCACCCTCCTCCCCTCCTCCTCCCCACCCTCCTCCTCCCCACCCTCCTCCCCTCCCTCCTCCCCTCCTCCTCCCCACTCTCCTCCTCTAAGCTAACTTTAAAGTCCACAGGTTATTGACTCAGTGTTCTTGTTTTTGATACAGTGTACAGTCATGGCAGCGCAGGCGGTGGAATGTTCCTCCTGCAGGATGTTTGAGGTAGGGGTGACCACCGATACTCCTGCCGACTTCGTGTGCAGGAAATGCAGTCAGATCCTGATCCTCACCGAACGAGTTAGGGAACTGGAACTGGAGCTGGATGAGCTGAGGATTATTCGAGAGGCTGAGAGGGTGATCGATAGAAGCTACAGGGACATAGTTACGCCAGAGAACAGAGGTAGCTGGGTAACAGTTAGAGGTGGGAAGGGGAAAAACAGGCAGTGCAGGGTTCCCCTGTGCTCGTTCCCCTAAAAAATAAGTATGCAGCTTTGGAAACTGTTGGGGGGGACAGCCTTGCAGGTGTAAGCTGCAGTGAAGGGGTCTGTGGCTCTGAGATTCAGAAGGGAAAGGGGGAGAAGAGGAGAGCGCTAGTTATAGGGGACTCTCTAGTTAGAGGGACGGACAGGCGGTTCTGTGGACATGGGCGAGACTCTCGGATGGTTTGTTGACTCCCAGGTGCTAGGGTCCGAGACGTCTCGGACCGTGTCTTCAGAATCCTTAAGGGGGAGGGTGTGCAGCCAGAAGTCGTGGTACACATTGGCACCAACGACATAGGTAGGAAGAGGGGTGGGGAGGTCATTCAAGAGCATAAGGAGTTAGGCTGGAAGCTAAAAGCTGGGACAGACAGAGTCGTCATCTCTGGGTTGTTGCCGGTGCCACGTGACAGAGAGGCAAAGAATAGGGAGAGAGTGCAGTTGAACACGTGGCTGCAAGGATGGTGTAGGAGGGAGGGCTTCAGATATTTGGACAATTGGACTGCATTCTGTGGAAGGTGGGACCTGTATAAACACGACGGGTTGCACCTGAACCAGAAGGGCACCAATATCCTTGAGGGTAGGTTTGCTAGCACTCTTCGGGGGGGTTTAAACTAATTTGGAAGGGGGATGGGATCCGGACTTGTAGTCCAGCAAGTAAGCTAGCTGTGTGTCAGGATGTCCAAGACTGTAGGGAGGCTTTGGAGAAGGTAGCACTGACAGGGACTACTTGCGGACACAGAGATGGGCTCAAGTGCGTATACTTCAATGCAAGGAGTATCAGAAATAAGGTGGGTGAACTTAAGGCGTGGATCGGTACCTGGGACTACGATGTTGTGGCCATCACGGAAACATGGATAGATGAGGGACAGGAATGGCTGTTGGAGGTTCCTAGTTACAGATGTTTCAGTAAGATTAGGGAGGGTGGTAAAAAAGGAGGGGGGGGGGGTGGCATTGCTAATTAGAAATGGTATAACGGCTGCAGAAAGGAAGTTTGAGGGGGATCTGCCTCTGGAGGTAGTATGGGCTGAAGTCAGAAATAGGAAAGGTGCAGTCACCTTGTTGGGTGTTTATTATAGGCGCCCCAATAGCAGCAGAGATGTGGAGAAACAGATTGGGAAACAGATTTTGGAAAGGTGCAGAAGCCACAGGGTCGTAGTCATGGGCGACTTCAACTTCCCAAATATTGATTGGAAGCTCTTTAGATCAAGTAGATTGGATGGGGCGGTGTTTGTGCAGTGTGTCCAGGAAGCTTTTCTAACGCAGTACGTAGATTGTCCAACCAGAGGGGAGGCCATATTGGATTTGGTACTCGGTAACGAACCGGGACAAGTGGTGGGCTTGTTAGTGGGTGAACATTTTGGTGATGGCGACCTCAATTCTGTGACTTTCACCTTGGTTATGGAGAGAGATAGGTGCGCACAACAAGGAAGTTTTTACAATTGGGGGAAGGGAAATTACGATGCTGTAAGACAGGATTTGAGGAGCATACGTTGGGAGCATAGGCTGTCAGGGAAGGATGTGGTGGAAATGTGGGACTTTTTCAAGGAGCAGATACGACGTGTCCTTGATATGTATGTACCGATCAGGCAGGAAAGAAATGGTCGTGTGAGGGAGCCTTGGTTGACGAGGGAGGTTGAATGTCTAGTAAAGAAGAAGAAGGAGGCTTACATAAGGTTGAGGAAACAAGGTTCAGACAGAGCAGTGGAGGGATACAGGATAGCCAGAAGGGACCTGAAGAAAGGGATTAGGAGAGCTAAGAGAGGGCATGAAAAAACCCTGGCGGATAGGATCAAGGATAACCCCAAGGCATTCTATGCGTATGTGAGAAACCTGAGAATGACGAGAACGAGGGTAGGTCCGATCAAGGACAGTGGTGGGAGACTGTGTATTGAGTCGGAAGAGATAGGAAAGGTCTTGAACAAGTACTTCTCTTCAGTATTTACGAACGAGAGGGACCGTAATATTGAAGAGGAGAGTGTGAAACGGACTGATAAGCTAGAAGAGATACCTGTTAGGAAGGAAGATGTGTTGGACATTTTGAACAACTTGAGGATAGACAAGTCCCCCGGGCCTGACGGGATATATCCTAGGATTATGTGGGAAGCAAGAGAGGAAATTGCAGTACCGTTGGCAATGATCTTCTCGTCTTCACTGGCAACTGGGGTGGTACCAGGGGACTGGAGAGTAGCGAATGTTGTGCCCCTGTTCAAAAAAGGGAATAGGGATAACCCCGGGAATTACAGGCCAGTTAGTCTTACTTCTGTGGTAGGCAAAGTAATGGAAAGGGTACTGAGGGATAGGATTTACGAGTATCTGGAAAGACACTGCTTGATTAGGGACAGCCAGCACGGATTTGTGAAGGGTAGGTCTTGCCTTACAAGTCTTATTGAATTCTTCGAGGAGGTGACCAAGCATGTGGATGAGGGTAGAGCAGTGGATGTAGTGTACATGGATTTTAGTAAGGCATTTGATAAGGTTCCCTATGGTAGGCTTATGCGGAAAGTCAGGAGGCATGGGATAGAGGGAAATTTGGCCAATTGGATAGAAAACTGGCTAACCGGTCGAAGTCAGAGTGGTGGTAGATGGTAAATATTCAGCATGGAGTCCAGTTACAAGTGGAGTTCCGCAGGGATCAGTTCTGGGTCCTCTGCTGTTTGTAATTTTTATTAATGACTTAGAGGAGGGAGTCGAAGGGTGGGTCAGTAAATTTGCAGATGATACAAAGATAGGTGGAGTTGTGGACAGCGAGGAGGGCTGTTGTCGGCTGCAGAGGGACTTAGATATGATGCAGAGCTGGGCTGAGGAGTGGCAGATGAAGTTCAACCCTGCCAAGTGTGAGGTTGTCCATTTTGGAAGAACAAATAAGAATGCGGAATACAGGGTTAATGGTAGGGTTCTTGGTCAGGTGGAGGAACAGAGGGATCTTGGGGTCTATGTACATAGATCTTTGAAGGTTGCCACTCAGGTGGAAAGAGTTTGTAAGAAGGCCTATGGAGTATTATCATTCATTAGCAGAGGGATTGAATTCAAGAGTCGTGAAGTGATGTTGCAGCTGTACAGGACTTTGGTTAGGCCACATTTGGAGTACTGTGTGCAGTTCTGGTCGCCTCACTTTAGGAAAGATGTGGAAGCTTTGGAGAGGGTGCAGAGAAGATTTACCAGGATGTTGCCTGGAATGGACAGTAGGTCGTACGAGGATAGGTTGAGAGTTCTCGGCCTTTTCTCGTTGGAACGGCGAAGGATGAGGGGTGACTTGATAGAGGTTTATAAGATGATCAGAGGAATAGATAGAGTAGACAGTCAGAAACTTTTTCCCCGGGTACAACAGAGTGTTACAAGGGGACATAAATTTAAGGTGAAGGGTGGAAGGTATAGGGGAGATGTCAGGGGTGGGTTCTTTACCCAGAGAGTGGTGGGGGCATGGAATGCGCTGCCCGAGGGAGTGGTAGAGTCAGATTCATTGGCGACCTTTAAGCGGCATTTGGGTAGGTACATGGATGGGTGCTTAATCTAGGTTAGAAGTTCGGCACAACATCGTGGGCCGAAGGGCCTGTTCTGTGCTGTATTGTTCTATGTTCTATGTTCTATGTTCTAATATGGGTCCACTCTTGGCCAGAGTCTTGAAGTCGGGGATTATAGGTACAGAATAAGGGACACCGAATTCAAACTGAGATGCAAAAAATGTCTTCTTTCTGAAGGTAGTGAATACCTGGAATACACTAACGTAGAGAGTTGTGGAGGCTGGGATACTGAATGTATTTACAGACGGAGTGGAATGGTTTTGACATATCAGTGAGTTGAAGGATACAGGGGTTAGCAGGAAAGTGGAGTTGAGCCCTGGAGTCGATCAGCCATGTACTTATTGAATGACAGTGTAGGCTTGAGGGGCCGAATAGACCGCTCCTGTTCCTATTTCTTTCGTTCTTATGTTATGCTTTTGGAAAGTAACCGGTTATTTTCCTGGAAGTTGTGCTGCACAATGTTGCATTCAGGGAGAGTAGAGGATTTGTTTGAGTAAATTCGGGATGGGGTATGGGGGCTGTATCGACAACGAATCTGGGTCTGTAACATAACCCAAGTGGGGAGCAGAACATAGAGAGGGGAGGCCTGGAAAGAGGGATTAGGGGGTGGGGATCACTTGCTGACTCAGCCTGGATTTTCCAAGTACATTTCTGAAACTACACCTAACCACTCGAGTGGCCTGGATCTGCCCCTCTATAGCAGGTCCGAAGGGCTGAATGGAGCATCTGAACATAGGGTTGACAAACACGATTGGGCCTTTCGGCCCTTTGACTCTACTCCACTATTAAATAAGGACATGGCTTCATCACATTGTATTCCCAGCTGCTCTTTCTTCTCCATGCACAATTATCCCTGATTCACTTGTCTGTGGAAAAGCAGACGAATCCAGCATCGATATAATATAAAAAGATTCAGCCATTCCAAACTTCTGGGAAAGAGAATTCCCACTTAGTGAATTTCTCCTCACTCTGGTTCTGACTGAGGTTGGAGGGTGTCAACAGTTTCCCTTTCTAGTCCCACTCCTCATTACTCACAACAAACTTTAAATGTAACCAGGTTGGTGATATGGCCGATGATAAAGGCCTCAGACTGCGTCAGGTTCAGTGACAGGAACAGTCAAACAGTTTGTTTTTCTTAAGCCACAAGGAGCATGGTGGGTCTGTGTTCAGCACTGATGCCTCACAACATCAAGCAGCTGACCTTAACTCCAACTTTAGGCAACCCTCTATGTGGAGTTTAAACATTCACCCCGTGTCTGTGTGGGTTTCTTCCCAGTGCTCCAGTTTCCCCCCCACAATCTAAAGATGTGCAACTTAGAGTGGATCAGCCATGCCAGATTGCCCATAATGCCCAGGGATGTGTAGGTTAGGTGGGTCAGTCAGGGTAAAGCTGGGTTACGTGGTGGGGGAAGGGCTGTCTGGGATGGTTTTCAGTGGGTCAGTGTGGACTCGATGAAACATTGCCGAAGTTCCACGGAAATGATGCAAGTTTGGACGATAAACATTCCCAGTGTGTATTTACCTGATCCACTGTCCTCAAGGTTTTGTATGTTTAAATCACATCATGTCTCATTCCAAGAGCAACCTGTTAAAGCCTCCATAATATAAACTCTTAATCGCAGTGAAATGAAACATCTCTGAACTGCCTCCAATGTAATTATATTCTTTCTAAGGTAAGGGCCCAAAAAAAATCCTGACACGCACATATGACGTCAATTTTGTTTTTGATAATTTGTTAATTTTTTGCAGATAATTGGAGGCAGAGAAATTGAATTGTTTTGAGACATAGACCGCAAGGTTCATAAATAACGACGGAGTCAAGGATTTTGGGGGAATGGGCATGAATGTACAATATGGGGGTAATGCTGACTGTGGTACAAAATGACACTGCTCCACCACATCCAGGAATATAAGGCAAAACGAAATCATGACATGGATAAGAGTTTAAAATGTTAATAGTGATCGAAAATAGAGAGAGAGACCATTCGTGGTGGTTTACGCTGAGGGTTACTACACCTTGGGTGCTGCGGTAAGGTTGAGAGAGCGTCTTCTTCATGGTAACCTCTATCAGTGTGGGGAATTGAACCTGGGCTGTTGGTTTCCCTGTGCATCACAAACCAGCCATCCAGTCAACTGCGTGGGAGACCGTGTAACTGCTACAGCCAGAAACAGTCACAGACAAAAGGCAATAGAAACTTTCATAACAAGGAAAACGGTATAATTCAGAGAATTGTCAAGATAATGGCTGAGGATAAAAATGTTCGTTGCTATGATTTGTATGTTATAATGAGAAAAGTGTTTAGAAGTTGTCTTTAGCTGAATACGATAAGGTGAGACAAGTGAAATAACCAGAATTATCAATTCTAATTTGATATTGATAACCATAAAATAAGCGTATAATTTTGATTGGTCTGTGTAAAATGTGCTTACCATTACATAGACATATAAAGCTGGTGGAATACATTGTTAAGAGAGTCCATCCCCGAAGGGAAATGGCATCGAACAGGTGCTTGAAGAAAACTGGGGTAAAAGTTCTTGAGTGTCGTCTGGTCAGTGACATAAACCCAAGGAGTTGAATATTTGAAGCTCGTCTAAGATGGAGCTCAAGGAACAATCAGATCACTCCCAACCTTATTAATACTAGAGCACGTTTAAATGGTTGAATGGTCTCATGATAGATTTGAATAGTATGTAATTTTAAAAAACATACATCTCTACTCCTTCCCCTTACGTATTACATAGTCGGGCACTGACATATTTCTGAAAACTGGAATTACTTGGAACGTTGTCTGGAACATTCTATAATTGGCATTCTTTAGAACATTCTATCACCGTGTGGGGGTATTGCAAAGGTGAGGGGAGAGAGAGAGAGAGAGTTCTGCATGCAGTAGAGGGAGCACCATTGAATGAGTGGGACGCCATGGGGTGGGGCTGGTAGTTAATGAGGTGAGTTCCATACGATAGCACCAGGAAACAAGCTCAGCCTCGTACAGACAATCCGTCTATCACACTCGATGAAAATGGCACTGAGACAAACTAGTGTTCAATTCAGCCCAATGAGTCATACACTCTGCTGACCTCACTCCCAGTTACAAAGCTGCAGAAAATTTGCTTATCCTAAACACTCCATCATTTGAACTGACACCAATGTCCCATTCACTCATCATTCCTGAGAATACTGGCTCTGATTGTAGGATGGTCTCGAAACAAGTTCATTTCAGCATTCTGAAACCTGTGATCTTCCATGAAGTTGTCTCTCAATCTCTCTTTCTCTTTTTCACAAAATTCTTTCGTTTGAAGGTATTTTAACTGATTCCTCTGTCATCACTCTCTGCCAATGATTTACACACCCACAACACCCCTTGTCATTGCACAACGGAGGTATGGAGCTGTAAATGGACGGGAGCTGCATATCCTGTCCCTTCCAGCATGTGCTGCTAGTTTCTCCACACTGGGCAGGGATCTAACACAGTGTTACTGAACAATGCACCAGGGTGGTGCACACAGCTCTGCATGGTTGGAGGGTAACAGATGAATTCACTGCTATTCACAGTACAGCTCCCCACACTGAACATGATACCTTGTCCGCATTTATAGAGGAAGACCCTGGTGTGGGCTACCTATCGCCCATGCTGGACAAACTGTTTTGTCCAGGCTTCTTAATCAATGCACCAGTGTGGTCTGTACTGCTCCCCATGTTGACAGATACCTAGTGGATTACTGAGAACTGCTGGTGGAGATTGGCCGTTGTGCTATCGACAACTGAGAATCAATGGGAGCAGAATATTTGAATTTTCACAAAAAAGTTTGACACGGTTGAATTCTGGTCAGTGGGGAATATTAGAGTCCATGTGTAGGTCGTGATGGAATACACCAAATGGATAAAAAATTGTATAATGGGCAAAATGAAGAAAGTAGTGTTTTTCTCTGGGTGGAAGTCTTATGGTGTATCAGAAGGTCAGTGCTTGGGAAATAGCTGTTCACTTTGTATAAAATGATTTCAGGTGGGCGCAACAAATATTATGGTTCTCACTTATATTTATTAAATGGTGAGAGGTTGGGACGTTCTGTTGTTGAAAAGGACCTGAATGTCCTTGGTTTTAAATCAGTAACAGAATTCGTACGGGACAGGAAGTAAATGATATGTGGTTCTTCGTACAAAATGATTGAAGTACCAGAGTTAGCATATCATTCCTAATGGTGTGTTTTGTTCAGAGAGTATATTATTGCATTGTGTACACATTTGGTCAACTTTATCAATAATGATCTCTATGTCAACAAGACAATGCAAAGGAGTTTCAACTGACTAAACTCTGGCTTGATGGCACCATGCAGAGCGAGGGCATAACTCTGCGTTTAATGTGTAGCACTGTGAGAGAAAAAGAAGTTGAAACTTGATGGAGATAGACGAATACTCATTACATCCCAAAAAGCTGAATAGGGTGAAAATTCCGTATTTTTAACTGGATCATTGACTCTCGATAACTTTAATGCCTGTGCAGAACCCTCATGTCCATTGACAGAGAGGTAGAGGGTCTGAATGAATCCTGACATTTTAATGCACAGTTACTGTGTGACACTGAATTGAATGTCACTTTGGACACAATCCTGTCAGCAGTCACAATACCATCAATCTGAAAGAGTTAACAATTCTGCACCACATTCTGACCTCCATGGAGACCATGGGTCTACTATCTTGGAGATGCAAGACTCCTTGGTGAATGGCCATAAAAAGTTATCTCCATTCCTGATACCAGAAAACCATGTTAAAGTTACATATATGTACTATGAGTAATTAAACCACGAGGAATAAGATGGTGCAGTCGACCTGTTTAGTCCATGCTCCATTTGTTTGTGAAGCTGGAGCATCTCTGACACCTTCCTGTTCCTGGGTTACTGACTGGAGAAGCTGAATAATCGCTTTCTGTCCCTCAGAAAGTAACTCCAGGTGCAGAACACTTTCTTTCTGATCCCGTGTAAGTGATGGAGTGAGCAGATTCCTTCTCTTACTATGTATTTGGCAGGAGGGACTGAAAGAGCTATCACACACCTTGTCCAATCCTTTGATGGGTTGAATGACATCCACATATTCTTGTGAACACAGATTGAGGTGCCGAATGAGCTCCACCTTTTACAGTGGAAATGTACAGTGTCTAGCAGTGCTGTCACGTGAATGTTACCCAGACTTTAACAGCACTATCTTGAATGGTGTCCAGTTCTTGTTGCACATGGACACAGACTGCTTCAATATCTGAAGAGGGTCACCTTGTTCTGAAAACTATGTAAATGTCAGTGAATATCCTCAATTCTGCTCAGTTTGGACTCAATGGGCTGAATGACCTCCTTCCACGCTGTAAGGATTCTATGATGACAAATTGAGGATGTCTGGGCTGAGGGAGCTACCCTGAGAATCTCTTGCAGTGATGGTCTACGGCTGAGATGATTGATG
The DNA here is from genome assembly GCF_047496795.1 of Chiloscyllium punctatum. Taxonomy (NCBI): domain Eukaryota; kingdom Metazoa; phylum Chordata; class Chondrichthyes; order Orectolobiformes; family Hemiscylliidae; genus Chiloscyllium; species Chiloscyllium punctatum. The sequence goes on from NC_092767.1 coordinate 23,029,929, forward strand.
TCCACTGATGATAAACATCTTGCCTTGTGCTGTGAATGATTCCAAACAGTATAGAGACTGTAATCAATTCTCATTAATTGCGATTTTCCTCAGATTCCTTGACGTCAACCTCAGTCTAATACTGCCTTGGGTTCAGGGCCAGTCTCTCTGTCTAATCCCTCGAGTTTCCTCTTTTGTTCATATCAATAGGTCATGGTGTAGAAGCAGAGAATGTTTTCTTCATACAGAGGATAGTGAATGTCAAAAATTTTCTTGCACAGAGATAGGGGATCGAGATCACTGAAAGCGACCAGTGGTGTCCCGCAGGGATCAGTTCTGGGACCTCTTCTCTTTGTGATTTTTATAACTGACTTGAATGAGGAAGTGGAAGGGTGGGTTAGTAAGTTTTCCGATGACACGAAGGTTTGTAAAGTGGTACATGGGTTTTGCAGGGCTTTTTTAGGTTGCAACAGGACATTGAGATAATGCAGAGCTGGGCTAAGAAGTGGCTGATGGAATTCAAGCTGGAAGAGCGTGAAGTAATTCCCTTTGAAAGCCCAGCTTTGCAGAATATAGGGTGAGAGGCTGGTACGTGGCAGTGTGGAAGAACAGAGCGATTTTGGCGTCCATGTCCATAGATACCTCAAAGTTGCTACCTAAATTGATAGGGTTGCTAAGGAGGCGAATGGCGTGTTAGCTTTCATTAGAAGGGAGATTGACTTTAAGAGCCGTGTGGTTATGCTGCAGCTCGATGGAGCTCTGGTTAGACCGCACCTGATGTATTTTGTTCGCTTCTGGTCACCCCATTATAGGAAGGATGAGGAAGCTTTAGAAAGGATGCAGAGTAAGTTTACCAGAATGCTGCCTGTACAGGAGGCAGGTCTTATGAAGAAAGGTTGAGGGAGCTAGGGCTTTCCCATTTGAATTAAGAAGAATGAGAGGTGACTTGATAGAGGTGTAAAAGGTGATGAGAGGCAAAAAGAGAGTGAATAGCCAGAAATTTTCCACCAGGGCAGAAATGTCTATCACCAGTGGTCATAATTTTAAGGTAATTAAAGGAAGATTTAGGGGAGATCTGGCTTTTCACACAGAGTGGTGGGTGTAGAGTCAAATACGTGAGGGAAACTTGGGAGACTCTTGGATAGACATATGGAAGGAAGTGCATGGAAGAATATAGGTGAGTCCGATCTTAGAGTAGGATAAACGGGTCGTACAACATCAAGGGTCGAGTTCCTCTATTATGCTGTACTGTTCAATGTTCTGTGTTCTATGGATGTGTTTGGAGAGGCTGGAGATGGATTTTGACTTGTCAGAGAGTTGGGAGTTGTGAAGATTTGGAGTTTAAAGAGGATTTGAGACTAAGAGCAGATCAGCCACGATCTTAGTGAAGGGCAAGGCAGGCGTTGGGTGGGGTGGGGGGGGGGGGGGGGCGGAGAGGTGAACAACATGGTCTTGTTTCTGATGTTCTCACATTCTGTTATTGGAAAGTTAGTGGGTGTTATTTTCCTGGAAGGTCCATTTGAATGTTGTGGCCTGGGAGACCAGAGAATTTTGTAAGCCATCTCCAGGTGAGGTATGGGGGCTGTATTCACAATGAATCTGCGCCTGCTACATGACCAATAAATGACACACAAGTTGCAGAGAGGGGGGAGCACTGTAAGGAGAGATGAGGGGTCTCTTCCATAATCATCCTGGGATTTCCAATTACACTTTCCAAATCACCCCAAACGGTATGTGACAGTATTAAGGGACTGAATGGTAGCCTCTGTTTCTGGCACAAGTTTAGAGCAGCAAATGGTCTCCAACTGCTCCTGTCTAGCAGGTTTTAGGGGGTGAATGGAACACAGAAACGTGGGACTGAGGAGCAGGATTGGGTCATGAGATACTTCGAGCTTTTTCCACTAGGCACTAAGGTTGTGGCTGATCAGTTTGTGTTGTCAGCCCCACTTTTCTGTTTGTATTCCATTAGCAGTGACTCACTTCTCTGTCAAATATTTAACTAACTCAGCTTTGAATTCTTGCAATCAGAGAGGCATCTCAAGCTTCTGGGGAAGAGAATTTTTGTCTTGAAAGGCGCTTTTTAGAATTTTTCCTCATCCCTCTTATTCAATCAGAGAGTCATACAGCGTTGAAACAGATCCTTTATTCCAGCTCGTCCGTGCTGACCAGATATCACAATCTGATCTAGTCCCACTTGCCAGCATTTAGCTCATATCGCCCTCAACCATTCCTATTGACGTACCTTTCCAGATATATTTAAACATGTATTTGTACCCACTTCCATCACTTTCTCTGACAGTACTTTCCGTACGTGCACCACCCTCTGCATGAAAAAAGTTACCCCGAAGGTTCCTTCTAAATCTTTCCCCCGTCACCTTCAACCTATGACTCTACTTGTGGAATCCCCGGCCCTGGGGAAATGACCTTGGCCATTCAGACTATCCATACCCCTTATGATTTTATAAACCACCTTCATGTCACCCCTCAGCATCCGACAGTCCAGGGGGAAAAGCCTCAACCTGTTCATCCTCTCCCTGCCGATGAAACCTTCAGGTTGCAGAAAATCATTATAAATCTTTTCTGCACCCTTTCAAGTTTAACAATATCAATCCTTCAGCAGAGCCAACCAAATCGTACGCAGTATTCTTAATGTGGCTTCCCAAGCATCCCTATGCAAGCGCAACATGTCACCCCAAATTCTATACATAATGTTCTGACCGATTCAGCCAAGCATTCCAACTGCATTGTCCACAACCCTGTCTACCTGCAACTACACTTTCAAGGAACTATGAACCTGCACCCGTAGGTCACTTTGTTCATCAACATTCCCCAGGGCACGACCCTGCTTTAACTTACCATTTGCAAAACCTCACAATATCTAAATTAAACTTTATCTGTCAGTCCTTGGCCCTTTGATGGTCAACGGTGCCGTTGTACTCTGAGATAATCTTCTTCACTGTCTACTGCACCATGATTTTGATGTTATCTGTAAACTTACTAACCATGCCTCCGATATTCACATCCAAGTCGTTTATATCCATGATGAAAAGCCGTGAACTCAGCACTGATTCTTTCAGCACACCGCTGGTGACAGGACTCCAGTCTGGAAAACAATCCGTTACCTTCAGGACAATTTTGTATCCAACTGGTTATCTTTCCCTGGATTCGTTGTGATCTAACCTTAATAACCTGTCTACAATGGGGAACCTTATTAAACACCTTGCTGAAGTCTATGTAAACAATATATACAACAGTGCCTTCTTCAGTCTTCGTTGTCACCTCTTGAAAATACTCAATCACATCAATGAGACATGATTTTCATCAAACAAAGCCATGTTGACTATCCCTAATCAGTCCTTGTCTTTCTAAATGGATGGAAGTCCTATTCCTCAGAATCCCCTCCAACAAACTCCTCTACACTGACGTTAAGCTCACTGAGTGTATAATTTCATGTGCTTTTGGATCGCGGTTCCCTTTTCTCGTCCAATTCCTCCATAAAAAAAATAACTGGTATGGTGATGTGGCCAAGGATATAGTTCTCAGAGTGTGTCAGGGTCAGTGTTAGGAACAAGTCAGATGGATTTCTTTAATCTGCTAAAGCAACACGTTTATGACAAAAGCAAAATTCCTCCAACTATGATGGAAACAAGAATGACGAAGGGATTTGCAAATATGTACATTGATACTTGCCTTTGAAAAATACTGTGGAATACACACACACACACACACACGTTCACACACACACATACACACACACATGTACACACACACATACACACACACACGTGCACGCACACATGCACACACACATGTACACACACACACATGTACACACACGTACACACACACACACATTCTCACACACACACACGTTTGATAACAAACTTTAAAGCAAAATATTGGCAAAGTCAACTTGAAAGAACTTTGTCCAAGTATTATTCGAACTTATGACCAAAGGAAAAATGAGAGTTTGACCCAAACGCTGTTCTATTAATAGAGTAACTAAGTCCAACAGCATGGAGAAAGGCCCTTTGGCCCAAACGGGTCCATGTTGACCCAAATGTCCATCCACACTAACCCTATTTCCCAGCACTTGGCCCATAGACTTTTCTTCCTTTCCTGCCCATGTACTTGTCCAAATCACGTTTAAATATTGTTAATATAAATGCTTCAACCACTTCCGCTGGCAGCTCATTCCCTTTGTGTACCACTCACTGTGTAAAACAGTTTCCCTTTTATTCTATCCCCTCTCACCTTAAACTGATGTCCTCTCGTCCTCAATTCCACAACTCTGGGAAAATAGCTTGAATCCATTCACCCTATGCATGCCTATCATAATCTTGTTCACTTCTATTGGATTCCTCTGAGTCTACGACACTCTAAAGAAAAATGTTCTCACTTGTCCTACCTCTCCCTATAAGTCACACTGTTGAGTCTTGGCAACATCTTTGTAAATTCCGTCTGCACACATTTCAATTTAAAAACATCCTTCTGATCGCAATGTGACCAAAACTGAACACAACACTACAACTGCAGCCTCACCAACCTCCTGTATAACTGCAACATTTAATCCCAATTTTCTCCTCCATGTGCTCACCGATGAATGCCAGTGTGCCACAAGCCTTCTTCACTGCCATATCCACCTGTGACTCCAATTTCAGAGAACGGTGTACCTGAACTTTATGGTCCCTCTGCTCAACTGCACTCCTTAAGGCCTTACCATTCACCGTGAATCTCCTACCTTGATCTAACTTTGCAAAAATATTCCTCGACCCACTTCTCCAGTCGATCAAAGTCGTGCTGCAATTTTTGATATACTTCCTCACTATCTATGATACCACCAATTTTAGTGTCATCTTCAAATTTACTGATCATGCCTTGGTGCATTCTCAATAATAGCATTGGCATAGATAATAAACAGCAATGGGCCCAGCACTGACCCCAGAGGAACATCATGTGTCTCAGACATCCAGTCCAAGAGCATCCTTCCACTATTACGCTCTGCGTACTACCATCAAGCCTATTGTGTATGCAATTTGCCAGCTCCCTCTGGACTCCATGCGATTCTAACCATCAAGACCAGCCTATCAATGGTAACCTTGCCAAAGGCCTTACTGAAAATCATACAGACTACATCTACCGCCCTGCCCTCATCAACATTAATGGTCACTTCATCAATGAACTCAAACAAGTTTGTGAGGCGTGTTCTCCCATTCACAAAACCATGAAATCTGTTCAGTCTAAACAACAATTAATCAGAATTATTCAAATTAATAATAACAACAAATAATAATAATATGACATTTTCAGTGGACAGTAAACTATCCATGGCATGTTTTATTGGATTTTGCATCATGGGTGAAGGGCAGATAGATCTTGTGCCCGTGTCTCTGAACTGTGTTGAAACCAAGCAAGTGTGGCATGGTGGCTCACTGCTGCGTCGTAGTGCCATGGATCTGGGCTTGATTCCGACTTCGGGAACTCTCTGTGTGGAGTTTGCACATTCTCCCTGTGTTTGTGTGGGTTTCCTCCGGGTGCTCCATTTTCCTTCCATAATCCAAAGATGTACAGGTTAAGTGATTGGCCATGCTAGTGTTATGTGCATTCGTCAGGGGTACATATAGGGTAGGGCAATGGGACTGGGTGGGTTACTGTTTGGAGGGTCGGTGTGGCCTTGTTGGGCCAAATGGCCTGTTTCCATACTGCAGAGAATCTGAAAAAAAGCAATTTATAATCAAACGTTGTCTTTCCAAATGCATGTATATCTTAGCTCTCAGAGTCTTCTCAAGTAACCTACGTACTGCAGATGTTAGACTTCCTGGCCTAAAGTTCCCAGATTTTTCTTTGCTTCACTTCCTGAATAATGGGACAACATTTGCTACCCTCTAATCTTCTGGAACTTAACCTGTGGCAAACGGTGATGCACAAATATCAACCAGGTCGCCGCAATATCTTCTGTAGCCTGTTGCAGTGTTCTTGGATACATCTGCTTAGGATCAGGAGATTTATCCACCTTCATACATTCTAATGCATCCAACATGTCCTCTCCTGTGATATTGACTCACCCCAAGATAAGACCACCACCTTTGTTAAGCTCCTAAGACTTCATGTATTTCTCCACGGTAAAGACAGAGAAGAAATATTCATTGAGAATCTCGCAAATCTCCTACGGTTCCAGACATGCATGTCCACTTTGGACCCTGAGAGGTCATATTCTCATTTAGTTATTCCTTTTACTTCAGTCTCCTTAAATATCGTCTTTGAATTCACCCTAATCTTCTCAGGCAAGGCTATCTTGTGCCCCCTTTTCGGCCTTCTGATTTCCATCTTCAGTGAACTCCTGTATCCCCTGCACACCGTCACGGATTCCCTTAATCCCAGCTGCATGGATCTGAGCCACGCCTCCTTTTTGCTGGTCAAAGCCACAATATCTCCTGACATCCAGGTTCCCTATTCCTCCCAACCTTGCCTTTTACCCTCACATGAACATATAGACCTTAAACTGTAGACATTTCACTTTTAAAGGCTTCCCACTAGCCGGAGGTCCCTTCACCTGCAAACAAACTCCTCCAACCAACCCCTACAAGCTCTTGTCTAATTCCGTCAATGTTCGCCTTTCCCCAATTTAGAACTTGAACATGTGGACCAGTTTTGTCCTTCTCCATAACTATTTTAAAATTAATGCATCTATGTTCACGGGTCCCAGAGGGCTCCCCCAATGTCACCTCAGTCACCTGTCCTGCCCTAGTTCTTAGAGCAGGTCAAGTTTCGTCCCTTCCCGAGTTGCACCCTCTACTAACTGCTGGAGGAAACTATTCTGAACACACTTAATAGATACAGCCCATCTAGTCGTTAATTCTATGTCATTCCCAGTCTATGTTAGAAAGATTAAAATCTCCTACTATGGCAATCCTATTGACCCTGCAAGTCTCCCCAATCTCTTTACATATTTTTATTCCTCCAATTCCCCGTTTACTATTTGGGGGCCTCTAGAACAACCCAATTACTATCACCATTCCCTTCTTACTTCTGAGCTCCACCCACAAATCCTCATTGAATGATCCATCAATTATTTTATCTCTGATTACTGCTGTGATACTCCCCTGAATCAAAAATATAACTCCCCGTCCCATCCTTCCACTATCTCTGTCCCACATAAAGCACCTGTACCCTGGTACATTAAGTTGTCAGTCCTGTCCCTCCCTTAGCCATGATTCAGTAATGGCTATAATATCCCAGTCCCACATAACTATTCACATCCTGAGTTTATCGGCCTTACCTGTCAGCCATCTTGCATTGAAACAGTTGCAATTTAATCCAACAGGCATTCCTTGCAGCCTATCGTGTTCCAGTCTAACCTGTCTCTTCACTTTACTGTTTCTGATTACTGTATCTCTTTCCAGCCTCATACTTGCCTTCCTGCTATTGAGGATCCCACCCCTCCCCAACCCCAGCCAAACTCGTTGAAATCCACCCTTGTAGCACTAGCAAACCTGCCTGACAGGATATTGGTCCTCTTCCAGATTAGGTACAACCCGTCCTTCCTGAACAGATCACCTGTGCCCCACAAAAGATCCTAGTGATCCAAAAATCTAAATCTCTGCCCCCTGCACCAATTCTTAAACCACCCATTCATCTGCCATATCCTCCTGTTCTTACCATCACTAGCACAGAGCACTGGAAGAAAACTGAATATTACCACTGTCATAGTCCTGTCTTTTACCCTTTTTTTCTTAGCTTTCTAAAATCACTCTGGACTTCATCACTATGTCTACCTGTGTCATTTGTACTAACGGGCACAATGACTTCTGGCTGCTCCCCCACCCCGGTGAGAACGTTCTACAGCCGCGCTGCGACCTCCTTGTCCCTGGCAGGTGGGAGGCTACACACCATCCTGGATTCCCATTTGCAGACACAGAATCTCTTGTCTGTCACCCTCACTATTGAGTCTGAATAAGTACTTCTGAAGTTATTCTGCTCGCATAACCTTCTGACAATGGGATTTCTTCCTGTAACAGTTGGATTTGGCTGAATTGCTTTGCTTCAGGCAGTGCGGAGTTTCCAATGAATCCTAATCAGGAATCCTCCATGAGTGGGAAAGGCGACTGTGTTTTTTTTCACTCACACATGTTGCTGTGATGAGCAGCAGGGAAAAAGAAAGGGAGCAATAGACTGTCCCTTCACAGATAGGTTACATTTTTTCCATCTCTAAGTTAAATAAATAACGTTATCAGACCCCAAACTGGACCATGTGAGCTCTCCTTGAACATTGTCTGAACTATACGACATCATCACATTCTCGACTCCAGGTCAGTGCAGTAGTGCTGTTGTCGTACACAGAATCAATTCATTAACAATAAATGGCACTGCTTGTTTTGAAGATGTGTTAATATGTGCCTGCATAATGTAAACATAAGCGTTTGATAACTTCACAATATCTGTGTTAAGATGAATATGTTTTATTCTTAAACAAATATAGAAATTACTGGAAACGCTCAGCCTGTCTTGCAGCATGTATGAAGAGAAATCAGAGTTAATTTTTTCTATCCGAAGACCTTTCCTTTCAAACTAATTTATTCTGAAATTATTTCTCCAGTTTTATTCTCCCACACAAGAAGAAATATGGATCCGGTATTCACCAGCTACACTCTTCTCAAGAACTTATATGGTCAATAAAACAACTCTCATTCTCAGGCTGAACAGTTAATTCTTCATAATGTAATGCCTTCATCCCAAGAATGAGTAAAGAGAGAGAGAAAAAAAAATACTTTGAAACGTTTCGAAAGCAATTTTGTTTTTTTTTTCAGTTTAGACAATTATAACTACACATAATACTTCAGATGTGATCTCAGCCAAGCCCTGTACTGATGCAAAAAAAATGTCGCTAAGATCATTTCCAACACACCTTGCACGAAACAGCATCATTCCATTCACTTTCCAAATCATTTGCTGCATCTTCAGAGTAATTTGATGTGAGTCATGTTCCAGAACACACAAATCCCTCGGTACCACTAAGGTCTGCATTGTCCTTGCATTTTCTGCTCTTTTGTCATTTCCTCAAAACAGAAAATTCCCATATATATATAGAGAGTACAGTTTTTTTTTCTATTGAAGTTTGGCTCACAACTGTTGTCTGCCTGTCTGCTCGATGCGCTCTGACCTCCCCCCAGTCTGTGTCACATTGCAGACGTACTGCACTCCCTTTGGCTTAGCCCATTGCAAACTGTCTGCCCTCCTTCTGTCTGTATCCCCTTGCAGACACTTTGCCCTCCCCTCTCTGTATCCCAAAGTAAACGCTCTCCTTACCCCATCTGTATCCCATTGCAGACACTCTGCCCTCCCTCTGTCTGTATCCCATTGTAGCCGCCCTACCCTCCCCCTGTCTGCATCCCATTGCAGAGATTACGCCCTCGCACTGTCTGTATTCCAGTTCAGACGCCCTCCCCTCCCCTCTCTGTAACTCATTGCAGACGCTCTGGACTCCCCTGTCTGTATCCCGTTGCAGATGCTCTGCCCTTCCCCTGTCTCTATCCCATTGCAGATGATCTGCCCTCCCCCGTCTCTACCCCACTGCAGATGCTCTGCCCTCCCCCTATCTGTGTCCCATTGTAGCTCTGCCCTCCCCCTGTCTGTATGCCATTGCAGATGCTCTGTTTCCATTTTACATCTTATTGAATGACTGTCCTGGAGCATGAGCAAACTGAGCTCCATCCTTTTCATCCACTTCATTGGTATGGATTGCAATTGTTTGATGACATCACACAGATCCCTAAAGTATTCCAGTAGTTACAGCTTTCCAAACACAAAATGAGTAATGATGTCTACTCTGTATTTCCAGATGTACATCAGGTGCCCCTTGACCACTCTCCCGATCCATGCCTTTCATCATTTTATAAACTTCTAGAGAGTGCAAATGTGACTCCAATCATCACGAACGGCTGTGCTTTCAGTCATCCTGCATCTAAATTCTAAAATTCAGTAATCGTACCTCTTCCTCCTCCATCAAGGCACGAATCCAAGAATAGTTTAATCAATTTGTTCAGACATATTATGAAACAGCTCTGTGGGCTTAAAAACTGGAATTTTCTGCCCAATGATAGGGACACTACCATCATTCAGCATTAGCCCCTAAAGCTGCAACATGATGCTTCTGTGTGTTTATTCATCAGCCTGTTGTAACATGCTGTGACACACCTCCCCAGGACATAAATACACACCACCTTCTCCAGTGATAGGGGCACTACCAGACAGTCATGGACTGGAATCGACTCCAGAGTTCCGCCTCAGAAACGTGGGCATCATCCATTAAACAAGGCCTAAACCATGCCCAGATTTTGGGTCATATTGTAAGTGTATGGATCTATTAAATTCTGATTAACGTTACCAAATTTTACAGGGGACATTTCTCGTTGAAAAGGGTACAGGTTAATCGCCTTAACTTTAGGATGTTGAGTGCATTTGTTGTGCCATTGAGATAAACAATGAAGATCTTTAATTGTTTGGCTATCATTCCTGGTTTAAATGGCTATTATCAGTAGTCTCCTATATTAGGGGAATAAATCCTGCAACACACTCTGCACTATGAATGATCTCGAGTAGATATCAATACTGAACACCAGAGATGAGGAAGGAGTACAATTCTGGTCCCAAAACACCGGTCACTATTTCAAATCTCTAACATGTGTCTTCCTTCTTCCTAAAATCATTCATTGATACAAGGCAACTGTTTCCTTTCCTGCTTTACTTACCGAATCCTCCTTCTGCCTGCGCAAGGCAAACCAAGCTCTGGGTCTTTTGGAAACTCAAGGCTGGTGTCTTTAGGCCTTCTTGAGAGGGGATTGTCGTTATAATCCGAAGGGGGAGGATGAGGGGGCAGTAATATCACTCACTGGGCTGAGGTGTGGCAGATGGAGTTTAACATGGATACATGTGAAGTATTGCATTTTGATAAAACAAACAAGGGGAGGGCTTATACAAAGAAAGCTGGGCTTTGGAAGTTATGTAGAAAAGACGGACCCAGGGGTGCAGGTATAAATCTTTGAAGTTTGTGGCGCAGGGTGTTTAAGGTTACTTCATTGCACATACCTTTGATTATAGAAGTTGGGAAGTCATGCTGAGATTGTGCAGGATATTGATAAAGCCCCTCCTGAAGTACTGTGTGCAGTTCTGTTATAGGAAGGAGAGTATTAAGCTTGAGATGGTTCAGAAGATATTAGGATTTTACCAGTAACACCTCATCTTCTGCCTCGGAAGCCAGCAAAAACACAGCATGATCATTGGATTCACTGAGTTACAAAACTCCCCTGGCCAACCCAGATCCCAGATCCAACCCCCGGACTCACATCTGCCCTCGCGAGGAGACGTAATATCCATCTTCCTTCTCCCCATCTGATCCACACTCCCTACCGATCTATCGCTATCACCTCCTACCTTCTCTCATCTATCACTTTTCACCAGCCTAATCCCATCACCCAGTTTCTCTTAGTCCCCCTCTTTCTCTCCTGTCCTGAAGAAAGGTCCTGCCTGAAATATCGACTCTCTTGCTCCTCGGATATTGCCTGGCTTCTTGTGCCTTTTCCACCGCCATCCTTTATCTGCACTGAATTATCAAATATCTGCAGTCCCCATTGTCTCTGAGGTACCACGTAGTCTTAGGGATATTTTCTTCTCAGATGATGGACGATGAAAGTTCTCTCAATGTCTTACTGATATTGCAGTGCCTGATCAGTAGATACAGAATCTATGTTTCAATTTATAAACAGAGAAGCATGCTTATATTCTGATAAACCTCTGGCATTGCTCCGATATCCAAGGCAGATTGAATGGTTACACATGATTGATCTACCAGACCCAACATTTGTTCCCTCAGTCACTCCCACATATCCCATCCAGAATATGTAAATTTTAATCTTAATGTTGAATTTTAATAAAAAGTATTGAATTGAAATGGGTCAGCGGGAGTTATTTTTCTCAGCGACTGTGATTGATGTAAATCTCCGTGCATCCTAAATGTGTAACTGGAGGGCTTTCCTCTTTCATTAATTATGGACTCGGTTCAATGTGTTCGCCCATAGTATCAGCGGGAGCATCACCGATAGCACTAACAGGCATCAGCAGACCCATATGGAGAAGGGGAGGAGAGATCAGAATCTGAGAACATTAGACTGGAATGTTCCAACAATGGACAGGAGTTTATCTGGGGGTCTTTACTGGCTTTCTCAACCTTGGATGTCATTAGTTTTGCGGATCTATGATGTATCGCTGGTGATTCAAGTTATTGCATCATCGCTATAGTTGGTGTTCCTGGTACATCATTCTATGGGTTCATTAAGCCAGGTTGGACTGAATTGCTGCTCATATTATTTAAAATGTAGCAAGGAAGATGTCAAGACTTTCAATTACAAAGAAATATTCCATTCCTCACAAATTATATCGAGCAAATTATTCAAGACAAATTGCTCACCAATGTGTGAGAAGAACCAGACTGTTCTCAAACTCCATAATACCTCTATCCCTGCACAGATCTACATTTCTATATTATCCTCACTCACGAATCCTGTCCAATACCACCATCATGATATCCCCATCTCCTCCTGAGCCTCAGTGCATCTTCTGAATAAACCATCAACCTTTGTTAAATCTGGATACAATTTATCAATTCCTTTCTAACCAGATGTCAATTACAGAATAATTGCTCTTGAATATGTTGAACTTGTTTACTGCACAGATTCTGTCAGTTGGGCAGACACTGCATGATGCTTAAGTCATTGACATATAATTTAGAGGCACGGAATAATAATCACTTGGTATCTCTTGAAGGAAATTGATGTAATTGAACTGAAACTATCGTCATTTGTGAGAAAAGGCCCATCCGTTTGCTTCATGTCCTTCAGAGAAGTCAATGCGTTATCCTTCCTCAGACATGTCTTTGCAAACCCACAGCAATGTGATTTATTCTTTCCTGTCCGTGGAACAGCTGAACCAGCCACTCAGTTCACGATCCATATAACAAGCTGGCCTGACCATGGCTGCACACATCCCGTGAGAGAAGGACACAAGTAAAGTTAGCTCCCTTCCTCTACCTGTTTTCCTTATTCCTACATTTCATTTCAATTCAGGGAGCTGACCATATTTCAAGTGCAATCTTTCTGACTGAGTCTCTCCCCAAGAATGATGTTCATCTCCACGGGCACCTCTGGTACTGGCTGTACTGATGCTGACATACAGATGTAAGGAACTTTTAAAGTCCACAACAGTGGCAGTACATAGAGAAGGAATGGGCTTTTATGTCATAATAAAGAAACGTGAACAGTTAAGTGAGGGAAAGGAATTATTGTGATCATCACTGAGAGTGTGGTGGAGCCAGTATTTCGGGTATTATGGACAGATTTTTGCTCCTTTTAAAGGAATTATCTCATTGCAATAGAGGCTGTGTAAAGGAATTTCACAAGAATAATCCCTGTGCTGATTGTAAAAAAGGAGTGAGTGAAGGTTAATCTGTAGCACTCTCAGAGAATAAGAGGTCATTGCATTGAAACTTTATATAAATGGACAATCACTCGTTATGTTCTACACAGACACTAAGAATGTGATACATTCTATGGCTTGTATTTTTATTTTTATTCGGGATGCATGATTCTGAATATTTAAGTGCCTCTGAGGATAAAATCTTCAGTCAAATCCTGCCTTGATATCAGGGTCAATCCTTCGACCTAAACAGGTCAGTTAAACACTTTTGTTAATGTTAATACATGATGGTGTCTGTGTGGAGATTGTTTCCTTCTCATAGAGAGTAGTGAATGTCAGGAATTCTCAGGTCTAGAAAGTTAGGGAAGTGAGTTAACTCCAAGTATTTAAAGAGGAGGTAGATGGATTTTTGACCTGTCAGAGAGCTGAGGGGCGTGAAAAATTGCGCATTAAAGAAGAGGTAATGCCAACAGTAGGTCAGCCATGATGGTATACAATGGCGTGAGCATCCAAATTACCTATTCCAGTTTCTTATGTTCTCATATTCTGTCTTTGGAAAGTGAATGGTTGTAATTTTCCTGGAAGTGTTGCTATTGAATGTTGAGGGCAGTGAGAGAAAAGTATTTTGTGAGCCAACTCTGGAATAGTTATGGGCCCGATATTCACAGTGAATCTGGATCTACCACATGACCAAAAATTGAAACACCACTTGCAGAGATGAGACACTCTTTAAAGAAGTGGGAGACCACATTCATATCCTGATTGGATTTCCCATCACATTGTCCAACCCACAGCAAACCACACAGTGTTGAGGGACTGAATGATATCCTGTAATACTGCGGATCAAGTATTTGGAGCAAGTGGTCTCCATTTGCTCCTATACAAATAGTTTTAAGGACTGAATGGAACATAGGAACAGAAAACTGAGGAGCAGGAGTGGGTCATTAGACACTTTGTCATTGCTCGACCAGACAATAAGTTCATGGCTGATCTGATTATGGTCTGAGCAGCACTTTTCTGTCTGTCCACAATTTTCCGCCATTCACATGTCTGTCAAATGTTGAACAAACTCAACTTTGAATAAATACAAACTCCCAGGCACAATACCCAGGCACCCAGGGAACTGCACAAAGCTAAAGTCCACAGGCACCACAATTCTGGAAGGCAATAGGCATTTATCTATCAGTCTTGCTCCCATCCAATTAATTCTGCTGCAGTATATCATTTAAGATTTGTTCAGGAATGTGGGTGTTGTTGACAGGCCAACATTTATGGACCATGTCTAATTACGCTGGAAATGGTGATGTTAAGCTGCCATCTTTGGGTGAAACCTCTGGGGAAGAGAATTCCCATTTGTACAGCTCGTGCGAATTTCTCATTTCTGCTCCGACCAATGTTGGAGGGTCACTGTGTCCTTTTTCAGTCCCACTTCTCCACTGGTTACAACAGGTTTAAAGTGTAACTTAGGTCATTCTCTCGAAAAAATGTGAGACACAGAGCCACACACGTACAGACGCATACACAATCGCACATGTCTGAAGACGAAAAAGAATAGGAAAAGGTTTCCAGAGTTTCATAGTAGTTGAACTCATTTCAAATAGAAAAGAGATCATGTGTCCCAACTGATACTCTGTCTCCGAGTTATTCTACTCAAACAAGCTTTTTGTATTAGACTTCTTCCTGGAACAGTTGGATTTGGCAGAATTTCCTTTCCTTCAAGCAGTGGAGCGATTCCCATGAATCCTCAACAGGAATCCTTCACGTTTGGTAAAGATGACTCAGGGATTTTTTACTTTCACATTTTGCTGTCAGGAGGGACAAAGTAAAGAGAGAGTAGCAATAGACTGTGGTTGACGGCCATAAGATCAACGGATATAGGAACAGAAGTTAAGACATTCAGCCCATCGAGTCTGATCCACCATACAATTAAGGCTGGCAGGTTTCTCAACCCCATTCTCCTGCTTTCTCCTTGTAACCATTGATCATTTTGATACTTAAGAAGCTAACTATCTCTATCTTAAATATACACAAAGACCTGACCTCCACTGCCTTCTGTGAAAATAAATTCCATAGATTCTCCACTCTCTGGCTGAAGACGTTTCTCCTTACCTCCATTCTAAAAGGATTTCCCTTTACTCTAAGGCTATATCCTTGGGTCCAAGAGTCTCCTCACCCTCCGCACTGCCAGGCTATTTAGTATTCTGTATGTTTCAATTAGATCCCCCCACATCCCTCTGAACCCCAACAAGTTCAGATTCAGAGTCCTCAAACGTTCTCATATGTTAGGCTTTTCATTCCTGGACCATTCTTGCGAACATCCTGTGAAACCATTCCAAGGTCAGCACATGCTCCCTGAGATATGGGGCTCAAAACAGCGCAAAATACTCCAACTATGGTCTGACAAGAGACTTATAGATCCTTAGAAGTACGCCCCTGCTTTTATATTCAAATCCTTTCCAAATAAATTCCATCACTGCATTTGCCTTCCTGACTACTGACTCACCCTGTAAGTTTACATTGAGAGAATCCTGGAGTAAACTTCCTAAGTCCCTTTGCGCTCCAGACATCTGAATTTTCTCAGTAGTTCATGTTTTTATTCTTCCTAACAAAGTGCATGTTCCCACAATTTCCCACTTTGTACGCCATCTGGCACTTATTTTCCCAGTATCCTAAATTATCCAAATCTTTCTTGAGCCTCCTTGAATCTTCGACGTTACCTGTCCCTGTACCTATCTTTGTATCATCTTCAAACGTAGCCAGAATGCCTTCAGATCCTTCATCTGGATCATTAATGTATAAAGTGAAAAGTTGCGGTCCCAACACTGAGCCTTATGGAACACCACTTGTCACCGACTGTCATCCTGAGAAGGACACTTTTATCGACACTGTTTGCTTCCTGTCAGACGGCCAAACCTCTATCCATGTTTGCACCTTGCCTCTAAAACCATGGGCCCTTTCCTTATTCAGTAGCCTCTGTCGGAACATTGTCAAAGACTCTTCTGGAAGTCCTGGTGGATGATATACATTGGGTCTCCTTCATCTAAGTTGATTTTTACGTCCTTAAGGTTTTCTAGCAGATTTTCCAGGTATGATCTCCCCTTGATGAAACCATGCTATCTTTGTCCTAATTCACCATCCACACCCAAGTATTCAGAAATCTCACCCTTCACAATGTATTCCAGGCTCTTACCCAGAGCCAAATTTAGATTAGTCAGTCTGTAATTTTCCATTTTTTGCTTTACTCCCTTTTTAAACAGTGGTATCACGTTAGCGATTTTTCAGTCCTCTGGGATTCTTCCTGATTCAAGAGATGCCTGAAAGATCACCACCAATGCCTCCACTGCCTTAGAAATCTGGATTGGAGTCCATCTGGTCCAGTTGATTTACTTACCTTCAGGCCATTCAGTTTTCCCAGCACCTTCTCCGAGGTGATGCCCACCTTACTCAGGTCTCTCCACTAAGGCTTTTCAATGTTTGGGATATTACTCGTGTTTTCAACCGTGAAGACTGACACCAAGTAATTTTTCAGCTCCTCAGCCATTTCCTTGTTCCACATTACTATCGCTCCTGTGTCAATCTCTAGCGATCAGATGCCCATTTTTGCCTCTCGTTTGCCGTTTATTTATCGAAAGAATATTTACTGTCATTCTTGACATGACTGGCTTACTTACCCACATATTTTGCCTTCTGACTCCAGGTGTGGGCTCACCAAGGCACAATACAAATCTAAGCTCTTCAGTCGTGAATGGTGGTGGATAATTAAACAACTACTGGAGGGGGGAGGTTCTACAAATATCCCAGTTTTCAATGATGGAGGAGCCGAGCACAACCATGTAAATGCTAAGGCTGACTCATTCTCAGTAATCTGCAGCCACAAGTGCTGAGTGGATTGGCCTCCTCCAGAGATCTCCAGCATCACAGATACCAGTCTTCGGCCAATTTGATTCATTTGATCTCAAGAAACGGTTAGAGGCATTGAATACTGCAAAAGCTGTGGCTGTGTCAACATTCAAGCAATAGTACTGAAGACATGAGCTCCAAAACTAGCTAAGCTGTTCCAGTACAGTTATAATACTGACATCAACCTGACATTAAAGTCATTGAAATCTACAAGACAGAGAAAAGGCTGTTTGGCCCATTGAGTCTGTGCTGGTCAAAAACGACCACTGAGCGATTCTAATCCTGTTTTCCAATACTTGGCCCTATAACTATAAGATGATAAGACATAGGAGCAGAAATTAGACTATTCAACTCATCAAGTCTGCCCCCCCATTCAATCATGACTAATAAGTTTCTCAGCCGCTTTCTCCCCATAACCCTTCATCTCCTTGATACTCAAGAACCTATTTATCTCCGTCTTAAATATACTCAATGACCTAGCCTTCTGTGGCAATGAATTCCAGAGATTCACCACTCTTTGGCTGAGGAAGTTTCTCCTTATCTCTGTTCTAATAGATCTTCCCTTTACTCTAAGGCTGTACCTTCGGGTCCTAGTCTTTCCGACCAATGGAAGCATCTTCCCAATATCTACTTTGTTCAGGCCATTCGATATTCTGTGTGTTTCAATTAGAGTCCCCCTCATCCTTCTAAACTCCATCGAGCATAAACCCAGAGTCCTCAAAATTTTCTCATATGTTAAGCTTTTCATTCCTGGGACCATTCTTGTGAACCTCCTCTGAACCTACTCCAGGGCCAACCTTCCTGAGATATGAGGCCCAAAACTGCACCCAATACTCCATATGTTGTCTGATCAGAGACTTATAGAGCCTCAAAGTACATCCCTGCTTTTATATTCAAGTCTTCTCAAAATAAATGCCATCATTGCATTTGCCTTTCTACTGACTGACTCAACCTGCAAGTTTACCTTGAGAGAATTCTGGACGAGAACACCCAGACTTCTGAATTTTGTCCCCATTTTGAAAATAGGCCGTGCATCCGATTCTCTGTAAATTAGATATGTAAATATCGTGGGTGCTGCAGTAATACTGGATCTAAAATTGCATCGAAACTGCGTTAACTAAATGATGGATAATGCTGTGAAAAATCTATTTCATGTGTATATGTGGAAGGCTGAAGAGTATGTTGTGAACCAAAGTAGAGAGCAGGATATTTCGTGCGTGGTGTTGTGTGGTCAGAAGGACTGATTACTTACCATGCACTGAGGCAGCTATTGGGCAATCGTGACATTAATATGTTGCATTTTACACGGCGCCTGCAAGCAATGTAGAATGTTTGAACATTACACTCAAATATCATGGAAACCCGAAGGCTGGAGGGTCAAGTCAATTGGAAAAATACATAATGACATTTAGTGTGAGACAGGCATTGGCTGTTTGTGATAGAAATACTGTAAAGTCTGAAAAATACGTACATATCACTAAGTTACAAACACCAAAGAAAGGGAAGGTGACTCATCAATGGTTTAGGTAAGAAATTAATGATTGCGTTAAATCTAAGGAAGCAGCTTCAGAAGAATTCCAGATATTGTGCAAACCTGAACATACAGAGAGATTCACTTTTCTGAAAATAAGGAAAGTGTTAAGGAAATCAAAGAGAACATGAATACAAACAAACAGGAAACACACAGACTGCTTAAATCTGAGATCAATGTACCGAAGAAAACAAAAGTAAATCCAAATGTGGAAATGTGTAAGGTATAGGAGAATTTATTGTGGGGAACAAGGAAATGGCAGAGAACCTAACCAGCTACTTTGCATCTGTCTTCATGGAGGAAGCTCCAGGCAATCTCTGTGTAAGTGATCACATGGACTTGTGAAACTAAAGATATAAAGTCAATGCGTATCAGCAACAAGGTAGTACTTGAAAATGGAGCTAGATTGATCATTGCTAAGTCTGATGGGTCAGATATACTTCATTTTAAAATACCAGAAATAAAACAGCATATTTATTGAACTGTCGGTGACTGTGTTTTATTTTCTTGCAGATCCTGCAAAGGCATTAGCCATTGCAGATCACTGAAATGTAGGAAACATGATCCATCCATGTACACAGGGAAGAAGTGATGATGTGGAAGACTGCAGACCAATTGATTTGATATATGTATGGAAAGAGTTGGAATCCATTATATAAGAACTGATATTGGGTACTTAGAAATGAACAGCAAAATTGCAGAGAATCACAATGCATTTCTGACAGAGAAATCTTGCCTGACAAACGTCGGAAATATTTGAAGTTGTTACATGCAGCATAGACCACGGACAACCAGTGGAAGTAGTGTATTTGGATTTTCAGAAGTCTCGGCGGGAATGATTTCTGGCAGTAACAGCTGCTCCTTTTTTTGAGGTATTTTAGGTGTTGGAGGAGATTTCCTCGAATTCCAGGAGCAGCAATGACTGTTTTGTAAGCTGTTGCATAGTTTTGGAACTTTGGGAAAAAAAGTCAAAGCAACAGCAGTTTTAAAAGGGGAAAAAACAGACAAAGGAAGCACATGGTGAGGGGAAGAAACTGACAGGACAGTGTACCTGTACAGTTACTGCCTTTGCTGTTTTAATTCATGTATTGCTGGATATCGGAGTGCGTCTAGGAAAATTAACAAACAGTGAAATTTACAACTGGTTTGGAGGCACTGTTTGGGCAAAGCTCCCAGCCAGATAAGTGAATTGTTTTAACTGTGTCCTAGAGAAGGTCTTCAGAAGTGAGTAAAGTGGGTTCTTCCTTAATTATATCTTTTTGAGATATGTCTCTTGATGAATCTTAAAATATAAACCATAAATATTAATTTAACCTTGGCAAGAGTTTTGTAGAGGAATAAGGTAGTTTTGTTTTTCTGGGTCTGTAGATTGTGAAGGAGCACAAATGGCCTTAATAGAATCATATGCGCTTCTTGTCAGATGTGGGAATTTAAAGACTATCTAAGGGTTACTGTGGATTATATCTGCAACAAATGCTTCTGGTTGCGAATCCTATCAGATCGAATGGATTGGTTGGAGAGACAGTTTAACACAATGAAGAGATGGTAACAGCAACAGTATGTGATAGATGGCAGTTATAGGTAGGAAGGAAAGTCTCAGATACAGTTACATAGATGGGTTTACTCCAAGAAAGATAAGAGAGTTAAGCACATAGTGCAGGAGTCTTCTGGGGTTGTCCCCATTTCAAACAAATATGCTGTTTTGGAAAATGTGGCGGGTGATAGATTCACAGGGGAACGTAGCACGAACAGGCAAGTGTCTGGCATTGAGACTAGTTCTAATGCAACAAGGGATACGTCGGATTCCACGAGGTCAATTGTGTTTGGGGACTTCCTAGCCTGAGGTACAGACAGAAGGTTATGTAGCCAGCAGAGAAAAAAGCAGAATGGTGTGTTGTCTCAGAAAGCGTGCAGAATGTTCTCACAGTGAGAGGGACCAGCAAGAGGTCATTGTCCAAATTGGTACCAACCACATATGAAGGGTAAAGGTTGAGGTTCTGGACGGAGATGGAAGGGTGTTAGGCCGAAATTTTAAAAAGGAGGTAGTAACATCTGGATTATTCCCGGGGCTACGAGCTAGTGAGGGCAGGAATAGAGGGATAGAGCAGATGAATGCATGGCTGTGGAGCTAGTGTATGGGAGAAGTATTCACATTTTTGGATCACTGGAATGTCTATTGGAGTAGAAGGAACCTGCATCAGAAGGACAGATTGCACCTAAATTGGAAGGGGACGAATATACTGACAGGGAGATTTGCTAGAGCTGCTCGGGAGGATTTAAACTAGTAAGGGTAGGGGGGGAGGGAGGCAGGGAGATAATGAGGAAATAGATCAATCTGAGATTGGTACAATTGAGAACAGAAACGAGTCAAACAGTCAGGGCAGTCAGGGACAATGTAGGACTAATAAATTAAACTGCATTTATTTCAATGCAAGGGGCCAAACAAGGAAGGGAGATGAACTCAGAGCATGGTTAGAAACATGGGACTGGGATATTATATCAATTACAGAATCATGGCTCAGGGATGGGCAGGACTGGCAGCTAATGTTCCAGGAGACAAATGCTACAGGAAAGATAGAAAGGGAGGCAGGACAGGAGGAGGAGTGGCGTTTTTGATTCGGGAAAGCATTACAGCTGTACTGAGGGAGGATATCTCTGGAAATACATCCAGGGAGATTATTTGGGTAGAACTGAGAAATAAGAACGGGATGATCACCTTATTGGGATTGTATTATAGACCCCATAATAGTCAGAGGAAAATTGAGAAACAAACTTGTAAGGAGATCTCAGCTAGCTGTAAGACAGTGGGGTGATTATGGTAGGAGATTTTAACTTTCCAAACATAGACTGGGACTGTCATAACGTTAAGGGTCTGGATAGAGTGGAATTTGTTAAGTGTGCACAATAAAATTTTCTAATTCAGTATGTGGATGACCCTACTAGATAAGGTGCAAACCTTGACCAACACTGGTGAAATAAGGCAGTGCAGGTGACTGAGGAGTCAGTGGAGGCGCAATTTGGGGCAAGCTACCATAATTCTATTAGATTTAAAATAATGATAGAAAAGGATAGACCAGATCTAAAAGTTGAAGTTCTAAATTGGAGAAAGGCAATTTATAGCGGTATTTGCCAAGAACTTTCAAAACCTGATTGGGGGCAGATGTTCACAGGTAAACGGACGACTGGAAAATGGGAAGACTTCAGAAATGAGATAACAAGAATCCAGAGAAAGTATATTCCTGTTAGGATGAAAGGAAAGGCTGGTAGGTATAGGGAATGCTGGATGACTAAAGGGTTTGGTTAATAAAAAGAAGGAAGCATATGTCAGGTATAGACAGGATAGATCGAGTGAATCCTTAGAAGGCAGTGTTTAGTTTGCTTTCCTTTATTGCAGATGATACAAAGATAGGTGGAGTTGTGGACAGTGAGGAGGGCTGTTGTCGGCTGCAGAGGGACTTAGATATGATGCAGAGCTGGGCTGAGGAGTGGCAGATGGAGTTCAACCCTGCCAAGTGTGAAGTTGTCCATTTTGGAAGAACAAATAAGAATGCGGAATACAGGGTTAATGGTAGGGTTCTTGGTCAGGTGGAGGAACAGAGGGATCTTGGGGTCTATGTACATAGATCTTTGAAGGTTGCCACTCAGGTGGATAGAGTTTGTAAGAAGGCCTATGGAGTATTATCGTTCATTAGCAGAGGGATTGAATTCAAGAGTCGTGAGGTGATGTTGCAGCTGTACAGGACTTTGGTTAGGCCACATTTGGAGTACTCTGTGCAGTTCTGGTCGCCTCACTTTAGGAAAGATGTGGAAGCTTTGGAGAGGGTGCACAGAAGATTTACCAGGATGTTGCCTGGAATGGAGAGTAGGTCGTACGAGGATAGGTTGAGAGTTCTCGGCCTTTTCTCGTTGGAACGGCGAAGGATGAGGGGTGACTTGATAGAGGTTTATAAGATGATCAGAGGAATAGATAGAGTAGACAGTCAGAAACTTTTTCCCCGGGTACAACAGAGTGTTACAAGGGGACATAAATTTAAGGTGAACGGTGGAAGGTATAGGGGAGATGTCAGGGGTGGGTTCTTCACCCAGAGAGTGGTGGGGGCATGGAATGCGCTGCCCGTGGGAGTGGTAGAGTCAGATTCATTGGCGACCTTTAAGCGGCATTTGGATAGGTACATGGATGGGTGCTTAATCTAGGATAGAAGTTCGGCACAACATCGTGGGCCGAAGGGCCTGTTCTGTGCTGTATTGTTCTATGTTCTATGTTCTATGTTCTATGTTCTATGTTCTAAGAGTATAAAGGCAGAAGGAGTATACTTTAGAGGGAAATCACGAGGGCAAAAATGGGACATAAGATAGCTTTAGCATGTAGAATTATGGAGAATCCAAAGGGTTTTTACAAATACATGAAGAACAAAATCATAACTAGGGACACAATACAGCCCCTCAAAGATCAGCAAGGCAGCCTTTCTGTGGAGCCGCAGAAAATGGGGGCGATATTAAACGAGTATTTTGCATCAGTATTTACTGTGGAAACGGATATAGAAGGTATAGAATGTCAGAAAATAGATGGTTACACGTTGAAAGATGTCCATATTACAGAGGCGGAAGTACTGGATGTCTTGAAAAGGGTAAAGAGGGATAAATCCCAAGGATCTGAACAGGTGTACCCGAGAACTCTGTGGGAAACTGGAGAAGTGATAGCTGAGACATTTGTAGCGTTGATAGTCACAGGAGAGGTGACAGAAGACTGGAGGTTGGCAAACGTAATGCCACTGTTTTAAAAAGTGTGGTACGGACAAGCCAGGGAACTATAGGCCAGTGAGCCTAACGTCGGTGGTGGGCAAGTTGTTGAAGGGAATCCTGAAGGCCAGGATGTACATACATTTGGAAAGACAAGGACTGATTAGGGATAGTCAACATGGCTTTGTGCATGGGAAATCATATCTCACAAGTTGATTGAGATTTTTGAAGAAGTAACGACGAGGGCAGAGCGGTAGGTGTGATCTATATGGACTTAAGTAACGCGTTCGACAAGATTCTCCATGGGAGACTGGTTAGCAAGTGTAGATCGCACGGAATACAGGGACAACTAGCCATTTGGATGCAGAACTGGCTCAAAGATTGAAGACAGAGGGTGGAGGTGGAGGGTTGTTTTTCAGGCAGGAGGCCTGTGACCAGTGGAGTACCACAAGGGTCAGTGCTGGGTCCTCTATTTTGTGTCATTGACATAAATGATTTGGATGCGAGCGTAAGAGGTATCGTTGGTAAGTTTGCAGATGACAACAAAATTGGAGGTGTAGTGAACAGCGAAGAAGGTTACCCAAGAGTACAACAGGATCTGGACCAGATGGGCCAATGTGCTGAGAATTGGCAGATGGAGTTTAATTCAGATCAATGCGAGGTGCTGCATTTTGGGAAAGCAAATTTTAGCAGGACTTCTACACTTAATGGTAAGGTCCTCGGGTGTGTTGCTGAACAAAGAGACCTTGAGGTGCACGTTCATGGCTCCTTGAAAGTGGAGTCGCAGGTAGGTAGGATAGCTAAGGCAGTGTTTAGTTTGCTTTCCTTTATTGGTCAGAGTATTGTGTATTGGAGTTGGGAGGTCATATTGTGGTTGTACGGGACACTGGTTAGGCAGCTGTTGGAATATTGCATGGAATTCTGGTCTCCTTCCTATCGGACATATGTTGTGAAAGTTGAAAGTGTTCAGGTAAGATTTACAAGGATGTTGACAGGGTTGGAGGATTTGAGATATAGGGAGAGGCTGAACAGGCTGCGGTTGTTTTCCCTTGAAGATTGGAATCTGAGCAGTGATCTTATAGAGATGTACAAAATTATGAAGGGCATGAAGGGGATAAATGAATAAAGTCTTTTCCCTGGGGTCAGGGAGCCAGAACTAAAGGGCACAGGTTGAGCGTGAGAGGAGGATGTTGTTGGCACGGTGGTACAGTGGTTAGCAATGCTGTTTCATAACGCCAGAGACTCGGATTCAATTCCTGCCTCAGTCTCTGTGGACTCTCTATGTCAAGTTTGTACATTCTCCCATGGCTGTGTGGGTTTCCTCCCACAATCCAAAAATGGGCAGGTTAGGTGAATTGGCTATGCTAAATTGCCTGTCGAGTTAGGTGTGTGGGTGACTGGTCGGTATGGACTTGTTTCCACACTTCAGGAAATCCATACGTAAAAGAGACCTAAGGGACAACCTCTTCACAGACGGTGGTACGTGTATGGAATGAGCTGCCAGAGGATGTGGTGGAGGCTGGTGTAATCGAGAGAGGAGAGGTTATTGTGGAGTACAGGGAAATTACCAAGAAAGTATGGCGTACAAGAGGAAAACTAAATCATAGGACCATAGGTTTATGGTGGAATAGGGAAGATTTATAAGGGAGGAAGAGGGATTTTATTTTACACAGAGGGTGAGGTGTTTATGGAATGCACTGCCAGAGGAAGACTGGTAGATGCAAGTATAGATCCAACATTTGAAAGACATTAGGACAAACATGAATGTGAACCGTTTAGATGCATATGTGCCAAATGCAAGCAGATGGGAATAGTTTAGTTTGGAAAACCTGGCCAGCATGGACAAGTTGGACCAAAGACTGTGTTTGAGTGT
This sequence comes from Chiloscyllium punctatum, assembly GCF_047496795.1. NCBI lineage: Eukaryota > Metazoa > Chordata > Chondrichthyes > Orectolobiformes > Hemiscylliidae > Chiloscyllium > Chiloscyllium punctatum. The sequence continues at coordinate 23,055,419 of NC_092767.1, forward strand.
GATATGGCTGTATGAATATAGAAATCAAAGAAAAAGGAAGAAAAGATGTGATGCAAGCAAATTGGCAAGAAATATAAAAAAAACAAGCAGCACGGGCTTTTCCATGTATGTAAGAAGAGTTCAAGAAGTGTGTGTCATCTTTGGTAGAAAGAAAGGCAGGAAAGTATATTCAGAACATTTGGAGTGTGTGACTTGGGTACTGGATACAGTGAGCAGACAGGGATTTTACACGAGCATCGTACATCGTTCCTCACAGGTGAAGGTGCTGTAAATATTTCAATGGTACAAAACAAAATGGTAATAGGAGAGAAGATCTAGAAATGTCTCTAACAAAAGGCACAAGACATTTCTCAAAAAGATAGGACCAAGGGTAAACAGGTCATCAGCAATTCATAGCTGTTTTTAAAAGAAGTGGTCACAACGTGGCTGGTGGCTCTGTGTGAAATATTCCATAACTCTCTGGATTAAAGGAGTGTTCCAATGAAACTGGAGACCCTCCAATGTGGCGCCTGTCTTCAAGAAACTAGCGAGACTGAAAGCAGGAATCATTCCATCTAACCATTATTGCTGGGAATCTGTGAGAGTCTGTTATTAAGGAAGGGACTGCAGAGCATTTAGAAAAGCTTCACACAGAGTCAGCATGGTCTTGTTAAAGGCGAACTTTATTTTGTCTGTAAAATCATGCAAAGGTTTTCTGGAGATCCATTAGAATGTAACAAGCGGCCTTGATAAATGGGGACTGGAAGACATAGAGTCATAGAGTCATCGAGATATACAGCATGGAAACAGACCCTTCAGTTCAACCTGTCCATGCCGACCTGATATCAAATCTAGTCCCACTTGCCAGCACCCGTCCTATATCCCTCCAAACTCTTCCTATGCTTATACTTATCCAAATACCTCTTAAATGTTGCAATTGTACCAGCCTCCACCACATCATCTGGCAACTCACTCCATAAACATACCACCATCTGCGTGAAAAGGTTGCCCCTTAGATCTCTTTTATATCTTTCCCCTCTCACCCTAAACCTATGGTCTCTTGTTCTGGACTTCACGACCCCAGGGAAAAGACTTTGTCTATTTATCCTATCCATGACCCTCATAATTTTGTAAACCCGTATAAGGTCACCCCTCAGCCTCCGACACTTCAGGCAAAACAACCCCAGCCTTTTCAGCCTCTCCCTCTAGTTCAAATCCTCCAACTCTGGCAAAATCCTTGCAAATATTTTCTGAACCCTTTCAAGTTTTACAACATCTTCCCAACAAGAAGGAGATCACAATTGCATGCAATATTCCAATAGCGGCCGAACCAATGTCCTGTACAGCTGCAACATGACCTCCCAACTCCTGTACTCAATACTCTGATCAATAAAGAAAAGCATATCAAATGCCTTCTTAACTATCCTATCCACCTGCGACTCCACTTTCAAGGAGCTATGAACCTGCACTCCTGGTGTCTTATTTCAGCAACACACCCTTGGACCTTACCATTAAGTGTATAAGCCGTGCTAAGATTTGCTTTCCCAAAATGCAGCACCTCGCATTTATCTGAATTAAACTCTATCTGCCACTTCTCAGTCCATTGGTCCATCTGGTCCAGATCCTGTTGTAATCTGAGGAAACCCTCTTCGCTGTCCACTACACCTGCAATTTTGGTGTCATCTGCAAACTTACTAACTTTACCTCTTATGCTCACATCCAAATCATTTATGTAAATGACGAAAAGTAAAGGACCCAGCACCGATCCTTGTGGCACTCCACTGGTCACAGGCCTCCAGTCTGAAAAACAACCCTCCACCACCACCCTCTGTCTTTTACCTTTGAACAAATTCGGTATCCAAATCGCAAGTTATCCCTGCATTCCATGAGATCTAACCTTGATAATCAGTCTACCATGGGGAACCTTGTCACCATCCCTGCTCCCCGAATCCTGAGAGGAACACCACGCCTGCTCATGACTCCACCCCCACTCCCCCCATCACAACACCCACTCCAGTTACAAGCTCCGCACCCACACACATCTCCACAACCACACCTGTTCCCAGCTCCCAGCCCTGCTGAGCTTTCATTATCCCTCCAGACCTGTCCCTCACGGAGGACGAAAGATCAGTCCATGGCAAAGGATTCACCTGTATCACCCTCCACCCACGCATCAATGAATTTAATACACGCTGAGATGGAAAACACTTCTTCCGCCACCTCCTTGCTCATATTTTACAATCAGGACTCCCGCCCACCTTGTGAGGACCCCTTCACCCACCTCCAACATGCTCCCTCCACCTGGACACCCGTGCCAGCCTATTACCCGTCCTCGACCCCTTCATTTCCATTTGCCACTGGGATGTTAACCGCCTCAACCTGTCTACCCCCTCCCCCACTCCAACCTCTCAGCCTCACAACGTGCAGCCCTCTACTCCCACTGTTCCAATCCCGACCTCACCATTAAGACAGCAGACAAAGGGGGTGCAGTGGTAGTCTGGCGCACTGACCTCTACAACGCTGAAGCCAGACGCCATAAAGAAGACACCTCTTCCTTCCACCCCCTCGACAATGACCCCACCCCATCACCAAACCACCATCTCCCAGACCATACAGAACCTCATCACCTCAGGAGATCTCTCACCCACAACTTCGAACCTCATAGTGCGGGAACCCCGCACTGCCGGATTCTACCTCCTTCCCATGATCCATAAGCCTGACCTCCCGGGCCGACCCATTGTCTCAGCATGCTCGTGCCCCACTGAACACATCTCTACCTACATCGGCACTGCCCTAGCTCCCCTAGCCCAGGAACTCCCCACATACATTCAGGACAACGTCCACGCACTCCACCTCCTCCAAGAGGTCCCTTTCCCCTGCCCCCAACGACTCATCTTCACCATGGATATATAATCCCTCTACACCTCCATCCGTCGTGGCCATGGCCTCCAAGCCCTCCGTTTCTTCGTCTCCCGACGTCCCCAACAACACCCTTCCACCGAAACTCTCATTCGTTTGGCTGAACTGATCCTCACCCTCAACAATTTCTCCTTTGAAACAAGACACAGATGAGATCATTGGGAGGCCAGGAAGTGGAATATATGAAAAATGGGGAACAGCCATAATGGAGTCAGGCTGTGAATTTGGAATTGTGTATTACCTCCTGCAGGCAGTAATACATCAAAGTGCAAAGTGAGGTGTTACTCGAGCTTGGGTGGTGTTTCATTGGAACATTTCAGCAGCTCAGGACCGAAAACTTAGGATGAGAGCAAGGTCAGTTATTGAAATGGGAAGCAATGAGAGGCTCAGGGTTATTCCTACAGAGCGAAAGTGGTCCTCAAACAAGTCTCTGTTTGGTCTCCCCAATGTAAAGGAGACAGCATTGTGAGCAGCAATGACAGGAGACCTGATTGAAAGAGTAAAAGTGAAATGCTACTTCACCTGGAAGGCGTGTTTGGGGTCTTGGACAGTGGGGATGGAAGAGGTGAATGGGCATGTTTTGCAGCTTCTGTAATTGCATGGGAATGTGTCATGGGGAGTTGGGAAGTGTTCGCGATGATGGAGGGTGTTACAGAAGAAATGGTCTCTGTGAAATGCTGTCAGTGGTCGCGAGAGGAAGATGTGTTTGATCGTGCTGTCCCATTGGAGATGGTGGAATGGTGGAAGATGATTCTGTGAATGTGGATTCTAGTACAGTCGAAGTGAGGACGAGGGGAGGTCTATCATTGTTCTGGTAAGGAGGGGACGGAGTGAGGACAGAAGTGTGGGAGATGTGATAGTCACAGCTGAAGGCCCTGTTCAACGGAATTAGCGGATTTCTGATTTGAAGGAAAAGGAGGTCACATCACAGGCAGTTCACTGCAATGTGGCGTCATCAAACAGAAACAACAGAGCTGGAGAAACTGGGAGAATGGAGTCAGCCTCCGCTGATCATGTGTTCAGCTCCATGCAGAAGTCCCCCCTGAATGATTGAAAAGAATTAGACATCTAAATTGAGGCTTTCTGTCTCACATCTAATCTGAAGCGGGATGTGGAAGTAGACCCAGAGGAAGGTAAGTGGGTATACCTGGGCAGACATTCAAGCAGATATCCAATAACGCTCAGAAATTGTTGTTTCTGTTCAAAAAGAAGGACTCGATTAGAAGATGTACCACCCATGGTTGACAAGGATACTATGATGATCATTAGTGCAGGGCCAGATTTAGGATGTTTATTTCAGGGACCATAAGCAGATGCTGGGCATGACTTTCAGCTGTGCTTCCTGAATTCCCCCAGAAACCCCTGTCATTGCTGTTCCATCCTCTTCCCTGCTCCTCTCCCCTTCCTGATTCAAGTTCTCCATCTCCAATTACAGAGCACATTCTCTCACATTATGGTCCCTCCACACTTCACCTGAAGCTCTTTGATCCAGTCTATCTTCCCTGCACTAGCATCAATCGGCATTTTGTGCTGCCACCTTGCCTCTGGTCTGAGTGTGGCTCGGCCTCTTCATTCATGCTGTTTTAGACCTCCCACTCACATATCATTCAGGAAAGTTTCATTGTTGAAGTAAATCGTATTGAAAACATCATTCTCCCTTTGCACTGAATTCACATTGTGATCCCAAATCCAAAAAGTACACTCAGCCTTCATCTCACACTGCTAAAGGTGCATGCTGACCGTATGGTATCAGAATCTTTTTTTTTACATAGAACTGGCCAAAGATACGTTTTTCCTGTAGAGATCAACACCCCCCTCAGACAAAGGAATTTGTTTGCTTGACGTCTTATTAGCACTAGTAAGAGTTTCCTGCTGCCTTAGTATTGTAACATGGAGAAAAACAAATCACATTATGAAGTTTGGGCTGAGTGTTGTTTTCCTGTCTTTTTTAATACTGTTACAAATTTGCAGTGCTTATCTTTAAATGCTTGCTCTTGAAGGTAGAAACAGATGGAGTGCTGAGGGGTGACATTCTAGAAGTTTTAATATCATGGGAGGCATGGATAGGGTGAATAGCCAAGGTCCTTTTGAGAGGATAGGAGAGTCCAAACGTAGATGACGTCGCTTTATGGTTAAAAGGAGGAAATTTAAAAGGGACAAATGGACAACGTTTTCACACAGAGGGTAATTTGCTTATGGAATGAGCTGCCAGAGGCAGATGCAAGTACAGCTACAACATTCAAAAGACATTTAGACAAACATATAAATGGGAAATGTTCAGAAGCATATGGGCCAAATGCAAGCAGATGAGACTAGTTTAGTTTGGAAAACCTGGCCAGCATAGACAAGTTGGACCAAAGGTTTTGTTTGTGCACGATATGACTGTATGAATCAAGAAAACAAGGAAAAAGGGGAAGAAAAGATATGATGTAAGAAAACTGGCAAGAAATATAAAAGCAAGCAGCGCAAGCTTTTCTGTGTATATGAAGAAAGTTCAAGATGAATGTATGCCCTTTGGTAGAAATGAAGTCAGGAAAATATATTGAGGACGTTTGGAGCGTATGCCTAGACGGAAAAGACAGATAATTTACACCAGAATTTTATATCATTCCTCACATTAAAAGCACTGTCAGTATTTCAATGGTATACTCAAAATAGCAATAGGAGGGAAGTTCTTGAACTGCCTCTAACAAAAGGAACAAGGCTTTTCAATAAATAGATAAGAGTAAGGGTATGCAGGTCAGCAGTAATTCACGGTTGGTTTTAAAAGCGGCGGTTACAGAGTGACTGGTGTTACTGTGAGAAATATTTCATAACTCCTTGGATTTCAGGAACTTTCCAGTGAAACTGGAGACCCTACAATGTGGTGCCTCTTTTCAAGAAAACAGCGAGACTGAAAGCAGTAACCATTTAGCCTCAACATTATTGTTGGGAATCTGCTAGAGTCTATTATTAAGGAAGAAATTGCAGGGCATTTAGAAAAGCCTCACGCAAATTCAACATGGTTTTGTGAAAGGCGTTCTATATTTTGCCTGTGAAATCATGCAAAGTTTTTTCTGGAGGTCCCTGAGAATGTAACAAGCGGACATGATAAAGGGGATCTGGTAGACACGAGGCTTTCTCGAGATTTTTCTTAAGGTTTCACGAAATAAAACTTGTTACACAAGACAGAAGCTATCCCTCTTTTTGATCAGTAGTTTTGATGGGCTGAATGGCTTCCTCATATTCTTGTGAAAGCAGATTGAAGTGCTCAATGTGCTCCTCGTTTTACTGTGGAAATGTACAGTGCTGTAACATAAATGTTACCCAGATTTTAACAGCACAATCTTGAATGTTGTCCAGGTCTAGTTGCACATGGACACAGACTGCTTCAAGAGCTGAAGAGGGACAACTTGTTCTAAACATTATGTAAACTTCAGTGAATATCCCCACTTCTGCTCAGTTTTGACTCAATGAGCTGAAAGGCTTCCTTCCAAACTGCAGGATTCCCCGCTGACAAACAGAAGATGCCTGGGCTGAGGGAGCTACCTTGCAGACCTCCTGCAGAGATGCCCCATGGCCGGGTTGATTGATGCCCAGCAATGGTAATCATCTTCCCTTGTGCCGTGAAAGGCTCCAAACAGTGGAGAGGTCACAATCGAGTGTGATTTTCCTCAGGCTCCTTGATCTCATACTCAGTCAAATACTGCCTAGAGTTCAGGGCCAGTCTCTCTTACCGGAGCCTCTGTGTTCCCTCTATTGCTCATATCACTAGGTCATGATGGAGAAGCAGAGAATGCTTTCTTCAAATAGAGGGTAGTGAATGTCAGGAATTCTCTTACACAGAGAGTTAGGGGATCTAGATCACTGAAAGTGACCAGTGATGTTCTTCAGGGAGCGGCTCTCGGACCGCTACTCTTAGTTTTTTCTATAAATGACTTGGATGGGGGTGTGGAATAGTCGGTTAGCGTTTGTTTATGACACAAAGGTTGTTGGAGTGGTACAGAATGTGGAGGGCTTTTGTAGGTTGCAACGGGATATTGACAGGATGCAGAGCTGGGCTGAGAAGTGGCAGATGGAGGTCAAACTGTTAAAGTGTGAAGTGAATCCCTTTGCAAGCTCGAATGTGAATGCAGAATACATGGTTAAAGACAGGATTTTTAGCAGTGTGGAGGAACAGAGCGACTTTGAGGTCCGTGTCCACAGATCCCTCAAATATGCTCCCCCAGTTGATGGTGTGGTTAAGAAGGCACATTAGCAGGGGGATTGAGATTAAGAGCCGTGAGGTTATGCCGAAGCTCTATATAGCCCTGAATAGACCACACTTGGAACATTGTGTTCAGTTCTGGTCACCCCTTTATCGGAAGGATGTGGAAGCTTCAGACCAGAAATTTACCAGGATGCTGCCTGGACTGGAGGGGAAGTTTTATGAAGAAAGCTTGAGGGAGCAAGGGCTTTTCTCATTGGAGGAAAGAAAGATGACAGGAGACTTGATAGAGGTGTGCAAGATGATGAGAGGCATAGACAGAGTGAATAGTTAGCGACTGTTTCCAAGGGCAGAAATATCTATTACAAGAGGTCATAATTTTAAGGTAATCGGAGGAAGGTTTAGGGGAGATATCAGAGGTAGGTTGATTAGACAGAGAGTGGTGGGTGTGTGGAATGCACTGCCAACAGTGGAAGTCGAGTCAATTACGTGAGGGAAACTTAAGAGACTCTTGGATAGGCATATGGAAGAACGTGAATGGAAGCATGTAGGATAGTCTGATCATACAGTAGGATAAACGGGTGGTACAACATCGAGAGTCGAATGTCCTGTACTGTGCTCTACTGTTCTTTGTTCTGTGTTCTATGGAAGTGCTCATAGAGGTTGGAGACGGATTTTGATGTATCAGAGAGGTGAGGGATATGATGCCATGATCTTAGTGAAAGGCAAGGCAGGCTTGGGCGGTGAACGACCTGCCTTTGTTTCTGATATTCTCACATTCTGCTATTGGAAAATTTGATTAGATTAGAATAGATTAGATTAGAATAGATTAGATTAGATTAGATTAGATTAGATTAGATTAGATTAGATTAGATTAGATTAGATTAGATTAGATTAGATTAGATTACTTATAGGAAGGTGCCTGGAAGGTCTGTTATGGAAAGTTGCAGTCAAGGAGCCCAGAGGACTTTGTGAGCCATCTCTGGGTGAGGTATGGGGGCTGTATTCACAGTGAATCTGGGTCGACCAACAAATGCAGCACAAGTTGCAGAGAGGGGAAGCTCTGTAAAGAGAAATGATGGACCGCTTTCATATCCAGCCTGGGTTTTCCAATTACATTTTCCAAATCTCCAAACCGTGTGTGACAGTCATGAGGGAGTGAATGTTCTCCTCTGTTTCTGTGCACCAGGTGATAGCAGTAAGTGGCCTCCAACTGCCCAGATCCAGCAGGTTTGAGGGTCTGAATGGAACACAGAAACAGGGGACTGACGAGTAGGAGTGGGTCCTGAGATACTTTGAGCCTTCTCCACCAGGCACTAAGATTGTGGCTGATCAGGTTTGGTTTCAGCCCCACTTTCTTGTCTGTATCCAATTAGCCATGACACAGTCTCTGTGAAATCTTTAACGAACTCAACTGTGAATACTTGCAATCAGAGAGGCCCCACAAACTTTTGGGGAAGAGAATTCCCATTCAAAAGCCCTTTTAGCATTTTTCCTCATCCCTGTGATAGGATAGGAGAGTCATACAGCATGGAAACACATCCTTTTGTCCAAATTCTCCATGCTGATCAGGCATCCTAACCTGACCTAGTCCTAATGCCTTCATTTGGTCCGTAACCCTCTGAACCATTTCTATTTATGTATCTATCCAGATATATATTAAACATGTAATTGTACCTGCTTTCACCACAGCACTTTCCGTGCACCCACCAGTCTCTGCATGAAACAGTTTCCCCTCAGGTTCCGTCTAAATCTTTCCCCTGTCATCTTCAACCTCTGCCGTCTAGTTCTGGAAGTCCCTACAATGGGAAAAAAGATGTTGACCATTGAGACTATAAATGGCCCTCAGGATTTTATAAACCTCTGTCATGTCACTATTCAGACCCTAACAGTCCAGGGTAGAAAGCCCCAACCTGTTCATCCTCACCAGCAGCTCAATTCCTCAGGTTCCAGAAAATCCTTGTGAATTTTTTCTGCACCCTCTCAAGCTTAGCAACATCCATCCTTTAGCAGTGCCAACTGAATTGTACGCAATATTCTTAACGTGGCCTCACCAGTGTCCTGTAGAAGCATAATATGCTACCCCATCTCCTATACTCAATGTTCTGACTGAACATTAAAACTCTGTCTTCCTGATACTCCACTTTCAAGTAACTATCAACTGCATCCGTCGGTCTCTTTGTTCAGCAACATTCCTCAGGGTACCACCCTGCTTTAACTTACCAAAATGCAAAACCACACAAATGTCTGCATTAAATTCTATCTGCCAGTCCTTGGCCCTTTGTTTGTCAAGGATGCCGTTGTACTCTGAAATAATCATCACTGTCCACTGCCCCATTTTTTTTAATGTTACCTGTAAACCTACTAACCATGCCTCCGATAATCACATACAAGTTGTTTATCTACATGATGAAAAGCACTGAGCTCAGTACTGATACTTTCAGCACACCCGGGCCCACAGGCCTACAGCGTGGAAAACAACGCGTTACCTTCAATCCAATTTTGTATACAATTGGTTAGCCTTTCCTGAATTCCATATGACCTAACTTCTGTATTCTGTCTACGATGAGGAACCTTATTAAATGCCTTGCTGAAGTCTGTGTGAACAATGTATATCACAGTGCCTTCCTCAATCTCTTCGTCACTTTTTCAAAATACCAATCACATTAATGAGACATGATTTCCATCGTATAAAGCCATGTTGACTATTCCTAATAAGTCCTCGTCTTTCTAAATGCATGTAAATCCTATCCCTCAGAATCGCCTCCAACAATCTCCTCTACACTGGCATTAGGTTGACTGAGTCGATAATTTCCTGTGTTTTTGGATCGCTGTTCCCTTTTCTAGTCCCACTCGTCCACTAGCCACAAAAAAATATTTTTAACTAGATTGGTGCTTTGGCCAATGATATAGTTCTCAGAGTGTCTCAGGGTCAGTGTTCGGAATAAGTCAGACAGATTTCTTCAATCTGTTAAAACAACATGTAATGACCAAAGCAAAGTTGCTCAAACTACGGTGGAAAAAAGAATGATGAGTGGATATTGCAAATATGTACATTGGTATTTCCCTTTGAAAAATACTGCAGAACACACACACACACACACACACACACACACACACACACACACACACACACAAATTTATCTTGAAAGAACGTTGTCCAAGTATTATTCGAACTCATCACCAAAGGAAGAATGAGAGTTTGACCCAAATGCTATTCCACTTATAGAGTCATCAAGTCCTACAGCATGGAGAGAGGCCCTTTGGCCCAAACTGGTCCATGCTGACACAAATCTCCATCTACATTAACTTCTTTTCCCATCACATGTCACTTGTCGTCCTTTCCTGTCCATGTACTTGTCCAAAAGCCGTTTAAATATTGTTAATATAAATGCTTCAACCACTTCCGCTGGCAGCTCATTCCCTTTGTGTACCACTCTCTGTGTAAAACAGTTTCCATCAGTTTCCCTTTTATTCTTTCCCATCTCACCTTAAATTGATGCTCTCTAGTCCTCAATTCCCCATATCTGGAAAAAAAGGTTCAGTCCATTCAACCTATCCATGCCTCTCATAATCTTGTACACTTCTATGAGATCCCCCTCACTCTCCTACGCTCTAAAGAAAAAAAGTTCTCGCTTGTCCAACCTCTTCCTATAATTCATACTGTTGAGTCCTGGCAACATCTTTGTAAATTCCGTCTGCACACATTTCAATTTAAAAACATCCTTCTGATCGCAATGTGACCAAAACTGAACTCAACACTACAAGTGCAGTCTCACCGACATCCTGTATAACTGCAACATAACTTACCAACTTCTCTCCACCATGTCCTGACCGTTGACTGCCAGTGAGCCAAAAGCCTTCTTCACTGCCCATGTCTTCCTGTGACTCCACTTTCAGAGAACGGTGGACCTGAACTTCATGGTCCCTATGCGTCAACGACACTGCTTAAGGCCTTACCATTCACCATGAAACTCATACATTGTTTAAGTTTGCAAAAAATATTCCTCAGCCCATTTCTCCAGTTGATCAAGATCCTGCTGCAATTTCTGATAAGCTTCCTCACTGTCCACAATACCACTAATTTTAGTGTCACCTTCAATTTTACTAATCATGCCTTATACATTCTGAAGAATATCATTGAAATAGATAATAAACAACAATGGGTCCATCACTGACCTCTGAGGCATTTCATGTGTCACAGGCCTCCACTCAGAGAGCATCCTTCCACTATAACCCTCTGTTTACTACCATCAAGCCAATTGTGTATCCAATTTTTCAGCTCCCTCTGGATTCCCTGCGATTCTAACCTTCCAGACCAACCTATCAAGAGTAATCTTGTCAAAGGCCTTACTGAAAACCATACAGACTATGTCTACCGCGCTGCCCTTATCAACATTCCTGGTCACTCCATCAAAAAACTCAAGCAAATTTGTGAGGCATGATCTCACACTCACAAAGTCATGCAATCGTTCCAGTCTAAAAACAACTATTAAAAAGTATGTATTAAAATAAATGACAAGAAACAATAATAAATAATAATATGATGGCATTTTCTGCGGAGAATAAATTATCCATGGTATGTGACATTGGAACGTGCATCATTGGTGAAGGGTAGAATAGATTTTGTCCCTATGTCATTGAACTGGGTTGAAAAAAGGCAAGAGTGGCATGGTGGCTCAGTGGTTAGCACTGCTGCCTCATAGTTCCATGGATCCGGGTTTGATTTCAGCCTCGGGTGACTCTCTTTTGGAGCTTGCACATTCTCCCTGTGTTTGTGTGGGTTTTCTCTGGGAGCTTCATTCTCCTTACACAATCCAAAGATGTACATGTCAGGTGAATTGGTCACAGCCTTATGTGCATTAGTCAGGGCTAAAAAAAGGATAGGGCCATAGGACTGGTTGGTTTGCTATTCAGAGGGTCGGTGTGGCCTTGCTGGGCGAAATGGCTTGTTTCTATACTGTAGGAAACTGAAAAAAATAAGCTATTTCTAATCAAACCCTGTCTTTACAAATGTGTGCATATCTTATCCCTCAGAATCTTCTCAAGTAACGTACATACTACAGATGTTAGGCTTCCCGGTCTATAGTTCCCAGATTTTTCTTTGCTTCCCTTCCTGAATAATGGCACAACGTTTGCTACGCTTCAATATTCTGGAACCTAACCTGCGGCTAACGATAATGCAAAAATATCACCCAGGTCCCCATACTTTCTTCTGTAGCCTCTTGCAGCATTCATGGATGCATCTGTTTAGGACCAGGTGATTTATCCAACTTCATACATTCTAATGCATACAACACATCCTCTCCTGTGATATTAACTAACCCCAAGATATCACCATGACCTTTGTTAACCTCCCAATTCTTCTTGTATTTCTCCACGGTAAAGAAAGAGGAGAAATATTCATTGAGAATCTCACACATCTCCTATGGTTCGCGACATGCATGTCCATTTGGGACCTTGAGGGGTCATATTCTCATGTAGTTATTCTTTTAACTTTAATATACTAAAAGAACCTCTTTGGATTCACCCTAATCTTCTCGGACAAGGCTATCGCGTGCGCCCTTTTCGCCCTTCTGAGTTCCTTTATTGGTAAACTCCTGTATTCTCTGTACAGCACCAGGATTTCCATTGAACCCAGCTGCATGGACCTCAGCCAGACCTCTTTTTTGACTGCAAAGCCTCAATATCTCCTGACATCCAGGGTTCCCTCTTCCTGCCAACCTTGCCTTTTATCCTCACAGGAACATACAGACCTTGAACTCCAGCCATTTGCCGGAGGTTCCTTCTCCTGCAAACAAACTCCTCCAACCAACCCCTGCAAGCTCCTATTTAATTCCATCAAAATTCGCCTTGCCCGAATTTAGAACTTGAACATGCGGGCCAGTTTTGTCCTTCTCCATAAGTATTTTAAAAATAACAGAACTACGGTCCTTGTCCCATCGTGCTCCCCCACTGTCACCTCAGTCACCTGTCTTGCCCTATTTTTTAGAGTAGGTCAAGTTTTACCTCTTCCCGAATTGCTCCCTCTACATACTGCTTGAGGAAACGTTTCTGAACACACTTAATAGATACACACTATCTCAGTCCTTAATTCTATGTAATTCTCAGTCAATGTTAGGAAAATTAAAATCTCCGACTATGGCAATCCTATTGGCCCTGCAAGTCTCCCCAATCTCTCTACATATTTTAAATATTCTAATTCCCCGTTTACTATTTGGGGGCCTATAGTACAACCCAAATAATATCATCATTCCTTTTTATTTCTTAGCTTCCCCCACAAATCCTCACTGGATGATCCATAAGTTATTTTATCTCTGATTACTGCTGTGGTACCGCCTTAATCAAAAATGAAACCCCCACACCTCCTTCCACCATCTCTGTCTCGCATAAAGCACCTGTACCTTGGTATATTAAGCTGCCAGTCCTGTCCCTCCCTTAGCCATGTTTCTGTAATGGCTACAGTATCCCAGTCCCACGCACCTATTCACGCACTGAGTTCATCGGCCTTACCTGTCAGGCATCTTACATTGAAACAGATGCAATTTGATTCAACAGTCATTCCTTGCTGCCTGTCGTGTTCCTGCCTAACCTTTCTCTGCACTTTACTGTTTGTGATTACGGTATCTCCTTCCAGCCTCGCACTTGCAACCCTGCTGTTGAGGATCCCACGCCATCCGCCACGCCAGCCAATCTAGTTGAAACACTCCCTTGTAGCACGACCAAACCTGCCAGCCAGGAGATTAGTCCCCTTCCAATTCAGGTACAACCTGTCTTTCCTGAACAGGTCTCCTCTGCCCTACAAAAGATTCGAGTGGTCTAAAACTCTGAATCCCTCCTCCTGTACCAATTATTTAGCCACGTATTCATCTGCCATGTCCGCCTGTTCTTACCCTCACTAGCACGGACAACTAGAAGTAAACCGGATATTACTACTGTCGTGGTCCGGTCTTTTACCCTTTTTCCTCGCTCTCTATCATCACTCTGCAGGACCTCATTACTACTTCTACCTGTGTCATTTGTACCAATGTGCACAATGACTTCTGGCTGCTCCCTCACCCAGGTGAGAACGTTCTGCAGCCGCTCTGAGATATCCTGGACCCTGGCACGTAGGAGGCTATACATCATCTTGGATTCCCATTTGCAGCCACAGAATCTCATGCCTGATCCCCTCACATATCGAGTCTGAATAATTACTTCTGAAGTTATTCGTCTCGCATAACCTTCTGACAATGGTATTTCTTCCTGAAATAGTTGTATTTGGCTGAATTGCTTTGCTTCAGGCAGTGGGGAGATTCCAATGAATCATCATCAGGAATCCTCCATGAGTGGAAAAGACGACTAGGCTTTTTCTCACTCCCACACATTGCTGTGTTGAGCGGCAGGGAAACAGAAAGGGAGCAATGGGCTGTTCCTTCACAGATAGGCTACATTTTCCTATCTGTGAGTTAAAACATTCACGTTATCAGGCCCCAGACAGGACCATGTGAGCTCTCCTTGAATATTGTCCGAATTATATGACTCCATCACATTCTCGTCTCCAGGCCAAGCATTAGTGCTGTTGTCATACACAGAATCAAATCATTAACAATAAATGGTCCTACTTGTTTTGAAGATGTGTTAATATGTGCCTGCATAATGTAAACATAAGCGTTTGATGACTTCACAATATCTGTGTTAAGATGAATATGTTTTATTCTTAAACAAATAGAGAAATTGCTGGAAAAGCTCAGCCTGTCTGGCATTAGATATGAAGAGAAATCAGAGTTCAATGTTTCCGTCCAATGACTTTTCCTTTGAACCTTACTTATTCTTCAATTATTTCCCCAATTTTATTCTCCCACGCAAGAAGAACTATCCATCCGGTATTCACCAACTACACTCTTCTCAAGATATTATACGGTCAATAAAACATCTCTCATTCTCAGGTCGAACTGTTCCTTCTTCGTAACGTAATGCCTTCATAACAAGAATGAGTAAAGAGAAAGATCTTTGAAACGTTTCGAAAGCAATTTTGTTTTTATCAGTTAAGGTAATTATAACGACACATAATACATCAGATGTGATCTCAGCAATGCCTTGTACTGATGCAAAAAAATCATCGCTAAGATCAAACACAACACCCCTTACACGGAACAGAATAATTCCATTTATTATCAAATCACCAGCTGCCTCTTCAGAATAATTTGATGTGATTCATGTACAAAGACACACAGATCCCTCTGTACCACTCATTTCTTCATTCTCCTTGCATTTAAATAGTTTTCTGCTGTTTTGTCTATTGCCCAAAACAGAAAATTCCCATCACAGAAATGTTGTACTTTGTTTTCTGCTGAAGGTTTGCTCAAAACTGTCCTCTGTCTGTATCCCATTGCAGACGCGCAGCCCTCCCCTGTCTGTATCTCATTGCAGATGCTCTTCCCTCCCCCTGTCTGTATCCCACTGCAGATGCTCTGCCCTCCCTCTGTCTGTATCCCATTGCAGATGCTCTTCCCTCCCCTGTCTGTATCTCATTGCAGATGCTCTGCCCTTCCCCTGTCTGTATCCCATTGCAGATGCTCTTCCCTCCCCTGTCTGTATCCCATTGCAGATGCTCTTCCCTCCCTTGTCTGTATCCCATTGCAGATGCTCTGCCCTCCCCCTGTTTGTATCCCATTGCAGAAGCTCTGCCCCTCTCCTGTTAGTATCCCATTGCATACGCTCTGCCCTCCCCTGTCTGTATCATATTGTAGATGGTCTGCCCTCCCCATGTGTATTCCACAGTAGACTCTATGCCTTCCCCCGTCTGTACCCCACTGCGGACACGCAGCCCTCCCCTGTCTGTATCCCATTGCAGAAGCTCTGCCCCTACCCAGTTAGTGTCCCATTGCAGACTCTCTCCCCTCCCCCTGTCTGTATCATATTGTAGACGGTCTGCCCTTCCCCGTCTGTATTCCACTGTAGACGCTATGCCTTCCCCTGTCTGTATCCCATTACAGATGCACAGCCTTCCCCTGTCTGTATCCCATTGCAGATGCTCTGCCCTCCTCCGTCTGTATCCCATTACAGACGCTCTGCCGTCCCCTGTCTGTGTCCCATTGCAGACGCTCTGTCTTCATTTGACATCTTATTGATTGACTATCCTGATGTATGAGCAAACTGAGCTCTATCCACTTCATCCAATTCATCGGTATGAATTGTAATTTGTTGATGACCTCACATAGATCCCTAAAGAATTCCACTAGTTACAGCTTGCCAAAAACAAAATCAGTAATGATCTCTTGTCTGTATTTCCTGATGCTGCCCAAGGCGCCCCTGCTCCTGCGTCACAGCCTGGGATGGTTAAATGGCGTCCTCCTGTGCTGTGTAATTTACTGAAATGATTTGAATACTTCATTCTATTCCTGTCTAACCCCATAGAGGTGCATTATGGCCTGATCTTGCTGCATTATCACGATGCTGACTGGCTGAATGGGATCCTTCTCTCCCTCTGTAACAGCCTTGTGGGTGAATTGACAGAACAACGGATGAAGTAGGAACAGCAGTTGCTCATTCGTCCCCTCCAACTTGATGCTCAGTTTAGAAACATTATGGCAGGTCTGATTGTAACTGAATACCCCTTTCCTGTCAGTTCCCAATAAACATTGACCCTCCTGTCCATCAACGGTCAGTCAAGGTCCACCCTGAACATCCTCAGTGACACAGACTTCAGTGTTCCCGGGGGATGAGAACGCCACAGATCGCATAATCCAAAGCAGAAAGGAGCAATGTTATCTCAAATGGAAATAGCAGACACCTTTTATATTAAAGCGTGTTAACCTCACAGCAAGTCACCTCCTCTTTTCAGGAACAAGGGCACAGCAAATAGGAACAAACATATACCATTCAGCCCCTCAAATATATCCATAGTCCCATTGGCTGTTCAGTCAAGTATTTATCAAACTTAGCTTCTACTGCACCCTTGGAAAATAATCCTGACACCTTAAGGCCACAGAGCATAATAAGTTGGAATTAGGCCATTTGGCCCATCACATCCACTTTGCTATTTGATCCTGTCGGGTGTGTGTTTCTCAACACAACTTTCCCACCTTGTCACTGTAACTCTCGATCGTTGTTTTAATCTAACCTTCGTCTTAAAGACATGGTTACGTCAGTGTGTCGGTATGTGTGTGTGATTGCGTGTGTGTTTCTGTGTATATCTGTTTAATGGCAGGAGACAGGGTGGTGGTGGATGGTTGTTTTTTGAAATGGAAGCCTGTGGGCAGCGATGATCCAGAGGCAAAATTGTTGGGTCCACTTTTGTTTGTAATTTATATAAATGATTTAGATGAGAGTGATAGAAGATAACTTTGCGGATAACATCAAGTTTGGGTGTACAGTGGACAGTGTTTGTATAATGGTGAACAACTGAAGATTACAAAAAGACCTTCATTAATTAAATCAATGATTCATAGAGATGTATAACAGGGAAACAGACCCTTCAACTTGTTCATGCCATCCGATTATTCTAAATTAATCCACTCCCATTTGCCAGCATTTGGCCCATGTCCCACTAATCATAAAGCCATCCAGTTGCCTCTGAAATGCTGTAATTGTTCCAGCCTCCACCAGTTTCTCTGGCAGCTTATTCCATACAAGCACCATCCTCTGCAGGAAAAAAAAGTTGTTCTTCATTGTCATTCAAATATTTCTCTTCCCACCTTCAACCTATGCCTTCTAGTTTAGACTCTCCTACCTTGGGGGGAAGGAACCTTGACCACTCACCCTATCCATGCCCTTCATAATTTTATAAACCTCTGGAAAGTGTAAATGTGACTCCAATCAAGACGGTTGGCTGCACTTTCAGTCATCCTGGGTCTATAGTCTCAAATTCAGTAGTCGTACCTCTTCCTTCTCCATCAAGACACGATTCCAAAAAAGTTTAATCAACTTGTTCAGATATATTATGAAACAGCTCTGTGGGATTTGGAACTAGAATTTTCAGCGCAGTGATAGGGACACTACCATCATTCAGAATTAGCCCCTAAAGCTGCAACATGATGCTCCAGTGTGTTTGTTCTTCAGCCTGTTGTAACATGCTGTGACACACCTCCACAGGACATGACTCCACTCCACCTTCTCCAGAGATAGGGGCACTATCAGACAGTCATGGACTGGAATTGAATCCGGAGCTCTGGCTCAGAAATTGGGGCACCATCCATTAAACAAGGCCTAAATCATTCCCAGATTTCGGGTCATATTTGAAGTGTATGGATTTATTAAATTCTGGTTAACATTACAAAATTATACAGGGGACATTTCTAATTGAAAAAAAGTACAAGTTATTAGCCTCAACTAAAGAATGTTGAGTGCATTCGCTGTGCCATTGAGATAACCAATGAACATCTTCAATTGCTTGGCTATGATTTCCGGTTTAAATAGCTATTACCAGCAGTCTGCTATATTAGGGAAAGAAATCCTGCAGAAACACTCTACACTATGAACGCTCTTGAGTAGATATCAATACTGAACATCAGGGACGAGAAAGGAGCACAATTCTGGGCCCAAAACACCGGTCACTATTTCAAATCCCGTGTCTTCCCTCCTCCTAAAATTATTCATTGATACAAGGCAACTGTTTCCTTTCCAGCTTTTGCTTTCCGACTCCTCCCTCTGCAAGGCAAACCAAGTTCTGGGTCTTTGGGAAACTCAAGGCTGGTGTTTGTTGGCCTTATGGATAGGGGATTGTCGTTTAATCCGAAGGGGGAGTGTGAGGGGGCAGTAATATCATTCACTGGGCTAAGGTGTGGCAGATGGAGTTTAACATGGATGCATGTGAGGCATTGCATTTTGATAAAACAAACAAGGGGTGGGCTTATACAATTAATGGTGGGCTTTGGTAGTTATATCGTAAAGAGGGACCCAGGGACGCAGGTATAATTCTTTGAAGTTGGTGCCGCAGGGTGTTTAATGTTACTTCATTGCTCATGTTTTTGAGGTTAGAAGTTGGGAAGTCATGCTGAGATTGTGCAGGATATTGATAAAGCCTCTTCTGAAGTACTGTGTGCAGTTCTGTTATAGGAAGGAGACTATTAAGCTGGAGATAGTTGAGAAGAGATTTACCAGGATGTTACCAGTAACACCTCATCTTCTGCCTCGGAAGACACAAACACTCGGCATGAACATTGGATTCACTGATTTACAAATCTCCCCTGGCCAACCCAGATCACAGATCCAACCCCCGGACTCACATCTGCCCTTCCGAGGAGACCTAATGTCCATCTTCCTTCCGACCATCTCCTCCACACTCCCGACCGATCTATCACTATTACCTCCTACCTTCACTCACCTATCACTGATCTTTCCACCAGCATCACCCCATCACCCATTTTCTCTTAGCCCCTTCTCCCTCCCCAGTCCTGAAAAAAGGTCCTACCTGAAACGTTACTTTCTTGCACCTCGGATGTTGGCTGGCTTACTGTGCATTTTCCACCTCCATGCTTTACCTGCACTGAATTATCCATTACCTGCAGTCCCCATTATCTCTTAGATACAATTCCCTTTTAACATAGCCATGTTGCAGTCTGTTATAACCGCATGTACTCATCGGGATATTTTCTTATCAGATCATGGACGGTAAAAGGTCTCTCAATGTCTTCCTGATATTGCAATCCGTGATCAGCAGATGCAGAACGTATGTTTCAATTTATAAACGGAGAAGGATGCTTATATTCTGATAATCCCCTGGCATTGCTCCCATATCCAAGGCAGATTGAATGCTTACACATTACTGATCTACCAGACCTAACATAACGTATGCTGTCCCTCAGTCACCCCCACATATCCCACCCAGAATTTTAATAAAAAGTATTGAATTGAAATGGGTTAACGGGAGGTATTTGTTCAGCGACCGTGAATGATGTCAGTCTCCATGCATCCTAAATACGTCACTGGAGGGCTTTCCTCTTCTATTAATTAGGGACTCGGTTCAATGGGTTATCCCATTGTATCAGTGGGAGCATCAGCGACAGCATTAACAGGTATCAGCAGACCTAGAGAGAGGGGGATGAGAGATCAGAATCTGAGAACATTAGACTGAAATGTTCCAACAATGGACAGGAGTTTATCCGAGGTTCTTTACTGTCTGTCTCGGCCTTGGATCTCATTAGTTTTGTGGATCTATGATGTACTGCTGATTGTTCAAGCTGGTTACTATCCCATCCTCGCTAAATTGGTGTTCCTGGTAATTTATACTATCTGTTCATTAAGCCAGGGTGGACTGAATTGCTGCACGTATTATTTAAAATTTAGAAAGGTGGATGTCAACATTTTCAATTCCAATGAACTATTTCTTTCCTCACAAATTGTATCGAGCAAATTACTCATGACAAATTACTCACCAAATTGTGAGGAGAACCAGACTGTTCTCAAACTCCATAATCCTTCTAGCCCTGCACAGATCTACATTTCTATATCCTCCCCACTCACTAATTCTGTCCAATAACAATTGTGTCTTTGTTAAATCTGGATACAATTTATCAAGTCCCTTGTAACCACACGTCAGTTATAGAATAATTGCTCTTGAGTATGTTGAACTTGTTTACTGCACAGATTCTGTCAGACGGGCAGACATTGCATGCTGCTTAAATCATTGACACATAATCTAGAGGCACAGAATAATAATCTGGTGATATCTCATGAACGAAATTGATGTAATTGAACTGAAACTATCATCATTTGTGAGAAAATGCTCATCTGCTTGCTTCTTGTCCTTCAGAGAAGCCAATGCGTTATCCTTCGCCAGTCATGTCTGGGCAAACCCCCAGCAATATATTTTACTATTGACTGTCCTGTGGAACAGCTGAACCAATTAACTCAGTTCAAGCTCAGCATAACATGCTGGCCTGACCATGACTGCACACATCCCGTGAGAGACGAACAGAAGTAAAGTTAGCTCCCTTCCTCTGCTTGTTTTCCCTATTTCTACACTTCATTTCCATTCAGGTAGGTGACCATTCCCTATTTCAAGTGCAATCTTTCTGACTAAGTACCTCCCCAAGAGTGATGTTCATCTCCACGGGCACCTTTGGTGCTGACTTTACTGATGCTGACATGCAGATGTAAGGAACTTTTAAATTCCGCAACAGTGGCAGTGCATAGAGAAGGAATGGGTTTTTATGTCATAATAAAGATACGGAGACCAATAAGTGAGGGAAAGGAATTATTGTGATCATCACTAGGAGTGTAGTTGAGGTAGTATTTGGGGTATTATGGACAGATTTTTCTCCTTTAGAAGGAATTATCTCACTACAATAGAGGCTGTGTAAAGGAATTTCATGAGAATAATCCCTGGGCTGATGGTAAAAGAGGAGTGAGTGAAGGTTAATCTGTAGCACAGTCAGAGAATAAGAGGTCATTGCATTGAAACTTGATGGTGATGGACAATCACTCGTTATGTTCTATACAGTCACCGAGAAGGTGATAAATTCCATGATTTGTATTTTTATTTTTAATCGGGATGCATGATTCTTGATATTTAAGTGCCTCTCGGATAAAATCTTCAGTCAAATCCTGCCTTGATATCAGGGTCAATCCCTCTTACCTAAACAGGTCAATTAAACACTTTTGTTAATGTTAATATGTGATGGTGTCTGTGTGGAGAGTATTTTCTTCTCATAGAGGGTAGTGAATGTCAGGAATTCTCAGGTGTAGAAAGTTAGGGGGGGCGATATTACTCCAAGAGGAGGTAGATGGATTTTTGACCTGTCAGAGAGCTGAGGGGTGTGAAGAATTGCGCATTAAAGAAGAGTTAATGCCAACAGTCGGTCAGCCATGATGGCATACAATGTTGTGAGCATCCAATTTACTACTCCTGTTTTTATGTTCTCATATTCTGTCTTTGGAAAGTTAATGGTTTTAATTTTCCTGGAAGTGTTGTTATTGAATGTTGAGGACAGTGAGAGAAAAGCATTTATTGAGCCATCTCTGGGATAGGTTTGGGCCCGATATTCACATGAATCTGGGTCTACAACATGACCAACATACGAAACACCACTTGCAGATAGGAGACACTCTTTAAAGAGGTGGGAGACCACTTTCATACACCGTTTGGATTTCCCATCGCATTTTCCAACCCACAGCAAACCACACAGTGTTGAGGGACTGAATGATATGCTGTAATACTTCGGACCAGGTATTTGCAGCAAGTGTTCCCCATTTGTTCCTATGCAAGTGGTTTTAAGGACTGAATGGAAGATAGGAACAGAGAACGGAGGAGCAGGAGTGGCTCATTAGACACTTTGTCATTGCTCGACCAGACAATAAGATCATGGCTGATCTGATTGTGGTCTGCGCAGCACTTTTCAGTCTGTCCACAATTTTCCTCCATTCACACGTCTGTCAAATGTTGTAAAACACAACTTTGAATAAATGCAGGCACCCAGGCACAATACTAGGAAACTGCACAAAGTAAAAGTACACAGGCAGCACAATTCTGGAAGGAAACAGGCAATTATCTATCAGTCTTGTTCCCATCCAATTAATTCTGCTGCAGTTTATCATTTTAGATTTGTTCATGGAATGTTGTTGATAGGCCAACATTTATGGACCATGTCTAATTACGCTGGAAGTGGTGGTGTTAAGCTGCCACCTTGAGCTGAAACTTCTGGGGAAGAGAATTCCCATTTGAATAACCCGTGCGAATTTCTCATTTCTGCTCCGGCAAATGTTGGAGGGTCGCTGTGTCCTTTTGCAGCCCCACTTCTCCACTGGTTACAACAGGTTTGAAGTGTAATCTAGCCCAGTCTCTCGAAAAATGTGAGCCACAGAGTCACACACGTACAGACACATACACTCTTCAATTATGGCTGACAAGTTTCTCAAAACCATTCTCCTTCCTTCTCCCTGTAACCCTTGATCCCTTTGATACTCAAGAAGCTAACTCCCTCTATCTTAATTATACACAATGACCTGACCTCCACTGCCTTCTGTGAAAATGAATTCCATAGATTCTCCATTCTCTGACTGAAGACGTTTCTCCTTACCTCCATTCTTAAAGGATTTCCCTTTACTCTAAGGCTATATCCTTGGGTCCTAGAGTCTCCTACCAATGGAAGTCTTCCCACCATCCGCACTGTCCAGACCATTTAGTATGCTGTATCAAAAACAGACCCAGAGTCCACAAACGTTCTCATATGTTAAGCTTTTCATTCCTGAGACCATTCCCATGTACCTCCTGTGAACCCATTCCAAGGTCAGCACATCCTTCCTGAGTTGTGGGGATAAAAACAGCGCACAATACTCAAAATATGGTCTGACAAGAGCCTTATAGACCCTCAGATGTACATCCCTGCTTTTATATTCAAATCCTTTCCGAATAAATTCCATCACTGCATTTGCCTTCCTAATTACTGACTCAATCTGCAAATTTACATTGAGAGAATCCTGCATTCCATGCAGTTGAAAATTCTTCATCGGGTCTATCTGACCCCAGATTGTCTCTCAAAATTCAAAGTGGGAATATCTTCAGCATGTACTAAATGCAGAATGACTACAGGCACTCTTACTCATTGCTTGTGGACCTGCTGCAGGCTTCAGGTCTGCTGGAGCAATGTGGTATGTGTGATCGAGTGAGTCTTGGGGACTGAATTGGAGGTGGACCTGGCTTCTCTTTTCTTTGGCCTGTCCAGGGTACTTTACACAGATGCACATGGGGAAAAAAATCCTTATTTTTTGTTCTAGGAAAATTATTCTGTTTTGTTAGATGTCTGAAAACTCCGGGTCTGTTGGATCGTTTTAAGCTCTTTATGCACCAGTATGGTACACCAAAAAACAGAGATTTACATAAAACATGGCAGCCCTTTTTAGATTACCGCGATACAGGCTTATCTGCCACTCTAAGAAGGGCTTTTATATTTCCATGACGATATTGTCTAATGAATCAACATTCAGAGAGGAAGAACTATGAACATAAAAATGTGCATCAGTTAATGCTTGTTGATGAACGAAAGCTAGCGTTTTGTTATGCTGAGCTGTATTATTTATTCATTATTTATTGTTTATTTTTGTTTTTCTTTTGTCTGTGTAGTGTTTTCAACTTGTTTTGTATATACATGCAATTGGATGTATTTTTGTTCAGTTATTTGAGTTATCTTGTTATTGGTTTATTATAATAATAAAAATCTCTTTTTCAATAAAAATATATATATATTGTAATGAAAATGCTAACATTGATGGAATAGAGTCCCAAAAACTGTCATTAGAGAGACCACTCATGGTGGTTTATATTGAGGGTCACCACACCTGGGGTTATGGGGTGAGGTTGAGAGAGTGTCCCCTTCATGGTAACCTCTGTCAGTGTGAGGAACTGAACCTGCGCTGTTGGCCTTCCTCTGCATCACAAACGTGCCGTCCAGCCAACTGACTGGGAGACAGTGTAAATGTTACAGACAGAAACAGTCACAGACAAAGGGTAAGAGAAACATTCATAACAAGGAAAGTGGTACAATTCAGATAACAGTCAAGATAACACCTGAGGGTAAAACCGTTCTCTGTTTGCAATTGTATTTTATAACAAGATGTGTTCAGAAGCTGTCTTTGGTATAATGTCATTAAGGTGAGTCAAGTAAAATAACCAGAATTACTAAGTGTGATTGGATATCTATAACCATAAAATAATTGTACATTTTTGTTTGGTCTGTGTAATACATGCTGACCGTTGCATAAAAGTATAAAGATGGTGGAAGATATTGTTAGGAGTGTCCGTTCCCGTGGGAAATGCCCTCAAACAGGCGCTTGAAAAAATCCGGGGTAAAGATGCCTGAGTGCAATCTGGTCAGTGACAGGAACCCAGGGTGTTGAATGAGTGAAAGTTCCTGCAACATGTAGTTGAGAAAACCATCCGATTAGCGGGGACCTTATTAATTGCCAGAGCACGTTTGAAGAGCTGAATGGCTTCAGCATGGTTTGAATTGTGTGTTAATTGAAAAACGTACATCTCTACTCCTTCCTCTTATGTGTTACACACTGGGACCCTGCCATTTTCCAGAAACTGGAAATTATTCGGAACATTATCTGGGGCATTTCATAATTGGCATTCTTCAGAATATTCTATAACTGTGTGTGTGCGTGGTGGTGGGGGTTGGGGGGGGGGGGGGGGGTTTGCAAATGCGAAAGATAGAGATAGAGAGAGAAAATGAAGGTGCTGCATGTGGTAGTGAGAGTGGGGGATCATGAGCCTTGTTCAGGGATCGGTGCCATAACAGATATACAGTATATGTGAGGAAGCAGAGAGAATAAAGTGACCCTTATCCTAACAGAGCGGGGAAGGTTATTGATGCTTGTCCTGTATTGCTGGATATTTCTTCAGACCGCAGATACTGCACTGAGCTGGGTGGTGAGCTCAGACCATGTTCGGTGGGTCTGGTGATGTGGCTCCCTCTGGGAAGAGAATGGTCCCCCTCTGAACTAGTCCATCCACTATATCCACCATGGTGTAATTGCCCCTTATCTGCCATTCTGCCATTTCCCTGCCCTTGCTCTGTACCCATCTCATCATTTCCTATCTGTGTATTTGTTCTTTACAATTTTGTTATTGTACCCACCTCAAACACTTCCACTGGCAGCTCAGTCCATATGCGTACCACGCTCTGTGTAAAAAAGTTGACCCTCAGGTTCATTTTATTTGTTTTCCTTTCCCAACATTAACGGATATTCACTAATATTTGATCCCCGAACCTTGCAAAAAGATTTTGAAGTATTCACCCCATGCACGCCTCTCATGACTTGATAAAATGTACACGTCCATAAGAACCCTTTCAGTTTCTTACGCTGTAAAGAGATAAGTTCTAACATGTCCAACGTCTCCCTATAACTCAGACCCTTTAGCTCAGGAAACATCTTTGTAAATTTGTTCTGCGTTCTTTCTAGTTCAATAATATCCTTTCTGGAGCAAGCTGAACAAAACTGAACACAATACTCCAACTGCAGCCTTACCAATATCCTGTACAACTGCAACATAACGTCCCAACTTCGATACTCAATTTCCTGATGAAGGGCAAACGTGCACCTGATATCCAACGTCCTTTTATTCCAGTACACTCCTTAAGACCCTCTCATTCATCATTAAACTCCTACCTGGATTTGACTTTCCAAAACGCAAGACATCACACTTATCTATATTAAACTGCATTTGCTATTTCTCAGCCCACTTCCCAAGCTGATCAACGTACTACTGCGATTTCTGATAACATTTTAATGTTCCTCACTGGAAACGATGGCTCCTATTTTAGTGCCATCTGCCAACTTACTAACCTTGCGTTGTGCACTCTCATCCAGATCATTGATATAGATAACAAACAGCAATGGGCCCAGCACCGACCCCTGAAGCACTCCACTAGTCACAGGTCTCCAGTCCGACAAGTATAGGCCAGTGAGTCTCACTGTTGTGGGCAAAGTCTTAGAGAAAATTGTAAGGGATAGGATTTATGAACATCTGGATAGGAAAAATGTGATCAAGGGTAGTCAGCATGGTTTTGTGAATGGCAGGTCGTGCCTCACAAACCTTATTTAATTCTTCGAGAAAATGACTAAGGAGGTGGACGAGGGGAAAGCGGTAGATGTGGTGTGTATGGATTTTAGTAAGGCGTTTGATAAGGTTCCCCATGGTAGGCTACTGCAAAAAATAAGGAGATATGGCATTGAGGGTGAGTTGGAGGTTTGGATTCTGTATTGGCTGGCTGGAAGAAGACAGAGTGTAGTAGTTGATGGTAAAGGTTCTTCTTGGAGTGCAGTTACTAGCGGTGTTCCGCAAGGATCTGTTTGGGACCATTGCTGTTTGTCATTTTTATAAATGACCTGGAGGAGGGGCTAGAAGGTTGGGTGAGCAAGTTTGCGGATGATACGAATGTCGGTGGAGATGTTGACAGTGAGGAAGAATGTGTCAGGTTACAGCGGGATATAGATAAGCTGCAGAGCTAGGCAGAAAGGTGGCAAATGGTGTTCAATGTAGCTAAGTGTGAGGTGATTCACTTTGGTGTGAGTAACAAAAAGATGGAGTACTGGGCTAATGGTCGGATACTTGGTAGTGTGGATGAGCAGAGAGATCTTGGTGCCCATGTACAAAGATCTCTGAAAGTTACCACCCAGGTAAATAGTGCGGTGAAGAAGGCATATGGTGTACTGGCTTTTATTGGTAGAGGAATTGAGTTCCGCAGTCCTGAGGTCATGTTGCAGTTGGATAAGACTCTGGTGCGGCTGCATCTGGAGTATTTAATGCAGTCTTGGTCGCCATACTATAGGAAGGATGTGGAGGCACTGGAACGGGTGCAGAGGAGGTTTACCAGGATGTTGCCTGGTATGGTAGGAAGATCGTATGCGGAAAGTCTGAGGCACTTGGGGCTGTTTTCATTGGAGAAAAGAGGGTTTAGGGGTGACTTGATAGAGGTGTACAAGATGATTAGGGGTTTAGATAGGGTTGACCATGAGAACCTTTTCCACGTATGGAGTCAGCTATTACGAGGGGGTATAGCTTTAAAATGAGGGGTGGTATGTATAGGACAGATATTAGGGGTAGATTCTTTACTCAGCGAGTTGTGACTTCTTGGAATTCCCAGCCAGTAGCAGTGGTGGGCTCTCCCTCTTTATGGGCATTTAAACGGGCATTGGATAGGCATATGGAGGATAGTGGGCGAGTGTAGGTTAGGTGGGCTTGGATCGGCGCAATATCGAGGGCCAAAGGGCCTGTACTGCGCTGTATTCTTCTATGTTCTATGTTCTTTTAGTATACCTCTATCATAGTCATTTGTTTCTTAATGTCAAGCCAATTGTGTCGCCAATTTGCCAGTTCACCTTGTATTCCATGCGATCTAACCTTCTCGAGTGGCCTATGTGGAACCTTATCAAAAGCCTTAATAAAATCTATATAGAATATGTCCATCACCATGCCCTCGTCAACCTTCCTGGTCACTTCATCAAAAATCTCTAACAAAATTTGTAAGGCATGATCCGCCACGCACAAAGCAATGCTGACTGCTCCAAGTCAAACTCTGTCTTTCCAAATGCATGCACATCTTATCTCTCAGAACCTTCTGAAATGGTTTAGCGAATACAGGTATGAAGCTTACGGGTCTATATTTCCCAGGGTTTTCTATGCAGCCATTCTTGAATAAGGGCACATCATTTGCTGCAGCCCAGTCTTCTGGAACCTTGGCCCCTAAACTTTTGCTCTCGCCTCTTACAGTGCTCTTAGATATATCTGGTCAGGACCAAGAGATTTGTCTGACTTTGTGCATTTTAATATGTCCAATAGCACCTCTACTGTGATGTGGGCACTAGCAAGATATGACAACCAACTTCCCAAAGGTCACAGGTATTCATGTCTTTCTTCATGGTAAACACAGAGGGGAAATTGAGGACTTCACCAATCTCTTGCATTTTTACACATGCATGCATATTTTGGATTTAAGACATCCTATTCTCTCTAGTTGTTCTTTTTCTTTACTCCATAGAATTTGGATTCACCCTAATCTTCTCAGCCAAGTTTATCTCATACCCCCTTTCCACCTTGCTGATGACCTTCTTCAGTAAACTCCTCTATCCTCTGTGTACCTCCAAAATTGCCTTGATCCGAACTGCATGAAAATGAGCCACGCCTCCTTTTTTCTGGTCAGACCCTCAATATCTCTTGTCATTCAGGGTCCTCTCTACCAACCTCACTTTAACTTCACCCTCACAGGAAAATAGAAACCTTGAACTCGAGCTATCTCACTTTTAAAGCCCTCCCTCTTGCCCGAGATCCTTTTACCTCGAACCAAACTCCTCCGATCATCTCCTGCAATCCCCTGTTCAATTACAGCAAAATTCGTCTTGCCCCAATTTAGAACTTGAATCCGTGGAACAATTTTGTCCCTCCCATAACTATTTTAAAATTAAAACAACTCTAGTCACTTTTCCCAAAATGCTTCCCCACTTTACCTCCCCCACTTATCCTGCCCTATTTCCCAACAGTAGGTCGAGTCTGCTCCTTCCCGAGTAGGACCCGCTATATAGCTAGTGGAAACCTTCCTGGACATACTTAACAAATTACGTTCGATCTAAGTTCTTAAACATCTGGAAGTCCCAGTCTATGTTAGGAAAATTAAAGTCACCTATTATAACAACCCTAATGTTTCTGCAAGTCTCCCCAGTCTCCATGCATATTTGTTCCTCTAATTTCCATTGTTGATTTGGAGGCTTATAGTGCAACCACTATAATATTACCATCCCCTCTAACTTCTTCGCACCATTCACGAAAGCTCACTGGATATTATCTCAGTTATTTCATCTTTAAATACTGGTGTGATAATCGCCTTAGTCAGAACTATTGGTATTTAAACTGTTTCCACTTACATCTCTCACTCGCAGTGATTTTCACATCCACGACACATCTTGTCAAGGCACAGTGGAGATATGGAGCTGTAAATGGATTGTAGGTCAAATCCTGTCAATTCCAGCATTGGCTGCAGGTTTCCCCACACTGGGCCGTGATCTAACACAATGTTACCGAACAATGCAACAGCCTGGGTTTATATAAGAACGAATCAGTGCGGTCTGCACAGTTCGCCACACTGGACATTTAGCCCAGAATTATAGATCCAGCATTAGTTTGGCACAGAGTTCCATTCTGGATATTGCTTGGCTGCATTCAGCAGTACGATAGCTGGATCTACACAGGGCTCCGTCCTGAACATATCATGGATGGGCTGGTTATGTGAGTTGGATTGCGAATGTGAGAGCACTAAACATCTGGCAATACCTTTATTTTATGTTTTCATTCTTGTTATTGGACCCTTCAAATCCTGACTCATCAGATTAGACCCGACCCTCTGGATGAGTGATGGTGACTGTTGTTGCAGCATCTGAGTCTGCAACATGACCAACAAATGGAGCAGAGGCTGCAGAGAGGACAGTCTCCGTAAAATGGAATGAGGTAATCACCATCAGATCAGCCGTAGTCTGAGTGAATGGTGGGGCAGGAATGAATGGACCACTAATGCAACGTATTCATCTATTTCTGTTTCTTCCAAGCAAACTCCCCTTCTCTCCCATTGTCCCATACTGGTGGGCAGTGAGTCACCTCCGCCTGTTCCTGCGTAACAGGATCCTCGGCCCTCACTAGCTTCTTGCTTTCCCTGTGCCCCAGTTTCGGGCAATTGAGTGACTGCCTCCTAATCTAAAGTTTTGTGAAAATACATGTCCTCCTCCTGTTCCACAGTAACAGGCTCCAATATCTCTGAGCTCCCCTGCTGCTCCTGTGGAATGGAATGAGGGATTGAATGGCCTCTTCACATTCTTTACGGCTCTTCTTGACGAAAAACCTTTCTCCTCTTTCTGTAAAACACCATCAAAATCTGAATGAAGTATTTTTGTTTTTGACTCTCAGTAATTGAGCAAAGAAGCCGCCTGGCAGAATTCAGAAGCTGAATAGCCTCTTCCTGATCCCATGTTAAACACTCAAAATTCAATAGACTCTCAGAGATGTACATCATGGAAAAGATCCTTCGGTCTGCTCATCCACACCGACCACATATCCTGAATTAATCTCGTCCCCCTTGCCAGCAGTTGGCCATCTCCCACTAAACACTTCCCATGCATGTATCCATCCAAATGCCTTTTTGAATGGTGTAACTGTACCTGCCTCCACCACCTCTTTTGGCTCTTCAATCCATGCACACAGCAGTCTCTGTGTGAAAATGTTACCCCTCATGACCCTTTTAAAATCTTTCTCCTCTCACCTGAAACCTTTGTCTTCTAATTTTGGATTCGCCTATCCTGGGGAAAAGACATTGAATGTTTACCTTATCTATGCCCCTCATGATTTTATGAACCTCGTTAAGGCCCCCCCTCAGCCTCAACAATTGAAAATAGTCCCAGCCTAGTCAAACCCTCCCTGTAACGTTCACACTCCAACGTCTGTAACATTCTTTTAAATCTCATCTGTACCCTTTCAAGTTTGACAACATCTTTCCGACAGCAGGGAAACCAGAACTAAAGACAATATTACAAAAGTGGGCAAACCAATGTCCAGTACAGATGCAACATGTCATGCTAATGTATCGACTCAAAGCACGGACCATTAAAGTGAAGATCACCAAGTTCCTTCTTCACTGCGCTGTTTACCTGTGACGGCATTTTCAAGGAACTGTGAACCCGCACCACAAGGTGCCTCACAGGGCAGCGATCTGGATTTAATTCCATCCTTGAATGACTAGCTGTGTGGAGTTTGTACATTCTCCCTGTGTCTGTGTGAGTTTCCTCCGTGTGGTATGTTTTGCTCCGACAGTATAACGATATACAGGTAAGGCCATCCTAAATTGCGCATAGTACCCAGGGATGTGTAGTCGAGGTGGATTGTCCATGGAAAATGCAGGCACAGAGGGATAGAGTGGGGGTGGTCCAGTAGAATACTGTATAGAGCGTCGGTGTGGCCTCGATGGGTCGAATAGCCTGTTTCCTAACTGTAGGGATTCAATAATTTCTATGGAGTTATCTTTGATTGGCAACTTTCGACAGGACCCTACCTACAAGTGTTGCCCTGATTTTGCTTGCCAAAATGCAACACCTCACATTTATCTAAAATAAACTCCATCTGCCACTCCTCAGCTCACCTAATCAACGTCCCATGATAGTCTGAGAGATAATTCTTCACTGTCGACTTCACCAACAATTTTTTTTATTATCTACAAACTTACTGACCATTCTTCACAAACCCAAGTGCAAATGATTTGTAGAAGTAACAAAAGGCAGTGGAACCACTCTTGATCTTAGGGGCACGCCACTGGTCACAGGTCTCCAAGTTGAATGAACAAATGTCCACTGTCACGCCCTGTCTCCAATATTCATGAAAATGTTGGATCTAAATGAAGATCTCTCCCTGGATTCCAGGCAGTCTAACCTTGCTAAACAGTCTACCATGTAGAACATTATGGTTTTCTTACCACCGTGTCAGTGAGATGTGATCTCCAACGTGCAAAGCCCTCTTCAGTCCTTGTCTTTCCAAATGCTTATACATCCTTTTCCTCAAAATGACCTCCAACAATTTAGTCACCATTGACATCAGGCTCACCAGTCTATAGTTACCTGGTTTTTCCTTACTTTCTTAAACAATGCCACTATGTTAGCAGCCGTCCAGTCTATTGGCACCTCACCTGTGGAAATCAATGAGACAGATATATCAGCAAAATGCTGAGCAGTCTCTTTCCTAGCTTCCCACAATATTCTGGGATACAACTGATCAGGTCCCAAGGATTTGTTCACCTTTATATGTTTTAGAATGTCTAACATCTCCTTGTAATATAGATATTTTCAAGATATCAATATATATTTCTTCATTCTGTCGTTCATGTAAACTCGTCCACACTAAATACTGAGGAGAAATACTTGTTTCGTATCCCTCCCATCTCCTGTGGTTCCACACATAGGTAGCCTTACGGATCTTTAAGGTTCCCTATTCTCTACCTAGTTAATCTTTTGCTACTAAAGGCTTTGTAGGACTTCTTCAATGCCGCATTAACCCTATTTCTAAAGCCATCTCATGTCCACATTTTTCTGGCTGGAGTTCCTCATTGACTATACACTTACTGCCCTTATACTCCTCTCGGGATTCACTTGATCTCAGCTCTGTTTACCTGACATAGGCCTCCTTCCTTACATTGATCAGAGCATCAATATATCTAGCCATCCAGCACTTCCTGCACCCACCAGCCTTGTCCCACTCACTAATGGGAACACGTTGGCTCTGGACTCTACGAAACCAAGTTTTGATGGCCTTGCATTTTCCAACCATCCCTTTACCTGTGAATAGGGTATTCCAATCAGCCTTTCACAGGGCTCGCCTAGCACTTTCAAAATTGGCCTTTTAACAAAGTTATAACTTTAATTTTTACATCAGGTCTTTCCTATTCCACAACTAGTGTAAAACTAATATTTATGTGTAACAGACCTGAAAGTTAAATAACCACTTCCTGCCCCTCTGTAACATGTTTGAGAGGCTGAAAAGGCAGTACAGTAGAATGTACTGTATCCATTATTCGGTGAAGTTTTCCAATAGCTAAATTATTCTAAATTCCTCTTCATTGTGTATGGATTTTCATTAGAGTGTTTAAATATATTGAATTTTAACTAATGGTGAGTCGTTTGACTAGTAGCATCACATCTGGAACTCCCACTTTACATCTACCTTTAAAATAAGGAAATGTTGGCATTCGAGCTACCTTCTTAAAATAATTTGAGTCAGTCTGGTTAGTCTATAGCAAACTAGGGACTCTTGGCTGGTCCTAAATCGATAACACCAAATTGGGTTTAGAATTTCAATCCCTACTGTGTGCAAACAGGCCATTTGACCCAACAAATCCACACCAACCTCCGAGGAGTAACCTACCCAGACCCAATCCTCTACCCTATTATTACACATTTACCCCGACAAAGGCTCCTAACCCACACATCTCTGAAAACTACAAACAATTTAGCATGGCCAATTCACCCGACATGCACATCTTTAGATTGTGGGAGGAAACCAGAGCATCCAGAAAATGCTCATGCAGACACTGGAGATTATTCACCGGAAGACTATTGGGTTCAAAGGTCGCGTATGGTAAATGTTAGTGTCTTTTGTTCCGGATGTTGCATTCAGTTGGTTTAAACAGTGTTTTGGGAATAAAGATTTTTTCAGTCACTGAGAGTTCTCTGGGTGTGAAAGAAGTGAAGTTGGGGGTTTTACAAACGGTAATGAAGGCAACACTGTAGGAATTGGCAGACAAACTGGAGTTGGGGTTACGTTTGTGAGAAAATGAGTGATAAGTACAGCTATCGCTCGGCAATTAAATTTGGTGGAAACGCCATCAGACTCTTTGGAAATGGCTAGAATTCAATTTCAAATGAGGTACTTTGAACATGAGAAGGAATTGAAACAGTTTGAATTATGATGAAAAGTAGAAATAAAAGAAAAGGAAATAAAGAAGAAAGAGAGAAGAAAACTGGGGAGTTTCAACTTCAAAAGTTAGCAGTTAGAGAGGAAAGTTGACATAGAAGGCGGAGATGAAGGAAGACGGTAGGCAGGATGAGGACAATAGTGAGGTTGAGCAACTCTATAGTCGCCAATGGCCTGATGCGGTTCTGTTTAAATACACCCAGGCATTATCTAAATTTGATGAGAAGGATGGAGAGGTATTTTGAACTTCATTTGAGAAAGTGGCTAAACAAATGCAATGGCCAGTGGCCACGTGGATTTAGTTGATCCAAACGAAGCTGGTGGGTATTTGCATCCCTATCGGAGGAGGTATCTGGTCAGTATGAGGTGGTGAAAAAGCCATCTGAAGTGCATATGATCTCGTGCCAGTAACTGACAGAGATCATTTCAGGAATCTAAAAAAAGGGGCCCTGGTTAAATGCACATTTGGTTTGAAAGGATCAAACAAAGTCATTTTGAAAGGTGGGTAAGGATATTAAAAACAGAGGAAACCTATGACACTCTTAGAGAGATTTTTATTTTGGAGAAATCCAACAATTCACTTCCTGCAGTTGTGAGAATTCGTGTGGAAGATTAGATAATTAAAACAGCAGGATTAGAAGATGAAATGGCTGATGATGATGATTGGGTTCACAAATCAAAGTTTGGTTTCTGTGAGAGATTGAGAAGAATGTGCGAGATTTTCTTAAAACACATACCTGTAAAAGTAAGGATTATTGGCAAAGGCCAGGAGTAGCAGGTAAAGAGGTTTCAGCATTTAGAGGAACAGAAGGATGTAATTCTTTTATGCTGAGACATGAGGAGCTATGTCATTCAGAAGGACTATTGGAGAGATGAGAAGTGCTCCATTATGTAATGTGTGGTTGGAGTGTCCGGTGGAAACATCAACAGATTTATTCCACAATGGGGAAGGAGGCCTTGAACTTGGTGTTGGTGTTGCAACATTTCAGCATTTAAATATCGAATAACATACATGAGCAAAATCCTTTTCACTGATCGTGATCCCTTAAAGTTTTTGGAGAAGTTTAGGGAGAAAAATACCAGTCTGTTTCGATTGAGCTTATTATTGCTGCCATTCAGTTTGAAATTATACAGGTGACATGGCGAGAAAACCGAAGGTTTGACACGTTGTGGAGACTTGGATGAGGAAAGACAAAGGTATTTTTTGGCAGGAGTAAAATGACTGAAATCTAAAATAGTTGTAAGCATTTTTTTATGCTCACCGTCAATGTAAAGTATATGCATTTCAGTCTGCTAATAGAGGAAGATTAGGAGGTCTAAAATGAATCCATCTTTGTATATTGCTGTATTATTTTATTAAAGATGGAGTTGTGAGGATACTATCACTTTAATAAGATTATTTTCTCTTGGGTTTTTTGAAGAGAGGTTTTAAAGGCAGAGGTGCAGAACTGCTATCTGAAAACAGTCCAAGTAAATAACTGAGAAAGTCTTTAGGTTTTATTAAAACGGTGGCAATAATGGAAGGGCAGTGGGCAGCTCTCCCAGATCGGTTTTCCGTGTTTTGCTTTTAGCTGCAGCATTCAGAAGCTGCTGGGGATCCCAGAAGAGTTGGAAGCTTCAATACATGATTCCCAAATGAACAACAAATGGAGCAGAGGCTACAGAGAGGGGAAGCTTGGAAAGCACGGAGTGAGTGTGTGTGGGGAAAGGGATCTGCTGTATCCACATCGGGTTTTCCAGGAACAGCTTCCCAAGCTTCACTTTACACAGGAGCAGAGTGTGAGGGACCCTGACTGAAAAAAGAGCTGTTTCAACAGCGGTGTCACCTCCTTTAACACGACCTGCAGCTTCATACCAGGGGGAGGATGGTGCTGCCAGGGGCTGTTAGGGTCACAGTTTCATTCAGATTCTATGATCCAGAACTTTCCAGGCAGGACTAGGTGACATATACATCATCTCCCAGTGTCTCAACATCAATGTCACCATTTGGTGATGGAGGATATATATGATGGATGAGGTAAATACATTGTTTCTCCCACAGCAGGGTACTGTCGTGCGTATCCAGTATAGTGGGATTCCCGATGGTGGACATGGCATCTGCAGAGTCCCCATGACAATGGGGAGTGGTAGAGGAACTGAAAGAGCTCTCTCCCTATTAATATTGTAGCGTCCCCATGCATAATACATCATGTTGGTGAATACCCACTGTCCTGGCAGCAGTCAAGGCCTTTTCATTCAGAAGCAGTCAGCCATTCCCATCGTCAGAAAGAAATTAATATATATTGGAAAAAGGCTGTCCCCTTGATACACATTTCAAAACACTATCCCCACCACCAATCAACCACATCAAAGTATTCCATGTGTACGGAGAGCAATGTGGGCACTTGGAGAGTCAAGCAGCAGATGATCAGGGATGGAGCAAAATCTCCCATGTCAGAACGATTCTGAGTGAACCCCCGAGTACGCAGTATCATGAAGTGCTGTAATCCCTCTCCATTTCAGTAACATACTGCCTTCCATTATTTCTGGAAATGGAATGACAGGTTATATCATGTTAAATTCCACCTGCCAAACTATTATCTATTGTCTTTCCCTCTCTGAATCTATTTGCAGACTCTCCAACCTCTCTTGATAAAGTAATCTCCTGCTTACGACAGCGACATCACCAAACTCAGAATCTGTATATCTGTTCCATCCTCCTGATCATTAATGTAGACTCTAAATAGTTGAGAACCCAGCGGTGGTCCCGGTGTGACCCTACCATAACGTTCTCTCTATCTGATTTATCCTGAGTGCCTGCTTCCTGTATGATACACAGGCTTCCACAATTCCTGTGCAACACAGTCGAAGGGTCGAATAAGAACAAGGAGCATCTGTGAGGAATCTAACTCCTCGATGAGGCTGATGACAACGGGGCCTCTGTTCCACTTTCCTGCTATCTCTCCATCATAAAACTCTAGTCTCTTGTTGTAGATTGCGCCACATGAAAAAGTCCACTCCACATCGAAACTTCCAATTACATTTAACATTGTACAGACTCAATGAGTTCTGCTTTCATTCTTGTATACTCGAGAGTATAGGCCTACACTGCTCAATTTCTCTTCATAAGACAAACACTTCAAATTTGGAATCAATCAAATGAAGCTCTTAGAACATAGAACATAGAACAATACAGCACAGAACAGGCCCTTTGGCCCACGATGTTGTGCCGAACGTCTAACCTAGATTAAGCACCCATCCATTTACCTATCCAAATGCCGCTTAAAGGTCGCCAATGATTCTGACTCTACCACTCCCACGGGCAGCGCATTCCATGCCCCCACCACTCTCTGCGTAAAGAACCCACTCCTGACATCTCCCCTATACCTTCCACCCTTCACCTTAAATTTATGTCCCCTTGTAACACTCTGTTGTACGCGGGAAAAAGTTCCTGACTGTCTACTCTATCTATTCCTCTGATCATCTTATAAACCTCTATCAAGTCACCCCTCAACCTTCGCCGTTCCAACGAGAAAAGGCCGAGAACTCTCAACCTATCCTCGTATGACCTACTCTCCATTCCAGGCACCATCCTGGTAAATCTTCTGTGCACCCTCTCCAAAGCTTCCACATCTTTCCTAAAGTGAGGCGACCAGAACTGCACACAGTACTCCAACTGTGGACTAACCAAAGTCCTGTACAGCTG
This sequence comes from Chiloscyllium punctatum, assembly GCF_047496795.1. Classification (NCBI taxonomy): domain Eukaryota; kingdom Metazoa; phylum Chordata; class Chondrichthyes; order Orectolobiformes; family Hemiscylliidae; genus Chiloscyllium; species Chiloscyllium punctatum. The sequence goes on from NC_092767.1 coordinate 23,093,111, forward strand.
CAACATCACTTCACGACTCTTGAATTCAATCCCTCTGCTAATGAACGATAATACTCCATGGCCTTCTTACAAACTCTATCCACCTGAGTGGCACCCTTCAAAGATCTATGTACATAAACCCCAAGATCCCGCTGTTCCTCCACCTGACTAAGAGCCCTACCATTAACCCTGTATTCCGCATTCTTATTTGTTCTTCCAAAATGGACAACCTCACACTTGGCAGGGTTGAACTCCATCTGCCACTCCTCAGCCCAGCTCTGCATCATATCTAAGTCCCTCTGCAGCCGACAACAGCCCTCCTCACTGTCCACAACTCCACCTATCTTCGTATCATCTGCAAATTTACTGACCCACCCTTCGACTCCCTCATCTAAGTCATTAATAAAAATTACAAACAGCAGAGGACCCAGAACTGATCCCTGCGGAACTCCACTTGTAACTGGGCTCCAGGCTGAATATTTACCATCTACCACCACTCTCTGCCTTCGACCGGTTAGCCAGTTTTCTATCCAATTGGCCAAATTTCCCTCTATCCCATGCCTCCTGACTTTCCGCATAAGCCTACCATGGGGAACCTTATCAAATGCCTTACTAAAATCCATGTACACTACATCCACTGCTCTACCCTCATCCACATGTTTGGTCACCTCCTCGAAGAATTCAATAAGACTTGTAAGGCAAGACCTACCCTTCACAAATCCGTGCTGGCTGTCCCTAATCAAGCAGTGTCTTTCCAGATACTCGTAAATCCTATCCCTCAGTACCCTTTCCATACTTTGCCTACCACAGAAGTAAGACTAACTGGCCTGTAATTCCCGGGGTTATCCCTATTCCCTTTTTTGAACAGGGGCACAACATTCGCTACTCTCCAGTCCCCTGGTACCACCCCAGTTGCCAGTGAAGACGAGAAGATCATTGCCAACGGTACTGCAATTTCCTCTCTTGCTTCCTTCATAATCCTAGGATATATCCCGTCAGGCCCGGGGGACTTGTCTATCCTCAAGTTGTTCAAAATGTCCAACACATCTTCCTTCCTAACAGGTATCTCTTCTAGCTTATCAGTCCGTTTCACACTCTCCTCTTCAACAATACGGTCCCTCTCGTTCGTAAATACTGAAGAGAAGTACTTGTTCAAGACCTCTCCTATCTCTTCCGACTCAATACACCGTCTCCCACTACTGTCCTTGATCGGACCTACCCTCGTTCTCGTCATTCTCAGGTTTCTCACATACGCATAGAATGCCTTGGGGTTATCCTTGATCCTATCCGCCAAGGATTTTTCATGCCCTCTGTTAGCTCTCCTAATCCCTTTCTTCAGGTCCCTTCTGGCTATCCTGTATCCCTCCACTGCTCTGTCTGAACCCTGTTTCCTCAACCTTATGTAAGCCTCCCTCTTCCTCTTTACTAGACATCCAACCTCCCTCGTCAACCAAGGCTCCCTCACACTACCATTTCTTTCCTGCCTGATCGGTACATACATATCAAGGACACGTCGTATCTGCTCCTTGAAAAAGTTCCACATTTCCACCACATCCTTCCCTGACAGCCTATGCTCCCAACGTATGCTCCTCAAATCCTGTCTTACAGCATCGTAATTTCCCTTCCCCCAATTGTAAAATCTACCTTGTTGTGCGCACCTATCTCTCTCCATAACCAAGGTGAAAGTCACAGAATTGTGGTCACCATCACCAAAATGTTCACCCACTAACAAGCCCACCACTTGTCCTGGCTCATTACCGAGTACCAAATCCAATATGGCCTCCCCTCTGGTTGGACACTCTACATACTGCATTAGAAAAGCTTCCTGGACACACTGCACAAACACCGCCCCATCCAATCTACTTGATCTAAAGAGCTTCCAATCAATATTTGGGAAGTTGAAGTCGCCCATGACTACGACCCTGTGACTTCTGCACCTTTCCAAAATCTGTTTCCCAATCTGTTTCACCACATCTCTGCTGCTATTGGGGGGCCGATAATAAACACCCAACAAGGTGACTGCACCTTTCCTATTTCTGACTTCAGACCATACTACCTCCAGAGGCAGATCCCCCTCAAACTTCCTTTCTGCAACCGTTATGCCATTTCTAATTAGCAATGCCACCCCCCCTCCTTTTTTTTACCACACTCCCTAATCTTACTGAAACATCTGTAACCAGGAACCTCCAACAGCCATTCCTGTCCCTCATCTATCCATGTTTCCGTGATGGCCACAAAATCATAGTCCCAGGTACTGATCCAGGTACCAGAGTCCCAGGTACTCTTCTGAATTGTCTCCAATGAAATTACCTCATTCTGCAGGACACCCAAACTGTACTCCAGTTGCAGCCTCACTAACGCCTTGCATAGCTACAAAAACACTCCCTAACTTTCTACTCTATCCTTTTATGAATAAGCACTGAAATTATGCTTGCATTTCTCCTTACTTGCAGTACCCACAGGCAGGTTTTCTGTGATGTGCAAGCAGACACCCAGATCCCTCTTCACCTAAGCACTTTGAAGTTTCTCTCCATTTAGATAATAATTTATCTTTCTGTCATACTGGCCAACTTGAATAGCCCCATACTTATTCGCTTTAATTTTCATTGTCAAATGTTGGCCCATTCATCCAATCTATCCATGTTGTCTTAAAACCTCTTGCATTATCATTCCGAAGTAATTTCTCACCGATGTTAGTGTCATCTGAAAATGTGGTATCGCATTTTCTATCCCGTCAACTGAGTACAGCAATACCATGGATTGAAAATGGTTGAGGCATGAGTACTGAAATCAATGGCACCCCACAAATTGCTTTTTCCAAATGAAAATGAGACATGTATTACATCTGACTGCATTTTGTTGGTTAACCAATCCTCCATCCGAGCTAATAAATTACTCTGAAACCCATGTCGTCTGATCTTACCACTTACTCTTTGGAGAAGTGACACATCCAATGCCTTCACGAAGACCAGATATATTCCATCTTCAGGATTCCCACTGTCCACCTTGTTTGTCACATCTTTAAGTAACTCAAGCAAACACTTCAAATCTGATTTCTCCTTTGTAAAACCATGTTGACGCCGATGGATTGTGGCTTATCTTTTCAAATGTCCTCAACAATGGATTCTAATAATTGTCTTAAGTCACAATAGTTTTATCGTTACGTTTTACTCCCTAATGCATACATTTGTTATAAATACTTCCCTTTCGAAAACCTTCACGTTTTCTTTGAATTCCTGTTTAATGGGCAAAAGGTTTTAAGAGATCCTCTCCAATTGCTGTATAAGCTAGCACCTACATTGCAGGAACCATCTCTGAGCTGCTTCCAATATAACAACATCATTTCTTCATTGAAGAGAATTAATCTGTACACACTACTCCAGATGTGATCTCACCCTGTACATCAGCAGCAACACTTTACCAGCCTGCTGTCGAGTTCCCATCCAGGTTAGAGCTGTCTCAGCTCTCTGGGGGAATACAAAGCACTGTTGGAAGATCATTGTCCTTCTCCATTCCACAGTATCATGGGAGATCTGGAGAAATTAACGTTTGAGAAGATCATAAATGATGTGGCAAGATGATCTCTACCATTAATTTCCCCAGAGCCCACGTCGCTCAGATTCCACAGAATCTAGTAAGGTGGAGCACAAAAACAGCAAGGAGGAGCAAACATTGATGGGAGTTATATATCAAAGTGAAAGCTGCAATACAAATGCTGGACATGTTATAAAACAGGAAATGAGATATACACATTTGTGGGTACTTCAGTAATAATGTACTGTTTAAATTATATCTAAACTGTGTTTACCCAAGTGAATGCTAATGCTGGGAAAATGGATCTCATTACCATGTGTGAAACGGTTTACAGTAATATTATGTCGAGCACTGAGCTCGAGATCAGGTTACTTAGGAATTGGTGTTGAGTGATCAGAAGAGCTAATTGAAACTATTGCTGTCGAGGACCTTTTGGGAACAGTGACCACAATGTATTGGTTTTCTTTTATGCTGTTTGATTACATGATAGTTTTTGTTTTATTTGAAGTAACCGTTATAAATCGGAGTCATGCAAGCCCTGAAGGTGTGAGGAGAAAGTGGGGACTGCAGATGCTGGAGATCAGAGTCGAAGAGTGTGGTGCTGGAAACGCACAGTCAGGCAGCATACTGAGAGCAGGTAAATCGATGTTTCAGGCATAAGCCCTTCATCAGGAATTAAACTTATGGGCCAAGGGTTCTGAGGGATAAATGAGAAGGGGGTGAGGCAGGGGGGAGGTAGCTGGGATTGCGGTAGGTAGATGAAGGTGGGGTTGAAAGAGCTTGGTGATGAAGGGAGACAGAACGCCTCATCTGCTGCATCCATTAAACCCAATGTAGTTTTCTTTACATTGGCGAGGCAGGAGGTCAACTTGTGGATCATTTCAGAGAACATCTCTGGGACAGCCACATTGCACAACTCCATCACCTTGTGGTTGAGCACTTTAGCTCCCCTTCCCACTCTGCCAAGGACATGAAGAACTTTGGCCTGATCCATCGCCAAACGAGAACCACCAGAAGCCTGGAGGAAGAAAGCTTCCTCATCTGCCTTGAGACCCTCCAACCACAGGGTATCATAGTGGATTTCCCCATTTCCCATAATCCCACCTTATCCCACTGCAACCTTCCAAGTCAGCACCGCCGTTTTGAATGTTCCTATGTGTTCACCTTGCTTTCTATCAATCTGGGTCACCCTCCTCTCCGACTATCACTTTCAATCCCAACATCATCTACCTATTAGATGAAAGGAGGCAGCTTAGAAAAATGCCAAGTGTTGCAGTAAGCCAGTGGATTCAGAGAGATGTAGGACCCAGCAAAGGATGACCAAGAAACTGAGAAGAAAATCAGAAAGAGAAAAAGCGTGCAAACAAAAGAAAAACATGAAGACTGCTAAAAAGCGTCTATCAATGTATGAAAAAAATTTTAAAAAGTTGTCAAATGTGGAGCAGGTGATGTGCATTCAGGATAATTTTTTGCAGAGAACAGAGAGATCGCAGGGAAAAGAAACAGTTTTTTGTGTCTATCTTCATGGGAGAATGTCCAGAAATTCTTCCAGAAATACCAAGTGACCATGAGACTTGTGTAAGTAACGTCTCAGACCATTCTTATCAGTGTTGAGGTCATCATTGAAAAAAAAGCTGGATTGAGTATTTATAAATCTGACTGACTAGATGTACTTCATACAAGAATTTCAGAGGAAGTAGCAACAGACATGTTGATTGCATCGCGGATTTTCACTTTTTTTTCCGACACATTCCCGAAAGGCATTTAGCCAGTCTGGATAAGGAAAAGGTTATAAATATTATCCAACAGTTTAAGAAAGGATGGATTTGGAGAATTGCAATCTACAGACCAGTTAACCTGTCATCCGCAGTCACGTATCTCTTGGACTCAATTACAAAGAACACGCTACTAGATATTTAGAAGGTAATAACATAAATGGGGAGTGTGAGAATGTACCGATGGAAGGAAACCCAGAAGTGGCAAACATTTTTTTGGAATGGTTTGAAGATGATTCTTGTGGACATAGGCAATGAAGAACCAATGGATATGTATAGTTGGATATTCATGAGCTTTTTTAAAGAACACATACACTGGGCTCATAAGAAAAGATAAACCAAGAGGTATTAGGAAGAACATATGCAAATGGAAAAGTAAAAATTAGGTTTACATTCATCTGAATGTAATTGGAAGATAGAGGATGTCGTGCACCAGTTGCATCGAGCAATGGTGAGACTAAACTTAGACTATTGTGTATCGTTCGGAGTTCCAATCTAAGAAAGAATATACTGACTACAGAGGAACTGCAAAAGGTATTATCTAAATTAAGCCCTAAGTTGGCAAGGTTGTCTGACGGGGTAACTCAGCCTGTAATCTCAAGTTTCGAAACATGAGAGGTGATTGTAGTGAATATTAGAAACATCGAAAGTTCTGAATAACAGAGGGACATGAGGAAGTACAAGTAGGCGAGATCTGGGAGAATCCCACGATATTCTCCACGGACAAGTAGAACAGAGTAATCAGCAAACAGTCAGTGTCCATTAGAAAGCAAAGGGACAATCTGTGTGTCAAGCTGGAGAACATTGATGGATTGTAATATGAGACCTTCACATCTATTTTACTTGGGAGAAGGAGGATGCAGCTACAGAATTCAAGAAGATGGACTGGACAACTCTTGAACAGATTGATGTAAAATACGAGCAGGAATTTGAGGCTTTGTTCTGTATAGATTTGGACCAATCTCCATGTCTGAAAGAGTTGTAACACAGGCGGCTGTTGGGGTCAAGGGAGGAATGACCCTGATTGAATAGTTTAATTAAAATCTGACCACAGGGGAGGTGCCGGAGATCTGGAGAACTGCTAATATGATTACACTTCACAATTAGGGTGGGAGAGATAGACCAAGGAACGATAGATGAGTGAGTATTAGATCACTGTGAAGGAAACTACTGGATAAAATAGGGAAGGAGAAAATTGAACTCCAATCAGAGTCGCAAGGTTTGATCAGGGATAACTATCATGACTTTATCAGAAGGAAGTCACATCCAATGGATTTGATTGAATTAGTTTGAGGAGATCGATTGTTTAGTTTAGTAGGAAGGCCTTGGACAAATTTCCAGCTGGGATACTGAGAAATAATGTAAAATCTCACAATATGAATGATACCTTGGCAGTTTACAAGGAGGAGATTTCTGTTAATGGCAGCAGGCAGAGGGTGGTGAGAGAAGGCTCTTTGAGCGACTGGAGACCAGTGTCCCCTGGTGTACCACAGGAACAGTGCTGTGTCCCTTATTGTTTGTGTTATTCATAAAAAAAAGGATGTGAATGTGGAGGGGGCTAGGTGGAGAGTGGAGGAGATGTGATAAGTAAGTGTATGTTTGACATAAAGATTGACCGGTTGGTTCGCAGTGAGGAGGAAGGCCTTAAGATAGAGGAAGATGCAGATGATTGGTCAGATGGGCAGATCAATGGCAGATGGAATGTAACCCTGATAAATATGAGGTGATGCACTTTGGGAGAAGGAACCAGACAGGGGAGGACACAATGAATGGCAGCACACTGGGAAGTTCAGATTGTGCTTCTCCACACATCCCTAAATGTGACTGGAAAGGTTAATGGACGAGTTAAGAATTGGACCTTGGGTGTAGCATTTCCTAATCAGGATGTAGATTATAAGAGCAATACAGGGCTTTGGTTAGGCCAAAATGGAGTACTGTATGTAGCTCTGGGAGCCACATTCCAGGAAGGATGTGATTCACTAGGATGTTCCCTGGGATGGAGCATATCAGCTATGGAGAGAGGCTGGATAAGCTCAGGTTGTTTACTTTGGAACAGAGTAAGCTGAGGAGTCCGTGATTCAGGAGGATAAGATTATGAGGGACATGGACTGGGTGGATAGACAGTAGCTGTACCTTTTAGTCAGAGGGTCAAGAACAAATGAGCACACTTTTAAAGTGAAATGTTTGAGGTTCGGAGAGGATTTAAATATTTTTTCACCTCGAGGATGTGGGGTTCTGGGATTACTTCCTGAGAGGGGAATTATCACTGGTAACCTCACAATGATTAAAAAGTACTTGGATGAGCACTTGGAAGTGTCATAACATTCCAGGCTATGGGCCTGGTGTCGGAAAGTGGGACTAATATAGATCGTGTTGCATTTCTGTTGGCACAGAGTCTATGCTCCTGTGAGTATATGGTGTGGAAGGTCAATTATTGAGCAGTCTAAGGCAGGAATTGATGGCTTTCTGAAAAGTATATTCACAAGGGTTAAAAGAGTGAACTGTAATAGCTTGTTAAATTATGTCAATGTTAGAAATATGAGAAAACAAGTGCAGTTTCCCTATAGTTTGAAACCAGACAATGGAGAATGGGAAACAGGGAAATGGCAGAACTCTGAAGCCACTACTTCAGTTCTGTCTTCACAGAAATTTCAAACAATACAAGGAAAACCAAGTCTGGTGTGGGAAAATGATAGAGTACATAGAACATAGAACATAGTAAGTGAATGGTTTAGGAGAAATTATTGTGGCTGAAAGTATTGGTCATAGGCAACACTAACGTAGATTTATGAAATGGGAATTATGTTTGAGAAACAGAATGGGAGACAAATGAAAGAGAAGCAATGATGTAAAACATGTTGATTTTTAGAAAGATTTTGATGAAGCTCCAAGCCCAATTTGCAAAATCAAATCTGAGTGGATTGGGGGCTAATATATGGCTATGTTTCCAGAATGGGACAGCTGGCAGGAAACAGTGAATAGAAATAAACAGACTCTTCAATCAACAGCCTGACATTGCCTGTAATGTATAATTCTGTGAGTATGACTATATCGCAGACACTCCATCACCTTCCCCGGATATCTCCTGTTTCATCGGCAGGACGGACACAGCAGAAGTGGCGGTACAGTGGGATACAGTTGGAAGGGAATTTCTCTTGGAGTCCACAACAGTGACTCTGTATCCCATGAATTCTCATGGCATTAGTTTGCACATGGGAAAGAAAACCTCCTACTGATTACCATGTACCAGCCTCTCTCAACTGATGAATCAGTTCTCCTCCATGCTGACCAACACTTGGAGGAAGCACTGAGGGTATCATGGACGCAAGATCTACTCTGGGTGGGGGATTTCAATGTTCACCACCAAGAGTATCTCAGCGACAGCATTACTGATCGAGCTGGCCAGGCCCCAAAGGATATAACTGCTCGACTGGTTCTGCAGCAGGTGGGGAAAGAAACAACAAGAGGAAAATACATACTTGAACACAGCCTTACTAATCTGGCAGTTGCAGACGTATCTGTCCATGACATTGTCGGTAAGAGAGACCACCGCATAGTAATTGTGGAGACAAAATCACACCTGCACATTGAGAATAACCTCCACCATTTTGGGTGGTACTATCACGTTGCTAAACAGAGCAGATTTCGAACAGATCTCACAGCTCAAATCTGGATGTCTATAAGGTGTTGTGGGTCATCAATAGCAGCCAAGTTGTACTCCCACATAACCTCATGGCCTGGCATATCCCCCTCGCAACAATTGCCATCAATCCAGAGGATCAACATTGGTTCGGTGGAATGTGCAGGATGGCAGGAGCAGCACCAGGCATACCTGACAATGAGGTGTCAGCCTGGTGAAGCCACCAATCAGGACTACTTGTGCGCCAAACAGCATAAGTAGTAAGTGATAGATACAGCTAAGTGATCCCACAAGCAAAGGAACAGATCTAAGCTCTGCAGTTGTTCCACATCTAGCCGAGAAACGTTGGGGACAATTCAACAATTCACTGGAGAAAGAGATTCCACAAATAACCCCTTCCTCCATGATGGAAGAGCCCAGCACTTCAGTGTAAGATAAGGATGATGCATTCGCAACAATCTTCAGTCAGAAATGCTGAGTGGATGATCCATTTCAGCCTCCTACAGTGGTCCTCAGCAATTCAGTTACCAGTCATCAGCCAATTCGAGTCAGTCCACTTGATATCCAGAAACGATTGGAGATACTGGATACTCCAAAAGGTGCATAATCTGACACCATTCTGGCAATAGTACTGAAAACTTGTGCTCCATAACTTGCCACTCCCCTAGCCAAACTATTTCAATACAGTTACAACAATGGCTTTTCCTGATTATGTGGAAAATTACCCCAAGTATCTCCTGTATGTAAAAAGCAGAACAAATCCAATCCGGCCAATTACCACCCCATCAGTCTACTCTCGATCATCAGTAAAGTGGTGGAAGCTCTCAGTGCTTTTAAGCAGCAACCTGCTGAGCAATACCCTGGTCGATGACGCCCAGTTTGGGCCCCACCAGGGCCACTCAGATCCTGACCTCATTACCTTGGTTCAAACATGGACAAAATAGCTGAATTCCAGAGGTGGGGTGAGAGTGACAGCCCTTTAAATCAAGGCTGCATTCGACCCTGTGTGGTATCAAGGGGCCTTAGCAACACTGGAATCAATTTGTATCAGAGGCAAACTCCCTGCTGGTTAGAATCTTACCTGACATGTAGGAAGATGGTCATGGTTGATGAAGGTCAGCCAACTCAGCTCCAAGTCTGTCGGAGTCCCTCGAGCAGTGGCCAAAAACTTCTTCAGGGCAGCTTCATCTTTGTCCTTCCCTCCATTTTAAGGTCAGAAGTGGGGATGTTCGCCAATGATTGTACAATGTTCTGCAACATTTGTGGCTCTTCAGACACTGAAACATTCCATTTTCAAATGCAACAAGATCTTGACAGTATCCAGGCTATCAAGTGGCAAGTAATATTCAGGCCACACCACTGCCAGACCGTGACCATCACCAATAAAATACAATCTAACCTGCCCCTTGGCATTCAATGGTGTTACTATCACTGAATCCCCCAGTACCAGATTCCTGGTGGGTAATCATTGCTCAGAAACTCACTGGTCTCGCCACATGAACACAGTCACTGTAAGAGCAGGTCCGAAACTAGGAATACTGCGGCGAATAACTCACATCCTGACTTCCAAACGTCTGTCCATCATCTACAACGCATAAGTCAGAAGTGTAGTAGGAGACTCCCAATTTGCCTGGACGTGTGCAGTTCCAACAACACTCAAGAAGCTTTACACCATCCAGGACAAAGCAGCCAGTCTGACTGTCCCTTCACCCACAATGCTCCACCATCAACGCTCAGCAGCAGCAGCAGTGTTTTACTATCTACATGCTGCAATGAAATGATTCACCAAAGATCCTCAGAGACCATCTTCCCAACTCATTACCACGTCTATCTAGAAGGACAAGGGCTACAGATGAATGGGAATACCATCATCTTCAGGTTCCCCTCCAAGCCATTCATCATCCTGACTTGGAAATATATCACCGCTCCTTCCCAGTCACTGGGTCAGAATCCTGGGATTCCCTCCCTAATGGCATTGGAGGTCAACCACAGCAGGTGGACTGCAGCGTTCAACAAGGCAGCTCACCACCACCTTCTCAAGGGCAACTAGGTACGGGCAATAAATGCTGGCCCAGCCAGTGACACCCAGATTCACGAAATAAATTAATAGAAATTAACAGAGGAAGTTTGCTGAGGTGTCACAGGGATCGGTGCTTTGAGCCCAGCTGTTCACAATGCCCTTTATACATTTGGTTGCTGGAATCAGATACAATATATTCCAGCCTGCTGACAGCACTAACGGATGTGGGATTGTGAATGGGTGAGGAGGATGTAAAAAAGCACCGAGAAGACTAAGACAAGTGGAGTGAATGGGTAAATACGTGGCAGATGGAGAACAATGTGTATAGAGGTGACGGTGTGCCCTTTGGTGGAAATGATAAATTGGCAGCCTAGCATTTGGAAAGGATTGGTTGAAACATGTTGATCCACAAAGGGATGTATGCTCCTTTTTGTTATTTCCTTCTGCATAAACCTCTGAGGCCCCTGCAGCGCAGTGAGTTCTGTAAGCAGAAGTCAACACTGGGCATGGCAGTGGCACGCTCCCCAGTGTACTCAAACCCACCAAGTGGGGAGCTGCAACACTGAAAAGGATCTGCATTTCCTTGTACACCAGTCACTGAAAGGAATATTGCAGAAACAGAAAACAGTGAGGAAGATAAATGGTGTGTGGACCTTCATTTCAGGGGGATGTGAGTCCAGGAGAAAAGGTGTCCTACTGCAGCTGTACAGGGCCTTGGTGAGATATCATCTTGAATATTATGCAGTATTGTGTGCAGTTCTGGTCTCCTTACCTAATAAAGGACAAACCTGACATTGAGGGAGAGCAGTGAAGGATGACCAGACTGATCTCTGGGATGACGGGCTTGTTGTGGGAGCAGAGTTTGGGGAAACTGGGCCAGTATTTCATGGGGTTTAGGAAAATGAGTGGAGATCTCAGTGAAATATACAAAACTCTGACAGGGTGAGACAGATTGGAAGCAGGGATGACAAATCCCCTGGCTGGGACTTGTAAAGCAAGGGGCCACAGTATTAGGTACAGGCAGTCACTCTGCATTGAGATGATAATAAATGTCTGCTCTCGCTGACTGGGGAACCTGGGGAATTCGCTCGCACCTGGAAAGCGAGACACTGCTTATAAATAAGGATTTAGAGTCAGTAAAGGGATGGTGGGAGAGCACTAGTCCGGTGGGGAAATGAAGGGCCAACCATCATTATATTGAATTGGGTAGCAAACTCGATGGACCAAACGTACTACAGCACCGCCTATCTTATAACTTCCCAAGGTTACTCACCATTAACGGATATGTATATCGTGGGGGGTAAGTGCATTGAGGAGACTTTTTCTATGAACTAGAATGCGGAGGCTAAATGTGATTTCCATTCCCGCTGTTTCTGTGCAGTCTGTGGGAAAGCTCTGTCAATGTTGTCACAATCTCTCAGTTGTTAGGAAGGAGGTTTCTGCAGGGTCGACAGGACTGTGTTCCCATTCCCTTTGCCGACATTGATGCTGAGGCTGGGTGTTCTGTCCAGTTTCAGCCTTTCAGACCTCGGAGTAGTTTGATACAAATGAGTGCCCTTGCTTGGGGTTCAGAGACCATTGAAATGTTTATCACATGTCAGGGTCTTTGGAGTCACGTTTTGGCCAGCCCAGGAAATCATGGGAGATTCACTTCCTAAAAGTACTTTGGAGAAGGAAATTCTGTTTACAATCCATATTGGCTTCAAGGTCACTGTTACTGACCCCAGATTTTAGGTCTCGATATTTTATTAATTGCCTTTAACTTCCACCCGCTGCCAGATCATTAGCCTGGTCTGGATTATTAAACCAGTGACATTTCCACAACAGCACCATCTCCACATGGGGACCTATCGGAAACCACACTGAGCAGGTTATTTCTGTGCTGCTTGAAAGAGCTGTCAAAAAGAACTCCCACCAATTTGACCGTCATGATGGGACTGAGGAGGTGGTAATTGGTCAGATTGTAATTATTTCCGTTTTAGGGGTCGGGACATAGCGTTGTAATTTTCGACATTGCCAGGGAGATGTCAGAGTTGGAGCTGCAATGAAAACGCTTCTCCAGGGATACGGCTTGTTGTGCAGCACAAGTCTTCAGTCCGATTGCAGGAATGGGGTCAGGGCCCATTGTCTGTGTCGTATCTACTGTGTTCAGCAGTTTCTTCATGTCACGAGCAGCGAATCAAATTGGTTGAAGACTGACATCTGTGATTTTGTGGGCATCATGATGAGGGTGAGGTGGATCATCGACTCAACCCTTCTGGCAGAGGATGGTGCAGATAAAACATCCTTCTCTTTTACACTGATGTGCAGGTCTGTTCCATTATTTAGGATGGGAATGTTTGTGGAGCCCTCTCCTCCAGTCATTCGTTTAATCGTACATCATCATTTATGATTGAATGTGGCAGGACTGCAGGGCTTCGATCAGATCTGTTTGTCAAATCTGGTAGCTTTAACGAGTTAGCATCAGGTTAAAGTTCATGTGAATCTGATTCTGACATGTTCACCCACACTCGTCACTGAGCCATAGATGGTGTTGATGGTAAAAAGTTTCCCTGGTAAAAAGTTACAGGTTGTGGTTGAATGCAGGTCTGCTTCTCTTGCTGCTGTGGTCTACAGCACGACATGAATATGCAGTTTCGAGCTGCAATATCTGCAATGCAATTCTGCTGTCTGTTCCCGAATTCTCACTGAGACTCATTCACCCATCAGCCCTGCACTCAGTGACCTATCCTGGTTTCTGATGTGGAAATACTTCCATTTTCATACTCTCATCCTGCTGAGGGTCTCTCTTCCCGGGTCTTGCTTCCAACCTGACACATTCCGTAAAAGCATTTAACTGATCTTAATGCAAATGTTTAATTCACCTGAATCTTTTTCCTTGAGAAATACGATCTTCTGTGTTAAAAGTCAATGTGTTTCCCCTGTTTCTTTCCCTGATCATGATTAAGAGCTCTGTAGTGTCAGTGATGCCAGCATAATGTAGTTTCAGAGCCAATGAATTCTCTAGATTCACAATCATCTTCACCACATTGTATATTTTCTCTTTTGGTTTGATGCCTTATCACTCATGGCTGCCTTGTTCTCCCCTGAGTATGTTTCAAGTTCTTGGGGTTGCATTTCTGGTATTATCTTCAGAATTATCCCCAGAACCTCCTCCCATTGCTGCTCCATGGTCTTTCCTGCTCAGCTCTGGCTTCCAATTAACTCTGGCTAGCAACGCCCGCATGTCTTTGTAGTTACATAGTTTAATTATAACCACATTACATCTTCAAGAGAGCGTTAAATATAAACTGAAAGAAGGAGTTTTCGGAGATGGGACACGAAGAATAATTGGTGAATTTCTCAACTAGATACAAAGGGAGAACGAGAGAGAGGATATAGATATGGAGATGTGGAAAATGAGGCAACCACATTATCGAAAGAAGTAGATGAACATCCCCCAATGTTTTGGCAATGCCTGTGTGCTGTGGTCCTTTGTACAGTGCATGTACAACAGAGTAATATGTTCAAATGCAGAGTGTGATGCCAGAATATTTATCTCCGATTATATGGCAGACACTAGGTTTGGAAAGAACTCAGCAGGCCAACATATTGAAGTCCCGATAGAAAGGGGATTAACTGAAATAGGTTGGGACACCAGAATCAAGAATTTGGAGCACGGATCCTGGTGAGAATGAGCGATTAGAGTTGGGAATCCCAGAAAACGAGGGAACGGTGAGAGGATCAAAACATGTTTTAATGTTTTATCAATTTTATACATCATATGCATCATTTTTCGTTAACTGTGTCTCTGTTGTTCATTTACAATGTGTTGCGCACATATGAAAAATGTGACTTACCTGCACACACGCATTGATTGAACATTGTGTATAAACTCACTTTTCCACCATTGAAACTGTCCTGTTGTCGTGTTACGAGGATACATGAACACCAACTAGCCACCAAAAGACATGACGCACTATCACTATGTTCCATACATGCAGACAAAGAACGGCACCACTTTGACTGGGACAAAGCACACACACATACGAAGACACGCAAGGACCTTCTTAGAGGAATGGTATTCTAATCAGAAGTCCATCAATAAACGCATCAATTTAGATCCTGTCTACATTCTCTTGTTAAAATAACCGGAAGTGACATCACCCACTCAAAGAAACCAAGACCTATAAATAGAGAGGTGGGACATACCACCAGCACTTCAGCAGATACTCTCACTGATGATGTCACCTAGTCATGGTGACGAAACATCTGAAAACATACCTTCAAGCTCAGCGAGCTAACTTTCATACAGATAAATTTCATCCAGGAGTTCTCTGTGGATCATATTTTGACAGATTATGATGTGAGATGAGCTTTTCGAGGTGTGTGGTTTTAATTAACAAAGAGGTTTGACATTGATGTCATAACAGTTTGGGGCCTTGCCGTGTGGCACTTGGACCGACTTGAACAGATTTGAGATACAACAGGTCCCAGCAAATTCCAACTCATTGCAATTAGTGACTTTGATCTTCAAATAAAACCAGTGGGAAAATTCATTTAATTTTGTTACTTGTGGTTAGTTAAATGAAAAATGAGGGCAATGGCTTTTAACATTACTAAAGAGGTTCCCCAATTTTCCAAGAAAGTTTAGAAAGGCAGAAGGAGGACATTTTTTTGAATTAGCAAATAGGTTGGAATTGGGTTTAACCAGGGACAAAAGGAAAGCTGAAATTGTAATGGAGTTGGTTAAGCACTTTGGTGTATCAGAGAAATAGGGAACTGCAGTAGTATTATAAAAACTTAAATTGCAAATGTGGCAACTGGAGTTAGAAGATAAATAAAGGGACGGAAACAGAGAGAGACGAAAGAGAGGAAAAAGAAAGAGAGAGTGGGTTTGAAATTCAGAAGTTGGGAATTAGACAAGAAAGTTAAATTAACAGGATGGAGATGAAGGGAGAACGTAGGGATGTATGCAACTAGGTTAGTAACTTGCCATATTTCGGTGAGAAAAATGCCAAAACTTTTTAATTTCATTTGAAAAAATGGCTAGGCAGATGACGTGTCCAGTGAACTTGTGGGTAATGCTAGTTCAGTCTAAGCTGGTGGGCTCAGCTGGTGAGGTACGTGCAGCGCTGTCAGATGAGGGGTCAAGAGAATTTCAAGATGTCACATTGGCTATTTTGATTGGATATGAATTGGTACGAGAAGCATATAGACAGAAGTTCAGAAAAATAGAGACGGAACCAGGTCAGACTTATATTGAGTTTGAAAGAATTAACCACAGTCATTTTGACAGGTGGGTGCTGGCCTTAAAAATGGATAAGACCTGTGAGGCTTGAAGGGAGATTAATCTGCTGGAGAAGTTAAAAGACTTACTTCCAGAGATAGTAAGAATTCATGTGAATGTACTGAAAGTTCAAGAAGTGAGAAGTGCGGCAGAAATGGCGGGTAAATATGCATTGTGGCATGTGATGAAATTTAGCTTCTGGCAGAAATTTCATCCTGTGATGGATAGAAATTGGGAGAAGTGACGATCAGACATTACAAAGCGAACAGTAGCTCACAATATTTTACCATAAGTGAAGAAAGAAACCCAAGAGGGTAGAAAGGTGGTTAAAGGCCTCAGGCGCTCTCACTATAAGGCACTGGAACACATAAAATTACAGTGCTGGTGGTTTAAGAAGGGCACAGGGAAAAAGTTGTTTTCACTGCAGGAAACTGGGACACACCGTGCTTGGCGTTAAAGGAAGACACTTTGGGGAAAGATGTGGTCGAAGAGGCTAAGCCCAGTGGCATTAGTGAAACTGGTAAAGGAGACCCCAAGTGGATCCGAGGAGATGCAGGAAATTGCACAGCCGAAGCAAGTGCTGGGTGTGGAGGCAGTGCCTGATCTCGCTAAAGAATTCACCTCTGTAGATAAAGTTTACTCAGAAAGAACAGGGGGAGAAGAACAAGAAGTTATAATTTTGTGAGACAGGGGATCTGCTCAGTCTCTAATTGTTGAGAAGTGAGACACCGGAAAAGCACAACAGATCAGGCAGCATCCAATCAGCAGGACAATCGAATATCAGGCAGAAACCCATCGTCAGGAACATGGTGAGGGGACAAGGGGGTTGAAAGATAAATACGAGGGTAGTAGCTGAGCTGGTGGAAGGGTCATTGGGAAGGCAATAAGAAGATATAGGTGGGAGTGATAGTGATATGTCGGAGGGTAGGGTCTAGTCGATAGGGGGAAAGGAAGATGGACAGTTAGGGCAGTCCAAGAGGGCAGTGCTAGATTGAAAGGTTGGATCTGGGAGAGGTTGGTGGAGGGGAGATTTGGAATTTGGTGAAGTCAACGTTGATGCTATACGGTTTGAGGGTTCCAGCTGTCCGACCACCGATAGGAATCCTATCACCCTCCTGTCCGACCTATCACCATCACACCCTACTTGCATCTACCTATCGCCTTCCAAGCTCCCTTCCACCCAGCTCCACCCACACCCTCCCATTTATTTTTCAACCTCCTTCCCCCTCCCTTACCTCCCACTTTGCTGATGAAGCATTAATGCCTGAAACGTCAACGCTACTGCCCTTCGGATGCTGCCGATGTGCTGTGCTTTTCCAGCCCCACATTTTTCAACTCTCATCTCCAGCATCAACAGCCCTCTCTTTCTCTCATCCTCTAATAGTAAGAGATGAAAGTTTTTTTCACTCTTTCTGGCATGTTAATCAAGACCGTGTTAACATGTGGAATGAGAACAGAAATTAAGCATTCCCTTGTGTAACATCTGGATGGAATGCCAAATCAAGATTAGGGAAGTTACAGTGACAGCGAGTAACAGACTGTCAGTTCCAGGAATACAGTTTGTTCTTGGGAAAGATTTAGCAGGAGGTGAGGTGGGAGAGGCACCCCTTGTGGTGGAGAGGCCAAAGGAAGACTAGGGAATTGGTGAGTTAAAAGAAAATTACCCAGGAATTTTTCCAGACTGTGTAGTAACAAGATCCCACTGTCATAAGTTACAGCAGGAAGGAAAAACGAACGAAAAAGACAAATGGGTTGATGCTCAGTGAACTGACCCCCTGTTTGATGTAACGGTGCAGGAAAAACCTGAACAGGCAGAGGATCAGGCAGGGGGGTTTAGACCAGAAAGGCTCATGGACTTACAACAGATATATACACACACATTCACACACGCATACACATGCACACACACAGAAAAGGAATCAGAATATATTGTTGAATGTTATTAACTTAAAGATAGAATCATAAAATTAAAATGGAGACCCCGATAGGTTACTGCAGAAAGGAAATGGTCCGAAGTGCACCAGACTGTGTTAGCAGTAACGTACAGTGTTACGGGTAGCTCATAAACTAACTTCAGGCGGTCACCTAGGTGTACAGAAGGCTCAGGCTAAGGTACAGAAGCATTTCCACTGGCCTGGAATGCACAAGGATGTGGTTAATTTTTGTTGTACGTGACATACATACCAAATGGAAGATGAGAAACAGGCAGAAATAAAACCAGCACATTTCTTGCCAATTCCTGCATTCGAAGAACCTTGCACGAGGGTTATGATTAATTATGTAGCTCCCCTTTCTAAAGTAAATTGGAAACCAATATTTGCTGACCATAATGGATGTGTCTACCAGATTTCCAGAGGCAATTCAATTATTGGAGTATCAAGGAAAAAAGGGAGTTTGAGGAGTTGGTAGCTTTCTTTACTCGCTGTGGACTGCCCAGAGAGATTCAGTCAGACCAAGGGTCTCATTTTACCATTCAGCTGTTTAAGGAAGTCATGGATGGCTTAGGCACACAGCACTTCAAATCAAGGGCGTCCCATCCTGAATCCCAGGGAGCTTTGGAAAGTTAGCATCAGACGCTGAAGACCATATTAACAGCGTACTGTCAGGATTACCCGAATGGTTGGGATAAAGGTGTCATATTAAATTGTTTGCCATTAGCGATGCCCCAAATAAATCTACTCACTTCACTTCCTTCGAGATAATATTCGTACATGAAGTGAGAGATCCTTTGAAATTAATTAAATATAAATTGACAGGACCGAAGTCGGAAATCTCACACCTGGGTTATGTGTACGAGGCAAAGGAGAGAGGAGATGGAGTCGGTGAGTTTGCTAAACAGTACCTGAAGAGCACAGCATAGGTGGCAGGTGGCAGATAAAAAAACTGAAACTTTGAAGATTTCCCGTGGGGATGACGTATTAGTATTGACACCAGTGGAAAGAAATCTCTTCAAATCCAGGTTTAGGGGCCCGTTTCAAATTTTAAAAAACGTGGAGTCAGTTAAACTATCTAGTAAAGAAACCAGAGATGACAAAAAACTTTATCGAGTATGTCATATGGATGAATAATGCACCAGCCACATTTAAGACTCAGAAACAGAGTTGTGGCCAGATGAACAAATTGTGCAACTTATCTGTATGATGTAGTGATCTTTAGCAAGTGATTGAAAGCTCACATTTTACAGTTGACAGAGCATGTTGAACGATTACAAGAAGCAACCTTGGTAATAAACTTAAAGAAAACAGAATTTGCGAAGGCAGAGGTGACGTTCTTGGGACATTACATTGGACATGGAAGGTTGACCCCATGGAACACAAAGTCGAAGGGATTTGAGGAATTTCCACGACCATCCTCGAAGAATGAGGTGCTTCGATTTTTGGAACTGAGTGGATTCTATCGGAAGTTTGTTCCAAATTTCAGCAGCGTATTGGCACCACTGATGGATTTATTAAAGAAGAACACAGAATTGTGGTGGACAGAACAATGCCAGGAGGCATTTGAGAATTTTAAAGCAGTATTAATCACCACACCAGTTTTAGATACACCAAATATTCTGAAACCCTTTGAAAATTGTGTTTGATGCTCGGGATATAGGGGTCAGAGATGTATTGATACAGAAAGCGGATGATGGAATTGAATGGCTAATTGGCTACTTGTTGAAAATCTCAATATCCACCAGAAAAAATACAAAATCTCCATTATCGAACAAGAATGATAAAATTTCACACTGGCCTAACAATATTTTAATGTGTATAAGACAAACAAATTGTCGGAGATGGTTGTGGACAACGACAAATCTCTCGCATTTTTTGGAATATTTAAAGACCAGAATATGAGACTGTTTAATTGGAGTCTTACCTTACCGTCTTTAAACTCACAATATGTACATGCTGTGGCTCCAACAATGTGATAGTAGATGGGTTTTCGCGGATTTAAAGGAAAGCAGTGTAGATAAGATTTGACTTATTACAGTGTTGTATTGGTGTGCAGAATTAATATGAATGATATAACTGAGATTAATACTTTTGTATTTCATATATTTGGGATTAAGAATTAGAGGAAAAGGAATGATGCCATCTTTTCATTCTGCTGGTTCATTTTCTTTTCTGAATTGGGAAGATGTTATGAAGCCAAAAACATGTATGGGCACTTTAAGACACATCGGGTTTTGTTGAATAGAAATCAAAGCCACAGATGTCAGCTAAAGGTCACACTGTTCCACATGTCACCATTAGCTGAGAAATGGATATCTGAGTTTTGGTTGCTGTTTTGACAGCCATTCAAATCCAACCAAAGAGTTAAAATAACGCTAAGGATACCAAAACCAACAGAATTTGAATATTATTGTTTGGACACCTGGACAGCAATCAAATTATGAGAATTTTTATATCATGGGGAATATATAAAACCAGCATTTTGAAAATAGAGGGAGAGCCACTGCCATCCAACAGCAGAGTAACTGCTGTAGAGCAGGAGTGCTAACTGGCCATCTCAAACACTTTCGATCAAAGACATATGTTCATGTAAACCTACTTGCAATTAAAAAAACAATGACCCAGGGAGCTGAAAGAGTGAACACAGTGGGGAAGATAGAGACTGTATGGTCTTGAGATTTTAATGTTTCATATGTGGGTTTTTGGAACAGCATATTTTTACAGAGTTGGAGTCAGATAGTAAGTAGCTAAGAAAAGAGGGACTTGTAGTTGTGAATAGTTGTTGTTTAGTGTTCACTATTAAAGTTAAGAAACTAACTTGATAATTTTTGTTTAAATAGTGGAATTTTTGTTTAAATAGGAGATCTGTGTCGCTCATATTTTAACAGATTACGATGTGAGGCGAGCTTTTCTGGGTGATTGGTTTTAATTAACAGAGGGGTTCGAGTCCACCTTGTAAATGTCTATTCACACTAACCCCATTTCCCTGAAGTTGGGTCATATGCTTCCAGTCCTTTCCTATCCACATATTTATCCAAATGTTTTTGAAATGTTGTTAATGTACACCCCCTCAACCATATCTGCTGACAACTCATCCACGTACCAGTCCTCTATATAAAGTAGTGGCACCTCAGGTTCCCTTTTATTCCCTCCCCTTTAACCTTAAACTGATCCCCTCAAATCCTCGATTCTCTACACCTTGGAAAAAGACTGAAAGCATTAACCCTATACATACCCCTCGTGATTTTATACAGCTCTATAAGGACTCCCTCAGTCTCTTACACGCTAAAGAAAAGGTCCTAGCTTGTCCAACCTCTCTTTGTAACTCAGACCATTGTGTCCTGGCAACGTCTTTGCAAATTTGTTCTGCACCCTTTCTAATTTAATAACATCCTTCCCATGACAAGCAGACAAAACAGAACACAATACTCCAAGTGCGGCCTTAGCAAAGTCCTGTGCAACTGCAACATAAGGTCCCAACTTCTATACTCAATATCCTGCCTGATGAAGGCCAATGTGCCAAAAGCCTTCTTACTTCCCTGTCTTCCGGTGACTCCACTCTCAGAGAACCGTGCACCTGAACACCAAGGTCCCTCTGCCCACTGCACCCCATAAGACGATCCCATTCACCAGGAAACACCTACCTTGATTTGAGTTTCCAAAATGCAAGACCTCACGTTTCTATATTAAATTTCATTTGCCATTTCTCGGCCCATTTCCCACCTGATTAAGGTTCTGCTGCAAATTTTGATAAACATTCTCACTGATCATGCTCCCAATTACTTTAGTGTCATCTGCAAACTTACTAATCATACCTTCTACATTCTCAAGCAAATCATAGATAACAGACAGCAATGGACCCAGCCTCCAGTCTGACAAACGTCCTTCCACTCAACCCTCTGCTTCCTACCATCATGCCAACTGTGTATCCAATTGGCCAGCTCCCCCCGCATTCTACGAGATGTAACCTTCCTGAGCAGCCTGCCATGTGGAACCTTATCAAAGGCCATACTGAACTCCATAAAGACTACGTCTATCACTCTGCCCTCATCAAACGTCCTGGTAACTTCATCAAAGGACTCTAAGAAATTTGGGAAACATGATCTCCCACTCACAAGTCTATGCTGACTGCTTCGAATCAAACCCTGTGTAAATAATGGGTGCAGTCAATGGTATGCTGTCCTTCATTGTAAGATGATTCAAGTACATAAGTAAAGCCATCTTCCAGCTGTTGTAGAGCTGAGAGAGCATTTGGTGCACTCTGTACAGATTTGATGTCCTTTGTAAGGAATGATCTCCTTACCACAGACACTGGTGATGGTAACATGAGAATAGAGTGTATAAGCAGAGTGTTTAGTGTGCAGAGATGTAAGAGACGAAGAAATGGTGATGCTGAAACACGAGGAGTGGCAGCGAACTCTTCTTTCCAAAACGGACAGTGACAGGGAGAGAAATTCTATACTTTACCCAGGATTGATTGGTTTGATTGATTGCCATGTGTATCTCAGTACAGGGAAACACTTTGTTTATGAGTAATGGAGACAGATCATAGTAAGCATGGCCAGACAGATCATAGGGTGGAAATAGACTTGGACAGAGTAAGACGTACAGGTTACACTGAACAGGACGTGCAGTAGACAAGATCAACATGAAGAAGACCACCATTATTTGAACGTCGAGAGTCCATTCATCAGTCTAACGTGACTATCGTAATAGTTTATATGACTAAATTAACGCTCCCCACGTTATTGTGCAGTCGGTGAGTGAACCCTGTACTGAACGTCAGGTTATTCACAATCCCCAACAGCAGCCACAATACCTTCCGTCTGAAACAGGTACCAATTCCCACCAGCTTCCGCCCTACATAGAGAACACCAGCCTATCTTCTTGGAGATGGAAGATGTCTTCATGAGACTTCACACAAGACATATGGCTTCCCTGCTCACCACTAGAAAACCACGTTAAAGTCACACATGTGTATCATAAACAACAGAGCCAAGAGGAACAACGTGGAACAGTGTGTCTGTGCAGCTTCTGCCCCACTTGTTCATCATGTTGGAGCATCAATTAGGGGACACTTAAGACTGCTGTCGCTGGAGATCAGATTAGATCATCATAATGGAGATGCACCATACCACCACAAACCCTATACTCAATGCTCTGACTGATTAAGGCAAATGTGCCAAATGTGTTCAGCACCACTCTGTCTACCTGCGACTCACTGCTACAGGTAATCATGTACGTAAACAACCCTGAACCCCTCAATTGGATTCCAGGTAGATAGAGTAGACAGTCAGAAACTTTTTCCCCGGGTACAACAGAGTGTTACAAGGGGACATAAATTTAAGGTGAAGGGTGGAAGGTATAGGGGAGATGTCAGGGGTGGGTTCTTTACCCAGAGAGTGGTGGGGGCATGGAGTGGTAGAGTCAGATTCATTGGCGACCTTTAAGTGGCATTTGGATAGGTACATGGATGGGTGCTTAATCTAGGATAGAAGTGCGGCACAACATCGTGGGCCGAAGGGCCTGTTCTGTGCTGTATTGTTCTATGTTCTATGTTCTAAACATCAGAAAGTTAACATGATGGTAGTGCCAGCAGATAGGAGGACCAGTGATACATTAATCATTATTGAGATTAGATTGTGCTGGAAACATGAGCTTAACATGTCAGGAAGTGAAATCAAATCAATGGGTTCTGGGTGATTAATATACAAAATAACAGATAACCCGGAGTGAGTTACAGACTGGAATCGAATCGAGGGGTTCGGGTGGTTAATATACAGAATACCAGATACCCCGGAGTGAGTTACAATCTGGAATCTAATCAAGGGGTTCAGGGTGGTTTATATACGAATAACAGATACCCCGGATTGAGTTACAATCTGGAATCTAATCGAGGGATTCAGGGTGGTTTATATACAGAATAACAGGTAGCCCGCAGTGAGTTACAGCCTGGAATCTAATTGCAGGGTTCAGGGTGGTTTATATACAGAATAACAGATATCCCGGAGTGAGTTACAGCCTGGAATCCAATTGAGGGGTTCAGGGTTGTTTATAAACAGAATAACAGGTAGCCTGGAATGTGTTACAGGTTGGAACCAAATCGAGGGGTTTAGGATGGTTTATGTACAGAATAACCGATGCCATGGAGTGAGTTACAGTCTGTAATCTAATCGAGGAGTTCAGGGTGTTTTATATACGGAATAACAGATAGCCTGGAGTGTGTTACAGATTGGAAACTAATCGAGGGATTTAGGATGGTTTATGTACAGAATAACAGATACCCTGGAGTTAGTTACAGCCTGGAATCTAATGGAGGGGTTCAGGGAGTTTTAGATACAGAATAACAGATAGCCCGGAGTGCGTTACAGCCTGGAATCTAATCGAGGGATATGTTAACCTTTTTATGTGAAATAACTTGTAACTGGGAGTGAGTCACGAAGTGTACTATTGGCCAAGTGGTTTCAAATCTTGACTCAAATAAACATAATGCAGTCACAAACTACACAACTTTACTGACTCCCAATTTTCCTTGTTTGAGGACTACCCTCCTCTGTTTTCCCCTTTCACTGAAATTATTAATATACCTTTTATACTGCACTGACATTCTGGTTATAGTGCTACCTATCTCTCACTGTCTCATTTATCCTCAATCCTGTTGAAAGATACTTAAACCAACAGAGACACAAAGTTCCAGAAAAGCTTTGTTCAATTGTAGGTGCATTATTTTCGTTTATTTGTACATAACACACAATTTGAACCCACAGAAGGTCAGTGTGGAATTTGAGAAACCCTTCAATTTGGGATGAGGCCTAGCCAGGCAGGATTCTGATCTAACGCTGCAAATCTACAATTCAGTGGCTGAGCTCTATCAGGTTTTGTATAGTATGTCTCTCTCATATGTTAGGAGCTTGGAAAGTAAGGCAGACCTTACTGGAATGTCACATTGTCTCTCCGCATTCACTGTAAACAGGTTCTGGGATTTGCATTTTAATCACCTTCAAAGAGCTGTCTCCATTTCCTATCTCTGCTAGCATCAATGAATGGAAATGGCTTTTGACACATTGCCCCCTCTCCCTTGCTGAAAGTATTCCTGACACAAATCAGTCAGGCAGACATTTTAGATTTGTCCACAGCTACCATTTTATATCAGTAAAACTGCACGACTACTGTGTGCACTTCTGATCTCCAAATTTGAGGAAAGACATTCTGGCTATTGAGGGAGTGCAGCGTCGGTTCACGAGGTGAATTCCTGGGATGGTGGGATTACCTTACACTGAAAGACTGAAGCGACTGGGCTTGTATACCCTTGAGTTTAGAAGACTGAGCGGGGATCGGATTGAGACCTATAAGATTATGAAAGGATTGGACACTCTGGCAGCAGAAAACATGTTTCCGCTGATGGGTGAGTGCCGAACCAGAGGACACAGCTTAAAAATACGGGGTAGACCATTTAGGACAGAGATGAGGAGAAACTTCTTCACCCAGAGAGTGGTGGCTGTGTGGAATGCTCTGCCCCAGAGGGCAGTGGAAGCCCAGTCTTTGGATTCATTTAAGAAAGAGTTGGATAGAGCTCTCAAAGATAGTGGAATCAAGGGTTATGGAGATAAGGTAGGAACAGGATACTGATTAGGAATGATCAGCCATGATCATTTTGAATGGCGGTGCAGACTCGAAGGGCTAAATGGCCTACTCTTGCAACTATTGTCTTTGTCTAATGTCTATTGAGTGTGTATAAATTAGGAAAAGCAAGAGAGTCTGGCAACATCAATGCAGTTTGAAAATATATAAAACATTGAACACGCACACAGAATCACACAAACAGACATACACAGACACACAGAATCACACACACAGAGATACAGACACCTTCCAGGAGCTGTCTCCATTTCCTATCTTGCAAAGGAATTCATGTTATGATGATGCATTCATGCAGGACAATAAACAGCTTTTGAGACTTTCCCCATTGTGACAGAAATTCACCCCCAATCTGAAACTTGGAGATATGTAACAGGACAGAAATGAACCAGCAGCTTCCTGTGTTCCTGCTCTCAATGTAACATTTGACCATTTAGTTTATCTTGTCTTCGGCCTAACATCCAACAAGGATCATTTCACAGATCCAATAACAGATCCTCAGGAGTGAGGGACAGACTGGAATCTAATTGAGGGGTTTAGGGTTTACACACAGCAGAAGAGATACCCAGGAGTGAGTTACAGACTGGGATCTAATCGAGGGGTTCAAGGTGGTTTACATACAGAACAACAGATAACAAGGAATGTGTCACAAAATCACGGATTCATACAGTCATAGAGATGCACAGCATGAAAACAGACCCTTTGGTCCAACCGGTCTATGCCGACCAGATATCCTAACCTACTCTAGTCTCTTTTTCAAGCACTTGGCCCATCTCCCTCCAAACCTTCCCATTCATATACCCATCGAGCTGCATTTTAAATGTTGCAATTATACCAGCCCCCAAAACTTCCTCTGACAGTTCATTCCATTCATGTACCACCCTCTGAGTGAAGAAGTTGCCCCTTCGGTCTCTTTCATATTACCTCTCACACTAAATCTATGCCCTTTAGTTCTTTACTCCCCACCCTAAGGAAAAGACTTTGTCTATTTATCCTATCCATGCCCGTCATGATTTTACAAACCTTGATAAGGTCACCCCTCAGCCTCTGACACTCCAGAGAAAACAGCCCCAGCCTATACAGCCTCTCCCTGTGGCTCACATCCTCCAACCCTGGCATCCTCCGTGTAAATCTTTTCTGAACTCTTCCAAGTTTCATAACATCCTTCCGATAGGAAGGCGACCAGAATTGTATGCCATATTCCAACAGTGGCCTAACCCATGTCCAGTCCAGCCACAACATGACCTCTCAATGCCTATACTCAAAACACTGACCAATAAAGGAAAGCATACCAAACGCTGCCTTCATTATCTTATCCACCTGCCACTCTACTCTCACGGAGCTACGAACCTGCACTTCAAAGTCTCTTTGTTCAGCAACTCTCCCTCGGACTTGACCATTAAGTTATAAGTCCTGCTCAAATTTGCTTTCCCAAAATGCAGCGCCTCGTGTTTATCGAAGTGGAATAGAATTGAAGGTTTTGGGATTTTTTTTAAACATGCCAGTCACACATACATGGAAGTGATTTACACGTTGGAATCTAATCGAGAGGGTTACTGGTGATTCATATAATCCCGACAGTGGGGAAACAAGCCCTTCAGCCCAACACTGACCCACAGAAGAATAACCCATCCAGATCCATTTCCCCACATTTACCCCTGACTAATGCACCTCACGTACACATCCTTGAACACTGTGGACAATTTTAACAGGGTTTGGATTGAATGGTTAATATACAGATGAACAGATACCCAGGAGTGTGATACAGACGGGAATCTAATCAAACGATTGAAGTGGTTAATGTACAGAGTCCCTTAAAATTGAAAGTCAGTTACAGATTGGAATTTTATCAAGGGGATTCGGGACGATTATATGTACAATAACAGATACCCCAGAATGAGTTGCAAACTGGAATCTAATCGAGGGTTTCAGGGTGGTTTATATGCAGAATAACAGGTCGCCCGGACTGAGTTATAGAGTCATAGAATCATCGAGATGTACAGCATGGAAACAAACCCTTCGGTCCAACCTGTCAATGCCGACCAGATATCCCAACCCAATCTCGTTCCACCTGGCAGCACCTGACCCATGTCCCTCCAAACCTTTCTTATTCATATACTCATCCAAATTCGTCTTAAATGTTGCAATTGTACCAGCCTCCACCACTTCATCTAGCAGCTCACTCCATACACGTACCACCTTCTGCGTGAAAAAGTTGTCCCTTAGGTCTCTTTCATATCTTTCCCCTCTCAAACTAAACCTATGCCCAGTAGTTCTGGACTCCCTTACCCCAGGGTAAACCTCGATAAGCTCACCCCTCAGCCTCTGACACTCCAAGGAAAACAGCCCCAGACTGTTTAGCCTCTCCCTGTATCTCCAATCCTCCAACACTGGCAACATCCTTGTAAATCTTTTCTGAACCCTTTCAAGTTTCACAACATCTTTCCGATAGGAAGGAAACCAGAATTGCACGCAATATTCCAAGAGTGACCTAACCAATGTCCGGTATAGCCGCAACATGACCTCCCAACTCCTGTACTCGGTACTCTGACCAATAAAGGAAAGCATACCAAACGCCTTCTTCACTATCCTATCTACCTGCGACTCCACTTTCAAGGAGTTATGAACCTGCACTCCAAGGTCTCTTTGTTCAGCAACACACCCTAGGGCCTTACCATTAAATGTAGAAGTCCTGCTAAGATTTGCTTTCCCAAAACGCAGCACCTCACATTTATCTGAATTAAACTCCATCTGTCACTTCTCAGCCCATTGGCCCATCTGGTCCAGATCCTGTTGTAATCTGAGGAAACCCTCTTCGATGTCCACTACACCTGCAATTTTGGTGTCATCTGCAAACTTACTAACTGTACCTCTTATGCTCGCATCCAAATCATTTATATAAATGACAAAAACTAGAGGGCCCAACACTGACCCTTGTGGCACTTCACTGGTCACAGGCCTCCAGTCTGATAAACAACCCTCCACCACCACCCTCTGTCTGCTACCTTTGAGCCAGTTCTGTATCTAAATGGCGACTTCTCCCTGTATTCCATGACATCTAACCTTGCTAATCAGTCTGCCATGGGAAACCTCGTCGAATGCCTTACTGAAGTTCATATTGATCACATCTACTGCTCTGCCCTTATCAATCTTCTTTGTTACTTCTTCAAAAACCTCAATCAAGTTTGTGAGAAATGATTTCCCACGCACAAAGCCATGTTGACTATCCCTCATCAGTCCTTGCCTTTCCAAATTCATGTACATCCTGTCCCTCAGGATTCCCTCCAACAACTTTCCCACCGCCGAGGTCAGGCTCACTGGTCTATAGTTCCCTGGCTTGTCTTTACCGCCCTTCTTAAACATTGGCACCATGTTTGCCAACCTCCAGTCTTCCAGCATCTCACCTGTGACTATCGACGATACAAATATCTCAGCAAGAGGCCCGCCAAGCACTTGTCTAGCTTCCCACAGAATTCTCAGGTACACCTCATCAGGTCCTGGGGATTTATCCAACTTTTACCATTTCAAGACATCCAGCACTTCCTCCTCTGTTTCTCTGCAACATTTTGCAAGATGTCACCATCGATTTCCCTGCAGCCTTCATCTTCCATATCCTTTTCCACAGTAAATACTGATGCAAAATATTCATTTAATATCTCCCCCATTTTCTGTGGCTCCACACAAAGGCCGCCTTACTGATCTTAGAGGGGCCCTATTCTCTCCCTAGTTACCCTTTGTCCTTAAAATATTTGTAAAAACACTTTGGAATCTCCTTAATTCTATTTGCCAAAGCTATCTCATGTCTGCGTTTTGCCCTCCTGATTTCCCTCTTAAGTATACTCCTACTTCCTTTCTACTCTTCTAAGGATTCACTCGATCGATCCTGTCTATACCTGACATATGCTTCCTTCTTTTTCTGAACGAAACCCTCAATTTCTTTAGTCAGCCAGCATTCCCTATAATTACCAGCCTTCCCTTTCAACCCTGACAGGAAGTTACAGCCTGGAATCGAATCGAGGTGTTCATATTGGTTTATATACAGAATAACAGATATCCCGAAGTGAGTTACAGCCTGGAATCTAATCGTGGGGTTCAGGGTGGTTTATATACAGAACAGCAGACACCCCGGAGTGAGTTACAGCCTGGAATCTAATCGAGGGGTTCAGGGTGGATTATATCCAGAATAACAGATATTCTGGGGTGTGTTACAGACTGGAATCTAATTGAGGGGTTCAGGCTGGTTTATATGCAGAATAACAGATACCCCGGACTCAATTACAGCCTGGAATGTAATCGAGGGGTTCAGGGTTATTTATATACAGATTAACGGATACCCCGGAGTGAGTTACAGCCTGGAATCTAATCGAGGGGTTCAAGGATGTTAGTATACAGAATAACAGATAGCCCAGGGTGTGTTACTGCCTGGAATCTAATCAATGTCTGTTCACTTTAAGATAGGACGGGTTTTGCTGAATCGAAAGTACAGCCACAGATGCTAGCTAAAGGTCAGACTGTTCCAAATGTAACAATTAGCCGGAAAATGGAAGCCTGAGTTTTGCTTGCTGTTTTGACAGCAATTCAAATGCAATCAAAGACTTTAAATAATGCTCAGAATATCCGAAGCCAATGGAATTTGAATATTATTATTCGTACACCTGGAAATCAATCAAATTATGAGAATTATTGTATCATGGGAAGTAAATAAATCCAGAATTTTGAAAATAGAGGGAGAGTTGCTGCCATCCAACAGCAGAGTAACTGCTGTAGAGCAGGAGTGCTAACTGGCCATCTCAAACACTCTCTATCAAAGACACATGTTCATGTAAACGCACTTGCATTTAAAAAAATGACCCAGGGAGATCAGCATCTGAAAGAGTGAACACAGCGTGGACGATGGAGACTGTCTGGTCTTGAGATTGTAACGTTTAATATGTGTGTTGTTGGAACAGCATATTTTTTAAAGTGTTGGAGTCAGATCGTAAGTAGCTAAGAAAAGAGGGGCTTGTACTTGCGAATAGCTTTTGTTTAGTGTTCACTATAAAAATTAAGAAACTAACTTGCTAATTTTTGTTTAAATAGTGGAATGTAGGAGATCTGTGTCACTCGTATATTAACAGATTACAATGTGAGGCGAGCTTTTCTGGCTGTTTGGTTTTAATTAACAAAGAGGTTTGACTCCACCTTGTAAATGTCCATTCACACTAACCCCATTTCCCTGCAGTTGGTCCATATCCTTCTAGTCCTTTCCTGTCCACATATTTATCCAAATGCTTTTGAAATGTTGTTAATGTACTCCCCTTAGCCACATCTTCTGGCAGCTCATCCACGTACCAGCCATTTATGTAAATAAGTGGTCCCTCAGGTTCCCTTTTATTCCTTCCCCTTTAACCTTAAACTGGTCCCCTCTCGTCCTCAATTCTCTAAACTTTGGAAAATACTGAGAGTATCCACCCTATCCATATCCCTCATGATCTTATACAGCTCTATAAGGTCACCCCTCAGTCTCCTACACTCTAAAGAAAAGGTTCTAGCTTGTCTAACCTCTCCCTATAACTCAGTCCTGGCAATGTCCTTGTAAATTTCTTCTGCAATCTTTCTAATTTCATTATATCCTTCCTATAACAAGTTGACAAAACTGAACACAATACTCTCAGTGCAGCCTTCCCAAAGTCCTGTGTAACTGCAACATGAATTCCCAACTTTTATACTCAATGTGCTACCTGATGAAGGCCAGTGTGCCAAAAGCCTTCTTCACTGCCCTGCCTACCTGTGACTCCACTCTCAGGTAACTGTGCAGCTGAATTCCAAGGTCTCTCTGCCCACTAAACACCTTAAGGCCCGCCCATTCACCGTGAAACTCCTATCTTGATTTGAGATTCCAAAATGCAAGACCTCACACACCTATATTAAATTCCATTTGCCATTTCTCAGCCCACCTCCCCACCTGATTAAAGTCCTGCTGCAATTTCTGATAAAAGTCCTCACTGATCAAGCTCCCACTTATTTTAGTGTCATCTGCAAACTTACTAATCATGCCTTGTACATTCTCAATCAAATCATAGATAACAAAAAGCTATGGACCCAACCTCCAGTCTAACAAGCATCCTTCCACGAAGCCCTCTTCTTCCTATGGGTGCAGTCAATGGTATGCTGTCCTTCATTGTAAGATGATTCGAGTACATAAGTAAAGCCATCTTCCTGCTGTTGTAGAGCCTTGCAGAGAGAGCATTTGGGGCACTCTGTACAGATTTGATCTCCTTTGAAAGGAATGATCTCCTTACCACAGACACGGGTGATGGTAACATGAGGATAGAGTGAATAAGCTGAGTGTTTAATCTGTAGAGCTGTGAGAGATGAAGAAATGGTGACGCTGAAACACGAGGAGTGGCAGCGATCACTTATTTCCAAAAGACACATTGACAGGGAGAGAAATTCCATACTTTACCCAGGATTAATTGATCTGATTTATTGTCACGTGCATCTCAGAACAGGGAACACTTTGTTTATGAGCAGTGTAGGAAGATCATAGTAAGCATGGCCAGACAGATCATAGGGTGGAAATAGATTTGGACAGAGTAAGGCATACAGGTTACACTGAACAGGACGTGCAGTAGACAAGGTCAATATGAACACGCTCAGCATTATTTGAAATTAGAGCTTCCATTCATCAGTCTAACGTGACTTTCCTAATAGTTTATTTGCCTAAATTAACTCTCCCCACGTTTTTGTGCAGGTGGCGAGTGAACCCTGTACTGAACGTCAGGTTATTCACAATCCCCAACAGCAGCCACAATACCTTCCATCTGAAATCCACGTTAAAGTCCCACATGTGTATCATGAGCAACGGATCCACGAGTAACAACGTGGAACAGTCTGTCTGTGCAGCCTCTGTTCCGATTGTTCATCATGTTAGAGCATCAATCTGGAGACACTTAAGACTGCCGATGCTGGAGATCAGGGTAGAGAGTTGATTGCTGGAAAAGCACAGCAGGTCAGGCGGGATTCTTGAAGCAGGAGAATGACGTATTGAGCATAAGACATTCATCAGAAATCAGCATCAATTTCCCCATTCTGCATTGAAGTGTAAGTGCATTGAGGTGGGAATGGCCTCCTACTGTTCCTGTGTAAGTAACTCAAGGGACTGACTGGCTTCTTCCTTGTCCACTTGGACAGGGCCAAGGGCCTGACTGGGTTACCCCTGGTTCCTGTTTGACAGCTCGATGTACTGACAAGTGTGATGGTGCTGCAGCTTTAAGAGGTTATTTTGTCCGGGTTTCTTTTATGAGAGAGATTGAACGATTGTTGCCAAGCTGAATAGTTCAGACCACTTGAGTAAACAACTAGGGAGGCCTTAGGTTAATTTTAATGCAGCCTGAATGGGTGTGACCAGCTCTCACAGATTAACATCAGTAACATCAAAAACTATTGGGGTCTCCACAGAGTTGGAAGCTACAGTGAAATTCTCCTGGTTGCTACCCTCTCTGAAATTTCTCTTGATGCTGTTTTTATGTCCTGGATTTGAGAAATGTTTGTGACATTCTGTGTCTGAATATTTCTTTTTTCCAAGGGCTGTGTTTATGGGATTTCCCTATATTGGAACAGTTCATTCGTAATAGCTCCTAGATCTATTATTCTGTTAAACTGTCCAATAGAATTACGTTATTCTAAATTCCTCATTCTGTGGTTTTATTTCTTCTTTCATGTTGGTATTTTGCTTACCATCGAGTAGTTTGACCAGTCACATTACATCTGGAACAGAAACTTTACATTTACTTTAAAATAAGAAAACATAAAAGTCTAGGTTATTGCCGTCAAATATTTTTGAGGAGCTCTGGTGTGGTCCATCACACTAGACTCCTCCTCTTCCTGAGTAATAGGCTGGAGGCACTGAATGGGCTATCCGTGTTCATCTCCAATAATGTCAATGGGCTGAATGGCTTCCTCATATTCCTGTGAAACCAGCGTGAGGTGCTGAATGAACTCTTATTTTACTGTGGCAATGTGCAGTTTCAGGCGGTGCTGTTACATGAATGTTACTGATACGTTAACAGCACACGCCTCAATGGAGTCTGGGACTTCCTGCACATGGACACAGACCAGTTCAGGAACTGACGGGGGACAAAACGTTCTGAACATTGTGGAATCTTCAGTGACCATCCCCACTTCTGATCTTATGGTGGGGAGGGTGGGCGCGGGGAGACATTGATGATGCAGCTGAAGATGTTTGTGGAGACGAAGCTACCCTGAGGATCTCCCACAGAGGTGACCCAGGACTGAGATGATGAACATCTTCCTTTGTGCCATGTTTGACCCCAAACACTGGAGAGTTTACTCTGATTCTCATTAAGTCCAGCTCCTTGATGTCAACAGATGTCAACCACTGCCTTGATATCAGGGCCAGTCATGTTTACCTGAACCCTTGTGACAACCTCTTATGTTCGCATCAATAGGCGATGATATAGGAGCAGCAAGTGTTTTCTTCAAACAGGTGGGATTGAATGTCAGGATTTCTCTTCTCAAGAGTGTTAGGGGAGCCAGATGACTGAAAACATTTGAAGATGAAATAGATGGATATTGACATGTCAGAGAGTTGAGGGCTATGAAGAATTGGGTATGAAAGAGAATTTGAGGCCAGGAGTAGATCAGCCATGATCTTAGTGAAAGGCAAGGCAGGTTTGGGGAGTGAACTCCCTGCTCATGTTTCGGATGGTCGCACTTTCTGTTATTGGAAAGTTAGTGGGTGTTATTTTTTATGAATGATCTGGTGTTGCATATTACAGTCAGGGAGACCAGATGATTTTGTGAGCCATCTCTGGACGAGGTATGTGGGCTGTATTCACAGTGAATCTTGGTCTACAACATGACCAACAAATTAAGCACAAGTTGCAGATAGGGGAAGCTTTCGATTGAGAGATGAGGGGCCTCGTTCATACCCAGCCTGGATTTTCCAATTTCATTTCCCAAATCACCTCAAAGCGTGTGGGACAGTTTTGAGGGACTGAATGGTCTCCTCTGTTTCTGTGCACCAGGTTATAGGAGTAAGTGGACTCCAACTGTCCCTGTCTAGCAGGTATGAGGGGCTGAATGGAACACAGGAACATGGGACTGAGGAGCAGGAGTGGGTCATTAGATACTTTGAGCCTTCTCCACCAGGCAGTAAGATTGTGGCTGATCAGGTTGGGGTCTCAGCCCCACTTTCCTGTCTATATCCCGTTATCCGTGATTCACTTCTTTGTCAAATATTTAACTAATGCAGCTTTCAATCAATGTGGACATCGAGGCACGATAAACTTCCACTGAAGAGAAGTACGACTTGAAAGGCCCTTACAGAATTTTTCATCATCCCTCTGATAGAATCAGAGAGTCATGCAGAATGAAAGCAGACCCGTTCGTCCAATCTGTTTACTCCGATCAGATATCAGTCCCATTTGCCAGCATTTGGTAAATATCCCTCCTTTGTCAGATACTTTTTTAAATGTGCGATTGTAACCGTCTTCAGCACTTCCTCTGACAGCACATTCTGTACACACACCACTCTCTGTGTGAAACATTTATCTTCAGGTCCTTTCTAAATCAATCCCCCTCGCCTTCAACCTATGCCCTCTTGTTCTGGACTCCCCTATCCTTGGGAGCATAACATGGCTGTTCAGAATATCCATGCCCCTGATGGTTTTATAAACCTCTATAATGACACCCTTCAGTCTCTGACACTCCAGGGGGCAACACTTCAACCTAATGAACCTCTCCGTAAAGCTCAAACCTCCAGTCCTGGAACATCCGTGTAAGTCATTTCTGCAGAAAACCGACTTGTACGCAGTATTCTTAAATTGGCCTCACCAACATCCTGTACAGATACAACATACCACCACAACTCCTATATTCAATGTTCTGACTGATTAAGGCAAATGTGCCAAATGTGTTCTGTACCACACTGTCTATATGCGACTCCACTTTCAAGGAACAATGTACCTGTAGCCCTATGCCCCTTTGTTTCACAACACGCCCCAGGACCTGACCATGATATAATGTCTGCCCTGATTTGCCTTCCCAAAATGCAAAGCTTCATATTTATCTAAATTAAACTTCATCTGTTACTCATTGCCCCTTTGTCCTATCTAATTGCGGTCTTGTTGTACTCTGAGATAATCTACTACACCACCTTTCTGATGTCATCTGTATACTTACTAACTATGGCCCCAATATTCACATCTAAATTCTTTACATAAAAGATGAAATGCAGTGAGCTCAGTACTGATTCTTACAGCACACTGCTGCTCACAAGCCTCCAGGCTGAAAAATATCCCTCTTCCTTCAAGCCAGTTGTGACGTGCTTCCCCTGTATCCCATGTATCATGAAGGGTATAGACAGGGTGGATAGAGACAATCTTTTTCCCAGGGTGAAGGATTCAATACCGAGAGGTCGTGCTTTCAAAGTGAGGGGTGGAAAGTTTAAGGGGGATACACACGTTAAGTACTTCACACAGAGGGTGTTGGCCATTTGGAACACGTTGCTAGCAGAGGTGGTAGAGGCAGGCACGGTCGATTCATTTAAGATGCGTCTGGACAGATGTATGAGTAGGTGGGGAGCAGAGGGAAATGGATGCTTAGGAATTGGCCGACAGATTTAGACAGTACATTTGGATCGGCTCAGGCTTGGAGGGCTGAAGGGCCTGTTCCTGGGCTGTAAATTTTCGTTGCTCTTTGTTCTTTAAATGAACACCTTGCTGAAGTCCATATAGACAATGTCTACCAAATTGCCTTCATCAATCTTCTTTGTCACCTCTTCAAAAAACTCAACCAAATTAATGAGACATGATTTCCCATGCAGAAAGCCACGTTGTCTACCCTGATCAGCCCTTGCCTTCCCAAATGTATGTAAATCCTGTCCCTCAGAATCCCCTCCAACAACTTACCCACCACTTACATTAGGCTCACCCGTCTATAGTTCCACGGCTTTTTGGGTCACTGTTTCCTTTTCTAGTCCCACTCCTCCACTGCTCACAATAAATGTTAAATGTAACCAGGTTTGTGATATGACCGATCATATCCGTCTCAGATTGGGTCAGGGTCAGTTTTAAGAACAAGTCAGGCTAGTTTCTTTAATCTGCTCAAACAACACGTTTATGATCCAGAGCAATGTTACTCAAACTATGATGGAAAGATGAATGGCAAACTTTTTGGGTATTGCAATAATATAATCAATATTTCCCTTTCTAAAAATGCTGTCGCGCACACACACACACACACACACAATCTCTGCAAATTTAATTTGAAAGAACTTGGTCCAAATATTATTGGAACTCATGACAAAGGAAAACTTGTGAGATTGTCCAAAACGTTATTCTGCTTCTGAAGATATTGTACTCACACAAGCTGCTAGCAATGGGATTTCATCCTGGGAGAGTTTGGATTTGGCTGAATTCCCTTTGCTTTAGGCAGTGAGTAGATTCCAGTGAATTCTGGTTAGGTATCATCCAAAGGGTAGCACGGTGGTTAGCACTGCTACCTCACAGCACAAAGGACTTGGGTTCGATTCCAACCTTGGGTGACTGTGTGGAGTTTGCACATTCTCCCCTTATCTGTGTGAGCTTCTAATGGGTGATCCAGTTTCCTACCTCAAATTGTGTAGGCTCGGTGGATTGGTCATGCTAAATTGTCTGCAGTGTTCAGGGATTTCTAGGTTATGTGCAATAGTCAGGGGTAAATATAGGGAAATAGGTTGGGAAGGTTGGTATGGACTTGTTGGGCCAAAGGGCTTGTTTCCACACTGCAGGGATTCCATAAAAATAAGAAAGGTAACGATGACTGTAGAGGGTTTTTTTTTTTAGCTCGCACACATTGCTGTGATGAGGAACAATGAAGGAGAGAGAGTGCAATAGGCCATTCCTTCTCAGGCAGATTACATTTTTACCCTCTCTGAGTTGAATCACACAGTAATGTCATCCTCTCCCAAAGTGGACCATGTGAGGTCTCCTTGTACATTGTCCAAACTATGTCTCCATCACATTCCCTGGTCCATGTAGGTGCATCATTGCTGCTGTCATACACAGAGCCATACCCTTCGCAGAAAATAATCTCTGTCAATTTGAAGATATCTTTATATGTCTCTGCGTCATTAAAAAACAAAAATGTTTAATTTATTCAGAATACCTTTGTTAAACTGAATGCACTTTTTAAAGAAATCCAGAAATTGCTGGAAAAGTTCGCCAGGTCTCTGAGAACCCAGATGCTGTAGTTGTACCAGCCTCCACCACTTCCTCTGGCAGCTCATTCCATATGCACACCACCCTCTGTGAAATGGTGCCCTTTAGGCCTCCTCAAAACCTTTCCCCTCTCACTTTCCACCAATGCCCTCTAGTTTTGAACGCCCCTAACCTGGGGAAAAAACCCTGACTACTCACCCTATCCATGGCCATTTTGATTTTATAAACCTTTACTGCTTCAAAATGTGACTCCAATCAACACGAATGGCTGTACTTTCAGTCATCCTGGGCCTAAATTCTGAAATTCAATACTGACACCTCTTCCTTCTCCATCAAGTCACAATTCTAAATCCATTTTAATCAGTTTGTTCAGATGTATCCTGAGACACCTCTGTGGGCTTTACCCTAGACCTTTGTGCCCGGAGGTAGGGACACTAGCATCATTCAGCAATACCCAGAGAGTTGTAACATCATTCTCCTGTGTGTTTCTTCATCAGACTGTTCTGACATGCTGTGACATACCTCTGCAACAGGCAGGATTTGAATCCTTCTATTCCTGAGCTAGGAGCACTACCACACAAGTTCAGGAATTTGAATCAAATCCTGAGTTCTGGCTCAGAGACAGGGACACTACCCACTACACTGCCATACCCAGATTTCGTGTCATATTTTAGTGCCCACTTTCAGCTCGGTGTGGATTTATTGTAATCAGGTTTCCATTACTGAGCAATACAAAACACTTTGTATTGTTAAACAAATGTAAGATATTTGTCTCAACTGTAGGATATTGAGTGTACTTGCTGTGCCATCAAAATTAACTATGAACTTCTTTAATCGCTATTATCTGTAGTCTGCAATATTAAGCAAAGAAATCTTGCAGACACACTCTGCCCAATGAAGGGTCTCAAATAGATATTTATTACTGAACACCACAGACGAAGGAAGAGCTTAATTTCTGACCCCAAAACACCGATCACTCTTACCCAACTCTCACGTGCGACTTCCCTTTTCCTAAAACCATGAAATGACACCAGGCCGGTGATTACTGTCCAGCCTCTCCTCCCCACTGACTGTGTCTGCAATCTGTCCCTCCTGCCCCTAACCACACAAGGCAAACCAAGCTCAGGGTCTTTGTGAAAATCAAGGCCGGAGTGTGTAGACCTCCTGGAGAGGGGGAGGGAATTTTAAAATTGAAGGGGGAGGGTGAGGTGACAGTAATATCACTCACTGGCCTGAGGGGTGGCGGATGGAGTTTAGTTTGGATTAATGCGAGGTATTGGATTTGGTAAATCAAACAACAGCAAGACCTATACAATTAAAAGAAGAGCCTTTGGCAGTGCTGTAGTACAGAAACCTAGGCCGTCAGGTTTAATTCTTTAAAATTTGCATCTCATATAGATAGTGTGGTGAAGAAGGTGTTTAACACACATGTCATCATAGGACAGACCTTTGAGTATCAGAGTGGGGATGTCATGTTGTGGTTGTACAGGACATTGGTGAGACCTCTTCTGGAATACTGTGTCCAGTCTGGTCACCCTACCCGCTCATTCCATAGGCACACCAGCCTCTGGGTGAAAAAGCTGCCCCTTAGGTCACTTTTAAATGTTTCCCCTCTCACCTTAAGCCTATGTCCTCTAGTTTTGGACTCTCCGTACCCTTAGAAAATACCTTGACTATTCACTTTGATGTTACTGACGTTTATATTATTAAGCTGGAGAGGATTGAGAAGAGATTTACCTGGATGTTGCTGGGAAAGGAGGGAGTGAGCTATAAGGAGAGGCTGGATCGGCTGGGACGTTTTTCACTGAAGAATATGAGATTAAGCAGTAACTTTACAGAGGTTTATAAAATAATGAGAGTTACAGAGAAGCTGAAGGGCTGATGTCTTTTCTCTAGAGTTGAGGATTCAAAACTGAGGGATTTTTAAGGTGCGAGGAAAAAAGTTTTACGAAAATCATGAGAGGTATTTATGTTAGAAAGAGTCTGGCTTGTGTGTGGAATGAACTTCCAGAGGAAGTGGTGAAAGCAGGGACAGTTACAACGTTTAAAGGACATTTAGATCAGTCCATGGATAAGACATCAGTTTGGATGGTGCTATGAGCAGCTGCCCTCTCCCTCCCCATCTCTGAATGAATCCCTGTTGGTTTTCACCCTCTGCCAATGCCTGTGCAGTGGCGTGTGCAGGCCAGCAGAGGGTGGCATTGTATCACTTTAAGCACCACAGAGACACACAGATACACACATGGGAATGGTTCGGACACGGTGTGAAGCTCATCTGGTAATTTAAATGAAACATAAAGAAATGCTCAATTCGCCTCGTAAACTATTAAAATATGAGGGACAGATCTGCCAAATTCCACTGTTTAAATAAAAACATCAATTTATTTTTTTTCACTCTGAAAGTGAACATTTTACATCAACTATTCATCATTCTGGGACCCTCTTTCACTTAACTGTTTATTACCCGACTCCAGCTCTGAAGCAATATATTGGTTCTGGGTTTTCTATCCTCTCATATCACAGGTGCTTGTAAGCTCTCAGTTCAGAACAGCATTCCCTGTCTCTTGAAGGTACAGTACACACTTTCAACTTCATCACATTATACCCTGATGAATATCGATAAGTGGGACCTATCCGATTTCTCTTGCTCTGTGGTTTGTCAATATTTCATCTAATCTGTCTCGTATGTGTCAGGACTTTTGTTGCTCCATTGACAGCATGTCTTTATTCGACTTTGTCCATAGGAACATTTCAGTATTTCACTTGCTCACACTCGTAATTTGGGGCAGGATTTCAGTTGTTTCATGGGGACTGTGACACTATAACAATCTCAATGTTTGTAGATGGCACCGAACCTGGAAGAACTCTGAAGTCTATGGAGGACAGTGTGGAACTCTAACAGGACAGTGACACGTTGGAGTAGAGTTCAGGTTTATGGCAGATGGGGATCACGGCAGAGCAGTTTGAGGTTATACACTTTGGTAGGAAAGACAATGAAAGACAGTTGAAAACAGGCTGTGCCATTATAAAGGGGGTACAGGAGCAGAGAGTGCTGTGTGTATATGAGCACAGATTGTTGAAGATGTCAGGACACGTGGGGAGGGCAGTAACTATCACAGATTAGTTTCAGTATCTGAGCTGTTTACAGGAGGAGGTGTAGGAGGGAGCCTCTGTTCTCCCTTCCTGGGAGGTGGTGGTGACGGTGTGGTGTGAGCCCACCCTCCTGCCCACCGAGACCGTGGGGATTCCATTTGTACCAGCTTGACACAAAAGGGAGATGGCATCAGGGCCACGGCTTCTAAGTTGTGCCGGGGGGAAACAGAGCTGCCAGTGGGTTTAAAGTGAGAATTACCCTTCACTGAACTTTGCTCCTTACTCCATCGGTGGGACGTGGATGTTTCAGAATCTCCATACGAGGCATCCCGGTCCTCTCCGGTTCCTAACAGGGTCCTCCCCACATGGCGGGGGGAGGGGGAGGGAACGGATATCGGGCACTCCATCACCTGGTTTGGCCCTTTCTGTCCTATTCCAGGCTGGTGGTGGTGACGATGTGTTGTGAGCCCACCATCCTGGAATGGGAGGGTGGGAGTGGTTGTGGTCCTACTGTCAGTGTTAGTGTAGGCGGGGAGGGGGTGATGGTGAGGTGTCCGGATGGAGTCAGTCCGCAGTGTTGTATCCATGCAGTGTTATTGGTGTGGGGGTGAAGTGGAGGCGGGGGGGGGAAGAGAGGGAGAGACAGAGAGACAGAGAGAGAAGGTGCTGCATGCGACAGTGAGACTTTTGGACCATGAGCATTGTTCGGGGGTCGGTGCTATAACAGATATACAGTGAGTGTGAGGGAGCAGAGAAAATATGGTGACCCTTATCCTGACAGAGTGGGGGAGGTTATTGATGCTTGTCCAGTATTGCTGGACATTTCTTCAGACCTCAAATACTGTACTGAGCTGGGTGGGGAGCTCAGTGGTTCTGGTTGTGTCACCCCCTCTGGGAAGAGAATGGTCCCCCTCTGTTCTAGCCCATCCACCACGACCTCCGTACCCCTGTTGACAAACCGTGGTGCAATTGTCCCTTATCTGCCATGCTCGGGGTAAACTGTGCAGGGCAGTTCCTAACGGAGAAAGCTCAATCGTGTGCCCATTGGGCTGTTAAAGATGACATCAGTGTCAGGGATCACAGAATATCCAGGGGCATCTGGGTGATGGTGTGTACCTCCAGCCATGAAGGGCTCCATTTACAAAGCTGAAGAACAAGTGCTCATCCAAAACTCTACATCATCTGACCTCACGCCAAAATCCCTTTCTCCCATCTTTCCTGGAATACTGGCTCATGTTACAGGATGTTATCGAAGTGTCTACATTTCAGCATTCTGAAACCTGGGAACACA
Source organism: Chiloscyllium punctatum (assembly GCF_047496795.1). Lineage (NCBI taxonomy): Eukaryota > Metazoa > Chordata > Chondrichthyes > Orectolobiformes > Hemiscylliidae > Chiloscyllium > Chiloscyllium punctatum. The sequence continues at coordinate 23,135,487 of NC_092767.1, forward strand.
TCCTTCCATGAACTATCTCTCAGTCTCCCCCTCCCTGTCTATTCCCCAAACCCCTCCCATGTGGTGATATCTAAACTGATACCCCCGCCTGGTCTCTCTGGCAGTGAGGTTCATAACCACAGTACCCCCTTGTCAGGGCAACAATGGGGATATGGAGCTGTAAATGGATGGGAGCTGTACATCCTTTCACTTCCAGCCCGATCTGCAAGTTTCCCCACACTGGGCAGGGATCTAACACAGTGTTACTGAGCAACGCACTGGGGTGGGGTACACAGTCCTACATGCTGGGAGGGTAACTGCTCCTGGTTTACAGATCAATGCACCGGGGTGCTGTAAACAGTCCTACATGCTGGGAGGGTAACTGCTCCAGGTTTGCAAATTAATTCACGGGTGATCACTGCACAGTTCCCTGTGCTGGTCAGTCATTCTGGTTGAGGTTTATAGATACTGCAATGATGTATTCTGTGCAGCTCCCAATGCTGGATGGATATTTGTTTCAGGTTCACACATTTGTGCCCTGCTGTGGTCTGCACAGCTCCCCGTGCTGGACAGAAATCGAGTCCGAGTTTATAGATCAATGCAGTGCTGTGGTCTGGACAGGTCCCCGTCCAGGACAGATATCTAGTCCGGGGTTATAGATCAATGCACTGCTGTGGTCTGCGCAGTGTTCCACTCTGGCCAGTTTGCTGGGTTGTATTGACCAGTGTAATGAATGAATCTGGACAGATTGCTGGGTTGTACTGAGCAGGACACAGGCCTGGTCTACACAGTGTTCCACGGTGAACAGATATCTCCTCTGGGTGTACGGTGTCTGCGCTGGTTCTGTGAGGTGGATTGAGAATGTGGTATATCTAATCATTTCAGTTGATCTGGCAATGCCTTTAGTTCCCATTCCTGTGATTGGACCCTCTGGCTCTCCCCCCATTAATGTTACAGTGTATCCAGGCACAGTGCATCATGTTGTGGGGTGGATAGGGGTGAAAGGTGATGGACAGGTCAAGGGGTTGCCAGGAATGTTGTGTCCCTGACATTCTATAACTGACATTCCCCGGAACGTTCTGTCCCTGACATTCTATAACTGTCATTCCCCGGAACGTTCTGTCCCCAATATTCTATAACTGTCATGCCCCGGAACGTTCTGTCCCTGACATTCTATAACTGTCATTCCCGGAACGTTCTGTCCCTGACATTCTATAACTGACATTCCCCGGAACGTTCTGTCCCTGACATTCTATAACTGACATTCCCCGGAACGTTCTGTCCCTGACATTCTATAACTGACATGCCACGGAACGTTCTGTCCCTGACATTCTATAACTGACATTCCCCGGAACGTTCTGTTCCCAACATTCTATAACTGTCATTCCCAGGAACGTTCTGTCCCCAACATTCTATAACTGACATTCCCCGGAACGTTCTGTCCCTGACATTCTATAACTGACATTCCCCGGAACGTTCTGTCCCTGACATTGTTTGTGAACGGCCGGACGTCAGTGAATTGAACAAACGATAAGATCCCGAGGGAACAGATCCCGTTCGAGGGAGAAGGAGACAGTGTTCCGAAGGCCCCTCAGGCAGTTAAAGGGGTGAATACGTTTTCCCTGCGTTTACATTTCTCCACGACACAGGATCGACCACAATTTAGCCCAAAATACAGAAACTCCCAAACTCCGTTTGTCTTCAGGAAACTGGGAGAGAATCCTTCAGGACAGCAACGTTTCCACCCTCCGTATTAGGAACTGGGAAGGAGTGACCTGTGTCTGCTCTCGAATGGTCGAGTGTGTGGGAATGTTCTAGAAACAATCTGTCCTTATGGATGTGTCTCTGTGTGTTTGGGGAGGGAGGGTTTCTTGTGGTTTATGTCACATTTTTGTCAGTAATTCCGACCTTCCCATTTGTTATTCCAGCTCCAATTATTTTAATAAATCCCTGAAAACCGGGACACATTTGAAAATCTCACTGGGTTCCCAATCAAACGGGTCCGTTTGCCTCCAGGCTGATGGATAATGGGTTTGTTTTCCTTCCTCACAGTTAACATTGTGACTATCTACGTCCTGCTTTATAAAGACTGTGGATTGTCTGCATGTGTCAGACGTTACCTGGGGGCCATGGCAGCGGCGGATCTCCTGGTCATTATCCTCGACCTGATACTGAGACACATTCCCATTGTTTATCGGGAACAGTTTTATTTCCTGTTGGAGTCCGTCCCCGTGTGTAATATCCACGCCGTCCTGCTTTATGCAGCCACTGACTGCTCTGTCTGGTTCACCGTCGCTTTCACCTTTGATCGGTTTGTGGCCATTTGTTGCCAGAAGCTGAAAAGTAAATCTTGCAGTGAGAAAACGGCGGCTGTGGTTCTGGGAGCAGTGACTGTGCTGAGCTGTATAAAGAACATTTCCTGGTATTTTATGCTCACGGCTTGGTATTGGCTGATGAACATCCCCTGGTTTTGTTCTGTAACAGACGCTGTTCGACTCTCCAGTGTCTGGGTGACAATCGAGTTCCTCCACTACATTCTAAACCCGTGTGTCCCATTTCTCCTGATTCTGCTGCTCAATGTTCTCACCGTCAGACACATTTTAGTGACCAGCAGAGCCCGCAGGAGACTCCGCGCTCACACGAATGGGGACGCTCAGTCTGACACTGAAATGAGAAACCGAAAAAAATCCATCATTTTACTGTTTGTGATCTCGGCCAATTTAATCCTGTTATGGTCAATGTTAATGCTGTATTCTATATGGTACCGGATGTATTTTATTGGGTATCGGTCTGTGTCTCTCGATTGGTTTGTGCAGGAATTGGGCTTCATGCTGCAGCTCCTCAGTTGCTGCACAAACACCGCGATTTATGCCGTGACCCAGACTAAGTTCAGGCAGCAGCTGAAGAATGTGCTGAAATATCCCTTCACCCAAATCCATCCATCCATCAAATTCCCTCATTAATCATACCATCCGGGATTTTCTTATTTCAGTTCAGTGTTTCAGCGATGGAGCAGCCTGTCGCTCTGGTAACAGAGTGAGGGTAGCGCTGGTTTGTCCATCCTTATCCCCCAGGGGGTTTACAGGGAAACATTTCAATGTTTCTCACAACTCAGGGGCCAGTGAGAAAAGGCACCATCCCACTGACTGTATCCATCACTTCCATTTGTAACCAATAAAAATGTTGATTAAAGCGTGCCGAGCAGCAGAGTGACTTATGTTGTTGTGTGTCTTTGTGTTGGAGAAGCTGAGCTGGAGAGAGACAGACTCAGCCCCAAGTCCTGGTCCTCAGGGAAGGGGAGGGCACCGCGCCCTGAGCTCAGGAGCTGGGCTTAACTCCCTCTGACACCCCCCCCACTCCAACCTGGCCTCCCCATTTCCTCACCCCCACTTTTCCTCCTCAATTCTCTCCCTCTCTCTCTCTTTCTGCACACTGACTCTTTCTCACCACCTCTCCATTTCACTCTCTCTGGTCCCCTCTCAGACAGCCCCCAACCCCGGTATCTCCACCTGCCTCCACTATTCTTTCTGCATCACTCTCCCCCTCCCTCTCACACCCCCAACATGAGTTTCTCCACCTGCCTCCATTGTTCTCTCTCCACCTCACCCTCACTCTCTCTCTCTCTCTCTCTCTCTCTCCTGCCGTCTCTGTCTCCCTCCCGCAATTCCGTCTCTACCCCATTTTCCCCACCTCCCACTTCCCACATCTCTTGATCATCTCACCCCCACCCACCCCCACATGCAGCCTCACCACCAACCCCAGTCTCTGGGTCAGAGGGAGAGGGAAGGACCAGGGAGACAGTGTGTGTCAGAGAGAGAGGAAGGTCAGGATAGGAGGGAGAGAGATTCAGTCAGAGAGAAACGGGGGGAGGTGGGGAGAGAGAGACCAAGGTAGGGGGATTGAGAGTGAGAGAAGATGGAGAGAGAACAAAGAAGCAGAGAGAGACAGAGAGAGAGAGAGAAGGGAGAGATAAGGTGAGGGGGGAAGAGAGAGAAATAGGGGAGGACATCATGAGAGAGGGGACAGAGAGAGGGGGGAACAGAGAGAGAGGGGACAGAGAGAGAGGGGAGAGAGAAGGGAGAGAGAATGGGGAGAAAGAGGGGGTCAGAGAGAGGGGAACAGAGAGAGGGGAACAGAGAGAGAGGGACAGAGAGAGAGGGGCACAGAGAGAGAGAGGGGGACAGAGAGAGAGAGGGGGGACAGAGAGAGGGCTATAGAGAGAGGGGGACAGAGAGAGGAGTGGTGTCAGAGAGAGGGGGTACAGAGAGGGTGGACAGATAGAGGCAGAACAGAGTGGGGGTCAGAGAGAGTGGCAACAGATAGACGGGGGGACAGAGTGAGTGAGGGGGACTGAGAGATGGTGACAGAGAAGGGGCAGAGAGAGGGCGACAGAGAGAGGAGGGCAGAGAGAGGTGGACAGAGGGAGGGGGGACAGAGAGAGGCGGACAGAGAGACGGTGACAGACAGGGGGCAGAAAGAGCGCGACAGAGAGGGGGCAGAGAGAGGAGGACAGAGAGATGGGGACAGAGAAAGTGGGGTCAGAGAAGGGGGGAGAGAGGGGTGACAGAGAGGGGGCACAGAGAGAGGTGGAGAGAGGGAGGGGGCATCGCGATGGTGACAGAGAGAGGGGGGACAGAGAGAGGGGGGACAGAATGTGGGGGACAGAGGGAGGTGGACAGAGGGAGGGGGGAAAGAGAGATGGTGACAAAGAGGGGGCAGAGAGAGGTCGACAGAGAGAGGGGGACAGAGATAGGGGGCAGAGAGAGGGGGTGAGAGACAGGGGGACAGAGAGAGGGGACAGTGAGTAGGGGAGATAGAGGGGCTCAGAGAGGGGGGGACAGAGAGAGGGGAGAGATAGAGGCAGGACAGAGAGGGGTGACAGAGAGAGGAGGGCAGAGAGAGGGAGACAGAGAGAGAGGACAGAGAGTGGGGGAGATAGAGGTGGTCAGAGAGAGGGGGGACACAGAGCGAGGGGACAGAGAATGGGGGTCAGAGAGAGGGGTACAGAGTGCGGGAGAGAGAGATGGCCAGAGAGAGTGGGACAGAGATAGGGGAAGAGAGAGCGAGGGGTAGAGAGAGAGGAGGACATAGAGAGGGGGACAAAGAGGGGGACAGAGAGGGGGAAACAAAAAGAGGGGGAGGTAGAGGGGGTCAGAGAGAGATGGGGACAGAGAGAAGGGGAGATAGAGGGGGTCAGAGGGAGGGCGACAGAGCGAGGGGCACAGAGAGTTGGGGAGATAGAGCGGGTCAGCGAGAGGGGGACAGAAAGAGCGGGAGGTAGAGGGGGTCAGAGAGAGGGGGACAGAGAGCGGTGCACAGAAAGAGGAGCACAGAGAGTGGGGGAGATGGAGTGGGACAGACTGAGGGTGTCAGAGAGAGGGGGACATAGAGAGGGGCGAACAGTGAGAGGGGGAAAGAGAGAGGCGGGTTGGAAGGAGAGGGGGCAGAGCGAGGGCGACAGAAAAGGTGGGAGGTAGAGGGGGTCAGAGAGAGGGCATAGAGAGAGGGGAACAGAGAATGCGGGTGATACAGGGGGACAGAGAGAAAGGGGACAGAGAGAGGGGGGCAGAGAGAGATGGCAGCAGAGAGAGTGGGACAGAGTGAGGGGGGAACAGAGAGAGGTGGAAAGAGAGAGGGGGGAAAGAGAGAGGTTGGGAGGGAGAGGGAGGCAGAGAGAGGGCGACAGATAGAGGGGCACAGAGAGTCGGGGAGATAGAGGGGGTCAGAGAGAGGGGGACAGAGAGAGAGGGGGACAGAGAGAGGGGGAGATAGAGGCGGACAGAGAGAGGGAGACAGAGAGTGGGGGACAGAGAGAGGGGTACAGAGTGGGGTGAGAGAGGGGTTCACAGAGTGGGTGGATGGAGAGAGTGGGGGACAGAGAGAGAGGGGGACAGAGAGAGTGGGGAACAGAGAGAGAGGGGGCAGAGAGGGTGACAGAGAGGGGGTGCTGAGACTGGGGGGGAGAGAGAGGGGACAGAGGGAGGGGAAAAGAAAGAGGGCGACAGAGAGAGGGGGCAGAGAGCGGGGGGGAGAGAGAGAGTGGTTTGGGAGAGAGTGGGGGTCAGAGACAGGGCGACAGAGAATGGGGGAGATAGAGTGTGTCAGAAAGAGAGGGACAGAGAGAGATGGGGACAGAGAGAGAGGGGGGCAGAGAGAGGGAGAGATAGAGGGTGTCAGAGAGGTACAGAGAGAGAGGAGGCAGAGAGAGGGACAGAGAGAGGGGCACAGAGAGAGAGGCACAGAGAGTGGGGGAAATAGAGGGGGACAGAGAGAGAGGGGAAAGAGAGAGAGGTGCAGAGAGAGATGGGGGCAGAGAGAGTGGGAGAGAGTGAGGGGGTCAGGGGGCCCAGAGAGAGAGGGTAGAGAGAAGGGGGAACAGAGAGTGGGGGAAAGAGAGAGGTGGTGGAAGGGAGAGGGAGGCAGAGAGAGGCGACAGAGAGAAGTGCACAGAGAGTGGGGGAGATAGAGGGGGTCAGAGAGAGGGGACAGTGAGAAGGGGAGATAGAGGGGAAAAATGAGAGGGGGACAGAGAGAGGGGGAGATAGAGGGGGACAGAGAGAGAGGGACAGAGAGCGCGGTACAGAGTGGGGTAAGAGAGGGGTTCAGAGAGTAGGTGGATGAAGAGAGTGGGGGACAGAGAGAGAGGGGGACAAAGAGAGTGCAACAGAGTGAGGGTGAGATTGAGGGAGACAGAGAGGCGGGGGACAGAGAGACGAGGGGACAGAGAGAGGGCGGACAGAGAGGGGGGTACAGAGAGAAGGGGGACAGAGAGAGAGGGGAGCAGAGAGAGAGGGGGGCCGATAGAGAGAGAGGGGGGGACATAGAGAGAGGGGTACAGAGAGAGGAGGTGGGGTCAGTGAGAGGGCGGACAGAGAGAGGGGGAACAGATAGAGGGGGATACAGAGAGAGAGAAGGTGACTGAGAGACCGTGACAGAGAGGAGGCAGAGAGTTGGCGACAGAGAGAGGGGGCAGAGAGGGGGGGGACCGAGAGAGTTTGGCAGAGGGAGGGGGGACAGAGAGACGGTGACAGAGAGGGGGCAGAGAGAGGGCAAAAGAGATGGGGCAGAGAGAGGGTGACAGAGAGAGGGGGGCAGAGAGAGTGGGGCAGGGGTGGAGAGAGAGGGTCACAGAGAGTGGGGGAGATAGATGGGGTCAGAGAGAGAGGGATATTGAGGGGGACAGAGAGAGGGGGACAGAGAGTGGGGGACAGCGAGTGGGGGAGAGAGAGTGGGGGTCAGAGAGAGGGGTACAGAGTGGGGGAGAGAGAGGTGGACAGAGAGTAAGGGGATGTAGAGAGTGGGGGACAGAGAGAGAGGGGGACAGAGAGGGGGACAGAGAGAAGGGGCAGAGAGAGGGCAACAGAGAGGGGGGCAGAGAGTGGGGGAGAGAGATGGGGATAGAGACAGGGGACAGAGAGAGGGGGCAGAGAGAGAGGGGGACATGAAGAGAGGGGGTCAGAGAGAGGCGGGTGGAAGAGAGAGGGGGACAGAGTGAGGGGGAACAGAGAAAGGGGGAAAAAGGGGGATAGAGAGAGGCGGGTGGGAGAGATAGGGGGACAGAGGGAGGGGGTCATAGAGAGGTCGATAGACAGAGGGGTACAGAGAGTGTGGTTCAGAGAGAGTGCGACACAGAGAGGGCGACACAGAGAGGGCGGCAGACAGAGGGGGATAGAGGGTGGGGGTCAGAGAGAGGGCGACAGAGAGAGGGAGGAAGAGAGTGGGGGAGATAGAGGGGGTCATAGAGAGAGGGACAGAGAGAGGGGTTACAGAGAGAGAGGGGGCAGAGAGAGAGGGGGCAGAGAGAGGGGGCAGAGAGAATGGGGCAGAGAGAGAGGGCAGAGAGAGAGAGGGGGCAGAGAGAGGAGGAACAGGGAGAGGGGAACAGAGAGAGGGGTAACAGAGAGAGGGGGACAGAGAGAGAGGGGGACAGAGGGAGGGGGGACAGAGAGACGTGACAGAGAGGGGGCAGCAGGAGGACCACAGAGAGAGGGGGACAGAGATTTGGTGACAGAGAGGAGGCAGAGAGAGTGGGGTCAGAGAGAGAGGGTCAGAGAGAGAGGGACAGAGAGAGGGGACAGAGAGAGGGGACAGAAAGAGAGAAGCGGGACATAGAGAGGGGGACAGAGAGAAGGGGGTCACATAGAGAGGGTTAGAGAGAGGGGGACAGAGAGAGGGGACAGAGAGAGGGGACAGAAAGAGAGAAGGGGGACATAGAGAGGGGGACAGAGAGAAGGGGGACAGAGAGAAGGGGGACAGAGAGAGGGGGACAGAGAGAGAGGGACAGAGAGAGGGGGCACAGAGAGAGGGGACAGAGAGAGGGGACAGAGAGAGAGGGGGACAGAGAGAGTGGGACAGAGGGAGTGGGGACAAAGAGATGGTGACAGAGAGGGGGCAGAGAGAGGGGGACAGAGGGTGGGGGGGCAGAGAGAGAGGGATAGAGAGCGGGGACAGAGAGATGGGGATCAGAGAGCGGGGATAGAGAGAGGAGACAGAGAGAGAGGACAGAGAGACGGGGACAGAGAGACAGGGACTGGGGGGACAGAGAGCGAGGGGACAGAGAGGGGGACAGTGTGAGGGGGATAGAGAGAGGCGGAGATAAAGGGGGTCAGAGGGAGGGGGGACAGAGAGAGGGGTACAGAGTGGGGGACAGAGAGTGGGAGAGAGGGGGCTACAGAGAGAGGGGGACAAAGAGAGGGGGACAGAGAGAGTGGGACAGAGAGAGGGGGGCAGAGAGTGGGGGGACAGAGAGAGAGGGGACAGAGAGAGGGGGAGAGAGAAAGGGGGACAGAGAGAGGGGACAGAGAGAGGGGGACATAGAGGGGGACAGAGAGAGAGGGCGACAGAGAGAGCTGGTCAGAGGGAGTGGGGACAGAGATTGGCGATAGACAGTGGGGGACAGAGAGAGAGTGGGACAGAGAGAGAAGGGGACAGAGAGAAGGGTGGGACAGAGAGAGGAGGGGACCGAGAGAGGGGGGACATAGAGAAGGGGAACAGAGAGAGAGAGGGACAGAGGGGGAGGGGGACAGAGAGAGGAGGGATGTCAGAGAGGGGGTGGCAGAGAGGATGGACAGATAGAGGCAGAACAGACAGGGGGACAGAGAGAGGGGGAACACATAGTGGGGGGGGGGGACAGAGAGAGAGGGGGACTGAGAGACAGTGACAGAGAGGGGTCAGAGAGAGGGTGGACAGAGAGACGTGGACAAAGGGAGGGGGACAGAGAGACGGTGACAGAGAGGGGGCAGAGAGAGGGCGACAGAGAGGGGCAGAGAGAGGGTGACAGAGAGAGAGGGACAGAGAAAGGGGGAACAGAGAGAGGGGTGATAGAGAGAGCGGGAGAGAGAGAGGTGACAGAGAGAGGGGAGACTGAGAGGCGGTAGAGAGGGGGGGACAGAGAGAGGGGGGACTGAGAGAGTGGGGACAGAGAGAGTTGGGCAGAGAGAGGGGGAGATAGAGGTGGACAGAGAGAGTGGGACAGAAAGAGAGGAGACAGAGAGGGTGGACAGATAGAGGTGGGACAGAGGGGCGGACAGAGAGAGGAGGGCAGAGAGAGGGTGACAGAGAGAGAGGACAGAGAGTGCGGGACAGAGAGAGGCGGGCAGAGAGTGGGGCAGATAGAGGGGACAGAGAGAGGTGTAACAGAGAGGGGGACAGAGTGAGGGGGACAGAGAGAGAGGGGACAGGAAGAGGGGAGAAAGAGAGGGGGTCAGAGAGAGGGGGACAGAGAGAGAGGGGGATAGAGAGAGGGGGAGATAGAGGCGGACAGAGAGAGGGAGACAGAGAGTGGGGGACAGAGAGAAGGGTACAGAGTGGGGTGAGAGAGGGGTTCACAGAGTGGGTGGATGGAGAGAGTGGGGGACAGAGAGAGAGGGGGACAGGGAGAGTGGGCAACAGAGACAGAGGGGGCAGAGACAGAGGGTGACAGAGAGGGGTTGCTGAGACCGGGGGGGAGAGAGTGGGGACAGAGGGAGGGGAACAGAAAGAGGGCGACAGAGAAGGGGCAGAGAGCGGGGGGGGGGAGCGAGAGAGGGGTTTGGGAGAGAGTGGGGGTCAGAGACAGGGCGACAGAGAGAGGGGGACAGAGAGTGGGGGAGATAGAGTGTGTCAGAAAGAGAGGGACAGAGAGAGATGGGGACAGAGAGAGAGGGGGGCAGAGAGAGGGGGAGATAGAGGGTGTCAGAGAGAGAGGGACAGAGAGAGAGGGGACAGAGAGAGAGGGGGGGCAGAGAGAGGGGGACAGAGAGTGGGGCACAGAGAGTGGGGGGAAATAGATTGGGACAGAGGGAGAGGGGAAAGAGAGAGAGATGCAGAGAGAGATGGGGGCAGAGAGAGTGGGAGAGAGTGAGGGGGTCAGGGGGCCCAGAGAGAGGGGGTAGAGAGAAGGGGGAACAGAGAGTGGGGGAAAGAGAGAGGTGGTGGGAGGGAGAGGGAGGCAGAGAGAGGGCGACAGAGAGAAGTGCACAGAGAGTGGGGGAGATAGAGGGGGTCAGAGAGAGGGGGACAGTGAGAAGGGGAGATAGAGGGGAAAAATGAGAGGGGGGCAGAGAGAGGTGGAGATAGAGGGGGACAGAGAGAGGGGAGACAGAGAGCGCGGTACAGAGTGGGGTCAGAGAGGGGTTCAGAGAGTAGGTGGATGAAGAGAGTGGGGGACAGAGAGAGAGGGGGACAGAGAGAGTGGGGGACAAAGAGAGAGGGGGCAGAGAAACGGTGACAGAGAGGGGGCGCAGAGACCGGGGGAGAGAGAGGGGGGACGGGGGGGGGGGGGACAGAGAGAGAGAGACAGAGTGGGGGGGGCAGAGAGAGAGGGGGACAAAGAGAGTGCAACAGAGTGACGGTGAGATTGAGGGAGACAGAGAGGCGGGGACAGAGAGACGAGGGGACAGAGAGAGGGCGGACAGAGAGAGAGGACAGAGAGTGGTGGAGATAGAGGGAGTCAGAGAGAGGGGGTGCAGAAAGAGGAGGACAGAGAGACAGGGGGACAGAGAGAGATGGGGGCAGAGATAGGAGGGACAGAGAGAGAGGTGGCTCAGAGCGGGGGAGAGAGAGGGGGCAGAAAGAGGGTGTCAGAGAGAGGGGGGACGGGTGGGACAGAGAGAGGGGACAGAGGGAGGGGGACAGAGAGACGGTGACAGAGAGGTGGCATAGAGAGGGCGACAGAGAGTGGGCAGAGAGAGGGCGAGAGAGAGAGGGGACAGAGAGAGGGGGACAGAGAGAGGGGGCAGAGTAAGAGGGGCAGAGTGAGAGAGGCAGAGTGAGAGGGGGTTAGAGAGAGGTTGACAGAGAGATAGGGACAGAGAGAGGGAGGACAGAGAGCGGGGGGTAAGAGAGAGGGGTGACAGAGAGAGAGGACAAAGAGTGGGGAAGATAGAGGGAGTCAGAGAGGGGGAACAGAGAGGGGGGCCAGAGAAAGGGGGTAAAGAGAGGGGGGTAACAGAGAGGGGGGACAGAGAGGGGGGAACAGAGAGGGGGCACAGAGAGAGGAGTTTTGGAGAGAGTGGGGGTCAGAGAAAGGGCGACAGAGAGAGGGGGACAGACAGTGGGGGAGATAGATTGGGTCAGAGAGAGGGGGGACAGACAGAAGGGAACAGAGAGAGGGGTGACGGAGAGAGGGAGACAGAGTGACGGGAACAGAGAGCGGGGAAGAGAGAGGGGGACAGAGAGAGAGGACGACAGAGAGAGGGGGAGAGACAGAGAGGGTGACGAGAGAGAGGGGACAGAGAGAGGGGGACAAAGAAAGGGGGACAGAGAGTGGGGGATAGAGAGAGGGGGTCAGACAGAGATGGGATCAGAGAGAGAGGGGGACAGAGACAGAGGGGATCAGAGAGAGAGGGGGACAGAGACAGAGGGGGACAGAGAGATGGGGAGACAGAGGGGGGGACAGAGAGGGGGGGACAGAGAGAGAGGGGGACCGAGTGAGAGGGGCAGAGTAAGATGGGGCAGAGTGAGGGGGACACAGAGAGAGAGGGACAGAGAGAGAGGGGGGCAGAAAGAGGCGTCAGAGAGAGGGGAACAGAGAGAGAGGAGGACAGAGAGAGAGGGGGGCACAGAGAGAGGGCGACAGAGAGAGGGGACCGAGAGAGAGGGGAAGAGAGTGATGGGGGCAGACAGAGGGGGACAGAGTGAGTGGGCAGAGAGAGAGGGGGGCAGAGAGCTGGCGACAGAGAGTGGGGCACAGAGAGTGGGGGAGACTGAGGGGGTAAGATTGAGGGGGGCAGAGAGAGGGGTACAGAGTAGGGGAGAGAGATGGGGACAGAGAGTTGGGGGATGGAGAAACTGGGGGACAGAGAGAGAGAGGGGAACAGAGAGAGGTGGGTACAGAGAGAGGGGCAGAGAGAAGGGGCGGAGAGCGGGCAACAGAGAGGGGGGCAGAGAGTGGGGCAGAGAGATGGGGACAGAGACAGGGGGACTGAGAGAGGGGAAACAGAGAGCGGGACAGAGAGAGGGGGCAGAGAGAGAGAGGGGGACAGAGAGAGAGGGGGACAGAGAGAGAGAGGCGGGTGGGAGAGAGAGGGGTCAGAGAGAGGCGGGTGGGAGAGAGAGGGGGACAGAGAGGGGGGGAACAGAGAGAGGGGGACAAAGAGGGGGGATAGAGAGAGGTGGTTGGGAGAGAGAGGGGGACAGAGAGAGGGGTTAAAAATAGGGTGACTGACAGAGGGGTACAGAGAGTGGGGATCAGAGACAGGGCGACAGAGAGAGGGCGACAGAGAGCGGGGGACAGAGAGAGGACGACAGACAGCGGGGAACAGGGAGTGAGAGAGATAGAGGGGTTCAGAGAGAGAGGGACAGAGAGAGAGGGGGACAGAGCGAGGGCGTTATAGAGGGGGACAGAGAGGGGGACAGAGAGAGAAGGACAGAGAGTGGGGGACAGAGAGTGGGGGACAGAGGGAGGGATACAGAGTGGGGGACAGAGAGGGAGTCAGAGAGAGGGGGAAAGAGAGAGGACAGAGACAGAGGGGGACAGAGAGAGAGGGGTTCAGAGAGAGAGGGGGACAGAGAGAGGGGTACAGAGTGGGGTAAAGAGAGGTAATCAGAGAGAGGGGGACAGAGAGAGGAGGACAGAGAGGGTGGACAGAGAGAGGGTCGACAGAGAGAGGGTGACAGAGAGTGAACGGGACAGAGAGAGAGGGGTGCAGAGAGAGGGGGTAGAGAGCGCGGGGTGCAGATAGAGAGGGGGACAGAGCGAGAGGTGGAGAGGGGGGACAGAGAGAGGGGGAAGAGAGAGAGGGCGACAGAAGAGGGGGACAGAGAGAGGGGTACAGAGTGGGGTAAAGAGAGGAAGTCAGAGAGAGGGTGACAGAGAGAAGCAGGGACAGAGAGAGAGGAGGTCAGAGAGAGTGGGTGTCAGAGAGAGAGGGGACAGAGAGAGAGGGACAGAGAGAGAGGGGGACAGAGAGAGGGGGACAGAGAGAGAGGGGGACAGAGAGAGAGTCGACAGAGTTTGGGGGAAATAGAGGGGGACAGAGAGAGAGGGGAACAGAGAGGGGGGACAGAGACAGGGGGACAGAGAGAGGGGGACAAAGAGAAGGGAAATGGGAGAGGGGGACAGAGAGAGAGGGGGCAGAGAGAGGGTGAAAGAGAGAGAGGGGGACAGATAGAGGGCGACAGAGAGAAGGGCACAGAGAGTGGGGGAGTTAGCGGGAGTCAGAGAAATGGAGACAGAGAGAGGGGGATATAGAGGGGGACAGAGAGAGAGGGGGGCAGAGAGAGGGGGACAGAGAGAGGGGGCAGAAAAAGGGGGACAGAGAGAGAGGCGTGTGGGAGAGAGAGTGGGTTCAAGAGAGGCGGGTGGGAGAGAGAGGGGGACAGAGATAGGGCGAACAGAGAGAGCCAGACAGAGAGACGGAGGGATAGAGAGAGAGGGGGACAAAAGGAGGGATAGAGAGGCGGGTGGGAGAGAGAGTGGGACAGTGAGAGGGCTACAGAGAGCGGGGGAGATAGAGGTAGTCAAAGGGATGGGGACAGAGAGAGGGGGACAGAGAGAGGGGGACAGAGAGAGAGGGGGACAGAGAGAGGGGGACAGAGAGAGAGGCGGGTGGGAGAGAGAGGGGGACAGTGAGAGGGGGACAGAGAGAGGGGGAGATAGAGGTAGTCAAAGGGAGGGGGACAGAGAGAGGGGCACAGAGAGTGAGGGAGATAGAGGGGGTGAGAGAGAAGGGGACAGAGAGAGGGGTACACACTGTGGGGGAGATAGAGGGGGACAGGGAGAGGGGGACAAAAAGGGGGGAGTTAGAGGGGGGCAGAGTGAGGGGGATAGGGAGAGGGGGACAGAGAAAGGGGAAAAAAGTGGGGACAGTGAGTGAGGGACAGAGAGTGGGGGAGATAGACGGGGGCAGAGAGAGAGGGGACAGTGAGAGAGGGGACAGAGAGAGGGGGACAGAGAGAGGGGGAAAGAGAGGAGGGGATGGAGAGAGTGGGGGACAGAGAGTGAGGGTTCAGAGAGGGGGCAGAGAGAGACGGAGCAGAGAGAGGGCGACAGAGAGGGGGGCAGAGAGCGGGTGAAAAATAGAGAGGACAGAGAGAGGGGGACAGAGAGAGGGGGATGGACGGATAGGGAGTGGTCGGAGAGAGGAGGGATAGAGAGGGGGCACAGAAAGCGATGGGGACAGAGAGAGCATGGGGACAGAGAGAGAGAGGAAACAGAGAGAGAGTGGGGGCAGATAGACGGGGACACAGAGAGAGGTGACAGAGAGGGGGCAGAGGGAGGGCGACAGAGAGAGGGGGACAGAGAGAGAGAGGACAGAGAGAGAGGTGGACAGAGAGACAGGTGGACAGAGAGAGTGGGGATAGAGAGAGGGGGACAGAGAGAGAGGGGGACAGAGACAAGGGGGACAGAGAGAGAGGAACAGAGAGAGGGGACAGAGAGAGAGGGAGACAGAGAGAGGGGACAGACAGTGGGGGAGATACTTGGGATCATACAGAGGGAGGACAGAGACAGGGTAGACAGAGAGATAGGGGCAGAGAGACAGGGGACAGAGAGAGGGGGACACAGAGAGGGCGACTGAGAGAGGGCGACAGAGAGGGTGGACAGATAGAGGTGGGACAGAGAGGGGGGACAGAGACAGGGGGACAGAGAGACAGTGGGACAGAGAGACAGGGGGACAGAGAGGGATCAGAGAGAGGCGGGACAGAGAGAGTGGGATGGGGGAACAGAGAGAGGGGCAGACAGAGGGCGTTAGAGAGAGGAGGGACAGAGAGACGGTGACAGAGAGGTGGCAGAGAGTGTGTGACCGAGAGGGGGCAGAGAGAGGGCAAGAGAGAGAGGGAACACAGAGGGGGGCAGAGAGCGAGGGGAACAGAGAGAGAGGGGGGACAGAGAGAGGGGTGACAGAGAGAGAGGAGATAGAGAGAGAGGGGACAGAGAGAGAGGGGACAGAGAGTGGGCGAGATAGATGGAGACAGTGAGAGGGGGACATAGAGAGGGGCCAGAGAGAGGGGGACAGAGAGAAGGGGCACAGAGAGAGGCGGGTGGGAGAGAGTGGGGGTCAGAGAGAGGGCTACAGAGAGAGGGGGACAGACAGTGGGTTAGATAGATGGGGTCAGAGAGAGGGGACAAAGAGATAGAGGGGGACAGAGAGAGGTGGGACAGAGAGAGATGGGGGCAGACAGAGGTGGACAGTGAGGGGGGCAGAGAGTGAGGGGGCAGAGAAAGAGGGGTCAGAGAGCGAGGGGAAGAGAGAGGGGGAGCAGAGAGAGGGTGACAGAGAGAGAGGACGACAGAGAGAGGGGGAGAGACAGAGAGGGTGACGAGAGAGAGGGGACAGAGAGAGGGGGACAGAGAAAGGGGGACAGAGAGTGGGGGATAGAGAGAGGGGGTCAGACAGAGAGGGGATCAGAGAGAGAGGGGGACAGAGACAGAGGGGATCAGAGAGAGAGGGGGACAGAGAGAGAGGCGGGTGGGAGAGAGAGGGGGTCCGAGAGAGGCGGGTGGGAGAGAGAGGGGGACAAGAGATAGGGCGAACAGAGAGAGCCAGACAGAGAAACGGAGGGATAGAGAGAGGGGGACAAAAGGAGGAATAGAGAGGCGGGTGGGAGAGAGAGTGGGACAGTGAGAGGGGGACAGAGAGAGGGGGAGATAGAGGTAGTCAAAGGGAGGGGGACAGAGAAAGGCGCACAGAGAGTGAGGGAGATAGAGGGGGTGAGAGAGAAGGGGACAGAGAGAGGGGTACACACTGTGGGGGAGATAGAGGGGGACAGGGAGAGGGGGACAGAAAGGGGGGAGTTAGAGGGGGGCAGAGTGAGGGGGATAGGGAGAGGGGGACAGAGAAAGGGGAAAAAAGTGGGGACAGTGAGTGAGGGACAGAGAGTGGGGGAGATAGACGGGGGCAGAGAGAGAGGGGAGAGAGAGAGGGGACAGAGAGAGGGGGACAGAGAGAGGGGGAAAGAGAGGAGGGGATGGAGAGAGTGGGGGACAGAGAGTGAGGGGTTCAGAGAGGGGGCAGGGAGAGACGGAGCAGAGAGAGGGCGACAGAGAGGGGGGCAGAGAGCGGGTGAAAAATAGAGAGGACAGAGAGAGGGGGACAGAGAGAGGGGGATGGACGGATAGGGAGTGGTCGGAGAGAGGAGGGATAGAGAGGGGGCACAGAAAGCGATGGGGACAGAGAGAGCATGGGGACAGAGAGAGAGAGGAAACAGAGAGAGAGTGGGGGCAGAGAGACGTGGACACAGAGAGAGGTGACAGAGAGGGGGCAGAGAGAGTGCGACAGAGAGAGGGGGACAGAGAGAGAGAGGACAGAGAGAGAGGTGGACAGAGAGACAGGTGGACAGAGAGAGTGGGGATAGAGAGAGGGGGACAGAGAGAGAGGGGGACAGAGACAAGGGGGACAGAGAGAGAGGAACAGAGAGAGGGGACAGAGAGAGAGGGAGACAGAGAGAGGGGACAGACAGTGGGGGAGATACTTGGGATCATACAGAGGGAGGACAGAGACAGGGTAGACAGAGAGATAGGGGCAGAGAGACAGGGGACAGAGAGAGGGGGACACAGAGAGGGCGACTGAGAGAGGGCGACAGAGAGGGTGGACAGATAGAGGTGGGACAGAGAGGGGGGACAGAGACAGGGGGACAGAGAGACAGGGGGACAGAGAGAGTGGGATGGGGTAACAGAGAGAGGGACAGACAGAGGGCGTTAGAGAGAGGAGGAACAGAGAGACGGTGACAGAGAGGTGGCAGAGAGTGTGTGACCGAGAGGGGGCAGAGAGAGGGCAAGAGAGAGAGGGAACACAGAGGGGGGCAGAGAGCGAGGGGAACAGAGAGAGAGGGGGTCAGAGAGAGGGGTGACAGAGAGAGAGGAGATAGAGAGAGAGGGGACAGAGAGAGAGAGGACAGAGAGTGGGCGAGATAGATGGAGACAGTGAGAGGGGGACATAGAGAGGGGCCAGAGAGAGGGGGACAGAGAGAGGGGGCACAGAGAGAGGCGGGTGGGAGAGAGTGGGGGTCAGAGAGAGGGCTACAGAGAGAGGGGGACAGACAGTGGGTTAGATAGATGGGGTCAGAAAGAGGGGACAAAGAGATAGAGGGGGACAGAGAGAGGTGGGACAGAGAGAGATGGGGGCAGACAGAGGTGGACAGTGAGGGGGGCAGAGAGTGAGGGGGCAGAGAGAGATGGGGCAGACAGAGGGGGACAGAGTGGGGGGGCAGAGAGAGAGGGGGCAGAGAAAGAGGTGTCAGAGAGCGAGGGTAAGAGAGAGGGGGAGCAGAGAGTGGGTGACAGAGAGAGGGGCACAGAGAGTGGGGGAGTTCGAGGGGGTCAGAGAGCGGGGACAGAGAGAGGGGGTCAGAGAGCGAGGGGTCAGTGAGAGAGGGGGCAGAGAGATGGCGACAGAGAGAGAGAAGCGGGCAGAGAGAGTGGGACAGAGAGGGAGGAAGACAGAGAGATAGGGGGGCAGAAAGAGGGCGACAGAGAGAGGGGCACAGAGAGTGGGGGAGATAGACTTTGTCAGAGAGAGGGGGACAGAGAGTGGGGGACAGAGAGTGGGGGACAGAGAGAGAGGTGGTCAGAGAGAGAGTGGGTCAGAGAGAGGGGGGACGGAGAGAGGGGGAGACAGCGAGGCGGGGGTCAGAGAGAGGGTGACAGAGAGTGAGCGGGACAGAGAAAGAGGGGGGCAGAAAGAGACGGGGGTCAGAGAAAGCGGGGGGCAGAGAGAGAAGGGACAGAGAGAGAGCGGGAGAAGGGGGACAGAGAGAGGTGTACAGAGAGAGGGGTACAGAGTGAGGTAAAGGGAGGGAGTCAGAGAGAGGGGGACAGAGAGAGGGGTACAGAGTGAGGTAAAGGGAGGGAGTCAGAGAGAGGGGGACAGAGAGAGGACGACAGAGAGAGAAGGGGACACAGAGAGAGGGGGGGACAGAGAGAGAGGGGGACAGAGAGAGGGGGGACAGAGAGAGAGGGACAGAGAGAGGGGGACAGAGAGAAGGGAAAAGAGAGAAGGGGACAGAGAGAGAGGGGGCAGAGAGAGGGGGAAAGAGAGAGGGGGGACAGAGAGAGAGGGACAGAGAGAGGGGGACAGAGAGAAGGGAAAAGAGAAAGGGGGACAGAGAGAGAGGGGGCAGAGAGAGGGGGTAAGAGAGAGGCGGGACAGAGAGTGGGGGAAGTGAGGGGATACAGAGAGAGGCGGCTGGGAGAGAGTGGGGGTCAGAGACAGGCCTACAGAAAGAGGGGGACAGACAATGGGGGAGATAGATGGGGTCAGAGAGAGGGGGCACAGAGTGAGAGGAGGACAGAAAGAGGGGGAACAGAGAGAGGGGATTCAGAGACGGGGGTGCAGAGAGAGGGGGGACAGAGAGAGATGGGGCAGACAGACGGGGACAGTGAGGGGGGCAAAGAGAGAGTTGGGCAGAGAGAGATGGGGGCAGAGAGAGAGGAGAAAGAGAGAGGGGGTCAGAGAGAAAGGGGGTCAGAGAGAGAGGGGGTCAGAAAGAGAGGGGTGGACAGAGAGAGGGGCGACAGAGAGAGAGGGGAGAGAGAGGGAACAGAGAGAGTGGGGACAGAGTAGGGGAGATAGAGGGAGTCAGTGAGAGGGGTACAGAGAGAGGGGCCAGAGAGAGGGGGACAGACAGAGGGGGGTCAGAGAGTGGGGGCAGTGAGGGGGTAGAGTTAGAGGCGGGTGGGAGAGAGTGGGGGTCAGAGAGAGGGCTACAGAGTGAGGGGGACAGACAGTGGGGGAGATAGATGGGTTCAGAGAGAGGGGATTCAGAGACGGGGGTGCAGAGAGAGGGGGGACAGAGAGAGATGGGGCAGACAGACGGGGACAGTGAGGGGGGCAAAGAGAGAGTGGGGCAGAGAGAGATGGGGGCAGAGAGAGAGGAGAAAGAGAGAGGGGGTCAGAGAGAAAGGGGGTCAGAGAGAGAGGGGGTCAGAAAGAGAGGGGTGGTCAGAGAGAGGGGCGACAGAGAGAGAGGGGAGAGAGAGAGAGGGAACAGAGAGAGTGGGGACAGAGAGTGGGGGAGATAGAGGGAGTCAGTGAGAGGGGTACAGAGAGAGGGGCCAGAGAGAGGGGGACAGACAGAGGGGGGTCAGAGAGTGGGGGCAGTGAGGGGGTAGAGTTAGAGGCGGGTGGGAGAGAGTGGGGGTCAGAGAGAGGGCTACAGAGTGAGGGGGACAGACAGTGGGGGAGATAGATGGGTTCAGAGAGAGGGGACACACAGAGAGAGGGGAACAGAGAGAGGGGGGACAGAGAGGGATGGTGCAGACAGAGCGGGACAGTGAGGATGGCAGAGAGAGAGAGGGGGGCAGAGAGAGATGGGGCAGACAGAGAGAGGGGGACAGAGAGTGGGGGAGATAGAGGGGTTCAGAGAGAGGAGGACAGAGAGAGAGGGGGTCAGAGAGAGGGGGACAGAGAGAGAGGGGGTAAGAGAGAGGAGGACAGAGAGAGAGGGGGACAGAGAGAGGAGGACAGAGAGAGAGGGGGTCAGAGAGAGGGGGGTCAGAGAGAGAGGGGGACAGAGAGGGGGGGACAGAGAGAGGCGGAAAGAGAGAGAGGCGTATGGAAGGGAGGGGTTCAGAGAGAGTGAGACAGAGAGAGGGGCACAGAGAGTGGGGTAGGTAGCGGGGGTCAGAGAAATGGGGACAGAGAGAGGGGGATAGAGAGTGGGGGATGGAGAGAATGGAGGACAGAGAGATAGGGGATCAGAGAGAGGGGCAGAGAGAGTCGGAGCAGAGACAGGGTGACAGAGAGGAGGGGCAGAGAGAGATCAACAGAGAGAGAGTGGGACAGAGAGAGGGGTCAGAGCGAGGTGGGTGGGAGAGAGAGGGGGACAGAGATAGGACGAACAGAGAGAGCCGGACGGAGAGAGAGGGGGACAGACAAAGAGGGGGACAACAGGAGGGATATAGAGGCAGGTGGGAGGGAGAGTGCGACCGTGAGAGGGGGACAGAGGGGGAGATAGAGGTAGTCAAAGGGAGGGGGCGAGAGAGAGGGGCACAGAGAGTGGGGGACATAGAGGGGGTCAGAGAGAGGGGGTCAAAAAGAGGGTGAGTTAGAGGGTGTCAGCGAGAGGGCGACAAAAAGAGGGTAAGATGGAGGGGGTCAGAGAGAGGGGGACAGGGAGAGGGGGACTGAGAGGGGGGATAGAGAGTGGGGGACAGAGTGTGGGGGAGATAGACGGGGACAGAGAGAGAGGGGACAGTGTGAGGCGAGCAGAAAGAGAGGGGACAGAGAGAGAGAGGGGACAGAGAGAGGGGGACAGGGTGAGGTGGGCAGAAAGAGAGGGGTAGAGTGAGAGGGGGACAGAGAGATTGGGGGCACATAGAGAGGGGAGCAAAGAGAGGGGGGAAAAGAGTGAGGGGTGACAGAGAGAGAGGGACAGCAAGTGAGAGGAAGATAGAGATACTGGGGGACAGACAAAGAGTGGTGCCGAGAGAGAGCGACTGAGAGAGGCCGACAGAGAGAGAGGGGGACAGAGAGTTGGGGACAGAGAGAGGGGGACAGGGGGAGGGGCGACAGTGTGTGGGGGAGATAGAGGGGGACAGAGAGAGAGAGGGACAGAGAGAGAGGGAGACAGAGACAGGGGGACAGAGAGGGGGGAGAGAGAGAGAGGAGGACAGAGAGAGAGGGGCAGAGAGAGAGGGACCGAGAGAGGGGGGAAAGAGAGAGAGGCGAGTGGAAGGGAGAGGGATTCAGAGAGAGGGCGACAGAGAGAGGGGCACATAGAGTGGCGGAGAGAGAGGGTGTCAGAGAGAGGGGTCAGAGAAAGGGTGATATAGAGGGAGAGAGAGAGAGGGGTGAGAGAGAGAGGAGGACAGTGAGATAGGGGGCAGAGAGTTGGCGACAGAGAGAGGGTGACAGAGAGATAGTTGGACAGACAGAAAGGGGGTGGCAGAAAGAGGAGTCAGAGAGAGGGGGGACAGATAGACGGGGACAGAGAGACGGAGACGGGAGGGGGAACGGGGGTGACAGGGAGGGGGGACAGAGAGAGGGAGACAGAGAGAGAGGGGGACAGAGAGAGAGGGGGACGGGGGAACAGAGAGATGGGGACAGAGAGAGGGGGGACAGAGAGAGAGGGGGCAGAGAGCGGGGGGGTACAGAGACAGACGGGGTCAGAGAGCGAGGTGGTCAGAGAGAGGGGGGATGGGGGGCAGAGACAGGGCGACAGAGAGGGGGCAGAGAGAGAGGTGGACAGAGAGAGAGGGGGCAGAGAGAGAGGGGGCAGAGGGAGTGGGGGACAGCGGGAGAGGTGGACAGAGAGAGAGCGGGCAGCGAGAGGGGGGAAAGAGGGACAGGGGGACAGAGAGAAGGGGCAGAGAGCGGGAGAGAGAGAGAGGGCGACAGAGAGAGAGGGGGACAGAGAGAAGGATACAGAGAGAGGTGGACAGAGAGAGGGGAGATGGAGTGAGTGGGGGACAGAGGGGTGCAGGGGGGAAGGAGAAGGAGAGGACAGAGAGAGGAGGGATAGAGAGGGGGGACACAAAGGGATCGGGACAGAGAGAGCATAGGGAGAAAGAGAGAGTGGGAACAGAGAGAGTGGGTCAGAGAGACGGGGACAGAGTGAGAGGTGACAGTGAGTGGTTTGAGAGAGGGCGACAGAGAGAGGGGGACAGAGACAGGGAGGATCAGAGAGAGGCGGCTGGGACAGAAGGGGTTTTGGAGAGGCGGGTGGGATAGAGAGGAGGGCAGAGAGAGGAGGGACAGAGAAAGGGTGACAGAGAGAGGGGGGACATTGAGAGAGGGGGACAGAGAGAGAGGAGACAGAGAGTGAGGGGTCAGAGAGAGAGGGGGACAGAGAGAGAGGGGGCAGAGAGGGGGACAGAGAGAGGGGGACAGAGAGAGATGGGGACAGAGAGGGAGGGGACTGAGAGAGGGGGACATAGAGAGGGAGACAGAGAAAGGTGGACAGAGAGAGCGGGACAGAGAGAGAGTGGACAGAGAGAGAGCGGGCAGAGAGAGAGTGGACAGAGAGAGAGGGGACAGAGAGAGAGGGGGAGAGAGAGAAGGGAACAGAGAGTGGGGGAGATAGAGGGGGTCAGAGAGAGGGGGAACACAGGGGGGTCAGAGAGAGAGGGACAGAGAGAGGGGCAGCAGAAGGGGGGTGCAGTGAGGGGGGTACAGAGAGAGGCGGGTGGAAGAGAGTGGGGGCAGAGAGAGGCGGACAGAGAGAGGCGGACAGAGAGGGGGCCAGTGAGAGAGGGGGCAGAGAGAGTGGACAGAGAGGGGGCAGAGAAAAGGAGAGGGGGAGAAAGGGAGAGAGGCGAGAGAGAGGGCTGAGAATGAGAGAGAGGGGAGAGAAAGAGAGAAGATCAGAGAAAGAGTGAATGTGAGGGGGGTAAGAGAGAGGAGGTGGGAGAGAGAGTGGGAGAGAGAGTGGGTGAGAGAGGAAGTGAGAGAAAGGGGAGAGATAGAGACGGGGTGAGAGAGAAAAGGGGACAGCGAGAGAAAGAGAGCAAAAGGGGTGAGAGAGGGGGTGAGATAGACAGTGAATGATGGGTTGAGAGAGAGAGATAGGCTGAGTGAGAGAGACAGGAGTGAGAGAGAGCGGGTGAGAGGGAGGTAAGAGAGAGAGGGGTGAAAGAGAGAGAGGGGGTGAGAGAGAGATGGGTGTGAGAGAGAGGGGATTAGATAGAGAGAGGGGAAAGAGAGTGAGGGGTGTGAGAGAGATCAGGGTGGGAGAGACTGGGGAGAGAGAGAGGGCTGAGTGAGAGAGAGGGGTGAGAGAGAGGTGTGTGTGAGAGAGAATCGTAAGATAGAGAGGGGTGAGAGAGAGAGAGGTGTGCGAGAGAGAGGGGGTAAGATAGAGAGGGCTGAGAGAGAGAGGGGTGAGAGAGAGAGAGGGTGCGACAGAGAAGCGGTGTAAGAGAGAGGGGTAAGAGAGAGAGTGGTGAGAGAGCGGGGGTGAGAGAGATGGTGAGAGAGGGGTGTGAGAGAGAGGGGGAAGAGAGAGAGAAGGAGTTAGAGAGAAAGGATGAGAGAGAGGATGACAGAGAGAGGGGTGTGAGAGAGATGAGGTTGAGAGAGAGATGTGAGAGAAAGGGGCTGAAAGAAAGGGCCTGAGAGAGAGTGGGTGAGAGAGGGGGTGAGAGAGAAGGGGTGAGAGAGAGGGGGTGAGAGAAAGAGAGGTGAGAGAGAGAGGGGTAAGAAACGGAGGGGTTCGAGTGAGTTTGGGTGAGAGAGGGTGTGAGAGAGAGGGGTGAGAGAGAGGGTGAGAGAGAGGTTGAGAGAGAGGTGTGTGTGAGAGAGAGGGTAAGAGAGAGACTGTTGAGAGAGAGGGTTGGGAGCGAGAGGGTTGAGAGCGAGAGGGTGAGAGAGAGCGAGGGGTTGAGAGAGACAGGGGGTTGAGAGAGAGGTGTGTGTGAGAGAGAGACAGCTGTGAGAGAGCGAGGGACTGAAAGTGAGGGCCTGACGGAAAGGGCCTGAGAGAGGGGGTGAGAGAGAAAGGGTGAGAGAGAGTGGGTGAGAGAGAGAGGTGAGACAGAGAGAGAGACAGGTGTAAGAGAGAGAGGGATAGGAGAGAGAGAGGGCGAGAGAGAGAATGGGATGTAAGAGAGAGGGGTGTCAGATTAGAGAGGGTGAGAGAGAGGGTAAGAGAGAGAGGGGTGAGAGTGTGAGAGGGTGAGAGAGAGGGGTGAGAGAGAGAAGCGGTGTAAGAGAGAGAGGGGTGAGAGAGAGAGGGGTGAAAGAGAGGGGATGACAGAGAAGGGGTGAGAGAGACAGAGGTGCGAGAGAGAGAGAGGGGTGAGAGACAGAGAGAGGGTGAGAGAAAAAGGGGGTGTGAGAGAGATCAGACTGGAACAGAGAGCGGGTGAGAAAGAGAGAGGTTGTGTGAGAGAGAGACAGGCAGAGAAAGAGAGGGTGTGAGAGAGAAGGTAAGAGAGAGGGGGTAAGAGAGAATGGGGAAAGAGAGAGAAGGGTGAGAGGGCGAGAGAGAGAGGGAGGATGAGAAAAGTCGGGGTGGGGGAGAGTGCGGGTGAGAAAGAGAAAGGAGGTGAGTGCGAGTGGGGAAGAGAGATGGGGAGAGCGTGGGGGGGAGAGAGGGGGTGAGAGAGGGTGTGTGTGGGTGGGTGAGAGACAGGGGGCTGAGAGAGAGAGTGGTGAGAGAGAATGAGAGTGGTGAGAGTGGGAGGGCGTAAGAGAGTGAGAGGGCTAAGAAAGAGAGGGTGTGAGAGAGTGAGAGAGAGTGAGAGGGTGAGAAAGAGAGGGGAGAGAGAGAGAGGGGATCACAGATAGAGCGGGGTGGAGGAGAGAGAGAGGGGTGAGAGAGAAGGGATGAGCAAGAGGGAGGGGTGAGAGAGAGAGCATGAGAGAGAGAGGTGTGTGAGAGAGAGGGGTAAGATAGAGAGGAGTGAGAGAGAGAGGGGTGAGAGAGAGAGAGGGTGAGAAAGAGAGGGGTGAGAGAGAAAGGGTGAGAGAGATAAGCGGTGTTAGAGCGATGGGTAAGAGAGAGAGTGAGAGGGGTAAGAGAGAGAAAGGAGGGTGAGAGAGAGGGGTGAGAGAGAGGATGAGAGAGAGAGGATGAGAGAGGGGGGTATGAGAGAGAGAGGGTTGAGAGAGAGGTGTGAGAGAGCAAGGGGCTGAAAGAGAGGGCCTGAGAGAGAGGGGGTGAGAGAGGGCCCGAGAGAGAGAGGGTGAGAGGGAGAGGTGTGAGAGAGAGAGAGGGATGAGAGAGAGGGATGAGAGATTGAGGGATGGGTGAGAGAGAGAGGGGTCTGAGAGAGATCAGGATGGGAGAGACTAGGGTGAGAGAGGGGATGAGAGAGAGAGAGGGGATGCGAAAGAGAGGGGGAGAGAAAAGGGTGTGAGAGAGCGAGACGGGTAAGAGAGAGAAGAGTGAGAGAGAGAGGGGGGTGAGTTAGAGAGCGGGTGTGAGAGAGATCGGGGTGGAAGAGAGAGCGGGTGAGACAGAGACGGGGGTGAGAGAGAGAGACAGGCTGAGTTAGAGAGAGAGGGGTGAGAGAGAGAGGGTGAGAGGGAGGTAAGGGAGAGAGAGTGGTGAAAGAGAGAGGGGGGTGAGAGAGAGACGGATGAGAGAGAGGGGGTTAGATAGAGAGAAGCGAAAGAGAGAGAGAGGGGTGTGAGAGAGAACATGGTGGGAGCGACTGGGGAGAGAGAGGGGGGCTGAGAGAGAGAGAGGGCTGAGAGAGGGGTGTGAGAAAGAGGTGTGAGAGAGAGAGAATGGTAAGATAGATGGGGTGAGAGATAGAGGTGTGTGAGAGAGAGAGGGGTAAGAGAGAGAGTGTTGAGAGAGAGAGGGTTGAGAGCGAGAGGGTGAGACAGAGAGGGGGTTGAGAGAGAAGGGGTTTGAGGGAGAAGTGTGTGTGAGAGAGAGAGACGGGTGTGAGAGAGCGAGGGACTGAAAGTGAGGGCCTGAGAGAGAGGGGGTGAGAGAGAAGGGGTGTGAGAGAGGGGTGAGAGAGAAAGGGGGTGTGAGAGAGATCAGAGTGGAACAGAGAGCGGGTGAGAAAGAGAAGGGTGAGAGTGGGAGAGGGCTGAGAGAGAGAGAGGGTGAGAGAGACAGGGGTGGAAGAGAGCGCGGGTGTGAAAGAGACAGAGGGTGAGAGATACAGGCTGAGAGAGAGAGTGTGAAAGAGAGGGGGTGAGAGAGAGTGGTAAGAGAGAGAGGATGAGAGAGAGAGACGGGTAAGAGAGAGAGGGGTGAGAGAGAGAGGGTGAGAGAGAGGGGTAAGAGAGAGATGGTGGGAGAGAGACGGTCAAGAGAGAGAGGGTGAGAGACAGAGGTGTGAGAGAGAGGGGGTGTGAGAGGGGGTGAGAGAGAGAGAGGGGAGAGTGTGCGAGGGGTGGAAAGAGAGAGCCTGAGAGGGGGTGTGTGAGAGGCGGTGAGAGAGAAGGGGTGAGAGTGAGGTATGTGTGTGAGAGAGAGGGGTAAGAGAGACGGGTGAGAGAGAGAGGGTGAGAGAGAGAAGTAAGAGAGAGAGGGATGAGAGAGATAGGTGTGTGAGAGAGCGAGGGGGAAGAGAGAGAGTGGTGAGAAAGTAGGGATGAGAGAGAGAGGGGTGTGAGAGAGACGGGGTTGAGTGAGAGGTGTGTGAGAGAGAGGGGTGTGTGTGAGAGACAGGGGCTGAAAGAGCGGGCAACAGTGAGGGGGGTAAGAGAGGGGTTGAGAGAGAAGGGGTGAGAGACAGGGTGAGAGAAAGAGATGTGAGAGAGTGAGGGCGAGAGAGAGAGGGTGCGAGTGAGAGAGTGGTGTGAGAGAGAAGCGATGTAAGAGAGAGAGGGTAAGAGAGAAAGGGTGAGAGAGAGAGGTGTGAGAGAGAGAAGGATGAGAGAGAGAGGAATGAGACAGTGAGAGAGGGAGTGAGAGAGAAGGGGTGAGAGAGAGAGGTTTGAGAGAGAGGTGAGAGAGATGGGAAAGAGAGAGCTAGGGGTAGGAGAGAGAGAGGGTGAGAGAGAGAGGGGTGTGTGAGAGAGAGGGGTGTCAGATTAGAGAGGGTGAGAGAGAGGGTGAGAGAGAGGGGTGAGAGAGAGATAAGCAGTGTAAGAGAGAGAGAGAGGGGGAGAGAGAGAGCGCCTGAGAGAGAGAGGGTGAGAGAGATGGGATGAGAGAGAAGGGGTGAAAGAGAGAGGTGTGAGAGAGAGAGGTGTGAGAGAGAGAGGGGTGAGAGAGAAAGTGGGTGTGAGAGAGATCGGAGTGGAACAGAGAGCGGGTGAGAAAGAGAGAGTTAGTGAGAGAGAGACAGGCAGAGAAAAAGAGGGTGAGAAAGAGAAGGTGAGAGAGAGGGATAAGAGAGAGAGGGGAAAGAGAGAGAAGGGTGAGAGGGTGAGAGAGAGAGGGAGGATGAGAAAGATCTGGGTGGGGGAGAGGGCGGGTGAGAAAGAGAAAGGGGGTGAGTGAGTGTGGGGGAGAGAGATGGGGAGAGTGTGGGGGAGAGAGAGGGGAGAGAGAGAGAGAGGGGGGAGGTGAGAGAGAGGGTGTGATGGTGTGTGAGGGACAGGGGGCTGAGAGAGATGGGGTGAGAGAGAATGAGAGTGGTGAGAGTGGGAGGGGGTAAGAGAGTGAGAGGGCTATGAAAGAGAGGGTGTGAGAGAGTGAGAGAGAGTGAGGGGTGAGAGAGAGAGGGGAGAGAGAGAGAGGGGATCACACATAGAGCAGGGTGAAGGAGAGAGGTCGTGAGAGAGAGAGAGAGAGGGGTGAGAGAGAGGGGATGAGAGAGAGAGAGGTGAGAGAGAGAGAGGGGTGAGAGTGAGAGCATGAGAGAGAGAGGGGTGTGAGAGAGGGGTATGAGAGAGGGGTGTGATAGAGGGGGTGAAAGAGAGGGGGGTGTGAGAGAGACGGGGTTGCGAGAGAGGTGTGTGAGAGAGAGGGGTGTGTGAGAGTGAGAGGGGTGAGAGAGAGAGGGTGAGAGAGAGAAGCGGTGTGAGAGAGAGGGGGAAGAGAAAGAGGGGTGAGAGAGAGAGGATGAGAGAGAGAGAGGGATGAGAGAGAGGGATGAGAGAGTGAGGGAGGGGTGAGAGAGAGAGTGGCTCTGAGAGAGATCGGGTGAGAGAGGGTATTAGAGAGAAGGGTTGAGAGAGAGAGGTTGAGAGACAAGGGTGTGTGAGAGAGAGAGTCGGGTAAGAGAGAGAAGCGTGAGGGTGGGAGAGGGGTGAGAGAGATCGGGGCGGAAGAGAGAGCGGGTGAGAAAGAGCCAGGGGGTGAGAGAGACAGGCTGAGAGATCGTGTGTGAAAGAGAGGGGGTGAGAGAGAGGGGTAAGAGAGAGAGGGGGGAGAGAGAGAGGTGAGAGAGAGAGGGGTGACAGAGAGAGAGAGGGGTGAGTTAGAGAGCCAGTCTTAGAGAGATCGGGGTGGAAGAGAGAGCGGGTGTGAAAGAGACAGGGGGTGAGAGAGAGGGTGAAAGAGAGGGGGTGAGAGAGAAGGGTGAGGGAGAGAGAGGTGTGAGGGAGAGAGTAGGTGTGAGAGAGATCAGGGTCGAAGAGAGAGCTGGTGAGATAGAGACAGGGGGTGACAGAGAGACAGGCTCAGAGAGAGAGGGGGTGAGAGAGAGACGGGCAAGAGAGAGAGGGGTGAGAGACAGAGAGGGTTGAGAGACAGAGGGGGTGAGGGAGAGAGGGGATGTGAGAGAGATCGGGGTGGAAGAAAGAGCAGGTGTGAAAGAGAGAAGGGGTGCGAGCGGGACAGGCTGAGAGAGAGAGAGAGAGAGAGACAGGGTGGGGGGTGAGAGAGGGGGGTGAGAGAGAGGGGTTGAGAGAGAGGGGTAAGAGAGAGAGGGGTGAGGGAAAGAAGGGGTGTGAGAGAGATTGGGGTGGAAGAGAGAGCAGGTGAGAAAGAGATGTGGGTGAGAGAGACAGACCGAGTTAGAGAGACAGGGGTGAGATAGAGGGGGTGAGATAGAGTGAGGGGAAAGAGAGAAGAGGGGTGAGAGAGAGAGAGAAGGTGTGAGAGAGAGGGTGAGAGGGAGAGGTGTGTGAGAGAGGGGAAAGTGAGAGAGAGGATGAGGGAGAGAGGCGTGATAGAGAAGGTGTGTGAGAGAGATCAGGGTGGGAGAGACTGGAGAGAGAGAGGGGGGCTGAGAGAGAGAGAGAGAGCTGAGAGAGAGGGGTTGAAAGAGAAGGGGTGAGAGAGAAGGGGTGAGAGAGAGGGAGAGAGAGAGGGAGAGAGAGAGGGTGAGAGAGAGGTGGGTGAGAAAGAGGTGTGAGAGAGTGAGAGAGGGGTAAGAGAGAAGGCTGAGAGAGAGAGGGTGAGAGAGAGAAGCGGTGTGAGAGAGCGAGGGGCTGAAAGAGAGGGCCTGAGAGAGACGGGGTGAGAGAGGGTGAGGGAGAGAGGTGAGAGAGAGAGAAAGGGGTAGGGGAGAGAGAGAGGGCGAGAGAGAGGGGGATTTGAGAGAGAGGGGTGTCAGAATAGAGAGAGTGAGAGTGAGGGTGAGAGAGAGGGGTGAGAGTGAGAGAGGAGTGAGAGAGAGAGAAGCGGTTCAAGAGAGAGAGCGGGGTGAGAGAGAGAGAGGGCCTGAGAGAGAGAGGGTGAGAGAGAGAGGTGTGAGAGAGAGGGATGAAGAGAGAGGGATGAGAGAGTGAGCGAGGGGTGAGAGAGAGAAGGGCTGTGAGAGATCAGGGTGGGAGAGACTGGGGAGAGAGAGGGGATGAGGGGGGGGCTACGAAAGAGAGGGTGAGAGAGATAGGTGTGTGTGTGAGAGAGAGAGACGGGTAAGAGAGAGAAGGGTGAGGGAGAGAGAGCAGGTGAGAAAGAGACAGGGGGTGAAAGAGAGACAGTCTGAGAGAGAGGGGGTGAGAGAGAGGGGGTGAGAGAGAGGGGTAAGAGAGAGAGTGAGAGAGAGAGGTGTGTGAGAGAACGTGTGCGAGAGAGATCAGGGTGGGAGAGACTGAGGAGAGAGCGAGAGGGGGGCTGAGAGAAAGAGAGGGCTGAGAGAGAGGGGTGAGAGAGAGGGGTGTGTGAGAGAGAGAGAGGGTTGAGAGAGCGAGGTTTTGTGAGAGAGAGATCAGAGTGGAAGAGAGAGCGGGTGAGAAATAGAGAGGGGGTGAGAGAGAGACAGGCTGAGAAAAAGAGGGTGAGTGAGAGAAGGTGAGAGAGAGGCGTGAGTGAGAGGGGGTGAGAGAGCGAGAAGGGTGTGAGAGAGAGGTGTGTGAGGGAGAGAGGGGTAAGAGAGAGAGGGGTGAGAGAGAGGGTGAGCGAGAGAGAAAGGTGTGTGTGAGAGAGAGGGGTGAGAGACAGGGTGAGGGAGAGAGAGGTGTGTGAGAGAGAGGGGAGTGTGGGAGAGACGGGGCTGAAAGAGAGGGCCAGAGAGAGAGGGTGAGAGAGAAGGGGTGAGAGAAAGAGGGTGAGAGAGAGAGGTGAGGGACAGAGAGAGGGGTAAGAGAGAGGGGTAGGAGAGAGAGAGAGTGAGAGAGAGAGAGATAAGGGTGTGAGAGAGAGAGGGGTAATGAGAGAGAGGGTTGAGAGAGAAAGGGTGAGAGAAAGAGGGGGTGAGAGAGAGAGGGAGTGTGAGAGAGATTGGGGTGGAAGAGAGAGCGGGTGAGAAAGAGAGAGGGGTGAGAGAGAGAGACAGGCAGAGAAAGAGAGGGTGAGAGAGAAGGTGAGAGAGAGGCGTGAGAAAGAGGAGGTAAGAGAGAGAGGGGGTAAAGAGAGAGAAGGGTGAGAGGATGAGAGAGAGAGGGAGGATGAGAAAGATCGGTGTGAGAAATAGAAAGGGGGTGAATGAGAGTGGGGGAAAGAAAGTGTGGAGAGAGTGGGGGAGAGAGAGGGTGTGAGAGAGGGGGTGAGAGAGAGGGTAAGAGAGAGAGGGTTAAGAGAGAGAGGGGCAAGAGAGGGGGGTTAGAGAGAGGGGGGTTAGAGAGAGGGTGTGTTACAGAGAGGGTGTGAGGGTGAATGAGGGACAGGGGGCTGAGAGAGAGAAGGGTGACAGAGAGAGCAGGGTGAGGGAGAAAGGGGGTGAGAGAGAGAAGGGTGAGGGAGAGAGGGGGTGAGAGAGAGGGCGTGAGAGAGAGAGGGTTGAGAGAGAGGGGGTGAGAGAGAGGGCGTGAGAGAGAGGGGGTGTGAGATAGAGGGGTGAAAGAGAGGGGTGTGTGACAGAGAGGCGATGAGAGAGAGAGGGATGAGCGAGAGATGTGTGAGAGAGGGGTGAGAGAGAGAGGTTGTGTGAGAGAGAGGGGGTTTAAGAGAGAGAGGGAGTGTAAGAGAGAGGGGGTGAGAGAGAGAGCGGGGCGAGAGAGAGAGGTTGTGTGAGAGAGAGGGGGTTTAAGAGAGAGAGGCAGTGTAAGAGAGAGGGGGTGAGAGAGAGAGGTGTGAGAGAGAGAGGGCCTGAGAGAGAGGTTTGAGAGAGAATGGGTGAGAAACAAGGTGAGAGAGAGGGGTGTGAGAGAGAGGGGGTGAGAGAGAGAGAGGGGTGAGAGAGAGGGGGGTGAGAGAGTGAGAGGGGCTGAAAGAGTGGGGTAAGAGAGAGGGGTGAGAGAGAAGGTGTGAGAGAGTGGTGTGTAAGAGAGATAGGGGTAAGAGAGAGAGGGGTGAGAGAGAGGTGATTGAGAAGGGTGTGAGAGAGGGGTGTGAGAGAGAGGATTGAGAGAGAGAGAGGGTGAGAGAGAGAGAAAGGTGTGTGAGAGAGACAGGGGGTTGAGAGAGAGGTGTGTGTGAGAGAGAGGGTGTGTGAGAGAGCAAGGGGCTGAAAGAGAGGGCCTGAGAGAGAGGATGAGAGAGGGGGTGAGAGAGAGTGGGATGAGAGACAGAGAAAGAGATGAGAGTGAGAGGTGGGTGTGAGAGAGAGAAGCGGTGTGTGAAAGAGAGGGGAAAGAGAGAGGGGGGGTGAGAGAGAAAATGCATGAGACAGAGAGGGTGCGAGAGAGGGGGTGGGAGAGAGGTGTGTGAGAGAGAGCGGGATGATAGAGAAAGGGATGAGAGAGAGGAGCTGAGAGAGCGGGACTGCAAAAGAGAGGGTCAGAGTGAAGGGGTGAGAGAGATAGGTGTGTGAGAGAGAGAGAGACGGGTAAGAGCGAGAGGGTGAGAGAGAGAGAGAGGGAGAGGGAGAGAGGGTTGGAAGAGAGAACGGGTGAGAAAGAGACAGGGGGTGACAGAGAGACAGGCTGAGAGAGAGAGGGTGTGAGAGAGAGAGGGCCTGAGAGAGAGAGGGCCTGAGAGAGAGGGGGTGAGGGAGAGAGTGCGGTGGGAGAGAGAGCAGGTGAGAAGGAGACATGGGATGGCAGAGAGACAGGCTGAGAGAGTGAAGGGGTGAGAGAGAGAGGGTGAGAGAGAGTGTGTGAGAGAGAGAACAGGGTGGGAAAGACTGGAGTGACTGGGGGCTGAGAGAGAGAAGGGCTGAGAGAGAGGGGTTGAGAGAGGGTTTGAGAGAGAAGGGGTGAGAGAGAGTGGGTGAGAGAGAGAGAGAGGTGTGAGAGAGAGGGTTGAGAGAGCGAGGGGGTGTGAGAGAGAGATCGGAGTGGAAGAGAGAGCGGGTGAGAAATAGAGAGGGGGTGAGTGAGAGACAGGCTGAGAAAGAGAGGGTGAGTGTGAGAAGGTGAGAGAGAGGCATGAGTGAGGCGGGGTGAGAGAGAGAAGGGTGTGAGAGAGAGAGTGGTAAGAGAGAGGGGTGAGAGAGAGAGGGTGAGATAGAGAGAAAGGTGTGTGTGAGAGAGGGGGGTGAGAGACAGGGTGAGAGAGGGAGAGGTGTGTGAGAGAGAGTTGTAAGAGAGAGGGGTGAGAGAGAGAGGGTGAGAGAGAGAGAGGGGTGTGAGAGAGACAGTGGGTTGAGAGAGAGGTGTGTGAGAGAGAGGGGTGTGAGAGAGAGGGGGGCTGAAAGAGAGGGCCAGAGAGAGAGGGTGAGAGAGAAGAGGTGAGAGAGAGAGGGTGAGAGAGAGAGGTGAGAGACAGAGAGAGGGGTAGGAGAGAGAGTGGGTGAGAGAGAGATAAGGGTGTGAGAGAGAGAGAGGTAATGAGAGAAAGGGTTGAGAGAGAAAGGGTGAGAGAGAGAGAGAGGGGTGAGAGAGTGAGGGATTGTGAGAGAGATTGGGGTGAAAGAGAGAGCGGGTGAGAAAGAGAGAGTGGGCGAGAGAGAGAGACAGGCAGAGAAAGAGAGGGTGAGAGAGAAGGTGAGAGAGAGTCATGAGAGAGAGGGGGTGAGAGAGAGGGGAAAGAGAGAGAAGGGTGAGAGGATGAGAGAGAGAGAGGGAGGATGAGAAAGATCGGGTTGAGAAAGAGAATGGGGGCGAGTGAGAGTGGGGAGAAAAAGTGGGGAGAGAGTGGGGAGAGAGGGTGTGAGAGAGGAGGTGAGAGAGACGGTAAGAGAGATAGGGGTGAGAGTGAAGGTGTGTCAGAGAGAGGGGGTGAGAGAGAGGGTGTGAGGGTGAATGAGGGACAGGGGACTGAGAGAGAGAGGGGTGAGAGAGAATGAGAGTGGTGAGAGTGGGGGGATAAGAGAGTGAGAGGGCTAAGAAAGAGAGGGTGTGAGAGAGTGACAGAGAGTGAGAGGGTGAGAGAGAGGGGAGAGAGAGGGGATCACAGATAGAGCGGGGTGGAGGAGGGAGGGGGAAGAGAGAGAGAGGGGTTAGAGAGAGAGGGGTGGGAGAGCGGGCGTGAGAGAGAGAGAGGGGTTAGAGAGAGAGGGGTGAGAGAGAGGGCGTGAGGGAGAGGGGGGTGAGAGAGAGAGAGGGATGTGAGAGTGAGGGGGTGAGAGAGAGGATGTGTGAGAAAGAGGGGTGAAAGAGAGAGCGGGTGAGAAAGAGAGAATGGGCGAGAGAGAGAGACAGGCAGAGAAAGAGAGGGTGAGAGAGAAGGTGAGAGAGAGTCATGAGAGAGAGGGGGTGAGAGAGAGGGGAAAGAGAGAGAAGGGTGAGAGGATGAGAGAGAGAGAGGGAGGATGAGAAAGATCGGGTTGAGAAAGAGAATGGGGGCGAGTGAGAGTGGGGGAGAAAAAGTGGGGAGAGAGTGGGGAGAGAGGGTGTGAGAGAGGAGGTGAGAGAGACGGTAAGAGAGATAGGGGTGAGAGTGAAGGTGTGTCAGAGAGAGGGGGTGAGAGAGAGAGAGGGGTGAGAGAGAGATGGGTGAGAGACAGAGAGGGCCTGAGGGTGAGAAAGTGAGAGGGCTGGAAGAGAGGGCCTGAGAGAGGGGGGATGAGAGATGCAGTGAGAGAGAAGGGGTGAGAGAGAGAGGTATGAGATAGAGAATGTGTGAGAGAGAGAGGGTGAGAGAGAGAGAGAGATGTGTGTGAGAGAGAGAGGGGTAAGAGAGAGACGGGTGTGAGAGAGACAGAGGGTTGAGAGAGAGGTCTGTGGGGGGTGTGAGAGAGAGAGGGGCTGAAAGAGAGAGAGATGGGTAAGAGAGAGAGGGGTGAGAGAGTGGGGGTGAGAGGGAGAGGTAAGAGAGAGAGAGAGGTGAAATAGAGAGAGGGGTGAGAGAGATGGTGTGTGAGAGAGATCAGGGTGGGAGAGTCTGGGGAGAGAGAGAGGGGCCTGAGAGAGAGTGGTGTGAGAGAGATGGGGTAATAGAGAGTGGGGTGTGAGAGAGAGAGAGGGGTGAGAGAGAGGGGGTGCGAGAGAGACAGGCAGAGAAAGAGAGGGTGTGAGAGAGAAGGTGAGAGAGAGGCATGAGAGAGAGGGGGTAAGAGAGTGAGAGGACTAAGAAAGAGAGGGTGTGAGAGAAAGGAGAGAGAGGGGGATGACAGAGAGAGCAGGGAGAGGGAGAGAGGGGGTGAGAGATAGAAGGGTGAGGGAGAGAAGGGGGTGAGAGATAGAAGGGTGAGGGAGAGAGGGGGGTGAGAGAGAGGGCGTGAGATAGAGGGGTGAGAGAGAGAGAGGGGGTGAGGGAGAGGCATGAGAGAGAGGGGGTAAGAGAGTGAGAGGGCTAAGAAAGAGAGGGTGTGAGAGAGAGGAGTGTGAGGGGATGACAGATAGAGCAGGGTGAGGGAGAGAGGGGGTGAGAGAGAGAAGGGTGAGGGAGAGAGGGGATGAGAGAGAGGGCGTGTGAGAGAGAGGGGGTGAGAGAGAGGGCGTGAGAGAGAGAGGGTGAGAGAGAGAGGGTTGTGTGAGTGGGGGATGAGAGAGAAGGGGTGTGAGAAAGAGAGGGGAAAGAGAGGGGTGTGTGACAGAGAGGGGGTGAGAGATAGGGGTGAGAGAGAGAGGAATGAGAGAGAGATGTGAGAGAGAGGGGTGAGAAAGAGAGCGGGGTGAGAGAGAGGGGGTGTGTGAGAGAGAGGGGGTGTAAGATAAAGAGGGGGTGTAAGAGAGAGGGGGGTGAGTGAGAGAGGGTGAAATAGAGGGGTGAGAGAGAAGGTGTGAGAGAGAGAGGTATAAGAGAGAAGATGTGAGGGAGAGGGGGGTGAGAGAGAGCGTGTAAGAGAGAGGTGTGTAAGAGAGATAGGGGTAAGAGAGAGAGGGGTGAGAGAGAAAGGGTGAGAGAGAGGGTGAGAGAGGTGAGAGAGAAGGGTGTGAGAGAGAGGGGTGTGAGAGAGAGGATTGAGAGAGAGAGGGTGTGAGAGAGAGAAGATTGTGAGAGAGTCAGGGGGTTGAGAGAAAGGAGTGTGAGAGAGCAAGGGGCTGAAAGAGAGGGCCTGAGAGAGTGCTGAGAGAGGGGGTGAGAGAGAGCGGGTTAGAGAATGGGATGAGAGACAGAGAAAGGGGTGAGAGTGAGAGACGGGTGAGAGAGAGAGAGAAGCGGTGTGTGAAAGAGAGGGGTAAGAGAGAGAGGGGGGTGAGAGAGAGAATGCATGAGAGAGAGGGTGCGAGAGAGGGGGTGAGAGAGATGTGTGAGAGAGAGAGCGGGATGATAGAGAAAGGGATGAGAGAGGAGCGGAGAGAGAGGGACTGCGAAAGAGAGGGTGAGAGAGAAGGGGTGAGAGAGAGAGAGGTGTGTGTGAGAGAGAGAGACGGGTAAGAGCGAGAGGGTGAGAGAGAGAGGGGTGAAAGAGAGAGGGGCTGAGAGAGAGGGGTGAGAGAGAGAGAGAGGGTGAGGGAGAGAGGGCCTGAGAGAGAGGGGGTGAGGGAGAGAGTGTGGTGGGAGAGAGAGCAGGTGAAAAGGAGACAGGGGGTGGCAGAGAGAAAGGCTGAGAGAGTGAAGGGGTGGGAGAGAGCGGGTGAGAGAGAGTGTGTGTGAGAGAGATCAGGGTGGGAAAGACTGGAGTGACTGGGGGGCTGAGAGAGAGAGAGGGGTGAGAGAGAGGGGTAAGAGAGAGGGGTAAGAGAGAGAGAGGGGCGAGAGAGAGAGAGGGATCAGAGACAGACGGATGGGAGAGAGCGAGGGGTGAGAGAGGGGCTGTGTGAGAGATCAGGGTGGGAGAGACTAGGGTGAGAGAAGGGATGAGAGAGAGAGAGGGGCTACGAAAGAGAGGGTGAGAGAGAAGGGGTGAGAGAGAGACGTTGAGAGAGAAAGGTGTGACAGAGAGAGACAGGTAAGAGAGAGAAGGGTGAGAGAGATTGGATGAGAGAGTGTGTGAGAGAGTGGGGGTGAGAGAGAGGGTGAGAGAGAGGTGTGTGCGAGAGGGGGTAAGTGAGAGAGCGTTGAGAGAGAGATTATGAGAGAGTGGGGTTGAGAGAGAGGGGTAAGGGAGAGGGGTAAGAGAGCGAGGGGTAAGAGAGAGAGCGGTGAAAGATAGAGAGGGGGTGAGAGAGAGAGGGATCAGAGAGAGAGGGATGAGAGAGAGCGAGGGGTGAGACAGAGAGGGGCTGTGAGAGAAATCAGTGTGGGAGAGACTGGGGAGAGAGAGAGGGGCTGCGAAAGAGAAAGGCTGCAAAAGAAGAGGGTGAGAGAGAAGGCGTGAGAGAGAGGCTGAAGAGAGAGAGGGGTGGCAGATAGAGGGGTGAAAGAGCGAGAGAGGTGAGGGAGCGAGGCGGTGTGATAGAGACAGGGGGTGAGAGAGAGAGACAGGCTGACAGAGAGAGGGTGAGAGAGAGAAGCGGTGTGAGAGAGAGAGAGGTTGAGAGAGAGGGTGGAGAGAGAGAGAGGGGTGTGAGAGAAATGGGTTTGAGAGAGAGGTGTATGAGAGGGGGTTATAGAGAGAGGGGCTGAAAGAGACGGCCGGAGAGAGAAGGGGTGAGAGAGGGTGCGATAGAGATGGGGTGAGAGAGAGAGGGTGAGAGAGAGAGAGAGGGTGAGAGAGAGAGAGGTGAGGGAGAGAGGGGGTGTGAAAGAGATCGGGGTGGAAGAGAGAGCAGGCGTGAAAGAGGCAGGGGGTGAAAGAGAGACAGGCTGAGAGAGAGAGAGGGTGAAAGAGAGGGGGCGAGAGAGAGGTGTTGAGAGAGAGAGGGGTGAGAGAGAGCAGGGTGAGGGAGGGAGAGGGTGTGAGAGAGATCGGGGTGGAAGAGAGAGCAGGTGTGAAAGAGTCAGAGGGTGAGAGCGAGCCAGGCTGAGAGAGAGTGGTGAGAGAGAGAGGGGTAAGAGAGAGACGGTGAGAGAGAAAGGGTGAGAGAGAGAGGGTTGAGTGAGAGGGAGGTGAGGGAGAGAGGGGGTGTGAGAGACATCGGGGTGGAAGAGAGAGCAGGTATGAAAGAGGCAGGGGGTGAAAGAGAGACAGGCTGAGAGAGAGAGAGGGTGAAAGTGGGGGTGAGAGAGAGGGGATGAGAGAGAGGGGGTGAGAGAGAGGGGGTGTGAGAGAGGGGGTGTGAGAGAAGGGGTGTGAGAGAGGGGTAAGAGAGAGAGAGGTGAGAGAGAGAAGGCGTGTGAGAGAGATCGGGGTGGAAGAGAGAGCGGGTGAGAAAGAGACAGAGGATGACAGAGAGACAGGCTGAGAGAGATAGAGTGAAAGAGGTAGAGAGAGAGATGTAGAGAGAGGGTGATAAGAGGAGAGGATGTGATAGAGAGGAGGGAGGGGAGTGAAGAGAGTGGGTTGAGAGAGAGTGGGCGGGAGTTGAGAGGTGTGAGAGAGGCGTGAGAGAGTGAGAGGGGTTAGAGAGAATGAAAGGTGTGAGAGAGGCGTCGAGAGAGTGAGAGGGGGTTAAGAGAGAATGAGTGGAAAGAGAGTGAGGGGTGACGAGGGTGATAGCGAGAGGGGGGATTAGAGAGATCGGGGTGGGAGAGAGAGCGGGTGAGAAAGAAGAGAGGGGGTAAGAGAGAGTGGGGGAGTGAGAGTGGGTGAAATAGTGGGGCAGAGAGTGGGGAGAGGGGGAGAGAGAAGGGGGTGAGAGAGGGGTGAGAGATAGGGGGAGAGGGGGCGAGAGAGAGGGGGCGATAAAGGGGTGAGAGAGGCCAGAGAGAGTGGGGAGAGAGGGGTGGGGAAGGGGATGAGAGAGGGGGAGAGAGGGGTTGTGAGAGAGGTATGAGAGAGAGAGGGAGAGAGAGGGGGGAGAGGGGGGGACAGCGGGGAGAGAAAGGGGGTGAGAGAGAGGCGGGAGAGAAGGGGGGGGAGAGATAAATGGGAGGGAAGGGGATGGAGAGGGATAGGGGAGAGAGAGGGAGAGAGAGTGAAAAAGAGGGGTAAGAGAGGGGGGGTGAGAGAGAGGGCCTGCAAGAGATGGGGGTGAGAGAGAGGGGCTGAGAGAGAAAAGGTGAGAGAGAGGGGTGAGTGTGAGAGAGGTGTGAGAGAGAGTGGGGTAAGGGAGAGAGAGGTGAAAGAGAGAGTGGGTGTGAGAGAGATCAGGTTGGGAGAGACTGGGGAGAGTGAGAGAGGGGGCTGAGAGAGAGAGGGCTGAGAGAAAGTGGGTGAGAGAGGGGATGAGAGAGAAGGGGTGAGAGAGAGAGGGTGAGAGAGAGTGGTGTGAGAGAAAGAGAGGTAAGAGAGAGAGGGGTAAGAGTGGGAGAGAGGGTGAGAGAGAGGGTGTGTGAGAGAGATCAGGATGGGAGAGACTGGGGAAAGAGAGGGGGCTGAGAGAGAGAGGGCTGAGAGAGAAGGGGTGAGAGAGGGGTGTGAGAAAAGGGGTGAAAGAGAGAGGTGTGAGAGAGAGGGGTGAGGGAGGGGGAGGGGTGAGAGAGAGAGATGTGAGAGAGATTGAAGTGGAAGGGAGAGCGGGTGAGAAAGAGAGAGGGGTGAGAGAGACAGGCTGAGAGAGAGAAGGTGTGAGAGAGGCGTGAGAGAGTGAGAGGGGGTTAAGAGAGAATGAGTGGAAAGAGAGTGAGGGGTGAGAGGGTGATAGCGAGAGGGGGGATTAGAGAGATCGGGGTGGGAGAGAGAGCGGGTGAGAAAGAAGAGAGGGGGTGAGAGAGAGTGGGGGAGTGAGAGTGGGTGAAATAGTGGGGCAGAGAGTGGGGAGAGGGGGAGAGAAGGGGGTGAGAGAGGGGTGAGAGATAGGGGGAGAGGGGGAGAGAGAGGGGGCGATAAAGGGGTGAGAGAGGCCAGAGAGAGTGGGGAGAGAGGGGTGGGGAAGGGGATGAGAGAGGGGGAGAGAGGGGTGTGAGAGAGGTATGAGAGAGAGAGGGAGAGGGGGGGGAGAGAGGGGGACAGAGGGGGAGAGAAAGGGGGTGAGAGAGAGGCGGGAGAGAGAGGGGGAGAGATAAAGGGGAGGAAAGGGGGATGGAGAGGGATAGGGGAGAGAGAGGGAGAGAGAGCGAGGGGGAGAGAGAGGGGAGGGGTGTTGAGAGCGAGGGGGTGAGAGAAAGGTGGTGAGAGAAGGGAGAGAGAGAGGAGGGAGAGAGACGAGGGAGAGAAAGGGGAGAGGGTGAGAGGGGGAATGAGAGCTAGGGGGCGAGAGAAAGGTGGTGAGAGAAGGGAGAGAGAGAGGAGGGAGAGAGACGAGGGAGAGAAAGGGGAGAGGGTGAGAGGGAGAATGAGAGCGAGGGGGCGAGAGAAAGGGGGTGAGAGAGGGGGAGAGAAGGGGAGAGGGGAGAGAGGGGGTGGGGGAGAGAAAGGGAGAGGGGGTGAGTGAGAGAGGTGGAGTGAGAGAGGGGGAAGAGAGCACAAGAGGGGCCGAGAGAGAGGGGAAGAGAGTGAGACGTGGGGAGAGAGAGAGGGTGAGAGAGAGATGGGTTGAGAGTGAGAGGGGGTGAGAGAGAGGGGTGAGAGAGAGGGGCGAGCGAGCGAGAGAAGGGGCGAGCGAGAGGGGGGGGGGCAAAGGGGGGCAAGAGAGAGAGAGAGAGGTGCAAATGAGCGGGAGGGAGGGGACGGAAATGAGGCAGAGAGTCTGAGAGCGAGAGAGCGCACGAGAAGGGGACGAGAGAGAGAGAGAGAGAGTGAGAGAGAGAGAAAGATAGATAGCGAGGAGGCAGAGCATGATAGGGAGAGATAGAGGGCGATCCAGTGACAGATTGATGAGAGAGAGAGGGACGCGAGGAGAGAGAAGTCGGGTGAGAGCGACAGTTTGGGTGGAGAGTGAGTGAGGGGGTGAGAGAGAAAGAGAGGGTGAGAAAGAGAGAATGAGAGTGAGGGGGTGAGAGAGACGGAGAGAGAGAGAGAGTCAGAGAGAGATGTCTCAGTGAGGACCAGGACAGAAGAGGTGAGAGCAGGTCGCTCACAAGATGATGTGAATGAAGCCTAGAATGTTGCTGTACCTTGCCCAGCTCTGTGTCTATGTCCTGTCTTCCAGGTCTGAATACAGAAGGTCACTAACCCCTCCCTCTGCTGTTTACTGTAAGTGATCTTACCGGCTGCAAGATTTACTGAAGGCTCCAGACCTCCCTCTCCATCTCTCTCTGACTGACCAACCGTCTTTGATGTGGTTATGGATGAGACACGAGTTAAGAATTCGGCTGAGACAGGAACATCCTGATGACCTACAGGAGACAGAGAAACAGACAGAATGGGAAATTAGACTGATGCAGCGAGGCTTACACATGGAGAATGGCACTGAGTCCCACAGAGATCTGGAAAATCCCAGTCTCCATACCTGGCCTGTGCTGCTGTGTCTCTGGAATGGGGAATTCTGTTGACTCAGGATCTGGAGTAGCTGCAAGTGTGAGAGACGCTGACAGAGGCAGCAATTAGACCCACACAGTGAGGGATACCACATGGAGAGATACTGAGTGATATCACCAGAGTGGAGGAAGGTATCAGGATCACACAATGGACATGATGAAAGGGTTGGGATTCATGGTGCATGGGGATCAGTACTCAGTGTCAGGTGAGCTACGAGTGGGACATGTGATGGACTCGTGCTATTCTCACCCGACTGTTCAATCAAGTATTAATGCCTGTGTCCAGTATAACCCATCTAACTGCTTAATATCCTTTTAGGAAGGAAATCTATTATACACAGCGGGTGTGGCCTACACATGATCCAGACCCAGAGCGATGGGGTTGACTCTAAACTGCTCTCTGTAATGATCCAGCAAGGCACTCAGCTCAAGGGCAGCTCGGGGTGGGCATGCGATGCTGGCCAGCCAGAGACAGTAACATCACATGAGTGAATTAAACACAACACTGCTGGGAGCAGTGTCCTGGCCAATCATGTCGGTAAGGTTATGGGCAGGACTTTAAACTGACAGAGAGGATGCAGGGCCAGGGTTCAGGTGAAAGGAGCTTTCCAAATCCAAAGAGAAATGGCAATGAAGGTGAAGACAAGCAGAAAGGTACAGGAAGAGACAGAGTTTACCTGAAACTGTACATCAGTGAATTGGACTGTGACAAGAAATTGTGGAAAGAGCATGTTCTTTTTTTGGACTGGGTAAAGTCTCTGCAATAATGTGGATGGACTGTGGCACAGAGATAAATGAGATTTAGTGGTGACAGGGTGAACAAAAGGTGGAACATGAATATTTTATTGGACACCTCCTTGAGAGGTCTCAGCGAGTGCAGGATGGGTAACCCTGACAGTAATGGGTAACAAAGGCATTACACAGAAAGCATTTGGCCTCAGATGATGAAGCTGAATCAGTCTGAATGCAGATTCTGGGTAACAAGTGTCAAAAACACAAGCAGGAGAACAGTTTAGAGGCTGCCTAACAGCATTTCATTGCTCAACCCTGTTACACATTCCAATGTATTCCTGTGTAATGCAAAGGCACTGTGATAATTCTGGGAGACTTCAGTCTTTGTATAATCTGGGACAGTCACATCAGCAAAAGTGATGTTCTCCGAACTCCTCTTTGAATGTTTGTGTCAGTGTTTCTTTGAATAACACGTTGTGTAAACGGCCAGGGAGGTGACTATCTCAGATGGACCGTTGGGTGATGACGCTTTTGGAAGGAGTAATGTCCCACTGAGATATCCTCTGGGAAATTTTAGTGTAGTGGAATTCAGCGAGATGATGGATTTTTAAAGTGACCATAAAGCACACCCAACAATCACAACCAAAGCCATTGACATGTGTTTGAGAGGAGAACTGACCAAGGTAAACAGGGGAAACAGTGAAGTGTATGGTTGGAAATGGACAGTACAAAACATTTACAGTCATAGAGTTGTACAGCACAGAAACAGGACCTTTGGTATAACGCGTTCATGCCACCCACATATCCTAACATAATCTCATCACATTTGCCAGCACTTGGCCCAAATCCCTCTCAACCCTTCATGTTCGTATACCCATCCAGATGCCTTTTAAATGCTGTAATTGTACCAGTCTCCACCACTTCATCTGGCAGGTCATTCCATACACGCAACACCCTCCACATCAAAACGTTGTTCCTTACGTTCCTTTTATATCTTTCCCCTCTCATCCTGAACCTAGGCCCTCCAGTTCTGGACTACCCCACCCCAGGGAAAAGACTTTGTCTGTTAATCCTATCCATGCCTCTTATGGTTTTATAAACATCCATATGGGTTACCCCTCAGCTTCAGACATTCCAGGGAAAACAGGCCCAGCCCATTTAACCTCTCCTTGTAGCTCAAATCCTCCAACCCTGGCAGCCTCTTTGCAAATCTTATCTGAGCCCTTTCAATTTACACAATATCCTTCCGAGAGGGAGGAGACAAGAATTTCACGCAATATTCCAAAACTGGCTTATCCAATGTCCTGTATAGCCACAACATGACCTCCCAACTCCTCCACTCAATGTCCTGATCAGTAAACACAAGCATACCAAACACCTTCTTCACTAACCTATCGACCCACAATTCTCCTTTCAAGGAACAAAGAGACTCCAAGGTCGCTTTGTTCA
Organism: Chiloscyllium punctatum; assembly: GCF_047496795.1. Lineage (NCBI taxonomy): Eukaryota > Metazoa > Chordata > Chondrichthyes > Orectolobiformes > Hemiscylliidae > Chiloscyllium > Chiloscyllium punctatum. The sequence goes on from NC_092767.1 coordinate 23,178,297, forward strand.
GAAACACTCCCTGGGTCTTTAACATTAAGTGTATCAGTCCTGCGAATAGTTGCTTTTCCAAAATGTAGCACCTTCCATTTATCTAAATTAAGCTCCATCTCCCACTCCTCAGCCCATTGGCCCATCAGTTCACCATCCTGTTGTAATGTGAAGTAACATTCTTCACTGTCCACTACAACTACAATTTTGGTGTCATCTGCAAACTTACTAACTATACCTGCTGTGTTCACACCCAAATCATTTATATGATTAATAGAAAGTAGTGGACACAGCACCGATCCTTGTGGCACTCCACTGGTCACAGGTCTCCAGTCTGAAAAGAACACCCTTCACAACCACCCTCTGTCTTCTGCCTTTGAGCCAGTTTTGTATCCAATTGGCTGGTTTTCCCTGTATTCCATGAGATCTATTCTTGCTCTCCAATCTCCCATGTGGAAATATTTCGAACACCTTACTGAAGTCCAGATCACTCACATCCACCGCTCTGCACTTATCAATCCTTTTGTTACTTCTTCAAAAAACTCAATATTTTGAGCCATGATTTCCCACGGACAAAGCAATGCTGACTATCCCCAATTAGACATTGCCTTTCTAAATACATGTAAGTCCTGTCCCTCATGTATCCATCCTTCAACGTGCCCATGACTGACGTCAGGCGAACCAGTCTGTCGTTTCCTGGCTTTTCCTTGCCAGCCTTCTTAAGAGGTGGCACCACGTTTGCCAACCTCCAGTCTTCTGGTACCTGACCTGTGACTATTGGTTACAAAAATATCTCACGAAGTGGCCCAGCAACCACTTCTCTAGCTTCCCATAGAGTTCTAAGATACAGCTGATCAGGTCTTAGGGATTTATCCCCCTTTGACAGTTTCAGGACATCCAGCACCTCCTCCTCTGTAATATAGATGTTTTCGAAGATGACATCATCTATTTTCCCAATGCAATTTCCCAAACCATCATTCTATTCTATTTCTTCCTGGTCCTTCTCTACAGGAAATACTTGTTCAGTTTCTCCCCCATCTCCTGCAGCTCCACGTGCAGGCGGTCTTGATCATTGAGGGGCCCTATTCTCTCCTGCGTGACCCTTTTGTCCTTTATGCATTTGTAAAAACACTTTGGGTTCTACTTAACACAACTTGACAAAGCAATCTCATGTCCCCTCTTTGCCCTCCTGATTTCCCTCTATCTTTACAGAACATTGCACTCACCCCCTCCCTGACTGATCCCTACCCAACACTGCAATCTCCCCCTCCCTGACTGATCCCTACACAACACTGCACTCACCTCCTCCCTGACTGATCCCTACTCAACACTTCAATCTCCCCCTCACTGACTGATCCCTGACCAACTGCAATCTCCCACTCCCTGTCTGATCCCAACCTAACACGGTAATCACCCCCTCCCTGACTGATCCCTAAACAACACTGCAATCTCCCCCACCCTGTCTGATCCCTACCTAACACTGTAATCACCCCCTCCCTGACTGATCCCTACACAACACTGCAATCTCCCGAACCCTGACTGATCCATACACAACAATGCAATCACCCCCTCCCTGACTGATCCATACCCAACACTGCAATCTCCCCCTCCCTGACTGATCCCTAACCAACACGGTAATCACCCCCTCCGTGACTGATCCCTACCCAATACTGCAATCTCCCCCAACCTGTCTGATCCCTACCCAACACTGCAATCTATCCCTCCCTGACTGATCCCTACCCAACACGGTAATCACCCACTCCGTGACTGATCCCTACCCAATACTGTAATCTCCCCATCCCTGTCTGATCGCTACCCAACACTGCAATCTCTCCCTCCCTGACTGATCCCTACCCAACACGGTAATCACCCCCTCCGTGACTGATCCCTACCCAACTATGCAATCTCCTTGTCCCTGCCTAATCCCTACCCAAAACTGTTATCGCCACCTCCTTGACTGATCTCGACCCAACACGACAATCTTCCCCTGCCTGGCTGATCCTACCCAACACTGTAATCTCCCCCTCGCTGACTGATCCCAAAAAAACACAGCAATCACCCCCTCCCTGACTGATCCCTATCCAACACTGCACTCACACTCTTCCTGACTGATGCCGACACAACACTGCAATCTCCCCCTCCCTGACTGATCCCTACCCAACACTGCAATCCTCCCCTCATTGACTGATCCCTACCCAACACTGCAATCTCCCCCTCCCAGACTGATCCCTACACAACACTGCCATCGCCCCCTCCCTGACTGATCCCTACCCAACACTGCAATCCTCCCCTCATTGACTGATCCCTACCCAACACTGCAATCTCCCCCACCCTGACTGATCCCTACCCAACACTGCAATCTCCCCCTCCCAGACTGATCCCTACACAACACTGCCATCTCCCCCTCCCTGACTGATCCCTTCACAACACTGCAATCTCCCCCTCCCTGACTGATCCGTTCACAACACTGCAATCTCCCCCTCCCTGACTGATCCCTACCCAACACTGCAATCCTCCCCTCATTGACTGATCCCTACCCAACACTGCAATCTCCCCCTCCCAGACTGATCCCTACACAACACTGCAATCTCCCCCTCCCTGACTGATCCCTTCACAACACTGCAATCCCCCCCTCCCTGACTGATCCGTTCACAACACTGCAATCTCCCCGTCCCTGACTGATCCTTATCCAGCATTGCAATCACCCCCTCCATGAATGATCGCTACCCAACACTGCAAACTCCACTCCCTGACTGAGCCTACCCAACATTGTAACCTCCCACTTTATGACTGTTCCTTACCCAGCATTGCACTCACCCCCTCCCTGACTGATCCATACCCAACACTGCAATCTCCCCCTCCCTGACTGATCCCTAACCAACACGGTAATCACCCGCTCCGTGACTGATCCCTACCCAATACTGCAATCTCCCCCAACCTGTCTGATCCCTACCCAACACTGCAATCTCTCCCTCCCTGACTGATCCCTACCCAACACGGTAATCACCCCCTCCGTGACTGATCCCTACCCAACTATGCAATCTCCTCGTCCCTGCCTAATCCCTACCCAAAACTGTTATCGCCACCTCCTTGACTGATCCCGACCCAACACGACAATCTTCCCCTCCCTGGCTGATCCTACCCAACACTGTAATCTCCCCCTCGCTGACTGATCCCAAAAAAACACAGCAATCACCCCCTCCCTGACTGATCCCTATCCAACACTGCACTCACACTCTTCCTGACTGATGCCGACACAAGACTGCAATCTCCCCCTCCCTGACTGATCCCTACCCAACACTGCAATCCTCCCCTCATTGACTGATCCCTACCCAACACTGCAATCTCCCCCTCCCAGACTGATCCCTACACAACACTGCCATCTCCCCCTCCCTGGCTGATCCCTACCCAACACTGAAATCCTCCCCTCATTGACTGATCCCTACCCAACACTGCAATCTCCCCCTCCCTGACTGATCCCTACCCAACACTGCAATCCTCCCCTCATTGACTGATCCCTACCCAACACTGCAATCTCCCCCTCCCAGACTGATCCCTACACAACACTGCAATCTCCCCCTCCCTGACTGATCCCTACACAACACTGCAATCTCCCCCTCCCTGACTGATCCCTACCCAACACTGCAATCTCCCCCCTCCCTGACTGATCCCTACACAACACTGCAATCTCCCCCTCCCTGACTGATCCCTTCACAACACTGCAATCTCCCCCTCCCTGACTGATCCGTTCACAACACTGCAATCTCCCCGTCCCTGACTGATCCTTATCCAGCATTGCAATCACCCCCTCCATGAATGATCGCTACCCAACACTGCAAACTCCACTCCCTGACTGAGCCTACCCAACATTGTAACCTCCCCCTTTATGACTGTTCCTTACCCAGCATTGCATTCACCCCCTCCCTGACTGATCCCTACCCAACAGTGCACTCACCCCCTCCCTGACTGATCCCTACCCAACACTGCAATCTCCCCCACGACTGATCCCAACCCAACCCGACAATCTCCCCTCCCTGACTGATCCGTACACAACATTGCACTCACCCCCTCCTTGACTGATCCCTCCCCAACACTGCAATCACCCCCTCCCTGACTGATCACAACCCAATCCTGCAATCTCCCCCTCCCTGACTGATCCCTACCCAACACTGCAATCACCCCCTTCCTGGCTGATCCTTCCCAACACTGTAATCTCCCCCTCCCTTATAGATCCCTACCCAACACTGCACTCACCCCTCCCTGACTGATCCCTGCACAACGCTGCAATCTCCCGCTCCACGACTGCTCCCTATGCAGCACTGCAATCTCCCCCTCCCTGACTGATACCTACCCAACACTGTAATCTCCCCCTCCCTGAATGATCCCTACCCAACAATAATTCACCCCCTCCCTGACTAATCTCATCAGAACTCATCAATCTGCCTCTCCTTAACTCATTCCGACCCAACACAGGAATCATCCCATCCCTGGATCATCTCTTCCCAACACTCCCCCTCCCTGATTGATCCCCACCTACCAATGCAATCTCCCCCTCCCTGACCCATCTGTCCCAGATCAGGTCAGTGAGATGGAAGTATTAATATTTAAGGCTGTCATTTGTGTATTTGTTTGGGACAGCATTGAGTGAACACTATGTACTGTCAATCTCTAGAAGATTAGATGGACGCACTTCGAGGAAGCTTTCCTCCAGATCTAAGTCCATTCTCAAACTCACCTGGGATGTTTATATGAGAACCGTTTCAGTGAAGATTCACTTTGAATTCTTTCTATGTCTTGCTGTAGTTAGCTGGAAACACTGATAACCTGGGCAGCACTGTTCCTGGAAATTTTGATGGGAGCCAGATTAAATGGAGATTTCTGGGTCCCATTCCTTCACATGGAAAGATAAAGTCTCACAAATTAACATTGAGATGAGGATGGTGTTGTCCAGTTATTTATAAAAACAAGGTAAACAACCCAACCAGAATGTTCGCAGTGAGGTGACAGTGGGGGAGCACTTGGAACCAGTGACCACAGTTCTATTAATATTGTAATTATTGTGGAGTGAGACAAAATGTTCCCCAGGTGCTAGTTCTACCTTGGGGTAAAGCACATTTTGACGGAGTTAACCAGAAGCTTGCAGGAGTTGGTTTGAGAAGTTTGTTTGCAGGCAACGGGACCTCTGGTAGGTGGAAGTTCTTTAAATGTGGGACAGCTACAGTTCAAGATCTGTCCGTTCCTGTGAGTGTGAAGAGCAAGGTTGGCAGGAATAAGCAACCCTGGATGACAAGAGACATTGAGGCTTTAACCAGAAAAAAAGCAGGCATGTCTCAGGTACAGGCAGCTGGGGTCAAGGAATACCTGGGGATACAGAGGGGATACAAGAGTTTACTGAAGAAGGGAATCAGGAGGGCAGATGACCTTGGCTGAGAAGATTTGGGTGAATCCAAAGAGATTCTTGAAGTATATTAAAGGAAAAAAAATAACTAGAGAGAGAATAGGTCCCTTCATAGACATGTATATGCAGAATCGCAGGAGTTATTTCTCCTCTGTGTTGACCGTGGAGAAGGACATGAAGGCTTGGGAACTTGGGGAAGTTAGTGATGATCTCTTGGGGACAGTCCATATCACAGTAGAGGAAGTGTTGAATGTATTAGAATTAATGAATGTGGATAAATCTTCTGGTCCTGACCAAATATATCCAACAGCACTGCAAAATGCGAGAGAAGAAATTGTGTGGTCCCTGCCTGATGTTTTTGCATCACCGTTAGCCACGGGTGAGGTCCCAGATTTTGGAGGGCAGCAAACGTTAGACCATAACACCATAAGACATAGGAGTGGAAGTAAGGCCATTCGACCCATCGAGTCCACTCTGCCATTTAATCATGGCTGATGGGCATTTCAACTCCACTTACCTGCATTCTCCCCGTAGCCCTTCATTCCTCCCTAAATGTTGTGCCCTTATTCGAGAAGGGCTGCAAAGGAAAACCCGGGAACTACAAATCAGTAAGCCTAACATCCGTGGTAAGTAAGTTACTTGAGAAGATGCTATGCATTTGTAAATACAGCATTTGATTGGGAGTAGTCAGCATAGCCTTGTGTGTGGGAGACCATGCCTCACAAATTTGTCAGCGTTCTTTGATGAAGTGATCAGGAAGGTTGACGAGAGCAGGCCAGTGCATGTAGACTCTACAGATTTCAGTAAGGCCTTTGATAAGATTCCACATGGTACCTTGCTCTGGAAGGTTAGATCGCATGAAATCCAGGGTCCGTTAGCAAACTGGGTACACAATTGGCTTGTTGGTAGGAAGTAGAGGGTAACAGTCAGACTGGAGGCCTGTGATTAGTCGTGTGCCTCAGCGGTCATATTATCATAGAATCCCTCCTCTGTGGAAAAAGGCCCTTCGGCCCAACAAGTCCACTGGCCCTCTGAAGATTATTCCACCCAAACTCATTCCCCTACCCTTTTACTCTACATTAAACTCTGACTAATGCAACTTACTTACACATCCATCAACACTATAGTCAATTGAGCATGGCTAATTTACCTGACCTGCATATCTTTGGGTTGTGGGAGGAAACCGGAGCACCCAGAGGAAACCCACGCAGACATGGGGAGAACATACAAACTCAGTTGGGCTGGCATAGTGTCTCATTGTTCGGCACTGCTACCTCACAGCGCCAGGGACCCATGTCCGACCCCAGCCTCGGGTGACTGTCTGTGTGGAGTTTGCACATTCTCCCTGTGTCTGGGTTTCCTCTGGGTGCTCCGGTTTCCTCCCACAATCCAAAAATGTACAGATCAGATGAATTGGCCATGCTAAATTGTCCATAGTGCGAGGTGCCTTCGTCCAGGGTAAGTATTGGGTTGGGAGAATGGCTCTGGGTGGGTTACTCTTCAGCAGGTCGGTGAGGACTTGTTGGGCCAAATGGCCTGTTTCCATACTGTAGGGCTCCTTCCAGAATGGGATAGTGTGTGCCTTTGGAATTCTACCTCCCCAGGGAAATAACGACAGGCCCCACACTGACACATCCACATCCGCCCACGGATGGGAATTCCCACTGCTGTTTTCCCAGGTAACTGCACCTTTTGGCCCCAGCCATGACCCACAGCCGAACTCAGAGGCCATGAATCCTGTGGTTACCCAGTGTCAGACAGCTAATGGTCTCACTCCATAAACTACAGCCATTCCAGGCACCCAGCTGGTGGGCAGCACCAAACAGACCACTCTATTTGAACCTGTCTCAAACACAGATGCACCGACAGTCTGTCATACACGGACTGGATGCTGACAAACAAACTAAATTAATCACCCTGTGACTTTGTCCACCAGGCCACTCAGCCCTCTGAGGGACCACATTTACGTAAATGTGAAGGAACACGTCATACCACGGCATTCCCATCGCCTGTCATTAACGAATTCGTCTCGTCTCACATCGGCTGTGGTCCTAACCACACTCACCTTGATATATCTCGGAATACCGGTGGTTAGGATTACAGGCTGTAACGGATGTATGCGATCATGGTGAATAATGCCTGGACACACCCTCAGGGGCTGGAAGGTAGATGGAACTCCCCGGGTGATCACCTTAGTTTCATTCATTTGCAGTGTTTGAGTGATCCTGGCTGGGCCCAGTATTGATTGCCTGTCCGTAGCTGCTCGGGAGCTGGTGGTGAGCTGCCTCCTTGAACTGTTGCAGGTGGTGGACGCACAATGTCCTTCGGGAAGGAATTCCTGGAGTTTGAGCCAGCAGGGCTCATTCACTTGCATTTATTCTGCTCACCGGATGTTGACTATGCATCACAATTCTGTATGGTTTCTCAGAACGGAATATGTTTTGTCGAAACAGTTAGGAGAGCCACAGTCACTCAGTGGTTAGCACTGTCACCTCACATCGCCAGAGACCTGGGTTTGATTCCACTCCTGAGCGACTGTCTGTGTGGAGTTTGTACATTCTCTCTGCATCTGTATGGGTTTCTCCCACTGTTCAATGGTGGGCATTTTTGACAGATTGCCCGTAGTGTCGAGGGATATTCAGGTGAGCTGGAATAGCCATGGGAAATGCTGGGTTTCAGGGATATCATCAGGGGATGGATCTGAGTTGGATTCTCTTCAGAGAGCCATTGTGGACTCGATGGGCTGAAGGGCCTGTTTCTGCTCTGTAGGGATTGTATGATTTCACTTACCAGCCATATGACAATCAGTTTGACCAATGTACAAAATGGCTTTCGCTCAAACATCAGGCTACTCTGACAACAAAATTAACCATCTTTTAAAATTAGGTTTGTAATTTATTGTATAAGCTTCTTTCTATTCAAAAGACTGGGTGGGGGAGGGGGAATGGGTGAAATGTTGCGGCCTCCTTGCTAAAACACAGATAGACAGCTAAGAGATGCTGGGTATATTGGACAAGTTATTCTCCCAAATCACAAAAACCAGACAGCAGCCAGATGGTTATCCCATCAGCATAATGTCAAAGGCAACAGTTCCCCTGGGCAGACATATCCCTAATAACGTCTCCACCAAACAAAGGAGGGCCCAGACAGGAAGGTACCGGGTCCTGCTATACAAAGAAACTAACGGGAACAAGCCATCCAAATGATTAGCAACGCTTCAAACTATGAACTGATTCTCCGAATTGGCCAGAAGTATAGAAAGTTCTGGGAAACCATCCACAAATGAACAAAACCAGGATTCACCTGCAAACTGATCTCTTGAATTTTCTGGAGGCTTTCTGAGGTGACCAACATGGCAAGGGACAGAGACCAGCTCACCATCCAGAGAAAGGGAGAGAGAGAGGGAGAGAGACAAGCTGAAGGGAACCCCAGGAGCATGGGAGAGAGGGAGTGTGAAAAACCATTGAGAGAGAGAGAGAGCTGGAACCAACTGGAATACTGAGTGTCACCCCTTCAGTCTGTCCATGCTTCAACGCCTGTTTGTCTCAGTCTGACTTCCCCTTCTCTCTTTGTCCTTCTCTCTCCCTGTCTGTCTCTTTCTCTCAATCTGCCTTTCTCTCACACCTTCTCTCTCACTGCCTGTCTCTGCCCCATCTTTCTCTCATCCCCCTTCTCCATCCCCACTCACTCTACCTCTCTCTCTTTTTCTCACCCTCCCTTTCTCTTTTTCTTTATTTCAGACCTGAAAGTGCTCACCCAATTTTGACCCCCCTAAAAACATTTGCCCCTTATTTTAACTCTCCTCCCAAATTTATTCCCTTCTCCAAATACCTTCCATCTCAAATACCTACCTTACCAACTGTTCCCCCCTCAAATACTTTGCTGTCCCCCCAACATTGCTGTGAGCTGCACTCCCTGGGGCAGAGGGAAATGAGTGGAAAAATGTGGAGCTGGAAAAGCCCAGCAGGTTAAGCCTGAACCATCGACCCTCCTGCCTGACCTGCTGTGCTTCCCCAGCTCCTCACTTTGTAACTCTGACTCTCCAACATCTGCAGTCCACACTTTCTCACACCGGTAAACGAATCTGGGTTGACTGACTTGCCTGGGACTATTTTAATGTACAGCAAGATCCCAGTCCGAAAATTACAGAAGGTTTCCATCACAGATGGAGTCCTTTCTGCCCATCATTCCCCCTCACCCTTTAAATGATCCTGGTCCGGTTCAGGATCTTCAGGATTGGCCCATGAATGGCCTCATTGACTATCCTTCCTGTGGAGACCTCTTCTCCACCCTGTCTCAGAATTTGCATCACATGCTATCCCTCTCTCCATCTCTCTCTGACAACAGCCCCTCCTTTCCCCACCAACCCCAAAACCCCATCAAACCCTCCCCCTGTCTCTGGCTGCCCCACTCTCTCCTTGTCTCCCACTCTCCCCCTTCCCATGCAGACTCACAGCCCCTGGGCTGGAGGACATAGTGCAGGGACTAACTCGCCTTTTGACTGACTGCTGTAATGCACAGCAAGATCCCACTCTGAAACCATTGCCAAGTACACACACTGTCCTTCTCCCTCAATATATGCCCTTCTCGCTCTCTCTCTCTCCCTGTCTCTCTCACTCTGTCCTTTTCTCACTCCACCTCCTTGACTCTTATTGCCCATTTCTCTCTCTCCACTTTCTCCATATCCACTCTCTCCATGTCTCGCTCTCTTTTTGTCACTCTCCCTTTCTCTTTCTCTTTTTCTTTATTTCAGACTCATTCAACAAAGTACTTCATGTTCCTTCCAGTCACCCCCGCCCCACAGTGGGGGTAAAACCTGGGAGAGACCAGGCACTGAGGCAAGCTCTTCCCAATACCCCTTCCCCCTGTCACTGGGACAGAGCAGAGGGGTCCAGGGAGAAAGAGGGAGAGAAACTACAAGAGAGAAAGAGAGATGGATGGACAGACAGTGAGAGGGAGGGAGAGAACAAGAGAAAGACAGGCAGGCAGAGACGGGGGGGGGTAGAGGAAGTGAGAAGAACTGAGAAAGAGGAGGACAGAGACAGAGAGAGAGAGAGAGAGAGAGAGAGTGAAACTCCAGGAAGAGAAATACAATGTCAGACAGATACAAGATGAAAATGGGGAGAGAAAGACAGGGAGAGAATTTCAGGCAGACAGCAAGACAGAAATCCCAGGGAGAGATATAGGACAGAGAGAGAGAGAGGAGTTACAACATCAGAGAGATAGAGCTGAGAGAGTGGGGTGGTAGTGGGGGCTGTGATGTTGCTAGAGTGATGTACAGACAGAAATAGCAAGATCCCACAGAGCTGAGAGACAGATGCAGAGAGAGATGAGCAAGGTGTTAGTTTTGTGAAAGACTGACTGATTAAGCATTCCCAAAAAACCTGGTGAGGTGATAAAGGAGGAAGGGAATCTACTGGGAAATGTAAACAGGACAGAGATGTGAAGGATGTTGAGAGATAGGGATTGAAGGAAAAATGTGGGAGAGAGAACTGGGAAAACAAAAATAGACGTGAGAGCTGCAGAGAGAGAGAGGGAAGGAGTGAAATCTGTGGTATCAGATCCCTCTCTAGCACTTTGCTCCTTTGTCTCTCCCCGTTCCCACAGACGGCCTGAATCCCACAATTTTTTTTTGTGTGTGTGTGTCTGTGTGTGTGTGTGCGCGCGCTCCTCATGGCAGCAGAATTTGATTCTCTGTCTCTGTCCTGTCCGGGTTTCAGCTCCCAAATCAATGCTAAATCATTCACAATTCTATTGAATATTAGAGCAGGCTCGATGGGCTGAATGGTCTCCTCCCGTTCCTATTCCAGATGGTCTTATGTTCTTAACACTATCTCCCAACTCTTGTCCCCCACACTGGAGGTTATGACTCCACAAGGCCCTGATCTGTAGAGTGCTGCACTCTTCCGTGAGTCTCGGAGGGAACCAGTCTGATTTGGATTGGAGTTGCAGCCTCTCAGTGAGAAGGGAAATCTCCTCGAGATTCCCCTCAGTCTCTCACTGTAAGGTGGAGCAGGCCAGTCTCGGGGATGCAAACAGCAGGCCAGGTCTGCCATGTCCTCCAGCTCCATTTCAGAAGGCCACATGTGAGGGGCTTGTTTCCTTCATCAGCTTCCCGTGCTCTCCCTTCTGGGTTAGGGTGGGGGCCGAATGGCCTTGCTCCTGGCTCATGTTGAGGTGCAGGCTGGCTAAGATTGGGTTATACACGGCATGCCCCTGGAGTGAGGTTGGTTAGCTCAGTTGGCTGGTCAGTTAGCTTACCACACTAGCTAAAGCTACTCTTTAGGTCTCTCCTTCCCAACCTCTCCCCTCAGCTGGGCCCTGGTGACCCTCTGATTAAAACACCACCAGACCCCGCTATGTAATGAGGAGCTGTCCCATGCTCTGGTAAGACTATGGTGACTTTACATAGTACCTGGAGCACTGTGTGCAGGACTAGTCACTGCATTTCCAGAGGGATGTTAGTGTATGTGGAAGGTTTACTGGATGAATCCCCACTGGAATGAATAGCACTCTCCCCCAGTTAAGCCACCCTGCCAGATTTTGTGTCATTGGAGACACAAGGACCAATTCACCTGAAACAGCAGCTGGATTTTATATTCATGGGCACCTGATAAGATTGGCTAGTTTACACACACACACACACTCTCTCTCTCTCTCACAGACACTCACTCTCTCAAACATACACACACTCTCACTCCCTCAAACACATTCCACACACTCTCTCTCTCTCACACACACACACAAACACACACTCTCTCTTTCGAACACACACTCTCACTCCCTCAAACACATACATGTTCCTCCCACACACACGCACACAAACACACACTCAGAGAGACACGTACAAAAACACATAATTCCTTTCTCTCACACACAGACACACAGAGATACAGACACATGCACTCTCTCTCCCACACATGGACAGACACTCGCTCTCTGTGTCTCTCTCTCACACAGAGATACACACACAAAACCACGATTACTGTACAAACATGGAGGAAGGTTCAATGGAGAGATTACTTCTCTTAGGACTGAACCCTGATCTCGCATGATGACTGCTCTAGGGAGACAGACAGCAACTGCAAATGACTTGTTGGATGTTCCTGTGCACCGCATCTTGCATCGACAGCGTTGGTCTGTTTGGGTGCCTGCTTTTCTACAGAGTCTCCAAGCATCAAGTGACCATACATTGACAACAGTTTTTCTCCAAACCATGTTTAAGACACATGGTGATGTTATTTTTCACTGATTGTTTAAAAAGATCTGAATCTTCTAAAATGGACGTGGCCTCCATCCCAAACCATTTCCACAAGCCACGCTGACCATCCCAAATCAATCCTTGCTTTTCCAAATGCATGTAAATTGTCTCTCAGAATGCTCTCCAACAGCTTACCCACCACTGACCTCAGCCTCACAGCTCCATAGTTCAATGGCTGTTCCTTGTAGCCTGACTTCAATAATGGCATATCATTAACCACCCTCCAGTCTTCAGGCACCTCACCCGTTGCCACTGATTGGTCCATCTGACAAGGCCATCTACATCCTTCTGTAATCTAAGGCTATCATCCTCAGTATTTATCACCCCACCAATCTTCATATCATTCATGAACCCAATGATTAACCCTCCACCATTCAAATCTAAATCTTTTCTATCAACAACATCAGCAAGACCCCAACAGTGAGACATGAACAGACAGATCTCTAACTGGGCCATCACTGTCTGCTTCCTGCCACTCAGCATTCTGCGCCAAATTCCTTGGATCTTGAGTTTTTATGTTCACTATCAGTTTCCAATATGGATCCTGATAAAAGCCTTACTGACCTCCAAGCAGACGACAGGAAAGTATTGCACTTACTTACACATGGGGTCACTTCCTTAAAAAGTGCAATCCCATTGGTCAGACCTGACCCTCCCCTTAACACAACCATTCTGACTGTTCTTCGTGAACTCCAGGCTCTTTCAATGCTGATTAATTCTCTCTCCCAAAATTGCTTCCAACAGACGTCCCACCCACGATATTAGCCTGATTGGCCTGTAGCTGCCTGGTATATCCCATGCTCCTTCTTGAATACCAGTACCACATGGTCAGTCCGACGACACCTCTCCTGTGGTCAGAGAGGATTTGAAAATGTTTGCAAGTGTACCTGTTACTTCCTCCATGACCTCATTCGGTAAACTGAGATACATTTCTACCGTCTTTGGAGATTTATTGGGTTGTAAGAAGGCCAGACCACTCAGAACCATCTCTCTATATATATACTAATTCATTTAATTGTATCACAGAGCATCTCCACGATTTCATATCAAACCTGTCCCAATGAGCATTGACAAAATGCATCCATTCACTGTAGCCTCTGGGTCCATGCACAAATTCTCACTGTGTTTCTCTCATTAGCAATTCACCCTTAATGTCACTGTAAGGTATTTTCAGATTTTTATTTCCTCTCTTAGCACTCCTCTCTCCCAGGCAATTAGCCTGCGATACGATTTGCCGGAGTGTGGGATGTCATTCCGAATGTGGATTAGCATTGGGAAGCTCAGAAATAGGGAACACCCAACTGTGCTGAGTGTGGGGCAGTGGGATTCATTTGGGATGAGCAGACGGAAGCTGAGGAATAAAGCAAAAACTCAATCCCTGGGAAAAGAGGGTGGAAGCTCTTCAGATTCAATAACCAAATGAAGACGCTCTGTTGGAACACAGTCTCTGGAATCTGGATGTGGGAATCATTGCTGAGCTGGCTATGAAGGACGCAGTGGCAGAAATGTACTGAACAATTTCAGATATTCCTCTTAGAAATCAAGAGATGGAAGCAGCAATCAGGCCATTCAGCCCATCTGATATTGTGGCACTAACTCAGAGATGATTCTCTTACAATGCAGGTATCCCTCAGACTGAAACGCTGACAGTGTAGCTCTCCCTAATTCATGACCCTCTGACAGTGCAGCACTACCCCCATATTTACCTTCTGACATTGCGGGAATCCCTCATTACTGACCCCCTTGACAGCGCAGCACTCCCTCAGTAGTGACCTTCTCACAGTGCAGCACTCCCTCAGTACTGACTCTCTGAAAGTGTAGCCCTCCCACAAACTGACCGTCTGACAGTCCAGCACACCCTCAGTACTGACCCTCCGACAGTGTGGCACTCCCTCAGTCCTGACCCCATGACAGTGCAGCACTCCCTCAGCACTGACACTCTGACATTACAGTGCTTCCTCCGTCCTGACCCTCTGACAGTGCTGCACTCTTTCCATCCTGATCCACTCACAGTGCAGCACCCCCTCAAGTGCTGACGCTCTGACATTGCAGAACTCCCACAATACTGATCCTCTGGCAGTGTAGCACTCCCACAGTACTGATGCTCTGGCAGTGTAGCACTCCCTCAGTACTGAACCTCTGACAAGGCAACACTCCCTCAGTACTGACCCTCTGACTGTGCAGCAGTCCCGCAGTACTGACACCCTGACAGTGCAGTACTCCCTCAGTACAGACCCTCCGACAGTGTGACACTCCCTCAGTACTGACCTCTGACAGTGTGGTACTGCCTCAGTGCAGACCCTCTGATTGTTTCACACTCCCTCAGTACTGACTCTCTGACAGTGTGGCATACCCTCACTACTGACCCTCCAACAGTGCAGCACTCCCTCAGTACAGACCCTCTGACAGTGCATCTCTCCCTCAGTATTGACACTCTGACTGTGCAGCACACCCTCAGTGCCGACCCACTGACAGTGCAGCACTCCTTCAGGACTGAACTGCTGACAGTGCAGCACTCCCTCAGTCCTGACTCTTTGGCAGTGCAGCACTCACACTTTGTGATGCTCTGACAGTGTGGTACTCGCTTAATAATGACGCCTCTGCCAGTGCAGCACTCCCTCAGTACAGACACTCTGACATTGCAGCAGTCCCTCAGTACTGACCCTCTGACATTGCCTCACTCCCTCAGTGCAGACCCTCTGATTGTGTCACACTGCCTCAGTACTCACCCTCTGACATTGCAGCACTCCCTCAGTACTGAACCTCCGACAGTGCAGCACTTACTCAGTACTGAAACTCTGACAGTGCAGCACCCCCTCAGTACCGACGCCTGTGACAGCGTGGCACTCCCTCAGCAATGACCCTCTGGCAGTGCAGCACTCCCTCCGTATTGACACTCTGACAGTGCAGCACTCCCTCAGTAATGACCCTCTGACAGTGTGGCAATCCTTCAGTACTGATCCTCTGACAGTGTGACACTCCCTCAGTGCTGACCCTCTGACAGTGCAGCACTCCCTCAGTAGTCACCCTCTGGCAGTGTAGCAGACCCTCAGTACTGACCCTCTGACAGTGTGACACTCCCTCAGTACTGACCATCTGACAGTGTGACACTCCCTCAATACTGAAACTCTGACAGTGCAGCACTCCCTCAGTAGTGACCCTCTGACAGCGCAGCACTCCCTCAGTAGTGACCCTCTGACAGTGTGGCAATCCTTCAGTACTGATCCTCTGACAGTGTGACACTCCCTCAGTGCTGACCCTCTGACAGTACAGCACGCCCTCAGTACTAAAACTCTGACAGTGCAGCACTCCCTCAGTAGTGACCCTCTGGCAGTGTAGCAGACCCTCAGTACTGACCCTCTGACAGTGTGGCACTCCCTCAGTACTGACCCTCTGAGAGTGCTACACTCCCTCAGTACTGACCCTCTGACAGTGTAGCAGACCCTCAGTACTGACACTCTGACAGTGTGACACTCCCTCAGTACTGACCATCTGACAGTGCAGCACTCCCTCAGTACTACACCGTTGGCAGTGTAGCAGACCATCATTACTGACCCTCAGACAGTGTGACACTCCCTCAGTACTGATGGTCAGACAGTGTGGCACTCCCTCAGTACTGACCCTCTGAGAGTGCTACACTCCCTCAGTACTGACCCTCTGACAGTGTGGCACTCCCTCAGTGCTGACCCTCTAACAGTACATCGCTCCCTCAGTTCTCACCCTCTGACAGTGCAGAACTCCCTCAGTGCTGACCCTCTCAGTGTGACAATTCCTCAGTACTGACACTCTGACATTGCAGCACACCCTCAGTGCTGACCCTCTGACAGTGTTGCACAGCCTCAGTACTGACCCTCTGACAGTGCAGCACTCCCTCAGTACTGACCCTCTGACAGTGCGGCACTCCCACAGTACTGACCCTCTGACAGTGTGGCACTCCCTCAGTACTGACCATCTGACAGTGCAGCACGCCCTCAGTACTGACCCTCTGACAGTATTGCACAGCCTCAGTACTGAACCTCTGACAGTGCAGCACTCCCTCAGTACTGACCCTCTGACTGTGCAGCAGTCCCGCAGTACTGACACCCTGACAGTGCAGTACTCCCTCAGTACAGACCCTCCGACAGTGTGACACTCCCTTAGTACTGACCTCTGACAGTGTAGTACTGCCTCAGTGCAGACCCTCTGATTGTTTCACACTCCCTCAGTACTGACTCTCTGACAGTGTGGCATACCCTCACTACTGACCCTCCAACAGTGCAGCACTCCCTCAGTACAGACCCTCTGACAGTGCATCTCTCCCTCAGTATTGACACTCTGACTGTGCAGCACACCCTCAGTGCCGACCCACTGACAGTGCAGCACTCCTTCAGGACTGAACTGCTGACAGTGCAGCACTCCCTCAGTCCTGACTCTTTGGCAGTGCAGCACTCACACTTTGTGATGCTCTGACAGTGTGGTACTCGCTTAATAATGACCCCTCTGCCAGTGCAGCACTCCCTCAGTACAGACACTCTGACATTGCAGCACTCCCTCAGTCCTGACCCTCTGACATTGCCTCACTCCCTCAGTGCAGACCCTCTGATAGTGTCACACTGCCTCAGTACTCACCCTCTGACATTGCAGCACTCCCTCAGTACTGAACCTCCGACAGTGCAGCACTTACTCAGTACTGAAACTCTGACAGTGCAGCACCCCCTCAGTACCGACGCCTGTGACAGCGTGGCACTCCCTCATCAATGACCCTCTGGCAGTGCAGCACTCCCTCCGTATTGACACTCTGACAGTGCAGCACTCCCTCAGTACTGACCCTCAGGCAGTGCAGCACTCATTCAGTGCCGACGCTCCGACAGCGCAGCACTCCCTCAGTAATGACCCTCTGACAGTGTGGCAATCCTTCAGTGCTGACCCTCTGACAGTACAGCACGCCCTCAGTACTAAAACTCTGACAGTGCAGCACTCCCTCAGTAGTGACCCTCTGGCAGTGTAGCAGACCCTCAGTACTGACGCTCTGACAGTGTGACACTCCCTCAGTACTGACCATCTGACAGTGGGACACTCCCTCATTACTGAAACTCTGTCAGTGCAGCACTCCCTCAGTAGTGACCCTCTGACAGTGTAGCAGACCCTCAGTACTGACACTCTGACAGTGTGACACTCCCTCAGTACTGACCATCTGACAGTGCAGCAGTCCCTCAGTACTGACCCTCTGACAGTGCAGCACTCCCTCAGTACTACACCGTTGGCAGTGTAGCAGACCATCATTACTGACCCTCAGACAGTGTGACACTCCCTCAGTACTGATGGTCAGACAGTGTGGCACTCCCTCAGTACCGACCCTCTGACAGTGTGGCACTCCCTCAGTGCTGACCCTCTGACAGTACAGCGCTCCCTCAGTTCTCACCCTCTGACAGTGCAGAACTCCCTCAGTGCTGACCCTCTCAGTGTGACAATTCCTCAGTACTGACACTCTGACATTGCAGCACACCCTCAGTGCTGACCCTCTGACAGTGTTGCACAGCCTCAGTACTGACCCTCTGACAGTGCAGCACTCCCTCAGTACTGACCCTCTGACAGTGCGGCACTCCCACAGTACTAACCCTCTGACAGTGTGGCACTCCCTCAGTACTGACCATCTGACAGTGCAGCACGCCCTCAGTACTGACCCTCTGACAGTGTTGCACAGCCTCAGTACTGAACCTCTGACAGTGCAGCACTCCCTCTGTACTGACCATCTGACAGTGTGGCACTCCCTCAGTAGTGACTTTCTGAGAGTGCTACATTCCCTCCGTATTGACACTCTGACTGTGCAGCACTCCCAGAGTACTTACCCACTGACAGTGCAGCACTCCCTCAGTACTGACCCTCTGATAGTGTGACACTCCCTCAGTGCTGACCCTCTGACAGTGCAGCACTCCCTCAGTGTGATACTTCCTCAGTACTGACCGTCTGACATTTCAGCACACCCTCAGTGCTGACCCTCTGACAGTGTTGCACAGCCTCAGTACTGACCCTCTGACAGTGTGGCACTCCCTCAGTACTGACCCTCTGACAGTGCGGCACTCCCACAGTACTGACCCTCTGACAGTGTGGCACTCCCTCATTACTGACCATCAGACAGAGCAGCATGCCCTCAGTACTGGCCCTCTGACAGTGTCGCACAGCCTCAGTACTGACCCTCTGACAGTGCCGCACTCCCTCTGTAATGACCCTCTGACAGTTTGGCACTCCCTCAGTACTGACTTTCTGAGAGTGCTACACTCCCTCAGCACTGACTCTCTGACTGTGCAGCACTCCCAGAGCACTGACCCTCAGACAGTGCAGCACTCCCTCAGTACTGACCCTCTGACAGTGTGACACTTCCTCAGTACTGACCCTCTGACATTGCAGCACACCCTCAGTGCTGACCCTCTGACAGTGTTGCACAGCCTCAGTACTGACCCTCTGATATTGCAGCACTCCCTCAGTGCTGACCCTCTGACTGTGCAGCACTCCCTCAGTACTGACCCTCAGAAAGTGCAGCACTCCCTCAGTATTGACCCTCTGGCAGTGTGACAATCCTGCAGCAGTGACCCTCTAACAGGGCAGCACTCCCTCAGTACTGACACTGACAGTGCAGCACTCCCTCAGAACTGACCCTCTGACAGTGTTGTAGTCCCTCAGTACTGACCCTCTGACAGTGCAGCACTCCCTCAGTGATGACCCACTGACAGTGCAGCACTCCGTCAGAACTGACCCTCTGACATTGCAGCACTCCCTCAGTACTGACACTCTGACAGTTTGACAGTGTTGTAATCCCTCAGTACTGACACTCTGACAGTGAAGCACTATTCCCTCATTCCTTGACCCTCTGACAGTGTGACACTCCCACAGTTCTGACACCCTGACAGTGCATACTCCCTCAGTACTGACACTCTGACAGTGCAGCACTCCCTCAGTACTGACGCTCTCAGTGTGACACTGCCTCAGTACTGACCCACTGACATTGCAGCACTCCCTCAGTCCTGATCTTCTAACAGAGTTGCAATACCTCAGTACTCATACTCTGACAATGCAGCACTCCCTCAGTACTGTCTCTCTGACAGTGTGGCACTCCCTCAGTTCTGATCCTCTGACAGTGTAGCACTCACTCAGTACTGAGCCCTCTGACATTGCAGCACTCCCTCAGTGCTGACCCTTTCACTGTGCAGCACTCCCGCAATACTGTCCCTCTGACAGTGTGGCACTCCCTCAGTACTGAGCCTCTTTATAGTGTGCCCCAGTCCCTCAGTACTGACACTCTGACTGTGCAGCACTCCCTCAATACTGACCCTCTGACAGTGTGACACTTCCTCAGTACTGACCCTCTGACATTGCAGCACACCCTCAGTGCTGACCCTCTGACAGTGTTGCACAGCCTCTGTACTGACCCTCTGACAGTGTGGCACTCACTCACTACTGACCCTCTGACAGTGCGGCACTCCCACAGTACTGACCCTCTGACAGTGTGGCACTCCCTCAGTACTGACCATCTGACAGTGCAGCATGCCCTCAGTACTGACCCTATGACAGTGTTGCACAGCCTCAGTACTGACCCTCTGACAGTGCAGCACTCCCTCTGTAATGACCCTCTGACAGTTTGGCACTCCCTCAGTACTGACTTTCTGAGAGTGCTACACTCCCTCAGCACTGACTCTCTGACTGTGCAGCTCTCCCAGAGTACTGACCGTCAGACAGTGCAGCACTCCCTCAGTATTGACCCTCTGACAGTGTAGCAGACCCTCAGTACTGACACTCTGACAGTGTGACACTCCCTCAGTACTGACCATCTGACAGTGCAGCAGTCCCTCAGTGCTGACCCTCTGACAGTACAGCGCTCCCTCATTTCTCACCCTCTGATAGTGCTGACCCTCTCAGTGTGATACTTCCTCAGTACTGACCCTCTGACATTGCAGCACACCCTCAGTGCTGACCCTCTGACAGTGTTGCAAAGCCTCAGTACTGACCCTCTGACAGTGTGGCACTCCCTCAGTACTGACCCTCTGACAGTGCGGCACTCCCACAGTACTGACCCTCTGACAGTGTGGCACTCCCTCAGTACTGACCATCTGACAGTGCAGCATGCCCTCAGTAATGACCCTATGACAGTGTTGCACAGCCTCAGTACTGACCCTCTGACAGTGCAGCACTCCCTCTGTAATGACCCTCTGACAGTTTGGCACTCCCTCAGTACTGACTTTCTGAGAGTGCTACACTCCCTCAGCACTGACTCTCTGACTGTGCAGCACTCCCAGAGCACTGACCCTCAGACAGTGCAGCACTCCCTCAGTACTGACCCTCTGACAGTGTGACACTCCCTCAGTCCTTACCTTCTGACATTGCAGCACTCCCTCAGATTGACACTGCTTCAGTACTGACCCTCTGACAGTGCAGCAGTCCCTCAATACTGACCCTCTGACAGTGTGGTTCTCCCTCATTTCTGACCCTCTGACAGAGTGGTACTCCCTCAGTACTGACCCTCTGACAGTGTGTCACTCCCTCAGAACGAACCCTCTGACACTTTGCCACTCCCTCAGTACTGACCCTCAGGAAGTGCAGCACTCATTCAGTGCCGACGCTCCGACTGCGCAGCACTGCCTCAGGAGTGACCCTCTGACAGTGTGGCAATCTTTCAGTACTGACCCTCTGACAGTGTGGCACTCCCTCAGTACTGATCCTCTGACAGTGTGACACTCCCTCAGTGCTGACCCTCTGAGAGTACAGCAATCCCTCAGTTATGAAACACTAAAAGTGCAGCACTCCCTCAGTATTGACACTCTGACAGTGTAGTAGACCCTCAGTACTGACCATCTGACAGTGTGACACTCCCTCAGTACTGACCCTCTGACAGTGTGGCACTCCCTCAGTACTGATCCTCTGACAGTGTGACACTCCCTCAGTGCTGACCCTCTGACAGTGCAGCACTCCCTCAGTAGTGACCCTCTGACAGTGTAGTAGACCCTCAGTACTGACCATCTGACAGTGTGACACTCCCTCAGTACTGACCCTCTGACAGTGTGGCACTCCCTCAGTACTGATCCTCTGACATTGCAGCACTCCCTCAGTGCTGACCCTTTCACTGTGCAGCACTCCCTCAATACTGTCCCTCTGACAGTGTAGCACTCACTCAGTACTGAGCCCTCTGACATTGCAGCACTCCCTCAGTGCTGACCCTTTCACTGTGCAGCACTCCCTCAGTACTGTCCCTCTGACAGTGTGGCACTCCCTCAGTACTGAGCCTCTTTACAGTGTGGCACTACCTTAGCACTGACCCCTCTGACTGTGCCACAGTCCCTCAGTACTGACACTCTGACTGTGCAGCACTCCCTCAGTACTGACCCTCTGACAGTTTGGCGCTCCCTCAGTGCTGACCCTCTGACATTGCAGCAATCCCTCAGTACTGATCCCTCTGAAAGGGAAACACTCCCTCAGAAATGACCAACTGACAGTACAGCACTCCCTCAGACCTGACCCTCTGACAGTGCAGCACTCCCTCAGTACTGACCCTCTGACAGTGCAGCACTCCCTCAGTACTGAAACTCTGACAGTGCAGCACTCCCTCAGTACTGACCCCTCTGACAGTGCAGCACTCCCTCAGTACAGACTCTCTGGCAGTGCAGCACCCCCTCAGTACTGACGCCTGTGATAGCATGGCACCCCCTCAGTACTGATCCTCTGGCAGTGCTGCATTCATTCAGTACCGACCCTCCGACAGTGCAGCACTCCCTCAGTACTGAATCTCTGGAAGTGCAGTACTTCCTCAGTACAGATCCTCTGACAGTGCGGCACTCCCTCAGTACTGCACCTTTGGCAGTGTAGCAGACCCTCAGTACTGACCCTCTGACAGTATGACACTCCCTCAGTACTGATGTTGTGACAGTGCGGCACTCCCTCAGTACTGACAGTCTGAGAGTACGACACTCCCTCAGTACTGATGGTCTGACAGTGTGGCATTCCCTCAGAACTGACACTCTGCCAGTGTGACACTCCCTCAGTACTGACCCTCTGACAGTGCAGCACTCCCTCAGTACTGCACCTTTGGCAGTGTAGCTGACCCTCAGTACTGACCCTCTGACAGTGTGGCACTCCCTCAGTACTGACCCTCTGAGAGTGTTACACTCCCTCAGTACTGACCCTCTGACAGTGTGGCACTACCTCAGTGCTGACCATCTGACAGCACAGCGCTCCCTCAGTACTCACCCTCTGACAGTGCAGAACTCCCTCAGTGCTGACCCTCTCAGTGTGACACTTCCTCAGTACTGACACTCTGACATTGCAGCACATCCTCAGTGCTGACCCTCTGACAGTGCTGCACTCCCTCAGTACTGACACTGTGACAGCGTGGCACTCCCTAAGTACTGAGCCTTTGACAGTGTGGTCTACCCTCAGTACTGACCCTGTGACAGTGGAGCATTCTCTCAGTATTGACCCTTTGACAGTGCAGCACTCCCTCGGTACAGACCACTCTGACAGTGTGGCAATCCCCTCAGTACTGACCCTCTGACTGTGTGGCACTCCCGCAGTACAAACCATCTGACATTGCACCAATCCCTCAGTGCTGAAACTCTGAGAGTGCAGCACTCCCTCAGCACGACCGTCTGATATTGCGGCACTCCCTCAGTACTGACCCTCTGACAGTGCAGCAATCTCGCAGTACTGACCCACTAACAGTGCGGCACTCCCAAAGTACTGACCGTCTGACAGTTCAGAACTCCCTCAGTACTGACCCTCCAACAGTGTGGCACTCCCTCAGTGCTGACCCTTTGACATTGCAACACTCCCTCAGTACAGACCCTCTGACACTGTGACACTCCCTCAGTACTGACCCTTTGACATTGCAACACTCCCTCAGTATAGACCCTCTGACAGTGTGACACTCCCTCAGTACTGATCCTTTGACATTGCAACAATCCCTCAGTGCTGACACTCTGACAGTGCAGCAGTCCCTCAATACTGACCTTCTGACAGTCTGGTACTCCCTCAGTACTGACCCTCTGACAGAGTGGTACTCCCTCAGTACTGACCCTCTGACAGTGCAGCACTCCCTCAGTACTGACAATCTGACAGTGCAGCACTCCCTCAGGACTGACCCTCCGACAGTGTGACACTCCCTCAGGACTGACCCTTTGACAAAGCAACTCTCCCTCAGTACTGACACTCTGACAGTGTGACAGTCCCGACGTACAAACCATCTGACATTGCACCAATCCCTCAGTGCTGACACTCTGACAGTGCAGCAGTCCCTCAATACTGACCCTCTGACAGTGTGGCACTCCATCAGTACTGACCCTCTGACAGAGTGGTACTCCCTCAGTACTGACACTCTGACAGTGAAGCACTCCCTCAGTACTGACCCCTCTGATAGTGCAGCACTCCCTCAGTACTGACAGACAGTGCAGCACTCCCTCAGTACTGACCTTCTGACATTGCAGCACTTCCTCAGTTTGACACTGCCTCAGTACTGACCCTCTGACAGTTCAGCACTCCCTCAATACTGTCCGTCTGACAGTGTAATACTCCCTCAGCACTGACCTCTCTGACATTGCAGCACTCCCTCAGTGCTGACACTCTCAGTGTGACACTTCTTCAGTACTGAACCTTGACAGTACATTACTCCCTCAGTGCTGAACCTCTGACTGTGCAGCACTCGCTCAGTATTGACACTCTGACTGTGCAGCACTCCCACAGTACTGATCCTCTGATATTGCAGCACTCCCTCAATACTGACCCTATGACAGTGTGGCACTCCCTCAGTACTGACTAGCTGAGAGTGCTACACTCCCTCAGCACTGACCCTCTGACAGTGTGGCACACACTCAGTGCTGACCGTCTGGCAGTGCAGCACTCCGAAGTACTGACACTCTGACTGTGCAGCACTCCCTCAGTACTGATTCTCTGACATTGCAGCACTCCCTCAGTACTGACCCTCTGACAGTATGACACTCCCTCAGTACTGACCATCTGACAGTGCAGCACGCCCTCAGTACTGACCCTCTGACAGTGTGGCACAGCCTCAGTACTGACCCTCTGACATTGCAGCACTCCCTCAGTACTGATTCTCTGACATTGCAGCACTCCCTCAGTACTGACCCTCTGACAGTATGACACTCCCTCAGTACTGACCATCTGACAGTGCAGCACTCCCTCATTACTGACCCTCTGACAGTGTGACACTCCCTCAGTACCCATGGTCTGACAGTGTGGCAATCCCTCAGTACTGATGGTCTGACAGTGTGGCACACCCTCAGTACTGACTCTCTGAGAGTGCTACCCTCCCTCAGTACTGGCCCTCTGACAGTGTGGCACTCCCTCAGTACTGCACCTTTGGCAGTGAGGCAGACCCTCAGTACTGACCCTCTGACAGTGTGGTACTCCCTCAGCACTGATCCTCTGACAGTTTGGCCCTCCCTCAGTACTGAAACTGACAGTGAAGCACTTCCTCAGTACTGACCCCTCTGACAGTGCAGCACTCCCTCAGTAATGACAATCAGACAGTGCAGCACTCCCTCAGTACTGATTCACTGACATTGCAGCACTCCCTCAGTACTGACCCTCTGACAGTGTGACACTCCCTCAGTAATGACCATCTGACAGTGCAGCACGCCCTCAGTACTGACCCTCTGACAGTGTGACAATCCCTCAGTACCCATGGTCTGACAGTGTGGCACTCCCTCAGTACTGAACCTCTGACAGGGCAGCACTCCCTCATTATTGACACTCTGACTGTGCAGCACTCCCAGAGGACTGGTCCTCTGACATTGCATCACTCCCTCAGTACTGACCCTCTGACAGTGTGACACTCCCTCAGTACTGACCATCTGACAGTGCAGCACTCCCTCAGTAAAGCACCTTTGGCAGTGTAGCAGACCGTCAGTACTGACCCTCTGGCAGTGTGACACTCCTTCAGTACTGACACTCTGACAGTGTGACAGTCCCGACGTATAAACCATCTGACATTGCACCAATCCCTCAGTGCTGACACGCTGACAGTGCAGCAGTCCCTCAATACTGACCCTCTGACAGTGTGGCACTCCATCAGTACTGACCCTCTGACAGAGTGGTACTCCCTCAGTACTGACACTCTGACAGTGAAGCATTCCCTCAGTACTGACCCCTCTGATAGTGCAGCACTCCCTCAGTACTGACAGACAGTGCAGCACTCCCTCAGTACTGACCTTCTGACATTGCAGCACTTCCTCAGTTTGACACTGCTTCAGTACTGACCCTCTGACAGTGCAGCACTCCCTCAACACTGTCCCTCTGACAGTGTAATACTCCCTCAGCACTGACCTCTCTGACATTGCAGCACTCCCTCAGTGCTGACCCTCTGACTGTGCAGCAGTCCCTCAATACTGACCCTCTGACAGTGTGGTACTCCCTCAGTACTGACCCTCTGATAGAGTGGTACTCCCTCAGTACTGACCCTCTGACAGTGTGTCACTCCCTCAGAACGGTCCGTCTGACTGTATATCACTCCCTCAGGACTGACCCTCTGACAGTGCAGCACTCCCTCAGTACTGACCCTCTGACAGTGTGACACTCCCTCAGTACTGACCCTTTGATATTGCAACTTTCCCTCAGTACTGACAATCTGACAGCGTGACAGTCCCGAAGTACAAACCATCTGACATTGCACCAATCTCTCAGTGCTCACACTCTGACAGTGCAGCAGTCCCTCAATACCGACCCTCTGACAGTGTGGTACTTCCTCAGTACTGACCATCTGACAGTGTGTCACTCCCTCAGAACGGACCCTCTGAAAGTATGGCACTCCCTCAGTACTGACCCTCTGACCGTGCAGCACTCCCTCAGTACTGACATTCTTACCGTTCAGCACTCCCTCAGTACTGACCTTCTGACATTGCAGCACTCCCTCAGTGCCGAGACTCTCAGTGTGACACTTCTTCAGCACTGAACCTTTGACAGTACATTACTTCCTCAGTGCTGAACCTCTGACTGTGCAGCACTCGCTCAGTATTGACACTCTAACTGTGCAGCACTCCCTCAATACTGATCCTCTGACATTGCAGCACTCCCTCAATACTGACCCTCTGACAGTGTGGCACTCCCTCAGGACTGACGAGCTGAGAGTGCTACACTCCCTCAGTACTGACCCTCTGACAGTGTGGCACTCCCTCAGTACTGACCCTCAGAAAGTGCAGCACTCCCTCCGTACTGACCCTCTGAAAGTGCAGCACTCCCTCAATACTGTCCCTCTGAAAGCGTGGCACTCCCTCAGTACTGACCCTCTGAAAGTGCAGCACTCCCAGTACTGACACTGTGACAGTGAAGCACACCCTCAGTACTGACCCTCTGACAGTGCAGCACTCCCTCAGTACTGCAAATTTGGCAGTGCAGCACTCCCTCAGTACTGACCCTCTGACAGTGTGGCACTCCCTCAGTACTGACCCTCTGATATTGCAGCACTCCCTCAGTGCTGACCCTCTGATATTGCAGCACTCCCTCAGTGCTGACCCACTGACGGTGCAGCACTCCCTCAGTATTGACCCTCTGGCAGTGTGACAATCCTGCAGCAGTGACCCTCTAACAGGGCAGCACTCCCTCAGAACTGACACTGACAGTGCAGCCCTCCCTCAGAACTGACCCTCTGACAGTGTTGTAGTCCCTCAGCACTGACCTCTCTGACATTGCAGCACTCTCTCATTGCTAACCCTCTGACTGTGCAGCAATCCCTCAGTACTGACCCTCTGAAAGTGCGGCACTCCATCAGTACTGACTCTGTGACTGTGCAGCAATCCCTCAGTACTGACCCTCTGAAAGTGCGGCACTCCATCAGTACTGACCCTCTGAAAGTGCAGCACTCCCTCAGTACTGACCCTCTGAAAGTGCAGCACTCCCTTAATACTGTCCCTTTGAAAGTGTGGCACTCCCTCAGTACTGATCCTCTGAAAGTGCAGCATTCCCCGTACTGACAATGTGACAGTGAAGCACACACTCAGTACTGACCCTCTGACAGTGCAGCACTCCCTCAGTACTGCACATTTGGCAGTGCAGCACTCCCTCAGTAGTGACCCCTCTGACAGTGCAACACTCATTCAGTACTGAACTTCTGACAGTGTGGCACTCCCTCAATACTGAAACTCTGACAGTGCAGCACTCCCTCAGAACTGGCCCTCTGACAGTGCAGCACTCCCTCAGTACTGACCCTCTGACAGTGCAGCACTCCTTCAATACCATTCTTCTGACAGTGTTGTAGTCCCTCAGCACTGACCTCTCTGACATTGCAGCACTCTCTCATTGCTAACCCTCTGACTGTGCAGCAATCCCTCAGTACTGACCCTCTGAAAGTGCGGCACTCCATCAGTACTGACTCTCTGACTGTGCAGCACTCCCTCAGTACTGACCCTCAGAAAGTGCAGCACTCCCTCAGTACTGACCCTCTGAAAGTGCAGCACTCCCTCGATACTGTCCCTCTGAAAGTGTGGCACTCCCTCAGTACTGATCCTCTGAAAGTGCAGCACTCCCAGTACTGACACTGTGACAGTGAAGCACACCCTCAGTACTGACCCTCTGATAGTGCAGCACTCCCTCAGTACTGCACATTTGGCAGTGCAGCACTCCCTCAGTAGTGACCCCTCTGACAGTGCAACACTCATTCAGTACTGAACTTCTGACAGTGTGGCACTCCCTTAATACTGAAACTCTGACAGTGCAGCACTCCCTCAGAACTGGCCCTCTGACAGTACAGCACTCCCTCAGTACTGACCCTCTGACAGTGATGCACTCCCTCAGTACTGACCCTCTGACAGTGCAGCACTCCCTCAGTACTGACCGTCTGACAGTGCAGCACTCCCTCAGTACTGACCCTCTGACAGTGTGGCACTCCCTCAGTACTGACCCTCTGATATTGCAGCACTCCCTCAGTGCTGACCCTCTGATATTGCAGCACTCCCTCAGTATTGACCCTCTGGCAGTGTGACAATCCTGCAGCAGTGACCCTCTAACAGGGCAGCACTCCCTCAGTACTGACACTGACAGTGCAGCACTCTCTCAGAACTGACCCTCTGACAGTGTTGTAGTCCCTCAGTACTGACCCTCTGACAGTGCAGCACTCCCTCAGTGATGACCCACTGACAGTGCAGCACTCCCTCAGAACTGACCCTCTGACATTGCAGCACTCCCTCAGTACTGACACTCTGACAGTTTGACAGTGTTGTAATCCCTCAGTACTGACACTCTGACAGTGAAGCACTATTCCCTCATTCCTTGACCCTCTGACAGTGTGACACTCCCACAGTTCTGACACTCTGACAGTGCATACTCCCTCAGTACTGACACTCTGACAGTGCAGCACTCCCTCAGTACTGACGCTCTCAGTGTGACACTGCCTCAGTACTGACCCACTGACATTGCAGCACTCCCTCAGTCCTGATCTTCTAACAGAGTTGCAATACCTCAGTACTCATACTCTGACAATGCAGCACTCCCTCAGTACTGTCTCTCTGACAGTGTGGCACTCCCTCAGTTCTGATCCTCTGACAGTGTAGCACTCACTCAGTACTGAGCCCTCTGACATTGCAGCACTCCCTCAGTGCTGACTCTTTCACTGTGCAGCACTCCCTCAATACTGTCCCTCTGACAGTGTGGCACTCCCTCAGTACTGAGCCTCTTTATAGTGTGCCCCAGTCCCTCAGTACTGACACTCTGACTGTGCAGCACTCCCTCAGTACTGACCCTCTGACAGTTTGGCGCTCCCTCAGTGCTGACCCTCTGACATTGCAGCAATCCCTCAGTACTGATCCCTCTGAAAGGGAAACACTCCCTCAGAAATGACCGACTGACAGTACAGCACTCCCTCAGACCTGACCCTCTGACAGTGCAGCACTCCCTCAGTACTGAAACTCTGACAGTGCAGCACTCCCTCAGTACTGACCCCTCTGACAGTGCAGCACTCCCTCAGTTCAGACTCTCTGGCAGTGCAGCACCCCCTCAGTACTGACGCCTGTGATAGCATGGCACCCCCTCAGTACTGATCCTCTGGCAGTGCTGCATTCATTCAGTACCGACCCTCCGACAGTGCAGCACTCCCTCAGTACTGAATCTCTGGAAGTGCAGTACTTCCTCAGTACAGATCCTCTGACAGTGCGGCACTCCCTCAGTACTGCACCTTTGGCAGTGTAGCAGACCCTCAGTACTGACCCTCTGACAGTATGACACTCCCTCAGTACTGATGTTGTGACAGTGCGGCACTCCCTCAGTACTGACAGTCTGAGAGTACGACACTCCCTCAGTACTGATGGTCTGACAGTGTGGCATTCCCTCAGTACTGACCCTCTGACATTGCAGCACTCCCTCAGTACTGACACTCTGACAGTGTGACACTCCCTCAGTACTGACCCTCTGACAGTGTGACACTCCCTCAGTACTGACCATTTGACAGTACAGCACTCCCTCAGTACCGAAACTCTGACAGTGCAGCATACCCTCAATACTGTCCCTCTGAAAGTGTGGCACTCCCTCAGTACTGATCCTCTGAAAGTGCAGCACTCCCAGTACTGACACTGTGACAGTGAAGCACACCCTCAGTACTGACCCTCTGACAGTGCAGCACTCCCTCAGTACTGTAAATTTGGCAGTGCAGCACTCCCTCAGTACTGACCCTCTGACAGTGTGGCACTCCCTCAGTACTGACCCTCTGATATTGCAGCACTCCCTCAGTGCTGACCCTCTGATATTGCAGCACTCCCTCAGTGCTGACCCACTGACGGTGCAGCACTCCCTCAGTATTGAACCTCTGGCAGCGTGACAATCCTGCAGCAGTGACCATCTAACAGGGCAGCACTCCCTCAGAACTGACACTGACAGTGCAGCCATCCCTCAGAACTGACCCTCTGACAGTGTTGTAGTCCCTCAGCACTGACCTCTCTGACATTGCAGCACTCTCTCATTGCTAACCCTCTGACTGTGCAGCAATCCCTCAGTACTGACCCTCTGAAAGTGCGGCACTCCATCAGTACTGACTCTCTGACTGTGCAGCAATCCCTCAGTACTGACCCTCTGAAAGTGCAGCACTCCCTCAGTACTGACCCTCTGAAAGTGCAGCACTCCCTCGATACTGTCCCTCTGAAAGTGTGGCACTCCCTCAGTACTGATCCTCTGAAAGTGCAGCACTCCCTCAGTACTGACCCTCTGAAAGTGCGGCACTCCATCAGTACTGACTCTCTGACTGTGCAGCACTCCCTCAGTACTGACCCTCTGAAAGTGCAGCACTCCCTCAGTACTGACCCTCTGAAAGTGCAGCACTCCCTCAATACTGTCCCTTTGAAAGTGTGGCACTCCCTCAGTACTGATCCTCTGAAAGTGCAGCACTCCCCGTACTGACACTGTGACAGTGAAGCACAACCTCAGTACTGACCCTCTGACAGTGCAGCACTCCCTCAGTACTGCACATTTGGCAGTGCAGCACTCCCTCAGTAGTGACCCCTCTGACAGTACAACACTCATTCAGTACTGAACTTCTGACAGTGTGGCACTCCCTCAATACTGAAACTCTGACAGTGCAGCACTCCCTCAGAACTGGCCCTCTGACAGTGCAGCACTCCCTCAGTACTGACCCTCTGACAGTGCAGCACTCCCTCAATACTATCCCTCTGACAGTGTTGTAGTCCCTCAGCACTGACCTCTCTGACATTGCAGCACTCTCTCATTGCTAACCCTCTGACTGTGCAGCAATCCCTCAGTACTGACCCTCTGAAAGTGCGGCACTCCATCAGTACTGACTCTCTGACTGTGCAGCACTCCCTCAGTACTGACCCTCAGAAAGTGCAGCACTCCCTCAGTACTGACCCTCTGAAAGTGCAGCACTCCCTCGATACTGTCCCTCTGAAAGTGTGGCACTCCCTCAGTACTGATCCTCTGAAAGTGCAGCACTCCCCGTACTGACACTGTGACAGTGAAGCACACCCTCAGTACTGACCCTCTGACAGTGCAGCACTCGCTCAGTACTGCACATTTGGCAGTGCAGCACTCCCTCAGTAGTGACCCCTCTGACAGTGCAACACTCATTCAGTACTGAACTTCTGACAGTGTGGCACTCCCTTAATACTGAAACTCTGACAGTGCAGCACTCCCTCAGAACTGGCCCTCTGACAGTACAGCACTCCCTCGGTACTGACCCTCTGACAGTGATGCACTCCCTCAGTACTGACCCTCTGACAGTGCAGCACTCCCTCAGTATTGACCCTCTGACAGTGCAGCACTCCCTCAGTACTGACCCTCTGACAGTGTGGCACTCCCTCAGTACTGACCCTCTGATATTGCAGCACTCCCTCAGTGCTGACCCTCTGATATTGCAGCACTCCCTCAGTACTGACCCTCAGAAAGTGCAGCACTCCCTCAGTATTGACCCTCTGGCAGTGTGACAATCCTGCAGCAGTGACCCTCTAACAGGGCAGCACTCCCTCAGTACTGACACTGACAGTGCAGCACTCTCTCAGAACTGACCCTCTGACAGTGTTGTAGTCCCTCAGTACTGACCCTCTGACAGTGCAGCACTCCCTCAGTGATGACCCACTGACAGTGCAGCACTCCCTCAGAACTGACCCTCTGACATTGCAGCACTCCCTCAGTACTGACACTCTGACAGTTTGACAGTGTTGTAATCCCTCAGTACTGACACTCTGACAGTGAAGCACTATTCCCTCATTCCTTGACCCTCTGACAGTGTGACACTCCCACAGTTCTGACACTCTGACAGTGCATACTCCCTCAGTACTGACACTCTGACAGTGCAGCACTCCCTCAGTACTGACGTTCTCAGTGTGACACTGCCTCAGTACTGACCCACTGACATTGCAGCACTCCCTCAGTCCTGATCCTCTAACAGAGTTGCAATACCTCAGTACTCATACTCTGACAATGCAGCACTCCCTCAGTACTGTCCCTCTGACAGTGTGGCACTCCCTCAGTTCTGATCCTCTGACAGTGTAGCACTCACTCAGTACTGAGCCCTCTGACAATGCAGCACTCCCTCAGTGCTGACCCTTTCACTGTGCAGCACTCCCTCAATACTGTCCCTCTGACAGTGTGGCACTCCCTCAGTACTGAGCCTCTTTATAGTGTGCCCCAGTCCCTCAGTACTGACACTCTGACTGTGCAGCACTCCCTCAGTACTGACCCTCTGACAGTTTGGCGCTCCCTCAGTGCTGACCCTCTGACAGTGCAGCACTCCCTCAGTACAGACTCTCTGGCAGTGCAGCACCCCCTCAGTACTGACGCCTGTGATAGCATGGCACCCCCTCAGTACTGATCCTCTGGCAGTGCTGCATTCATTCAGTACCGACCCTCCGACAGTGCAGCACTCCCTCAGTACTGAATCTCTGGAAGTGCAGTACGTCCTCAGTACAGATCCTCTGACAGTGCGGCACTCCCTCAGTACTGCACCTTTGGCAGTGTAGCAGACCCTCAGTACTGACCCTCTGACAGTATGACACTCCCTCAGTACTGATGTTGTGACAGTGCGGCACTCCCTCAGTACTGACAGTCTGAGAGTACGACACTCCCTCAGTACTGATGGTCTGACAGTGTGGCATTCCCTCAGAACTGACACTCTGGCAGTGTGACACACCCTCAGTACTGACCCACTGACATTGCAGCACTCCCTCAGTACTGACACTCTCACAGTGTGACACTCCCACAGTACTGACCCTCTGACAGTGTGACACTCCCTCAGTACTGACCATCTGACAGTACAGCACTCCCTCAGTACCGAAACTCTGACTGTGCAGCACTCGCTCAGTATTGACACTCTAACTGTGCAGCACTCCCTCAATACTGATCCTCTGACATTGCAGCACTCCCTCAATACTGACCCTCTGACAGTGTGGCACTCCCTCAGGACTGACGAGCTGAGAGTGCTACACTCCCTCAGTACTGACCCTCTGACAGTGTGGCACTCCCTCAGTACTGACCCTCAGAAAGTGCAGCACTCCCTCCGTACTGACCCTCTGAAAGTGCGGCACTCCCTCAATACTGTCCCTCTGAAAGCGTGGCACTCCCTCAGTACTGACCCTCTGAAAGTGCAGCACTCCCAGTACTGACACTGTGACAGTGAAGCACACCCTCAGTACTGACCCTCTGACAGTGCAGCACTCCCTCAGTACTGCAAATTTGGCAGTGCAGCACTCCCTCAGTACTGACCCTCTGACAGTGTGGCACTCCCTCAGTACTGACCCTCTGATATTGCAGCACTCCCTCAGTGCTGACCCTCTGATATTGCAGCACTCCCTCAGTGCTGACCCACTGACGGTGCAGCACTCCCTCAGTATTGACCCTCTGGCAGTGTGACAATCCTGCAGCAGTGACCCTCTAACAGGGCAGCACTCCCTCAGAACTGACACTGACAGTGCAGCCCTCCCTCAGAACTGACCCTCTGACAGTGTTGTAGTCCCTCAGCACTGACCTCTCTGACATTGCAGCACTCTCTCATTGCTAACCCTCTGACTGTGCAGCAATCCCTCAGTACTGACCCTCTGAAAGTGCGGCACTCCATCAGTACTGACTCTCTGACTGTGCAGCAATCCCTCAGTACTGACCCTCTGAAAGTGCGGCACTCCATCAGTACTGACCCTCTGAAAGTGCAGCACTCCCTCAGTACTGACCCTCTGAAAGTGCAGCACTCCCTTAATACTGTCCCTTTGAAAGTGTGGCACTCCCTCAGTACTGATCCTCTGAAAGTGCAGCATTCCCCGTACTGACAATGTGACAGTGAAGCACACACTCAGTACTGACCCTCTGACAGTGCAGCACTCCCTCAGTACTGCACATTTGGCAGTGCAGCACTCCCTCAGTAGTGACCCATCTGACAGTGCAACACTCATTCAGTACTGAACTTCTGACAGTGTGGCACTCCCTCAATACTGAAACTCTGACAGTGCAGCACTCCCTCAGAACTGGCCCTCTGACAGTGCAGCACTCCCTCAGTACTGACCCTCTGACAGTGCAGCACTCCTTCAATACCATTCTTCTGACAGTGTTGTAGTCCCTCAGCACTGACCTCTCTGACATTGCAGCACTCTCTCATTGCTAACCCTCTGACTGTGCAGCAATCCCTCAGTACTGACCCTCTGAAAGTGCGGCACTCCATCAGTACTGACTCTCTGACTGTGCAGCACTCCCTCAGTACTGACCCTCAGAAAGTGCAGCACTCCCTCAGTACTGACCCTCTGAAAGTGCAGCACTCCCTCGATACTGTCCCTCTGAAAGTGTGGCACTCCCTCAGTACTGATCCTCTGAAAGTGCAGCACTCCCAGTACTGACACTGTGACAGTGAAGCACACCCTCAGTACTGACCCTCTGATAGTGCAGCACTCCCTCAGTACTGCACATTTGGCAGTGCAGCACTCCCTCAGTAGTGACCCCTCTGACAGTGCAACACTCATTCAGTACTGAACTTCTGACAGTGTGGCACTCCCTTAATACTGAAACTCTGACAGTGCAGCACTCCCTCAGAACTGGCCCTCTGACAGTACAGCACTCCCTCAGTACTGACCCTCTGACAGTGATGCACTCCCTCAGTACTGACCCTCTGACAGTGCAGCACTCCCTCAGTACTGACCGTCTGACAGTGCAGCACTCCCTCAGTACTGACCCTCTGACAGTGTGGCACTCCCTCAGTACTGACCCTCTGATATTGCAGCACTCCCTCAGTGCTGACCCTCTGATATTGCAGCACTCCCTCAGTATTGACCCTCTGGCAGTGTGACAATCCTGCAGCAGTGACCCTCTAACAGGGCAGCACTCCCTCAGTACTGACACTGACAGTGCAGCACTCTCTCAGAACTGACCCTCTGACAGTGTTGTAGTCCCTCAGTACTGACCCTCTGACAGTGCAGCACTCCCTCAGTGATGACCCACTGACAGTGCAGCACTCCCTCAGAACTGACCCTCTGACATTGCAGCACTCCCTCAGTACTGACACTCTGACAGTTTGACAGTGTTGTAATCCCTCAGTACTGACACTCTGACAGTGAAGCACTATTCCCTCATTCCTTGACCCTCTGACAGTGTGACACTCCCACAGTTCTGACACTCTGACAGTGCATACTCCCTCAGTACTGACACTCTGACAGTGCAGCACTCCCTCAGTACTGACGCTCTCAGTGTGACACTGCCTCAGTACTGACCCACTGACATTGCAGCACTCCCTCAGTCCTGATCTTCTAACAGAGTTGCAATACCTCAGTACTCATACTCTGACAATGCAGCACTCCCTCAGTACTGTCTCTCTGACAGTGTGGCACTCCCTCAGTTCTGATCCTCTGACAGTGTAGCACTCACTCAGTACTGAGCCCTCTGACATTGCAGCACTCCCTCAGTGCTGACTCTTTCACTGTGCAGCACTCCCTCAATACTGTCCCTCTGACAGTGTGGCACTCCCTCAGTACTGAGCCTCTTTATAGTGTGCCCCAGTCCCTCAGTACTGACACTCTGACTGTGCAGCACTCCCTCAGTACTGACCCTCTGACAGTTTGGCGCTCCCTCAGTGCTGACCCTCTGACATTGCAGCAATCCCTCAGTACTGATCCCTCTGAAAGGGAAACACTCCCTCAGAAATGACCGACTGACAGTACAGCACTCCCTCAGACCTGACCCTCTGACAGTGCAGCACTCCCTCAGTACTGAAACTCTGACAGTGCAGCACTCCCTCAGTACTGACCCCTCTGACAGTGCAGCACTCCCTCAGTTCAGACTCTCTGGCAGTGCAGCACCCCCTCAGTACTGACGCCTGTGATAGCATGGCACCCCCTCAGTACTGATCCTCTGGCAGTGCTGCATTCATTCAGTACCGACCCTCCGACAGTGCAGCACTCCCTCAGTACTGAATCTCTGGAAGTGCAGTACTTCCTCAGTACAGATCCTCTGACAGTGCGGCACTCCCTCAGTACTGCACCTTTGGCAGTGTAGCAGACCCTCAGTACTGACCCTCTGACAGTATGACACTCCCTCAGTACTGATGTTGTGACAGTGCGGCACTCCCTCAGTACTGACAGTCTGAGAGTACGACACTCCCTCAGTACTGATGGTCTGACAGTGTGGCATTCCCTCAGTACTGACCCTCTGACATTGCAGCACTCCCTCAGTACTGACACTCTGACAGTGTGACACTCCCTCAGTACTGACCCTCTGACAGTGTGACACTCCCTCAGTACTGACCATTTGACAGTACAGCACTCCCTCAGTACCGAAACTCTGACAGTGCAGCATACCCTCAATACTGTCCCTCTGAAAGTGTGGCACTCCCTCAGTACTGATCCTCTGAAAGTGCAGCACTCCCAGTACTGACACTGTGACAGTGAAGCACACCCTCAGTACTGACCCTCTGACAGTGCAGCACTCCCTCAGTACTGTAAATTTGGCAGTGCAGCACTCCCTCAGTACTGACCCTCTGACAGTGTGGCACTCCCTCAGTACTGACCCTCTGATATTGCAGCACTCCCTCAGTGCTGACCCTCTGATATTGCAGCACTCCCTCAGTGCTGACCCACTGACGGTGCAGCACTCCCTCAGTATTGAACCTCTGGCAGCGTGACAATCCTGCAGCAGTGACCATCTAACAGGGCAGCACTCCCTCAGAACTGACACTGACAGTGCAGCCATCCCTCAGAACTGACCCTCTGACAGTGTTGTAGTCCCTCAGCACTGACCTCTCTGACATTGCAGCACTCTCTCATTGCTAACCCTCTGACTGTGCAGCAATCCCTCAGTACTGACCCTCTGAAAGTGCGGCACTCCATCAGTACTGACTCTCTGACTGTGCAGCAATCCCTCAGTACTGACCCTCTGAAAGTGCAGCACTCCCTCAGTACTGACCCTCTGAAAGTGCAGCACTCCCTCGATACTGTCCCTCTGAAAGTGTGGCACTCCCTCAGTACTGATCCTCTGAAAGTGCAGCACTCCCTCAGTACTGACCCTCTGAAAGTGCGGCACTCCATCAGTACTGACTCTCTGACTGTGCAGCACTCCCTCAGTACTGACCCTCTGAAAGTGCAGCACTCCCTCAGTACTGACCCTCTGAAAGTGCAGCACTCCCTCAATACTGTCCCTTTGAAAGTGTGGCACTCCCTCAGTACTGATCCTCTGAAAGTGCAGCACTCCCCGTACTGACACTGTGACAGTGAAGCACAACCTCAGTACTGACCCTCTGACAGTGCAGCACTCCCTCAGTACTGCACATTTGGCAGTGCAGCACTCCCTCAGTAGTGACCCCTCTGACAGTACAACACTCATTCAGTACTGAACTTCTGACAGTGTGGCACTCCCTCAATACTGAAACTCTGACAGTGCAGCACTCCCTCAGAACTGGCCCTCTGACAGTGCAGCACTCCCTCAGTACTGACCCTCTGACAGTGCAGCACTCCCTCAATACTATCCCTCTGACAGTGTTGTAGTCCCTCAGCACTGACCTCTCTGACATTGCAGCACTCTCTCATTGCTAACCCTCTGACTGTGCAGCAATCCCTCAGTACTGACCCTCTGAAAGTGCGGCACTCCATCAGTACTGACTCTCTGACTGTGCAGCACTCCCTCAGTACTGACCCTCAGAAAGTGCAGCACTCCCTCAGTACTGACCCTCTGAAAGTGCAGCACTCCCTCGATACTGTCCCTCTGAAAGTGTGGCACTCCCTCAGTACTGATCCTCTGAAAGTGCAGCACTCCCCGTACTGACACTGTGACAGTGAAGCACACCCTCAGTACTGACCCTCTGACAGTGCAGCACTCGCTCAGTACTGCACATTTGGCAGTGCAGCACTCCCTCAGTAGTGACCCCTCTGACAGTGCAACACTCATTCAGTACTGAACTTCTGACAGTGTGGCACTCCCTTAATACTGAAACTCTGACAGTGCAGCACTCCCTCAGAACTGGCCCTCTGACAGTACAGCACTCCCTCGGTACTGACCCTCTGACAGTGATGCACTCCCTCAGTACTGACCCTCTGACAGTGCAGCACTCCCTCAGTATTGACCCTCTGACAGTGCAGCACTCCCTCAGTACTGACCCTCTGACAGTGTGGCACTCCCTCAGTACTGACCCTCTGATATTGCAGCACTCCCTCAGTGCTGACCCTCTGATATTGCAGCACTCCCTCAGTACTGACCCTCAGAAAGTGCAGCACTCCCTCAGTATTGACCCTCTGGCAGTGTGACAATCCTGCAGCAGTGACCCTCTAACAGGGCAGCACTCCCTCAGTACTGACACTGACAGTGCAGCACTCTCTCAGAACTGACCCTCTGACAGTGTTGTAGTCCCTCAGTACTGACCCTCTGACAGTGCAGCACTCCCTCAGTGATGACCCACTGACAGTGCAGCACTCCCTCAGAACTGACCCTCTGACATTGCAGCACTCCCTCAGTACTGACACTCTGACAGTTTGACAGTGTTGTAATCCCTCAGTACTGACACTCTGACAGTGAAGCACTATTCCCTCATTCCTTGACCCTCTGACAGTGTGACACTCCCACAGTTCTGACACTCTGACAGTGCATACTCCCTCAGTACTGACACTCTGACAGTGCAGCACTCCCTCAGTACTGACGTTCTCAGTGTGACACTGCCTCAGTACTGACCCACTGACATTGCAGCACTCCCTCAGTCCTGATCCTCTAACAGAGTTGCAATACCTCAGTACTCATACTCTGACAATGCAGCACTCCCTCAGTACTGTCCCTCTGACAGTGTGGCACTCCCTCAGTTCTGATCCTCTGACAGTGTAGCACTCACTCAGTACTGAGCCCTCTGACAATGCAGCACTCCCTCAGTGCTGACCCTTTCACTGTGCAGCACTCCCTCAATACTGTCCCTCTGACAGTGTGGCACTCCCTCAGTACTGAGCCTCTTTATAGTGTGCCCCAGTCCCTCAGTACTGACACTCTGACTGTGCAGCACTCCCTCAGTACTGACCCTCTGACAGTTTGGCGCTCCCTCAGTGCTGACCCTCTGACAGTGCAGCACTCCCTCAGTACAGACTCTCTGGCAGTGCAGCACCCCCTCAGTACTGACGCCTGTGATAGCATGGCACCCCCTCAGTACTGATCCTCTGGCAGTGCTGCATTCATTCAGTACCGACCCTCCGACAGTGCAGCACTCCCTCAGTACTGAATCTCTGGAAGTGCAGTACTTCCTCAGTACAGATCCTCTGACAGTGCGGCACTCCCTCAGTACTGCACCTTTGGCAGTGTAGCAGACCCTCAGTACTGACCCTCTGACAGTATGACACTCCCTCAGTACTGATGTTGTGACAGTGCGGCACTCCCTCAGTACTGACAGTCTGAGAGTACGACACTCCCTCAGTACTGATGGTCTGACAGTGTGGCATTCCCTCAGAACTGACACTCTGGCAGTGTGACACACCCTCAGTACTGACCCACTGACATTGCAGCACTCCCTCAGTACTGACACTCTCACAGTGTGACACTCCCACAGTACTGACCCTCTGACAGTGTGACACTCCCTCAGTACTGACCATCTGACAGTACAGCACTCCCTCAGTACCGAAACTCTGACAGTGCAGCATTCCCTCAATATTGACACTCCGACTATGCAGCACTCCCTCAGTACTGATCCTCTGACATTGCAGCACTCCCTCAGTACTGACCCTCTGAAAGTGAAGCACTCCCTCAGTACTGCACCTTTGGCAGTGTAGCAGAGCCTTAGTACTGACCCTCTGACAGTGTGACCCTCCCTCAGTACTGATGGTCTGACAGTGTGGCACTCGCTCAGTCCTGACCCTCCGACATTGCAGCACTCCCTCAGTACTGACCCTCTGACAGTATGACACTCCCACAGTGCTGATGGTGTGACAGTGCAGCACTCCCTCAGTACTGACAGTCTGAGAGTACTACACTCCCTCAGTACTGATGGTCTGACAGTGTGGCACTCCCTCAGTACTGACACTCTGAGAGTGTGACATACCCTCAGTACTGACCTTCTGATAGTGTGACACTCCCTCAGTACTGACCATCTGACAGTACAGCACTCCCTCTGTACCGAAAAACTGACAGTGCAGCACTCTCTCAGTTCTGACCCTCTGAAAGTGCAGCACTCCCTCAGTACTGCACCTTTGGCAGTGTAGCAGACCCACAATACTGACCCTCTGACAGTGTGGCACTCCCTCAGTACTGCACCTTTGGCAGTGTAGCAGACCCACAGTACTGACCCTCTAACAGCGTGACCCTCCTTCAGTACTGATGGTCTGACAGTGTAGCACTCGCTCAGTACTGACCCATCGACATTGCAGCACTCCCTCAGTACTGACCCTCTGACAGTATGACACTCCCTCAGTACTGATGGTGTGACAGTGTGGCACTCCCTCAGTACTGACAGTCTGAGAGTACTACACTCCCTTAGTACTGATGGTCTGACAGTGTGGCACTCCCTCAGTACTGACACTCTGACAGTGTGACATACCCTCAGTACTGACCCTCTGACAGTGTGACACTCCCTCAGTAATGACCATCTGACATTACAGCACTCCCTCAGTACCGAAACTCTGACAGTGCAGCACTCCCTCAGTATTGACACTCTGACTCTGCAGCACTCCCTCAGTACTGATCCTCTGACATTGCAGCTCTCCCTCAGTACTGACCCTCTGACAGTGTGACACTCCCTCAGTACTGACCCTCTGACAGTGTGACACTCCCTCTGTTCCGAAATTCTGACAGTGCAGCACTCCTTCAGTATTGACCCTCTGACTGTGCAGCACTCCCTCAGTACGGATCCTCTGACATTGCAGCTCTCCCTCAGTAGTGACCCTCTGACAGTGTGACACTCCCTCAGTACTGACCCTCTGACAGTGTGACACTCCCTCAGTACTGACCATCTGACAGTACAGCACTCCCTCAGTACCGAAACTCTGACAGAGCAGCACACCCTCAGTATTGACACTCTGACTGTGTAGCACTCCCTCAGTACTGATCCTCTGACATTGCAGCACTCCCTCAGTACTGACCCTCTGAAAGTGCAGCACACCATCAGTCCTGACCCTCTGACTGTGCAGCACTCCCTCAGTACTGATCCTCTGACATTGCAGCTCTCCCTCAGTACTGACCATCTGACAGTGTGACACTCCCTCAGTACTGACCATCTGACAGTGCAGCACTCCCTCAGTACTCACCTTCTGACATTGCAGCACTCCCTCAGTGTAACACTTCTTGGGTACTTACCCTCTGACAGTGCAGCACTCCCTCAGTGCTGACCCTCTGAAAGTGCAGCACTCCATCAGTCCTGACCCTCTGACTGTGCAGCACTCCCTCAGTACTAATCCTCTGAAAGTGCAGCACTCCCTCAATACTGACCCC
The DNA here is from genome assembly GCF_047496795.1 of Chiloscyllium punctatum. Classification (NCBI taxonomy): domain Eukaryota; kingdom Metazoa; phylum Chordata; class Chondrichthyes; order Orectolobiformes; family Hemiscylliidae; genus Chiloscyllium; species Chiloscyllium punctatum. The sequence continues at coordinate 23,220,266 of NC_092767.1, forward strand.
CTGACAGTGCAACACTCCCTCAGTACTGACAATCTGACTGTGCAGCACTCCCTCAGTACTGATCCTCTGATTTTGCAGCACTTCCACTGTACTGACCATTTGACAGTGTTGCACTCCCTCAGTACTGACCCTCTGACAGTGCAGCTCTCCCTCAATACTGACAATCTGACTGTGCAGCACTCCCTCAGTACTGACCCTCTGACTGTGCAGCACTTCCTCAGTACTGATTATCTGACAGTGTTGCACTCCCTCTGTACTGACCCTCTGACAGCGCAGCACTCCCTCAGTACTGACACTCTGACTGTGCTGTGCTCCCTTAGAAAGGAGCCTCTGACATTGCAGCACTCCCTGAGTGCTGGCCCTCTGACAGTGTGGCACTCCCTCAGTACTGACCCTCTGACAGTTTAGCACTCCCTCAGTACTGACCCTCTGACAGTGCAGCATACCTCAGTACTGACCTCTATGACAGTTCAGCACTCCCTCAGTACTGACCCTCTGACAGTGCAGCACTCCCTCAGTACTGACCCTCTGACCGCGCAGCACTACCTCTGTCCTCACCCTGTGACATTTTGGCACTCCCTCAGTACTGACACTATTACATGGCAGCAATCCCTCAGTTCTGACCCCTCTGACAGGGTGGCTCTCCCTCTGTACTGACCCTCTGACAGTGTCGCACTCCTTCAGTACTACCTTCTGACAGTGCGGCACTCACTCAGTACTGACCGTCTGACAGTGTTGCACTCCCTCAATATGACCCACTGACAGTGCAGCACTCCCTCGGTACTGACCCTCAGACAGTGCAGCACTCCCTCAGTACTGACCATCCGACAGTGCAGCACTCCCTCAGTACTGACCCTCTGACAGTGCAGCACTCGCTCAGTACTGACGCCTGTGATAGCATGGCACCCCCTCAGTACTGATCCTCTGGCAGTGCTGCATTCATTCAGTACCGACCCTCCGACAGTGCAGCACTCCCTCAGTACTGAATCTCTGGAAGTGCAGTACTTCCTCAGTACAGATCCTCTGACAGTGCGGCACTCCCTCAGTACTGCATCTTTGGCAGTGTAGCAGACCCTCAGTACTGACCCTCTGACAGTATGACACTCCCTCAGTACTGATGTTGTGACAGTGCGGCACTCCCTCAGTACTGACAGTCTGAGAGTACGACACTCCCTCAGTACTGATGGTCTGACAGTGTGGCATTCCCTCAGAACTGACACTCTGGCAGTGTGACACACCCTCAGTACTGACCCTCTGACATTGCAGCACTCCCTCAGTACTGACACTCTCACAGTGTGACACTCCCACAGTACTGACCCTCTGACAGTGTGACACTCCCTCAGTACTGACCATCTGACAGTACAGCACTCCCTCAGTACCGAAACTCTGACAGTGCAGCATTCCCTCAATATTGACACTCCGACTATGCAGCACTCCCTCAGTACTGATCCTCTGACATTGCAGCACTCCCTCAGTACTGACCCTCTGAAAGTGAAGCACTCCCTCAGTACTGCACCTTTGGCAGTGTAGCAGAGCCTTAGTACTGACCCTCTGACAGTGTGACCCTCCCTCAGTACTGATGGTCTGACAGTGTGGCACTCGCTCAGTCCTGACCCTCCGACATTGCAGCACTCCCTCAGTACTGACCCTCTGACAGTATGACACTCCCACAGTACTGATGGTGTGACAGTGTAGCACTCCCTCAGTACTGACAGTCTGAGAGTACTACACTCCCTCAGTACTGATGGTCTGACAGTGTGGCACTCCCTCAGTACTGACCCTCTGACAGTATGACACTCCCACAGTGCTGATGGTGTGACAGTGTAGCACTCCCTCAGTACTGACAGTCTGAGAGTACTACACTCCCTCAGTACTGATGGTCTGACAGTGTGGCACTCCCTCAGTACTGACACTCTGAGAGTGTGACATACCCTCAGTACTGACCTTCTGATAGTGTGACACTCCCTCAGTACTGACCATCTGACAGTACAGCACTCCCTCAGTACCGAAAAACTGACAGTGCAGCACTCTCTCAGTTCTGACCCTCTGAAAGTGCAGCACTCCCTCAGTACTGCACCTTTGGCAGTGTAGCAGACCCACAATACTGACCCTCTGACAGTGTGGCACTCCCTCAGTACTGCACCTTTGGCAGTGTAGCAGACCCACAGTACTGACCCTCTAACAGCGTGACCCTCCTTCAGTACTGATGGTCTGACAGTGTCGCACTCGCTCAGTACTGACCCATCGACATTGCAGCACTCCCTCAGTACTGACCCTCTGATGGTGTGACAGTGTGGCACTCCCTCAGTACTGACAGTCTGAGAGTACTACACTCCCTTAGTACTGATGGTCTGACAGTGTGGCACTCCCTCAGTACTGACACTCTGACAGTGTGACATACCCTCAGTACTGACCCTCTGACAGTGTGACACTCCCTCAGTAATGACCATCTGACATTACAGCACTCCCTCAGTACCGAAACTCTGACAGTGCAGCACTCCCTCAGTATTGACACTCTGACTCTGCAGCACTCCCTCAGTACTGATCCTCTGACATTGCAGCTCTCCCTCAGTACTGACCCTCTGACAGTGTGACACTCCCTCAGTACTGACCCTCTGACAATGTGACACTCCCTCTGTTCCGAAATTCTGACAGTGCAGCACTCCTTCAGTATTGACCCTCTGACTGTGCAGCACTCCCTCAGTACGGATCCTCTGACATTGCAGCTCTCCCTCAGTAGTGACCCTCTGACAGTGTGACACTCCCTCAGTACTGACCCTCTGACAGTGTGACACTCCCTCAGTACTGACCATCTGACAGTACAGCACTCCCTCAGTACCGAAACTCTGACAGAGCAGCACACCCTCAGTATTGACACTCTGACTGTGTAGCACTCCCTCAGTACTGATCCTCTGACATTGCAGCACTCCCTCAGTACTGACCCTCTGAAAGTGCAGCACACCATCAGTCCTGACCCTCTGACTGTGCAGCACTCCCTCAGTACTGATCCTCTGACATTGCAGCTCTCCCTCAGTACTGACCATCTGACAGTGCAGCACTCCCTCAGTACTCACCTTCTGACATTGCAGCACTCCCTCAGTGTAACACTTCTTGGGTACTTACCCTCTGACAGTGCAGCACTCCCTCAGTGCTGACCCTCTGAAAGTGCAGCACTCCATCAGTCCTGACCCTCTGACTGTGCAGCACTCCCTCAGTACTAATCCTCTGAAAGTGCAGCACTCCCTCAATACTGACCCCCTGACAGTGCAACACTCCCTCAGTACTGACAATCTGACTGTGCAGCACTCCCTCAGTACTGATCCTCTGACTGTGCAGCACTTCCACTGTACTGACCATTTGACAGTGTTGCACTCCCTCAGTACTGACCCTCTGACAGTGCAGCTCTCCCTCAATACTGACAATCTGACTGTGCAGCACTCCCTCAGTACTGACCCTCTGACTGTGCAGCACTTCCTCAGTACTGATTATCTGACAGTGTTGCACTCCCTCTGTACTGACCCTCTGACAGCGCAGCACTCCCTCAGTACTGACACTCTGACTGTGCTGTGCTCCCTTAGAAAGGAGCCTCTGACATTGCAGCACTCCCTGAGTGCTGGCCCTCTGACAGTGTGGCACTCCCTCAGTACTGACCCTCTGACAGTTTAGCACTCCCTCAGTACTGACCCTCTGACAGTGCAGCATACCTCAGTACTGACCTCTATGACAGTTCAGCACTCCCTCAGTACTGACCCTCTGACAGTGCAGCACTCCCTCAGTACTGACCCTCTGACCGCGCAGCACTACCTCTGTCCTCACCCTGTGACATTTTGGCACTCCCTCAGTACTGACACTATTACATGGCAGCAATCCCTCAGTTCTGACCCCTCTGACAGGGTGGCTCTCCCTCTGTACTGACCCTCTGACAGTGTCGCACTCCTTCAGTACTACCTTCTGACAGTGCGGCACTCACTCAGTACTGACCGTCTGACAGTGTTGCACTCCCTCAATATGACCCACTGACAGTGCAGCACTCCCTCGGTACTGACCCTCAGACAGTGCAGCACTCCCTCAGTACTGACCCTCCGACAGTGCAGCACTCCCTCAGTACTGACCCTCTGACAGTGCAGCACTCGCTCAGTACTGACGCCTGTGATAGCATGGCACCCCCTCAGTACTGATCCTCTGGCAGTGCTGCATTCATTCAGTACCGACCCTCCGACAGTGCAGCACTCCCTCAGTACTGAATCTCTGGAAGTGCAGTACTTCCTCAGTACAGATCCTCTGACAGTGCGGCACTCCCTCAGTACTGCATCTTTGGCAGTGTAGCAGACCCTCAGTACTGACCCTCTGACAGTATGACACTCCCTCAGTACTGATGTTGTGACAGTGCGGCACTCCCTCAGTACTGACAGTCTGAGAGTACGACACTCCCTCAGTACTGATGGTCTGACAGTGTGGCATTCCCTCAGAACTGACACTCTGGCAGTGTGACACACCCTCAGTACTGACCCTCTGACATTGCAGCACTCCCTCAGTACTGACACTCTCACAGTGTGACACTCCCACAGTACTGACCCTCTGACAGTGTGACACTCCCTCAGTACTGACCATCTGACAGTACAGCACTCCCTCAGTACCGAAACTCTGACAGTGCAGCATTCCCTCAATATTGACACTCCGACTATGCAGCACTCCCTCAGTACTGATCCTCTGACATTGCAGCACTCCCTCAGTACTGACCCTCTGAAAGTGCAGCACTCCCTCAGTACTGCACCTTTGGCAGTGTAGCAGAGCCTTAGTACTGACCCTCTGACAGTGTGACCCTCCCTCAGTACTGATGGTCTGACAGTGTGGCACTCGCTCAGTCCTGACCCTCCGACATTGCAGCACTCCCTCAGTACTGACCCTCTGACAGTATGACACTCCCACAGTACTGATGGTGTGACAGTGTAGCACTCCCTCAGTACTGACAGTCTGAGAGTACTACACTCCCTCAGTACTGATGGTCTGACAGTGTGGCACTCCCTCAGTACTGACACTCTGAGAGTGTGACATACCCTCAGTACTGACCTTCTGATAGTGTGACACTCCCTCAGTACTGACCATCTGACAGTACAGCACTCCCTCAGTACCGAAAAACTGACAGTGCAGCACTCCCTCAGTTCTGACCCTCTGAAAGTGCAGCACTCCCTCAGTACTGCACCTTTGGCAGTGTAGCAGACCCACAATACTGACCCTCTGACAGTGTGGCACTCCCTCAGTACTGCACCTTTGGCAGTGTAGCAGACCCACAGTACTGACCCTCTAACAGCGTGACCCTCCTTCAGTACTGATGGTCTGACAGTGTAGCACTCGCTCAGTACTGACCCTTCGACATTGCAGCACTCCCTCAGTACTGACCCTCTGACAGTATGACACTCCCTCAGTACTGATGGTGTGACAGTGTGGCACTCCCTCAGTACTGACAGTCTGAGAGTACTACACTCCCTTAGTACTGATGGTCTGACAGTGTGGCACTCCCTCAGTACTGACACTCTGACAGTGTGACACACCCTCAGTACTGACCCTCTGACAGTGTGACACTCCCTCAGTAATGACCATCTGACATTACAGCACTCCCTCAGTACCGAAACTCTGACAGTGCAGCACTCCCTCAGTATTGACACTCTGACTCTGCAGCACTCCCTCAGTACTGATCCTCTGACATTGCAGCTCTCCCTCAGTACTGACCCTCTGACAGTGTGACACTCCCTCAGTACTGACCCTCTGACAGTGTGACACTCCCTCTGTTCCGAAATTCTGACAGTGCAGCACTCCTTCAGTATTGACCCTCTGACTGTGCAGCACTCCCTCAGTACGGATCCTCTGACATTGCAGCTCTCCCTCAGTAGTGACCCTCTGACAGTGTGACACTCCCTCAGTACTGACCCTCTGACAGTGTGACACTCCCTCAGTACTGACCATCTGACAGTACAGCACTCCCTCAGTACCGAAACTCTGACAGAGCAGCACACCCTCAGTATTGACACTCTGACTGTGTAGCACTCCCTCAGTACTGATCCTCTGACATTGCAGCACTCCCTCAGTACTGACCCTCTGAAAGTGCAGCACACCATCAGTCCTGACCCTCTGACTGTGCAGCACTCCCTCAGTACTGATCCTCTGACATTGCAGCTCTCCCTCAGTACTGACCCTCTGACAGTGTGACACTCCCTCAGTACTGACCATCTGACAGTGCAGCACTCCCTCAGTACTCACCTTCTGACATTGCAGCACTCCCTCAGTGTAACACTTCTTGGGTACTTACCCTCTGACAGTGCAGCACTCCCTCAGTGCTGACCCTCTGAAAGTGCAGCACTCCATCAGTCCTGACCCTCTGACTGTGCAGCACTCCCTCAGTACTAATCCTCTGAAAGTGCAGCACTCCCTCAATACTGACCCCCTGACAGTGCAACACTCCCTCAGTACTGACAATCTGACTGTGCAGCACTCCCTCAGTACTGATCCTCTGACTGTGCAGCACTTCCTCTGTACTGACCATCTGACAGTGTTGCACTCCCTCAGTACTGACCCTCTGACAGTGCAGCTCTCCCTCAATACTGACAATCTGACTGTGCAGCACTCCCTCAGTACTGACCCTCTGACTGTGCAGCACTTCCTCAGTACTGATTATCTGACAGTGTTGCACTCCCTCTGTACTGACCCTCTGACAGCGCAGCACTCCCTCAGTACTGACACTCTGACTGTGCTGTGCTCCCTTAGAAAGGAGCCTCTGACATTGCAGCACTCCCTGAGTGCTGGCCCTCTGACAGTGTGGCACTCCCTCAGTACTGACCCTCTGACAGTTTAGCACTCCCTCAGTACTGACCCTCTGACAGTGCAGCATACCTCAGTACTGACCTCTATGACAGTTCAGCACTCCCTCAGTACTGACCCTCTGACAGTGCAGCACTCCCTCAGTACTGACCCTCTGACCGCGCAGCACTACCTCTGTCCTCACCCTGTGACATTTTGGCACTCCCTCAGTACTGACACTATTACATGGCAGCAATCCCTCAGTTCTGACCCCTCTGACAGGGTGGCTCTCCCTCTGTACTGACCCTCTGACAGTGTCACACTCCTTCAGTACTACCCTCTGACAGTGCGGCACTCACTCAGTACTGACCGTCTGACAGTGTTGCACTCCCTCAATATGACCCACTGACAGTGCAGCACTCCCTCGGTACTGACCCTCAGACAGTGCAGCACTCCCTCAGTACTGACCCTCCGACAGTGCAGCACTCCCTCAGTACTGACCCTCTGACAGTGCAGCACTCGCTCAGTACTGACCCTCAGACAGGGCAGCATTCCCTCAGTACTGACCCTCCGACAGTGCAGCACTCCCACATTACTGACCCTCTGACAGTGCAGCACTCCCTCAGTTCTGACATTCTGACAGTGTGGCAATCCCTCAATACTGACCCCTCTGACAGTGTGGCACTCCCACCTATTGACCCTTGGGCAGTGCAGCACTCCCCAGTACTGACCCTCAGACAGTGTGACACTCCCGCAGTACTGACCCTCTGACGTTGCGGAACTCCCTCATGACTGACCCTCTGACAATGTGGCACCTCCTCATTAATGACTCCTCAGACAGTGCAGCACTCCCTCAGTACTTACCCCTTTGTCAGTGCAGCTCTCCGTTAGTACTGAAACTCTGATAGTGTGGCACTCCCTTAGTAATGACCCTCTTACCGTGTGGCACTCCCTCAGTACTGACCCTCTGACAGTGCAGCAATCCCTCAGTGCTGACCCTCTGACTGTGCAGCACACCCTCGGTGCTGACCCTCTTTTTTGCTTCGGAAATTGGGGTCATACAGTTGTTCAGTTTCTGAGGAAGCATGAGAGAGACACACAAACCAAGCCCTGTCTGAAACTCTCTGCAATAGACTATTCAGAGGCACAGAGTCACTGAGATTAAACTCTCTGCAATAGACTATTCGGAGGCACAGAGTCACAGAGATGCACAGCTTGGAAATGGACCCTCCTGTCCAACTCGTCCATACCAACCAGATATTCTCACCTCATTTCATTTCATTTACTAGCCCTTGTCTGATATTCCTCCAAACCCTCCGATTCACATACTCATCCTGATGCCTTTTAAATGTCGCAATTGTGCCAGCCCCCATCACTTCCTCTGGCAGTTACCTGCATAGAACATAGAACATAGAACATAGAACAATACAGCGCAGTACAGGCCCTTCGGCCCTCGATGTTGCGCCGATCAAAGCCCACCTAACCTACACTAACCCACTATCCTCCATATACCTATCCAATGCCCGCTTAAATACCCATAAAGAGGGAGAGTCCACTACTGCTACTGGCAGGGCATTCCATGATCTTACGACTCGCTGAGTGAAGAACCTACCCCAAACATCAGTCCTATATCTACCCCCCCTTAATTTAAAGCTATGCCCCCTTGTAATAGCTGACTCCATACGTGGAAAAAGGTTCTCACTGTCAACCCTATCTAACCCCCTAATCATCTTGTACACCTCTATCAAATCACCCCTAAACCTTCTTTTCTCCAAAGAAAACAACCCCAAGTGCCTCAGCCTTTCCTCATAGGATCTTCCTACCATACCAGGCAACATCCTGGTAAACTTCCTCTGCACCCGTTCCAGTGCCTCCACATCCTTCCTATAGTATGGCGACCAAAACTGCACACAATATTCCAGATGCGGCCGCACCAGAGTCTTATACAACTGCAGCATGACCTCAGGACTCCGGAACTCAATTCCTCTACCAATAAAAGCCAGTACGCCATATGCCTTCTTCACTGCACTATTTACCTGGGTGGCAACTTTCAGAGATCTGTGTACATGGACACCAAGATCCCTCTGCTCTTCCACACTACCAAATAGTCTACCATTAGCCCAGTAATCCATCTTTTTATTACTCTTACCAAAGTGAATCACTTCACACTTAGCTACATTGAACTCCATTTGCCACCTTTCTTCCCAGCTCTGCAGCTTCTCTATATCCCGCTGTAACCTGCCATATCCTTCCTCACTGTCTACAACTCCTCCGACTTTCGTATCATCCGCAAACTTGCTCACCCAACCTTCTAACCCTTCCTCCAGGTCATTTATAAAAATGACAAACAGCAATGGTCCCAAAACAGATCCTTGCGGAACACCACTAATGACGGCACTCCAAGATGAACCTTTGCCATCAACTACTACCCTCTGTCTTCTTCCAGAGAGCCAATTCCTAATCCAAACCTCCAACTCACCCTCAATGCCATATCTCTGTATTTTCTGCAGTAGCCTACCATGGGGGACCTTATCAAACGCCTTACTAAAATCCATATATACCACATCTACCGCTTTCCCCTCATCTACCTCCTTCGTCACCTTCTCAAAGAATTCAATAAGGTTTGTGAGGCACGACCTGCCCTTCACAAAACCATGCTGACTATCCTTGATCACATCATTCTTATCCAGATGTGCATAAATCCTATCCCTTACAATTCTCTCTAAGACTTTGCCCACAACAGAAGTGAGACTCACTGGCGTATAGTTACTAGGATTATCCCTACTCCCCTTCTTGAACAAGGGAACCACGTTTGCTAGCCTCCAGTCCTCTGGCACTACTCCTGTCGACAAAGAGGACACAAAAATCAAGGCCAATGGCTCTGCAATCTCCTCCCTTGCTTCCCAGAGAATCCTAGGATAAATGCAATCAGGCCCAGGGGACTTATCTATTTTCACCCTTGCCAGAATTTCCAACACCTCTTCTCTCCATATCTAAAAGCCATCCATTCTACTTATTCGTGCCTCAGTATTCATATCGACAACAATGTCCTGTTCCTGAGTGAATACTGACGAAAAGTATTCATTCAGCGCCTCCCCAATCTCTTCAGCCTCCACACGCAACTTCCCATTACTATCCTTGATTGGACCTATTCCTTCCCTAGTCATTCTTTTATTCCTAACATACCTATAGAAAGCCTTAGGGTTTTCCCTAATCCTACCAACTAAGGACCTTTCATGTCCCCTCCTTGCTGCTCTTAGCTCTCTCTTCAGGTCCTTCCGGGCTACCTTATAACTCTCAATCGCCCCTATTGAACCTTCACGCCTCATCTTTACAAAGGCCGCCCTCTTCCATTGAACAAGGGATTCCAACTCCTTATTAAACCACGGCTCCCTCACACGACCCTTTCCTCCCTGCCTGATAGGTACGTACTTATCAAGGACACTCAATAGTTGCTCCTTGAACAAGTTCCACATATCAATTACGCTCTTGCCTTGGAATCTACTTTTCCAATCCACACATCCTAAGTCATGCCTCAACGCATCATAATTTCCTTGCCCCCAGCTATAACTCTTGCCCTGTAGTACACACTTATCCCTCTCCATCACTAGAGTAAAAATCACCGAATTGTGGTCACTGTCCCCAAAGTGCTCACCTACCTCTAGTTCTAATACCTGGCCTGGTTCGTTACCCAGAACCAAATCCAGTATGGCCTCACCTCTTGTTGGCTTATCTACATATTGTGTCAGGAAACTCTCCTGCACACATTGCACAAACACTGACCCATCTTACGAACTTGAGCTATAGCTTTCTCAATCAATATCAGGAAAGTTAAAGTCTCCCATAACAATCACCCTATTACTGTCACTCTTCTCCTGAATCATCTTCGCAATCTTTTCTTCAACGATTCTAGGACTATTAGGAGGCCTGTAAAAGACTCCTAACAGGGTGACCTCACCTCTCCTATTCCTAACCTCAACCCAAACTACCTCAGATGGCAAATCTTCGTCCATCTTCCTTTCCACCGCTGTAATACTATCTTTGACAAGCAAAGCCACACACCCCGCTCTTTTACCCCCACCTCTGACCCTACTAAAACATTTAAACCCTGGAACCTGCAACAGCCAATCCTGTCCCTGATCTAGCCATGTCTCCGTAATAGCCACAACATCGAAGTCCCAGGTACCAACCCACGCTGCGAGTTCACCTACCTTATTTCGTATACTTCTGGCATTAAAGTATACACACTTAAAGCCACTCTTCTGTTTACAGGCACCATCCTTTAAGATTGATGCCATATTCCTACCCTCCCTACACTCCAGGTCCTGCACCCTAAAGCTACAGTCTGGGTTCCCATGCCCCTGCAGAGTTAGTTTAAACCCCCCCCAAGAGCACTAGCAAACCTCCCCCCAAGGATACTTGTGCCCCGCAGGTTCAGGTGCAGACCATCCTGTCTATAGAGGTCCCACCTTCCCCAGAAAGAACCCCAGTTATCCAAGTACCGAAATCCCTCCCTCCTGCACCATCCCTGTAGCCACGCATTTAACTCTTCTCTCTCCCTATTCCTCGACTCTCTATCACGCGGCACGGGTAACAAACCAGAGACAACAACTCTGTTCGTTCTAACTCTGAGCTTCCAACCTAGCTCCCTAAAAGCCTGTCTAACATCCTCAGCACTCCTACCTATGTCATTGGTGCCAATATGGACCACGACTTCAGGCTGCTCCCCCTCCCCCTTAAGGACCCGGAAAACACGATCAGAGACATCACGTACCCTTGCCCTTGAATAAGTGCTCAAACATTCATACAGTCGATACAATCTCTAATAAACACCAAGCTACGAAAGGCTAGCAATGTCATTTTCAACCGACCCTCAGCTTCTTCATTACGCTGATTTCAACACAGGTAAAGAAACAGAGTTAGTGTCCATCCACCGTCACCCTGTGATAAAACTTATTTTCAAATGTGGCTTGTATGTGATTACCAAACCCTCTAATAGTTGCCTGGAAGGTGGGGGTGGGGTGTACTCTCCTGCTGCAGTCCTTGGGTGTACCACAGTGATGTTAGGGAGGGAGCTCCAGGAGTTTGACCTGAACCATGTAAAGCGCTCTCTTACTGGAGTGCCTTATTAAAGTTGGGAAGTTATTATAGACCAGGAGGACTCGAGAGCTGATGTCAGAGAGAGAGGCCTGGTGGGTCACGCACCTCAGGTGAGGGGAGAGGTTGAGAATCTGGGGCTTTCATGCTCATTTCAGACATGATAGAGATTAAGCCAACAATGCTGGCATCACGAACCTGTTAGCTGTGGTAACTGAGCCCCCTTTGTAGCAGAGGGATTCAATCCCTTGAACAGAGCAAGCTTGAGAATTCAACACGAAAATCAATCTGGACGGACGCGCTCGAGACCTGAAACATCAATACAGAGATTGCTGAAGAAGCGAATCATGCCCAGCAGCATCTCTGAAGGGAGAGGGAGAAAGAGACAGAGAGAGAGTTCACCTTTTAATCCAGTGATTTCTGCGGGAAAGTTCCTTCAGAACAGACCGTTTTGAGGAAGGGGCTCTTGAAATGCGAATTATTCCTCTCTCTCTTCACTGTTGCTACCTGCTGAATGTCCCCAGCCATCTGTTTGCTTGAGAATTTGACCTGATCCAAGCGTCACTGAGTAATTCAGTCTGAGTTCAATGCTCTGAGGCTGCTTCTGCTGAAAGTTGACAAACAGGTTAAACGCTTTGTAAGGTATTGTATTCGGAGGGAGGGGTAATTGCGAGAACTGATACAGAACACAGGCACTTCACAAAGATCCTTCTCAATTTAACTTTGTGATGTTAATTCAGAAGGAACAGCTCAGACCTAACATTTCAGTTCATCGGCCAAGGGGAGTGTATATGTCATGACAAAGACTTGTTGTAAAGACTGTACAGAACCGAACGTTAGAGTCTATGTTTGTACGTAAAGTGTTTTTGTGAATGAAGTCTCCTTTTGAAATTGATATAAATATCAAGGGGGATCGAGCATCTTGAACTTCTGGATACAATACCATTATCCCTAATCTTTCTTAAATAACTCTAGACAACTTAGATACTCCCTGGGTATAGACATCAAATGATCATCAACGGGGAGGAGATGGTGGGATTGTCATGGGCGGTCAGTGTTGCCTCACCGCACCCGGGTTCGATTCCAGCCTCGGGCGACTGTCTGTGTGGAGTTGGCACATTCTCCCCGTGTCAGCCTCCGGGTGCTCCAGTTCCCTCCCACTGTCCAAAGATGTGCAGGCTAGGTGGGTTAGCTGGAGGAAATGAAGGGATCCAGGGATGGGGGGGGGGGATGTGTGGTGGCAGGTGGGGTGGATGGGATGCTCTGCCGAGGGTCAGTGTAAACCTGATAGGCTGAATGACCTGCTTCCACATCTTCGGGAATCTATGATCAATCCAGAGACTCAAATAATGTTCTGGGCCCTGTGCTCCAATCTTGGAGGCGGCAGTGGGTCATCACAGGGAGAACAGTTTTGGGAATGAACACGGTCCAAGGGGGCAACTGGTTTCATTTCTGAGGTGTTGAGGGCATGAATGTTCTGTCGAAGTGTTTTGGAGATAAACTTACTGCGGGGATGGTTTCTAATGTATTGAGGGAGCACTATCTGTCAGTACAGGGTGCAGATGGTCAAAAAGTACAGATACACTTCATAGAACATAGAACATAGGACATAGAACAGTACAGCAGAGAACAGGCCCTTCAGCCCATGATGTTGTGCCCACCATTGATCCTCATGTAAGGGCAACCTAATGAATGAACCCTCAAATGTCTGTGACCATATGCATGTCCAATAGTCTCTTAAACATTCCCAATGACCTCGCTTCCACAACTGCTGCTGGCAACGCATTCCATTCTCTCGCAACTCTCTGCGTAAAAAAACCACCTCTGACATTCCCTCTATACTTTCCGCCAAATAGCTTAAAACTATGACCCCTTGTGTTAACAATTTCTGCCCTGGGAAAAAGCCTCTGACTATCGACTCTATCGATGCCTCTCCTTATCTTGAACACCTCAATTAGGTCCCCTCTCTTCCTGCTTTTTTCCAATGAAAAAAGTCCGAGCTCAGTCAACCTCTCTTCATAAGATAAGCCCTCCAGTCCAGGCAGCATCCTGGTAAACTTCCTCTGAACCCTCTCCAGAGCATCTACATCTTTCCTATTATGGGGCCACCAGAACTGGACAAAATAATTCAAGTGCGTTCTAACCAAAGTTTTATGGAACTGCAACAAAATCTCACGTATATTTTTTTTTTTTCCCCAGCACCCATGGTGTGTGTGTGCAGGTGTGAGACACAGTGAAAGACACAAAGTGCACAAATTTTTATTCAATTTCCACCACTAGGAAGATAGGAAAAACACCCGGGTGGCCAGTGACAAGCACTGCCCTTCTCACGTATCTTAAACTCAATTCCTCTGTTAAAGAAAGCCAAAACACCACATGCTTTCCTAACAACCCTGTCCACTTGGGTAGCCATGTTAAGGGATCGATGTACCAGCACCCCAAGAGCCCGCTGTCCCTCCACACTGCCAAGAATCCTGGCTTTAATCCTGTATTCAACTTAGAAGTTCAACTTTCCAAAATGCATCACCTCGCATTTATCCAGGTTGAACTCCATCTGCCACCGCTCAGTCCATCTCTGCATCCTGTCAATGTCCCGCTGCAGCCAACAACAGCCCTCTATACTGTCAATGACACCTGCAAACGTTGTGTCGTCTGCAAACTTGCTGACCCATCCTTCAATCTTCTCATCCTAGTCATTAATATAAATAGCAAACAGTAGAGACCCAAGGACAGAGTCCTGTGGAATACCACTCACCATAGACTACCAGGCAGAATATTTTCCTTCTACTACCACTCACTGTCTTCTGTTGACCAGCCAATTCTGAATCCAGACAGATAACTTCCCTTGTATCCCATTCCTTCTGATCTTCTGAACGAGCCTACCATGGGAAACCTTATCAAATGCCTTGCTGAAGTCCAGATACACAAATCCACTGCTGGACCCTCATCAACTTGTCGAAAAACATCCTCAAAGAGCTTGATAAGGTTTGTGAGGTATGACCTGCCCCTCACAAAGCCGTGCTGACTGCCTTTAATCAAGCCATGGTCTTCCAGATGGTCATAAATCCGATCCTTCAGAATCCTTTCTTACACCTTGCAGATGACAGATGTGAGACTGACTGGTCTGTAATTGCCAGGGATTGCCCTATTTCCTTTCTTGAAGAGAGGAATTACATTTGCCTCCCTCCAGTCCTCAGGTATAACTCCAGTGAAGAGCGAGGATGCAAAGATCTTTGCAAGAGGTGAAGCAATCACATTTCTCACTTCCCAAAGCAGCCGAGGACAAATCTGATCTGGCCCTGGCGACTTGTCAATCTTAATGTTTGTCAAAGTTTTCAGCATATCAGCTTCCTCAATCTCTAACCATTCCAGCATGCAGACCTGCTCCTCAATGGTTTCATTCACTACAAGGTCCTTTACTTGAGTAAAGATAGAAGCAAAAAACTCATTTAGGGCTTCCCCCACCTCCTCAGACTCTATATGCAAGTTCCCTATGCTATCCCTGATCGGCCCTACTCTTTCTTTGATCATTCTCTTATCCCTCACATACGTGTAAAATGCCTTTGGATTCTCCCTAATCCTTCCTGCCAAGCCTTTTTCGTGCCCCCTCCTGGCTCTCCTCAAACCACTTTTGAGCTCCTTCCTCGCCTGCCTGTAAATCTCTAGAGCTGAGCAAGACCCTTGCTTCCACCATCTTACGTAAGTTGCCTTCTTTCTTTGGGAACGAAGCTCCTCCGCTCTCGTCATCCAAGGTTCCTTTATCTTACCCCTTCTTGCCTGTCTCAGAGGAACACATTTATGCATCACGCGCAACAAGTGTTCCTTAAACCGCCTCCACATGTCTATAGTGGCCTTTCCATGGAGCAATTGCTCCCAGTCCATGGTTCTCAACTTACGTCTGATAGTATCATAGTTTCCTTTTCCCCAATTAAATATCCTCCCATTGTGCCTGCTTTTCTCCTTCTCCATAGCTATGTAGAATGTGAAACAGTTGTGGTGACTATCACCAAAATGCTTTCCCACCGCGAGATCTGTCACCTGCCCCAGCTCATTGCCGAGTACCAAAATCAAAATGGTCTCTCCCCTCGTCGGCCACTTCAATGTGCTGAGTTAGGTAACCCTCATGAATAAACCTTACAAAAATAGCTCCTTCCAAACCATCTGCTCGAAGGAGCTTCCAATCAATATTGGGAAAGTTAAAGTCACCCATTACAACAACCCGATTATATTCACACTTTACCAAAATCTGCCAACCTATGCTTTCTTCAATCTCCCTGCTGCTATTGGGGGGCCTGTAGTAAACTCCTAATGAGGTACCTGCTCCCTTACTGTTCCTAATTTCCACCGATACTGACTCAGTAGGCAGACCCTCCTCGACAATGGTAACTTCTGTAGCTGTGATGCCCTCTCTGATTTCATTTCTGAATTCATTGCATGTGGTGTCCCTCAAAGGTTAGGCACCACGGTTGCTCAGTGGTGAGCACTGCTGACTGACAGCACCAGGGACCCAGGTTCGATTCCAGACTCGGTCGACTGGCTGTGTGGAGTTTGCACATTCTCCCAGTGTCTGCGTGGGTTTCCTCCGTGTGCTCCGGTTTCTTCCCACAGTTCAATGATATGCAGGTTAGGTGAAATGGACATGATAAATTGTCCGTAGTGTTAGGTGCATGAATCAGGGGTAAATGTACGGGAATGGGTCTGGGTGGGTTCATCTTCGGAGGGTCCGTGTGGACTTGTTGGGCTGAAGGGCCTGTTTCCACACTGTAGGGCATCTAAGGATCTATCCATGGCCCCTCCTTTTTCTCACCTACACACTGCCAGGAGGTGACATCGTCCAAAAGCACCGCGTTAGGTTTCACATGTACACTGACAATGCCCAGCTCTCCCTCCCCATCATCCCTCTTCATTACTCCACTGTTACTCAGTTATCAAACTGCTGACCACACTCCCACTACTCAATTAGCTGCAATGTTCTCCAATGAGACATTGTTACGGTTAAAACCATTGCCTTCAGTTGCTATTACAAATTACTTTCCCTTACTGCTGAGCCCCTCCCTCCCACTGGGAAATATCTGAGGTAGAACTACATTCTTTACAATATTGCTGTTATATCTGACCCCAAGGTGACCTTCTGATCAGACATCCACACAATCACAAACACCAGGAATTCCATTCTCTAAAATTTTCCTTGTCTCCACCTCACCCGAGCTCCATTGCTACTGAAACGCCTTGCCCATGTCGGTGTTGCCTTAAACTTGACGAATCTGAAGCAGAACCCTTGATTCCGTGGCTGACCCAGAATCTGCTAGCTTTCTGTGTTTCCTGTACAATTACACCTGGTCCCTTTGTGGTGCAGCTTTCGACAGTTTCCACCATTTAAATAACACTTTGTTCTTTTATTACCTCCTCCAAAATGACCAACTTCCCACTTTCCCAAATTATACTCCATCTGCCAACTTGTTGCCCCCTTCTCCTGTGCATCTCTCTCTCTTCACAATCCTCTTAGAACTTTACAGTTATGCCTTTTCTGACAGATTCCCATCCCCCAATTGTTCAAAAACTTTACTGGGAATCCTGGGCAGTGGGAAGCGTGCAGTAATGCTCTGTTTTTCTATGGGATGACTGGATGGAGCTTGCTGCCCATTGGTCAGAATGGAGACAACTTGCCCATCAAGCTGCATGAGCCTTTCACCCCCCATGTCTTATTGATGAGGCACAGCGGCAAGACGGAAGGAAAGAAAAGGAAGGAAATTCTGCTCTCCACATCTCACTGACTCTTGGATCATTCTGTCCCATCTATGAAAGATCTGCCCTGTTCAGCCTCATGAAGTCCCAAGGTGGAAACTCATAGAAACCCACATAAATTTCCCCCTGAACTAACTGCTAATGTCCACAAGGAGTAATGTGTACAGTCATCCAGGCCCAGGATGAGGGGAAGGTGTGAGTTTCTAACCTGAACTGACAGTGACAGATTTTATAACTTGTATCAGAGAATACTACAGGTGGACATTCAGATGGTAATCTCAGTAACTGTAATGCCAAACTCTGACAGCGTTACACAGTTAATCAGGACCTGGATATTCACATTGTGCGTGAGTATTGTGTTCCATCTCAGTCCCATTTACTGCATAAACGTTCTCCTTTAAATCGCCCCATTCTCCCAATAGTTCTGCCTACACCTTCAATGTGTCCTGTCATCCTTGTATAATGAGCTGATGGGTGTAAGGTTTATTATTATAACGGGTAACCTTTGTAAACCCCTTTGTCATCGCTCCTCTCAATTTTCTTTGCTACAAGGAGAACAATCTCGATTTCCCCAAATCCCTGATTCCCCAATGTCTGTTTGTTCTCTGTAAGGTACACATCAGGATTGTATTGGAACATTCTCCACTTGCCTGCATCAGTGCAGGCACCAACACTATTAAAGAACGTGAACATCCTTCAGGACAAAGCACTGTGCCTGAGTGGAGTCTCATCCAACACCCTCAGCATTCCCTCTCTCCACCTCCGAGGTACAGTGACATCACTGAGTAAGTAGCAAAGTCAGTATTGTCCTACCAGACCATAGGGTTGCTCTCTCATTAGGGAGAGATGACTGGTCGTGGTTTAACCTGAAGGTTACCCCAGCCCAGGCAAGGGGAATGGTTGAGAAGGAGAGTCTATTTATTGTAGATCGATATTATCTACCCAATGTATCAGCAACAACTATATCATACCAATGAATAATGTAAAAGAATATCCAAAACATGCTACGACAATCCACCATTCCTTGAACCATCCTGGTAAATCTCCTGTGCCCCCTCTCAGGGACCCTGTCATCCTTCCCAATGTGTGTGTGATCTCTGGTTTGCACAGACCCAGCTGCTCTGTGTTCCTGTGGGTGATGTCATCATCGAGCAACAGTTGCACTAAACCTCACTGTCTGGAAGGGTGGGAGACACAGAATTCCCAATAGCATTTAAGACATATTTCGGTGTACACTTGTGATACCGTGACAGACGGTGCGAATGACTGTGTATTGGAAAATGGATCAGGATAGTTTGGTGATAGTTTTCTTTACTGGCACAGACTCACTGGCCCACAGAGCCTTTTTTTGTGCTGTAAACCTCAAGACACTTAATATAGGAATATGACAGGACACCATTGAAACCAGGTCAGAAAAAATGATAGTAGAATCGATGACACATGATTGGTCAATGTGTTTGGGAGGAAAGTGAGATGGAGAGGTTTAGGAGGAAATTCTGGAGCTGGATGCAGGAATCTGATAGGGCCGTCATCAAGTGAGAAATAAAAATGGGGTATCCTCAAGGCTGGAATCAAAGAAAGGCACATACAGCATAGCGTTTGAGAGACTGGAGGGGATTAGAGTTAGGGAGGGGTCTGAGTTTGGAGGGGAATTATTAGAGATAAGGAAGATATTCGCCGAGCTGGGAATTTGTGTTGCAGACATTTCGTCCCCTGTCCGGTGCAGCTGGAACTGACAACCGGAAGTGGCAGATTCAAACCACTGTCAATGCCGGAGGAAACATCACAGAAGCGCTTCACAGGAGGCTCCCAAGCACTGAGGATGTCACCTAGACAGGGGTAAGAAACGTCTGCAACACAAATTACCAGCTCGATGAACAGAACCACAACAACGAGTACCCGAGCTACAAATCTTCTCATAAACTTTGAAGATAAGGAAGAGTCGTGAGGCTGGGTGAGGTGACAGAGATAGGGAGAGATGTGAAGAGGGAGGAATGCAGAGATAGCAAGAATTAGAGATCGTAATGTTATGTAGCATGGAAACAGACCCTGTGATCCAATCAATCAATGTCAAACATAATTCCAAACTGAGTTAATGTCACCTGCCTCCCCTTGATCCACATGTATCCAAACATTCCCTATTTGGTACCTGTCCAAATGAGTTTCTCGTAGAATCACTGTGGAAACTGTCCATTTAGAGTCAGAGTCATTGAGATGTATAACACGGAAACACACCCTTCGGTCCAACCCGTCCATGCTGACCAGCTATTCCAAGCCAATTTAGTCCCACCTGCCAGTACCCGGCCCATACCCCTCCAAACCCTTCCCATTCATATATCCATCCAAATGCCTCATAAATGTTGCAATTGTACCTGCCTCCACCACTTCCTCCTGCAGCTCATTCCATGCACGTACCACCCTCTGTGTGAAAAAGTTGCCACTTCTGTGTCTTTTATATCTTTACCCTGTCATCCTAAACCTATGCCCTCTAGTTGTGGACGAGGTGCTAGAAGACTGGTGCCATTATTTGAGAAAGGTGGTAAGGAAAAGCCAGCAAACTATAGACCGGTGAGTCTGAAGTCAGTAGAAGGCAAGTTGTTGGAAGGGATTCTAAGGGACAGGATGTCCATGTAATTGGAAAGACAAAAATGATTAGGGATAGTCAGCATGGCTTTGTGCATGGAAATCACTAACTTGGACTTCAGAAAGACATTCAGCAAGAGTCCACATCACACACGGGTTAGCAAGTTCATCACCACAGAATACAAGCAGATGGGGAGATTTGGATACAAAATTGGCTGGAAGATCATAGAGTCGTAGAGATATACAGCACAGAAACAGACCCTTCGGTCCAACCCGTCCATGCTGACCAGGTATCCCAACCCACTCTAGTCCCACCTGCCAGCACCTGGCCCATATCCCTCTAAACCCTTCCTATTCATGTTCCCACCGACAGAGGAACCTCAATTATGTGAACGAGTTGGGTGGGCACTAATTAATTCGGATAATCAATGATTCGGTGAATCGATTAAATGCCTTACCTCTGGGGCTCAGAGTTTTCAAAGTCTGCTCCCCATTCACGAGATTACAGCAGCACACAGCACGATCGACCGCGCACACACTGTCCCCGGCCTGACCCTCACTGCCGTCCACACACCGCCCCCAGCCTGATCCTCACTGCAGTCCACACACCGCCTCCAGCCTGACCATCACCGCCGTCCACACACCGTCCCCAGCCTGATCCTCACTGCCGTCCACACACTGCCCCCAGCCTGTCCCTCACCACCATGCAACACCGCCCCCAGCTTCACCCTCACTGCCGCGCACACACACCGTCCCCAGCCTGACCTTCACTGCCTCCCACACCCCACCTCCAGCCTGACCCTCATTGCCGTCCAAAACCGTCCCCAGCCTGACCCTCACTGCCTCCCACACACTGCCTCCAGCCTGACCATCACCGCCGTCCACACACCGTCCCCAGCCTAATCCTCACTGCCTCCCACACCCCGCCCCCAGCCTGACCTTCATTGCCGTCCACACACTGTCCCCAGCCTGACTCTCACTGCCTCCCACACCCCGCCTCCAGCCTGAACATCACAGCCATCCACACACCGTCCCCAGCCTGACCCTCACTGCCGTCCACACACCGTCCCCAGCCTGACCCTCACCACCATCAACACCGCCCCCAGCTTGACCCTCACTGCCGCCCACACACCGTCCCCAGCCTGACCCTCACTGCCTCCCCCACCCCACCTCCAGCTTGACCCTCATCGCCGTCCAACACCGCCCCCAGCTTGACCCTCACTGCCGCCCACACACCATCCCCAACCTGACACTCACTGCCATCCAACACCGACCCCAGCCTGACCCTCACTGCCGTCCACACACCGTCCACAACCTGACCCTCGCTGCCATCCAACACCACCCCCAGCCTGACCCTTACTGCTATCCACACACCGACCCAGCCTGACCCTTACTGCCATCCAACACAACGCCCCCAGACTGATCCTCAGCGCCATCCACACACCGCCCCCAGTCTGACCTTCACTGCTGCCCGCACAATGCCCCCAAGACTGACCCTCAGTGCCATCCACACAGTGCCCACAGCCTGAACTTCACCACCTTCCAAAGACCGCCCCCAGACTGGCCCTCACTGATGCCCACACACCGCCCTCAGCCTGACCCTCACCGCCGTCCAACACTGCCCCCAGCCTGACCCTCACTGCCGCCCACACACCACCCCAGCCTGACCCTCACCACCATCCACACACCGCCCCCAGCCTGACCCTCACCACCGTCCACACACTGCCCCCAACCTGACCCTCACCACCATCCACACACGGCCCCCGCCTGACACTCACCGCCGCCAACATGCCGCCCCCAGCCTGACCCTCACCACTGCCCACACATCGTGCCCAGTTTGACCCTCACCGCCATTCACACAGCGCCCCCAGCCTGACCCTCACCACCGCCGACACGCCGCCCACAGCCTGACCCTCACCACCATCCACACGCCGCCCACAGCCTGACCCTCACTACTGTTCACACAATTCCCCCAGCCGGAGCCTCACTGCCACTCACACACCGCCCCCAAACTTTCCCTCACCACCATTCACACACAGACCCCAGCCTTACCCTCACGACTGCCCACACACCATGCCCAGTTTGACCCTCACCGCCATTCACAAAGCGCCCCCAGCCTGTCCCTCACTCCGTCCACACACCGCCCACAGCCTGACCCGCACCACCGTCCACACACCGCTCCCAGCCTGTCCTTCTCTGCCATCCACACACCACCCGCAAGCCTGACCCTGTCCCGATCCCACACACCACCCGCAAGCCTGACCCTTACCATCCCGGACTCACTGCCCCTAGCCAGACCCTCACCGCCCTAGCCTGACCTTACCGACCCCAGCCTGACCCTCACCGCTGTCCAACATTGTCCCCAGCCTGACCCTCATCGCCATTCAACACCATCCCCAGCCTGACCCTCACTGCAGTCTAACACCAGTCCCAGCCTGACACTCACTGCCGATCACATACCACTCCCAGCCTGACCCTCACCGCCGTCCAACATCGGCCCAGACTCACCCTCTCCGCCGTTAAACACTGCCCCCAGCCTGATCATCACTGCTGCCCACACACCACCCCCAGCCTGACCTTCACCGTCATCCAACACCGCTCCCAACCTGACCCTCAATGTCACCCACAATTTGACCCATAGCCTGACACTCACCACTGTCCACTCACCGCCCCCAGCCTCACCCTCTCCAGCACCCACACACCCCAGCCTAACCCTCACCACCGTCCACACACTACCCCCAGCCTGGCGCTCACTTCCGCCCAGACACTATCCCCATCCTGACCCTCACCGCCATCCAACATTGTCCCCAGCCTGACCCTCACTGCCACCCAGACACCATCCCCAGTTTGACCCTCACTGCCATCCACACACCGCCCCCAGACTGACCCTCACTGCTGCCCACACACTGCCCCCGGACTAAACCTCACCATCGTCCACACACTGACCCCAGCCAATCCCTCATTGCATCCACACACCACCCCCCAGCCTGATCCTCACCCGCACGGACACACTGGCCCCAGCCAGATCCTCACCGCACCCAGCCTGACCTTACCGCCCCCAGCCTGACCCTCACCCCTGTCCAACATTGCCACCAGCCTTACCCTCACCACCGTTCTACACCGCCCCCAGCCTGACCCTCAGTGCCATCCACACACCGCTACCAGCCTGACCCTCACCGCCGTCCCCACATCGCCCCCAGCCTGGTCTTCACTGCCGATTACACGCCGCCCTCAGCCTGACCCTCAGCGACATCTACACGCCGCCCGCAGACTGACCAGCCTGACCCTCACCACCATCCACACTCTGCCCACAGCTTGACCCTCACCATCGTCCACACACTACCCCAAGCATGACCATCGCTGCCACCCATACACCACCCCTCGACAGACCCTCAGCACCATTCACACACCGCCCCAAGCTTGACCCTCGCCGCCGCCCACACACTATCCATAGTCTTACACTCACCACTACGCAAACACCGTCCCCAGTCTGATCCTTTCCGCCATCCAACACCGCCCCCAGCCTGACCCACACTCTTGTCCACACACCGCCCGAGACTGGCCCTCACGGCCGCTGAAACACTCCCCCAGCCTGATCCTCACCGCTGTCCACACAACGCCAACAGCCTGACGCTCACTGGTGTCCAGACACCACCACCTGCCTAACCCTCACTGCCATCAACACACCGTTCCCAGCTTGACCCTCAATGCCATCCACGTCCACCCCACCTGACCCTCCCCACCCTCCACACACCGCCTCCTGCCTGACCCTCACTGCCGTCCTCACACTGCCAAAGCCTGACACGCACTACTCCCTACACACCGCCCCTGCCTGACCATCACTTCCATCCACACACCACCCCCAGGCTGACCCTCACCGTCCCAAAACAACACCCTCAGTCTGACCTTCAAAGCCCCGATACATCATCCCCAGCCTGACCCTCAACCCCGCCCTCACACCGTTCCCAGCCTGACCATCACCGCCATCCACACACTGCCACCAGCCTGACCCTTGCTGCCCCCAGCCTAACCGTCACCGCCGTCCAACATCATACTCAGCCTGACCCACACTGTCGTCCACACACCGCCCCTAGCCTGGCCCTCACCGCCCCCAGCCTAACCGTCACTGACAGTGCAGCACTCCCTCAGTACTGCACCTTTGGCAGTGTAGCAGACCCACAATACTGACCCTCTGACAGTGTGGCACTCCCTCAGTACTGCACCTTTGGCAGTGTAGCAGACCCACAGTACTGACCCTCTAACAGCGTGACCCTCCTTCAGTACTGATGGTCTGACAGTGTAGCACTCGCTCAGTACTGACCCTTCGACATTGCAGCACTCCCTCAGTACTGACCCTCTGACAGTATGACACTCCCTCAGTACTGATGGTGTGACAGTGTGGCACTCCCTCAGTACTGACAGTCTGAGAGTACTACACTCCCTTAGTACTGATGGTCTGACAGTGTGGCACTCCCTCAGTACTGACACTCTGACAGTGTGACACACCCTCAGTACTGACCCTCTGACAGTGTGACACTCCCTCAGTAATGACCATCTGACATTACAGCACTCCCTCAGTACC
This sequence comes from Chiloscyllium punctatum, assembly GCF_047496795.1. Lineage (NCBI taxonomy): Eukaryota > Metazoa > Chordata > Chondrichthyes > Orectolobiformes > Hemiscylliidae > Chiloscyllium > Chiloscyllium punctatum. Next base: position 23,245,068 of record NC_092767.1, read on the forward strand.
GAAACTCTGACAGTGCAGCACTCCCTCAGTATTGACACTCTGACTCTGCAGCACTCCCTCAGTACTGATCCTCTGACATTGCAGCTCTCCCTCAGTACTGACCCTCTGACAGTGTGACACTCCCTCAGTACTGACCCTCTGACAGTGTGACACTCCCTCTGTTCCGAAATTCTGACAGTGCAGCACTCCTTCAGTATTGACCCTCTGACTGTGCAGCACTCCCTCAGTACGGATCCTCTGACATTGCAGCTCTCCCTCAGTAGTGACCCTCTGACAGTGTGACACTCCCTCAGTACTGACCCTCTGACAGTGTGACACTCCCTCAGTACTGACCATCTGACAGTACAGCACTCCCTCAGTACCGAAACTCTGACAGAGCAGCACACCCTCAGTATTGACACTCTGACTGTGTAGCACTCCCTCAGTACTGATCCTCTGACATTGCAGCACTCCCTCAGTACTGACCCTCTGAAAGTGCAGCACACCATCAGTCCTGACCCTCTGACTGTGCAGCACTCCCTCAGTACTGATCCTCTGACATTGCAGCTCTCCCTCAGTACTGACCCTCTGACAGTGTGACACTCCCTCAGTACTGACCATCTGACAGTGCAGCACTCCCTCAGTACTCACCTTCTGACATTGCAGCACTCCCTCAGTGTAACACTTCTTGGGTACTTACCCTCTGACAGTGCAGCACTCCCTCAGTGCTGACCCTCTGAAAGTGCAGCACTCCATCAGTCCTGACCCTCTGACTGTGCAGCACTCCCTCAGTACTAATCCTCTGAAAGTGCAGCACTCCCTCAATACTGACCCCCTGACAGTGCAACACTCCCTCAGTACTGACAATCTGACTGTGCAGCACTCCCTCAGTACTGATCCTCTGACTGTGCAGCACTTCCTCTGTACTGACCATCTGACAGTGTTGCACTCCCTCAGTACTGACCCTCTGACAGTGCAGCTCTCCCTCAATACTGACAATCTGACTGTGCAGCACTCCCTCAGTACTGACCCTCTGACTGTGCAGCACTTCCTCAGTACTGATTATCTGACAGTGTTGCACTCCCTCTGTACTGACCCTCTGACAGCGCAGCACTCCCTCAGTACTGACACTCTGACTGTGCTGTGCTCCCTTAGAAAGGAGCCTCTGACATTGCAGCACTCCCTGAGTGCTGGCCCTCTGACAGTGTGGCACTCCCTCAGTACTGACCCTCTGACAGTTTAGCACTCCCTCAGTACTGACCCTCTGACAGTGCAGCATACCTCAGTACTGACCTCTATGACAGTTCAGCACTCCCTCAGTACTGACCCTCTGACAGTGCAGCACTCCCTCAGTACTGACCCTCTGACCGCGCAGCACTACCTCTGTCCTCACCCTGTGACATTTTGGCACTCCCTCAGTACTGACACTATTACATGGCAGCAATCCCTCAGTTCTGACCCCTCTGACAGGGTGGCTCTCCCTCTGTACTGACCCTCTGACAGTGTCGCACTCCTTCAGTACTACCCTCTGACAGTGCGGCACTCACTCAGTACTGACCGTCTGACAGTGTTGCACTCCCTCAATATGACCCACTGACAGTGCAGCACTCCCTCGGTACTGACCCTCAGACAGTGCAGCACTCCCTCAGTACTGACCCTCCGACAGTGCAGCACTCCCTCAGTACTGACCCTCTGACAGTGCAGCACTCGCTCAGTACTGACCCTCAGACAGGGCAGCATTCCCTCAGTACTGACCCTCCGACAGTGCAGCACTCCCACATTACTGACCCTCTGACAGTGCAGCACTCCCTCAGTTCTGACATTCTGACAGTGTGGCAATCCCTCAATACTGACCCCTCTGACAGTGTGGCACTCCCACCTATTGACCCTTGGGCAGTGCAGCACTCCCCAGTACTGACCCTCAGACAGTGTGACACTCCCGCAGTACTGACCCTCTGACGTTGCGGAACTCCCTCATGACTGACCCTCTGACAATGTGGCACCTCCTCATTAATGACTCCTCAGACAGTGCAGCACTCCCTCAGTACTTACCCCTTTGTCAGTGCAGCTCTCCGTTAGTACTGAAACTCTGATAGTGTGGCACTCCCTTAGTAATGACCCTCTTACCGTGTGGCACTCCCTCAGTACTGACCCTCTGACAGTGCAGCAATCCCTCAGTGCTGACCCTCTGACTGTGCAGCACACCCTCGGTGCTGACCCTCTTTTTTGCTTCGGAAATTGGGGTCATACAGTTGTTCAGTTTCTGAGGAAGCATGAGAGAGACACACAAACCAAGCCCTGTCTGAAACTCTCTGCAATAGACTATTCAGAGGCACAGAGTCACTGAGATTAAACTCTCTGCAATAGACTATTCGGAGGCACAGAGTCACAGAGATGCACAGCTTGGAAATGGACCCTCCTGTCCAACTCGTCCATACCAACCAGATATTCTCACCTCATTTCATTTCATTTACTAGCCCTTGTCTGATATTCCTCCAAACCCTCCGATTCACATACTCATCCTGATGCCTTTTAAATGTCGCAATTGTGCCAGCCCCCATCACTTCCTCTGGCAGTTACCTGCATAGAACATAGAACATAGAACATAGAACAATACAGCGCAGTACAGGCCCTTCGGCCCTCGATGTTGCGCCGATCAAAGCCCACCTAACCTACACTAACCCACTATCCTCCATATACCTATCCAATGCCCGCTTAAATACCCATAAAGAGGGAGAGTCCACTACTGCTACTGGCAGGGCATTCCATGATCTTACGACTCGCTGAGTGAAGAACCTACCCCAAACATCAGTCCTATATCTACCCCCCCTTAATTTAAAGCTATGCCCCCTTGTAATAGCTGACTCCATACGTGGAAAAAGGTTCTCACTGTCAACCCTATCTAACCCCCTAATCATCTTGTACACCTCTATCAAATCACCCCTAAACCTTCTTTTCTCCAAAGAAAACAACCCCAAGTGCCTCAGCCTTTCCTCATAGGATCTTCCTACCATACCAGGCAACATCCTGGTAAACTTCCTCTGCACCCGTTCCAGTGCCTCCACATCCTTCCTATAGTATGGCGACCAAAACTGCACACAATATTCCAGATGCGGCCGCACCAGAGTCTTATACAACTGCAGCATGACCTCAGGACTCCGGAACTCAATTCCTCTACCAATAAAAGCCAGTACGCCATATGCCTTCTTCACTGCACTATTTACCTGGGTGGCAACTTTCAGAGATCTGTGTACATGGACACCAAGATCCCTCTGCTCTTCCACACTACCAAGTAGTCTACCATTAGCCCAGTAATCCATCTTTTTATTACTCTTACCAAAGTGAATCACTTCACACTTAGCTACATTGAACTCCATTTGCCACCTTTCTTCCCAGCTCTGCAGCTTCTCTATATCCCGCTGTAACCTGCCATATCCTTCCTCACTGTCTACAACTCCTCCGACTTTCGTATCATCCGCAAACTTGCTCACCCAACCTTCTAACCCTTCCTCCAGGTCATTTATAAAAATGACAAACAGCAATGGTCCCAAAACAGATCCTTGCGGAACACCACTAATGACGGCACTCCAAGATGAACCTTTGCCATCAACTACTACCCTCTGTCTTCTTCCAGAGAGCCAATTCCTAATCCAAACCTCCAACTCACCCTCAATGCCATATCTCTGTATTTTCTGCAGTAGCCTACCATGGGGGACCTTATCAAACGCCTTACTAAAATCCATATATACCACATCTACCGCTTTCCCCTCATCTACCTCCTTCGTCACCTTCTCAAAGAATTCAATAAGGTTTGTGAGGCACGACCTGCCCTTCACAAAACCATGCTGACTATCCTTGATCACATCATTCTTATCCAGATGTGCATAAATCCTATCCCTTACAATTCTCTCTAAGACTTTGCCCACAACAGAAGTGAGACTCACTGGCGTATAGTTACTAGGATTATCCCTACTCCCCTTCTTGAACAAGGGAACCACGTTTGCTAGCCTCCAGTCCTCTGGCACTACTCCTGTCGACAAAGAGGACACAAAAATCAAGGCCAATGGCTCTGCAATCTCCTCCCTTGCTTCCCAGAGAATCCTAGGATAAATGCAATCAGGCCCAGGGGACTTATCTATTTTCACCCTTGCCAGAATTTCCAACACCTCTTCTCTCCATATCTAAAAGCCATCCATTCTACTTATTCGTGCCTCAGTATTCATATCGACAACAATGTCCTGTTCCTGAGTGAATACTGACGAAAAGTATTCATTCAGCGCCTCCCCAATCTCTTCAGCCTCCACACGCAACTTCCCATTACTATCCTTGATTGGACCTATTCCTTCCCTAGTCATTCTTTTATTCCTAACATACCTATAGAAAGCCTTAGGGTTTTCCCTAATCCTACCAACTAAGGACCTTTCATGTCCCCTCCTTGCTGCTCTTAGCTCTCTCTTCAGGTCCTTCCGGGCTACCTTATAACTCTCAATCGCCCCTATTGAACCTTCACGCCTCATCTTTACAAAGGCCGCCCTCTTCCATTGAACAAGGGATTCCAACTCCTTATTAAACCACGGCTCCCTCACACGACCCTTTCCTCCCTGCCTGATAGGTACGTACTTATCAAGGACACTCAATAGTTGCTCCTTGAACAAGTTCCACATATCAATTACGCTCTTGCCTTGGAATCTACTTTTCCAATCCACACATCCTAAGTCATGCCTCAACGCATCATAATTTCCTTGCCCCCAGCTATAACTCTTGCCCTGTAGTACACACTTATCCCTCTCCATCACTAGAGTAAAAATCACCGAATTGTGGTCACTGTCCCCAAAGTGCTCACCTACCTCTAGTTCTAATACCTGGCCTGGTTCGTTACCCAGAACCAAATCCAGTATGGCCTCACCTCTTGTTGGCTTATCTACATATTGTGTCAGGAAACTCTCCTGCACACATTGCACAAACACTGACCCATCTTACGAACTTGAGCTATAGCTTTCTCAATCAATATCAGGAAAGTTAAAGTCTCCCATAACAATCACCCTATTACTGTCACTCTTCTCCTGAATCATCTTCGCAATCTTTTCTTCAACGATTCTAGGACTATTAGGAGGCCTGTAAAAGACTCCTAACAGGGTGACCTCACCTCTCCTATTCCTAACCTCAACCCAAACTACCTCAGATGGCAAATCTTCGTCCATCTTCCTTTCCACCGCTGTAATACTATCTTTGACAAGCAAAGCCACACACCCCGCTCTTTTACCCCCACCTCTGACCCTACTAAAACATTTAAACCCTGGAACCTGCAACAGCCAATCCTGTCCCTGATCTAGCCATGTCTCCGTAATAGCCACAACATCGAAGTCCCAGGTACCAACCCACGCTGCGAGTTCACCTACCTTATTTCGTATACTTCTGGCATTAAAGTATACACACTTAAAGCCACTCTTCTGTTTACAGGCACCATCCTTTAAGATTGATGCCATATTCCTACCCTCCCTACACTCCAGGTCCTGCACCCTAAAGCTACAGTCTGGGTTCCCATGCCCCTGCAGAGTTAGTTTAAACCCCCCCCAAGAGCACTAGCAAACCTCCCCCCAAGGATACTTGTGCCCCGCAGGTTCAGGTGCAGACCATCCTGTCTATAGAGGTCCCACCTTCCCCAGAAAGAACCCCAGTTATCCAAGTACCGAAATCCCTCCCTCCTGCACCATCCCTGTAGCCACGCATTTAACTCTTCTCTCTCCCTATTCCTCGACTCTCTATCACGCGGCACGGGTAACAAACCAGAGACAACAACTCTGTTCGTTCTAACTCTGAGCTTCCAACCTAGCTCCCTAAAAGCCTGTCTAACATCCTCAGCACTCCTACCTATGTCATTGGTGCCAATATGGACCACGACTTCAGGCTGCTCCCCCTCCCCCTTAAGGACCCGGAAAACACGATCAGAGACATCACGTACCCTTGCCCTTGAATAAGTGCTCAAACATTCATACAGTCGATACAATCTCTAATAAACACCAAGCTACGAAAGGCTAGCAATGTCATTTTCAACCGACCCTCAGCTTCTTCATTACGCTGATTTCAACACAGGTAAAGAAACAGAGTTAGTGTCCATCCACCGTCACCCTGTGATAAAACTTATTTTCAAATGTGGCTTGTATGTGATTACCAAACCCTCTAATAGTTGCCTGGAAGGTGGGGGTGGGGTGTACTCTCCTGCTGCAGTCCTTGGGTGTACCACAGTGATGTTAGGGAGGGAGCTCCAGGAGTTTGACCTGAACCATGTAAAGCGCTCTCTTACTGGAGTGCCTTATTAAAGTTGGGAAGTTATTATAGACCAGGAGGACTCGAGAGCTGATGTCAGAGAGAGAGGCCTGGTGGGTCACGCACCTCAGGTGAGGGGAGAGGTTGAGAATCTGGGGCTTTCATGCTCATTTCAGACATGATAGAGATTAAGCCAACAATGCTGGCATCACGAACCTGTTAGCTGTGGTAACTGAGCCCCCTTTGTAGCAGAGGGATTCAATCCCTTGAACAGAGCAAGCTTGAGAATTCAACACGAAAATCAATCTGGACGGACGCGCTCGAGACCTGAAACATCAATACAGAGATTGCTGAAGAAGCGAATCATGCCCAGCAGCATCTCTGAAGGGAGAGGGAGAAAGAGACAGAGAGAGAGTTCACCTTTTAATCCAGTGATTTCTGCGGGAAAGTTCCTTCAGAACAGACCGTTTTGAGGAAGGGGCTCTTGAAATGCGAATTATTCCTCTCTCTCTTCACTGTTGCTACCTGCTGAATGTCCCCAGCCATCTGTTTGCTTGAGAATTTGACCTGATCCAAGCGTCACTGAGTAATTCAGTCTGAGTTCAATGCTCTGAGGCTGCTTCTGCTGAAAGTTGACAAACAGGTTAAACGCTTTGTAAGGTATTGTATTCGGAGGGAGGGGTAATTGCGAGAACTGATACAGAACACAGGCACTTCACAAAGATCCTTCTCAATTTAACTTTGTGATGTTAATTCAGAAGGAACAGCTCAGACCTAACATTTCAGTTCATCGGCCAAGGGGAGTGTATATGTCATGACAAAGACTTGTTGTAAAGACTGTACAGAACCGAACGTTAGAGTCTATGTTTGTACGTAAAGTGTTTTTGTGAATGAAGTCTCCTTTTGAAATTGATATAAATATCAAGGGGGATCGAGCATCTTGAACTTCTGGATACAATACCATTATCCCTAATCTTTCTTAAATAACTCTAGACAACTTAGATACTCCCTGGGTATAGACATCAAATGATCATCAACGGGGAGGAGATGGTGGGATTGTCATGGGCGGTCAGTGTTGCCTCACCGCACCCGGGTTCGATTCCAGCCTCGGGCGACTGTCTGTGTGGAGTTGGCACATTCTCCCCGTGTCAGCCTCCGGGTGCTCCAGTTCCCTCCCACTGTCCAAAGATGTGCAGGCTAGGTGGGTTAGCTGGAGGAAATGAAGGGATCCAGGGATGGGGGGGGGGGATGTGTGGTGGCAGGTGGGGTGGATGGGATGCTCTGCCGAGGGTCAGTGTAAACCTGATAGGCTGAATGACCTGCTTCCACATCTTCGGGGAATCTATGATCAATCCAGAGACTCAAATAATGTTCTGGGCCCTGTGCTCCAATCTTGGAGGCGGCAGTGGGTCATCACAGGGAGAACAGTTTTGGGAATGAACACGGTCCAAGGGGGCAACTGGTTTCATTTCTGAGGTGTTGAGGGCATGAATGTTCTGTCGAAGTGTTTTGGAGATAAACTTACTGCGGGGATGGTTTCTAATGTATTGAGGGAGCACTATCTGTCAGTACAGGGTGCAGATGGTCAAAAAGTACAGATACACTTCATAGAACATAGAACATAGGACATAGAACAGTACAGCAGAGAACAGGCCCTTCAGCCCATGATGTTGTGCCCACCATTGATCCTCATGTAAGGGCAACCTAATGAATGAACCCTCAAATGTCTGTGACCATATGCATGTCCAATAGTCTCTTAAACATTCCCAATGACCTCGCTTCCACAACTGCTGCTGGCAACGCATTCCATTCTCTCGCAACTCTCTGCGTAAAAAAACCACCTCTGACATTCCCTCTATACTTTCCGCCAAATAGCTTAAAACTATGACCCCTTGTGTTAACAATTTCTGCCCTGGGAAAAAGCCTCTGACTATCGACTCTATCGATGCCTCTCCTTATCTTGAACACCTCAATTAGGTCCCCTCTCTTCCTGCTTTTTTCCAATGAAAAAAGTCCGAGCTCAGTCAACCTCTCTTCATAAGATAAGCCCTCCAGTCCAGGCAGCATCCTGGTAAACTTCCTCTGAACCCTCTCCAGAGCATCTACATCTTTCCTATTATGGGGCCACCAGAACTGGACAAAATAATTCAAGTGCGTTCTAACCAAAGTTTTATGGAACTGCAACAAAATCTCACGTATATTTTTTTTTTTTCCCAGCACCCATGGTGTGTGTGTGCAGGTGTGAGACACAGTGAAAGACACAAAGTGCACAAATTTTTATTCAATTTCCACCACTAGGAAGATAGGAAAAACACCCGGGTGGCCAGTGACAAGCACTGCCCTTCTCACGTATCTTAAACTCAATTCCTCTGTTAAAGAAAGCCAAAACACCACATGCTTTCCTAACAACCCTGTCCACTTGGGTAGCCATTTTAAGGGATCGATGTACCAGCACCCCAAGAGCCCGCTGTCCCTCCACACTGCCAAGAATCCTGGCTTTAATCCTGTATTCAACTTAGAAGTTCAACTTTCCAAAATGCATCACCTCGCATTTATCCAGGTTGAACTCCATCTGCCACCGCTCAGTCCATCTCTGCATCCTGTCAATGTCCCGCTGCAGCCAACAACAGCCCTCTATACTGTCAATGACACCTGCAAACGTTGTGTCGTCTGCAAACTTGCTGACCCATCCTTCAATCTTCTCATCCTAGTCATTAATATAAATAGCAAACAGTAGAGACCCAAGGACAGAGTCCTGTAGAATACCACTCACCATAGACTACCAGGCAGAATATTTTCCTTCTACTACCACTCACTGTCTTCTGTTGACCAGCCAATTCTGAATCCAGACAGATAACTTCCCTTGTATCCCATTCCTTCTGATCTTCTGAACGAGCCTACCATGGGAAACCTTATCAAATGCCTTGCTGAAGTCCAGATACACAAATCCACTGCTGGACCCTCATCAACTTGTCGAAAAACATCCTCAAAGAGCTTGATAAGGTTTGTGAGGTATGACCTGCCCCTCACAAAGCCGTGCTGACTGCCTTTAATCAAGCCATGGTCTTCCAGATGGTCATAAATCCGATCCTTCAGAATCCTTTCTTACACCTTGCAGATGACAGATGTGAGACTGACTGGTCTGTAATTGCCAGGGATTGCCCTATTTCCTTTCTTGAAGAGAGGAATTACATTTGCCTCCCTCCAGTCCTCAGGTATAACTCCAGTGAAGAGCGAGGATGCAAAGATCTTTGCAAGAGGTGAAGCAATCACATTTCTCACTTCCCAAAGCAGCCGAGGACAAATCTGATCTGGCCCTGGCGACTTGTCAATCTTAATGTTTGTCAAAGTTTTCAGCATATCAGCTTCCTCAATCTCTAACCATTCCAGCATGCAGACCTGCTCCTCAATGGTTTCATTCACTACAAGGTCCTTTACTTGAGTAAAGATAGAAGCAAAAAACTCATTTAGGGCTTCCCCCACCTCCTCAGACTCTATATGCAAGTTCCCTATGCTATCCCTGATCGGCCCTACTCTTTCTTTGATCATTCTCTTATCCCTCACATACGTGTAAAATGCCTTTGGATTCTCCCTAATCCTTCCTGCCAAGCCTTTTTCGTGCCCCCTCCTGGCTCTCCTCAAACCACTTTTGAGCTCCTTCCTCGCCTGCCTGTAAATCTCTAGAGCTGAGCAAGACCCTTGCTTCCACCATCTTACGTAAGTTGCCTTCTTTCTTTGGGAACGAAGCTCCTCCGCTCTCGTCATCCAAGGTTCCTTTATCTTACCCCTTCTTGCCTGTCTCAGAGGAACACATTTATGCATCACGCGCAACAAGTGTTCCTTAAACCGCCTCCACATGTCTATAGTGGCCTTTCCATGGAGCAATTGCTCCCAGTCCATGGTTCTCAACTTACGTCTGATAGTATCATAGTTTCCTTTTCCCCAATTAAATATCCTCCCATTGTGCCTGCTTTTCTCCTTCTCCATAGCTATGTAGAATGTGAAACAGTTGTGGTGACTATCACCAAAATGCTTTCCCACCGCGAGATCTGTCACCTGCCCCAGCTCATTGCCGAGTACCAAAATCAAAATGGTCTCTCCCCTCGTCGGCCACTTCAATGTGCTGAGTTAGGTAACCCTCATGAATAAACCTTACAAAAATAGCTCCTTCCAAACCATCTGCTCGAAGGAGCTTCCAATCAATATTGGGAAAGTTAAAGTCACCCATTACAACAACCCGATTATATTCACACTTTACCAAAATCTGCCAACCTATGCTTTCTTCAATCTCCCTGCTGCTATTGGGGGGCCTGTAGTAAACTCCTAATGAGGTACCTGCTCCCTTACTGTTCCTAATTTCCACCGATACTGACTCAGTAGGCAGACCCTCCTCGACAATGGTAACTTCTGTAGCTGTGATGCCCTCTCTGATTTCATTTCTGAATTCATTGCATGTGGTGTCCCTCAAAGGTTAGGCACCACGGTTGCTCAGTGGTGAGCACTGCTGACTGACAGCACCAGGGACCCAGGTTCGATTCCAGACTCGGTCGACTGGCTGTGTGGAGTTTGCACATTCTCCCAGTGTCTGCGTGGGTTTCCTCCGTGTGCTCCGGTTTCTTCCCACAGTTCAATGATATGCAGGTTAGGTGAAATGGACATGATAAATTGTCCGTAGTGTTAGGTGCATGAATCAGGGGTAAATGTACGGGAATGGGTCTGGGTGGGTTCATCTTCGGAGGGTCCGTGTGGACTTGTTGGGCTGAAGGGCCTGTTTCCACACTGTAGGGCATCTAAGGATCTATCCATGGCCCCTCCTTTTTCTCACCTACACACTGCCAGGAGGTGACATCGTCCAAAAGCACCGCGTTAGGTTTCACATGTACACTGACAATGCCCAGCTCTCCCTCCCCATCATCCCTCTTCATTACTCCACTGTTACTCAGTTATCAAACTGCTGACCACACTCCCACTACTCAATTAGCTGCAATGTTCTCCAATGAGACATTGTTACGGTTAAAACCATTGCCTTCAGTTGCTATTACAAATTACTTTCCCTTACTGCTGAGCCCCTCCCTCCCACTGGGAAATATCTGAGGTAGAACTACATTCTTTACAATATTGCTGTTATATCTGACCCCAAGGTGACCTTCTGATCAGACATCCACACAATCACAAACACCAGGAATTCCATTCTCTAAAATTTTCCTTGTCTCCACCTCACCCGAGCTCCATTGCTACTGAAACGCCTTGCCCATGTCGGTGTTGCCTTAAACTTGACGAATCTGAAGCAGAACCCTTGATTCCGTGGCTGACCCAGAATCTGCTAGCTTTCTGTGTTTCCTGTACAATTACACCTGGTCCCTTTGTGGTGCAGCTTTCGACAGTTTCCACCATTTAAATAACACTTTGTTCTTTTATTACCTCCTCCAAAATGACCAACTTCCCACTTTCCCAAATTATACTCCATCTGCCAACTTGTTGCCCCCTTCTCCTGTGCATCTCTCTCTCTTCACAATCCTCTTAGAACTTTACAGTTATGCCTTTTCTGACAGATTCCCATCCCCCAATTGTTCAAAAACTTTACTGGGAATCCTGGGCAGTGGGAAGCGTGCAGTAATGCTCTGTTTTTCTATGGGATGACTGGATGGAGCTTGCTGCCCATTGGTCAGAATGGAGACAACTTGCCCATCAAGCTGCATGAGCCTTTCACCCCCCATGTCTTATTGATGAGGCACAGCGGCAAGACGGAAGGAAAGAAAAGGAAGGAAATTCTGCTCTCCACATCTCACTGACTCTTGGATCATTCTGTCCCATCTATGAAAGATCTGCCCTGTTCAGCCTCATGAAGTCCCAAGGTGGAAACTCATAGAAACCCACATAAATTTCCCCCTGAACTAACTGCTAATGTCCACAAGGAGTAATGTGTACAGTCATCCAGGCCCAGGATGAGGGGAAGGTGTGAGTTTCTAACCTGAACTGACAGTGACAGATTTTATAACTTGTATCAGAGAATACTACAGGTGGACATTCAGATGGTAATCTCAGTAACTGTAATGCCAAACTCTGACAGCGTTACACAGTTAATCAGGACCTGGATATTCACATTGTGCGTGAGTATTGTGTTCCATCTCAGTCCCATTTACTGCATAAACGTTCTCCTTTAAATCGCCCCATTCTCCCAATAGTTCTGCCTACACCTTCAATGTGTCCTGTCATCCTTGTATAATGAGCTGATGGGTGTAAGGTTTATTATTATAACGGGTAACCTTTGTAAACCCCTTTGTCATCGCTCCTCTCAATTTTCTTTGCTACAAGGAGAACAATCTCGATTTCCCCAAATCCCTGATTCCCCAATGTCTGTTTGTTCTCTGTAAGGTACACATCAGGATTGTATTGGAACATTCTCCACTTGCCTGCATCAGTGCAGGCACCAACACTATTAAAGAACGTGAACATCCTTCAGGACAAAGCACTGTGCCTGAGTGGAGTCTCATCCAACACCCTCAGCATTCCCTCTCTCCACCTCCGAGGTACAGTGACATCACTGAGTAAGTAGCAAAGTCAGTATTGTCCTACCAGACCATAGGGTTGCTCTCTCATTAGGGAGAGATGACTGGTCGTGGTTTAACCTGAAGGTTACCCCAGCCCAGGCAAGGGGAATGGTTGAGAAGGAGAGTCTATTTATTGTAGATCGATATTATCTACCCAATGTATCAGCAACAACTATATCATACCAATGAATAATGTAAAAGAATATCCAAAACATGCTACGACAATCCACCATTCCTTGAACCATCCTGGTAAATCTCCTGTGCCCCCTCTCAGGGACCCTGTCATCCTTCCCAATGTGTGTGCGATCTCTGGTTTGCACAGACCCAGCTGCTCTGTGTTCCTGTGGGTGATGTCATCATCGAGCAACAGTTGCACTAAACCTCACTGTCTGGAAGGGTGGGAGACACAGAATTCCCAATAGCATTTAAGACATATTTCGGTGTACACTTGTGATACCGTGACAGACGGTGCGAATGACTGTGTATTGGAAAATGGATCAGGATAGTTTGGTGATAGTTTTCTTTACTGGCACAGACTCACTGGCCCACAGAGCCTTTTTTTGTGCTGTAAACCTCAAGACACTTAATATAGGAATATGACAGGACACCATTGAAACCAGGTCAGAAAAAATGATAGTAGAATCGATGACACATGATTGGTCAATGTGTTTGGGAGGAAAGTGAGATGGAGAGGTTTAGGAGGAAATTCTGGAGCTGGATGCAGGAATCTGATAGGGCCGTCATCAAGTGAGAAATAAAAATGGGGTATCCTCAAGGCTGGAATCAAAGAAAGGCACATACAGCATAGCGTTTGAGAGACTGGAGGGGATTAGAGTTAGGGAGGGGTCTGAGTTTGGAGGGGAATTATTAGAGATAAGGAAGATATTCGCCGAGCTGGGAATTTGTGTTGCAGACATTTCGTCCCCTGTCCGGTGCAGCTGGAACTGACAACCGGAAGTGGCAGATTCAAACCACTGTCAATGCCGGAGGAAACATCACAGAAGCGCTTCACAGGAGGCTCCCAAGCACTGAGGATGTCACCTAGACAGGGGTAAGAAACGTCTGCAACACAAATTACCAGCTCGATGAACAGAACCACAACAACGAGTACCCGAGCTACAAATCTTCTCATAAACTTTGAAGATAAGGAAGAGTCGTGAGGCTGGGTGAGGTGACAGAGATAGGGAGAGATGTGAAGAGGGAGGAATGCAGAGATAGCAAGAATTAGAGATCGTAATGTTATGTAGCATGGAAACAGACCCTGTGATCCAATCAATCAATGTCAAACATAATTCCAAACTGAGTTAATGTCACCTGCCTCCCCTTGATCCACATGTATCCAAACATTCCCTATTTGGTACCTGTCCAAATGAGTTTCTCGTAGAATCACTGTGGAAACTGTCCATTTAGAGTCAGAGTCATTGAGATGTATAACACGGAAACACACCCTTCGGTCCAACCCGTCCATGCTGACCAGCTATTCCAAGCCAATTTAGTCCCACCTGCCAGTACCCGGCCCATACCCCTCCAAACCCTTCCCATTCATATATCCATCCAAATGCCTCATAAATGTTGCAATTGTACCTGCCTCCACCACTTCCTCCTGCAGCTCATTCCATGCACGTACCACCCTCTGTGTGAAAAAGTTGCCACTTCTGTGTCTTTTATATCTTTACCCTGTCATCCTAAACCTATGCCCTCTAGTTGTGGACGAGGTGCTAGAAGACTGGTGCCATTATTTGAGAAAGGTGGTAAGGAAAAGCCAGCAAACTATAGACCGGTGAGTCTGAAGTCAGTAGAAGGCAAGTTGTTGGAAGGGATTCTAAGGGACAGGATGTCCATGTAATTGGAAAGACAAAAATGATTAGGGATAGTCAGCATGGCTTTGTGCATGGAAATCACTAACTTGGACTTCAGAAAGACATTCAGCAAGAGTCCACATCACACACGGGTTAGCAAGTTCATCACCACAGAATACAAGCAGATGGGGAGATTTGGATACAAAATTGGCTGGAAGATCATAGAGTCGTAGAGATATACAGCACAGAAACAGACCCTTCGGTCCAACCCGTCCATGCTGACCAGGTATCCCAACCCACTCTAGTCCCACCTGCCAGCACCTGGCCCATATCCCTCTAAACCCTTCCTATTCATGTTCCCACCGACAGAGGAACCTCAATTATGTGAACGAGTTGGGTGGGCACTAATTAATTCGGATAATCAATGATTCGGTGAATCGATTAAATGCCTTACCTCTGGGGCTCAGAGTTTTCAAAGTCTGCTCCCCATTCACGAGATTACAGCAGCACACAGCACGATCGACCGCGCACACACTGTCCCCGGCCTGACCCTCACTGCCGTCCACACACCGCCCCCAGCCTGATCCTCACTGCAGTCCACACACCGCCTCCAGCCTGACCATCACCGCCGTCCACACACCGTCCCCAGCCTGATCCTCACTGCCGTCCACACACTGCCCCCAGCCTGTCCCTCACCACCATGCAACACCGCCCCCAGCTTCACCCTCACTGCCGCGCACACACACCGTCCCCAGCCTGACCTTCACTGCCTCCCACACCCCACCTCCAGCCTGACCCTCATTGCCGTCCAAAACCGTCCCCAGCCTGACCCTCACTGCCTCCCACACACTGCCTCCAGCCTGACCATCACCGCCGTCCACACACCGTCCCCAGCCTAATCCTCACTGCCTCCCACACCCCGCCCCCAGCCTGACCTTCATTGCCGTCCACACACTGTCCCCAGCCTGACTCTCACTGCCTCCCACACCCCGCCTCCAGCCTGAACATCACAGCCATCCACACACCGTCCCCAGCCTGACCCTCACTGCCGTCCACACACCGTCCCCAGCCTGACCCTCACCACCATCAACACCGCCCCCAGCTTGACCCTCACTGCCGCCCACACACCGTCCCCAGCCTGACCCTCACTGCCTCCCCCACCCCACCTCCAGCTTGACCCTCATCGCCGTCCAACACCGCCCCCAGCTTGACCCTCACTGCCGCCCACACACCATCCCCAACCTGACACTCACTGCCATCCAACACCGACCCCAGCCTGACCCTCACTGCCGTCCACACACCGTCCACAACCTGACCCTCGCTGCCATCCAACACCACCCCCAGCCTGACCCTTACTGCTATCCACACACCGACCCAGCCTGACCCTTACTGCCATCCAACACAACGCCCCCAGACTGATCCTCAGCGCCATCCACACACCGCCCCCAGTCTGACCTTCACTGCTGCCCGCACAATGCCCCCAAGACTGACCCTCAGTGCCATCCACACAGTGCCCACAGCCTGAACTTCACCACCTTCCAAAGACCGCCCCCAGACTGGCCCTCACTGATGCCCACACACCGCCCTCAGCCTGACCCTCACCGCCGTCCAACACTGCCCCCAGCCTGACCCTCACTGCCGCCCACACACCACCCCAGCCTGACCCTCACCACCATCCACACACCGCCCCCAGCCTGACCCTCACCACCGTCCACACACTGCCCCCAACCTGACCCTCACCACCATCCACACACGGCCCCCGCCTGACACTCACCGCCGCCAACATGCCGCCCCCAGCCTGACCCTCACCACTGCCCACACATCGTGCCCAGTTTGACCCTCACCGCCATTCACACAGCGCCCCCAGCCTGACCCTCACCACCGCCGACACGCCGCCCACAGCCTGACCCTCACCACCATCCACACGCCGCCCACAGCCTGACCCTCACTACTGTTCACACAATTCCCCCAGCCGGAGCCTCACTGCCACTCACACACCGCCCCCAAACTTTCCCTCACCACCATTCACACACAGACCCCAGCCTTACCCTCACGACTGCCCACACACCATGCCCAGTTTGACCCTCACCGCCATTCACAAAGCGCCCCCAGCCTGTCCCTCACTCCGTCCACACACCGCCCACAGCCTGACCCGCACCACCGTCCACACACCGCTCCCAGCCTGTCCTTCTCTGCCATCCACACACCACCCGCAAGCCTGACCCTGTCCCGATCCCACACACCACCCGCAAGCCTGACCCTTACCATCCCGGACTCACTGCCCCTAGCCAGACCCTCACCGCCCTAGCCTGACCTTACCGACCCCAGCCTGACCCTCACCGCTGTCCAACATTGTCCCCAGCCTGACCCTCATCGCCATTCAACACCATCCCCAGCCTGACCCTCACTGCAGTCTAACACCAGTCCCAGCCTGACACTCACTGCCGATCACATACCACTCCCAGCCTGACCCTCACCGCCGTCCAACATCGGCCCAGACTCACCCTCTCCGCCGTTAAACACTGCCCCCAGCCTGATCATCACTGCTGCCCACACACCACCCCCAGCCTGACCTTCACCGTCATCCAACACCGCTCCCAACCTGACCCTCAATGTCACCCACAATTTGACCCATAGCCTGACACTCACCACTGTCCACTCACCGCCCCCAGCCTCACCCTCTCCAGCATCCACACACCCCAGCCTAACCCTCACCACCGTCCACACACTACCCCCAGCCTGGCGCTCACTTCCGCCCAGACACTATCCCCATCCTGACCCTCACCGCCATCCAACATTGTCCCCAGCCTGACCCTCACTGCCACCCAGACACCATCCCCAGTTTGACCCTCACTGCCATCCACACACCGCCCCCAGACTGACCCTCACTGCTGCCCACACACTGCCCCCGGACTAAACCTCACCATCGTCCACACACTGACCCCAGCCAATCCCTCATTGCATCCACACACCACCCCCCAGCCTGATCCTCACCCGCACGGACACACTGGCCCCAGCCAGATCCTCACCGCACCCAGCCTGACCTTACCGCCCCCAGCCTGACCCTCACCCCTGTCCAACATTGCCACCAGCCTTACCCTCACCACCGTTCTACACCGCCCCCAGCCTGACCCTCAGTGCCATCCACACACCGCTACCAGCCTGACCCTCACCGCCGTCCCCACATCGCCCCCAGCCTGGTCTTCACTGCCGATTACACGCCGCCCTCAGCCTGACCCTCAGCGACATCTACACGCCGCCCCCAGACTGACCAGCCTGACCCTCACCACCATCCACACTCTGCCCACAGCTTGACCCTCACCATCGTCCACACACTACCCCAAGCATGACCATCGCTGCCACCCATACACCACCCCTCGACAGACCCTCAGCACCATTCACACACCGCCCCAAGCTTGACCCTCGCCGCCGCCCACACACTATCCATAGTCTTACACTCACCACTACGCAAACACCGTCCCCAGTCTGATCCTTTCCGCCATCCAACACCGCCCCCAGCCTGACCCACACTCTTGTCCACACACCGCCCGAGACTGGCCCTCACGGCCGCTGAAACACTCCCCCAGCCTGATCCTCACCGCTGTCCACACAACGCCAACAGCCTGACGCTCACTGGTGTCCAGACACCACCACCTGCCTAACCCTCACTGCCATCAACACACCGTTCCCAGCTTGACCCTCAATGCCATCCACGTCCACCCCACCTGACCCTCCCCACCCTCCACACACCGCCTCCTGCCTGACCCTCACTGCCGTCCTCACACTGCCAAAGCCTGACACGCACTACTCCCTACACACCGCCCCTGCCTGACCATCACTTCCATCCACACACCACCCCCAGGCTGACCCTCACCGTCCCAAAACAACACCCTCAGTCTGACCTTCAAAGCCCCGATACATCATCCCCAGCCTGACCCTCAACCCCGCCCTCACACCGTTCCCAGCCTGACCATCACCGCCATCCACACACTGCCACCAGCCTGACCCTTGCTGCCCCCAGCCTAACCGTCACCGCCGTCCAACATCATACTCAGCCTGACCCACACTGTCGTCCACACACCGCCCCTAGCCTGGCCCTCACCGCCCCCAGCCTAACCGTCACCGCCGTCCAACATCATACTCAGCCTGACCCACACTGTCGTCCACACACCGCCCCTAGCCTGACCCTCACTGCTGCCCACACACTGCCCTCAGCCTGACTCTCATCACTGTCCACACCTCATACCCAGACTGACCCACTCCACCGTCCACATACACCCCCCCTCCCACCCAGCCTGACCACCTCCACCATCCACACACTGCCCCCAGCCTGATTCTCAGTGCTGTCCAACATGACTCCCAGCATGACCCTCATGGCTGCCCACACACCGCCCCCCGCCTGACCCTCACTGCCATCCACACACCACCCCCAACCTGACCCTCACTGCACCGACACACCACCCCCTGACTGCCCTCACTGCCTGCCCACACAACAGCCCCCAGTCTGACTCTCTCAGTCGTCCACACACCGCCTCCAGCCTCACCCTTACCACCCCACCTGACCCTCACCACCCCCAGCCTGACACTCACTGCCCCCAGCTTGACCCTCCCCGCCGTCCACACACTGCCTCCAGCCTGACCCTCACCAACCCCAGCCTGACCCTCACCACCCCAGCCTGACCCACACTGCCGTCCACAATCAGCCCCCAGCTGGACCCTCACCGCCATCCACACACCACCCAATTCCTGACCCTCACTGCCGACCACACACCGGCCCCAGCCTGACATTCACCGCCGTCCCTTCCCCCAACCCGTCCAACACCGTCCCCACACCCAACCTCGTCAAACACCGCCCCCTCTCCAAACAAGTCCAACACCGCAACCTCCCCAACCCCATCCAACTATCCCCCGTCCTCCACCCCCATCAAACACTGGCCCCATTCTTAACCCCGTCCAACACCGCCCTCTCCCCAATCCCGTCCAACACCGCCCCCTCCCAAAACCCCATCAAACACCGGTCCCATCCCCAACACTGTCCAACACCGCCCCCTACCAAATCCTGTCCAACACCGCCCCCTCTCCAACACTGTCCAACACTGCCCCCTCCCCAACACGGTCAAACACCACTCCCTATCCAACCCCTTCCATCACTGCGCCCTCCCCAACCCCATCAAACACCACCCCCTCCCCCAACACCGTCCAACACCGCCGCCTCGCCAACCCCGTCCGATATCGCCCCCTCCCCAATCCCATCCAAAACTGCCCCCTCCCCCAAACCTGTCCAACACCGCCCCCTCCCCCAATCTCGTCCAACACTGGCCCCTCCCCAACCCCTTCCAACATTGCCCCCTCCCGTAAACCCTTTCAAACACCGCCCCCTCCCCAAGCCCATCCAACACTGCCTCCTCCCCAATCCCCGGCCAACACCACACCCTCCCTAAAAATGTCCAACACTGCCCCATCACCTCAACAGCGTCCATCCCTGCCCCGTCCCCAACCTGGTCAAACACCGCCCCATTCCCCAACACCGTCCATCACCGCCGCCTCGCCAACCCCGTCCGATATCTCCCCCTCCCCAATCCCATCCAAAACTGCCCCCTCCCCCAAACCTGTCCAACACCGCCCCCTCCCCCAACCTCGTCCAACACTGGCCCCTCCCAACCCCGTCCAACATTGCCCCCTCCCGTGAACCCTTTCAAACACCGCCCCCTCCCCAACCCCATCCAACGCTGCCTCCTCCCCAATCCCCGTCCAACACCGCACCCTCCCCAACCATGTCCAACACTGCCCCATCACCTCAACAGCGTCCATCCCTGCCCCGTCCCCAACCTGGTCAAACACCGCCCCATTCCCCAACACCGTCCAACACCGCTGCCTCACCAACCCCGTCCAACACCACCACCTCCCCAACTCCCTCCAAAACCACTCCCTCCCCAAACCCGTCCAACACCACACCCTCCCCAACTGCATCCAACACGGCCCCCTCTAACCCCGTCCAACACTACCCCCTCCCCAATCCTGTCCAACACCGCCCCCCCAACCCCGTCCAACACCGCTGCCTCACCAACCCCGTCCAACACCGCTCCCTCCCCAACTCCCACCAAAACCACCCCCTCCCCAACCCCATCCAACACCGCCCACTCCCCTTGCCCTGTTCAAAACCGCCCCCTTCCCAACACCATTCAACACTGACCCTCCAACAATACCACCCAATACTTCCCACTCCCCCGGCACCGTTCAAAACCACCCCCTCCCCAACACCGTCCAACACCCCCCCAACCCTGTCCAACATGGCCCTCTCACCCCAACCCCGTCCATCACTGCCCCCTACGTCAACCACATCAAACACCGGCCCCATCCCCAACACCATCCAACACTGCCCCCTCCGCCAACTCCACCCAACACTGCCCACTCCCCCGGCACCGTTCAAAACCACCCCCTCCCTAACACCGTTCAACACCGCCCCCTTCCCAACCCTGTCCAACACCGCCCCCTCACCCCAACCCCGTCCATCACTGCCCCCTACCCAAACCCCAACAAACACCGGCCCCATCCCCAACACCATCCAACACTGCCCCCTCCGCCAACACCACCCAACACTGCCCACTCCCCCAGCCCCGTTCAAAACAGAACCCTCCCCAACCCTGTCCAATACCAGACCATTCCCAACCTGATCAAACACTGTCCCCTCCCCAATACCGTCCAACACCGCCCCCTCCCCAACACCATCCAACACCACCCCCTCCCTTAACCCGTCAAACACCAACCCATAACCAACACTGTCCAACCCCGCCCCCTACCCAACCCCATCCATCACTGCCCCCTCCCCAACCCCATCAAACACCACCCTATCTCCCAAACCTGCCCAACACCGCACCCTCCCCCAACCCTGTCCAACACCACCCCCACCCCAACACTGTCCCACACCACAACCTACCCAACCCTGTCCGATACCACCCCATCCTCAACCCTGTCCAACACCGCCCCCTCACCAAACCTGTCCGACAATGACCCTCCCTAATCCCGTCCAACACCACCCCTCCCCCAACCGCATCGAACCCCCCTCCCCCAACTATGTCCAACACTGCCCCTCCCCAACACCGTCCAACAACGCTGCCTCACCAACCCCGTCCAACACCACCTTCTCCCCAACACTCTCCAAAACCACCCCTTCCCCAAACCCGTCCAACATCGCACCATCCCCCATCCCGTCCAACACCGCCCCCTCCCCTACCCCGTCCATCACTGCCCCCTCCCCCAACACCGTCCAACACCACTGCCTCACCAACCCCGTCCAACACCGGCCCCTCCTCACGCCCGTCTAACACCACCCCCTCCCCTAGCCCTGTTCACAATCGTCCTCTCCCCAATTTGCACCCTCTACCAACACCATCCAACACTGCCCACTCCCCCAGCCCCGTTCAAAACCCCCCCAACACCGTCCAACACAGCCCCCTCCCCAACACGTCCAACACTGCCCCCTCCCGAACCCCGTCCAACTTTGCTCCCTCCCGTGAACCCCTTCAAACTCCACGTCCTCCCCAACCCCATCCAAAACAACCCCTCCCAAACCCATCCAACACCGCTCCCTCCCCAAACACGTCCAACACCGCTCCCTCCCCCAACCCCGTCCAACACCGCCGCCTCCCAAACCGGGTCGAACACTGCCCCTTCCACGCAACCCCGTCAAACACCGCCCCCATCGCCAACACCATCCAACACTACCCCCTCCCCCAACTCCGTCCAACACCGCCCCCTCCACCAACACCATCCAACACGGCCCCCTCGGCAACGCCATCCAACACCGCCGCCTCCCCAACCCCATCCAACTCCACCCCTTCCTTAACCACATCCAACAACGCCCCCTCCAAACCCCATCTAAAACTGCCCCCTCCCCAATCCCATCAACCACCGCCCCCTCCACCAACACCATCCAACACCGCCCACTCCCCCAGCCCCATTCACAACCGCCCCCTCCCCAACACCATTCAATTCCGCACCCTCCACCAACACCATCCAACACTGCCCACTCCCCCAGCCCCGTTTACAACCGCCCCCTCCCCAACACTGTTCAACTCCGCCCCCTCCCCGAGTCCCGTTCAAATCCGTCCCCCTCCCCAACTTGGTCCAACACCGCCCTCACCCCAACCCTGTGAAACACTGCTCCCTCACCCCAAACCTGTCCAACACCATCCCCTCCCCAACCCTGTCTCACAACGCCCCTTCCCCCAAACCTGTTGCACAATACCTCAACCCCCAAACCCGTCCCACACCAACCCCTCCCCCAACACCATTCAACACCGCCCCCACCTTCAACCCCATCCAACACCACCCCCACCAAACCCTGTCCAACACCGACCCTCCCCCAACCCAGTCCAACACTGCCCTCTCCCCCAAACCTGTCCAACACCGACCCCTCCCCAATCCCGTCCAAAACTGCACTCTCCCCCAACACCGTCCAACGCCTTCCCGTCCCCCCAACCCCGTCCAACACTGGCCCCTCCCAAACCCTATTCAACACCACTCCCTTCCCCAACCTAGCCCAACACCTCCACGTCCCCAACTCCGTCCAACTCCGGCCCCACCCCAACACTGTCCAAAACACCCCCATTCCCCAACCCCATTAAACAATGCCACCTCACCAACCCTGTCCATACCACTCGCTCCCCCAAACCCGTGCCACACCAACCACTCCCCCAACACCGCCCAATACCGCCGCCTCCCAAACCCCGTCCGACACCACCCCGTCCCCAATCCCGTCCAATACCGCCCCCTCCCCAAACACGTCCAACACCACCCCCTCCCCAAACCGTCCCCGACCCAACACCGTCCAACACCGCATCCTCCCCAACACCATCCAACATCGCCCCCTCCCCAACACCATCCCACACCAACCCCTCCCCCAAACCTGTCCCACACCTCCCCCTCCCCAACACTGTCCAACACCGCCCGCTCCCAAATCCGGTCCGACACCGCCCCCTCCCCAACACCGTCCAAAACCACCTCCTCCCCAAACCCGTCCAACACCGCACCCTCCCAAAACCCGGCCAACACCGCCCTCTCCCCAACCCGTCAAACACTGCCCCCTCCCCTATCCCCATCCAACACTGCCCCCTCCCCAACCCCGTCCAATATTGTGCCCGCCCGTGAACCCCTTCAAACATCAACCCCTCCCCCAACCCCGTCCAACACTGCCCCCTCACCCAACACCATCCAACACCGCCCCCTCCCCAATCCCGTCCAACACCGGCCCCTCCCCCAAACCCGTCCATCACCGCCCCCACCCCCAACCCCGTCCAACACCGCCCCCTCACCCCAATCCCGTCCATCACTGCCCCCTCCCCAACCCCATCCAACACCACCCCCCAACCCTGTACAACACCACCCACTCCCCAATCCCGTCCAACACCGCCCCCTCCCCAATCCCGTCCAACACCACCCACTCCCCAATCCCGTCCAACACCGCCCCCTCCCCAATCCCGTCCAACACTGCCCCCTCCCCAACCCCGTCCAATATTGTCCCCTCCCGTGAACCCCTTCAAACATCAACCCCTCCCCCAACCCCATCCAACACTGCCCCCTCACCCAACACCATCCAACACCACCCCCTCCCCAAACCCGTCCAACACCGCACACTCCCACAACCCCGTCCAACACCGCCCTCTCCCCAACCCGTCCAACACTGCCCCCTCCCCAACCCCATCCAACATTGCCCCCTCCCGTGAACCCCTTCAAACACCACACCCCTCCAACCCCGTCTAACACTGCCCCATCTCCCAACACCATCCAACACCGCCCCCTCCCCAACCCCGTCAATCATCGCCCCCTTCCCTAACTCTGTCCAACACCGCCCCTTTCACCAACACTATCCAACAGCACCCACTCCCTCAAACCCATCCAACACCTCCCCCTCCCCCAACCCCGACCAACAATGCCCACTCCCAAAACCTCCATCACCGCCCACTACCCTCAACCCCCTCCATCACCACCCCCACCCCCAAACCTGTCCAACACCGCCCCCTCACCACACCCCATCCATCACTGCCCCCTCCCCTACCACGTCCAAAACCGGTCCCTCACCAATATCGTCAAACACTGCCCCTCCCCCAACACCGTCCAACACCTCCCCCTCCCCCCAAGCCCGTCCAACAACACCCCCTCATCCCACCCCGTCCATCACTGCCCCCTCCACTATCCTGTCCAATACTGGCCCCTCATCAATATCGTCCAACACCACACCCTCCCCTAACACCCTCCAAACCTCCCCCCGACCCCAAACATGCCCCACACCAACCCCTCCCCCAACACCGACCAACACCGCCACCCCCCCTTAAACCGGTCACACACCTCCCCCTCCCCCAACACTGTCCAACACCGCCACCTCCCCAACTCCGTTCGACACCGCCCCCTCCCCAACCCGGTCCCACAACACCCCTTCCCCAAACCCTTCCCACATTAACCCAATCCCACACACCCGTCCCACACCAACCCCTGCCCCAACACCATCCAACACCGGCCCCACATTCAACCAAGTCCCACACCAATCGCACCCAAATCCCGTCCAACACCGGCCCCTTCCACCCAACCAATCCAACACAGCACTCTCCCCCAACCCCGTCCAAAACCTCCCCTACCCCGCCAAGCCCGACCAACTCCGGCCCCTTCCAAACCCTGTTCAACACCGCACCCTCCCCCAAGTCAGTACAACAACACCCCCACCCCAACATTGCCTAACACAGCCCCACCCCTCAACCCCATAAAACATTGCCACGTCCCCAACCCTGTCCTACAACACCCCTCCCCAAAAACCATCCCACACCACCCCCTCCCCAAAACCCGTCCCTCACCAACCCCTCCCGCAACAACACCCAACACCGCCTCCACCCAAAACCCTCGCCGCACAGCCCCCTCCCCCAACACCGTCCCACACCGCCCCTTCCCCAATCCCGTCCAACACCACCCGCTCCCCCAACCCCGTCCAACTCCGCCCCCACCCCAAAACCCGTCCCACACCGCCCCCTCCCCCAACACCGTCCAACATCACCGTCTCCCCAACCCTGTCCAACACCTCCGACTCCCCCCAACCCGGTTCAACACTGTCCCCTCCCAAAACCTCCATCACCGCCCAATACCCTCAACCCCCTCCATTAACACCCCCTACCCCCAACCCCGTCCAACACCGCCCCCTCTCCTACCCCGTCCAAAACCAGCCCCTCACCAATATCGTCCAACACCTCCCCCTTCCCTAAACCCATTCCAACACCGGCGCCTCCCAAACCCCGTTTAACACCTCACCCTCCCCCAACCTAGTCCAACACCTCCCCCTCCCCAGCCCCATCCAACACCGCCACCACCCCAACAATGTCCAACACAGCCCCACCGCCCAACCCCGTACACCACCCCCTCCCCAACCCTCTCCAAAACCACCCCATTCCCAAACCCATTCAACACCGCATCCGGCCCCAACTCCCTCCAACACCGCCCCTTCCCCCAACCCCGTCCCACACCACCCCCTCCCCCAAAAACATCCCACTCCAACCCCTCCCCAAACCCCGTCCGACACCGCCCCCACCAACTCTGTCCCACAACATGCCCTCCCCCAAACCCGTCCCACTCCACCCCCTCCCCCAATCCCGTCCCACACCAACCCCTCCCCTTACACCGCCCAACAGTGCTGCCTCCGCAAACTTGTACGACACTGCCCACCTCCCCTCCCAAGGGGGCAGTTATGGAGGGGGTTGGGGAGGGGGCAGTGTCGGATGGGGTTGGGGAGGCGGCTGTGTTGGACCGTGTTGGGGGAGGGAGCGGTGTTGGGGGACAGGACGGTGTTGGATGGGATTGGGGAGGGGGCGGTATCGGACGGGGTTAGGGAAATGGCGGTTTTGGAAGGTTTTGGGGGAGGGGGCGGTGTTGGACCGTGTTGGAGTGGGTGCGGTGTTGGACAGGGTTGGGATGAGGGAGCAGTGTTTGACAGGGTTGGGGTGGGGACGGTGTTGGACCATGTTGGGGTGGGGGCAGTGTTGGACGGTGTTGGGGAGGGGGTGGTTTTTAACGGGTCTGGGGGACTGGGCGGTATTGGATGGTGTTGGTGGAGGGGGCGAAGTTTGACGGGGTTGGGGGAGGGAGCGGTGTTGAACGGGGTTGGGGAATGGGGCAGTGTTGGATGGTGTTGGGCTGGGGGCAGAGTGGGACAGGGTTGGGGAGGTGGTAGTTGTGAACGGGGCTGGGGGAGTGGGCGGTGTTGAACGGGGTGTGGAGGGGACAGTGTAGGACGCTTTTGGGATTGGGGCGGCGTTTGATGGGGTTGGGGGAGGGGGCAGTGTTGGACCGGGTTGGTGGGAGGGGGCAGTGTTGGACGGGGTTGGGGGAGGGGGTGATGTTGGATGGGGTTGGGTGGGGGCGGTGTTGGAAGGGGTTGGGTGGTTTTCAACGGTGCTGGGGGAGATGGCGGTGTTGGATGATATTGGTGGAGGGGGCAGTGTTGGATGGAGTTGGGGGAGGGGGCGGTGTTGGATGGTGTTGGGAATGGGGGCAGTGTTTGACGTGGTTGGGTGAGGGGGCAGTGTTGGACAGGGTTGGGGGAGGGGTCAGTCTTAGACTGTGTTTTGCACGGGGCGGTTTTGGACGGGGCTGGTGAAGCGGCAGTGCTGGACGGTGTTGATGGCGGGGTCGGTGTTGGTTATGGTTGGGGAGGGGTCAGTGTGGGACGGCATTTTGGGAGGGGGCTGTGTCGGACGGGATTGGGGAGGGTGTGGTGTCGGACGGGGTTGGGGAGGCGTCAGTGTTGGGTGGTGTTGGAGGAGGGGGTGATATGGGACGAGGTTAGAGGAGGGTGTGTTGTGGGATAGGGTTGGGGACGGGGTTCGTTGTCCGACGGTGTTGGGGAGGTGGCGGTGTTGGATGGTTTTGGGGAGGGGGAGGTGTGGGATGGGGTTGGGGTGAGGGTGGTGTTTGAAGGGGTTCAGGGGAGTGGCAATGTTGGATGGGGTTGGGGAGGGGGCAGTGTTGGACAGGGTTGGGGATGGGGCGGTGTTGGACGGTGTTGGGGGATGGGGCGTTGTTGGACGGTGTTGGGGTGGGGGCGGTGTTGGACTGGGTTGGGGGAGTGTGCAGTTTTGAATGGGGCTGGGGGAGTGGGCAGTGTTGGGTGGTATTGGTGGAGGGGACAGAGTTGGATGGTGTTGGGGAGAGGGCGGTGTTGGATGGTTTTGGGGATGGGGGCAGGGTTGGACGGGGTTGGGGATGGGGCGGTGTTGGACGGTTTGGGGGATGGGGGTGGTGTTTGATGGTGTTTGGGGAGGGGACAGTGATGGACGGGTTTGGGGTGAGGGGGCGGTGTTGGACGGGTTTGGGGGGGTTGTTGGACAGGGTTGAGGAGGGGTCTGTGTTGGACGGGATTGGGGAGGGAGCGGTGTTGGATGAGATTGGGGAAGCGGTGGTGTTGGAATATGTTGGGGGAGAGGGTGGTGTGGGATGGATTGGGGAGGGGGTGGTGTTTCAAGGGGTTGGGGGTGGGGGCAGTATTTGACGGTTTTTGGGAGGGGGCGGTTTTGGACGAGGCTGGGGGAGTGGGCGATGTTGGATGGTGTTGGAGAGGGGGCGGTTTTGGATAGGGCTGGGGAAGTCGGCCGTGTTGGATGGTGTTGGGGAGGGGGCGGTTTTGGCTGTTGTTGGTGGATTTGGCGGTGTTGGACAGGTTTGGGGAGGGGTCGGTGATTGACGGAGTTGGCGAGGGGGCGGTGTTGGATGGTGTTAGGGATTGCGGCGGTGGTTGATGCGGTTTGGGGAGGGGGCAGTGATGGATGGGGTTTGGGAGGCGGCGGTGTTGGATGGTGTAGGGGAGGGGGTGATGTTGGGCAGATTGGGGATGCGGTGTTGGACTGGTTTGGGGGAGGGGGCAGTGTTGGACGGGATTGGGGAGGGGGCAGTGTTGGACGGGATTGGGGAGGGGGAAGTGTTGGACAGTGTTGGGGAGAGGGGGCGGTGTTTGACGGGGTTGGTGAGGAGGCGGTGCTGGACGGGGCTGGGGGAGTGGGAGGTGTTGGACGGGATTGGGGGAGGGGCGGCGATGGACGGGGCTGGGGGAGTGGCCGGTGTTAGATGGGGTTGGGGGATGGGGCGGTGTAGGACAGCGTTTGGTGGAGGGCACCGTAGTTGGACGGCTTTGGGGAGGGGGCGGTATTGGACAGGGCTGGGGGAGCAGGCGGTATTGGACAGGGTTGGTGGTGGGGGCAGTGATGGACGGGATTGGGGTGAGGGGACGGTGTTGGACGGGGATGGGGGAGGGGGCAATGATGGACCGGGTTGGGGTAAGGGGGCGGTGTTGGATGGGGTTTGGAGCATGGTGCAATGATGGACGGGGTTGGGGAGTGGGCGATGATGGATGGTGTATTGGAGGGGGCGGTGTTGAACGGGGTTGGGGGAGGGGGAAGTGATGGATGGGTTTGGGGAGTGGCGGTATTGGACGGTGTTTGGGGAAGCCGGCAGTGATGTATGGGGTTGGGGGAGGGGCGGTGTTGGACACGGCTGGGAGAGGGGGCGGTGTTGGACGGGTTTAGGGAGGGGGCAGTGTTTGACGGGGTTTGGGAGGGGGCGGTGATGGACGATATTGGGGAGGGTCGGTGTCGGACATGTTTGGAGAGGGGGCGATGTTTGACGGGGTTGGGGAGGGTGCTGTGTTGGACAGGGTTGGGGGAGGGGGCGGTGTTGAACCGGGCTGCGGGAGTGGTCAGTGTTGGACAGGTTTCGGGAGGGGGCGGTGTTTGACAGGGTTGGGGAGGGGGCGGTTTTCGATGGGGTTGGGGAGGGTGCGGTGTTTGACGGGGCTGGGGAGCGGGATGTGTTGGATGTGTTTGGGGAGGGAGCGGTGTTGGACGGATTTGGGAAGAGGGCGATGTTGGACGGGTTTGGGGAGGGGCCGGGTGATGGACGGGGCTGGAGGAGGGGGCGGTGTTGGATGGGTTTGACGGAGCGGGCGGTGTTGGACGGGTTTGCGGTGGGGCATTGTTGGACGGGTTTGGGGGAGGGGGCGGTGTTGGACAGGGCTGGGGAGGGGGCGCTGTTTGACGGGGTTGGGGGATGGGACGGTGTTGGACGGGTTTGGGGAGGTGGAGGTGTTGGACGCGTTTGGGGAGGGGGCGCTGTTTGACGGGGTTGGGGATGGGGCGGTGTTGGACGGGGTTGGGAAGGGGCGGTGTTTGACGGTATTGGGGAGGGGGCGGTGATGGATGGGGCAAGTGGGAGGGGCGGTGTTGAATGTGATTGTGGGAGGGGGCGGTGTTGGATGGGTTGGGTATGAGGGCGGTGTTGGACAGGTTGGGGGAGTGGGCGGTGATGAGGGTCAGGCTGGCGGCGGTGTGTGGACAGTTATGAAGGTCAGGTTGTTGGCGATGTTGGACGGCGATGAGGGTCAGGCTGGGGCCGGTGTGTGGTCAACAGTGAGGATCAGGCATTGGCTGGTGCGTGGACGGCGGTGAGGGTCAGGCTTGGGTAGTAAGCGTCAGTCTGGGGGTGGTGAGGTTCAGGCTGGAGGCAGTGTGTGGATGGCGGTTAGGGTCAGGCTGGGGGCAGTGAGTGTCAGGCTGGGGCGGTGTGTGGATGGTGGTGAGAGTGAGCTGGAGATGGTGTTAAACGGACGTGAGGGTCAGGCTGGGGTGCGGTGTGTGGGTGGCTGTGAAGGTCAGACTGTTGGCGGTGTGTGGACGGCGGTGAGGTTCAGGCAGGGGTCAGTGTGTGGACAGCGGAGAGGGTCAGGCTGGGGGCGGTGTGTGGGCGGTTGTGAGGGCCAGGCCTGGGGTGGTGTGTTGGGGTGGTGAAGGTGAGGCTACAGGCGGTGTGTGGACGGCGTTGTGGGTCGGTCTGGGGATGATTTTGGAGGGCGGTGAGGGTCAGGCTGTTGGCGGTTTTTTGGGGAGTGGTGAGTGTCAGACTGTGGGTAGTGTGTTGGGGGCAATGAGTGTCAGGCTGGGGGTGGTATGTGGATGGCCGAGAGAATCAGGCTGGGGGTTGGTGTGTGGATGGCCGGGAGAGTCAGGCTGGGGGTTGGTGTGTGGGCAGGCGGTGAGTGTCAGTTTGGGGGCAGTGTGTTGGTGCGGTGAGGGTCTGGCTGGGGTCGGTGTTGGACGTTGGTGAGGGTCAGGCTAAGGGCGGTGTGTGGATGGCAGTGAGGGACAAGCTGGGAGCGGTGTGTTGACGGTGGTGAGGGTCAGGCTGGGGGCGGTGTGTGGACGGTGGTGAGGGTCTGGCTGGGGTCGGTGTTGGACGTTGGTGAGGGTCAGGCTAAGGGCGGTGTGTGGATGGCAGTGAGGGTCTGGCTGGGGTCGGTGTTGGACGTTGGTGAGGGTCAGGCTAAGGGCGGTGTGTGGATGATGGTGAGGGACAGGCTGAGGGCGGTGTGTGGATGATGGTGAGGGTTAGTTCGGGGACGGTGTGTGGGCGGCAGTGAGGGTCAGTTGGGGGCGGTGTATTGGGGCAGCAAGGGTCAGGCTGGTGGTGTTGTGTCAGGAAGGTAAGGGTCAGGCTGGGGGTAGTGTGTGGATGGCAGTGAGGGTCAGGCTGGGGACAGTGTGTGGGCCGCAGAGAGGGTCAGGGTGGGGGCGGTGTGTCGGTTTGTTGAGGGGAAGGCTGGGGACGGTGTGTGGACGGCAGTGAGGGTCAGGCTGGGGGCAGTAGGTGTGGGTGGTTAGGGTCAGGCTGAGGGTGGTGTATTGGGGTGGTACGGGTTAGGCTGGGGGCGGTGTGTCAGGGGCAGCAAGGGTCAGGCTGATGGCAGTGTGTGGACGGCAGTGAGAGTCAGGCTGGGAACGGTGTGGGGGCAGGGTTGAGGGTCAGGCTGGGGGTGTTATGTCTGGACGGTGAGGTTCAGACTGGGGGCGGTGTATGGATGGAAGTGAGGTTCAGGCTAGGGGCAATGTATGGGTGGCGGAGAGAGTCAGGCTGGGGGCGGTGTGTGGGTAGCCATGAGGGTCATGCTGGGAGACACGTTGGAAGGCAGTGAGGGTCAGGCTGGGGGCAGTGTGTGGGCAGCCATGACGTTCATGCTGGGAACCATGTTGGAAGGCAGTGAGGGTCAGGCTGGGGGCGGTGTGTGGGTGGCGGAGAGGGTCAGGCTGGGTGTGGTGTGTGGGTAGCCATGACGGTCATGCTGGGAGCCACGTTGGACGGCAGTGAGGGTCAGGCTGGGGGCGCTGTGTGGATGGCGGTGAGGTTCAGGCTGGGCCAGTTTTGGACGGTGGTGAGGGTCAGGATGGGGATGGCGTATGGACGGTAGAGTGGGTCAGTCTGGGGATGACGTGTCGAGGGTGGTGAGGGTCAGGCTGAGGGCGGTGTGTGGACGGTGGTGTGGGACGATGTTGGATGGCGGTGATAGTTAGGCTGGGGGCAGTGAGGGCGGTGAAGGTCAGGCTGGGGGTGGTGTGTGTGGCGCGGTGAGGGTCAGGCTGAGGGCGGTGTGTTGTGGCGGTCCAGGTTAGGCTGGGGGCGTGTGTCAGGGGCAGCAATGTTCAGACTGGTGGCAGTGTGTGGACGGCGGTGATCGTCAGGCTGGGAACGGTGTGTGGGCGGGCTTGAGGGTCAGTTGGGGGCGGTGTATTGGGGGCAGCAAGGGTCAGGCTGGTGGTGTTGTGTCAGGAAGGTAAGGGTCAGGCTGGGGGTGGTGTGTGGATGGAAGTAAGGTTCAGGCAGGGGGCAGTGTGTGGGAGGCAGTTAGGATCAGGCTGGGGCAGTGTGATGACGGCAGTGAGGGTCAGGCTAGGGGCGGTGTGTGGACGGCATTGAGGGTCAAGCTGGGAACGGTGTGTTTATGGCATTGAGGGTCAGGCAGGTGGCGGTGTGTGGACAGCGGTGAGGATCAGGCTGGGGCGGTGTTTCAGCGGTGTGTGGATGGCACTGAGGGCCAGTCTCGGGCGGTGTGTGGACAGCAGTGAGGGTCAGGCTGGGTCCGGTGTAGAATGGCGGTGAGGATCAGGCTGGGTGCGGTGTTGAATGGCGGTGAGGGTCAGTTTGGGGGCGCTGTGTGGACATTTGTGAGGGTCAGGCTTGGGGTGGTGATTGGACGTCGGTGAGGGTCAGGCTGGGGACAGAGTGTGGACCGAGTGGAGAGTCAGGCTGGGTGCGTTGTGTGGATGCCGGTGTGGATCAAGCTGGGAGCGGTGTGTGGACAGCGGTGAGGTTCAGGCTGTGGGCAGTGTGTGGATGGTGGTGAGGGTCAGGCTGATGATGGTGTGTGGACTGCTGTGAGGGTCCGGCTAGAAACAGTGTGTGGACGGCGGGTGAGGGTCAGGTGGGGTGGGTGTAGATGGCATTGAGGGTCAAGCTGGGAACAGTGTGTTAATGTCAATGAGGGTCAGGCAGGTGGCAGTGTGTGGACAGCAGTGAGGATCAGGCTGGGGTGGTGTTTCAGCGGCCGTGAGGGTCAGGCTCAGAGAGATGTGTGGATGGCACTGAGGGCCAGTCTCTGGCGGTGTGTGGACAGCAGTGGGGGTCAGGCTGGGGGCGCTGTTGGACAGCGATGAGGGACAGGCTGAGTGCGGTGATGAATGGTGATGAGGGTCAGGCTAGGGGCGGTGTGGACATCGGTGAGGGTCAGGCTGGGGGTGGTGTGGGGACGTCGGTGAGGGTCAGGCTGGGGACGGTATGTGGACCAAGTGGAGAGTCAGGCTCGGTGCGTTGCGTGGATGCCGGTGAGGATCAGGCTGGGGGCAGTGAATGGACAGTGGTGAGGGTCAGGCTGGGCGTGGAGTGTAGACTGCGGTGAGGGTCAGGCTGGGGTCAGTGTGTGGATGGTGGTGAGGGTCAGGTTGGGGGCGGTGTGTAGACGGCGCTGAGGGTCAGTCTGTGTGCGGTCTGTGGGTGGCAGTGGGGGTCAGGCTGGGGGTGGTGTGTGGGCATCAGTGAGGGCCAGGCTGGGGACAGTGTGTGGACGGTGTTGAGGGTCAGGCTGGAGGCGGTGACTGGACAGTGGTGAGTGTCAGGCTGGGGCAGTGTGTGGGTGACATTCAGGGTCAGGTTGGAAGGGGTGTTGGATGATGGTGAAGGTCAGGCTGGGGGTGGTGTGTGGGTGGCAGTGAGGGTCAGGCTGGGGGCAGTGTTGGACGGCGGTGAGGGTCAGGCTGGAGGCGGCAGTGAGGGTCAGGCTGGTGGCGGTGTTGACCAGCGGTGAAGGTCAGGCTGGGGGCAATGTTGGACGGCGGTGAGGGTCAGGCAGGGGGGTGGTGTGTGTGGGATCGGTGAGGGTCAGGCTGGGGGGTGGCGTGTGGACGGCAGTGAGGGTCTGGCTGGGGTCGGTGTTGGACGTTGGTGAGGGTCAGGCTAAGGGCGGTGTGTGGATAGCAGTGAGGGTCTGGCTGGGGTCGGTGTTGGACGTTGGTGAGGGTCAGGCTGGGGGCGGTGTGTGGACGGTCGTGAGGGTCAGCCTGGGGGCAGTGTGTGGACGGTGGTGAGGGTCAGGCTGGGGGCAATGTGTGGACGGTGGTCAGGGTCAGTCTGAGGTGGTTTGTGGGCAACAGTAAGGGTCAGGCTGAGGGCGGTGTGTGGGCATCAGGGAGGGCCAGGCTGGGGGCGATCTTTGGAAGGTGGTGAGGGTCAGGCTGGGGTCGGTGTGTGGATGGCATTGAGGGTCAGTCAGGGGGCGTTGTGTGGGTGGCACTAATGGTCAGGCTGGGTCGGTGTGTGGATGGCAGTGAGGGTCTGGCTGGGGGTGGTGTGTGGATGCCGGTGAAGGTCAGCCTGGGGGCGGCGTGTGGATGGCGGTGAAGGTCAGGCTGGGGACGGTGTGTGGGAGGCAGTGAGGGTCAGGCTGGGGATGATGTGTGGACGGCAGTGAGGGTCAGGCTGGGGGCGGTGTGTGCGCGGGAGATCGTGCTGTGTGCTGCTGCAATCTCCTGAATGGGGAGCACACATTGAAAACTCCGAGCCCCAGAGGTTAGGCATTTTATCAATTCACCGAATCATTGATTATCCGAATGAATTAGTGCCCACCCAACTCGTTCACATAATTGAGGTTCCTCTGTAGGTGGGAACATGAATAGGAAGGGTTTAGAGGGATATGGGCCAGGTGCTGGCAGGTGGGACTAGATTGGCTTGGGATAGCTGGTCAGCATGGACGGGTTGGACCGAAGGGTGTGTTTCCATGTTGTACATCTCAATGACTCTGACTCTAAATGGACAGTTTCCACAGTGATTCTACGAGAAACTCATTTGGACAGATACCTAATAGGGAATGTTTGGATACATGTGGATCAAGGGGAGGCAGGTGACATTAACTCAGTTTGGAATTATGTTTGACATGGATTGATTGGATCATAGGGTCTGTTTCCATGCTGCATAACATTACGACTCTAATTCATGCTATCTCTGCATTCCTCCCTCTTCACATCTCTCCCTATCTCTGTCACCTCACCCAGCCTCACAACTCTTCCTTATCTTCAAAGTTTGGGAGAAGATATGTAGCTCGGGTACTCGTTGCTGTGGTTCTGTTCGCCGAGCTGGTAATTTGTGTTGCAGACGTTTCGTCCCCTGTCGAGGTGACATCCTCAGTGCTTGGGAGCCTCCTGTGAAGCGCTTCTGTGATGTTTCCTCAGGCATTTATACTGATTTGTATGTGCTGCTTCCAGTTGACAGTTCCAGATGCAGCTCGGCGAACATCTTCCTTATCTCTAATAATTCCTCTCCAGCCTCAGACCCCTCCCTAACTCTAATCCCCTCCAGTCTCTCAAAGCCGTGCTATATGGGCCTTTCTTTGATTCCAGCCTTGAGGATTCCCCATTTGTATTTGTCACTTGATGACGGCCCTTTCAGATTCCTGCATCCAGCTCCAGAATTTCCTCCTAAACCTCTCCATCTCACTTTCCTCCCAAACACATTGACTAATCATGTGTCATCGATTCTACTATCATTTTTTCTGACCTGGTTTCAATGGTGTCCTGTCATATTCCTATATTAAGTGTCTTGAGGTTTACAGCACAGAAAAAGGCTCTGTGTGCCAGTGAGTCTGTGCCAGTAAAGAAAACTATCACCATCTATCCTGATCCATTTTCCAATACACAGACATTCGCACCGTCTGTCTTGGTATCACAAGTCTGCACCTAAATATGTCTTAAATAATATTGGGAATTCTGTGTCTCCCACCCTTCCAGATAGTGAGGTTTAGTGCAACTGTTGCTCGATGATGACATCACCCACAGGAACACAGAGCAGCTGGGTCTGTGCAAACCAGAGATCGCCCATACATTGGGAAGGATGGCAGGGTCCCTGAGAGGGGGCACAGGATATTCTTTGGGATATTCTTTGGATATTCTTTTACATTATTTGGATGTTTTGGATATTCTTTTACATTTTGGATATTCTTTTACATTATTCATTGGTATGATATAGTTGTTGCTGATACATTGGGTAGATAATATCGATCTACAATAGATCGACTCTCCTTCTCAACCTCTCCCCTTGCCTGGGCTGGGGTAACCTTCAGGTTAAACCACGACCAGTCATCTATCCCTAATGAGAGAGCAACCCTATGGTCTGGTCGGACAACACTGACTTTGCCTCTTACTCAGTGATGTCACTGTACCACGGGAGTGAAGAGTGGGAATGCTGAGGGTGGTGGACTGGACACCACTCAGGCAGAGTGCTTTGTCCTGGAGGGTGTTCACGTTCTTTGCATTGCTGGGAACTGCACTGATGCAGGCAAGTGGGCACTGTTCCAAAACAATCCTGATATGTGTCTGAAAGAGAGCAAACAGACATTGGTGAATCAGGGGTTTGGGGAAACCGAGATTGTTCTCCTTGGAGCAAAGGAAATTGCGGGGAGCTGTGACAGAGGGGTTTACAAAAGTTACCCGTTATAATAATATACCTTACACCCATCAGCTCATTATACAAGGATTACAGGACACATTGAAAGTGTGGGGAGAAGTATTGAGAGATTGGGAGGATTTAAAGGAGAACATTTATGCAGTAAATGGGACTGAGCTGGAACACAATACTCACGCACAATGTGAATATTCAGGTCCTGATTAATTGAGTAATGCTGTCAGTTTGGTATTACAGTTACTGAGATTACCATCTGAATGTCCACCTGTCGTATCCTCTGATACAAGTTATAAAATCTGTCACTGTCAGTTCAGGTTAGAAACTCACACCTTCCCCTCCTCCTGGGCCTGGATGACTGTACACATTACTCCTTGTGGACATTAGCAGTTAATTCAGGGGGAAATCTATGTGGGTTTCTATGAGTTTCCACCTTGGGACTTCATGAGGCTGAACAGGGCAGATCTTTCATAGATGGGACAGAATGATCCAAGAGTCAGTGAGATGTGGAGAGCAGAATTTCCTTCCTTTTCTTTCCTTCCGTCTTGCCGCTGTGCCTCATCAATAAGACATGGGGGGTGAAAGGCTCATGCAGCTTGATGGGCAAGTTGTCTCCATTCTGACCAATGGGCAGCAAGCTCCTCCCAGTCATCCCATAGGAAAACAGAGCATTACTGCACGCTTCCCACTGCCCAGGATTCCCAGTAAACGTTTTGAAGATTTGGGGGGTGGGAATCTATCAGAAAAGGCATAACTGTAAAGTTCTAAGAGGATTGTGAAGAGAGAGAGATGCACAGGAGAAGGGGGCAACAAGTTGGCAGATGGAGTATAATTTGGGAAATTGGGAAGTTGGTCATTTTGGAGGAGGTAATAAAAGAACAAAGTGCTATTTAAATGGTGGAAACTGTAGAAAGCTACATCACAAAGGGACCAGGGGTAATTGTACAGTAAACACAGAAAGCTAGCAGATTCTGGGTCAGTCACGGAATCAAGGGTTCTGCTTCAGATTCGTCAAGTTTAAGGCAACACCGACATGGGCAAGGCGTTTCAGTAGCAATGGAGCTCGGGTGAGCGGGAGACAAGGAACATTTTAGAGAATGGAATTTCTGGTGTTTGTGATTGTGTGGATGTCTGATCAGAAGGTTACCCTGGGGACAGATACAACAGTAATATTGTAAAGAATGTAGTTCTACCTCAGATATTTCCCAGTGGGAGGGAGGGGCTCAGCAGTAAGAGAAAGTAATTTGTAATAGCAACTGAAGGCAATGGATTTAACCGTAACAATGTTTCATTGGAGAAAATTGCAGCTAATTGAGTAGTGGGAGCGTGGTCAGCAGTTTGATAACTGAATAACAGTGGAGTAATGAAGAGGGATGATGGGGAGGGAGAGCTGGGCATTGTCAGTGTACATGTGAAACCTAACACGGTGCTTTTGGACAATGTCACCTCCTGGCAATATGTCGGTGAGAAAAAGGAGAGTCCAAGGACAGATCCTTAGATTCCCTACAGTGTGGAAACAGTCCCTTCAGCCCAACAAGTCCACACCGACCCTCCGAAGAGGAACCCATCCAGAAACTTTCCCGTACATTTACCCCTGATTGATGCACCTAACACTACGGACAATTTATCATGGCCATTTCACCTCACCTGCACATCTTTGGACTGTGGGAAGAAACCGGAGCACACAGAGGAAACCCACGCAGACACTGGGAGAATGTGCAAACTCCCCACAGACAATCGCCTGAGTCTGGAATCGAACCTGGGTCCCTCATGCTGTGAGGTAGCTGTGCTCACCACTGAGCCACCGTGGTGCCCAACCCTTGAGAGACACCACATACAAGGAATTCAGAAAGGGAATCAGATAGGTTATAAAAGCTACAGATGTTACCATTGTCGAGGAGGGTCTGCCTACTGAGTCAGTATCGGTGGAAATTAGGAACAGTAAAGGAGCAGTTACCTCATTAGGAGTTTACTAAAGGCTCCCCAATAGCAGCAGGGAGATTGAAGAAAGTATAGGTTGGCAGATATTGGTAAAGTGTGAATATAATCGAGTTGTTGTAATGGGTGACTTTAACTTTCCAAATATTGATTGGAAGCTCCTTCGAGCAGATGGTTTGGAAGGAGCTATTTTTGTAAGGTGTGTTCATGAAGGTTACCTAACAGTACATTGAAGGGGCCGACGAGGGGAGAGAACATTTTGATTTTGGTGCTCGGAAATGAGCTGGGGCAGGTGTCAGATCTTGCAGTGGGAGAGCATTTTGGTGATAGTGACCAAAACTGTTTCACATTCTACATAGCTATGGAGAAGGAGAGAAGCAGGCACAATGGGAGGATATTTAAATGGGGAAAAGGAAACTATGATACTATCAGACGTGAGTTGGGAACCATGGACTGGGAGCAATTGCTCCATGGAAAGGCCACTATAGACATGAGGAGACGGTTTAAAGAACAGTTGTTGCGAGTGATGCATAAATGTGTTCCTCTGAGACAGGCAAGAAAGGGTAAGATAAAGGAACCTTGGATGACGAGAGCGGAGGAGCTTCTTTTCAAAAGAAAGAAGGCAGCTCAAGTAAGATGGAGGAAGCAAGGGTCTTGCTCAGCACTGGAGGATTATAGGCAGGCGAGGGTGGCGCTCAAAAATGGTCTGAGGAGAGTTAGGAGGGGGCACGAAAAAGGCTTGGCTGGAAGGATTAGGGAGAATCCAAAGGCATTTTACACGGAGGTGAGGAATAAGAGAATGGTCAAAGAAAGAGTAGAGCCGATCAGGGATTGCATGGGGATCTTGTATATAGAGTCTGATGAGGTAGGGGAAGCGCTAAATGAGTTTTTTGCTTCTATCTTTACTCAGGAAAAGGTCCTTGTAGTGAATGAAACCATTGAGGAGCAGGTCTGCATGCTGGAATGGTTAGAGATTGAGGAAGCTGATGTGATGAAAACGTTGACAAACATTCAGATTGACAAGTCGCCAGGGCCAGATCAGATTTGTCCTCGGCTGCTTTGGGAAGTGAGAAATGTGATTGCTTCACCGCTTGCAAAGATCTTTGCATTCTCCCTCTCCACTGGAGTCATACCTGAGAACTGGAGAGAGGCAAATGTAATTCCTCTCTTCAAGAAAGGAAATAGGGAAATCCCTGGCAATTATAGACCAGTCAGTCTCACGCCTGTCGTCTGCTAGGTGTAAGAAAGGATTCTGAGGGATAGGATTTATGACCATCTGGAAGACCATGGCTTGTTTAAAGGCAGTCAGCACGGCTTTGTGAGGGGCAGGTCATACCTCACAAACCTTATCAAGCTCTTTGAGGATGTTTTTCGACAAGTTGATGAGGGTTGAGCAGTGGATTTGTGTATCTGGACTTCAGCAAGGCATTTGATAAAGTTTCCCATGGTAGGCTCGTTCAGAAGATAAGAAGGAATGGGATACAGGGGAACTTATCTGTCTGGTTACAGAATTGGCTGGTCAACAGAAGACAGTGAGTGGCAGTAGAAGGAAATATTCTGCCTGGAAGTCTGTGGTGAGTGGTGTTCCACAGGGCTCTGTCCTTGGGCCTCTACTGTTTGTAATTTTTATTAATGACTAGGATGAGAAGATTGAAGGATGGGTTAGCAAGTTTGCAGACGACACAACGTTTGCAGGTGTCATTGACAGTATAGAGGGCTGTTGTATGCTGCAGCCGGACATTGACAGGATGCAGAGATGGGCTGAGCGGTGGCAGATGGAGTTCAACCTTGATAAATGCAAGGTGATGCATTTTGGAAAGTTGAACTTCTAAGTTGAATACAGGATTAAAGCCAGGATTCTTGGCAGTATGGAGGGACAGCGGGATCTTGGGGTGCAGGTACATAGATCCCTTAAAATGGCTACCCAAGTGGACAGGGTTGTTAGGAAAGCATGTGGTGTTTTGGTTTTCATTAACAGAGGAATTGAGTTTAAGATACGTGAGAGTTTGTTGCAGCTCCATAAAACTTTGATTAGAACGCACTTGAAATATTGTGTCCAGTTCTGATTAGATTAGATTACTTACAGTGTGGAAACAGGCCCTTCGGCCCAACAAGTCCACACTGCCCCGCCGAAGCGCAACAGACCCATACCACTACTAAACACTACATGCAATTTAGCATTGCCAATTCACCTGACCTGCACATCTTTGGACTGTGGGAGGAAACCGGAGCACCCGGAGGAAACCCACGCAGATACGCGGAGAACGTGCAAACTCCACACAGTCAGTCGCCCAAGGCGGGAATTGAACCCTGGTCTCGCTGTGAGGCAGCAGTGCTAACCACTGTGCCACCGTGCCACCGTGGTCGCCCCATTATATGAAAGATGTGGATGCTCTGGAGAGTGTTCAGAGGAGGTTTTCCAGGATGCTGCCTGGACTGGAGGGCTTATCTTATGAAGAGAGGTTGACTGAGCTCGGACTTTTTTCATTGGAAAAAAGAAGGAAGAGAGAGGACCTAATTGAGTTGTACAGGATAATGAGAGGCATAGATAGAGTTGATATCCAGAGAGTTTTTCCCAGGGCAGAAATTGTTAACACAAGGGATCATAGTTTTCAGCTGTTTGGCGGCATGGAAATAGGGGATGTCAGAGACGGGTTCCTTACACAGAGAGTTGTGAGAGCATGGAATGTGTTGCAAGCAGCAGTTGTGGAAGCGAGGTCATTGGGGATATTTAAGACACTGCTGGACATGCGTATGGTCACAGAAATCTGAGGGTTCGTACATTAGGTTTACCTCACATGAGGATCAATGGTCGGCACAACATCGTGGGTTGAAGGGCCTGTTCTCTGCTGTACTGTTCTATGTTCTATGTTCCATGAAGTGTATCTGTACCTTTTGACTATCTGCACCCTGTACTGACAGATAGTGCTCCCTCAATACCTTAGAAACCATCCCCTCAGTAAGTTTATCCCCAAATAAATTCAACAGAACATTCATGCCCTCAACACCTCAGAAAGCAAACCTGTTGCCCCCTTGGGCCGTGTTCATTCCCAAAAGTGTTCTCGCTGTGAAGACCTACAGCCACCCCCAAAATTGGAGCACAGGGCCCAGAATATTATTTGAGTCTCTGGATTGATCATAGATTCCCTAAGATGTGGAAGCAGGTCATTCAGCCTATCAGGTCTACACTGACCCTCGGCAGAGCATCCCATCCACCCCACCTCCCCCCCACACATCCCCCCCCCCCCCATCCCTGGATCCCTTCATTTCCTCTAGCTAACCCACCTAGCCTGCACATCATTGGACAGTGGGAGGGAACTGGAGCACCCGGAGGCTGACACGGGGAGAATGTGCCAACTCCACACAGACAGTCGCCCGAGGCTGGAAACGAACCCGGGTGGGGTGAGGCAACACTGACCGCCCATGACAATCCCACCATCTACTCCCCGTTGATGATCATTTGATGTCTATACCCGGGGAGTATCTAACTTGTCTAGCGTTATTTAAGAAAGATTAGGGATAATGGTATTGTATCCACAAGCTCAAGATGCTCGATCCCCCTTGATATTTATATCAATTTCAAAAGGAGACTTCATTCACAAAAAAACTTTACGTACAAACATAGACTCTAACGTTCGGTTCTGTACAGTCTTTACAACAAGTCTTTGTCATGACATATATACTCCCCTTGGCTGATGAACTGAAATGTTAGGTCTGAGCTGTTCCTTCTGAATTAACATCACAAAGTTAAATTGAGAAGGATCTTTGTGAAGTGCCTGT
The DNA here is from genome assembly GCF_047496795.1 of Chiloscyllium punctatum. Lineage (NCBI taxonomy): Eukaryota > Metazoa > Chordata > Chondrichthyes > Orectolobiformes > Hemiscylliidae > Chiloscyllium > Chiloscyllium punctatum. The sequence continues at coordinate 23,287,186 of NC_092767.1, forward strand.
GTTCTGTATCAGTTCTCCCATGTACCCCGCCCTCCGAATACAATACCATACAAAGCCTTAAACCTATTTATCAACTTTCAGCAGAAGCAGCCTCAGAGCATTGAACTCAGACTGAATTACTCAGTGACGCTTGGATCAGGTCAAATTCTCAAGCAAACAGATGGCAGGGGACATTCAGCAGGTAGCAACAGTGAAGAGAGAGAGGAACAATTCGCATTTCAAGAGCCCCTTCCTCAAAACGGTCTGTTCTGAAGGAACGTTACCGCAGAAATCACTGGATTAAAAGGTGAACTCTGTCTGTCTCTTTCTCCCTCTCCCTTCAGAGATGCTGCCGGACATGATTAGCTTCTTCAGCAATCTCTGTATTGATGTTTCAGGTCTCTAGCGCGTCCGTACAGATTGATTTTAGTGTTGAATTCTCAAGCTTGCTCTGTTCCAGGGATTGAATCCCTCTGCTCCAAGGGGGCTCAGTTACCACAGCTAACAGGTTCGTGATGCCAACATTGTTGGCTCAATCTCTATCATGTCTGAAATGACCATGAAGCCCCCAGCTTCTCAACCTCGCCCCTCACCTGAGGTGTGTGACCCACCAGGCCTCTCTCCCTGACAAGACAGCAGCTCTCGGGTCCTCCTGGTCTATAATAACTTCCCAACTTTAAAAAGGCACTCCAGTAAGAGAGCTCTTTACATGATTCAGGTCAAAATCCTGGAGCTCCCTCCCTAACATCACTGTGGGACACCCAAGGACTGCAGCAGGAGAGTACAGCTCATCCCCATCTTCCAGGCAACTGTTAGAGGGTGTGGGAATCACATACAAGCCATATTTGAAAATAGGTTTTATAACAGGGTGACGGTGGATGGTCCCTAACTCTATTTCTTTACCTGTGTTGAAATCAGGGTAATGAAGAAGGTTAAGGTCGGTTGAAAATGACAATGATAGCCTTTCGTAGGTTGGTGTTTTTTAAAATTTGTATTGACAGTATGAATGTTTGAGCACTTATTCAAGGGCATGCAGGTAGCTGCCAGAGGAAGTGATGGGGGCTGGTATCATTGCGACATTTAAAAGGCATCAGGATGAGTATGTGAATCGGAGGGTTTGGAGGAATATCAGCCAAGGGCTAGTAAATGGGATGAAATTAGATGAGAATATCTGTTTGGTATGGACGAGTTGGAGAGGAGGGATTGATTCCAAGCTCTGCATCTCTGTGACTCTGTGCCTCTGAATAATCTATTGCAGAGTGTTTCAGACAGGCCTTGGGAAGTGGGTCTCGCTCATGCTTCATCAGAACCTGCAAACCCTATGTCTCCATATTTCCCAAGAAATAAAGAGGGTCAGTACCGAGGGAGTGCTGCACTGTCAGAGGGTTAGTACTGAGGGAATGCTGCACAGTCAGAGGATCAGTACTGAGGGAGTGTCACACTGTCAGAGGGTCATTACTGAGGGAGTGCTGCACTTTTAGAGGGTCATTACTGTGGGAGTGCTGCACTGTCAGAGGGTCATTACTGAGGGAGTGCTGCATTGTCAGAGGGTCAGTCCTGAGGGACTGCTGCACTTCTAAAGGTTCTGTACTGAGAGAGTGCTGCAATGTCAGAGTGTCAGTACTGAGGGAGTGCCACACTGTAAGAGGTTCAGTCCTGATGGAGTGCTGCACTGTCAGAGGGTCATTACTGAGGCAGTGCTGCACTGTCAGAGGGTCAGTACTAAGGGAGTGCCACACTGTCAGATGGTCAGTACGGAGGGAGTGCTGCACTGTCAGAGGGTCAAATTGAGGGAGTGCCACACTGTCAGAGGGTCAGTACTGAGGGTGTGCCACACTGTCAGAGTTTCAGCACTGAGGGAGTGCCACACTGTCTGATGGTCAGTACTGAGGGAGTGCTGCACTGTCAGAGGGGTCAGTACTGAGGGAGTGCTGCACAGTCAGAGGGTCAGTACAGAGGGAGTGCTGCGCTCTCAGAGGGTCAGTACTGGGGGAGTGCTGCACAGTCAGATGGTCAGTACTGAGGGAGTGCTGCATTGTCAGAATGCCAGTACTGAGGGAGTGCCATACTGTCAGAGGGGTCAGGACTGAGGGTGTGCCTCACCGTCAGAAGGTCAGTAACGAGGGAGTGCCACACTGTCAGATGGTCAGTACTGAGGGAGTGCCACACTGTCTGTCGGTCAGTACTGAGGGAGTGCTGCACTGTCAGAGTGTCAGTACTGAGGGATTGCGACATTGTCAGAGGGGTCAGTACTGAGGTAGTGCCACACTGTCAGAGGATCTGTACTGACGGATTGACACACTGCCAGAGGGTCAAAGCTGAGGGAGCTCTACACTGCCAAAGAGTCTGTGCTGAGAGAGTGCTGTACTGTCAGAGGTTCAGTACTGAGGGAGTGCCACACTGTCGGAGGGTCAGTACTGAGGGAGTGATTCGCTGTCAGATGGTCAGTACTGAGGGAGTGCTGCATTGTCAGAGTGCCAGTACTGAGGGAGTGCTGCACAGTCGGAGGGTAAGTGCTGAGGGAATGCTGCACTGTAAGAATGTCAGTACTGAGGGAGTGCTGCACTCTCAGAGGGTTAGCACTGAGGGAGTGCTGCAATGTCAGAGGGTCAGTACTGCGGGAGTGCTGCACTGTCAGAGGGGTCAGCACTGAAAGAGTGCTGCACTGTCAGAGGCTCCTTACTGAGGGAGCGCTGCACTGTCAGAGTGTCAGTACTGAGGGAGTGCCAATCTGTCAGATGGTCAGTACTCAGGGAGTGCTGCAATGTTAGAGGGTCAGTACTGAGGGAGCGCTGCACTGTCAGAATGTCAGTACTGAGGTAGTGCCACACTATCAGAGGGTCAGTACTGAGGGAGTGCTGCACTGTCAGAGCTGTTAGTACTGAGGGAGTGCTGCACTGTAAGAGTGGCAGTACTGAGAGAGTGCTGCACAGTCAGAGGGTCAGAACTGAGGGAGCGCTACACTGTCAGAGAATCATTACTGAGGGAGTGCCACAATGTCAGATGGTCAGTACGGAGGGAGTGCTGCACAGTCAGAGGAGCAGTACTGAGGGAGAGCTGCACTGTCAGAGTGTGATTACTGAGGGAGTGCTGCACTGTCAGATGGTCAGTACTGAGGAAGCGCTGAACTGTCAGATTGTCATTACTGAGGGAGTGCTGCACTGTCAGATAGTCAGTACTGAGGGAGTGCTGCACAGTCAGAGTGTCAGTACTGAGGGAGTGCCAGACTGTCAGAGTGTCAGTACTGAGGGAGTGCTGCAATGTTAGAGGGTTAGTACTGAGGGAGTGCCACATTCTCAGAAAGTCCTTACTATGAGAGCGCTGCAATGTCGAGTGTCCTTACTGAGTTAGCGCTGCACTGTCAGAGGGGTCAGTACTGAGGGTGTGCGGCACTCTCAGAGGGGTCAGTACTGAGGTAGTCCCACACTGTCAGAATCTCAGAGCTGAGGGAGGTCTACCCTGCCAAATAGTCCATGCTGAGGGAGTATTACACTCCCAAAGGGTCAGTACTGACGGAGTGCTGCACTGTCAGAGAGTTAGTACTGAGGGAGTACCACACTGTCAGTGGGTCACTACTGACGGAGTGCCACACTGTCAGAGGTTCAGTCCTGAGGGATTGCTGCACTGTCAGAGTGACAGTACTGAGAGAGTGCCACACTGTCAAAGGGTCAGTACTGAGGGAGTGCTGCACTGTCAGAGGGTCAGTACTGAGGGAGTGCTGCAATGTCAGCGGGTCAGTACTTAGGGACTGTCACACTATCCGATGGTCAGTACTGAGGGAATGTCACACTGTCAGAGAGTTAGTACTGAGGGAGTACCACACTGTCAGTGGGTCACTACTGAGGGAGTGCCACACTGTCAGAGGTTCAGTCCTGAGGGATGGCTGCACTGCCAGCGTGCCAGTACTGAGGGAGTGCAACACTGTCAGAGAGTTAGTACTGAGGGAGTACCACGCTGTCAGTGGGTCACTACTGAGGGAGTGCCACACTGTCAGAGGTTCAGTCCTGAGGGATTGCTGCACTGTCAGAGTGACAGTACTGAGAGAGTGCCACACTGTCAAAGGGTCAGTACTGAGGGAGTGCTGCACTGTCACAGTGTCAGTACTGAGGGAATGTCACACTGTCAGTGGTTCAGTACTGATGGAGTGTCACACTGTTAGGGGGTCAACACTGAGGGAGTGCCACACTGTCGGAGGTTCAGTGCTGAGGGTGTGCTGCACTGCCAGCGGGTCAGTACAGTGGGAGTACTGCACTGTCAGCGGTTCATAATGGGGGATTGCTGCAATGTCAGAGGGTCAGTACTAAGGGTGTTTCACACTGTCAGAGGGTCAGCACGGAGGGAGTGCCACACTGCCGGAGTGTCAGTACTGAAGGAGTGCTGCACTGTTAGAGGGTCAGTACTGAGGGAGTGCCACACTGTAAGAGGGGTCAGCACTGAGGGAGTGTCACACTGTCAGAGGGTTCAGTTCTGAGTGAGTGCTGCAATGTCAGAGACTCAGGACTGAGGGAGAGCTGCATTGTTCGAGGGTCAGTACTGAGGGAGTGCTGCACTCTCAGTGTCAGTACTGGGGGAATGCCACTGTCAGATGTTTCAGTACTGAGGGAGTGCTGCAATGTCGGAGTGTCAGTATTCAGGGAGTGTCACACGACCAGAGGGTCAGCACGGAGGGAGTGCTACACTGCCAAAGGGTCAGTACTGAGGAAGTGCTGCACTTTCAGAGGGTCAGGACTGAGGGAGTGCTGCACTGTCCGATGGTCAGTACTGCGGGAGTGTCACACTGTCAGAGGGTCAGTATTGAGGGAGTGCTGCACTGTCAGAGGGTCAGTACAGAGGGACTGCTGCACTGTCAGAGGTTCAGCACTGAGAGAGTGTCACACTGTGCGAGGTCAGCACTGAGATAGTGTCACACTGTCAGATGATCAGCACTGAGGGAGTGCTGCACTGTCAGAGGTTCAGCATTGAGGGAGTGTCACACTGTCAGAGGGTCAGCACTGAGGGAGTGTCACACTGTCAGAGGTTCAGCACTGAGGGAGTGCTGCACTGCCAAAGGGTCAGTACTGAGGAAGTGCTGCACTGTCAGATGGTCAGGACTGCTGGAGTGTCACACTGTCAGAGGGTCAGTACTGAGGGAGTGCTGCACTGTCAGAGGGTCAGTACAGAGGGACTGCTGCACTGTCAGAGGTTCAGCACTGAGAGAGTGTCACACTGTGCGAGGTCAGCACTGAGGGAATGTCACACTGTCAGATGATCAGCACTGAGGGAGTGCTGCACTGTCAGAGGTTCAGTACTGATGGAGTGTCACACTGTGAGAGGGTCAGCACTGAGGGAGTGTCACACTGTCAGAGGATCAGCACTGAGGGAGTGCGGCACTGTCATAAGGTCAGTACAGAGGGAGTGCTGCAATATTGGAGTGCCAGTATTTAGGGAGTGTCACACTATCAGAGGGTCAGCACTGAGGGAGTGCTGCACTGCCAAAGGGTCTGTACTGAGGGAGTGCTGCACTGTCAGAGGGTCAGTACTGAGTGGATGCTGCACTGTCAGAGGATTAGTACAGAGTCGAGTTCACACTGTCATGAATCGGTCATGAGAGATCACCGCACTGTTGGACAGTCAGTACTAAGTACCTGCTTCATTGCCAGAGAGTCAGTATTGAGGGAGTGCAGCATTATCAGAGGATCGGGATGGAGGAAGCGCTGAAATGTCAGAGGGTCAGCCCTGAGGGATCACCGCACTGTCGGACAGTCAGTACTGATGGTGTAAAGCATTGTCAGAGGGTAGGGACGGAGGAAGCGCTGAAATGTCAGAGGGTCAGGAATGAGGGAGCGCTGCAATGTCAGTGGGTCAGTGCTGAGGGAGTGCTGCAATGTCAGTGGGTCAGTGCTGAGGGAGTGCTGCACTGTCATAGTGTCAGTACTGAGGGCGTGCTGCACTGTCAGAGTGTCAGTACTAAAGGAGTGCTGCACTGTCAGAGGGTCAGTACTGAGGGAACGTTGCACTGTCACAGGGTTACTACTGAGGGAGTGATACACTGCCAAAGGGTCAGTAATGAGGGAGTGCTGCACTGTCAGAGTGTCAGTACTGAGGGATTCCTGCACTGTCAGAGGGCTAATACTGAGGGAGTGCTGCACTGTCAGATTGTCAGTACTGTGGGAGTGCTGCACTGTCAGAGTGTCAGCACTGAGGGATTCCTGCATTGCCTGAGAGTCAGTATAGAGGGACATCAGCATTGTCAGAGGGTTGGGACGCAGGAAGTGCTGAAATGTCAGAGGGTAATTACTGAGAGAGAGCTGAAGTGTGAGAGGGTCAGTACTGTGAGAGTGCTGCACTGCCAGATGGTAAGTACTGAGAGATTCCTGCATAGCCAGAGAGTCAGTATAGAGGGTTATGCAGCATTGCCAGAGGTTTGGGACGCAGGAAGCGCTGAAATTCAGGGGGTAATTAGTGAGAGAGTGCTGAACTGTGAGAGGGTCAGTACTGAGAGAGTGTGCACTGTCAGAGGGAGTACTGCACTGTCAGAGGGTTAGTACTGACAGAGTCGTGCACTGTCAGAGGGTCAGTACTGAGGGAGTGCTGCAATGTCAATGGTCAGTACTGAGGGAGTGCTGCACTGTCAGAGGGTCAGCACTAAGGGATTGCTGCAGTGTCAGAGGGTCAGTACTGAGGGTTTGCTGCACTGTCAGATGGTCACTATAGAGACAATGCTGCACTGTCAGGGGGTCAGTACTAAGGGAGTCCGGCACTGCGAATTGGTCAGTACAGCGGGAGTGCTGCACTGCGAAAGGGTCAGTACTGAGGGAGTGCTGCACTGTCATAGGGTCAGTACTGAGGGAGTGCTGCACTGTCATAGGGTCAGTACTGAGGGAGTACTGCACTGTCGGAGGGTCAGTACAGAGGGAATGCTGCACTGTCAGAGGTTCAGCACTGAGAGAGTGTCACACTGACAGAGGGTCAGAACTGAGGGAGTGTCACACTGTCAGAGGATCAGCACTGAGGGAGTGCTGCACTGTCAAAGGGTCAGCACTGAGGGAGTGTCACACTGTCAGAGGATCAACACTGAGAGAGTGCTGCACTGTCAGAAGGTCACTACAGAGGGAGTGCTGCAATATCGGAGTGTCAGTATTGAGGGAGTGTCACACTATCAGAGGGTCAGCACTGAGGGAGTGCTGCACTGCCAAAGTGCCTGTAAAGAGGGAGTGCTGCACTGTCAGAGGGTCAGTACTGAGGGAGTACTTCACTGTCTGAGGGTCAGTACTGCGGGAGTGACACACTGTCAGAGGGTCAGTACTGCGGGAGTGTCGCACTGTCAGAGGGTCAGTACTCAGGGAGTGCTGCACTGTCAGAGGGTCAGTACTGAGGGAGTACTGCACTGTCAGAGGGTCAGTACTGAGGGAGTACTGCACTGTCAGAGGGTCAGTACAGAGGGAGTGCTGCTGTCAGAGGTTCAGCACTGAGAGAGTGTCACACTGTCAGATGATCAGCACTGAGGGAGTGTCACACTGCCAAAGGGTCAGTACTGAGGGAGTACTGCACTGTCAGAAGTTCAGTACAGAGGGAGTGCTGCAATATCGGAGTGTCAGGATTGAGGGAGTGTCACACTATCAGAGGGTCAGCACTGAGGGAGTGCTGCACTGCCAAAGGGTCTGTACTGAGGGAGTGCTGCACTGTCATAGGGTCAGTACTGAGGGAGTACTGTACTGTCAGATGGTCAGTACTGCGGGAATGTCACACTGTCAGAGGGTCAGTACTGCGGGAGTGTCACACTGTCAGAGGGTCAGTACTGAGTGGATGCTGCACTGTCAGGAAAGCTGGACTGAGGGACTGCTGCACTGTCAGAGGGTCAGTACGGAGTCAGGTTCACACTGTCATGAATCGGTCATGAGAGATCACCGCACTGTTGGACAGTCAGTACTGAAGGCCTGCTTCATTGCCAGAGAGTCAGTATTGAGGGAGTGCAGCATTGTCAGAGGATCGGGATGGAGGAAGCGCTGAAATGTCAGAGGGTCAGTACTGAGGGATCACCGCACTGTCGGACAGTCAGTACTGAGGGAGTGCAGCATTGTCAGAGGGTAGGGACGGAGGAAGCGCTGAAATGTCAGAGGGTCAGGAATGAGGGAGCGCTGCAGTGTCTGAGGGTCTGTACTGAGATTGTGCTGCAATGTCAGGGGGTCAGTACTGAGGGAGTGCTGCACTGTCAGAGTGTCAGTACTGAGGGAGTGCTGCACTGTCAGACTGTCAGCACTGTGGGAGTGCTTCAGTGTCAGAGTGACAGTATTGAGGGCGTGCTGCACTGTCCAGCGGTTCAGTCCTAAGGGAGTGCTGCACTGTCAGAGTGTCAGTTCTGAGGGAGTGCCACACTATCAGAGGGTTAATACTGAGGGAGTGCCACACTGTCAGAGTGATAGTATTGTGAGAGTGCTATACGGTGAGAGATACAGTACTGAGGGAATTCTGTACTGTCAGAGTATCAGTACTGAGGGAGTCCTGCACTATCAGAGGGTCAATACTGAGGGAGTGCCACACTGTCAGAGGGTAGGTACTGAGGGAGTGCCACACTCTCAGAGTGACAGTGCTGAGGGAGTGCTGCACTGTGAGAGTGTCAGTAATGATGGAGTGCCACACTGTCAGAGGGTCGGTGCTACAGGATTGTCACACTGTCAGAGGGTCAATACTGAGGGAGTGCTGCACTGTCAGAGGGTCAGCACTGAGGGAGTGCTGCACTGTCAGAGAGTCAGTACTGAGGGAGTGCTGCAATGTCAGATGGTGAGAACTGAGGGAGTGCTGCACTATCAGAGGGTCAGTACTGAGGGAGTGATTCAATGTCAGTCGGTCAGCACTGAGGAAGTGCTGTAATGTCAGATGGTCAGTACTTAGAGAGTGCTGTACTGTCAGAGGGTCCGTACTGAGGGAGTGTGGCACTGTGTGAGGGTCAGTACTGAGATAGTGTTGCTCTGTCAGAGGGGTCAGATGGTGTTGGACAGGGTTGGGGAGGGGGTGGTGAAGGACGGGGTTATGAATGAGGTGGTGTTGGATGGGGTTGGGGAGGGGGCGGTGAAGAATGGGGTTGTGAATGGGGCGGTGTTGGACGGGATTGGGAAGGGGGCGGTGTTTGACAGGGTTGGGGATGTGGAGGTGTTGGACGGGCCTGGTGGAGCGGGTGGTGTTGGACGGGGTTGGGCAGGGGTCTGTGATGGGCGTGTTTGGTGGAAGGGGCGGTGTTGGATGGGGATGGGGATAGGGGGCGGTGATGGAGGTGATTGAGGGTAGTGGGCGGTGATGGAGGTTTTGAGAGGGGGCGGTGTTGGACGGGGTTGGCGGAGGATGTGGTGTTGGACGGGTTTGGGGAGGGGGTGGTTTTGGACCGGGTTGGGGAGGGGGCGGTGTTGCATGGCGTTCGGGGGTGTGGCTTTGTTGTTCTGTGTTGGGGTGGGGGCGGTGTTGTACGGGTTGTGGAGGGGGAGGTGTTGGACTAGGTTGGGTGAGGGTGCGGTTTTGAATTCGGTTTGAGAGGGGCCGATGTTGGATGGGCTTGGGGGGAGTGGGAGGTGTTGGACGGGGTTTGGGGAAGGTGCAGTGTTGGACGATATTAGTGAGGGGCCGGTTTTGGATGGGGTAGGGGATATGGGGACGGTGATGGAGGTGGTTGAGGGTAGTGGGCGGTGATGGAGGTTTTGGGAGGGGGTGGTATTGGAAGGGTTTTGAGGGGAGGGGGAGGTTTTGGAGGGTTGGGGCTGGGGGCCGTGTTAGATGGGTTTAGTGATGGTGCAGTGTTGGACGGGGTTGGGGAGGGGACGGTGTTGGACAGGGTTGGAAAGGGGGCGATGAAGGACGGGATTGTGAATGGGGCGGTGTTGGACGGGTTTGGGGAGGGGGCGGTGTTTGACAGCGTTGGGGATGTGGAGGTGTTGGACAGGCCTGGGGGAGGGGGTGGTGTTGGACGGGGTTGGGGAGTGGTCAGTGATGGACGTGTTTTGGGGGGCGGTGTTGGATGGAGTTGGGGGAGGGGGTGGTGTTGGACGGGGTTTTGGAGGGGGTGGTGTAGGACGGGGTTGAAGGTATGGGCGCTGTTGGATGTTGTTGGGGAAGGGGTTGATGTGGGATGGGTTTGGGCGAGAGTGTGGTGTGTGACAGGTTTGGGGGAGGAGGTGGTGTGGGACAGGGTTGGGGCAGGGGCAGTATCGGACGCGGTTGGGGAGTCGGCGGTGTTGGACGGTGTTGGGGGAGGGGATAGTTTGGGGAGGGGGCGGTGTTGGACGGGATTGGGGAGGGGGCGGTGTTGGACGGGGTTTGGGAGGGCGTGGTGTCAGACGGGGTTTGGGAGGCGGCGGTGTTGGGCGGTGTTGGGGGAGTGGTTGGTGTGGCACGGGTTTGGGGGAGGGAGTGGTGTGGGACAGGGTTGGGGAGGTGGCAGTGTTGTATGGGGTTAGTGGATGGGGGTGGTTGTTGGACAGTGTTGTGGTGGGGCCGGTGTTGGACTCACTTGGGGAGGGGGGGTGTCGGACTAGGTTGGGAAAGGTTGTGGTGTTGAATAGGGTTTGGGAGGGGCCGGTGTTCGACAGGGTAGGGGGGACGGGGAGGCGTTGGACGGGGTAGGGGGAGAGTGCAGTTTTGGATGGGATTGGGGAGGTGTTGGTGTTGGACAGGTTTGGGGGAGAGGGCGGTGTTGGACTGAGTTGGGGGAGGGGCAGTGTTGGACAGGGTTTGGTGGGGGTGGTGTGGGATGGGGTTGAAGGTGGGGGCGGTGTTGAATGGTGTTGGGGAGGGGTTGGTGTGGGATGGGTTTGGGGGTTGGGGTATTGTGGGACGGGTTTGGGGGAAGGGGTGTTGTGGGACAGGGTTGGGGAGGGGATGGTGTTGGACAGGGTTTTGGTGAGGGAGCAGTGTTTGACAGAGTTGGGGTGAGGGCGGTGTTGGACCAAGTTGGGGAGGGGGGCAGATTTGAACGGGGCTCAGGGAGTGGGCAGTGTTGGACGGTGTTGGTGGAGGGGGCAGAGTTGAACGGTGTTGGGCTGGGGTAGTGGGCGGTGTCGGATGGGGTTGGGGGAGGGGGTGGTGTTGTATGGTGTTGAGGATGGGGTGGAGTTGGACAGGGTTGGGGAGGGGACGGTGAGGGATGGGGTTGGGAGGGAGCGATGTTGGATCGGGTTTGGGAGGATGCGGTGTTGGACGGGATTGGGGAGGGGGTGGTTTTGGACGTGGTTGGGGAGTGGGTGGTGTTGTACGGGGTTGGGGGGTGGGGCGGTGTTGGACAGTGTTGGGGTGGGGGTGGTGTTCGATGGGGTTGGGGAGGGGGCAGTGATAGACGGGTTTGGGTTGAGGGGGCGGTGTTGGACGGGGTTGGGGGTGGGGGCGGTGATGGAGGGGGTTAATGGGAGTGGGCGGTGATGGAGGTTTTGGGAGGGGGCGGTGTTGGTCGGGTTTTGGAGGGAGGAGGAGGTGTTGGATGGGGTTGGTGAGGGTGCAGTGTTGGACGGGTTTGGGAGGGGTGGTGTTGGACGGGGTTGGGGAAGGGGTGGTGTTGGATGGGGTTGGAGGAGGGGGTGGTGTTGGACGTGGTTTGGGAGGGGGTGGTGTGGGACAGGGTTGACGGTTGGGGGCGGTGTTGAATGGTGTTGGGGAAGGGGTTGGTGTGGGAAGGGGTTGGGGGAGGGTCAGTGTCGGACAGGGTTGGGGAGGCGGCGGTGTTGGACGGTGTTGGGGGAGGGGGCGGTGTGGGACGGGTTTTGGGGTGGGGGCAGTGTTGGACGGGGTTGGGGGAGTGGGCGGTGTTGGACGGGAATGGGGAAGGGGCGGTGTAGGATGGGGTTGGGGAGGGGGCGGTGCGGGGCGGGTTTTGGGGTGGAGTCGGTGTTGGGTGTTGATGCGGGAGGGGGTGGTATGGGTCGTGTTTTGGGGAGGGGATGTTGTAGGACAGGGCTGGGGACGTGGCAATATTTTACGGGGTTGAGGGGTGGGGCTGTGTTAGTCAGTGTTGGGGTGGTGGTGATGTTGGACTGACTTGGGGGAGGGTGCGGTGTTGAACAGGGTTTGGGAGGGGCCGAAGTTGGACGGGCTTGGCGGGGTGGGGGAGGTGATGGACGGGGTTGGGGGAGAGTGCTGTGATGGATTGGTTTGGGGGAGGGGGCGGTGTTGGACGGGATTTGGGAACGAGTGGTGTGGGACTTGGTTGAATGTGGGGCCGGTGTTGGATGGGGTTGGTGTGGGGTGGGTTTGGGGATGGGGTTAATGTGGGACGGGTTTGGGGGAAGGGGTGTTGTGGGACTGGGTTGGGGAGGGGGCGGTGTCGGACGGGCTTGGGGAGCTGGCGGTGTGGACAGTGTTGGGGGAGGGGGAGGTGTGGGACCGCTTTGGGGGGAGGGGGCGTTGTTGAATGGTGTTGGGGAAGGGGGCGGTTTTGGACGGGATTGAGGAGGATCGGTGTCGGACGGGGTCGGGGAGGCGGTGGTGTTGGGTGCTGTTGGGGGAGGGGTTGGTGTGGGGCGTGTTTGGGGGCAGGGGAGGTTTGGACGGTGTTAGGGGAGGGTGCGCTGTTGGACGATATTGGTGAGGGTCCAGTATTGGACAGGATAGTGGAGGGGGCAGTGAATGAGAGGGTGGGGTGAGGGGGTGGTGTTGGACGGGCTTCGGGAGAGGTGCAGGTGTTGGACGGTGTTGGGGGAGTGGGCAGTGTTGGACGATATTGGTGAGGGACCGGTTTTGGACGGGTTAGGGGAGGGGGCAGTTATGGATGAGGTGTGGTTAGGGGGTGGTGTTCGACAGGTTTGGGGTGTGGGTGGTGATGGAGGGGGTTGAGGGTAGTGGGCGGGGATGGAGGTTTTGGGAGTGGGCATTTTTGGTCGGGATTGGGGGAGGGGGAGGTGTTGGATGGGGTAGAGGGAGTGGGTGGTGTTGGATAGTGTTGGTGGAAGGGGCGATGTTGGACGGAGTTAGGGGAGGGGGCGGTGATTGACAGGGTTGGGAGAGGGGGGTGGTGTTGAACGGAGTTGGGGAGGGGGCGGTGTTGGATGGTGTTGGGCGAGGGGGCAATGTTGAACGGGGTTGGGTGGAGGGGGCAGTGTTAGACCGGGTTTGCGAGGTGGCGGTGTTTGAAGGGGTTCACGGGAGGGGGCAATGTTGGACGGGGATAAGAGAGGGAGCAGTGTTGGACGTGGTTGGAAAGGGAGTGGTTTTGGAAGGGGTTCACGGGAGGGGGCAATGTTGGACGTGGTTGAGGAAGAGGCAGTGTTGGAGGGGGATGCTGTAGGAGGCAGTGTTTGATGGGGTTGGGGAGGGGGTGGTTTTGGATAGGGTTGCGGAGTGGGTGGTGTTGGATGGAGTTGGTGAAGTGGTGGTGTTGGATGGTGTTGGTGGAGGAGTCGGTGTTAGACATGGTTGGGGGAGGGAACAGTGTTGGACGGCATTGTGGGAGGGGGCGGTGTTGGACGGGATTGGGGAGGGGGCTGTGTTTGGCAGTGTTGGGAAGGTGGAGCTGTGGGACGGGTTTGAGGGAAGGGATGATGTAGAACGGGGTTGGGGAAGGGGCGGTGTTGGACGGGTTTGGGGAGGGGGTGGTTTTGGACCGGGTTGGGGAGGGGGCGGTGTTGCACGGCGTTCAGGGGTGTGGCATTGATTAACAGTGTTGGGGTGGGGGCTGTGTTGTAGGGGGTTGGGGAGGGGGAGGTGTTGGACTGGGTTGGGGGAGGGTGCGGTGTTGAATGGGGTTTGGGAGGTGCTAGGGTTGGACGGGCTTGGGGGGAGTGGGAGGTGTTGGACGGGGTTTGGGGAAATGCAGTGTTGGACGATATTGGTGAGGGGCCAGTTTTGGGCGGGTTAGCGGAGGGGACAGTGATGGACGGGGTTGGGGTGAGGGGACGATGTTGGATGGGTTTGGGGATAGGGGGACGGTGATGGAGGTGGTTGAGGGTAGTGGGCTGTGATGGAGGTTTTGAGAGGGGGTGGTGTTGGACGGGTTTTGGGAGGAGGGGGAGGTTTTGGAGGGTTGGGGGAGGGGGCCATGTTGGACGGGTTTGGTGAGGGTGCAGTGTTGGACGGGGTTGGGGAGGGGACGTTTATACATTCTCTCTGTATCCGTGCGGGTTTCCTCCCACTGCCCAAAGATGCCATGGGAAATGCAGCATTACAGGGATAGAGTAGGGGATGTGAATCTGGGTGCAATGCTGTTCAGACAGTCAGTGTGGAGCCAATGGATGGAATAGCTTGCTTCTACACTGTGGGAATTCTAAAATTAATCCAGAGAGACAAGTAATGTTCTGGGGACCTGGGCTCCAATGTTGGACGGGGGTGGATGTGGGTCCTTCCAGTCTGAAGGGGGTGGACGCAGTCTGAAGGGGGGAGTTGGGCTGCATCCCGAAATGGTGAAGGTGTGAATGTTGTGTGGAGGTAATGTCTGAGGGGCTTTGGGGGTTAAACACAACAAAGTGGTGCTTTCTTAGATATTGAAGGAGCACTTGCTGATGTATTGAGGGAGCACTATCTGAGGAATTGAGGGAGCATTATCTGAGGTACTGAGGAAGAACTATCTGTGATATTGAGGGAGCACTTTCTGAGGTATTGAGGGCACACTATCTGAGGTACTGAGGGAGAACTATCTGAGGTCCTGACGGAGCACTATCTGGTGGTACAGAATGCAGAGGATAGAAAGGAACAGATGCAATTTCCTGATATGTCCTCAGGGTCCCCGAGGCACTCTGGTGTCTTAATTTGAAATGGAAGCCACTCCCCATTTCAGAAGATTCAGATCATTTTAAACAATCAGTGAAAAATAACAGCAGCATGTGTCTGAAACATGGTTTGGGGGAAAACTTTCATCAATCTATTGTCACTTGTTGCTTGAAGACGCTTTATTAAAGCAGGCACCCAAACAGACTAATGCTGTCGATGGAAGAGGTGTTGCACAGGAAGATCCAACAAGTCATCTGTAGCTGCTGTCTGTCCCCCTGGAGCAGTCATCATGCGAGATCAGGCTTCAGTCCTTGGAGAAATCATTTCTCCAGCAACACCTCAACCATGCCTTTACAGCTGTTTGTGTGTGCGTGTGTGTGTGTGTGTGTGTGTGTGTGTGTGTGTGTGTGTGTGTGTGTGTGTGTGTGTGTGTGAGAGAGAGAGAGAGAGAGAGAGAGAGAGAGAGAGAGAGAGAGAGAGAGAGAGAGAGAGAGAGAGAGAGAGGGAAACAGTCACAGAGAGAGAGAGACTGTCCGTGTTTGTGCATGCGAGAGTGTGGATGCATGTGTATCTTTGTGTGCCTGTATATGTGTGCGTGAGAGAGAAAGTGCATGTTCAAGTGAGATTGTGTGGCTGTGTGTATGTTTGAGGAGGTGTGTGTCGCTGTGTGCATGTGTGTGAGTGAGGGTGTATGAGAGAGAGTGTGTATGTGTGTGTGAGAGAGTGTGTCTGTGTGTATGTGAGTGAGAGTGTGTCTGTGTGTGAGAGATTATGTATGTGTGTGAGAGGGTGTGTGGCTGTGTGTATGTTTGAAGCAGTGTGTGTCTCTGTGTGCATGTGTGTGAGTGAGGGTGTATGAGAAAGAGTGTGTATGTGTGTGAGAGAGTGTGTGTGTGACAGAGTGTGTCTGTGTGTGAGAGAATGTGTCTGTGTGTCTATGTGTGTATGTGTCTGTGTGTCTATGTGTGTATATGACAGTGTGTCTTGTATGAGAGAGAGTGTGTATGTGTGTGTGAGGGAGTGTATGTCCATGTGTCTGTGTGAGACAGAGTGTATCTATGTGTGTTTGAGTGAGCGTGTGTCTGCGTGTGTATGTGTGTATGAGAGAGAGTGTAACTGTATGTTTATGTGTGTGAGAGGGAGAGTGTCTGTGTGTGAGAGAGTGTGTGTCAGTGTGTGTTTGTGAGAGAGTGTGTCTATGTGTGTTTGAGGGAGCGTGTGTCTGCATGTGTATGTGTGTGAGAGAGAGTGTAACTGTGTGTTTATGTGTGTGTGTGTGAGATCGTGTGTTTATGTGTCTGTGTGTCTGCCTGTGTGTATGTGTGAGAGAGAGATTGTCTGTGTGTGAGAGACAGAGAGTGTGTGTGTGAGAGAGTGTAACTGTGTGTTTATGTGTGTGTGTGTGAGATTGTGTGTCTGTGTCTGCCTGTGTGTATGTGTGTGAGAGAGATTATCTGTGTGTGTGAGACAGAGTGTGTGTGTGAGAGAGAGAGTGTCTGTGAGCGTGAGAGTGAGTGGGCGTGTGAGAGAATGACTGTGTGTGTGTGAGAGTGTGTGGGTACATGAGAGAGTGTGTGTATTTGTGTGTGAGAGAGTGTGGCTGTGTGTGTGAGAGAGAGTGTTTCCGTGTGAGAGAGAGTGTGTCTCTGTGTGTGCATGAGAGAGAGTGTGTCTGTGTGTGTTTGAGCGATTGTGTGTCTGTGTGTCTGTCTGTGTGTATGTGTGAGAGAGAGTGTCTGTGTGTGTGAGAGACATGTGTGTGTGTGAGAGAGTGTGTGCGTGAGAGTGAGTGGGTGCGTGAGAGTGTGTGTGTAAATGAGAGAGAGTGTGTGTATGTGTGTGTGAGAGAGTGTGTCTGTGTGTGTGATAGAGTGTGTCCGTGTGTGAGAGAGTGTGTGTGGGTGTGTGTGTGTGTGCGTGAGAGAGGGTGTCTGTATGTGTGAGAGAGAGAGTATGTCTGTGTGTGAGAGAGAGTGTGTCTGCGTGTATGTGTGAGAGTGTGACGGTGTGTGTATTTGAGGGAGCATATGTCTGTGCGTGTATGTGTGTGAGAGAGATAGTGTGTGCTTGTGTGTGCAAGAGTGTGTCTGTGTTTGTGTTTGTGTTTGAGGGAGCGTGCATATGTGTGTGGGGGGAGTCCTTTGTATATGTGTGTGTGAGAGTGTCTGGGTGTGTTTGAGGGATCGTGTGTCTGTGTGTGTGTGTGTGTGTGTGTGTGTGTGTGTGCATGTAAACAGCCAATCTTATTGGGTGCTCATGAATATAAAATCCAGCTGCTGTTTCAGGTGAATTGGTCCTTGTGTCTCCAAAGACACAAAGGCTGCAAGAGTGAATTAACTGGGGGAAAGAGAGTTCTGTTCATTCCAGTGGGGATTCATCCAGTAAACCTTTCCCACCCACTAACATTCCTCTGGCAATGCAGTGACTAGTCCTGCACACAGAGCTCCAGGTACAAACCAATGTTATGTCACCATCGTATTACCAGAGCATGGGACAGCTCCTCATTACAGAGCGGGGTCTGGTGGTGTTTTAATCAGTGGGTCACCAGGGCCCAGCTGGGGGGAGAGGTTGGGAAGGAGTGTCCTTCATGGTAACCCCAGCTGGTGTGGGAATTGAACACACGCTATTGGTTTTACTCTGCATTATAAACCAACTGTCCAGCCAGCTGAGCTAACTGACCTCACTCCAGGGGCATGTCCTGTATAAATCAATTTTATCCAGCCTGTACCTCAATAAGTGCCAGAAGCAAGGCCATTCGACCCCCACCCTAACCCAGAAGGGAGAGCACGGAAGATGATGAAGGAAACAAGCCCCTCCCATGTGGCCTTCTGAAATGGAGCTGGAGGACATGGCAGACCTGGCCTGTTGTTTGCTTCCCGAGACTGGCCTGCTCCACCTTACAGTCAGAGACTGAGGGGAATCTCGAGGAGATTTCACTTCTCACTGAGAGGCTGCAACTCCAATCCAAATCAGACTGGTTACCTCTGAGACTCACGGAAGAGTGCAGCACTCTACAGATCAGGGCCTTGTGGAGTCATAACCTCCAGTGTGGGGGCCAAGAGCTGGGAGATAGTGTTAAGAACATAAGACCATCCGGAATAGGAACAGGAGGAGACCATTCAGCCCCTCGAGCCTGCTCTGCAATTCAATAGGATCGTGGATGATTCAACATTTGATTTGGGAGCTGAAACTTGGACAAAACAGAGACAGAGAATCAAATTATTCTGCCATGAGGAATCATCAGACGAAAGCACACACACACACACACACACACACACACACACACACACACACACACACACACACACACACACAATGTGGGATTCAGGCCGTCTGTGGGAACGGGGAGAGACAAAGGAGCAAAATGCTAGAGAGGGATCTGATCCCAGAGATTTCACTCCTTCCCTCTCTCTCTGCAGCTCTCATGTCTATTTCTGTGTTCCCAGTTCTCTCTCCCACATCTTTCCTTCAATCCCTATCTCTCAACATCCTTCACATCTCTGTCCTGTTTACATTTCCCAGTAGATTGCCTTCCTCCTTTGTCACCTCACCAGGTTTTTCAGGAATGCTTAATCATTCAGTCTTTCACAAAACTAACACCTTGCTCATCTCTCTCTGCATCTGCCTGTCAGCTCTGTGGGATCTTGCTATTCCTGTCTGTATATCCTTCTAGCCACATCACAGCAGCCACCACCACCACCCCACTCTCTCAGCTCTATCCCTCTGCTGTTGCAACTCCTCTCTCTCTCTCTCTGTCCTATATCTCTCCCTGGGATTTCTGTCTTGCTGTCTGCCTGAAATTCTCTCCCTCTCTTTCTCTCCCCATTTTCACCTTGTATCTGTCAGACATTGTATTTCTCTTCCAGGAGTTTCACTCTCTCTCTGTCTGTCTCTCTTCTGCTCTCTCTCAGTTCATCTCACTTCCTCTCCCTCCCACTGCCTGCCTGTCTTTCTCTTGTTCTCTCCCTCCCTCTCACTGTCCGTCCATCCATCTTTCTTTCTCTCCTGTAGTTTCTCTCCCTCTTTCTCCCTGGACCCCTCTGCTCTGTCCCAGTGACTGGGGAAGGGGCATTGGGAAGACCTTGCCTCAGTGCCTGCTCTCTCTCAGGTTTTACACCAACAGTAGGGGAGGAACATGAAGTACTTTCCTCAGTGCGTCTGGAATAGAGAAAAAGAGAAAGAGAAAGGGAGAGTGACAACAAGAGAGAGAGAGATGGAGAGATTGGAGATGGAGAAAGTGGAGAGAGAGATGGGCAGTGAGAGTCAAGGAGGTGGAGTGAGAAAAGGACAGAGTGAGCGAGACAGGGAGAGAGAGAGAGTGAGAAGGACATATATGGAGGGAGAAGGACAGTGTGTGTACTTGGCGATGGTTTCAGAGTGGGATCTTGCTGTGCATTACAGCAGTCAGTCAAAAGGCGAGTTAGTATCTGCAATATGTCCTCCAGCCCAGGGGCTGTGAGTCTGCATGGGAAGGGGGAGAGTGGGAGACAAGGAGAGAGTGGGACAGCCAGAGACAGGGGGAGGGTTTGATGGGGCTTTGGGGTTGGTGGAGAAAGGAGGGGATGTTGTCAGAGAGAGATGGAGGGAGGGATAGCATGTGATGCAAAGTCTGAGACAGGGTGGAGAAGAGGTCTCCACAGGAAGGATACTCAATGCTGCCATTCAGGGGCCAATCCTGAAGATCCTGAACCGGTCCAGGATAATTTAAAAGGTGAGGGGGAATGATGGGCAGAAAGGACTCCATCTGTGATGCAAACCTTCTGTACTTCTTGGACTGGGATCTTGCTGTACATTAAAACAGTCACAGTTGAGTCAGTCAACCCAGACTCCCAGAAAGTGAGGACTGCAGATGCTGGAGAGTCAGAGTTACAAAGTGAGGAGCTGGGGAAGCACAGCAGGTCAGCCAGGAGAGTCGATGGTTCAGGCCTGGCCTGCTGGGCTTTTCCAGCTCCACACTTTTTCACTCATTTCCCTCTGCCCCAGGGAGTGCGGCTCACAGCAATGTTGGGGGAACAGCAAAATATTTGAGGGGGGCACAGTGGGTAAGGTAGGTATTTGGGAGGGAAGGTATTTGGGGAAGGGAATAAATTTGGGAGGAGAGTTAAAATAAGTGGCAAATGTTTTTAGGGGGGTCAAAATTGGGTGAGCACTTTCAGGTCTGAAATAAAGAAAAAGAGAAATGGAGGGTGAGAAAAAGAGAGAGAGGTAGAGCGAGTGGGGATGGAGAAGGAGGATGAGAGAAAGATGGGGCAGAGACAGACAGTGAGAGGGAGAGTGTGAGAGAAAGGCAGATTGAGAGAAAGAGAGAGACAGGGAGAGAGAAGGACAAAGAGAGAAGGGAAAGTCAGACTGAGACAAACAGGCGTTAAAGCATGGACAGACTAAAGGGGTGACACTCAGTATTCCAGTTGATTACAGCTCTCTCTCTCTCAATGGTTTTTCACACTCCCTCTCTCCCATGCTCCTGAGGTTTGCTTCAGCTTGTCTCGCTGTCTCTCTCTCCCTCTCTCTGGATGGTGAGCTGGTCTCTGTACCTTGCCATGTTGGTCACCTCAGAAAGCTTCCAGAAAATTCAAGAGATCAGTCTGCAGGTGATCCCTGGTTTTGTTCATTTGTGAATTGTTTCCCAGAACTTTCTATACTTCTGGCTAATTCAAAGAATCAGTTAATAGTTTGAAGCGTTGCTAATCATTTGGATGGCTTGTTCCTGTTAGTTTCTTTGTGTAGCAGGACCCAGTGCTTTCCTGTCTGCGCCCTCCTTTGTTTGGTGGAGACGTTATTAGGGACATGTCTGCCCAGGGGAACTGTTGCCTTTGACATTATGCTGATGGCATAACCATCTGGCTGCTGTCTGGCTTTTGTGATTTGGGAGAATAACTTGTCCAATTTACCCAGCATCTCTTAGCTGTCTATCTGTGTTTTAGCAAGGAGGCCGCAACATTTCACCCATTCCCCCTCCCCCACCCAGTCTTTTGAATAGAAAGAAGCTTATACAATGAATTACAAACCTAATTTTAAAAGCTGGTAATGTTTGTTGTCAGAGTAGCCTGCTGTTTGAGCGAAAACCATTTTGTACATTGGTAAAACCGATTGTCATATGGCTGATAAGTGATATCATAGAATCCCTACAGAGCAGAAACAGGCCCTTCAGCCCATCGATTCCACAATGACCCTCTAAAGAGAATCTAACTGAGATCCATCCCCTGATGATATCCCTGAAACCCTGCATTTCCCATGGCTATTCCAGCTCACCTGAATATCCCTCGACACTACGGGCAATCTGTCAAAAATGCCCACCATTGAACAGTGCAGGCAGAATGTACAAACTCCACACAGACAGTCGCTCAGGAGTGGAATCAAACCCAGGTCTCTGGCGCTGTGAGGTGACAGTGCTAACCACTGAGTGACTGTGGCTCTCCTAACTGTTTCGACAAAATATATTCAGTTCTGAGAATCCATACAGAATTGTGCTGCATAGCCAATATCCAGTGAGCAGAATAAATGCAAGTGAATGAGACCTCCTGGCTCAAACTCCAGAAATTCCCTCCCGAAGGACATTGTGAGTCCACCACCTGCAACAGTTCAAAGAGGCAGCTCACCACCAAAACCAGCTCCCGAGCAGATTCGGACAGGCAATCAATACTGGGCCCAGCCAGGAACACTCAAACACTGCAAATGAATGAAACTAAGGTGATCACCCGGGGAGTTCCATCTACCTTCCAGTCCCTGGGGGTGTATCCAGGCATTATTCACCATGATCGTACCCATCTGTTGCAGCCTGCAATCCTAACCACTGGTATCCCGAGATATATCAACGTGAGTGCAGTTAGGACCACAGCTTGACGTGAGAGGATCCGAATTCTTTAATGACAGGCGGTGGGAATGTCATGGTATGGCCTGTTCCTTCACATTTACGTAAGTGTGGCCTCTGTCAATGTCCCCTCTATCTCCACAGAGGGAATCATGATAACCCATCCAAATACCTTTTTTAATATAATTCCGATACTTTCGATTTCAAAGATCCCCATCCTAACTTTGGCACTTGGGATAATTGGAAACCCTCGCACAACCCCAGCGCCCAACCGAAAGTGTCCTTACAGCTGTCATTAACCCAGCCCTTGGTGAGCTGCTGTAACTGACAGTGAGACATGTTCGTGTGGGTGTTCTCCTGGAACAATATTTACACTGTTTGTCACTAATCCGGGATGGGACTTTTCTCCAGCACTGAGGACCGCTGCCTTCATTTCATCATGGATGCCCCTCCCTCACTGTTGTCCCTCAGGGAGGGCTGAATGGCCTGGTGGACAAAGTCACATGGTGATTAATTTAATTTGTTTGTCAGCATCCAGTCCGTGTATGACAGACTGTCAGCCTGTCTCATCCAAAAATGTATCTGGGTTCGAGACAGGATCAAACAGATCCTGTTTGGTGCTGTTTTGCAGCCTTTTTGGTGCTGCCCACCAGCTGGGTGGCTGGAACGGCTGTTGTGTATGGATTAAGACCATCGGCTGTCTGACACTGGGTAACCACTGGATTCATGGAATCCGAGTCCGTCTGTGGGTCAGCGCTGGGGGCAAAAGGTTCAGTTACCTGGGAGAAAGGCAGTGGGAGACCCCATCCGTGGGAGGGTGTGGATGTGTCAGTGTGGAGTCTGTCATTATCTCCCTTGGGAGGTAGAACCCCAAAGGCACACATTATCCCATTCTGGAAGGACCCCGGGTTCCCTAGGGATTGTATTTGCTCCTGGCAACTCCTACTAGGGCCTGATGTGTGTTGCTCCGTGTTGCAGGTGTACAGGACCCATGCAGCTGCTTGGAGCTCACACACTGTCCTTCCAGATTGTCAATGTAACCTGAGGCTGCTTCCCCATCCCCAGAGACCCTCCTTTCACTGGATTGGGCTCTTCCCAATTGTAACTGGAGTAGTCCCATGTGGGTGAGATTTTCTTGCAACCTTCTGTCCTGCTCATTGTGTCGGAGACATAGCTCTGTCACAGCCTGTAGTTTTACCTGGGGTGACCGGATCCCAGCTGCCTTATCCCAGCCGGGGGTCCTCCAGGCTATCGGCAGTGGAGTGAGCTGTCCAGCTTACTTCCCCAGTTCTCTATAGGCTTCTCACCACAGCTCCTGTGCCAGGAATCCTTCACTGCACGGCCAGGCTGGCTTCCTGTGAAATTCTGCAGGACTGTTCCACATTTGTACCGGCTCGTGTTCCTATTGCTTTGGCTGCTTCGGTATTTTGGGACACCTGGGTATTTTCATAGAGTCATAGAGTTCTACAGCATGGAGACAGGCTCTTTGGCCCAAACTGGCCCATCCACACTTACCCCGTTTCCCTGCACTTGGCCCGTATCCTTCCAATACGTTCCTCTCCATGTATTTGTCCAAGTGCATTTTAAATGTTCTTAAATGTATCCTCCTCGACCACTTGCACTGGTAGTTCATTCCGTAAGTGTACCACCCTCTGGGGAAAAGTATTGTCCCTCAGGTTCCCTTTTAATCCTCCCCTTTCACCTTAAACTGATGCCCTTTCATCCTTGATTCCCCAAGCCTTGGATAAAGACTGAGTGCATTCACCTTATCCATGCCTCCCATGATCTTATACACCTCTATAAGGACACCCCCTCAGTCTCCTACGCACTAAAGAAAATGCCCTAACTTGTCCAACCTCTCTCTATATCTGTCTAGTTGAGTTCTGGCAACATCCTTGTAAGTTTCTTCTGCACTCTTTCCAGTTTAATACCATCCTTCCTATAGCAAGGTGGGTAAAACTGAACACAATACTCCAAGTGCGGCCTCACCAACATCCTGCACAACTACAACAGAACTTCCCAAATTCGATATTCCATGCCCTGACTGATGTAGGGCACAGTGTGCCAGAAACATTCTTGACTGCCCTGTCTCCCTGAGTTCAGAGAGCCGTGCTCCGGGAATCCAAGCTCCCTCTGTCCCGCTACTCTCCTTCAGGCCCTACCATTCACCATGAAACCCCTGTCTTGATGTGACTTTCCAAAATGCAAGATCTCGCACTTGTCTGTATTAAACTCCATTTGCCATTTCTCAGCCCAATTCCCCAGCTGATCAAGGCCCTGTTGCAATTGCTGAGACCTTCCTCACTTATTTTAGTGTAATCTGCAAACTTTCTAATCATGCCTTAAACACCCGCATCCAAATCATTGATATAGATAACAAACAGCCATGGGCCTAGCACTGACCAGCTCAGTGGCACAGTGGCTCAGTGGTTAGCACTCATGCCTCACACCACTGTCAATCTGGGTTCAATTCCAACCTCACAGGATGGTCTGTGTGGGTTAGATCCTGTTAGGATTAGATTTCCTACAGAATGGAAACAGGCCATTTGGCCCAACAAGTCCACACCGAACTGCTGAAGAGTAACCCACCGAGAGCCATTCTCCTTACCCAATATTTACCCTGGACGAATGCACCGAGCACTATGGACAACTAAGCACGGCCAATTCATCTGACCTGTACATTTTTGGATTGTGGGAGGAAACCGGAGCACCCAGAGGAAACCCACGCAGACATAGGGAGAATGTGCAAACTCCACACAGACAGTCACCCGAGGCTGGGGTCAAACCCGGGTCCCTGGCGCTGTGAGGCAGCAGTGCCAACCACTGAGACACCATGCCAAAACAACTGAGTTTGTATGTTCTTCCCATGTCTCCGCGGGTTTCCTCTGGGTGCTCCGGTTTCCTCCCACAGTCCAAAGATGTGCAGGTCAGGTAAATTGGCCATGCTCAATTGCCTATAGTGTTCATGGATGTGTAAGTAAGTTGCATTAGTCAGGGGTTAATGTAGAGTAACAGGGTACGGGAATAGGTTTGGGTGGAATAATCTTCAGAGGGCCAGTGGACTTGTTGGGCCGAAGGGCCTGTTTCCACAGAAGAGGGATTCTATGATTCTATGACCGCTGAAGCACACCACTAGTCACAGACCTCCAGTCTGACTGTTACCCTCTGCTTCCTACCATCAAGCCAATTGTGTACTCAGTTTGCTAACGGACCCTGGATTCCATGCGATCTAACCTTCCAGAGCAAGGTACCATGTGGACCTTATCAAAGGCCTTCCTGAAATCTGTAGAGTCTGCATGTACTAGCCTGCCCTCGTCAAACTTCCTGATCACTTCATCAGAGAACGCTGACAAATTTGTGAGGACATGTCTCCCACACACAAGGCTATGCTGACTACTCTCAATTAAATGTTGTATTTCCAAATGCAGAGCATCTTCTCAAGTAATTTACTTACCATGGATGTTGAGTTTACTGTTATATAGTTCCCAGGTTTTCCTTTGCAGCCCTTCTCGAATAAGGGCACAACATTTGCTGCCCTCCAAAATCTGGGACTTCACCCGTAGGCAATGTTGATGCAAAAAGATCAGCCAGGGACCCCACAATTTCTTCTCTCACCTCTTGCAGTGTTGTTGGATATATTTGGTCAGGAGATTTGTCCACGTTCATACATTCTAATACATATAAATACACATAGGACTGGATTAATTATTAATACCTGCATCCCTCTGACCTGATCTGGGAGAGATGGGTCAGGAGGGGGAGATTACTTCGTTGGGTTGGGGTCAGACAGGGAGGGGGAGATTGCCGTGTTGGGTTGGGGTCAGTCAGGGAGGGGGAGATTGCAGTGTTGGGTAGGAATCAGTCAGGGAGGGGGAGATTGCAGTGTTGGGTTGGGATCAGTCAGGGAGGGGGAGATTGCAGTGTTGGGTAGGGATCAGTCAGAGAGGGGGAGATTGCAGTGTTGGGTAGGGATCAGTCAGGGAGGGGTTGAGTGCAGTGTTGGGTAGGGATCAGTCAGTGAGGGGGAGATTGCAGTGTTGGGTAGGGATCAGTCAGGGAGGGGTTGAGTGCAGTGTTGGGTAGGGATCACTCAGGGAGGGGGAGATTGCAGTGTTGGGTAGGGATCAGTCAGGGAGGGGTTGAGTGCAGTGTTGGGTAGGGATCACTCAGGAAGGGGGAGATTGCAGTGTTGTGTAGGGTTAGAGGGAAATCAGGAGGGCAAAAAGGGGACATGAGATTGCTTTAACAATTAGGGTTAAGGAGAATCCAAAGATCTTTTACAAATGCATAAAGGCCAAAGGGTCACTGGGGAGACAATAGGGCCCTCAAAGATCAAGACAGCCTGCACGTGGAGTTGCAGGAGATTGAGAAAATACCGAACAAGTATTTCCTGTCGAGAAGGACATGGAAGATGTAGAATAGAATGATGGTTTGGGAAATAGCATTGGGGAGTAGATGATGTCATCTTGCAAAATGTCCATATTACAGAGGAGGAGGTGTTGGATCTCTTGAAATGGTTAAAGATGGATAAATCCCCAGGACCTTGTCAGGTATACTCTCGATCTCTGTGGGAAGTTAGAGAAGTGATTGCTGTGCCCTTTGCTGAAATATTTGTATCATCGATAGACACAGGTGAGGTGCAAGAAGACTGGAGGTTGGGCTAACGTGGTGCCACCGTTTAAGACGGGTGGTAAGGACAAGCCAGGGAACTACAGACTGGTTCGCCTGACGTCAGTCATGGGCACGTGGAAAGATGTATACATGAGGGACAGGAATTACATGTGTTTAGAAAGGCAATGTCTTTGGGGATAGTCAGCATTGCATTGTGCGTGGGTAATCATGTTTCAAGATAGAGTTTTTTGAAGAAGTAACAAAAGGATTGATGAGGGCACAGCGGTGGATGTGAGTGATATGGACTTCAGTAAGGTGTTCGAAATGTTTCCACCTGGGAGATTGGAGAGCAAGGATAGATCTCATGGAATACAGAGAAAACCAGCCATTTGGATACAGAACTGGCACGAAGGTAGAAGACAGAGGGTGGTTGTGGAGGGTGTTCTTTTCAGCCTGGAGACCTGTGACCAGTGGAGTGCCACAAGGATCGGTGCTGCGTCCACTACTTTCCATTAATGATATAAATGATTTGAATGTAAACACAGCAGGTATAGTTAGTAAGTTTGCAGATGACACCAAAATTGGAGGGTAGTGGACAGTGAAGAAAGTTACTTCACATTACAATGGGATGGTGAACTGATGGGCCAATGGGCTGAGGGGTGGCAGATGGAGTTTAATTTAGATAAATGGGAGGTGCTACATTTTGGGAAAGCAACTCTTCGCAGGACTGATACACGTAAGTTAAAGTCCCAGGGAGTGTTTCTGAACAAAGAGACCTTGGAGTGCAGGTTCATTGTTCCTTGAAAGGAGAATTGTGGGTCGATAGGATCGTGAAGAAGGAGTTTGGTATGCTTGTGTTTCCGAATCAGTGCATTGAGTAGAGGAGTTGGGAGGTCATGTTGTGGCTGTACAGGACATTGGATAAGCCAGTTTTGGCATATTGCGTGCAATTCTAGTCTCCTCCCTATCGGAATGATGTTGTGTAAATTGAAAGGGTTCAGAAAAGATTTGCAAAGAAGCTGACAGGATTGGAGGATTTGAGTGAAAGGGAGAGGTTAAATGGGCTGGGGACGTTTTCCCTGGAATGTCTGAGGCTGAGGGGTAACCCATATGGAGGTTTATAAAACCATGAGAGGCATGGTTAGGATTAACAGACAAGGTCTTTTCCCTGGGGTGGGTTAGTCCAGAACTGAAGGGCCTAGGTTTAGGATGAGAGGAAAAGATATAAAAGGAACCTAAGGGACTACGTTTGACGTGAAGGGTGTTGCGTGTATGAATGACCTGCCAGATGAAGTGGTGGAGGCTGGTACAATTACTGCATTTAAAAGGCATCTGGATGGGTATCCGAACAGGAAGGGCTGAGAGGGATTTGGGCCAAGTGCTGGCAAATGTGACGAGATTATGTTAGGATATGTGGGTGGTGTGAATGAGTTGGACGAAGGCCCTGTTTCTGTGCTGTACATCTCTATGAATGTAAATGTTTTGTACTGTCCATTTCCAACCATACACTTCACTGTTTCCCCTGTTTGCTTTGGTCAGTTCTCCTCTCAAACACATGTCAATGGCTTTGGTTGTGATTTTAGGGTGTGCTTTATGGTCACTTTAAAAATCCATCATCTCACTGAATTCCACTACACTACAATTTCCCAGAGGATATCTCAGTGTGACATTACTCCTTCACTCAGCGTCATCACCCCAACGGTCGCTCTGAGATAGTCACGTCCCTGGCCATTTGCACAACGTGTTATTCAAAGAAACACTGACACAAACATTCAAAGAGGAGTTTGGAGAACATCACTTTTGCCGATGTGACTGCCCCAGATTATACAAAGACTGAAGTCTCCCAGAATTATCACAGTGCCTTTGCAGTTCACAGGAATACATTGGAATGTGAAACAGGTCTGAGCAATGAAATGTTGTTAGGCAGCCTCTAAACTGTTCTCCTGCTTGTGTTTTTGACACGTGTTACCCAGAATCTGCATTCAGACTGATTCAGCTTCATCATCTGAGGCCAAATGCTTTCTCTGTAATGCCTTTGTTACCCATTACTGTCAGGGTTACCCATCCTGCACTCCCTGACACCCCTCAAGGAGGTGTACAATGGAATATTCATTTTGTTCACCCTGTCACCACTAAATCTCATTTATCTCTGTGCAACGGTCCATCCACCTTATTGCAGAGACTTTATCCAGTCCAAAAAAGAACATTACAATTGACTCTTTCCACAATGTCTTGTCACAGTCCAATTCACTGATGTACAGTTTCAGTTAAACTCTGTCTCTTCCTGTTCCTTTCTGCTTGTCTTCAGCTCCATTGCCATTTCTCTTTGGATTTGGAAAGCTCCTTTCACCTGAATCTTCTGCATCCTATCTGTCAGCTTAAAGTCCTGCACATAAGCCTACCGACATGATTGGCCAGGACACTGCTCCCAGGGGTGGGGTAGTCCAGAACTGAAGGGCCTAGGTTCAGGATGAGAGGGGAAAGATATAAAAGGAACCTAAGGGACATTTCCCAGCAGTGTTATGTTTAATTCACTCATGGGATGTTGCTGTCTCTGGCTGGCCAACATCGCATGCCCACCCTGAGATGCCCTTGAGCTGAGTGCCTTGCTGGATGATGACAGAGAGCAGTTTAGAGTCAACTCCATCGCTCTGGGTATGGATCATGTGTAGGCCAGACCCGCTGCCTATAACAGATTTCGTTCCTAAAAGGATATTAAGCAGTTAGATGGGTTATACTGGACACCGGCATTAACATCTGGATGAACACTTGAGTAAAAATAGCACGAGGCCATCACCTGTCCCACTCATAGCTCATCCGTCAGTGAGTACTGATCCCCGTGCACCATGAATCACAACCCTTTCATCATGACCATTGTGTGATCCTGATACCTTCCAGCACTCTGGTGATATCACTCAGTATCTCTCCATGTAGTATCCCTCACTGTGTGGGTCTAATTGCTGCCTCTGTCAGTGTCTCTCACTCTTGCAGCTACTCCAGATCCTGAGCCAATGGAATTCCCCATTCCAGAGAGACACAGCAGCACAGGCCAGGGATGGAGACAGGGATTTTTCAGATCCTCCATGTGTAAACCTCACTGCAACAGTCTAACTTCCCATTCTGTCTATTTCTCTGTCTCCTGCAGGTGATCAGGATGTTCTGTCTCAGCCGAATTCCTAACTCCTGTCTCGTCCTTTACCGCATCAAAGACCCTTGGTCAGCCAGAGAGAAATGGAGAGGGAGGTCTGGAGCCTTCAGTAAATCCTGCAGCCGGCAAGATCACTCACAGTAAACAGCACAGAGGGGCTTCGTGACCTTCTGTATTCAGACCTGGAAGACAGGACATAGCCACAGAGCTGGGTAAGGAACAGCTACATTCTTTGCTTCATTCCCACCATCTTGTAAGGGTCCTGTTCTCACCTCTGCTGGACTGGTCCTCCCTAAGACATCTCTCTCTCTCTCAGACTCTCTGTCTCTTTTTCTCGATCCCCTCTCTCACTCCCTCACTATCTATCTCTCACTCTCTCACTCTCATTCTCTCTCACAGCCCCTCTCTCACCTTCTCTTTCTATCTCTCTTCCCCTCACACACTCTCTCTCTCACCCACTCACTCACTCTCCACCTCATCCCTCTCTCTCACCTGACTCTCTCTTCCCCCTCGCGTGCCTCTCACTCATGTCCCTCTCTCTCTAGCTCACCTTGTATCTTTCCCTATCTCGCTCTCCCCCTCTTTCTATCTTTCTCTCTCTCTCTTTCTCTTTCTTGTCCCCTTATCGCGCACTCTCTCTCGATCTCTCAGATTCTCTCTCATTTCCGTCCCCTCACTCACTCACTCACACTTGCACCTCTCTCTGTCTGTCTCTCGCTCACCCACTCTCCCGCCCGTCTCTCTTGCTCACACCTCGCTCTCCCCATCTCTCACCCTTCACTCTCTCTGTCCACTCTCTCTCATTTTCTCCCCCATCTCTACCCCCTCTCTGGCCCATTTCTCCCCCACACTCTCTCCCCCTCCCCTCACTCTCCCCCTATCGACCCATTCTCTCGACCCCCCTCTCTCAGCCCTCTTCTCTCGACCCCCTCATTGTCCCCCTTCTCTCGACACACCTCTCACAACCGGTCCCTTCGAAAGCCCTCACTCGACTCCCCCCTCTCGACCCCCTCTCTCGACCCCTGCACTCGACCCCTTTCTGTCCCGTTCTCTCTCTCTCTAATCCATCTCTCTCGAACTGCGCTCTCTCCCCTATCTTTCCCCTTCTCTTTCCCCTTTTCTCTCCCCTTCTCTCTCCCCTATCTCTCCCCAATCTCTCCCAATCTCTCCCCCTTATCTCGCCCCTTATCTTTCCCTCTCTCTCTGCCCCTCTCTCTTCCCTCGCTCTTTCTTCTTCCTCTCTTTCTTTCCCCCACCTCTCTCTCACGTACCTCTCTATCTCCCTCACCTCTCTCTCTCACCACCTCTCTCTCCCCTCTCTCTCCCCTCTCTCCCATTCCCTCTTTCCCCCTCACTCTCTCCCTCACTCTCTCCCACTCCCCGTCCCCCTCTGTCGCCCCCCGCCCCCTTCTCTCTCCACCCTCTCTCTTTATCCTTCTCAATACTCACTTCTCTCTACCCCTGTCTCTCTACCCACCGTTTCTCTCTCCTCGCTCTCTCCACTCTCTCTCCCCTCTCCATCTTACCTCTCACCTCTCTCCGTCTCTTCTATCTCCATCTCCCCCCCTTCCCCACTCTCTCCCCCACTCTCTGTCTTCCCCCTCTGTCTTCCCCCCCTTTCTGCCACCCCTCTCTCCCCACGCTCTGTCTCTCGCTCCACCCTCGCTATCGCCCTCTCTCTCTCCCTCTCTCTTTTCCCATCTCTTGCCTCACTCTCACCTTTCTCTTTCTCCCCCTCTCTCTCCCCCTCTCTCTCCCCCTCTCTCTCCCCACTCCTTGTTCTACCCCTCTCTCTCCCCCTCCCTCTCTCCCCCTCCCTCTCTCCCCTTCCTGTCTCCCCCTCTCTCGCCCCCTCTTTTGACCCCCTCACTCTGTCACCTCACTCCCTGTCCCGCTCTCACTCCCTCCCTCTCTCTCTCCCCCATTCGTTACCCCCCTCCCCCTCTCCCCACACTCTCGACACACTCTCTCCCCCCACTCAATCCCCCCATTCAATCCCCCCACTCAATCCCCACACTCACTCCCCCACTCTATCTCCCCCCTCTCTCTCCCCCTCTCTCACCTCTCTTTCTCCCCCTCTCCCTCCCTTCTCTCTGTCACACCCTCTCTGTCTCCCCTCTCGCTCGTCACCCTCTCTCGCCCCTCGCTTTCTCGCTCGCTCTCCACCTCTCCCTTCCTCTCTTTTACTCCCTCTCTCTGCCAGTTTCACTCACCTCTCACTCTCCCTCTACCTTGCCTCCTCTCTCCCTCCTCTCTCTCTCCCGGCTCTCTCTCCCCCTCTCTGTCTCCCCATCTCTCTCTCCCCCCTCTCCCCCTCTCTCCGCATCTCTCTCTCCCCCTCCTCTCTCCCCTCTCTCCCCCTCTCTCTCCCCCTCCTCTCTCCGCCCTCTCCCTTGACCCCTCTCCATTGGCTCTACTCCCCTCTTTCGCCCTCCTTCTCTCTGCCCTTGCCTCTCTTCCCCTCTATCACTTTCCTCCTCTCTCTTCCCCTCTCTCTCTTTCCCCGACCTCTCTCACCCACACCTCTCTCTCACTCACCTCTCTCTCTCCCTCACATCTCTGTCTCGCCTACTTCTCTCTCTCTCCCCCATCATTGTCTCTCCCCAGGCTTCTCTGTCTCTCCCACATCTCACTCTCCCCGCTCTCGCCCCGTCCCTCGTCCCCTCTCTCTCCCCCTCTCTCTCTCCCCTCTCTCTCACCTTTCTCTCACCTCTCTCCCCCCTCCTCCTCTCTCTCTCCCCCTTTCTCTCTCCCTCTGTCTCTCTCTCTCTACCCACTCACTCTCCCTTACTCGCTCTCCCCCCACTCTCTCCGCCCTCCCTCTCTCCCCCTCCCTCTCTCCCCTTCTCTCTCTCCCACTCCCTGCCCCCTCTCTCGCCCTCTCTCTCACCCCACTTCTCTCCCCCTCTCTTTTTATCCTTTTCACTACTCCACTTCTCTACCCCTGTCTCTCAACCCGTTCTCTCTCTCTCTCTCTCCCCTCTATCTCTCCCCTCTCCATCTTCGATCTCTCATTCATTGCCCCCCCTCTCTCCATCTCC
Organism: Chiloscyllium punctatum; assembly: GCF_047496795.1. Classification (NCBI taxonomy): domain Eukaryota; kingdom Metazoa; phylum Chordata; class Chondrichthyes; order Orectolobiformes; family Hemiscylliidae; genus Chiloscyllium; species Chiloscyllium punctatum. Next base: position 23,319,434 of record NC_092767.1, read on the forward strand.
CCCTCTCTCTCTCCACTCTCTCCCACGCTCTCTGACGTTCCCCTCTCTCCAACCTCTCTCATCCCTCTCTCGCCACCTCTTCCCCCTCTCTCCCCTCTCGCCCCTCTCTCTCCCCCTCTCTCTCACCCTCTCTCTTCCCCTCACTCTTTCCCCTCCCTCTCCCCCTCTCTCTTTCCCCCTCTCTCGCACCAATCTCTCACCCACTCTCTCCCCCTCTCGCTCTCCACTCTCTCTCTCTCCCCCTCTTTCTCTCCCCCCTCTCTGTCCCCTCTCTCCCTCTCCCCTCTGTCTCCCGTCTCTCTCTCTCCCCCCTCCCTCCCTCACCCCCTCTCCCTCCCCACTCCCTTTCTCTCCCTCTCTTTCTCCTCTCTCTCTCTCACCCTCACTTCCCCTCGTTCTCTCCCCTCCCTTCTCTCCCCTCCCTCTCTCCCTCTCTCACACCTGTCTATCGAGCCCCTCTCTCTCTGCCCTTCCCTCTCTCCCCTCACTCTGTCACCTCGCTCTCCCTCCCCCTCTCATCCCCTCTCACTCGCTCTCCCCGCGCTTCACCCTCTCTCTCTACCCCCTCTCTCTATACCCCCTCACTCTCTCTCCCCCTCTCTCTTCACTTACTCTCTCCCCACTCTGCCACCGAACCTTCTCCCCTCTCTTTCCCGCTCTCACTCCCTCCTTCTCTCACCCTCTCACTCTTCCCCACTCTATCCCCCACTCTCTCCCTCACTCTCTACCCCTTCTCCCACACTCTCTCCCCACACTCTCTCCCTCCACTCACTCCCCCATTCTCTCCTCCAGTCTCTCCCTCTCTCCCCCAACTCTCCCCCTCTCTCTCCCCCTCTGTCTCTCGCCCCTTCTCTCTCCCCCACTCTGTCACGCCACCCTCTCTCACCCACCAATCTAGCCCCCACGCTCTCACCCCCACTCTCTCGTCCGGTTTCATTCTCCCCCTCTCTCTCTCCCCCTTCCCCCTCTCTCCCCCCCACCACACTCTCTCTCTCTCCCTCTATCTCTCCCCCTCTCTCCCCGCTCTCTCTCCCGCTCTATCTTCCCCCTTTCTCTCCACACTCTCTCTCTTTCTGCCCCCTCTCCGCCCTCTCTCCCCACTCTCTCTCCCTCCTCTTTATCCCCCTCTCTCTCCCCCTCTCTCGCCCGCTTTCTCATCCCCGTCTCGCCCCCCTCACTCGCCACCCTCTCTACCCTTCTCTCTCCCGGCTCTCCCTACCCCTCTCTCTCGCATTCTCTCTCCCCCCTCGCCCCTCTCTCTCTCCCCCTCTCTCACCCCCTCTTGCCCGCCTCTCACCCGCCTCTCTCGCCGCCTTTTGCACTCCCACTCTCCCCTCTCTCTCCCTCCCCCTCTCATTCTCCCCATCTCTCTCCCCATCTCTCTCCCCTCTCTCTCCCCGCACTCTCTCCCCTTTCTGCCCCCTCTCTAATCCACTCCCTCGCTCCCTTCATCTCCCTCCCCCTCTCTCTCCCTCCGTCTCTCCCCCCTCCCCATCGCTCTCCCCCTCTGTCTCCCCCTCTCTCTCACCCCCGTTCTTTCATCACCCTCCCTCCCATCGCTCTCCCTCTCTCTCCCTCGCTTCCCTTTTTTCCCCTCTCTCTCTGCCCCCTCTGTTTCCCCCCCTCTGTCCCCTCTCTCACCCCCCTCTCTCACCCCCCACTCTCGCCCCCTCTCTCTCCCCCTCTCTCCCTCTGTCTCTCCCGCCTCTACCCGTCACTCTACCCGTCTCTCTCCCCCCCCTCTCTCCCCCTCTCTTGCCCCCCCACTCTCTCCCCCACTCTCTTGCCCCTCTCTCTAACACCCCGCTCTCTTACCACCACTCCCTCAGTCCCTCTCTCTCACCTCCCTCTCTCCCCTCTCTCACGCTCTCTTTCTCTCTCGCCCTGTCTCTCCCACACTATCGCTCCCCCTCTTTCTCCCTCTCACTCTCCCGCACTCTCTTCCTCCTTTCTCTCCACGAACTCTCTCTCTGCCCCTATCTCTCCTGTCTCTCTCCCCTCTCTCCCTGCTCTCTCTTCCCCACTTTTTCTCCACACTCTCTCTCTCACTGTCCCCTCTCTCTCTCCCCCTCTCACCTTCTGTCTCGCCCCCTCTCTCGCCACCCTCTCTCGCTACCCTCTCTCGCCTCCTCTCTCTCCCCTCTCTCTACCCTTCTCTCTTGCATCCTCTCACTCCCCCTCTCTCTCCCCTCACTCTCCCCTCTCTCTCACCCCTTCTCATTCCCCCTCGCCCGCCTCTCTCACTCCCTCTCGTGCCCCCTCCCCTTTCTCTCCCTCTCACACTCGCCATCTCTTTCCCCATCACTCTCCCCATCTCCCTCCCCCTGTCTCTCTCCCCCTGACTCTCCCCCTCTCTCTCCCCTCTCTTTCCCTCTCTTTCTCCAACTCTCTCTCTTCCTCTCCCCCTTTCAGCCTCCCTCTCTCTCATTCCCCACTCTCTCACCTCCGCTCTCTCACCCCCGCTCTCTCGCCCCCACTCCCCCCTCTCTCTGCCCCTCTCTCTCCCCCACTCTCTGCCCCCTCTCTCTCATTCCCCACTCTCTCGCCCCTGCTCCCTCACCTCCGCTCTCTCGCCCCCTCTCTCCCCGTCTCACTCTTACCCTCTCTCTCTCCCCCTTTATCTCTGCCCTCTCCCTCCCTCTCACTCTTCCCCCTTTCTCTCCACACTCTCTCTCTCAGCCCCCTCTCTCTCCACCTCTCTATCCCCCCTCTCCCCTTCTCTCGCCCCCTCTCTCACCCCCCTGTCTTGCCCCACTCTCTCGCCACCCACTCTCGCCCTCTCTCTTGTCCCTTCTCTCGACCCCTCTCGCTCTCCCCGTCTCTCCACAATCTCTCCCTGTCTCTTCCCCACTCTCTTCCCCAACTCTCTCCCCTGTCTCTCCCCTCGCTCTCACCCCCTTTCTGTCCCCTCCTCCCCCTTCCTCGCACCTTCCTCTCCCTCCCCCTCTCTTGCCCCGTCTCTACCCCCTCTCTTGCCCCGTCTCTCGCCCCCTCTCTCTCCCCTCCCTCTCCCCCTCCCTCTCCCACCTCTCTCCCCCCCTCCCCCTCTCTCTCCCCCTCTCTCTTCCCCCACTATCTCCCCCTCTCTCTTGACCTCCCCGTCTCTCTTCCCCCTCCCTATCTCTCTCTCTCTGCCGCCTCTCTCTCTTCCCCCTCTCCCCACAACCCTCTCACCCCTCTAACCCCTCTCACCCCTCTCCCCTCCTCTCTCGCCTTCTCTCTACCGTCTCTCTCACCCCCTCTCTCTACACCTCTCTCTTTCACCCACTCTCTCTCTCTACACCACACTCTCTCTCTCCACGCTCTCTTCACTAACTCTCCCCCCCCACTCTGTCACCTAAATCTCTCCTCTCTCTCTCACTCCCTCCCTCACCAACCCTCTCCCTCCCCTACTCTCTCCCTCACTCTCTCTCTTTGCACTCTCTCTCCCCACTCTCTCTCCCCCCTCTCTCCCCCTCTGTCTCCCTCCACTCTCTGCCCCCCTCCCTCTGTCACCGTCCCTCTGTCCGCCTCTCTCTCCTCTCTGTCCCCCACTCTCCCCCTCTCTTCGCCTCCCCTTCTCTCTCCCTCCCTCTCCCCTCTCTCTACCCTGCTCACCCCCTCTCTCGACCCCCAATCTTCCTCTCTCCCTTTCTCTCTTCACTAACTCTCTCTCCCACTCTGTCGCCTAAATCTCTCCCTCTCTCTCTCTCTCTCACTCCCTGTCTCTCATTCTCTCACTCTCTCCTCTCTCTCCCCCACTCTCTTTCCCCACTCGCTTTCCCCACTCTCTCCCCCACTCTCTCTCCCCCTCTCTCTCTCCCCTCTCTCTCCACCCCTCTCCCCCTCCCTATCTCACCATCTCACTCTCCCCCTCTCTCTTTCCCACACTTTCTCCACTGTCTCCCCCAATCTCACTCCCCCCTTTCTCTCCCCCTTTCTCTGCCCCTTTCTTTCTCCACACCCCCTGTCTTTCCCCTTTTCTCAACTCCCACTCTCCCCCTCTCTCACTCCCCGCTCTCTCACAACCTCTCTCTCACACACTCTCTCTCCCCCCTCACACTCTCCCCCTCCCCTTCTCTCGCCTCTCCTTCTCACCTCTCTATATCACCCTTTCTCTCTCCTTCACACTCTCTCCCCCTCTCTCTCCAGCCTCTCTCTCCCTTCTCTCTCCCCCCTCTCCGCCTCTTTCCCCAACTCTCTCTCTACCCCCTCTCTCCCCCTCTCTCTCGCCCCCTCTCGCACCCTCTCTCGCCCCCACTCTCCCCCCCTCTAGCCCCCACTCTTGCCCCAACTCTCGCCCCTTCCCTCGCCCCCTTCTCACCTCCTCTCTCGCCCCCACTCTCGCCCACAACTCGTCTCCACTCTCTCCCCTCTCCCTCACCCCCTCTCTCACCCCCTCTCTCACACCATCTCTCTACCCCCTCTCTCACGCCCCTCCCCCTCCCACTCTCCGACCTCTCTCGCCTCCTCTCTCTCTCTCCCCTCTCTCTCCCCTCTCTCTCTCTTCCACTCTCTCTACCCCCTCTGTCTTTCTCCCTCGCTCTATACCCCTGTTTCTCTACCCTTTCTCTCTCTCCCCTCTCTTTCCACCCCTCTTTTTCTCCCCTCTCTCCACCTCCCCTCTCTCCATCTCCCCTCTTTTTCACCCCACTCTCTCTCGTCTCTCTCCTTCCCCTCTCTTTCTCCCTCCCCTCTTTCCCTCCCCTCTCTCTCTCCCCGGTCTCTTACCCTGCTCTCTTACCCCAATCACTTACCCCAGTCTCTCTCCCTTATCTCCCAACGCACTCTCACCCCCACTCTCCCTATCCACTCTCCACCCCCACTCTACCCAAACACTGTCCCTCCCCCACTATTTCCCCCCACTCTCTCCACACCACTATCTCCCCCCACTCTCTCTCCCCCCATTGTCTCCCCTCACTCTCTGCCCCCTCTCTCTCCCTCTCTCTCCTCTCACTCTCCTTCCTCTCTCGCGACCACTCTCTCTCCCCCTCTCTCTTCCCCATCTCTGTACACCCTCTCCCACACCTCTCTGCCCCCACTCCCTACACCCACTCTCTCACCCTCCCTCTCTCCCCCTCTTTCTTTCCCCCACACTCCCCTCTCTCTCTCCCCACACTGTCCCCCACTCTCTCTCCCCACTCTCTCCCCCTCTCTCTTGCCCTCTCTCTTCCCCTCCCCTTCTCTCTCCCACCTCTGTCCCCCCCTCTCTCTCCCCCTCTCTCTCCTCCCTCTTTTTCCAACACTCTCTCTATCCCCTCTCTCCCCCTCCCCCTCTCTCCCCTCTGTCCACCATCTCTCTCGCCCCCATCTTGCACCCATCTCTCGTCCCCTGTCTCGCACTCCTGTCTCGCCCCTTCTCTCTCTCCCCCTCTTTCGCCCCTCACCCTCGCCCCCCACTCTTGCCCACCCTCTCACCCCCCACTCTTGTCCCCACTCTTGCCCCCACTCTCGCCCCCCCATCGTCTACACTCTTGCCACTCTCTCTCCCCCTCTCTCCCCTTCTCTCTCCCCTCTCTCTACCCCTCTCGATCCCCCTCTCTCCAGCCCTCTCCCCTTCTCTCCCCCATTTCTTCACCTCTCTCTCCCCCGTCTCTCTACTCTGCTCTCTCTTCCCCCTCTCTTTACCTCCCTCTGTCTCTCTCCCCTCTCTCTCTCTACCCTCTCTTCCGATTCCTCTCCCCTCTCCAACTCCCATCTCCATCTCCCCTCTCCCAATCTCCACTCTCCTCCCTTCTCCCCATCCCCTGTCACCCCCTCTCTCCCCCACTTTCTCCCACTCTCTCTGTCCCCGCGCTCTCTCCCCCTCTCTCACTCCTCTCTCACTCCCTCTCCCCCCCTCTCCCCTCACTCCCTCCCCTCTCTCGACCCCTCTCTTGCCCCCTCTCTCGCCCACCTTCCTCGATCCCTCCCTCTGCAACCTCTCTCGGCCACCTCTCTCTGCTCCCTCTCCCTGCCCCCTCTCCGTGCTGCTCTCTCTCTCCCCCTCTCTCTCTCTCTCCCCCTCACTCTGTCCAGCTCAATCTCCCCCTCCCCTCTTTTCCTCTCGCTCCCTCGCCCCTCCTTCTCCCCCGCTCTCCCACTAGCTCTCTAACCCCTATGTCACTTCCCCTTCTCTCTCCGCGCTCTCTCTCCTTGCCTCGCTCTCTATCCCATCTCTCCTCCTCCCCCTTCCTTTCCTCCTCACTCACTCTCTCGACCCCTCACTCTCTCCCCAAACTCTCTCTTCACGAACTCTCTCCCCCAACTCTGTCACAGAACTCTGTCCCCTTTCTCCCTCCTTCACTCACCCTCTCACTCTCCCCATCTCTCCCCCTGTCTCCCCCTCTCATCAACCCCCGCTCTCACCCCACTCTCTCCCCTCCTCTCTCTCCCCCTCTCTCCCCCCTCTCCCCCTCTGTCTCCCCCTCTCACTCTCTCTCCCTTCTCTCCGCTCCTCTCTCTCCCCTCGTCGCTACTCCCCAACCGTCTGTCTCCCCCCTCTCTCCACCACTGTCTCCCCCGTCTCTCTCCTCTCTCTTGCCCCCCTCTCTGTGTCCCCCTCTCTCTCTCTTTGCCCCACTCACACTGTCCCCTAACTCTGACCCCCTCGCACTGTCCCCGCGCTCTCTGTCCCTCCTGTCTCTCTGTAACTCCTCTCTCTGTCCCCCTCTCTCTGTCCCCCTCCTCTCTAACACCCCTCCTCTTCTCCCCCTCCTCTCTGTCCCCCCTCCTCTTTGACCCCCTCTCTCTGTTCCCCTCTCTCTGTCCCCCCTCTCTGTGCCCCCGTCTGTCTATTCCCCTCTCTTTGTTCCCCCTCTCTCTCCGTTCCACTCTGTCTGTCCCCCCTCTCTGTCGCCCCTCTCTCTCCATTCGTCTCTCTATGTCCCTCCTCTCTCTGCCCCCCTCCTCTCTGTTCCCCATCTCTCTGAACCCTCCTCCCCGTGTGACCCCATCTCTCTGTCCACCCCTTTCTGTCCCCCCACTCACTGTCCCCCTCTATGTCCACCTTTTCTCTTCCCCCTCTTTTTACCCCCCTCCTCTCCCCATCCCTCCCCTCCCTCTCTCCCCCGACTCTCTTGCCCCCACTCTCTGTCCCTTCTCTCTCTGACCGCCTCTCTCACTGTTACCCAATCTCTCTCTCTCATCTCTCAGACCCTCCATCTCTCTGTCCCCTTCTCACAATGCCCCCTCTGTCTCCGTTGACCTCGCTCTGTCTCCCTCTCTCTTTCACCCTCTCTCTGTCCTCCCGCTCTCTCTCCCCTCTCTCTCCGTTGCCCTCTCTCTGTCCCCTTTGTCTCTCCCCCCTCTCTCTGTCCCACCCTCTCTGTCCCCGCTCTCTCTCCGTTCCGCTCTCTCTGTTCCCCCTCTGTGTCCCCTCTCTCTCACCGTCCCCCTCTTTCTGTCCCCCTATCTCTGTCCCCCTTCTCTCTCCGTTCCCCTGTCTCTGTCCTCTCTCTGTCAACACCCTTTCCGCTCCCGTCACCCCTCTCTCTCCGTTCCCCTCTCTCTGTCCCCCCTCTCTCTATCCCCTCTCTCTCTGTCCCCCACTCTCTGTCCCCCCTCTCTCTTCGTTCCCCGTCTCTCTGTCCCCCTCTCCCTGTCCCCTCTCTCTGTCCCCCTCTCTCTGTCCGCCTCTCTCTGTCGTCCCCTCTCTGACCCCTCTCTCTCTGACCCCATTTCTCTGTCCCCCTCTCTCTGTCACCCCACTCTCTATCGCCCAACTGTCTGTGCCCCCTCTTCCTCTGTCCCCATCTCTCTCTGTCCCTCCCTCTGACCCTCCTCTCTCCATCCCTCCCCTCTATGTCCCTCCTCTCCATCCCACTCTCTCTGTCCCTTCTCTCTGTTCCTCCTCTCTCTGTCCCCCTCCCTCTGTTCCCCCTCTCTCTGTCCCCGTCTCTCTCTCCCCCCTCTCAATCCCCCCGTCTGCACCCCCTCTCTCTGTCCCTCCTCTCTCTCTGTTCGCCCTCTCTCTGTCCCCCTCTCAGTCCCTCCCCTCTCTGTCCCCCCTCTCTGTCCCCCCTCTCCCTGTCACCCTTCTGTCTGTCCTCCCTCTCTCTGTCAACCTCCTCTCTGTCCCCATTCTCTCTCTCCACCCCTCTCTCTCTGTCCTCCTCTATCTGTCCTCCTCTCTCTGTCCACCCTCTCTCTCTTCCCCCTCTCTATACCCCCCTCGCTCTCCCATCTCTCACCTACCTCGCTCCTCCACTCTCTTGTCCCCTTCTCTCTCTGTCCCCTCCCTCTCTGTCCCCCCCTCTCTGTCCCACCCTCTCTCTGTCCGTCCCCTTTGTCCCCCTCTCCCTTTCACTGTCTTTCCTTCTCCCGGTCTATTAGCCCACTTCTTTCTGACCCCCTCTCTCTGCGCCCCCTCTCTCTTTGCCCCCCTCTCTCAATGTCCCCCCACTCTGTGTTACCACTCTCTCTCGGTACCCCTCTCTCTGTCCCCTCACTCTGTACCCCCCGCTCTGTCACCCTCCTCTCTGTCCCCACTCTCTCTGTCACCTTCTCACTCTGTGCCTTCCTCTCCCTCTGTCCCCATTTATCTGTCCACCCTCTCTCTCTGTACCCCCTCTCTGTTCCCCTCTCTCTGTCCACCCACTCTCCGCACCCGTCTCTCTGTCCCCCTCTTTCTCTTCCCCTATCTCTACCCCCCTCTCTATCCCCTATCACTCCCCCCTCTCTCTCCCCCCACTCTCTTGTTCCCCTCTCTCTCTGTCCCCCCCCTCTCTCTGACCCCCTCTCTCACTCTGACCGCCCCCTCTCTGTCCCCATTCTCTCTGTCCCCCTCTCTCTCTGTCCCCCCGCTCTCTCTGTCCTCTCTCTCTCTGACCACCTCTCTCTCTGCCCCCCTAGGCACCCCTCTCCCTCTGTCCCATCACTCTATCCACCCCTCTCTCTCTGTTCCCCTCTCTCTGTCCCCCCACTCTCTGCACACCTCTCTCTGTCCCCCTCTCTTCCACTTCTCTATACCCCTCTCTCTCCCCTGTCACTCCACCCTCTTTCTCCACCCACTCTCTTGTCCCCCTTTCTATCTCTCCCCCTCTCTCACTGATCCCCATCTCTCTCTGACCGCCCCCTCTCTGTCCCCGTTCCCTCTGTCCCCTTTTTATCTGTCCCCCCTCTCTCTGTCCCCTCTTTCTTTGCCCCTCCATCTCTCTGTCCCCCCCCTCTCTCTCCTTCCCCCCTCACTCTCATTCTCCCCTCTCTCTGGCACCCCCTCTCTCTGTCCCCCTCTTTCTCTCTCCTTTCGCCCTCACTCTCATTCTCCCCTCTCTCTCTCACCCCTCTCTCTTCCCCCTCTGGCCCCCCTCTCTGACCCCCTCTCCTTCCGTTCCCTCCTCTCTCTGTCCCTCTTTGTCTGCACCCCCACCCCCCCGCTCTCTGTCCCCCTCTCTCTGTCCCCCTCTCTTTGTTTCCCTCTCTCTGTCACCACTCACTCTGTCCCCTTCTCTCTTTGTCCCCCCTCTCTCTCTGTCCCCCCTCCCTAATTGCCCCCCCTCTCTGTACTCCCCTGTTCCCCTCTCTTTGTACACCTCTCTCTGCCCCCTCTGCCGCCCTCTCTCTGTGACCCCCACTCTCTCTGTCCCCCCACCTCTCTCTGTCTCTCCCGCTCTCTGTCCCCCTCTCTCGGTTCCCTCACTTGCTGCCCCTCCTTCTCTCTGTCCCCCCACTCTCAGTCTGCCCCCTCTGTCCCCTTCTCTCTTTCCCCCTCTCTCTGTCCCTCCCTCTCTGTCCCCCTGTCCGTCCCTATACTGCATCCCCGTCTCTCTGTCTCCCATCTCTTACTGTCCCCACTCTCTCTGCCCCCTCTCCTTGTCCCCCCTTCACCCTGTACACCCCCTCTTTCCCCCCTTCTCTGTCCCCCTCTCTCTGTACCACCTCTCTCTGTCCTCCCTCTCTCTCTCTGTCTCCCTCTCTCTCTGTCGCCCTCTCTCTTTTCCCCCCCCTCTCTCTGTCCCCCGCTTTTCGGTCCCAGCCCTCTCTCTCTCCCTCTCTCTCTGTCCCTCTCTCGGTCCCTCTCACTCTGTCCCCCTGACTCTGACCACCCTCTCTCTGTTCCCCTTCTTCCTCTGTCCCTCTCTCTCTGTCCCCCCTCTCTCTCTCTCTGTCTCCCTCTCTGTCGCCATGCTCTCTCTGTCCCCCCTCTCTCTGTGTCCCCATCTCACTCCGTCCTCTCTCTATTACCTCCCTCTCTGTCCCCCCGTCCCGCCCTCTGTCCCCCACTCTCTCAATCCCCCACTCTCTGTCCTCCTCTCTTTGTCTCCCACTCTCTCCATCCCCTACTCTCTGTCCCCCACTCTCTGTCCCCCACTCGCTGTCCCCACTCTCTCTGTCACCCTCTCACTCTGTCCCTCCCTCTCCCTCTGTCCCATCTCTCTGTCCTCCCCTCTCTCTCTGTTCCCCTCTCTCTGTTCCCCTCTCTCTGTTCCCCTCTCTCTGTCCCCCCACTCTCTGCACCCCTCTCTCTGTCCCCCTCTCTTCCCCCTCTCTCTACCACTCTCTCTCCACTGTCACTCCACCCTCTTTCTCCCCCCACTCTCTTGTCCCCCTTTCTATCTCTTCCCCTCTCTCACGGATCCCCCATCTCTCTCAGACCGGCCCCTCTCTGTCCCCCTTCCCTCTGTCCCCTTCTATCTGTCCCCCCTCTCTGTCCCCTCTTTCTTTGACCCTCCCTCTCTCTGTCCCCCCCTCTCTCTCTCCTTCCCCCCTCACTCTCATTCTCCCCTCTCTCTGGCACCCCCTCTCTCTGTCCCTCCTCTCTCTGTCCCCACTCTCTCTCTGTCACCCCTCTCTCTTACCCCTCTGGCCCCCCTCTCTGACCCCCTCTCCTTCCGTTCCCTCCTCTCTCTGTCCCTCTTTGTCTGCACCCCCATTCCCCCGCTCTCTGTCCCCCTTTCTCTGTCCCCCTCTCTTTGTTTCCCTCTCTCTGTCCCCACTCTCTCTGTCCCCTTCTCTCTTTGTCCCCCCTCTCTCTCTGTCCCCCCTCCCTAATTGTCCCCCCTCTCTCTGTAACCCCCCTGTTCCCCTCACTTTGTACACCTCTCTCCGCCCCCTCTGCCGCCCTCTCTCTGTGACCCCCACTCTCTCTGTCCCCCCACCTCTCTCTGTCTCTCCCGCTCTGTCTCCCCCTCTCTCGGTTCCCTCTCTTTCTGCCCCTCCATCTCTCGTCCCCCCTCTCTCAGTCTGCCCCCTCTGTCCCCTTCTCTCTTTCCCCCTCTCTCTGTCCCTCCCTCTCTGTCCCCCTCTCCGTCCCTCTACTGCATCCCCGTCTCTCTGTCTCCCATCTCTTACTGTCCCCACTCTCTCTGCCCCCTCTCACCTGGCCCCCCTTCACCCTGTACACCCCCTCTTTCCCTCCCCTCTCTGTCCCCCCTCTCTCTGTACCACCTCTCTCTGTCCTCCCTCTCTCTCTGTCTCCCTCTCTCTCTGTCCCCCTCTCTCTTTCCCCCCCCCCCTCTCTCTGTCCCCCGCTTCTCGGTCCCAGCCCTCTCTCTGTCCATCTCTCTCTGTCCCTCTCTTGGTCCCTCTCACTCTGTCCCCCTGACTCTGACCACCCTCTCTCTGTTCCTCTTCTTCCTCTGTCCCCCTCTCTCTGTCCCCCTCTCTCTCTTTCTCCCCTCTCGGTCCCCCCTCTCTCTGTACCCCCTATCTGTCACCCCCTCTCCCTGTCCCCCCTCTCTTTGCCCCTCTCTCTGCCCCCCTCTATCTGCCCACCCCTCTGTCACCTTCACTCTCTGTCACCCTTCTCTCTGTCCCCACTCTCTCTGTTCCCCCCCTCTCTGCCCCCATCTCGGTCTCCATCTTCGTCCCTCCCCTCTCTGTCACCCTCTCTCTGTCGCCCCTCTCTCTGACCCCACACTCTGTCACTCCCCTTCCCGCCTTCTCGGTCGCAGCCATCTCTATGTACCCCCTCTCTCTGTCCCCTCACTCTCTCTGTCCCCCCCTCTCTGTGTCCCCATCTCACTCCGTCCTCTCTCTATTACGTTCCTCTCTCTCCCCCGTCCCGCCCTCTGTCCCACACTCTCTCCATCCCCCACTCTCTGTCCCCCTCTCTTTGTCTCCCACTCTCTCCATCCCCCACTCTCTGTCCCCCACTCTCTGTCCCCAACTCTCTGTCCCCCTGCTCTCTGTCCCTCTATCTCTCACGTTCTCTCTGTCCCCCTCTTTCTCTGTCCCCACTCTCTGTCCCCCACTCTCTCCCGTTCTCTCTGACCTCATCTCTCTGTCCCCCTCTCTCTGTCCCCCTCTCTCTCTATCCCCCACTCTGTCTCCACGCGCTCTCTGCCCCCCCCGTCTCTGTGTCCCCCCTCACTCCCTCCTCTCTCTCAGCTCCCTCTCTGTTTTCCTGTCCCCCCCTGTCGCCCACTCTCTCCCCCGTCCCCCCCTCTGTCCCCCACTCTCTCCATCCCCCACTCTCTGTCCCCCTCTCTCAATCGCCCTCTCTCTGACCCCCCCTCTCTCTCCCCCAGTCTCTGTCCCCCTCTCTTTTTTCCCCCTCTCTTTGTCCCGCTCTCTCTGTCCCCCCTCTCTCTCGGTCCCCCTCTCTCTGTCACCCACTTTCTGACCCCATTCTATACACCCCTTTATCTCCCCATCTCTCCCCTACCTCGCTCCCTCCACTCTCTTGTCCCCCCCCCCTCTCTGTCCGCCTCTCTCTGTCCCACCCTCTCTCTGTCCCCACTCTCTCTTTCCCCCTGACTCTGACCTCCCTCTCTCTGTCCCACCCTTCCTCTGTCCCCCTCCCGGTCCTACTCTCTCTCTCTGCCCCCCAATCTCTCCCCCCTCTCTGTCCCCGTCTCTCTGTCCCCTTCACTCTCTGTCCCCCTTCTCCCGGTCCCCATTCTCTCTGTTCCCCCCTCCCTCCGCCCCCATCTCTGTCCCCCATCTCCGTCCCCCCCCTCTCTGTCACACTCTCTCTGAACCCCTCTCTGGCCCCCACTTCCCGCTTTCTCGTTCCCAGCCCTCTCTATGTACCCCCTCTCTCTGTCCCCTCACTCTCTCTGTCCCCCCTCTCTCTCTATCCCGCTCTCACTGTCCCCCTCTCTCTCTGACCCCTCTCTGTCCCCCTCTCTCTGTGTCCCCTCTCACTCGGTCCTCTCTCTATCACTACCCTCGCTGTCCCCCCGTCCCCCCTCTGTCCCCCACTCTCTCTATCCCCCACTCTCGGTCCTCCTCTTTCTGTTCCCCACTCTCTGTCTCCCTCTCTCTATCCCCCTGCTCTCTGTCCCCCCTCTCTCGCCCATTCTCTCTGTCCCCTCTCTCTCTGTCCCCCTCTCTTTGTCCCCCTCTCTCTGTACCCCCTCTCTCTCTGTCCTTCTATCTCTGTCCCCCTCTCTTTGTCCCCCTCTCTCTGTCACCCTCTCTCTCCCGTTCTCTCTGTCCTCATCTCTCTGTCCCTCGCTCTCTGTCCACCTCTCTCGCTGTCCCCCTCTCTGTCCCCACGTGCTCTCTGTACCCCCGTCTCTGTGTCCCCCTCTCACTCCCTCCTCGCTTTGTCACATCCCTCTCTGTCTACCTGTTCCCCCCCTGTCCCCCACTCTCTCCCTCGTCCCCCCCCGTCCCCCACTCTCTGTACCCCCTCTCTCTGTCCCCCTCTCTCTGTCCCCCACTCTCTGTCCACCTGTATCTGTCCTTCACTCTCTGCCCCCTCTCTCTGTTCCCCCTCTCTTTGTCCCCTCTCTCTCTGTCCCCACTCTCTCTGTCCACCTCTCTCTGTCTCCCACACTCTGACCCCTCTCTATACACCCCTCGCTCTCCCCATCTGTCCCCTACCTCGCTCCCCCGACTCTCTTGTCCCACTCTCTCTCTGTTCCCTCCCTCTCTGTCCCCCCTCTCTATGTCCCACCCGCTCTGTCTGCACTCTTTCTGTCCATCCCCTCTGTCCCCGTCTCTCTTTCCTCCTCTTTCTTTCCCCCGCTCTCTCTGCCCCTCTTTCTTTTCCCCTCTCTTCGTCCCCATCTCCCTGTCCATCTCTCTCTGCCCCCACTCTCTCTCTGTCCCCCCTCTCTGTCCCACCCGCTCTATCACCCTTCACTCTGTCCCCAATCTCTCTGTCACCCTCTCACTCTGTCCCTCCCTCTCCCTCTGTCCCCATCTCTCTGTCCACCCTCTCTCTCTCTCTGTAACCCTCTCTCTGACCCCCTCTCTCTCTTCCCCCTCTCACTACCCCCCTCTCTCCCCTATCACTCAAACCTCTCTCTCCCCCACTCTCTTGTCCCCACTCTCTTGTCCCCATCTCTCTCCCCCTCTCTCTCTGACCCCCTCTCTCACTCTGACCACCCCCTCTCTGTCCCCCATCTCTCTGTCCCCCCTCTCTCTGTCCTCTCTTTCTTTGCCCCTCCCTCTCTCTGTCCCCCCTCTCTCTGTGTCCCCATCTCACTCCGTCCTCTCTCGATTACCTCCCCCTCTGTCCACCCGTCCCGCCCTCTGTCCCCCACTCTCTCCATTCCCCACTCTCTGTCCCCCTCTCTTTGTCTCCCACTCTCTCCATCCCCCACTTTCTGTCCCCCACGCTCTGTCCCCCACTCTCTGTCCCCCTGCTCTCTGTCCCCCTCTCTCTCACGTTCTCTCTGTCCCCCTCTTTCTCTGTCCCCCACTCTCTAAACCCCCTCTCTCTCCCGTTCTCTCTGTCCTCATCTCTCTGTCCCCCTCTCTCTGTCCCCCTCTCTCTCTGTCCCCCACTCTGTCTCCACGCGCTCTCTGTCCCCCCTGTCTCTGTGTCCCCCTCTCACTCCCTCCTCTCTCTCAGCTCCCTCTCTGTTTTCCTGCCCCCCCCCCGTGTCGCCCACTCTCTCCCCCGTCCCCCCTCTGTCCCCCACTCTCTCCATTCCCCACTCTCTGTCCCCCTCTCTCAATCGCCCTCTCTCTGACCCCCTCTCTCTGTTCCCCCTCTCTTTGTCCCGCTCTCTCTGTCCCCCCTCTCTCTCGGTCCCCCTCTCTCTGTCCCCCACTCTCTGACCCCTCTCTATACACCCCTTTCTCTCCCCATCTCTCCCCTACCTCGTTCCCCCCACTCTCTTGTCCCCCTCTCTCTCTCTGTCCGCCTCTCTCTGTCCCACCCTTTCTCTGTCCCCACTCTCTCTTTCCCCCTGACTCTGACCTCCCTCTCTCTGCCCCCCCTTCCTCTGTCCCCCTCCCGGTCCCCCTCTCTCTCTCTGCCCCCCAATCTGTCCGCCCCTCTCTGTCCCCGTCTCTCTGTCCCCTTTCTCCCTGTCCCCATTCTCTCTGTTCCCCCCTCCCTCCGCCCCCATCTCTGTCCCCCATCTCCGTCCCTCCCTTCTCTGTCACCCTCTCTCTATCCCCCTGCTCTCTGTCCCCCGTCTCTCGCCCATTCTCTCTGTCCCCTCTCTCTCTATCCCCCTCTCTTTGTCCCCCTCTCTCTGTACCCCCTCTCTCTCTATCCCTCTATCTCTGTCCCCCTCTCTTTGTCCCCCTCTCTCTGTCACCCTCTCTCTCCCGTTCTCTCTGTCCTCATATCTCTGTCCCCCTCTCTCTGTCTACCTCTCTCGCTGTCCCCCTCTCAGTTCCCACGTGCTCTCTGTCCCCCCGTCTCTGTGTCCCCCTCTCACTCCCTCCTCTCTCTGTCACCTCCCTCTCTGTCTACCCGCTCCCCCCTCTGTTCCCCACTCTCTCCCTCGACCCTCCCCCTGTCCCCAACTCTCTTTCCCCCCTCTCTCTGTCCCCTCTCTCTCTGTCCCCCTCTCTCTGTCCCCCACTCTCTGTCCCCTTCTCTGTATCCCCCACTCTCTGCCCCCTCTCTCTGTTCCCTCTCTCTTTGTCCCACTCTCTCTCTGTCCCCCACTCTCTCTGTCCACCTCTCTCTGTCACCCACTCTCTGACCCCTCTCTATACACCCCTCTCTCTCCCCATCTGTCCCCGACCTCGCTCCCCCGACTCTCTTGTCCCACTCTCTCTCTGTTCCCTCCCTCACTGTCCCCCCTCTCTCTGTCCCACCCACTCTGTCCCCACTCTCTCTGTCCGTCCCCTCTGTCCCCGTCTCTCTGTCCTCCTCTTTCTTTCCCCCGCTCTCTCTGCCCCCTCTTTCTGTCCCCATCTCTGTTCGCACCATCTCCCTGTCCCCCTCTCTCAATATCCCCCCTCTCTCTGTCCCCACTCTCTCTGTCCCCCCTCTCTGTCCGACCCGCTCTGTCACCCTTCACTCTGTCCCCAATCTCTCTGTCACCCTCTCACTCTGTCCCTCCCTCTCCCTCTGTCCCCATCTCTCTGTCCACCCTCTCTCTCTCTCTGTAAACCTCTCTCTGTCCCCATCTCTCTCTTCCCCCTCTCACTACCCCCCTCTCTCCCCTATCACTCAACCCTCTCTCTCCCCCCACTCTCTTGTCCCCACTCTCTTGTCCCCCTCTCTCTCTGTCCCCCTCTCTCTCTGACGCCCCTCTCACTCTGACCACCCCGTCTCTGTCCCCCTTCTCTCTGACCCCCCTCTCTCTGTCCTCTCTTTCTTTGCCCCTCCCTCTCTCTGTCCCACTCTCTCTCTATCCGTCCCCCCTCTCTCTCTTTCTCCCCTCTCACTGGCACCCCCTCTCTCTGTCCCCAATCTCTCTCTGTCCCCACTCTCTGTCACCCCTCTCTCTTCCCCCTCTGACCCCCTCTCTCTGACCGCCTCTCCCTCTATTCCCTCCTCTCTCTGTCCCCCTTTCTTTCCCCCCCAGTCACCCCGCTCTCTGTCCCCCTCTCTCTGTCCCCCTCTCTCTGTCCCCACTCTCTCTGTCCCCCCAACTGTCTCTATCTCTCCCGCACTCTGTCCCAGTCTCTCGGTCCCCTCTCTTTCTGCCCCTCCTTCTCTCTGTCCCTCCGCTCTCAGTCCGCCCCCTCTGTCCACTTCTCTATTTCCCCCTCTCTCTGTCCCACCTCTCTCCGTTCCCCTGTCCCCCCTCTACTGCGCCCCCGTCTCTCTGTCTCCCGTCTCTTACTGTCCCCACTCTCTCTGCTCCCCTCTCTGTCTCCCCTTCTCCCTGTACCCCCCTCTTTTCCCCATCTCTCTGTCCCCCCTCTCTCTGTACCACCTCTCTCTGTCCTCCCTCTCTCTCTGTCCTCCTCTCTCTTTGTCCGCCTCTCTCTATCCCCGCTTCTTTCTGTCCCCCTCTCTCAGTCCCCCTCTCTGTCCCCCACTTCTCGGTCCCAGCCCTCTCTTTGCCCCCCCTCTCTGTCCCACTCTCAGTCCCCCTCTCTATCTCTGTCCTCCCCCCTCTCTGTATCTCCCGCTCTCTGTCCCCATCTCTCGGTCCCCCTCTCTCTTTGTCCCCCTTCTCTCTGTCCCCCTTCTCTCTGTCCCCCCACTCTCAGTCCGCCCCCTGTCTCCCCGTCTCTCATTACCCCTCTCTCTGCCCCCCCTCTATCTGCCCCTCTCTCTCTGTCCCCAGGTTTCTCTGTCCCCTTCACTCTCTGTCCCCCTTCTCCCTGACCCCACTCTCTCTGTTCCCCCCTCTCTCTGCCCCAATCTCTGTCCCTCCCAGCTCCGTCACTCCCCTCTCCGCCCCTCTCCTCTCTGTCCCCCCTCTCTCTGACCTCCCTCTCTGTTCCCCACCCCCGTCCCGCCTTCTCGTTCCCAGCCCTCTCTCTGTCCCCCCCCTCTGTCCCTCTCTCACTCTGTCCCCCTCTCTGTCCTCCCGCCACCCCCGTCCCCCACTCTCTCCATTCCCCACTCTCTGCCCTCCTCTCTCTGTCCCCCTCTCTCTATCCGCCTCTCTCTGTCCCCCCTCTCTGTTGCCCTCTCTCTGCCCCCCTCTCTCTCCCGTTCTCTTTGTCAGCCCTTTCTCTCTGTCCCCCTCTCTTTGTCCCCCTCTCTCTGTCCCCCCTCACTCTGTCCCCTCTCTCTCTCCTCATCTCTCTTTCCCTTCTCTCTGTTTCCCCCACTCACTCCCTCCTCTCTTTGTCACCTCCCTCTCTGTCGCCCCGTCCACCCCCCGTCCCCAATCTCACTATCCCCCACTCTCTGACCCCCCTCTGTCCCTCAGTCTCTCCATCCCCCACTCACTGTCCCCCACTCTCTCCGTCCCCCAGCCTCTGTCCCCCTCTCTCTGCCCCCCACTCTCAGTCCCCCTCTCTCTGTTCCCCCTCTCTTTGACCCACTCTCTCTGACCCCTCTCTCATTATGTCCTCCCCTATTTCTCTCTCTCTTCCTCACCTTAGCTCTCCCTTGCCTCTCGCTCTCTCTGACTCTACCTGCTCCTTCACTCTCTCTCCACTTCTCTCACTCTCGATCCCCCTACCTCAGTCTCTCTTTCTCCCCACCTCCCTCTCTTTCTTGCTGACTAAATCTCTTTCCCTCCTGCCCCTCCCTCCCTTTCTGATGCAATCTATCTCCCTGACGCGTCCATCTCCCTCTGAACCAGAGATTGGGGAGGGGGGTAGTCCCCATGAAACAACTGAAATCCTGCCCCACTCACGACAGGAAATGGGGAGGTCAGTTTGGTGTGCGGGGGGATCAGAGGGAGTTAAACCCAGCTCCTGAGTTGGGGGTGCGGTGCCCTCCCCTTCCCTGAGACCCAGGACTGGGGCTGAGTCTGTCTCTCTCCAGCTCAGCTTCTCGAACACAAAGACACACAACAACATCGGTCACTCTGCTGCTCGGCACGCTTTAATCAACATTTTTATTGGTTACAAATGGAAGTGATGGATACAGTCAGTGGGATGGTGCCTTTTCTCACTGGCCCCTGAGTTGTGAGATACATTGAAATGTTTCCCTGTAACCCCCCTGTGGGATAAGGATGGACAAACCAACGCTACCCTCAGTCTGTTACCATAGCGACAGGCTGCTCCATCGCTGAAACACTGAACTGAAATGAGAAAATCCTGGATGGATTGATTAATGAGGGAATTTGATGGATGGATGGATTTGGGTGAAGGGATATTTCAACACATTCTTCAGCTGCTGCCTAAACTTAGTCTGGGTCACGGCATAAATCGCGGTGTTTGTGCAGCAACTGAGGAGCTGCAGCATGAAGCCCAATTCCAGCACAAACCAATCGAGATACACAGACTCATACCCAAAATCATACATCCGGGCCCATATAGAATACAGCATGAATGTTGACCATAACAGGATGAAATTTGCCGAGATCACAAACAGTAAAATGATGGATTTTTTTCGGTTTCTCATTTCAGTGTCAGACTGAGCGTCCCCATTGGTGTGAGTGCGGAGTCTCCTGCGGGCTCTGCTGGTCACTAAAATGTGTCTGACGGTGAGAACATTGAGCAGCAGAATCAGGAGAAATGGGACACACGGGGTTAGAATGTGGTGGAGGAACTCGATTGTGACCCAGACACTGGAGGATAGAACAGCGTCTGTCACATCACAAAACCAGGGGGTGTTCGACAGCCGATACCGAGTCGTGAGCATAAAATACCAGAAAATGTTCTTTAAACAGCTCAACACAGTCACTGCTCCCAGAACCACAGCCGCCGTTTTCTCACTGCAATATTTAGTTTTCAGCTTCTGGCAACAAATGGCCACAAACCGATCAAAGGTGAAAGTGACGGTGAACCAGACAGAGCAGTCAGTGGCTGCATAAAGCAGGACGGCGTGGATATTACACACGGGGACGGAGTCCTTCAGGAAATAAAACTGTTCCTGATAAACATTGGGAATGTGTCTCAGGACCAGATCGAGGATAATGACCAGGAGATCCGCCGCAGCCATGGCCCCCAGGTAACGTCTGACACATGGAGACAATCCACAATCTTTATAAAGCAGGACGTAGATGGTGACTACGTTAACTGTGAGGAAGGAAAATAAACCCATTATCCATCGGCCTGGAGGCAAAGGGACCCGTTTGATCGGGGACCCAGTGAGATTTTCAAATGTGTCCCTGTATTCCGGGATTTATTAAAATAATTGGAGCTGGAATAACAAATGGGAAGGTCGGAATTACTGACAAAAATGTGACATAAACCACCAGAAACCTTCCGTCCCCAAACGCACGGAGACACATCCATAAGGACAGATGGTTTCTAGAACATTCCCACACACTCGATCCCTCGAGAGCTGACACAGGTCACTCCTTCCCAGTTCCTAATACAGAGGGTGGGAACGTTGCTGTCCTGAAGGATTCTCTCCCAGTTTCCTGAAGACAAACGGAGTTTGGGAATTTCTGTATTTTGGTCTAAATTGTGGTCGATCCTGTGTCGTGGAGAAATGTAAACGCAGGGAAAATGGATTCTCCCCTTTAACTGCCTGAGGGGCCTTCGGAACAGTGTCTCCTTCTCCCTGGAACGGGATCTCTTCCCTCGGGATCTTATCGTTCCGGGGAATGTCAGTTATAGAATGTCGGGGACAGAACGTTCCGGGGAATGTCAGTTATACAATGTCGAGGACAGAACGTTCCGGGGAACCCCTTGACCTGTCCATCACATTTCTCCCCTACCCACCCCACCAACATGATGTCCTGTACCTGGACACACTGTAACATTAATGGGGTGGGAGACGGAGGGTCCAATCACAGGAATGGGAACTAAAGGCACTGCCAGATCAGCTGAAATGGTGAGATATACCACATTCTCAATCCACCTCATAGAACCAGCCCAGACACCATACACCCAGAGGAGATATCTGTTCACCGTGGAACACTGTGTAAACCAGGCCAGTTTACTGGTCAATTCAACCCAGCAATCTGTCCAGAGTGGAACACTGTGCAGATCACAGCAGTGCATTGATCTATAAACCTGGACTAGATATCTGTCCAGCACCGAGAGCTGTGCAGACAACAGCAGTGCATTGATCTATAACCTCGGACTAGATATCTGTCCAGCACCGAGAGCTGTGCAGACCACAGCACTGCGTTGATCTATAAACTCGGACTAGATATCTGTCCACCACCGAGAGCTGTTCAGACCACAGCAGTGCATTGATCTATAACACCAGACTAGATATCTGTCCAGCACGGGGACCTGTGCAGACCACAGCAGGGCACTAATGTGTAAACCTGAAACAAATATCCATCCAGCATTGGGAGCTGCACAGACCACATTATTGCAGTATCTATAAACCTCAACCAGAATGACTGACCAGCACAGGGAACTGTGCAGTGATCACCCGTGAATTAATTTGCAAACCAGGAGCAGTTACCCTCCCAGCATGTAGGACTGTTTACAGCACCCCGGTACATTGATCTGTAACCCAGGAGCAGTTACCCTCCCAGCATGTAGGACTTTGTACACCATCCCAGTACATTGATCTGTAACCCAGGAGTAGTTACCCTCCCAGCATGTAGGACTGTGTACCCCACCACAGTGCATTGATCTGTAACCATGGAGCAGTTACCCTCTCAGCATGTAGGACTTTGTACACCATCCCAGTACATTGATCTGTAACCCAGGAGTAGTTACCCTCCCAGCATGTAGGACTGTGTACATCACACCAGTGCATTGATCTGTAAACCAGGAGCAGTTACCCTCCCAGCATGTAGGACTGTGCACCCCACCCTAGTACATTGAACTGTAACCCAGGAGCAGTTACCCTCCCAGCATGTAGGACTGTGTACACCACCCCAGTACATTGATATGTAAACCAGGAGCAGTTACCCTGCCAGCATGTAGGACTGTGTACCCCACCCCGGTACATTGATCTGTAAACCAGGAGCAGTGAGCCTCCCAAAATGTAGGACTGTGTACACTGCCCGAGTGCAATGCTCAGTAACACTGTGTTAGATCCCTGCCTAGTGTGGGAAAACTTGCAGACCGGGGGCTGGAAGTGACAGGATGTACAGCTCCCATCCATTTACAGCTCCATATCCCCATTGTTGCCCTGACAAGGGGGTGCTGTGGGTGTGAACATCACTGACAGTGAGACCAGGCGGGGATCAGTTTAGATATCACCACATGGGAGGGGTTTGGGGTATAGACAGAGAGGGGGAGACTGAGAGACAGTGTCATGGTATGATGTGTTCCCAAGTTTCAGAATGCTGAAATGTGGACACTTCGATAGCATTCTGTAACATGAGCCTGTCTTCCCAAGAAAGATTGTAAAAAGGGAGATTGGTGTGAGGTCAGATGATGGAGAGTTTTGGATGAGCACTTGTTCTACAGCTTTGTAAATGGAGTCGTTCATGGCTGGAGGTACACACCATCACCCAGATGCCCGTGGATATTCCTTCATCCCTGACACTGATGTCATCTTTAAAAGGCCGATGGGCACACGATTGAGCTTTCTCTGTTAGGAGCTGCCCTGCACAATTTACCCCGAGCATGGCAGATAAGGGACAATTACACCACGGTTTGTCAACAGGGGCACGGAGGTCCTGCTGGATGGGCGAGTACAGAGGGGGTCCATTCTCTTCCCAGAGTGGGCCACACCACCAGACCCATCGAGCATGGTCTGAGCTCACCACCCAGCTCAGTGCAGTATCTGCGGTCTGAAGAAATGCCCAGCAATACAGGACAAGCATCAATAACCTTCCCCACTCTGTCAGGATAAGGGTCACCGTATTCTCTCTGCTCCCTCACACTCACTGTATATCTGTTATAGCACCGACCCCTGCACAAGGCTCATGGTCCACCACTCTCACTGCCTCATGCTGCACCTTCTCTCTCTGTCTCTGTCCCTCTCTCTCTCCCTCTCTCTCCCCCCCTCCCTCCACTTCATCCCCACACGAATAACACTGCATGGAATCAACACTGTGGACTGACTGCCTCCGGACACCTCACTATGACACCCACCCCACCTACACTAATGCTAACAGGAGGAGCACCCACTTCCACCCTCACTCCCTCCCTCTCTCTATCTCCCATCAGGGTATAATGTGATGAAGTTGAAAGTGTGTACTGTACCTTTAAGAGAGAGGGAATGCTGTTCTGAACTGAGAGCTGCCAAGCACCTGTGATACGAGAGGATAGAAGACCCAGAAACAATATATTGCTGTAGAGCTGGAGTCGGGTAATAAGCAGTTAAGTGAAAGAGGGTCCCAGAGTTGTGAATAGTTGATGTAAAATGTTCACTTTCAGAGTGAAAAAATAAATTGATGTTTTTATTTAAACAGTGGAATTTGGGAGTTCTCTGTCCCTCATATTTTAACAGTTTAGGAGGCGAATTGAGCATTTCGTTATGTTCAGTTTAAATTACCAGATAAGCTTCACGCCGTGCCCTAACCATCCCCGTGTGTGTATCTGTGTGTCTGTGTGTGGGGCAGGTCTGGCAGTCTCTGTGGTGCTTAAAGTGATACAATGCCACCCTCTGCTGGCCTCCACACGCCACTGCACAGGCATCGGCAGAGGGTGAAATCCAACAGGGATTCATTCAGAGATAGGGAGGGAGAGGGCAGCTGCTCACAGCACGATCCAAACTGATGTCTTATCCATGTACTGATCTAAATGTCCTTTAAACGTTGTAACTGCAAACACTTTCACCACTTCCTCTGGAAGTTCATTCCACACACAAGCTAGTTTCTGTCGAACATCATTACCTCTCATGACTATTGTAAATCGTTTTTCCTCACACATTAAAAATCCCTCAGTTTTGAATCCCCAACTCTAGAGAAAAGATATCAGCCCTTCAGCTTCTCTGTAACCCACATTATTTTATAAACTTTTGTAAAGTTACTGCTTAATCTCATATTCTTCATTGAAAAAAGTCCCAGCCGATCCAGCCTCTCCTTCGAGCTCACTCCCTCCTTTCCCAGCAACATCCAGGTTAATCTCTTCTCTATCCTCTCCAGTTTAATAATATCAACGTCAATAATATCAAAGTGAATAGTCAAGGTATTTTCTAAGGGTACGGGGAGTCCAAAACTAGAGGACATAGGCTTAAGGTGAGAGGGGAAACATTTAAAAGTGACCGAAGGGGCAGCTTTTTCACCCAGAAGGTGGTGTGCCTATGGAATGAGCGAGCAGGATGACCAGAGTGGACACAGAATTCAAGAAGAGGTCTCACCAATGTCCTGTACAACCTCAACATGACATCCCAATTTCGATACTCAAAGATCTGTCCGATGAAGACATGTGTGGTAAACACCTTCTTCACCACACTATCTATATGAGATGCAAATTTTAAAGAATTAAACCTGACGGCCTAGGTTTCTGTACTTCAGAACTGCCAAAAGCTCTACTTTTAATTGTATAGGTCCTGCTGTTTTTTGATTGACCAAACCCAATACCTCGCATTAATCCAAACTAAACTCCATCAGCCACCCCTCAGCCCAGTGAGTGATATTACTGTCACCTCACCCTCCCCCTTCAATTTTAAAATGCCCATCCATCTCCAGGAGGCCTACACACTCCGGCCTTGATTTTCACAAAGACCCTGAGCTTGGTTTGCCTTGTGTGGTTAGGGAGAGGAGGGACAGATTGCAGACACAGTCAGTGGGGAGGAGAGGCTGTACAGTAATCAGCGGCCTGGTGTCACTTCATGGTTTTAGGAAAAGGGGAGTCGCACGTGTGAGTTGGGTAAGAGTGATCGGTGTTTTGGGGTCAGAACTTAAGCTCTTCCTCTGTCTCTGGTGTTTAGAAATATATATCAATTTGAGACCCTTCATTGGGCAGAGTGTGTCTGCAGGATGTCTTTCCTTAATATTGCAGACTACAGATAATAGCCATTAAAGATGTTTACAGTTAAATTTGATGGCACAGCACGTACACTCAATATCCTACAGTTGAGACAAATATCTTGTATTTGTTTAATAATACAAAGTGTTGTTTGTAATTCAGTAATGGTAACCTGATTATAATAAATCCACACCAAGCTGAAAGTAGGCACTAAAATATGACTCAAAATCTGGGTATGGTAGTGTAGTGGGTAGTGTCCCTGTCTCTGAGCCAGAGCTCTGGATTTGATTCCAATTCCTGAACTTGTGTGTTCCTAGCTCTGGACTAGAAGGCCAGGATTCAAGTCCTGCCTGTTGCAGAGGTATGTCACATCATGTCAGAACAGGCTGATGAACAAACACACAGGAGAATACTGCAACAGCTTTATGGGTGTTGCTGAATGATGCTAGTATCCTTACCTCCGGGCACAAAGGTCTAGGTGTAAAGCCCACAGAATTGTCTCAGGATTCATCTGAACAAACTGATTAAAATGGATTTAGTATTGTGACTTGATGGAGAAGGAAGAGCTATCAGTATTGCATTTCAGAATTTAGGCCCAGGTTGACTGAAAGTACAGTCATTCGTGTTGATTGGGGTTACATTTTGCAGCAGTAAAGGTTTATAAGATCAAAATGGCCATGGATAGGGTGAGTAGTCAGGGGTTTTTCCCCAGGTTAGTGGCGTTCAAAACTAGAGGGCATTGGTGGAAAGGGAGAAGGAAAAGGTTTTGAGGAGGCCTAAAGGGCATTATTTCACACAGAGGGTGGTGTGCGTATGGAATGAGCTGCCAGAGGAAGTGGTGGAGGCTGGTACAACTACAGCATCTGGGTACTGAGAGACCTGGTGAGCTTTTCCAGCAATTTCTGTATTTCTTTAAAAAGTGCATTCAGTTTAACACAGGTATTCTGAATAAAGTAAACATTTTTATTTTTTTAATGACGCAGGGACATATAAACATATCATCAAATTGACCGAGACCATTTTCTGCTCAGGGTATGGCTCTGTGTATGACAGCAGCAATGATGCACCTACATGGAACATGGAATGTGATGGAGACATAGTTTGGACAATTTATAAGGAGACCTCACATGGTCTAGTTTGGGAGAGGATGACATTATTGTGTGATTCAACTCAGAGAGGTAGAAAATGAAATCTGCCTGAGAAGGAATGGCCCATTGCACTCTCACTCCCTCATTGTTCCTCATCACAGCAATGTGTGCGAGCTAAAAAAAAACAACTCTACAGTCATCGTTGCCATTCTTATTTTTATGGAATCCCTGCAGTGTTGACACAGGCCCTTCGACCCAACAAGTCCATACCAACCTTCCCAACCCATTTCCCTATATTTACCCCTGACTATTGCACATAACCGAGAAATCCCTAAACACTACAGACAATTTAGCATGACCAATCCACTGAACCTATACAGTTTGTGGTAGGAAACTGGATCACCCATGAGAAGCTCATACAGACAAGGGGAGAATGTGCAAACTCCACACAGACAGTCACCCAAGGGTGGAATCGAACCCAAGTCCCTGGTGCTGTGAGGCTGCAGTGCTAACCTCCGTGCTACCCTTTGGATGATGCCGAACCAGAATTCACTGGAATCTAATCACTGCCTAAAGCTAAGGGAATTCAGCCAAATCCAAACTCTCCCAGGATGTAATCCCATTGCTAGCAGCTTGTGTGAGGACAATATCTTCAGAAGCAGAACAACGTTTTTGACAATCTCACAATTGTTCCTTTGTTATGAGTTCCAATAATATTTGGACCAAGTTATTTCAAGTTAAAATTGCAGAGATTGTGTGTGTGTGTGTCTGTGTGTGTCTGTATGTGTCTGTCAGTGTTTTTAGAAAGGGAAATATTGATTATATAATTGCAATACCCAAACAGTTTGCCATTCATATTTTCATCAGAGTAACATTGCTCTGGATCATAAACATGTTGTTTTAGCAGATTAAGGAAACTAGTCTGACTTGTTCCTAAAACTGACACTGACCCAGTCTGAGACCGATATGATCGGCCATATCACCAATCTGGTTACATTCAACATTTGTTGTGAGCAGTGAAGGAGTGGGACTAGAAAAGGAAACAGTGAATCCAAAAATCGGGGAACTATAGACCTGTGAGCCTGATGTCAGTGGTGGGTAAGTTGTTGGAGGGGATTCTGAGGGACATGATTTACATACATTTGGGAAGGCACGGGCTGCTCGGGGTAGACAACATGTCTTTCTGCATGGGAAATCATGTCTCATTAATTTTTTTGAGTATTTGAAGAGGTGACAAAGAAGCTTGATGAAGGCAGTTTGGTGGACATTGTCTATATGGACCTCATCAAGGTGTTCTTTTAAAGAACAAAGACCAAAAAAAAATTACAGACCAGGAAAAGGCCCTTCGCTCTCCAAGCCTAAGCTGATCCAAATGATCTGTTGGCCAATTCCTAAGCATCTGTCTTCCTCTGCTCCCCACCTACTCATACATCTGTCCAGACGCATCTTAAATGAATCTACCGAGCCTGCCTCCACCACCTCTGCTAGCAACACGTTCCAAATGTCCACCACCCTCTGTGTGAAGTACTTACCGCGTGTATCCCCCTTATACTTTCCACCTCTCACTTTGAAGCACGACCTCTCCTTATTGAATCCTTCAACCTGGAAAAAAGCTTGTCTCTGTCCACCCTGTCTATACTCTTTATGATTTTGCAAACCTTAATCAGGTCCCCCCCCCCCCCAATCTCCTTTTATCTAGTGAAAATAAACCTAACCTACTCAGCCTCTCTTCATAGCTAGTATTTCATTCTGATTGGTAGACACATTAGTAAGTTTCAGTCACGTAAGATACTGAAGAAGCTCATCACAAATGGCTTGAAGGAAGAGGGATATTTTTCAGCCTGGAGGATTGTGAGCAGCAGTGTGCTGTAAGAATCAGTACTGAGTTCACTGCATTTCATCATTTATGTAAAAGATTTGGATGTGAATATTGGGGCCATAGTTAGTAAGTATACAGATGACATCAGAAAGGTGGTGTAGCAGATTATCTCAGAGTACAACAAGATCGCAATTAGATGGGACAAAGAGGCAAGGAGTAACAGATGAAGTTTAATTTAGATAAATATGAAGCTTTGCATTTTGGGAAGGCAAATCAAGGCAGACATTATATACTTCATGGTCAGGTCCTGGGGCGTGTTGTGAAACAAAGGGACATAGGACTGCAGGTACATTGTTCCTTGAACGTGGAGTTGCAGGTAGACAGAGTGGTGCAGAACACATTTGGCACATTTGCCTTAATCAGTCAGAGCATTGAATATAGGAGTTGTGGTGGTATGTTGCATCTGTACAGGATGTTGTCCCCTAATCTCTCTTTATAGAGCTTCCCCTATCTGCAACTTGTGCTTCAGTTGTTGGTCACGTTGTAGACCCAGATTCACTGTGAATACAGCCCATATACCTCACCCAGAGATGGCTCACAAAATCATCTGCTCCTCCTGACTGCAATATTCAAAAACATAACATTCATGAAAATAACACCCACTAACTTTCCAATAACAGAATGTGAGAACATCAGAAAAAGGGGCATGACGTTCACTCCCCAAGCCTGCCTTGTCCTTCACTAAGATCGTGACTGATCTGCTCTTGGTCTCAAATCATCTTTCAAACCCAATTCCTCATAGCCCTCACCTCTCTGACAGATCAATATCCATCTATTTTCTCTTCAAATACTTTCAGTCATCTCGCTCCCCAACACTCTTGAGAAGAGAAATCCTGACATTCAATCCCACCTGTTTGAAGAAGACACTTGCTGGTCCTATATCATGGCTTATTGATATGAACAGAAGAGGTTGAGACAAGGGATCAGGTAAAAATGACTGGCCCCAATATCAAGGCTGTGGTTGACGTCTGTTGACATCAAGGAACTTAACAAAACTGGACTTAATGGGAATCAGAGTAAACTCTCCAGTGTTTGGAGTCAAAATTGGCACAAAGGAAGATGGTGATCATCTCAGTCCTGGGTCAACTCTGTGGGAGATCCTCAGGGTAGCTTCCTCTTCACAAACATCTTCAGCTGCTTCATCAATGTCTCCCGTCCCCACCCTCACCAACATAAGATCGGAAGTGGGGATGGTCACCGAACATTCCACAATGTTCAGAATATTTTGTCCCCCGTCAGCTGCTGAACTAGTCTGTGTCCATCTGCAGCAAGACCCAGACTCCATTGAGACTTGTGCTGTTAAAGCGTCGATAACATTCATCTACCAGCACTGCCTGACACTGCACATTGCCACAGTAAAATAGAGTTCATTCAGCACCTCACGCTGGTTTCACAGGAATATGAGGAAGTCGGTCAGCCCATTGACACTATTGGAGAAGAACAGGAACAGCCTATTCAGTGCCTCCAGCCTATTACTCAGGAAGGGAAGGAGTCTAGTATGATGGGCCACACGAGAGCGCCTGGAAAATATTTGAAGGCGGTAGCCTAGACTCTTTTTTTTATTGTAATGGAAATGTAAAGTGTCTGTTCTAGACGCAATGTGACTGGTCAAAGTACTTGGTGTGAAGCAAAACACCATTTATTGAAACACGAAAGATAAAATTAAACCAAAGAAAGAGGAATCTAGAATAACTTAATTCTATTGGACAAGTTAACAGAGTAATAGACCTAGGAACTATTACTAATGAACTGTTCCAATATAGGAAAATCACATAAACACAGCCCTGGGCAGAAATGAATATTCAGACACAGAATGTCACAAACATTTCTCTAATCCAGGAATTAAATACAGCACCAAGAGAAAACTCAGGGAAAGTAGCAGGAGACATTCACTGAAGCTTCCAACTCTGTGGAGACCCCAATATGAAAGAAGATCTTATTTCAACATAGATGACAGGAAGGAGTCAACAACTGAAGAGAATTACACAGATAATGGAGGAATCCATTCCGTTCTTCAGCCTGTTGCACACGAACAACAGAAGGATATTCAGGCCTTGACCTTGTTACACCAGAAGAGGATGAGACTGTTCAGCCCCTGGAGCTGAATGTATATTTACAGGAGGAGGCCAATCAGCCCCTTGAATCTATAACACTGGCCCCAGAGTAGGCCATGCAGCACCAGTATCCTATTACACAGCAACAGGATCAGTCCATTCAGCCACCTCAAGTCCGTAATATAGGAACTGAAAGCGGTCACACAGTGACTGGAGGTGTGTTACACTGGGATAACAGGAGGCCATTCAGACCCACCGAGTCTGTTGCAAGAAAATTGGATAAAGATAAAAACTATCTGAGACTTCTTTTATGAGAAAGGTGGAGGTAATTCAGGCACGTGTCTGTTGTATGGGAACAAGAGAAGACCAATCGCTCCCTTGGTCCCATCTCTAGGATACCATTCAGTATCTCCACCTATTATGAAGGAATATGAGAAGACCCATGAGCCCCTCAAAATGTTACACAGCAACGGGAAGATTCCATAATCCCCCACCCCTCTAACGCATCAACAGGAGGTGGTCATTCTGGCCTTGGAGATGACAACATGGGAACACCAGAAAGACTTTATCCCATCGATTTTGTACACCAGCAGGATGATGAGTCCAGTCACACACACATACCGCTTTTGCGGCAATTGGAGCACATCTCTTAAAACCCTTTTGCCCATCAAACAGAAATTCAAAGAAAACGTAAAGGTTTTAGAAAGGGAAGAAAATATAATAACTGAATACATTAGGGAGTAAAATGTAACAATAAAGTATTGTAATTTAAGGCAAATTATTCGAATCCATTGTTGTGGACATTTGCAAACGGAAACCGCAATTCATCGGATTCAACATGGTTTTACAAAGGATAAATCATGATTGAAGTGTTTTCTTGAGTTATTTAAAGATGTGACAAACAAGGTGGATAGTGGGAATCATGGAAATGGAATATATCTGGTCTTCGTGAAGGATTCAGATACGTCGCTTCTCCAAAGAGTGAGTGGTAAGATCAGACAGTATGGGTTTAGGAGTAATTTATTGGCTTGGATGGAGGATTGGTTAACCAACAAAATGCAGTCAGATGAATAAACTGTGTCATTTTCTATTGGAAAATGCAACTTGTTGGGTGCCATAGATTTCAGTTCTCATGCTTCAACCATTTGGGATCGATATTATTACTCGGTTGACGGGATAGAAAATGCTATAGCTACATTTTCAGATGACACTAACATTGGTGGGAAATTACTTCGGAATGATGATGCAGGAGATTTAAAAACTATGTATATAGATTGGGTGAATGGGCAAATATTTAGCAATGAAAATTAAAGTGGATAAATATGGGGTTATTCAAGTTGGCCAGCCTAATAAAAAGGCAAATTATTATCTAAGTGGAGAGAAACTTCAAAGTACTTAGGTGCAGAGGGATCTGGGTGCCTGCTTGTATATCACAGAAAACTTGCTTGAGGGTAATTGAAGTAATGAGGAATGCAAGCATAACTTCAGCATTTATTTGTAAAAGGATAGAGTAGAAAGGTTGCTGTAGCAATGCAAGGCATTAGTGAGGCTGCAACTGGAGTACAGTTTGGGTGTCCTGCAGAATGAGGTATTTCCATTGGAGGCAATTCAGAAGAGCTTCATTAGATTGATTCCATATTTGAAGTGTTTGCCTTATGAAGAGAAATTGAGCAGTTTAGGCCTATACTCTCGAGTTGATAAGAATGAAAGGGGAGCTCATTGAGGTCTGTAAAATGCTAAACGTAATTGGAAGTGTAGCTGTGGAGTGGATATTTTTTCATGTGGCACAATCGACAATAAGAGACTACAGTTTGAAGATCGAGAGAGGGCAGGAAAGTGGAACAGAGGCCGCGATGACATCAGTCATGATTGTATTAAATGGCGGAGCAGGTTCGAGGGGTTGGATTCCTGACTGATGCTCCTTGTTCATATTCAGCTTTACGACTGTGTTACACAGTAATGGGGGAGGATTATGTATCAAACAGGAAGCAGGCGCTCCGGATAAATCAGTCTAAATCAGTTTGACAGAACGTCACAAGTGGAGTCACACAATGACCAGTGCTGGGTCCTCAACTATTTACAATCTATATCAATGATCAGGAGGACGGAACAGATATAGAGATACTGAGTTTGGTCATGATGCTGTGATAAGCAAGAGATTAAATTATCAAGAGAGAGTGGAGGGTCTACAGATAGATACAGAGAGATAAAGGCAATGCAGAATAATTTGGCAGCTGCAATATAACATGATATAACCTGTCATTTCATTTACAGGAATAATGGAAGGCAGTATGTTACTGAAATGGAGAGGGATTACTGGGATTAATGATACTGTGTACTGGGGGGTTCACTCAAACCCGTTCAGACATAGGAGGTTTTGCTCCATCCCTGATCGTCTGCTCCTTGATGCTCCAAGTGACCCCATTGCTCTCCGTACAGATGGAATGTTTTGAAGTGTTTGGTTGGTGATGGGGGATGCTCTTATCAAACGTGTATCAAGGGGATGGCCTTTATCCAAGATACATTCATTCCTTTCTACATGGAGATCTGAAGAAGATAGGAATGGCTGCCTGCTTGTGAATGAAGAGGCCGTGGTTGCTGTGTGGACAGTGGGTATTCACCAACGTGATGTACTGTGATGGGCACGCTGCAAGATTAATACAGAGAGTGATCCTTCAGTTCCTCAACCTCTCCCCATTGACACGGCTCCTCGGCAGATGCCATGCACACCATCGGGAATCCCACTATACTGGATACACCCGGCAAGTCCCTGCTGAGGTTGAAACAATGTATTTACCTCATCCAGCATATATATCTTCTGGCACTGAATGGTTACATTGATGGCAACATACTTGGAGATGATGGATATGTCACCCAGTCCTGTTTGAAAAGTTCCTGAACATAGAAGCTGAATGAAACTGTGACCCGAACAGCCCCTGGCAGCACCATCCTCCCCCTGGTGTGAATCTGCAGGTCGTGTTGAAGGAGGTGACACCGCTCTGTGACTAGCTCCTTGTTCAGTCAGGGCCCCCTCACACACTGCTCCTGGGTTAAGTGGAGCTTGGGAAGCTGTTCCTGGAAAATCCGGGGTGGACACAGCAGATCCCTTTCCCCACACACACTCACTGCGTGGTTTCAGAGGTTCCCCTCTCTGCAGCCTCTGCTCCATTTGTTGTTCATGTTGCAGACCCAGATGTTGTAACTACAGTCCCCAGGCTCCATCCAAAGTTGGGTCACCAAATCCTCACGTCTCCCTGAATGTCTGAGGCAACTCACAGCACAACCTCCAGCAAACCATCCCCAGCTGCTGCACTAACTTTTCAATAACAGGTGTCAGTTAGAAACCCCTCACCTATAAGTGTTGTGGATCAGACCAGATTCCCGCCAAATATTTTAAGAAGGCCACGTAGACCCAAACCTTTCCTTATTTTGAATATAGATGTGAAGTGTGATTTCCAGATATGTTGTGACTGGTCAAACCACTCGACGTTAAGCAAAATATAATCTGTTAAAATGCTTTAGTTAAAATACAATCAAAGAAAAGAACGTTTTGGGATAGCTTATATGTTGGAACACTTACACAAACAATAGATAAAGTACCTTCTTGGTTTACACCGCTTGGCACAAAGATATATTCAAATACAGATCCTTACAGCAGTTTTCTGATCCAGGAGAAATCAACATCAACAGAGATCTCAGAGAGAAAGGCAGCGAGTGATCATGTATTGACACTTCCAACCATTCTGGGACCCCGAACAGCTTCTGAATGCTGCAGATAAAAACAAAACGAGGAAACCCCTGGTCTGGGAGAGCTGGCCACTGTTTTAATAAAACCTAAAGGCTTTCTCAGTTATTTACTTAAACTGTTTTCAGACACAGTTCTGCACCTCTGCCTTTAAAACGTCTGTTCAAAACAAAAATCCAAGAGAAAATAACCTTTTTACAGTAATAGTATCCTCCCAACTCCATCTTTAATAAAATAATCCATCAATATACAAAGGTGGCTTCATTTTAGACCTCCTAATCTTCCTCTATTAGTAGACTGGAATGCATATACATTACATTGACTCTGAGCATACAAATGTTCACACGTAGTTTCGATTTCAGTCATTTTACTCCTGCCTCAGAATGCCTTTTATCTTTCTTCGTCCAAGTCTCCACAACATGTCAAAACTTACTTTTTCTCACCCTGTCAACTTTATAATTTCAAATTGACTGGCAGCAATAATAAACTCAATAAAGTTTTCTCCCTAAACTTCTCCACAAACTTTAAGGGGTCACGATCAGTGATAAAGATTTGTCTCATGTATGTTATTCGCAATTTAAATTCTGAAATGTTGTAACACAAACATCAAGCTCAAGGCCTCCTTCCCCATTGGGGAATAAATCTGTTGATGTTTCCACTGGACACTCTGACCACACGTTACATAATGGAGCACTTCTCATCTCTCCAATAGTCCCTCTGAATGACATAGCTCCTCATGTCTCAGCATAAAAGAATTACATGCTTCTGTACCTATTAATGCTGTAACCTCTTTATCTACTACTCCTGGCCTATGCCAGTAAACCTTACTCTCACAGGGATATGTTTTAAGATCACACACATTCTTCTCAATCTCTCACAGAAAACAAACTTTGATTTCTGAACTCAATCATCATCATCAGCCATTTCAGCTTCTAATCTTGCCATTGTTACTCTCAGCTCTTTCACACGAGTTCTCCCGACTGCAGGAAGTGAATTGTTGAACTTTTCCAAAATTAGAGTGTCTCTCAGAGTGTCATAGGTTTGCTCTGTTTTCAATACCCTTCCCCACCTTTCAAAATTACTTTGTTTGATTCTTTCAAACACAACATGCGTTTAACCAGGGATGCTATTTTAGATTCCTGAAACACTGTCTGTCGGTTTTTGGCACAAGCTCATATGCACTTCAGATGGCTTTCTTCACCTCCTCCAATAGGGATGCAAATACCAATCAGCTTTGTTTGGATAAACTAAATCCACATGTTCTCTGGCCACTGCACTTGTTTAGCCATTTTCTGAAATGAAACTAAAAAGGCTCCCCCATCATTGTCATCAAATTTAGATAATGCCTGGATGTATTTAAACAGATTCTGATCAGTCCTTTGGCTACCATAGGGTTGCTCTACCTCACTATCCTCTAATGAAAATCCATACAAAATGAAGAAGAATTGAGAATAACTTAACTATTGGAAACCTTAACCGAATAATGGATACAGTACGTTCTACAAATGACCTGTTCAATCTATTAACATCACCTAAACATACCCCTTGGCAAAAAGGAACATTCAGACATGCATTCTTGCATACAGTTCTCCAATTCAGGAGGAAACACCATCAAGTGAGGCTTTAGAGAGAGTAACAGCTAGGGATAATTTACTAAAACTTCCAACCCCTTTGGGACCGCAAGCACCCGGTGATTGTTACAGCTACAAGAAAAAACAAACTAGAAAGCCTGGTCTATGCGAGCTGGCCATTGTTACTACTATTTATTAAAAACCCTAAACGCCCTGTAAGTTATTTACTTGAGCTGTTTTCAGTCGGCAGTTTGGCCTTTAAGATCTCTTACAAAAAAAAAGAGAAACTAACGTTTTATTTAAAAAGTAACAGCATTGGCACACAATTTAGATGCCTGGTCCTTTACTCAATGAGCTTCCCCATGTTACTGAACGCAAGGTGCCCTGAGTGGGGCAAACACAGGTACAGACCAAGTTACAAGGATGTGTCTTATAACTTCTGAAACACGCCTGTCTATGAACCATCACACGGGACTTAGCGGGAAGGGAACAACAGCTTGAAAAAACACCATTTCAGTATTTCTGAGCTACACAATGCCAGCACTCGATACACGAGGGAGACAAAACCCAAGGCCAGGGAAAGATACAGAGTGACAGAGAGATTCATATTAAAGACAGAAACAGACAGTTAATTAACTGAAAAGAAGTTGTGGAAATATGTGGAAAAAGGCAGGGCAGTGGGACTGACTGAGGAAGTGAGATCTTCGTGAGTAAATTTATAAGAATGAGAACATTGAATAAAGGCATTGTCAGATCAGCGGAAATGGTTTGTTACATCAAGTTCTCAATCTGCTTTACTGACCACCACAAACAAACATAAACTGGGACAAGATGACAGCCCAGCATGGAGAGCTGTGCAGACCATGCTAGTGTGTTGCTCAGTAAACTGTACTATCTGCCCAGCATGAGAGTATTGTACTCGCATCAGATTACTGCCTGCAATGGCAAGGTCGTGTGTGTGTGTGTGTGTGTGTGTGGTTGAATGTGAAACTCATTGTTTGAGAAGGAACGCACATGGAGGAAATTATTTTAAATAAGAACAACTGGCAAGCTTTTTATTTATCAATAGAGAGAACGAGGGAAGTTTCATGGACAGATGAGATGAAGTGATTGAGAATGTTAAAGTAAAGTCATTGCCAGACACAACAACAATATACATCCGCGTGCACATGAATGACAGATGGATGGGAGTTTGGTGTGAGGTAGAATCAGATTTGCTTTGGCAGGTTTGAAGCCGGGAGTGTCAGCAGCAGATTATTGGCTTCATTAAGCCTGTACCTCATAGCTCAAGGTTCAAACACCAGATGGAATAAACCGGTGAGATATATTCTGGAGTAGTGAGTATTTCAAGTTCGAAATATTCAGTGCATGGTGACAAGAATCAGCTCATAGTCAAATTGATCACCCACAGTTGTGACTTGTCTGCTTCAGCTGCAGATATTGGCCAAGGATGGGATGGAAACAGTGGAAGGAAGTGGAGTTTGTAACCAGAAGAGTAGAGAGTGACCTCCCTGCTCTTAACAGCAAAGGTAATGTTACAATGCATCGTAGTTCTCTCCTGAAACTGAATAGATCAACATAGAGACCCGTGAGTAATACTGCCAGAGCAGAGAGGGACGCAGTAATTGAATACGTTCATTAATGTGGTCTGTAGAGTGAATGTCTGGATTGAGAGAACAATATTAGTGACAAGATGTGTAGACTACATGAAATAACCATAATACAGTCATAACTGGTTTATAGAAAACAAAATCTGGACAGTGACACTTACCAGGAACACCAACGATAGCCAGGAAGGGAGAATAAAAATATTGAATAATGAGAAGAGCGTAATAGATCCGCAATGATAATGACCACCAATAAAATGCAGAAAGATACCAAACATAATCAGATAAGCTCCTGTCTATTGTTGGAATATTCCAGTCTAATGTTCTCAAATTCTGATCCATTGTTGGCACATCCCAGTCTCATGTTCTCAGATTCTGATCTCTCCTCTCCCTCTCTCTAGATCTGCTGATCCCTATCAGTGCTGTCGGTGATGCTCCCGCTCATGTTATGGGCTGACACATTGAACGGAGCCCATTTATCATTAAAAGATGGAAACCCTCCACTGGGATAATTAGAATCCATGGAGATTGGCATTAATCGCAGTCACTGAACAAATAGGCTCAGTTAACCAGTTCAATACATCACTTTTCATTTACTGGTTTTGGATGGAATGGATGAGGGTTGCTGAGGAATGGATCATAAATCTTTAAATCTTTTAAATCTTTTTATTAACTTGTATATGAGAGTATTAACAGGACACTGCAGGCGTCTATATATGTTCCACTCTGTTTATGAAAGGAAGCAGTTATAAAATAACAGATCGGCTACATAAAGAAAATTCGGGTGATCAAGTTTCTCGATACTTGAGTATTTCAAGTTAGAAATGTTCAGGGCATGGTGTCAAGAATCAGCTCATAGTCAAAGGGATCTCCCACAGTTATGACTTGTCTGCTTCAGCTGCAAATATTGGCCAAGGATGGGATGGAAAGTACACAAAGTACGGTACTTATTGACCAGTGTGCGGCCACTCCTGGTTTTAATGCCCTGTTGTCAAATCCTTTCATAAACTTGAGACAGAGCATTGAGACTGCTGCTCAGGAACAGGCCGAAGCAATTCTGTCCCTATGGGACTCTTACACAGGGATAAGAGAAGGCCATTCAGTCCATTTTAGTCTGTCGCTACTTAAACAGGTGGAAATCTAGAATATTGGCACATTTTGCCGAAAGAATCATTCAAAACGAAGAGATGCATCGCTGCAGCTGTATGAAGTGTTACTGAGAGGGTACCTGGAGTACATTGTTTTGTTTGTGTTTCTGTAACTGAGAAAGGATGGACCTCCATCAGATACAGTTTAACGGCTGCTCGTAATCCAAGGGTTGCTGTCATTTAATGTCTCGTGTCTGTTACATAAGGACAGGAGGAGGTCATGAAGCCTCTTGAGTCGATTTCAGAGGGACAAGAGGAGGTCATTCAGCCTCTCCAGTCTATTACAGAGAGACAGGAGGAGCCTATTCAGCCTTTCGAGCCCGTTATAGAGGGGCAGGAAATGTTTATTTAATATTTCAAGTCTGTTACACGTAAATATTAGTTTTAAAATAGTTGTGGAATAGAAAAGACCTGATGTAAACATTAAAGGTCTAATTTTGAACAAGGCCAATTTTGAAAGTATTAGGTGAGCCCTGGGAAAGGCAGATTGGAATACCCTATTCACAGGTAAAGGGATGGTTGGAAAATGCAAGGCCATCAAAACTTGGTTTCAGAGAGTCCAGAGCTAACGTGTTCCTATTAGTGAGAGGGGCAAGACTGGTGGGTGCAGGGAGTGCTGGATGGTTAGATATATTGATGGTCTGGTCAAGGTAAGGAAGGAGGCATATGTCAGGTAAACAGAGCTGAAATCAAGTGAATCCCGAGAGGAGTATAAGGGCAGTAAGTGTATAGTCAACGGGGAAATCAGGCCAGAAAAATGTGGACATGAGATGGCTTTAGAAATAGGGTTAACGAGGCATTGAAGCACCTCCACACATCCTTTCATTGCAAAATATTAACTAGGGAGAGAATAGGGCATCTTAAAGATCAGTAAGGCTACGTATGTGTGGAACCAGAGGAGATGGAAGGGATACTAAACAAGTATGTTGCCTAGCATTTAATGTAGAAGAGGTTACAAGAGCGAGAGAATGAAGAAATACATAGTGATACCTTGAAAAGTATCTATATTACAAGGAGATGTTTGACATTTTAAAACACTAAAGGTGAACAAATCCCTGGGACCTGGTCAGTTGTATCCCAGAATATTGTGGGAAGCTAGGAAAGAAATTGCTCAGCCTTTTGCTGATATATCTGTAACATTGATTTCCACAGGTGAGGTGGCAAAAGACTGGAGGGCTGCTAATAGAGTGTCATTATTTAAGAAAGGAACGAAAAACCAGGTAACTATAGACTGGTGAGCCTGACGTCAATGGTGATTAATTTGTTGGAGGGGATTTTGAGGGAAACGATGTATATGCATTTGGAAAGACAAGGACTGAAGAGGGCTTTGTACATTGGAGATCACATCTCACTGACTCAATGGAACTTTTTGAGGAAGTGAAGAAGATGATTGATGAATGCAGGACAGTGGGTGTTGTCTTCATGGAGTTCAGTAAGAAAACCAAAATGTTCTACATGGTAGACTGGTTAGCAAGATTAGGCTGCCTGGGATCCAGGGAGAGATCGCCATTTAGGTCAAAAGTTTTCTGGAATATCGGAGACAGGGTGTGACCGTTGTCATTTGTTCATTAAACATGGAGACCTGTGACCAGTGGCACTGCTCGCAAAGATCAATAGTGGGTCCACTGACTTTTGTCACTGATACAAATCATTTGCACTTGAGTATATGAAGTATGGTAAGTAAGTTTGTAGATAATTCCAAATTTGGTGGTGTAGTCGACAGGGAAGACTGATCTCTCAGAATATAATGGGAACTTAACTAACTGAGCTGAGAAGTGGCAGATGGAGTTTATTTTAGATAAATGTGAGGTGTTGCATTTTGGCAAGAAAAATCAGGGCCAGACATATAGTTAGGTTCCTGTCGAAAGCTGCTAATCAAGGAGAACGCGATAGAAATTATAGAATCCCTACAGTGAGGAGACAGACTATTCGGCCCATCGAGGCCACACCGTCCCTCTAAACAGTATCCCACTGGACAAACACCTACCCTATCCCTCTCAGCCTGCATTTCCCATGGCTAATGCACCTTGCCCTCACATCCAAGGGTACTATGAACAGTTTAGGATGGCCAATCTAACCTTATCTGTATATCATTATATTGTCAGAGGGAAACATAGCATCCGGAGGAAACTCACACAGACACGGGGAGAATGTACAAACTCCACACAGCGAGTCATTCAAGGATGGAATTAAACCCAGGTCGCTGCCCTGTGAGGCACCTTGTGGTGCAGGTTCTCTGTTCCCTGAAAGTGCCGTCACAGGTAGACAGTGCAGTGAAGAAGGCACTCGGTGATCTTCCCTTTATTGGTCCGTGCTTTGAGTCTAAACATTAGCATTGGATGTTGCATCTGTACAGGACATTGGTTTGGCCACTTTTTTAATATTGCCTTTAATTCTGGTCACCCTGCTGTCGGAAAGATGTTGTCAAACTTGAAAGGGTACAGAATAGATTTAAAAGAATGTTGCAGGTGTTGGAGGGTTGGAGTTACAGGAAGAGTTTGAATAGGCTGGGAGTATTTTCAAGTGTTGAGGCGGAGGGTGGACCTTAAAGGGGTTTATAAAATCAGGAGGTGCATAGAAAAAGTAAACAGTCAATGTACGTTCCCAGGATAGACAATTCCAAATATAGAATATAAAGGCTTAAGGTGAGAGGAGGAAGATTTAAAAAGGGACGTGAGGGACAACACTTTCACACAGAGACTGCTGTGTGCATGGATTGAACAGACAAAAGAGGTGGTGGAGGCAGGTACAGTTATACCATTTAAAAGGCATTTGGATGGATACATGCATGGGAAGTGTTTAGAGAGAGATGGGCCAAGTGCTGGCAAGGGAGACGAGATTAATTTAGGATATTTGGTTGGTATAGATGACCAGACCGAACGATCTCTTTCCATGCTATACATCTCTGAGAGTCTATTGACTCTTGAGTGTTAAATGGGAACAGGAGGAGGCTATTCAGCTTCTGAATTCTGTCAGTCAGCTGGTTTGCTCAATTACTGACAGCAAGATACAAAAATATATCATTCAGATTTTGATGGTGTTTTACAGAAACAGGAGAAAGGCTTTTAGTCAAGAAAAGCTGTAAAGAATGTGAATAAGCCATTCAGTCCCTCACCTCCATTCCACAGGAGCAGCAGGTGAACACAGAGCTATTGGAGCCTGTTACTCAGGAGTAGGAGGAGGACATAAATATACACAAAACTTCGATTAGGAGGCAGTCACTCAACTGCTCGTGACTGGGACACAGGAATAGGAGGGAGTCACTCAGCTGCTGAAGACTGGGACACAAGAACAGGAGGGAGTCACTCAACTGCTCGTGACTGGGACACAGGAACAGGAGGGAGTCACTCAGCTGCTGAAGACTGGGACACAAGAACAGGAGCCAGTTATTTTACTGCTCGAGACTGGGACACAAGATCAGGAGGGAGTCATTCAACTGCTCGTGACTGGGACACAGGAACAGGAAGGAGTCACTCAGCTGCTGAAGACTGGGACACAAGAACAGGAGCCAGTTATTTTACTGCTCGAGACTGGGACACAAGATCAGGAGGGAGTCATTCAACTGCTCGAGACTGGGACACAGGAACAGGAGGGAGTCACTCAACCGCTCGAGACTGGGACACAGTTACAGGAGGGAGTCACTCAACTGCTTGAGACTGGGACACAGGAACAGGAGGCGGTCATTCAACTGCTCGAAACTGGGACACAGGGAAATCTAGAGGCAAGTGAGGCCCGAGGATCCTGTTACGCAGGAACAGGAGGAGGGGACTCACTCCCCACCAGTATGGGACACTGGGAGAGAAGGGGAGTTTGCGTGGAACAAACGCAAATATATGAGTAAGTTGCATTCGTGGTCCACACAATCCTGCCCCAACATTCACTAAGACCACGGCTGATCTGATGGTAATTCCCTCATTCCATTTTACGGAGACTGTCCTCTCTGCAGCCTCTGCTCCATTTGTTGGTCATGTTGCCGACACAGATACTGCAACAACAGTCACCATCACTCATCCAGAGGGTCGGGTCTAACCGGGTGAGTCTGGATTTGAAGGGTCCAATCACGAGAATGAAAACATAAAATAAAGCTATAGCCAGATGTTTGGTTCTCTCACATTCGCAATCCAACTCATATAACCAGCCCGTCCATTGTATGTTCAGGATGGAGCACTGTGTAGATATGGCTAGCGTACTGCAGGATACAACCCAGCAATGTCCAGAATGGAACTCTGTGCAGCCCACACCAATGCTTGATCTATAATCATGGGCTAAATGTCCAGTGTCGGGAGCTGTGCAGTCCGCACTGGTTCTTTCAAATATAAACCCAGGCTGTTGCATTGTTCGGTAACACTGTGTTAGATCACTGCCCAGTGTGGGGAAACTTGCAGCCAATGTTGGAAGTGACAGGATGTGCAGCTCCCATCCATTTACAGCTCCATATCTCCTCTGTGCCTTGACAAGGGATGTCATGGATGTGAAAATCACTGCGATGTAGAGATGTAAATGGAAACAGTTGAAATACCAATAGTTCTGATTAAGGCGAGTATCACACCAGTATTTAAACCTGAAATACCTGAGATAACATCCAATGAGGTTTCGTGAATGGTGCAAAGTAGTGAGAGGGGGATGGTAATGTTATAGTGGTTGCACTATAATTAACAATGTGAATTAGAGGAACAAATATGCAGGGGGACTGGGGAGACTTGCAGGAACAATAGGGTTGTTATAATGGGTGATTTCAATTTTCCTAACGTTGACTGGGGCTTCCAGATGATTAAGAACTTAGATGGAACGTAATTTGTTAAGTGTGTTCAGCGAAGATTCCACAATCAATATATAGAGCATCGTACTCGGGAAGGGACAAACACGACCTACTGTTGGGAAATAAGGCAGGATAGATGAAGGAGATAAAGTAGGGGAGAATTTTGGTAAAAGTGGTTAGAGTTGTATTAATTTTAAAATAGTTATGTTAGGGACAAAATTGGTCCACAGATTCAAGTTCTAAATTGGGGCAAGGCGTATGTTATTGGAGTTAGACAGTGGATTGCAGGGGATGATTGGAGTTGTTTGGTTCCAGGTAAAAGGATCTCGTGCAAGTGTGAGGGCTTTCAAAGTGAGATAGCTCGAGTTCAAGGTTTCCATTTTCCTGTGAGGGTGAAGGTTATGTGAGACTGGAAGAGAGAACTCTGGATGTCAAGAGATATTGAGGCTTTGACCAGAAAAAAGGAGGCGTGGCTCATGTTCAGGCAGCTCGTATCAAGGGAATCCCTGGAGGTATATACAGGGGATAGAGGATTTTACTGAAGAAGGATATCAGCAAGACCATAAGGGGGTATGAGGTAGTCTTGGCTGAGAAGATTAGAGTCAATCCAAATTCAGTATGTAAAGATAAAGAGCAACTAGAGAGAGAATAGGATGCTTTAAAATCCAAAACCGGCATGCATGCGTAAAACCTCAAGAGATAGGTGAAGTCCTCAATTTCCCCTCTGTGTTTATCATGAAGAAAGACATGAAGACCTGTGACCTTTGGGAGGTTAGTTGTGATATCTTGGTACTGTGCATATCACAGTTGAGTTGCTGTTGGACATATTAGAATGCACAAAGTCAGACAAATCTCTTGGTCCTGACCAGATATATCTGAGAGCACTGTAAGAGGCGAGAGAAACAGCTTAGGGACCAAGATCCCGGAAGACTGGGCAGTAGCAAATGTTGTGCCCTTATTCAAGAAGGGCTGCAAAAAAAATCCTAGGAAATATAGACCAGTAAGCTTCATACCTGTTTTCGGTAAACCACTTGAGAAGGTTCTGAGAGATAAGATGTGCATGCATTTGGAAAGACAGAGTTTGACTTGGAGCCGTCAGCATGGCTTTGTGCGTGGTGGATCATACCTTACAAATTTTGTAAGAGATTTTTGAGGAAGTGACCAGGAAGGTCGATGAGAGCAGGGATGTATGCGTATTCTATATGGATTTCAGTCAAGCCTTTGATAAGATTCCACATAGTAGGCCGCTCTAGAAGGTTAGACCGCATGGTATCCAAGGTGAACGGGCAAATTAGTCTGAGCTGCCAGTGGAAGTGGTTGAAGTGGGCACACTAACACCATTGAAAAGGCATTTGGACAAATACACAGATAGGAAAGGATTAGATGGATACAGAGCAAAGGCAGAGAAATGGCAGATTGGTAGATAAGGGGCAATTACACTATGGTTTGTTGACGGAGCACGGTGGGCGTATTGGATGGGCGAGTACAGAGGGGGAACATTCCCATCCTAGAGGGTGCCACACCACCAGACCCACCGAGCATGGTCTGTGCTCACTACCAAATTCAGTGCAGTATGTGAGGTCAGAAGAAATGTCCAGCAATACAGGACAAGCATCAATAACCTTCTCCGCTCTGTCAGGATAAGGGTCACCATATTCTGTCTGCTCCCTCACACTCACTGTATATCTGT
Source organism: Chiloscyllium punctatum (assembly GCF_047496795.1). NCBI lineage: Eukaryota > Metazoa > Chordata > Chondrichthyes > Orectolobiformes > Hemiscylliidae > Chiloscyllium > Chiloscyllium punctatum. The sequence continues at coordinate 23,363,428 of NC_092767.1, forward strand.
TATGGCACCGATCCCTGAACAAGGCTCATCATCCCCCACTCTCACTACTGCATGCAACACCTTCTCTCTCTCTCTCTCCTTTGCAATACCTCCCACACAGTCATAGAATATTCTGGAGAATGCCGATTATAGAATGTTCCAGATAATGTTCCAAATATTTCCCAGTTTCAGGAAAATGGCAGTGTCCCAGTGTGTAACACAAAAGAGTCACTTGACTCACCTTAATGATATTAAACCAAAAACAACTTCTAAACACGCCTTGTTACAAAAAGAATTTCGAGCAGAGAACATTTTTACCCTCAGGCGTTTTCTTGAGCGTTATCTGAACTGTACCACTTTCCTTATTATGAATGTTTCTCTTACCCTTTGTCTGTGACTGTTTCTGTCTGTAACAGTTGCACTGCCTCCCACTCAGTTGGCAGGACGGCTGGTTTTGATGTAGAGGGAGGCCAACAGCGCAGGTTCAGTTCCTCACAATGACAGAGGTTACCAAGAAGGGGACACTCTCTCAACCTCACCCCATCATCCGAGATGTGGTGATCCTCAGGACAAACCACCATGAGTGGTTTCACTAATGAGAGTTTTTTGGGACTGTATTCTATCAATGTTAGCATTTTAATTTAAAAAAAAATAAAAAGAGATTTTTAATATTATAATAAACCAATAAAAACACAACTCAAATAACTGAAAAAATTACATCCAATTGCATGTACATACAAAACAACTTAAAACACTACACAGACAGAAGAAAAAAACAAAACTAAACAATAAATAATGAATAAATAATACAGCTCAGCATAACAAAACGACAGCTCTCGTTCATCAAGAGCATTAACTGATACACATTTTTATGTTCATAATTCTTCCTCTCTGGGAGTTCAGACATCCAACACAACAGAATATTTCTCCTAGCACGGAAATTACGGAATGTAAGAATGTATTTTTTCTTTCCCCATGTGCATCTGTGGAAAGTACCCTGGGCAGGCCCAGGAAAAGCGAAACCAGGTCCATCTCCAATTCAGTCCCATAGACCCACTCTACCACAGCTAACACAGTGATCCAATATAGATGAAGTCTGCAGCAGGACCACAAGCAATGAGTAAGAGTGCCTGTAGTCATTCTGCATTTAGTACATGCTGAGATAATCCCACTTTGCATTTTGAGAGACAATTTGGGGTCAGATAGACCCTACGAAGAATTTTCAACTGCATGGTATGGGTCCTATTATAGATCAAAATCCTTCGGGCTTTTTCACAAATATGTCTCCGAAGTGGCCTGAATCCCCAAATCTCTCGCAGACATCACAAAGCTGCACAGTCTCGTCTGAGGGGACACTCTCCAACTAATGATAAAGGGTACTGACAGAGCGTGTATTCTAAGCAATAAACGCCCACTTCTCTCTATCGGATCTGTAAGAGTGTGGTAAAAGTGTGTTTTTTTAAATCAAATCTCTGATCTGGATAAAAATACAGAAGAGGTCTCGACTAGGTAGTCCATACGTACGAGTTATTTGATCAAATGATATCATTGTTTCTCCATCAAATAACACGTGGTGGCTCAGTGGTGAGCATTGCTGCCTCACAGCACCAGGGTCGCGGCATTGGTTCTGGCCTTGGGTGACTGGCTGCGTGGAGTTAACATATTCTCGCCGTGTCTGTGTGGGTTTCCTCCCACAGTACAAAGATGTGCATGTTAGATGAATTGGTCATTGATAAATCACCCAAAGTGTTCAGAGATGTGTAGGTTTGGGCATTAGTCAGGGTAAATATAGGATGATAGGGAATGGGTCTGGGTGGGTTACTCTTCAGAGGGTTGAAGTGGTCTTGCAGGGCTTGTATCCACACTGTAGGGATTCTATTCATTCTAAATCACTCAAGCAATGCACACCCCTTGCTGCCCAAAAGTTTAAACCTGGATCCATTAACCCCGGATGACAACCTAGTATACCAATTATAGGGGGAAGAAACATGGTTTTGGCTGTATTGCCCTCGATCTGACGCATTGTCATTCATGCTTTAACAATATTGATAATTATTGGGTTATGACAATACTTCATAAATGTTGTCAATTTAGCTAAGAAGAACAGACTTATAAAGGTTCACTTTATCTCATCGGATTCAATATCTCACAGTATTGACGCCGAGTCCTCAGCAGACCAGGCACTAACATAGGATAAAAAAAGAGCTTAATTGATAGCTTTTATCTGGGCGATCTACTCCCCACAGTCTGTGGGGTAGTTGCAATTTGGTTAGTTTGATAAAGAGTCGCTTATGCTGCCAAATAAAAGAGTGAAACCAGCCATTATGTCTCCTAAATACCTATGGGGGAAATATCAAAGGAAGCATTCCCACGGGGTATAGTAAATGAGGAAGGACATTCTTTAATAAGAGCTATCCGACCGAGCCAAGAAATTGGAAGTGCCTCCCATCTTTGAAGGTCTTGTTTAATCTTGTCAAACAGATGGACATAGTTCATGTTCAATATATGATCAAAGAAAGATGTAATGAATATACTGAAATAGAGAACCTCGCCCCCCACCCCCGTGACCATTTAAAAGGAAACCAGGATTTGCCCTCATTCAGTTATTTCCTCAAGACCTCCCATAGACATGGCCTCCAACGTTGTAAAATTAATCTTAAAGCCCGAAAAGGCGACAAGCGAATTATTGCATTGCATCATGTGAGTTGTCGAAATTGCGGGATTTGACAAAAACATAAGGCCATCTGCATACAACATAATTTTATGTGCCTTTTATCCCACTTCTGGGCCAGGTATGTTGGGGTAAGATTTCCAATGGTGTGGGATGCCACCGAATCTAAGATTGTTGCAGGGATGGGGAAGAGATCAACCCTCGTGTGCCATTTCTGCGGGTTAAAGAAGAAAATAAAATCCCCACTTGTGAGGTAGATCTGCCTCCAGACATCAACTAGCTCTAGTTCTGGACACAAATCCATTAATTGCTTATATTATCACGAGGGTATTGGGGGACGTTTGGACATTCTGTCCATCGTGGGGCCATAAGACAGTCAAAATCTCCTTCGACAATAATGCGCCATGATGCAAGATAACTGAATTTGGAAAATGCATCAACAGAATTTTAAGAGGGTGCACCGGGTGGCAATAAACATTTAAAATACTGTATTAATTCCCGTAGTTCAAGACTTTGAGGATTATGATCCTTCCATGGGTGTTAATACAATCTAGTAATTTAAATGGAAGATTCTTCCTATCCATTATGACTTTCCCCCCACTCTTAGTATTAAAAGACGAGAAATAAGCGCGACCAAACCCGCCCTGCTGTAACATCAAATGTTCCTTGTCATCAAGGTGCATCTCCTGCAATAGGACAATTCTCTCTTTTTTAAGATGAGAAAGTATATTTTTCCTCTTGACTGGCAGATGGCTCCCCTTAATGTTCCAGGTACACCATTTAAGCACATCATTATCCATAACACACTGCAGCAACATTTGAACTCTAGAGAATTTCATCGCTGAGCATTAATGACAAAAGACTCATCGAGCCTAAAATCATTACAAACTAAAACTACTGCAACTAACAAGCTCTCAAAACTTTCCAAAGCTAAAAACATCAAAAAGGACGAAACAAAATCCAAAGTGCCAATGACACTTGATAGGGTTTTTACCCACCCCCCACCCCCTCACCTAATGAGGACGCTGACGGTCTAGGTCTCTGTTCTACAACACTGACAAAGGCCCTGCTTTTAATTGTATAGGTCCTGCTCTTGTTTGATTTACCAAATCCAATACCTCGCATTAACCCAAACTAAACTCCATCTGCCACTCCTCAGCTCAGTGTGTGATATTTCTGCCACCTCACCTTCCCCGTTTAATTTTAAATTCACTCCCCCTCTCTAGGATGCCTGCACACTCCGGCCTTGATTTTCACAAAGACCCTGAGCTTGGTTTGCCTTGTGTGGTTAGGGGTTGGAGGGACAGATTGCAGACACAGTCAGTGGGGAGGAGAGGCTGGACAGTAATCAGCGCCTGGTATCATTTCATGGTTTTAGGAAGAAGGCAGTCACACGTGAGAGTTGGGTAATACTGATCGGTTTTTTGGGGCCAGAAATTATAGTCTTTTTCCGTCTCTGGTGTTCAGTAATGAAAATCTATTCGAGACCCTTCATTGTGCAGAGTGTGTCTGCAGGATTTCTTTCCCTAATATTGCAGACGACAGATAATAGCAATTAAAGCTGTTCATAGTTAACTTCGATGATACAGCACGTACACTCAACAAGGTAAAAACAATGACTGTAGATGCTGGTAACAAGATTCTGGATTCGTGGTGCTGGAAGAGCACAGCATTTCAGGCAGCATCCGAGAGGCAGTAAAATCGACGTTTCGGGCAAAAGCCCTTCATCAGGAAGGGCTTTTGCCTGCAACGTCGATTTTACTGCTCCTCGAATGCTGCCTGATCTGCTGTGCTCTTCCAGCACCACTAATCCCATATACTCAACATCCTACAGTTGAGACAAATATTTTGCATTTGTTTAACAATACAAAGTGTTTTGTGTAATTCAGTAATGGTAACCTGATTATAATAAATCCACACCGAGCTGAATGTGGGCACTAAAATATGACCCAAAATCTGGATATGGTAGTGTCGTGGGTAATGTCCCTGCCTCTGAGCCAGAGGTCTGGATTTGATTCCTGAACGTGCATGGTGGTGTTCCAAGCTATGGACTAGAAGTTCTGGATTCAAGTCCTGCCTGTTGTAGAGGTGTGTCCCAGCATGTCAGAACAGGCTGATGAACAAACACACAGGAGAATAATGTTACAGCTTTATGGGCATTGCCGAGTGGTGCTAGTGTCCCTACCTCCGGGCACAACGGTCTGGGTGCAAATCCCACAGAAGTGTTTCATAACACACCTGAACAAACTGATTAAAATGGATTTATAATTGTGACCTGATGGAGAACGAAGAGGTGTCAGTATTGCATTTCAGAATTTTGGCCCCGAATGATTTGAAGCACAGCCATTCGTGTTGGTTGGAGTCACATTTCGCAGCAGTAAAGGTTTATAAAATCAAAATGGTCATGGATAGGGTGAGTAGTCAGGGTTTTTCCCCAGATTGGGGCGTCCAAAACTAGAGGGCATTGGTTGAAATTGAGAGGAAAAAGGTTTTGACGTGTGCATGTGGAATGAGCTGACACAGGAAGTGGTGGAGGCTGGTACAAATACAGCATGTAAAAGGCATCTGGATGCTGACAGACCTGCCGAGGTTTTCCAGCAATTTCTGTATTTGTTGAAAAATGCATTCATTTTAACACAATATTCTGAATACATGAAACATTTTATTTTTTAATGACGCAGCGACATATAAACATATCTTCAATTCGACCAAGGCAATTTTCTGCTCAGGATATGGCACTGTGTATGACAGCAGCAATGATGCAGCTACATGGAACAGGGAATGTGATGGAGACACAGTTTGGACAATGTACAAGGAGACCTCACATGGTCCAGTTTGGGAGAGGATGACATTACTGTGTGATTCAACTTAGAGAGGGAGAAAATGTAATCTGCCTGAGAAGGAACGGCCGATTACACTCTCTCTCCTTCATTGTTCCTCATGACAGCAATGTGTGCGAGCTAAAACAAAAAATCTGCAGTCATCGTTATCATTCCTATTTTTATAGAATCCCTACAATGTGCAAACAGGCCCTTCGGCCCAAAAAGTCCATACCAACCTTCCCAGGCTCGCTCCCTTACATTTACCCCGACCGATGCATCTAACCTAGAAACCCGTGAACACTTCTGACAAATTATCATGACCAATCCATCTAACCAGCACAGCTTTGGACTGTGGAAGGAAACTGGAGCAACCATTAGAAGGGGAGAATATGCAACCCGAGTCTGGAATTGAACGCAAGTCCTTGGTGCTGTGAGGCAGCGGTGCTAACCACTGAGACACTGCGATACCCTTGGGCGATACCTGACCAGAATTCATTGGAATCTCTTCACTGCCTAATGCAAAGGGAATTCAGACAAATCCAACTGTTCCAGGATGAAATTCCATTGCTCGCAGCTTGTGTGAGTAGAATATCTTCAGAAGCAGAATAACATTTTGAACAATCTCTCAATTTTTCCTTTTGTCATGAGTTACAATAATATATGGACAAAATGCATTCAACTTGAAATAGCAGAGATTTTGCGTGTGTGTGTGTGTGTGTGTGTGTGTGTGTGTGTTTAGAAAGGGAAATGTCGATTCTGTATTTGCAATATCCAAACAGTTTGCCATTCATCTTTCCACCATAGTTTGAGTAATATTGCTCTGGATCATAAATGTGCTATTTTAGCAGATTAAAGAAACTAGCCTTACTTGGTTGCTAAAACTGACACTGACCCGGTCTGAGACCAATATCATCGGCCATATCACAAAACTGTTTACATTTAACATTTGTTGTGAGCAGTGGAGGAATGGGATTAGAAAAGGAAACAGTGACCCAAAAAGCCGGGGAACTATAGACCGGTGAGCCTGATGTCAGTGGTGGGTAAGTTGTTGGAGGGGATTCTGAGGGACACGATATACATACATGCTTATGCCTGAAACGTCGATTCTCCTGCTCCTTGGATGCTGCCTGACCTGCTGTGCTTTTCCAGCAACACATTTTTCAGCTGATGCATTTGGGAAGGCAAGGGCTGATCTGGGTAGTCAACGTGCCTTTCTGCATGGGAAATCATTTCTCATTAATTTGATTGAGTTTTATGAAGAGGTAACAAAGAAGATTGATGAAGGCAGTTTGGTAGAAATTGTCTACATGGACCTCAGTAAGGTGTTCACAACATTCCGATTGGTAGACGGATGAGTAAGGTTCGGTCACACGAGATACAGAGGAAGCTCGTCACAATTGGCTTGAAGGAAGAGGGATATTTTTCAGACTGGAGGTTTGTGAGCAGCAGTGTGCTGTAATAATCAGTATTGACTTCATTGCATTTCATAATTTATGTCAAGGATTTAGATGCGAATATTGGGGCCATAGTTAGTTAGGTTACAGATTACATCAGAAAGGTGGTGTAGTAGATTGTCTCAGAGTACAACGAGACCATAATTAGATGGGACAAAGGGACAAGGAGTGACAGATATAGTTAAATTTAGATAAATACGAATTTTTGCATTTTGGGAAGGTAAATCAGGGCAGAAATTATACACTTAATTGTAATTAAGTGTTGTTAATCAAAGGGTCATAGGGCTGTGGGTACGTAGTTCCTTGAAAGTGGAGTCGCAGGTCGACAGAGTGGTGCAGAACAAATTTGGCACATTTGTCTTAATCAGTCAGAGCATTGATTATAGAAGATGTGGTGGCATGTTGTATCTGTACTGGAAGTTGGTGAGGCCACTTTAAGAATACTGCATGCAATTCAGTTTGAGCTTCAGGGAGAGGTGGATTAGGTTGAGGTGTTTCCCCCTGGAGTGTCAGAGGCCGAAGGGTGACATTATAGAGGTTTATAGAATCATCAGAGGCATGCATATTCTGAACAGCCATGTTCTGCTACCCAGAAGAGGGGAGTCCAGAACAAGAGGGCATAGTTTGAAAATGAGAGGGCGAATAATTTAGAATGGACCTGAAGGTAAATGTTTCACACAGAGAGTGGTGTGTGTACAGAAAGTGCTGTCAGAGGAAGTGGTGAAGGTGGCTAAAATCGCACATTTAAAATGTATCTGAAAGAGGAGGGATATTGGCCAAATGCTGGCAAATGGGACTAGGTCAGATTTGATATCTGATCAGAGTGAACAGATTGGACTAACGGGTCTGTTTCCATTCTGCATGACTGTCAGATTCTATAAGAGGGATGGCGAAATATTCTGAAAGGGCCTTTCAAGTGGGAATTCTCTTCACTGGAAGTTTATCGTGCCTCTATGTTCACATGGATTGAAAGCTGTTTAGTTATATATTTGACAGGGAAGTGAGTCACGGGTAATAGTATACAGACAGGAAAGTGGGGCTGGGTCCACAATCTTAGTGCCTGGTGAAGAAGGCTCAAAGTATCTAATGTCTCACTCCTGCTCCTCAGTCCCATGTTTCTGTATTCCATCCAGCCCCGCATACCTGCTAGATAGGAGAGGTTGGAGGCCACTTACTCCTACAATCTGTTGCACAGAAACAGAGGAGACCATTCAGCCTCTCAAGTCTGTCACACACGCTTTGAAGTGATTTGGGAAATGCAATCGGAAAATCCAGGCACGGGTATGAAAGAGGCCCCTCATCTCACTTCACAGAGCTTCCCCTCTCTGCAACTTGTGCTTCATTTGTTGGTCATGTTTAGACCCAAGTTCACTGAGAATACAGCCGCCATACCTCACCCAGAGATGGCTCACAAAATCCTCTGGTCTCCCTACCTGCAATATTCCATAACAGACATTCATGAAAATAACACCCACTAACTTTCCAAGAATAGAATGTAAGAACATCAGACACAGGAACAGATCGTTCACTCCCCAAGCCTGCCTTGCCCTTCACTAAGATCATGTCTGATCTGCTGTCTGTCTCAAATCTTCTTTCAAACCCAATTCATCATTGCCCTCAACTCTCTGACAGATCAATATCCATCTACCTCCTCTTCAAATACTTTCAGTCATCTAGCAGCCCAACACTCTTGAGAAGAGAAATCCTGACATTCAATACCACCTGTTTGAATAAAACACTTGCTGCTCCTATATTATGGTTTATTGATATGAACAAAAGAGGTTGAGACAAGGGTTCAGGTACAAATGACTGGCCCCGATATCAAGGCAGTGGTTCACATCTGCTGACATCAAGGAGCTTAACAAAATTGGATTAATGGGAATCAGAGTAACCTCTCCAGTGTTTGGAGTCAAACATGGCACAAAGGAAGATGTTCATCATCTCAGTCCTGGGTCACCTCTGTGCGAGATCCTCAATGTGGCTTCCTCTTCACAAACAGCTTCAGCTGCTTCATCCATGGCTCCCCTCCCCACTCTCCTCACCATAAGATCAGAAGTGGGGATGGTCGCTGAAGATTCCACAATGTTCAGAACATTTGTACCCCCGTCAGCTCCTGAACCAGCCAGGGACCATGTGCAGCAAGACCCAGACTGCATTGAGACTTGTGCTGTTAAATGGCCCGTAGGATTCATCTACCAGCAGTGCCTGACACTGCACATTGCCCCAGTAAAATAAGAGTTCATTCAGTGCCTCACGCAGGTTTCACAGGAATATGAGGAAGCCATTCAGCCCATTGACACTATTAGAGAAGAACAGGGACAGCCCATTCAGTGCCTCCAGCCTATTACTCAGGAAGAGAGGGAGTCTTGTGTGATGGGCCACACCAGTGCCCCTCGAAAATATTTGAAGGCGGTAGCCTAGACTCTATTTTTTTATTTTAAAGGAAATGTAAAGTGTCTGTCCCAGATGCAATGTGACAGGTCAAACTACTCAGTGTGAAGCTAAACACTATTTATTGTAAACTCGAAAGATAAAATGAAAGCAAAGAAAGAGGAATTTAGAAAAACGTAATTCTATGAGACAAGTTAACAGAAAAACAACTCTATGAACTATTACTAATGAACTGTTCCAATATAGGAAAATCCCATAAACACTGCCCCTGGCAGAAAGGGAAATTCAGACACAGATTGTCACAAACATTTCTCTCATCCAGGAATCAAAAACAGCACCAAGAGAAAATTCAGAGAGTAGCAGACAGGAGATAGTCACTGAAGCTTCCAACTCTGTGGAGACCCCAACAATTTCTGATACTTCTGAGAAACCAAAACCCAGAGATCGTAACCTGTGAGAGCTGGCCACACCCATTTAGGCTGCATTAAATTTAACCCAAAGCCTCCCTTGCTGTTTACTCAGTGTCCTTAACTAGCCAGCTTGGTGACAATCATTCAATCTCTCTCTGCAAAGAAACCAGGACAAAATAACCTCTCAAAGCCTGCAGCATCATCACACTTGTCAGTACATTGAGCTGTCAAACAGGAACCAGAGGTAACCCAATCAGGCTCTTGGTCCTGTCCAATCTGAAGAGGAAGAAGCCATTCAGACCCTTGAGTGTCTTACACAGGAGCAGGAGGAGGCCATTCACCCCCTGGAGTCTCTTACACGGGAACAGGAGGAGGCCATTCAGCCCCTAAAGCCACTTCCACAGCAACAGGATGAGGCCATTCAGCTCCTTCAGTCTCTTACACATGAACAGAAGGAGGCCATTCAGCCCCTAAAATCACTTATACAGGAACAGGAGAAGGCCATTCAGCCCCCTGAGTCACTTACACTGGAACAGGATGAGGCCATTCCCCCCTCAACGCACTTCCAAAGGGACAGAATGAGGTAATTGATGCTGATTCCTGATGAATGGCTTATGCCCAAAACGTGGATTCTCCTGCTCCTCGGAGCTGCCTGACCATCTGTGCTTTTCCAGCAATCTAGTCTCTACTACAATCTCCAGCATCAGCAGTCCTCACTGTCTCCAGATTGATGCTCTAAGATGATGAACGAGTGGTGCAGAGGCTGCACAGACAGACTGCTCCACGTTGTTCCTCCTAGGTCCGTTGCTCATGATAAACACGTGGGACTTTAACGTGGTTTTCTTGTGTTGAGGAGGGAAGCCATATGTCTTGTGTGAAGTCTCAAGAAGGCACCTTCCATCTCTGAGAAGCCAGCCTGGTGTTCTCTATGTAGGGCGGAAGCTGGTGGGAATGGCGACCTGTTTCAGATGGAAGGTATTGTGGCTGCTGTTGGGGATTGTGAACAACATGACGTTCAGTACAGGATTCACACGCTAACTGCACAATAACATGGGGAGAGTTAATTTAGGCATATAAACTATTAGGAAAGTCACGTTAGATTGATGAATGGACTCTCTAATTTCAAATAATGCTGATCTTGCTCATGTTGATCTTGTCGCGTGCTTGTCCTGTTCAGTGTAACCTGTATGCCTTACTCTGTCCATGTCTATTTCCACCCTATGATCTGTCTGGCCATGCTTACTATGATCTTCCTCCACAGCTCAAAAATAAACTGTTTCCCTGTACTGAGGTACACGTGACAATAAATCAGATCAATCAATCCTGAGTAAAGTATGGAATTTCTCACCTTATCAATGTGTCTTTTGGAAATATACCTGCTACACCTCATGTTTCAGCATCACCATTTCTTCGTATTTCACAGCTCTGCAGATTAAACTCTCAGGTTCTTCACTCTACCCTCATGATACCGCCATCTGTATCTGTGAGAAGGATATAATTCCTTACAAAGGAGATCAAATCTGTACAGAGTGCCCCAAATGCGCTCTCAGCAAGGCTCTACAACAGCCGGAAGATGGCTTAACTTATGTACTCGAATCATCTTACAATGAAGGACAGCATACCATTGACTGCACCCATTACGTACACAGGGTTTGATTCGGAGCAGTCAGCATAGACTTGTGTTTGGGAGATCATGCTTCCCAAATTTGTTAGAGTTTTTTGATGAAGTGAACAGGCAGGTTGACGGGGACAGAGCAGTAGACGTAGTCTCTATGGATTTCAATAAGGCTTTTGATAAGGTTCCACATGGCAGGCTGCTCTGGAAGATTACATCACGTGGAATGCTGGGGGAACTGGCCAATCGGATACACAGTTGGGTTGATGGTCAGAAGCAGAGGGTTTAGTGGAAGGAAGATGGTCAGACTGAAGGCTGTGTCCATTGCTGTTTGTTATCTATGATTTGGTTGAGAATATGCAAGGCATGATTAGTAAGTTTGCAGATGATACTAAAATAAGTGGTGGCATGATCAGTGAGGAAGTTTATCAGAAATTGCAGCAGGACCTTAATCATGTGGGGAAGTGGGCCGAGAAATGGCAAATGGGATTTAATATAGATGTGTGAGGTCTTGCATTTTGGAAACTCAAATCATGGTAGGAGTTTCACGGTGAAGGGGAGGGTCTTAAGAGGTGCAGGGGCAGAGAGACCTTGGTTTTCACGGGCACAGTTCTCTTAGAGTAGAGTCACAGGTTGACAGGGCAGTTAAGAAGGCTTTTGGCACATTGGCCTTCATCAGGCAGGACATTGAGTAGAGAAGTTGGGAATTTATGTTGCAGTTACACAGGACTTTGGTAAGGCCGCACTTGGAGTATTGTATTCACTTTTTGTAACCTTGTTATTGGGAGGATGTTATTAAATTAGAAAGAGTGCAGAAGAAATTTACAAAGACGTTGCCAGGACCAAATGGTCTGAGTTATAGGGAGAGGTTGGACAAGCTAGGACCTTTTCTTTAGAGTGTAGGAGATTGAGGGAGTCCTTATAGAGCTGTATAAAATCATGAGGGGTATGGATAGGCTTAATGCTCTCAGTCTTTTTCCAAGGTGTACAGAATCGAGGATTAGAGGGGATGAGGTTAAGGTTAGAGGGGAAGGAATAAAAGGGAACCTGAGGGGCCACATCTTTACACAGAGGGCTGGTACATGGATGAGCTGCCAGCAGATGTGGTGTTGGTGGGGCGGGGTGGGGGGGGGCGCGGTGGGGGGGAGCGGTGGTGTACATTAACAACATTAACAACATTTCAATGCATTTGGAAAATATGTCGATAGGAAAGGACTGGAAGGATATGGGCCAACTGCAGGGAAATGGGGCTAACGTGGATGGACATTTACAAAGTGGACTCGAACCCCTCTGTTAATTAAAACCAAACACCCAGAAAAGCTCGCCTCACCTTGTAATCTGTTAAAATATGAGCGACACAGATCTCCTATATTCCACTATTTAAACAAAAATTATCAAGTTAGTTTCTTAACTTTAATAGTGAAAACTAAACAACAAGTATTCACAAATACAAGCCCCTCTTTTCTTAGATACTTACTATCTGACCCCAGCTCTGTAAAAATATGCTGTTCCAACAACCCACATATTAAACATTACAATCTCAAGACCATACAGTCTCTATCTTCCCCGCTGTACTCACTCTTCCAGCTGCTGACCTCCCTGGGTTTTTTTTTATTGCAAGTAGGTTTACATGAACATGTGTCTTTGAGAGAGAGTGTTTGAGATGGCCAGTTAGCACTCCTGCTCTACAGCAGTTACTCTGCTGTTGGATGGCAGTAGCTCTCCCTCCAGTGTTCAAAATGCTGGGTTTGTATACTCCCCAGGATATAGAAATTCTCATAATTTGGTTGCTTGCCAGGTGTTCAAACAATAATATTCAAATTCTGTTGGCTTCTGGTATCTTGAGCGTTATTTAAACCCTTTGGTTGCATTTGATTGCTGTCAAAACAGCAACCAAAACTCAGGTATCCATTTCTCAGCTAATGGTGACATGTGGAACAGTTTGACGTCAGCTGACATCTGTGGCTTTAATTTCTATTCGTTAAAACCCGTTCTGTTTTAAAGTACCCTACATGTTTTTGGCTTCATAACATCTTCCCGCTTCAGAAAATAAAATGAACCAGCAGAATGACAAGATGGTTACATTTCTTTTCCTCTAATTCTTAATCCCAATTTTATGAATTGCAAAAGTATTAATCTCAGTTATATCCTTCATATTAATTCTGCACACCATTATAACACTGGAATACGGTAAATCTTATCGATACTTTTTCCTTTAAATCAGCGGTAACACATCTGCTATCACATTGTAGGAGCCGCAGCATGTATATTTTCTAAGTTTAAAGTCGGTGTGATAAGATTCCACTGAAATAGTCTCATAATCTGCTCTTTAACTATTCCAAAAAATGTGAGAGATTTGTCATTGTCCACAACCATCTCCAACAATTTGTCTTATACACATTAAAATATTGTCAGGCCAGTGTGAAACTTAATCATTCTTGTTCAATAATGGAGATTTTGTATTTTTTTTTCTGGAGGATATTGAATTTTTCGACAAGTAGACAAATAGCCATTCAATTCCATCATCCTCTTTCTGTATCAATACATCTCCGACCCCGATATCCCGAGCATCAAACACATTTTTCAAAGGGTTTCAGAATATTTGGTGTAGCAAAAACTGGTGCGGTGATTAATCCTGCTTTAAAATTCTCAAATGCCTCCTGCCATTTTTCTGTCCACCACAATTCTGTGTTCTTCTTTAGTAAATCCATCAGTGGTGCCAATACGTTGCTGAAGTTTGGGACAAACTTCTGATAGAATCCACTCCGTCCTAAAATTGAAGCATCTCTTTCTTCGAGGATGGTTGTGGAAATTCCTCAAAGCCCTTCGTCTTTGTGTTCCTTGGGGTCAACCTTCTATGTCCAATGTAATGTCCCAAGAACGTCACCTCTGCCTTCGCGAATTCTGTTTTCTTTAAGGTCATTACCAAGTTTGCTTCTTGTAATCGTTCAACATGCTCTGCCAACTGTAACATGTGAGCTTTCAACCACTTGCTAAAGATCACCACATTATACAGATAAACTGCACAATTTGTTCATCTGGCCACAACTCTGTTCCTGAGTCTTAAATGTGGCTGCTGCATTATTCATCCAAATAAAATACTCGATAAAGTTTTTTTGTCATCTCCAGTATCTTTACTAGATAGCTTAACTGACTCCACATTTTTTTTATTTGAAAGGGGCCACTAAACTTGGCTTTGAAGGGATTTCTTACCACTGGTGGCAATAGTAATATGTCATCCCCACGGGAAATCTTCAAAGTTTCAGAGTTTTTACCTGCCACCTGCTTCACTCTATGCTGTGCTCTTCAGATACTATCTAGCTAACTCACCTACTCCATCTACTCTCTCCTTCACCTTACACATAGAATCCAACTGTGAGATTTCCGACTTCAGTCCTGTCAATTTATATTTAATTAATTTCAAAGGACCTCTCACTTCATGTACGAATATCAACTCAAAGGAAGTAAACTGAGTAGATTTATTTGGGGCATCTCTCATGGAAAACAATATAATGGGACACCTTTATTCCAATCATTCGGGTAATCATAACAGTAAGGTAAAAACAATGACTGCAGATGCTGAAAATCAAATACTGGATTAGTGGTGCTGGAAGAGCACAGCAGTTCAGGCAGCATCCAACGAGCAGCGAAATCAACGTTTCGGGCAAAAGCCCTTCATCAGGAAGCCAACCACTAATCCAGTAATCATAACAGTACGCTGTTAAGATGGTCTTCAGCGTCTGATGCTAACTTTCCAAGGCTCCCTGGGATTCAGGATCTGACGCACTTGATTTAAACTGCTGTATGCCGAACCTATCCATGACTTCCTTAAACAGCTGAGCGGTAAAATGAGATACTTGGTCTGACTGAATCTTACTGCCTAGCCCACAGCGAGTAAAGAAAGCTACCAACCTCTCCACCTCCTTTTTTATCTTAACATTCCGTAATGGAATTGCCTCTGGAAATCTGGTAGACACATTCATTATTGTCAGCAGATATAGTTTTCCATTTCTATTTTAGGAAGAGGAGCTACACAATTAAACATAACCCACGTGAAATGTTCTTCGAATGCAGTAATTGGCAAGAAAGGTGCTGGTTTTATTACTGCCTGTTACTTACCTGCTATTTAGTATGTAAGTCATGTAAAAAAAAACATGTCCTTGTGCATTCCAGGCCACTAGAAATGCTTCTGTGCCTTAGCCTGAGTCTTTTGTACACCGAGGTGACCGCCTGCAGTTAGTTCATGTGCTAGCCATAACATTGTATGCTACAGGTAACACAATGTGGTGCACCTCAGCCCATTTCCCTTCTGCAATAACCTATGGGGGTCTCCATTTTAATTTTATGATTCTATCCTTAAGTTAGTAACGTTCGACAATATATTCTGATTCCTTTTCTGTGTGTGTGCATGTGTATGTGTGTGTGTGAATGTGTCTGTATATATCTGTTGTAGGTCCATTACCCTTTCTGGACTAAAGACCTCTGCCTGATCCCCTGCCTGTTCTGGTTTTTCCTGCACTGTTACATCAAACAGGGTGTCAGTTCACCGAGCATCAACTCATTTGTCTTTTTCTTTCGTTTTTCCTTCCTGCTGTAACTTGTGACAGTGGGATCTTGTTACTACACACTGTGGAAAAATTCCTCTGTATTTTTCTTTTAACATCTCAATTCCCTCGTCTTCTGTTGGCTTCTCCACCACAAGGGGTGCCTATCCCACCTCGCCTCCTGCGAAATCGTTCCCAAGAACAAACTGTATTCCTGGAACTGACACTCTGTTATTCACTGTCACTCTGACTTCCCCAACCTTGATTTGGCACTGCATCCTGATCTTACACAAGGGAATGCTTAATTTCTGTCCCCATTCTACAAATTAACACGCTCTTGATTAACATGCCAGAAAAAGTGAAAATACTTTCATCTCTTACTATTAGAGGGTGAGAGAAAGTGAGGGCTGCAGATGCTGGAGATGAGATTTGAAAAGTTTGGGGCTAGGAAAGCATAGCCAACCAGGCAGCTTCCGAGGGGCAGGGGCGTTGACTTTTCAGGCATAAATCCTTCATCAGGAAAGTGGGGGGCAAGGGAGGGGGAAAGAGGTTGAGAAATAAATGGGAGGGTGGGGATGGAGCTGGGTGGAAGGGAGCTTGGAAGGCGATAGGTAGATGCAGGTGAGCTGTCATGGTGATAGGTCGGAGAGGAGGGTGATAGGACACCAATTGGTGGTAGTACAGCTGTAACCCTCAAACTGTATAACATCAACGTTGACTTCACCAAATTCCAAATCTCCCCTCCACCAACCTCTCCCAGATCCAACCGTTCAATCTAGCACTGCCCTCTTGGACTGCCCTAACTGGCCATCTTCCTTCCCACCTACCGACTCCACCCTTCCCTCCGACATATCACTGTTACTCCCACCTACATCTTCTTATGGCCTTCCCAGTGACCCTTCCACCAGCCCAACTACTACACTTATATTTATCTTTCAGCCGCATTGTCCCCCCACCACATTCCTGACGATGGGTTCCTGCCTGATATTCGATTGTCCTGCTGTTTGGATGCTGCCTGATCTGTTGTGCTTTTCCGGTGTCTCACTTCTCAACTATTAGAGACTGAGCAGATCCCGTATCTCATAAAATTATAACTTCTTGTCTTTCTCCCCCTGTTCTTTCTGAGTAAACTTTATCTACAGAAGCGAATTCTTTCAGAGATCAGGTACTAAGTCCATACCTAGCCCTTGCCTAGGCTGTGCACTGTCCTGCAGCTCCTTGGCTCCACTTGGAGTCTCCTTTACCAGTTTCACTAATGCCACTGGGCTTAGCCTCTTCTACCACATCTTTCCCCAAAGTGCCTTCATTCAACGCCCAGCACGGTGTGTCCCAGCTTACTGCAGTGAAACCACCTTTTCCCAGTGCCCTTCTTAAACCATCAGCACTGTCATTTTATGTGTTCCACTCCCTTATAGAGAGAGCCTGAGGCCTTTCACCACCTTTCACCCCCTTGGGCTTCTTTCTTCACCTGTAGTAAACTATTGTGAGCTACTGTTCGCTTTGTAATGTGTGATCGTCCCTTCTCCCAATTTCTATTCCTCACAGTATGAAAATCTTGCCAGCAGCTAAATATCATCTCATGCCCCAGTGTAATATTTTCCTGCCCTTTCTGCCGTGCTTCTCACTTCTTGAACTTTCGGTACATTCACATGAATTCTTACTATCTCTGGAAGTGAGTCTTTTAACTTCTCCAGAAAATTAATCCCCCTTCAAGCCTCACAGGTCTTATCCATTTTTAAGGCCAGCACCCACCTGTCAAAATGACTGTGGTTAATTCTTTCAAACTCAGTGTAAGACTGACATGTTTCCGTCTCTATTTTTCTGAACTTCTGTCTATATGCTTCTAGTACCAATTCATAACGAATCAAAATAGCCAATTTGACATCTTGATAATCTCTTGACCCCTCATCTGATAGCGCTGCACATACCTCACCAGCTGTGCCCACCAGCTTAGTCTGAACTAGCATTACCCACAAGTTCACTGGACACGTCATCCAACTTGCCATTTTTTCAAATGAAATAAAAAAGGTTTTGACATTTTTCTAACCGAAATATGGCAAGTTACTAACCTAGTTGTATACATCCCTTGTTCTCCCTTCATCTCCATCCTGTTAACTTAACTTTCTTGAATAATTCCCAACTTCTGAATTTCAAATCCTCTCTCACTTTCTTTTTCCTCTCTTTCTCTTTCTTCTCTATCTATTTCCTTTTTTTATTTATCTTCTATCTCCAGTTGCCACATTTGCAATTTAAGGTTTTTCTAACTCTACTGAAGTTGCCTATTTCTCTGATACACCAAAGTGCTTGACCAACTCCATTATAATTTCAGCTTCCCTTTTCTCCCTGTTTGAACCCAATTCCAACCTATTTGCTAATTCTAAAAAATGTCCTCCTTCTGTCCTTCTAAACTTCCTTGGAAAATTTGGTAACCTCTTTTGTAATGTTAAAAGCATTTCCCTCACTTTTGATTTAATCAATCACAAGTAAAAAAATTAAACGAATTTTCCCACTGGTTTTATTTGAAGATCAATGTCACTAATTACAACGAGTTGGAATTTGCTGGGACCTTTTGTCCCCCAGATCTGTTCACGTTTGTCCAAATCCCATACGGCAAGGCCCCAAAACTGTTATGACATCAATGTCGAATCCCTCTGTAAATTAAAACCACACACCTAGAAAAGCTCACCTCACATCATAATCTGTTAAAACGTGAGCGACAGAGAACTCCTAAATTCCACTAATAGACCAAAAGTAACAATTTATATCTCTGCAAGTTAGCTCGCTGAACTTGAAGGTTTGTTTTCAGACGTTTCGTCACCATGACTAGATTACATCATCAGTGAGAGTCTCCGCTGAAGCTCTGGTGGTATGTCCCGCCTCTCCATTTAACGTCTTGGTTTCTTAAAGTGGGTGATGTTATTTCCGGTTATTTTAACAAGACAATGTAGACAGGATCTAAATTGATCCGTTTATTGATGGACTTCTGGTTAGAAGGCCATTCCTCTAAGAAGGTCCTTGCGTGTCTTAGCATGTGTGTGTGCTTTGTCCCAGTCAAAGTGGTGCCTTTCATTGTCTGGATGTATGGAACATAGTGATAGTGCGTCATGTCTTTTGGTGGCTAGTTGGTATTCATATATCCTCGTAACACGACAACAGGACAGTTTCAATGGTCGAAAAGTGATTTTATACACACTGTTTAATCAATGTTTGTGTGCAGTTAAGTAGCATTTTTAACATGTGCACAACACATTGTAAATGAACAACAGAGACACAGTTATCGAAAAATGATGCATATGATGTATAAAATTCATAAAACTTTAAAAAATGATTTGATCCTCTCAACGTTCCCTCCTTTTCTGGAATTCCCTACTCTACTCTCTCATTCTTACCAGGATGTGTGCTCCAAATTCTTGATTCTAGGGTCCCAAATTATTTCAGTTAATCCCCTTCAATATGTTGGCCTGTTGGGTTCTTTCCAAAGCCAGTGTCTGTCATATAATCGGAGATAAATATTCTGGCATCAGACTCAGCATTCGAACATATTACTCTGTTGTACATGCACTGTACCAAGGACAACAGCACACAGGCATTTCCAAACCATTGGGGAATGTTCATCTACTTCTTTCGATAATGCAGTTTTCTTATTTTCCACATCTCCAGATCTATATCCTCTCTCTCGTTCTCCCTTTGTATCTAGATAAGAAATCCACCAATTATTCTTCGTGTCCCATCTCCCAAAACTCCTTCTTTCAGTTCACATCTAATGCTCTCTTCAAGATGTAATGTGGTTATAATTAAGCAATGTAACTACCAGGACATGCGGGCGTAGCTGGCCAGACTTAATTGGAAGAGGAGCTGAACAGAAAGACAATGGAGCAGGAATGGGAGGAGGTTCTGGGGATAATTCGGAAGATAAAACCAGAAATGCAACCCCAAGAAGATGAAACATACTCATGGGAGGACAAGGCAGCCATGAGTGATAAGGCATCAAACCAAAAGAGAAAACATACAATGTGGTGAAGATGATTGGGAATCCAGAGAATTCATTGGCTCTGATACTATATAACGCTGGCATCACTGACACTGCAGAGCTCTTAATCGTGGTCAGGGAGAGAAACAGAGGAAACACATTCACTTTAAACACAGAAGATGGTACTTCTCAAGGAAAAAATGTCAGGTGAATTCAATATTTGAATTAAGATCAGTTAAATGCTTTTGCAGAATGTATCAGATTGGAAGCAAGACCCGGGGAGACAGACCCTCAGTAGAATGAGAGTATGAAAATGGAAGTAGTTCCACATCAGAAACCAGATTAGGTCACTGAGTGCAGTGCTGATGGGTGAATGGGTCTCAGTGAGAATTGGGGAACAGACAGCAGAATTGCATTGCAGGTATTGCAGCTTGACACTGCGTTTTCACGTAGTGCTGTCGACCACAGCAGCAGGAAAAGCAGACCTGCATTCAACCACAACCTGTAACTTTTTGCCAGGGTAACACCTCAGTCTGTCATTACCATCAACACCATCTATGACTCAGTGACGAGTGTGGGTGAACATGTCAGAATCACGTGAACCTTAACCTGATGCTAAGTCATTAAAGCGACCGGACTTGACCAACAGATCTGAACGAAGCCCTGCAGTCCTGTCACGTTCAGTTATAAAATGGTAATGGACGATTAAACAAATGAGTGGAGGAGAGGGCTCCACAAACATCCCCATCCTAAATAATGGAACAGACCTGCACATCAGTGTAAAAGAGAAGGATGTTTCATCTGCAGCATCCTCTGCCAGAAGGGTTGAGTCGATTTTACACCTCACCCTCATCATGATGCCCACAGAATCACAGATGTCATTCTTCAACCAATTTCAATTGCTGTACGTGACATGAAGAAACAGTTGAACACAGTAGATATAACACAGGCAATGAGCCCTGACACCATTCCTGCAATAGGACTGAAGACTTACGCTGCACAAAAAGCTGGGTCCCTGGGGAAGCTGTTTCATTCCAGCTCCAACTCCGACATCTCCCTGGCAGTGTGGAAAATTACTCAGCTATGTCCCGCTCCCTAAGAGGGGGATAATTACAATCTGACCTATTACCACCTCCTCAGTCCCATCACGACAGTCAAATTGGTTGGACTTCTTTTTGACAGAGCTGGTAAATAGCACATAAATAACCTGCTCAGTGTGGTTTCCGACAGGTCCCCATGTGGAGATGATGCTGTTGTGGTAATGGCACTGGATTACTAATCCAGACCAGGCTAATGCTCTGGCAGCGGGTGGAAGTTAAAGACAATTAATAAAGTATCGAGATCTAAAATCTGGGGTCAGTAACAGTGACCTTGAAGCCAATATCGATTGTAAACAGAATTTCCTTCTCCAATGGACTTTTAGGAAGTGAATCTCCCATGATTTCCTGGGCTGGCCTAAAAGTGACTCCAAAAACCCCGACATGTGATAAAAACTTCAATGGTCTCTGAAATTGCCAAGCAAGGGCACTCATTTGTATCTAACTACTCCGAGGTCTGAAAGGATGAAACCGGACAGAACACCCGGCCTCAGCATCAGTGTCGGAAAAGGGAATGGGAACACAGTCCTGTGGACTCTGCAGAAACCTCCTTCCTAACATCTGACAGCGTGTGACAACATTTACAGAGCTTTCCCACAGACTGCACAGAAACAGCGAGAAAGGAGTAGGTCATTCAACACATTGAGTCTTCCCCATCCTAGTTCATGGAAAAAGTCTCCTCAATGCACTTACCCCACACGATATACATATCGGTTAATGTGAGTAACCTTGTGAAGCTATAAAATAGGAAGTGTAGTAGTACGTTTGATCCATCGAGTTTGCTACCCAATTCAATGTAATGATGGTTAGCCCTTCATTTCAACACCGTACTCCTGCTCTCCCACCATCCATTTACTGTCTCTAAATCCTTATCTATAATCAATGTCTCGGTTTCCAGGTGTGAGCGAATTCCCCAGGTTCACCAGCCTGTGAGTGCAGTCATTTATTCTCATCTCAATGCAGAGTGACCTGCTTCCAATCTGACTCACCCTGTCAGAGTTTTGTATATTTCACTGAGATCTCTATTCATTGTCCTAAACCCCGTGGAATACTGGCCCAGTCTCCCCAATCTCTGCTCCCACAACAAGCCCGTCATTCCAGAGATCAGTCTGGTCATCCTTCACTGCTCTCCATCAATGTCAGGTTTGTCCTTAATTATGTAAGGAGACCATAACTACACACAATACTGCACAATGTTCGGGATGATATCTCACCAAGGCCCTGTACATCTGCAGTAAGACACTCTTTCTCCTGGACTCACATCCCCCTGAAATGAAGGTCAACACACCATTTATCTTCCTCACTGCTTTCTGTTTCTGCAATATTGCTTTCAGCGTCTGGTGTACAAGGAGATGCAGATCCTTTTTAGTGTTGCAGCTCCGCACTTGGTGGGTCTGTGTACACTGGGCACCGTCCCAGTCTCCATGCCCAGGATTGTCATCTGGTTGCAGAACTCACTGCACTGCAGGGGCCTCAGAGGTTTATGCAGAAGGAAACAACAAAAAGGAGCATACGTCCCTTTGTAGATCAACATGTTTCAACCAATCCTTTCCAAATGGTTGGCTGCCAATTTATCGTTTCCACCAAAGGGCACACCGTCACCTCTATCCACATTGTTCGCCATCTGTCACGTATTTACCCATTCCCACAACTTGTCAAAATCTTCTTGGTGTTTTTTACATCCTCCTCACCCACTCACAATCCCACATCCGTAAGTGCTGTCAGCAGGCTTGGATATATTGTATCTGATTCCAGTAACCAAATGTTTAAATGGCATTGTGAACAGCTTGGCCCCAAGCACCGATCCCTGCGACACCTCAGCAACCGTCCTCGATTAATTTCTATTCATTTATTTCTCGGAGTCACTGGCTGGGCCAGCATTGTCCTGTCCCTAATTGCGAAGGTGGTGGGGAGCTGCCTTGTTGAACCGCTGCAGTCCACCTGCTGTGGTTGACCTCCAATGCCATTAGGGAGGGAATTCCAGGATTCTGACCCAGTGACTGTGAAGGAGCAGTGATATATTTCCAAGTCAGGATGGTGAATGGCTTGGCGTGGAACCTGAAGATGATGGCATTCCCATACATCTGCAGCCTTTGTCCTTCTAGATAGATGTGGTCGTGAGTTGGGAAGATGGTCTCTGAGGATCTTTGGTGAATCATTTCATTGCAGCATGTAGATACTGCTGCTGCTGAGCGTTGATGGTGGAGCATTGTGGGCGAATGGACGGTCAAACTGGCTGCTTTGTCCTGGATGGTGTAAAGCTTCTTGAGTGTTGTTGGGGCTGCACTCATGCAGGCAAATTGGGAATCTTCCAACACACTTCAGACTTATTCATTGTAGATGATGGACAGACGTTTGGAAGTCAGGATGTGAGTTACTTGCCGCAGTATTCTTAGCTTCTAATCTGCTGTTATAGTTACTGTCATTATGTGGCGAGACCAGTGAGTTTCTGAGCAATGATTACCCACCAGGACTTTGATACTGGGGGATTCAGTGATAGTAACACCATTGAATGCCAAGGGGCAGGTTAGATTGTAATTTACTGGTGATGGTCATGGTCTGGCATTTGCGTGGCCTGAATATTACTTGCCACTTGTCAGCCTGGATACTGTCCAGATCTTGTCGCATTTGGACATAGACTGCTTCAGTATCTGAGGAGCCACAAATGTTGCAGAACATTGTACAATCACTGGCGAACATCCCCACTGCTGACCTTAAAATGGAGGGAAGGTCATTAATGAAGCAGCCTTGAAGAAGTTTTCGGTCACTGCCCGAGGGACTCCTAGAGACTTGTACTGGAGCTGAGTTGACTGACCTTCATCAACCATGACCACCTTCCGACGTGTTAGTTATGATTCTAAGCAGCGGGGAGTTTGCCCCTGATACCCATTGATTCCAGTTTTGCTAACGCCCCTTGATACCACACTTGGTCGAAGACAGCCTTGATTTAAAGGGCTATCACTCTCACCCACCTCTGGAATTCAGCTCTTTTGTCCATGTTTGAACCATGGTAATGAGGTCAGGAGCTGAATGGCCCTGGTGGAGCCCAAACTGGGCGTCATTGACCAGGGTATTGCTCGGCAGGTGCTGATTAAAATCACTGACACCTTCCACCACTTTAGTGATGATCGAGAGGAGACTGATGGGGTGGTAATTGGCTGAATAGGATTTGTTCTGCTTTTTATGTACAGGAGATACTTGGGGTAATTTTCCACATAACCAGGGAAATGTCATTGTTGTAACTGTATTGAAACAGTTTGGCTAGGGGAGTGGCAAGTTATGGTGCACAAGTTTTCAGTACTGTTGTCAGAATGTTGTCAGAGTCTGGATTATTTGGAGTATCCAGTATCTCGGACCGTTTCTGGATATCGCGTGGACTGAATCAAATTGGTTGATGACTGGTAACTGGATCGTTGTGGACCACTGGAGGAGGCTGAGATGGATCATCCACTCAGCATTTCTGACTGAAGATTGTTGCGAATGCATCAGCCTTATCTTATACACTGAAGTGCTGGGCTTTACCATCATGGTGGAAGGGGTTATTTGTGGAATCTCTTCCTCCAGTGAATTGTTTAATTGTCCCCAACGTTTCTTGACTAAATGTGGAAGGACTTATACCTTACAGAATCATACCTTACAGACAATGTCAGGCTGTTGCTTGACGAGTCTGTTTATTTCTATTCACTGTTTCATGCCAGCTGTCCCAGTCTAGAAACATGGCCATACATTAGCCCCCATCCACTAAGATTTGATTTTGTAAACTGGGCTTGGAGCTTAACAAAACGTTTTCTGAAAATCCACGTGTTTTACGTCCATTGGTTCTCTATCATTTGTCTGCCAGTCTGTTTCTCAAACATAATTCTCATTTCATAAATCTATGTTAGTGTTGTCTATGACCATTACTTTCAGTCCCAGTAATTTATCCTAAACCATTTCCTTACTATGTTCGATGTTCCATGTGCTCTATCATTTTCCCACCCCAGACTTGGTTTTCCTTGTACTGTTAGAAAGTTCTGTGAAGACAGAACTGCAGTAGTGGCTTCACAGTTTTGCCATTTCCCTGTTCCCCAATCTCCATTCTCTGGTTTCAAACTGTAAGGAAACTGCACTTGTTTTCTCATCTTTCTCACATTGACATAATTTAACAAGTTGTCACCGTTCACTCTTATAACCCTTGTGAATATACTCTTCAGAAACTCATCAATTCCTGCCTTAAACTGCTCAATAATTGACCTTCCACACCATACATTCACAGGGGCATAGACTCTGTGCCAACAGCAGTACAGCACGATTTATATTAGTTCCACTTCCCTACAGCAGGCCTATAGCCTAAAATGTTATTACACTTCCAAATGCTCGTCTAAGTACTTTTTAATGATTGTGAGGTTACTCGTGATAATTACCCTCTCAGGAAGTAATCCCAAAACACAATACCCTCGAGGTGAAAAAAAGTTTAAATCCTCTCTGAACCTCAAACTCTTCACTTTAAAAGTGTACTGGCTTGACCCTCTGACTAAAAGGAACAGCGGCTCTCTATCCACCCTGCCCGTGTCGCTCATAATCTTATCCTTCTGAATCACGGACCCCTCAGCTTTCTCTGCTCCAATCTAAACAACCTGAGCTTATCCAGCCCCTCTCCATAGCTGATATGCTCCATCCCAGGGAACATCCTGGTGAATCACCTATGCACCCTCTCCAGTACAAACACCTCCCCCCTGGAATGTGGCTCCCAGAGCTACATACAGTACTCCATTTTGTCCGAACCAAAGCCCTGCATTGTTCTTATAATCTACGCCCTGATTAGGAAACACAACACCCAAGGTCCAATTCTTAACGAGCCCATTAACCTGTCCATTCACATTCAGGGATGTGTGGAGAAGCACAATCTGAACTTCCCAGTGTGCTGCCATTCATTGAGTACTCCCCTGTCTGGTTCCTTCTCCCAAAGTGCATCACCTCATATTTATCAGGGTTACATTCTATCTGCCATTGATCTGCCCATCTGACCATTCTATCTGAATCTTCCTGTAACTTAAGGCCTTCCTCCTCACTGCTAACCACCCAGCCAATCTTTATGTCAAACATACACTTACTTATCACATCTCTCCCACTCTCCACCAAACCCCCTCCACGTTCAAATCTATAGTTTTTTTTATGAATGGCACA
Organism: Chiloscyllium punctatum; assembly: GCF_047496795.1. Lineage (NCBI taxonomy): Eukaryota > Metazoa > Chordata > Chondrichthyes > Orectolobiformes > Hemiscylliidae > Chiloscyllium > Chiloscyllium punctatum. Next base: position 23,389,547 of record NC_092767.1, read on the forward strand.
AACAATAAGGGACACAGCACTGATCCCTGGGGTACACCAGGGGACACTGGTCTCCAGTCACACAAATAGCCTTCTCCCACCACCCTCTGCCTCCTGACACTAAGACAATTTTCATCATAACTTGTCAAGTTATCATTCATATTGTGAGATTTTACTTTATTTTTCAGTTTCCCAGGTTGAAATTTGTCAAAAGCCTTCTTAAAAAACTAAACAATCGATCTCCTCAAACTAATTCAATCAAATCCATTGGATGTGACTTCCTTCTGATAAAGTCATGATAATTATCCCTGATCAAACCTTGTGACTCTGATTGGAGTTCGATATTCTCCTTCCCTATTTTAACCAGTAGTTTCCTTAACAATGATCTAATACTCGCTCGTCTATATTTCCCTGGACTATCTCTCCCACCCTTACTGTGAAGTGGAATCGTATTAACAGTTCTCCAGTTCTCCGGCACGTCCCCTATGGTCAGATTCTAATTAAAATATTCAGTCAGGGTCTTTCCTCCCTTGACCCCAACACCCTCCTGTGATACAACCCATTCAGACATGGAGATTGGTCCAAATTTAGACAGAACAAAGCCTCAAATTCTATCTAAAAAATACATGAATGTGTTCAAGATCTTCCCCAATCATCTTCTTGAATTCTGTACCTGCCTCCTCCTTCTCCCAAGTAAAATAGATGTGAAGGTTAGATGTTACAATCCATCAATGTTCTCCAGCTTGACACACAGACTGCCCCTTTCGTTTCTAATGGACACTAACTGTTTGCTGATTATTCTATTCTACTTGTCCGTGTAGAATATCGTAGGATTCTCCTTGATCTCGCCGACTTCTACTTCTCCATGTTCTTTAAAAAAAGCTCATGAATATCCAACTATACGTTATCCATTGGTTCTTCATTGCGTATGTCTCCAAGAATAATCTTGAAACCATTTTAAAACGATGTTTTCCACTTCTGGTTTTTCTTTCATCGATACATTATCACACTCCCCAGTTATGTTATTATCGTCTATATATCGAGTAGCATGTTCTTTGTAATCGAGTGCAATAGACACCCAACTGCGGATGACAAGTTACTGGTCTGTAGTTCACCAATCTCTATCTTCATCCTTTCTTAAACTGTTGGATAATATTTATAACCTTTGCCTTATCCAGATTGGCTAAATGACTTTTGGGAATGTGTCAGAAAATAAACTGAAAATCCGCGATGCAATCAAATTGTCTATTACTGCTTCCTCTGAAATTCTTGTATGCAGTACATCTAGTCTGTCAGATTTATAAATACTCAATCCAGCTTTCTTTTCAAAGATAACCCCAACACTGATAAGAATGACCTTAGACTTTACTTACACAAGTCCCATGGTCACTTGGTATTTCTGGAAGAATTTCTGGACATTCTTCCATGAAGATAGACACAAAAAAACTGTTTGTTTTCCCTGCGATTTCTCTGCTCTCTGCAATAAATTATCCTGAACGCACACCAACTGTTCCACATTTGACCTTGTTTTTATTATTTTTTCCCATACATTGATAGACGCTTTTCAGCAGTCTTCATGTTTTTCTTTCGTTTGCATGCTTTTTCTCTCTTTGATTTTCTTCTCAGTTTCTTGGTCATCCTTTGCTGGGTCCTACATCAGTCTGAATCCACTGGCTTACTGCAACACTTGGCATTTTTCTAAGCTGCCTCCTTTCATCTAATAGGCAGAAGAAGGTGAGTTTGAAAGTGATAGTCAGAGAGGAGGGTGGCCCAGATTGAAAGGAAGAAAGGTGGACACAAAGGAACATTCAAAAAGGCGGTGCTGACTTGGAATTTTGGAGTGGGATAAGGTGGAATTAGGAGAAATGGGGAAATGGGAACCCCACTATGATCCCCTGTGGTTGGAGGGTCCCAAGGCAGAAGATGCTCCAGGCTTCTGGTGGCTCGGGTTTGGCGGTGGAGCAGGCCCAGGACCCACATGTCCTTGGCAGAGTGGGAAGGGGAGTTAAACAAGGCTGAGTTGTTCAATGTGGCTGTCCCAGAGATGTTCTCTGAAATGATCCACAAGTTGACCTCCTGCCTCGCCAATGTAGAGAAGACCACATTGGGTTTAATGGATGCAGTAGATGAGGCGTTCTGTCTCCCTTCGTCATCTATTACTTTCAACCCCACCTTCATCTACCTATCGCATTCCCAGCTATCCCAGCTATCTCCCCCCTGCCGCACCCCTTCTCATTTATCTCTCAGCCCCCTTGGCCCATAAGCTTCATTCCTGATGATGGGTTTATGCCCGAAACATCGATTTATCTGGTCTCAGTATGCTGCCTGACTTTGCTTTTGCAGTACCACATTCTTCGACTCGGATCTCCAGTATCTCTAGTCCCCATTATCTCCTAACACCTTCATGGCTTGCATGATTCCGATTTATAACGGTTACTTCAAATAAAAATAAAACTATCGTGTACTCAAACAGCATAAAAGAAAACTAATACATTGTGGTCACTGTTCCCAAAAGGTCCTTTCCAGCAAAAATTTCAATTAGCTATTCTGATCACTCAACACCAATTCCTAAATAACCTGATCTCGAACTCAGTGCTCGACATAGTGTTCATGTAAACCATCTCGCACGTGGTCATGAAATCCATTTTTCCCAGCATTAGCATTCAATTGTGTTAACACAGTTTAGATAAACATTAAAAAGTACACTATTACTGCAGTACACACAAATGTGAATATCTCATTTCCTGTTTTATAACATGTCCAGCATTTGTATTGCAGCTTTAACTTTGATATATAACTCCCATCAATGTTTGCTCCTCCTTGCTGTTTTTATGCTCCACCTTACTAGATTCTGTGGAATCTGACCGACTTGGGCTCTGGGGAGATTAATGGTAGAGATCATCTCGCCACATCATTTATGATCTTCTCAAACTTTAATTTCTCCAGATCTCCCGTTATGCTGATGCAGTAGAGAAGGACAATGATCTTCCAACAATGCTCTGTATTCCCCCAGAGAGCTGAGACAGCTCTAACCTGGGTGGGAACCTTACAGCAGGCTGGTAAAGTGTTGCTGCTGCTGTACAGGGTCTCAGTGAGATCACATCTGGAGTAGTGTGTACAGATTTAATCTCTTCAATGAAGAAAAGATTTTGTTATATTGGAAACAGCTCAGAGATGGTTCCCTCAACTGATTCCTGCAATGAAGGTGCTAGCTTACAACGAAAGGATGGTCAGGTTGACCCAGTAGCCATTGGAGTTTACATAAAGAGTGTCCTATTTCAACAAAGATGACAGAAGGAATCAACAAGTGAAGCAAATTACACAGATATTGGAGGAATCCATTCCGTTCTCCAGCCTGTTACACAGGAACAACAGGAGAATATTCAGGCATTCGAGCCTGTTTCACCAAAACAGGATGAGGCTATTCAGCCCTTAGAGCGTGATATACATTTACAGAAGGAGGCCAATCAGCCACTCCAGCCTATAACGGTAGGCCATGCTGCACCAGTATCGTGTTAAACAGCAACAGGATCAGTTCATTCAGCCACCTCAAGTCTGTAACAACTGTAACAACTGGATGAGGTCACACAGTGACTGGAGATTGTTACACTGGGATAATAGGAGGCCATTCAGACCAACCGACCCTATTTCAACAAGTGAAGCAAATTACACAGATAGTGGAGGAATCCATTCTGGATAAGGATAAAAACTGTCTGACACTTCTTTCATGAGAAAGGAAAAGGTAATTCAGATGCATGTCTATTGTCCGGGAACAAGAGAAGATCAATCACTCCCTCAGTCCCATCTCTGGGATACATGCGGAGACCATTCAGCATTTCCACCTGTCATGGGGAAGTATGAAAAGATCCATCAGCCCCTCAAAATGTTACCCAGCAAAAGGAGGATTCCATAATCCCCCAACCCCCTAATGCATCAACGGGAGAAGGTCGTTCTGGCCTTGGAGACATCAGCATGGGAACACCAGAAAGATGCCAGCCCATCGAGATTGTACACCAGCAGGATGATGAGTCCAGCCAGCAACACATGCCACAAACAGCAATTGGAGTAGACCTCTTAAAACCTTTTGCCCATTAAACAGGAATTCAAAGAAAACGTAAAGGTTTTCGAAAGGGAAGAAATTATAATAACTGTATACATTTGGGTCTAAAACGTAATGATAAGCCATTGTAATTTAAGACAATTATTAGAATCCATTGTTGAGGATACTTGCAAAGTTAAACCACAATCCATCGGAGTCAACATGGTTGTATAAAGGATAAATCGAGTTTGAAGTGTTTGCTTGAGTTTCTTTAAGATGTGACAAACAAGGTGGATAGTAGGATTCCTGGAGATGGAATGTATCTGGTCTTCCTGAAGGCATCGGATATGTCGCTTCTCCACAGAGTAAGTGGTAAGATCAGACAACATGGGTTTAGGAGTAATTTATTAGCTTGGATGGAGGATTGGTTAACCAACAAAATGCAGTCAGATGGACGAAATGTGCCATTTTATTTGGGAAATGCAATTTGTGGTGTGCTATTGATTTCAGTTCTCATTTGCAATCATTAGTATTACTGTACTTGGTTGACTGGATAGAAAATACGACATCACATTTTCAGATGACACTAACATTGTTGGGAAATTACGTCGGAATGATAATGCAAGACATTTTAAAAACTGTATGGATAGGTTTGGTGAATGGGCCAACATTTGGCAAGGAAAATTAAAGTGAGTAAATGTGGGGCTATTCAAATTGGCCAGCATAATAGAAAAACAAATTATTATCTAAATGGAGAGAAAGTTCAAAGTGCTTAAGTGCAGAGGGATCTGGGTGTCTGCTTGCATATCACAGAAAACCTGCCAGCGGGTACTGCAAGTAATGAGAAATGCAAGCATAATTTCAGTGTTTATTTATAAAAGGATGGAGTAGAAAGGTAGGGTGTGTTGGTGTAGCTATGCAAGGCATTAGTGAGGCTGCAACTGGAGTACAGTTTGGGTGTCCTGCAGAATGAGGTATTTCCATTGGAGGCAATTCAGAAGAGCTTCATTAGATTGATTCCATATTTGAAGTGCTTGTCTTATGAAGAGAAATTGAGCAGTTTAGGCCTATACTCTCGAGTTTATAAGAATGAAAGGAGATCTCATTGAGGTCTGTAAAATGCTAAAAGTAAGTGAAAATGTCGATGTGGAGTGGATTTTTTTAAATGTGGCGCAATCTACAAAAGAGATTAGAGTTTTAGGATGGAGAGATGGCAGGAAAGTGGCACAGAGGTCGTGTTGACATCAGCCTCATCGAGCGGTTGGATTCCTCACAGATGCTCCTTGTTCTTATCCAACTCTTCAACTGTGTTGCACAGGAATGGGGAAGGACTGGGTATCATACAGTAAGCAGGCACTCAGGATAAACCAGTCTCAATCAGTTAGACAGAACGTAAACAGTAGGATTACAGAGTAACCAGTACTTGGTTCTCAACTATTTACAGTCTAAACTAATGATCAGGAGGATGGAACAGATATACAGATGCTGAGTTTGGTGATGTCGCTGTGGTAAGCAAGAGAATAAATTATCAAGAGAGGGTGAAGAGTCTGCAGATAGATTCAGAGAGGTAAATGGAATAGATAATAGTTTAGCAAGTGGAATTTAACATGATATAACCTGTCATTTCATTTACAGAATAATGGAAGGCAGTATGTTACTGAAATGGAGAGGGAATACAGGACTTAATGATACTGTGTACTGGGGATTCACTCAGACCTGTTCAGACTTGGGAGGTTTTGCTCCAGCCCTGATCGTCAGCTCCCAAAACACTCCAGTGACCCCATCGCTCTCCGTACACATGGACTACTTTGATGTGGTTGATTGGTGGTGGGGATGGTGTTTTGAAACGTGCATCAAGGGGACGACCTTTATCCAAGATATATTCATTTCTTTCTACGTGGAGACCCGATGACGATGGGACGATGCTTCTCAATGAAGAGGCCGTGACTGCTGCCAGGAGAGTGGGTATTCACCAACATGATGTACTGTGCATGGGCATACTGTAATATTAATAGAGACAGAGCTCCTTCAGTTCCTCCACCTCTCCCCATTGACATGGATACTCTGCAGATTCCATGTACACCATCGGGAATCCCACTATACTGGATACACCTGGCAGATCCCTGCTGTGGGAGAAACAATCTATTTACCTCATCCACCAGAAATATCCTCCATCATCGAATGGTGACACTGTTGTGCAGATACTGGGAAATGATGGATATGTCACCCAGTCCTGCCTGGAAAGTTCTGGATCATAGAAGCTGAATGAAACAGTGACCCTAACAGCCACTGGCAGCACCATCCTCCCCCTGGTGTGAAGCTGCAGGTCTTGTTGAAGGAGGTGACACCGATCTGTGACCAGCTCCTTGTTCAATCAGTGTCCCCTCTCTATCTGCTCCTGGATTAATTAAATCTTGGGAAGCTGTTCCTGGAAAACCCGGGGTGGATACAGCAGATCCCTTTCCCCACTCACACTCACTCTGTGGTTTCAGTGCTTCCCCTCTCTGCAGCCTCTGCTCCATTTGTTGTTCATGTTACACACCCAGATGCTGTAACTACAGTCCCCATGCTCCATCCAAAGTTGGGTCAGCAAATCCTCAGGTCTCCCTGAATGTCTGAGGCAGCCCACAGCACATCCTACAGCAAACCATCCCCAACCTCTCCACTAACGTTTCAGTAACAGGAGACAGTCAGATACCCCTCGGCTGCAGATCCCCGCAAAATGTTTTAAGAAGACCGATTAGACGCAAACATTTCCTTAATTTAAACATAGATGGGAAGTGTGCGTTCCAGATATGTTGTGACTGGTCAAACCACTCGTCATTTAGCAAAATACAATTTATTCAAATGCTTTAGTTAAAATCCAATCAAAGAGAAGAACATTTTGGGATAGCTTATATGTTGGAAAACTTACACAACAATAGATACCATACCGTCTTCGTATACACTGCTTGGCACAAAGATATATTCAAATACAGGTTCTTACAGCAATTTTCCCATCCAGGAGCTATCAACATCAACAGAGATCTCAGAGAGAAAAGCAGCTATTGAAACTCCTAACCCTTCTTGGATTCCCAACAGCTTCTGAATGCTTCAGCAAAAAACAAAACGAGAAAACCTGGTCTGTGAGATCTGCCCACTGCCCTTCCATTGTTACCACCATTTAATGAAACCTAAAGGCCTCCTCAGTTATTTCCTTATACTGTGTTCAGACAGTAGTTCGGCACCTCTGCCTTTAGAACCTCTCTTCAAAAACAACCTGAGAGAAAAGAACCTTTTTACGGTGATAGTATTCTCACAACTCGACCTTTAATAAAATGATCCATCAATATACAAAGATGGATTAATTTTAGACCTCCTAATCGTCCTCTATTAGTAGACTGAAATGCATATATAGGTAAAAACAATGACCGCAGATGCTGGAAACCAGAGTCTGGATTAGTGGTGCTGGAAGACCAGAGCAGTTCAGGCAGCATCCGAGGAGCAGTAAAATCGACGTTTCGGGCAAAAGCCCTTCATCAGGAATTGCGGCAGAGAGCCTGAAGGGTTGAAAGATAAATGAGAGGAGGGTGAGGGTGGGGAGAACGTAGCATAGTGTACAATAGATGAATGGGGGAGGGGATGAAGGTGATAGGTTGGGGGGAAGGTGGATTAGATAAGTGGAAAAGAAGATAGGTAGGTAAGACAAGTCATGGGGACAGTGCTGAGCTGGAAGTTTTGAAGTGGAGTGAGGTGGGGGATGGGGAAATGAGGAAACTGTTCAAGTCCATATTGATGCCCTGGGGTTGAAGTGTTCTGAGGCGGAAGATGAGGCATTTTTCCTACAGGATCTGGTGGTGAAGGAGCGGCGGTGAAGAAGGCCCAGGACCTCCATGTCCTCGGCAGAGTGGGAGGGGGAGTTGAAATGTTGGGCCACAGGGCAATGTGGTTGGTTGGTGCGGGTGTCCCGGAGATGGTCCCTAAAGTGCTCTGCTAGGGGACGTCCAGACTCCGCAATGTAGAGGAGATCGCATCGGGAGCAACGGATACAATAAATGATATTAGTGGATGTGTAGCTAAAACTTTGATGGATGTGGAAGGCTCCTTTAGGGCCTTGGATGGAGGTGACGGAGGAGGTGAGGGCGCAGGTTTTGCAGTTCCTGCGGTGGCAGGGCAAGGTGCCAGGATGGGAGGGTGGGTTGTTTGGGGGCGTGGACCTGACCAGGTAGTCACGGAGGGAATGGTCTTTGCAGAAGGCGGAAAGGGGTGGGGAGGGAAATGTATCCCTGATTGTGGGGTCTGTTTGGAGGTGGCAGAAATGTTGGCGGATGATTTGGTTTATGCGAAGGTTGGTAGGGTGGAAGGTGAGCACCAGGGTCCTTCTGTCCTTGTTACAGTTGGAGGGGTGGGGTCTGAGGGCGGAGGTGCGGGATGTGGATGGTATACGTTGGATGGCATCTTTAACCACGTGGGAAGGGAAATTGCGGTCTCTAAACAAGGAGGCCATGTGGTTTGTTCTGTGGTGGAACTGGTCCTCCCAGGAGCATATACGGCGGAGGCGGAGTAATTTGGAATACGGGATGACATTTTTGCAAGAGGTAGGGTGGGAAGATGTTTAATCCAGGTAGCTGTGGGAGTCGGTAGGTTTGTAAAAAATGTCGGTGTCAAGTCGGTCGTCATTAATGGAGATGGAGAGGTCCACGAAGGGGAGGGAGGTGTCAGAGAAGGTCCAGGTAAAGAGAAGGACAGGGTAGAATGTATTGGTGAAGTTGATGAATTGCTCAAACTCCTCACCGGAGCACAAGGTGGCGCCAATGCAGTCATCAGTGTAGCGGAGGAAGAGGTGAATATATATTACATTGACTCTGAGCATACAGATGTTCACAACTCGATTCGATTTCAGTCATTTTGCTCCTGCCACAGAATGCCTTTGTCTTTCTTCATCCAAGTCTCCAGAATGTGTCAAAACCTGAGATTTTCTTGCCCGATCACCTGTATAATTTCAAATTGAATGGCAGTAATAATAAACCAAATCGAAACAGACTGATATTCTTCTCCCTAAACTTCTCCAAAAACTTGAAGGGCTCACGATCAGTGAAAAGGATTTGTCTCATGGACGTTATTCGCAATTTAAATGCTGAAATGTTGTAACGCCAACACCAAGCTCAAGGCCTCCTTCCCCATTGTGGAATAAATCTGTTGATGTTTCCACTGGACACTCCAACCACACGTTACATAATGGAGCACTTCTCACCTCTCCAATAGTCCCTCTGAATGACATAGCTCCTCATGTCTCAGCATAAGAGAGTTACATACTTCTGTACCTCTTAATGCTGTTACCTCTTTAATGCTACTCCTGGCCGATGCCAGTAGACCTTACTCTCACAGCGATATGTTTTAAGAAGATTTCACACATTCTTCTCACTCCCTCACAGCAACCAAACATTGATTTCTGAACTCAATCATCGTCATCATCAGCCATTTCAGCTTCTAAACTTGCCGTTGTAACTCTCTGCTCTTCCACACGAGTTCTCACGACTGCAGGAAGTGAATTGTTGAACTTCTCCAAAATAAGAATCTCTCTAAGAGGGCCATAGGTTTGCTCTGATTTAATACCCTTACCCACCTTTCAAAATCACTTTGTTTGATCCTTTCAGACTCCATGTGTGTTTACCCCCGGACCCTATTTTCGATCCTGAAACACTGTCTGTCAGCTTCTGGCACAAGCTCATGTGCACTTCCGATGGCTTTCTTCACCTCCTCCTCCTCCCCAGACCCCGCCTCTGAGAGGGATGCAAATACCTATCAGCTTTGTTTGAATCAACTAAATCCATATGTTCACTGGGCACTGCATTTGTTTAGCCACTTTCTCAAATGAAATTAAGAAGGCTCCCCCATCATTCTCATCAAATTTAGATAATGTCTGGATGTATTTAAACAGATCCCCACCAAGCCTTTGGCCACTATAGGGTTGCTCATCCTCACTATCCTCCTCATGCAGCCTACCATCGACCTTCATCACCACCTTCTATGTCTACTTTTCTCTCTAATTACTAACGTTTGAAGTTAAATCTCTCTGCTTTTCTTCTTTGTTTTTCTCTCCTTTTCTTCATTTTATTTCTATTTTTCATCATAATTCAAACTGTTTCAATTCCTTCTCATGTTCACGGTGCCTCATTTGAAATTGAATTCTCGCCATTTCCAAAGATTCTGATGGCGTTTCCTCTAAATGTAATTGCTGAGTAATAGCTGTAATTATCTCTCATTTTCTCACAGACAAACACAACCCCAACTCCAGCTCGTCTGCCAATTCCTACAGCTTTGCCTTCATTAACTTTTGTAAAACCCCAAACTTCACTTCTTCCACACCCAGAGAACTCTCAGTGACTGAAAGAATCTTTATATACTAAACACTGTTTAAACCAACCGAATTCAACACCCGGAACGAAAGACACTAACAGCTACCATACGCGACCTTTGAACCCAATAGCCTCCTGGTGCGTACTCTCCAGTGTCTCCATTAGCTTATTCTGGATTCGCTGGTTTCCTCCCACAATCCAAAGGTGTGCATGTCATGTGAATTGGCCATGCTAAGTTTCTTGTAGTTTTCAGGGATGTGTGGGTTATGAGTCTTTGTTAGGGTAAATGTGTAATAACAGGGTCGAGGAATGGGTCTGGGTCGGTTACTCCTCGGAGGGTCGGTGTGGACTTGTTGGGTCGAATGGCCTGTTTGCACACTGTAGGGATTGGAATTCTACACCCAATTTGGTGTTACCAGACAAGAGTTCCCAGTTTGCTATAGACGAACCAGACTGCCTCAAACTATTTTAAGGAGGTAGCTTGGATGCGAAACTTTTCGTATTTTAAAGGTAGATGTGAAGTGGGTGTTCCAGATGTGATGCTACTCGTCAAACACTCACCATTAATTAAAACACAATATATTTTCTAATGAAAATCCATGCAAAATGAAGAGGAATTTAGAATAACTTAACTATTGGAAACCTTAACAGAATAATGGATACAGTACCTTTTACAAATGAACTGTTCCAATATACTAACATCACCTAAACACACTCCATGGTAAAAAGGAGCATTCAGACATACAGTTCTCCAATCCAGGAGGAAAAAGCATCAAGTGACGCTTCAGAGAGTATAGCAGCTAGGGATAATTTTCTAAAAATTCCAACCCTTCTGGGACACAAGCACCTGGTGACTTACAGCCGTAAGGAAAAATCTAGAAATCCTGGTCTGTGCGAGCTGGTCCTTGTTAGCACTATTTATTAAAAACCCTAAAAGTCTCGTAAGTTATTTACTTGAACCGCTTACAGTCGGCAGTTTGGCCTCTATGACCTCTTGTTAAAAAAAAAGAGAAAATAACCTTTTTTTAAAAAAAAAGCTGACAGCATTGTCACACAATTTAGATGCCTGGTCCTTTACTTAAGGGGCTTCCTCGTGTCACTGATCGCAAGGTCACCTGAGAGGGGCAAACACAGGTACAGTCCAAGTTACAAGGATGTGTCTCATAACTTCTGAAACATGCCTGTCCACGGCATTCACATGGGACATACTGGGAAGTGAAAAACAACCTGACACACACCATTTCAGTATTTCTGAGCTACACAATGCCAGCACTCGATACACTAGGGAGACAAAACCCAAGGCCAGGGAAAGATACAAAGGGACAGAGAGATGCACATTAAAGACAGAAACAGGCAGTTAATTAACTGGGAGGAGGTTGTGGAAATATGGGGAAAAAAGACAGAGCAGTGGGACTGACTGGAGAAGTAAGATCTTCGAGAGTAAAATTACAAGAATGAGAACATTGAATAAAGGCATTGTCAGATCAGCTGAAATGGTTTGTTACATCAAATTCTGAATCTGCTTGACAGAAAACCACAAACAAAATAAACTGGGACAAGAAGACAGCCCAGCATGGAGAGATGTGCAGGCCATGCTGGTGTGTTGCTCAGTAAACTGCACTATCTGCCCAGCATGGAGAATATTGCAAACTTTACAATCATATGCTAACTATCCTCGCATCAGATTACTATCTCCAATGGGAAGGTTTGCTGTGTGTGTGTGTGTGTGTGGGCGGGGGGGGGTGGGGTGGGGCGGGGGGTTGAATGCGAAACTCATTGTTTGAGAAGGAACACACGTGAAGGAAACTATTTTAAATATGAACAACTGGCAGGCTTTTGGATAATCGACAGAGAGAGAACGAGAAAAGTTTCATGGACAGATGAGGTAAAGTATTTGAGAATGTCAAAATAAAGGCATTGCCATACACAATAGCAATATATTCGTGTGCACATGAATGACAGATGGATGGGAGTTTGGTGTGAATTCGTATCAGATTTGCTTCGGCAGTTTTGAAGCCGGGAGCGTCAGCAGCAGATTATTGGCTTCATTAAGACTGTATTTCATAGCTCAAGGTTCAAACAGCAGATGGAATAAACCAATGAGATACATTGTGGAGTGGTGAGTATTTCAAGTTAGAAATGGTCAGGGAATGGTGTCAGGAATCAGCTCATGGTCAAAGGGATCACCCACAGTTATGACTCGTCTGCTTCAGCCGCAGATATTGGCCAGGGATGGGATGAAAACACTGGGAAAAGGTGGTGTTTGTAACCAGAACAGTAGACAGTGACCTGCATGCTCTTAATATTTAAATACCAAAGGCAAAGATGCAATACATCGTGGTTCTCCGCTGAAACTGAGTAGGTCAATATAGAGACCCATGAGTAACATTGCCAGAGCAGAGGGAGACAGGAATTGAACACCTTCATTGATGTAGTTAGTAGTGGTCTGTATAGTAAATATCTGGATTCAGAGTTTCAACAGGAACAATAATAGTGGCCAGAAGTGTAGACTATATGAAAGAACAGTATCATACAGTCATAACTGGTTTATAGAAACAAAAACTGAACAGTGACACTTACCAGGAACACCAACGATAGCCAGGAAGGGATAATAAAAATATTGAATAATGCGAAGAACATAATTGATCTGCAATAATAAGGGCAACCAATAAAATGCAAAAATATACCAAACATAATCGGATAAACTCCTGTCTATTGTTGAAATATTCCAGTCGACTGTTCTCAGATTCTGATCCATGTTTGGAACATTCCAGTCTAATGTTCTAAGATTCTGATCTCTCCTCCCCCTCTCTCTAGATCTGCTGTCGGTGATGGTCCCGCTCATGTTATGGAATAACACATTGAGCGGCGCCCATTTATCATTAAAAGATGGAAACCATTCACTGGGATAATTAGAATCCATGAAGACTGGCATTAATCACATTCACTGAACAAATAAGATCAGTTAACCAGTTCCGTACATCACTTTTCATAACACTACAAAAGGGAAGATTTACTGGTTTTGGATGGAATGGATAAGGGTTGCTGAGGGATGGACCATAAATCTTTCAATTTTTAAATATTTTTTTCCTTGCATACGAGAGTATTAACAGGACAATGCAGGGGTCTATATATGTTCCACTCTGTTTATGAAAGGAAGCAGTTATAATATAACAGATCGGCTACACAAAAAAAAAGTCGGGTTGGCAAGTTTCTCGTTACCTGAACGCAAAGTATGATACTTATTATCCGGTGTGAGGCTACTCCTGGTTTTCATACCCTGTTTTCAAATCCTTTCATAACCTTGAGACAGAGCACTAAGACTGCTGCTCAGGAACAGGCCAAAGCAATTCTGTCCCTATGGACCTCTTACAGAAGGAAAGGAGGAAGGGCATTCAGTCCATATTAGCCTATTGCTACTTGAAAAGGTGGAACGCTGGAACATTAGCACATTTTGCAAACAAAATCATTCAAAATAAAAGGATTTGTCACTGCAGCTGTATGAGGTGTCACTGAGAGGACATCTGGAGTACATTGTGTTATTTGTGTTTCGGTAACTGAGAAGGGATGGACCTCCATCAGATACAGTTTAACGGCTGCTCATACTCCAGGGGTTGTTGTGTGATTTAATGTCTTGTGGCTGTTATACAGGGACAGGAGGAGGCCATTCAGCCTCTCGAGCCTGTTACAGAGGGGCAGGAAATGTTTATTTAACATTCAAGTCTGTTACACATAAATATTAGTTTTACACTAGTTGTGGAATAGGAAAGACCTGATGTAAACATTAAAGTTATAACTTTGTAAAAGGCCAATTTTGAAAGTGTTAGGCAAGCCCTGTGAAAGGCAGATTGGAATACCGTATTCACGTGTAAAGGGATGGTTGGAAAATGCAAGGCCATCAAAATTTGGATCCAGAGAGTCCAGAGCCAACTAGCTCCTATTAGTGAGATGGGCAAGGCTGGTGGGAGCAGGGAGTGCTGGAAGGCTAGATATATTGATGCTCTGGTCAAGTTAAGTAAGGAGGCATATGTCAGGTAAACCGAGCTGAAATCAAGTGAATCCCCAGAGGAGTATAAGGGCAGTAAGTGTATAGTCAACGGTGAAATCGGGCCGGAAAAATGTGAACACGGGTTGGCTTTTGAAATAGGGTTAATGAGGTATTGACGAAACTCTACAAATCTTTTAGTGGCAAAAGATTAACTAGGGAGAATATAGGGCACCTTAAAGACCAGTAAGGCTACCTATGTGTGGAACCACAAGAGATGGGAAAGATATAAAACAAGTATTTCTCCTCAGTATTTAATGTGGAGTAAGTTACAAGTGTGAGAAAATGAAGAAATGCATAGTGATATCTTGAAAAGTATCTATATTTCAAGGAGGTGTTGGACATTGTCAAACACATAAAGGTGAACAAATCCCTGGGACCTGATCAGTTGTATCCCAGAATATTGTGGGAAGATAGGAAAGGGATTACTCAGCATTTTGCTGATATATCTGTATCATTGATTTCCACAGGTGAGGTGTCAAAAGACTGGAGAGCTGCTAACATAGTGTCATTATTTAAGAAACGAACCTAAAATCAGGTAACTATAGACTGGTGAGCCTGACATCAATGGTGACTAAATTGTTGGAGGGGACTTTGAGGGAAAGGATGTATATGCATTTGGAAGGACAAGGATGAAGAGGGCTTTATACATTGGAGATCACGTCTCACTGACTCGGTGGAATTTTTTGACGAAGTGATGAAGATGATTGATGAAGGCAGGAGAGTGGATGCTGTCTTTATGGAATTCAGTAAGAAAACCAAAATGTTCGACATGGTAGACTCGTTATCAAGGTTAGACTGCCTGGGATCCAGGGAGATCTCACCTGTTAGATCCAAAATTTTCTTGAATATTGGAGACAGGGCGCGACAGTGGACTTTGGTCATTGAACTTGGAGATCTGTGACCAGTGGTGTGCCATAAAAGTCAATAGTGAGTCCACTGCCTCTTGTCACTTATACAAATCATTTGCATTTGAGTATATGAAGTATGATCAGTAAGTTTGTAGATAATTCCAAATTTGGTGGTGTAGTCGACAGTGAAGAATGATATTTCAGAACAAAGTTGAAACTTGATTAGGTGAGCCGAGGGGTGGCAGATGGAGTTAAATTTAGATAAATGAGAGGTGTTGCATTTTGGCAAGACAAATCAGGGCAAGTCATGTAGGGAGGGTCCTGTCGAATGTTGCCAGTCAAAGAGAACGCCACTGAAATTATAGAATCCCTACAGTGAGGAAACAGGTTTTTCGGCCCATCGTGGCCACACCGTCCCTCTAAACAGTATCCCACTGGACAAACCCAACCCCTATCCCTCTGAGCCTGCATTTCCCATGGCTCATCCACCTCGCCTACACATCCCAGGGTACTTGGAGCAATTTAGCATGGCCAATCTACACTTGCTTGTATATCTTTGTACTGTGGGAGGAAAATGTATCACCCGGAAGAAACTCACGCAGACACGGGGAGAATGTGCAAACTCCACACAGTCAGTCATTCAAGGATAGAATTAAACCCAGATCGTTGTGCTCTGAGGTAGCAATGCTAGTCACTGAGCTACTGTGTCACCTGGTGGTGCAGGGTCTCCGTTCCTTGAAAGTACCGTCACAGATAGACAGCGCAGTGAAGAAGGCATTTGGCAACCTGCCCATTGTTGGTGCGTGCTATGAGTCTATGCATTTGCATGACATGTTGCATCTGTACAGGACATTGGTTTGGCCACATTTGTAATACTGCCTTTAATTCTGGTCACCCTGCTGTCGGAAAGATGTTGTCAAACTTGAAAGGGTGCTGAAGTAATTTAATAGAATGTTGCAGGTGTTGGAGGGTTTGAGCTACAGGGAGAGTTTGAATAGGCTGGGAATATTTTCAAGTGTTGAGGCTGAGGGGTGATCTTAAAGAAGTTTATAAAATCATAAGGGGCATAGATAAGGTAAACAGTCAACGTCTTTTCCCCAGCATGGGCAAGTCGAAAATTACAGGACAAAGGTTTAAGGTGAGAGGAGGAAGATTTATAAAGGGAAATGAGATACAACACTTTCAAAAGAGAGACTGCTGTGTGTATGGATTGAGCGTCCAAACGAGGTGGTGGAGGCAGACACAGTTACACCATTTAAAAGGCATTTGAATGGGTACATGCATGAGAAGGGTTTAGATGGATATGGGCCAAGTGCTGGCAAGGGGGACGAGATAAATTTAGGATATTTGGTCAGAATGGACAACTGGATCGAAGGGTCTTTTTCCATGCTGTACATCACTGAGACTCTGTTGACACCTGAGTGTATAACACAGGAACAGGAAGAGGCTATTCAGGTTCTGAATTCTGTCAGTCAGCTTGTTTGGTCAATTACTGAGAGTCAAATACAAAAATGCATCATTCAGATTTTGGTGATGTTTTACAGAAACAGGAGAAAGGCTTTTAGTCAAGAGAAGCTGGAAGGAATGTGAAGAGGCCATTCAGTCCCTCAACTTCATTCCACATGAGCAGCAGGTGAGCACAGAGCTTTTGGAGCCTGTTACTCAGTAGCAAGAGGAGGACATCTACTTTCACACACTTGGGATCAGGAGCCATCACTCAGTTTCTCAAGACTGGGACACAGGCACAGGAGGCAGTCACTCAACTGCTCTAGACTGGGACACAGGAACTGGAGGGAGTCACTCAACTGCTCGAGACTGGTTCACAGGGACAGGAGGCAGTCACTCAGTTTCTCAAGACTGGGACACAGGCACAGGAGGCAGTCACTCAACTGCTCGAGACTGGGACACAGGAACAGGAGGCAGTCACTCAACTGCTCTAGACTGGGACACAGGAACAGGAGGCAGTCATTCAATTGCTTGAAACTAGGGCACAGGGATATCTGGACGCTAGTGAGGCCCGAGGACCCTGTTACGCAGGAACAGGAGGAGGTGACTCACTCCCCACCAGTATGGGACACTGGGAGAGAAGGGTTTTTGCCTGTTACAAACAGAAATAAATGAATAAGTTGCTTTCGTGGTCCACACAATCCTGCCCCACCATTCACTAAGACCACGGCTGATCTGATTGTGATTTCCTCATTCCATTTTAGGGACACTCCCTCTCTGCAGCCTCTGCTCTATTTGTTGGTCATGTCGCAGAGCCAGATGCTGTAACAACAGTCACCATGACTCATCCAGAGGGTCGGGTCTAACTGGATGAGTCAGGATTTGAAGGGTCCAATCACAAGAATGAAAACAAAATAAAGGCATTGCTAGATGTTTCGTTCTCTCATATTCGCAATCCAACTCACATAACCAGCCCATCCATTACATATTCAGGATGGAGCACTGTGTCGATCCGGCTAGTGTACTGCTGAATGCAACCCAGCAATGTCTCGAGTGGAACTCAGTGCAACCCATACCAATGCTTGATCTATAATCCTGGACTAAATGTCCAGCGTGAGGAGCTGTGCAGACCGCACTGGTTCATTCATAGATAAACCCAGGCTGTTGCATTGTTCGGTAACACTGTGTTAGATCACGGCCCAGTGTGGGGAAACTTGCAGCCGATGCTGGCAGTGTCAGTATGTGCAGCTCCCATCCATTTACAGCTCTATATCTCCACTGTGCCTTGACAAAGGGTGCTGTGGGTGTCAAAATAATTGCAAAGGATAGATGTAAATGGAAACAGCTTAAATACCAATAGTTCTGATTCAGGTGCATGCTACCCCAGTATTTAAAGATAAAATAACTGAGATAATGTCCAGTGAGGTTTTGTGGATGGTGCAAAGAAGTGAGAGGTGGATGGTGATGTTACAGTGGTTGCACTACAAGCCTCCAAATAATCAATGCGAATTGGAGGAACAAATATGCAGGGAGACTGGGGAGACTTGCAGGAACAATAGGATTATCATAATAGGTGATTTTAATTATACTAACGTAGACTGGGACATCCAGATGGTTACGAACTTCGATGGAACGTAATATCTTAAGTGTGTTCAGGAAAGATTCCAGAAGCTGCATATAGAGGGTCTTACTCTGGAAGGGACAAACTCACCTACTGTTGGGGCATAGGGCAGGATAGGTGACGGAGGTAAAGTGGGGGAGCATTTTGGGGACAGTTGACTAGAATTGTATGAATTTTAAAATAGTTATGGGAGGGACAGAATTGGTCCACAGATTCAAGTTCTAAATTGGGGCGAGGCGAATTTTGTTGGAATTAGACAGGGGATTGCAAAGGTTGATTGGAGTAGCTTGTTTCCAGGCGAAAGGATCGCTGGTAAGTGGGAGGTCTTTAAAAGTCAAGGTCTATATGTTCCTGTGAGGGTGAAGGGAAAGTGAGGCAGGAAAAGAGAACCCTGGATGAAAAGAGATAATCAGGCTCTGACCAGCAAAAAAAGGAGGCGTGGCTCAGGTTCAGGCAGCTGGAATCAATGGAATCTCTGAAGAGACGCAAGGGATACAGGAGTTTACTGAAGAATGAAATCTGGAGGGCGAAAAGGATGTATGAGATAGCCTTGGCTGAGAAAATGAGGGTGGATCCAAAGATGTGCTTTCAGTATAGTAAAGAAAAAGAGAGACTAGAGAGAAAATAGGACTTCTTAAAATCCAAAGTGGGCATTCATGTGTAAAACCACAAGAGATGGGCGAGGTCCTCAAATTCCCCTCTGTGTTTACCATGAAGAAAGACATGAAGATCTGTGAGCTTTTGGGGGGAGGGGGGAGCGGGGTTAGTTGTCATATCTTGGTACCGTTCATGTCACAGTGGAGGTGCTGTTGGACATATTAGAATGCATAAAGACAAATAAATACAAATAAATCTCTTGGTCCTGACCAGATATATTCAAGAGCACTGCAAGAGGCTAGAGAAGACAGGTCAGGGGCGAAGGTCCCGGAAGACTGGGCAGTAGCAAATGTTGTGCCCTTATTCAAGAAGGGATGCAAAGAAAAACCTGGGAAATATACACCAGTAAGCTTCACATCTGTTTTCGGTAAACCTCTTAAGAAGGTTCTGAGAGATAAGATATGCATTCATTTGGAAAGACAGAGTTTGACTTGAACAGTCAGCATAGCTATGTGCATGACAGATCATACCTTACAAATTGTGTTCGAGTGTTTTGAGGAAGTGACCAGGAAGGTTGATGAGGGCAGTGTGGTGGACATACTCTATATGGATTTCAGTAAAGCCTTTCATAAGGTTCCACATGGTAGGCTGCTCGAGCAGGTTAGATCGCATGGATTCCAAGATAATCTGGCAAATTGGTGACACAATTGGCGTGGCGTTAGGAAGCAAATGGGTATGGTGGAGGGATGCTTGTCAGACTTGGAGGCCTGTGACTAGTGGAGTGCTTCAGGGGTTGGTACTGGGCCAATTGCTGTTTGTTATCTATATCAATGATTTGGACCAGAGTGCACAACGCAAGGTTAGTAAGTTTGCAGATGACACTAAAAGAGGAGGCATCCAATGAGGAACATTATCAGAAATTGCAGCAGTACCTTGATCGGCAGGGGAAGTGGGCTGAGAAATAGCATGTGGAGTTTAATATAGATAAGTGTGACGTCTTGCATTTTGGAAAGTCAAATTCAGGGTGGAGTTTAATGATGAATGAGAGTGACTTAAGGAGTGTAGTGGAACAAAAGGACATTAGAGATCAGGTGCACGGTTGTCTGAAATTTGAGTCACAGATACACAGGACAGTGAAGAACGTTGTTGGCACACTGGCCTTCATCAGCACATTGAGTATAGAAGTTGGGACATTATGTTGGAATTGTACAGGATGTTGGTAAGGCTGCAGTTGGAGCATTGGGTTCAATTTTGTTCTCCTTTCTGTAGAAAGGATATTAGTGAATTAGAAAGAGTGTAGTAGAAATTTCAGAGATGTTTCCTGGGCTAAAGGGTTTAAGTTATAAGGAGATTATGGACAGTTTAGAACTTATTTCTTTACAGCCTAGGAAACCGAAGGGTTCTTATAGAAGTGCAGATCTTATCAAATTATGAGAGACGTGCATAGGGGAGAATACTTCAAGTTTTTTTTTGCAAGGTTGGTGAATCGAGGGCTAGAGGACATCCGTTAATGCTTCGAGAGGAATAAAATAAAAATTAATCCGTGGGGCAGCTCTTTTACACAGATAATGGTACACAGATGGACTGAGCTGTCAGTGGAAGTGGTTGAGGTGGGTACAATAACAACATTGAAAAGGCACTTGGACAAATACAGATAAGAAAGGATTAGAGGATACAGAGCATGGGCAGAGAAATTGGATGAGTGTGGATGGATATTTTGTTCGGCATGGACCATCTGGGCCGGAGGGGCCTGTTTCCGTCTGGAGAACCGCATGACTGTAAATCCGTGTGTTTTGGGATAGAGACAGGGAGGGGAGACCAAGAAAAAATGTCATGGAAAGATATGTTCACTAGTTTCAGAATGCTGAAATGAAGACATTTCGACAGTATCATGCAACACGGGTCAGTATTAGAAGAATTATGAGCGAATGGTATATTAGTG
The DNA here is from genome assembly GCF_047496795.1 of Chiloscyllium punctatum. Lineage (NCBI taxonomy): Eukaryota > Metazoa > Chordata > Chondrichthyes > Orectolobiformes > Hemiscylliidae > Chiloscyllium > Chiloscyllium punctatum. Next base: position 23,410,405 of record NC_092767.1, read on the forward strand.
TGAGTTCAGGCGATGGAGAGTTTTGAATAAGCATTTGTCCTGTAGCTTTGCAACTGGGAGGGAGAACTGCAGAGTCTTCGACACATTGAGCTGTATAAAACAGTAATTTGTCTCAATTTCATTTTCATTGAGTGTGACAGAGGGATTGTCTGTACGAAGCTGAGCTGGTTTCCTGGTGCTATCTTAACGAACTCACCTCATTAGCTACCTACCCCACCCCATGATGTCCCTCTCATTCAATACCAGCCCGAATCTCCCACCCATCATGACTGCAGGTACACACAGTCGCCCGGGTGCCCCTGGATATTCCGTGATCCCTGGCACTGGTGCTATCTTTAAAAGGCCAAGGGGCACACGGTTGAGCTGTCTCAGGTTGGTGCTGTATTGCACAGATTACCCCGAGCATGGCATATAAGGGGAAATTACACCACGGTTTGTTGACAGAGCACGGCGGGCATAGTGGATGGGCTAGTACAGAGGGGGACCATTCCCTTTCCAGAGGGGGCCATACTACCCAGACCCACCAAGCATGGTCTGTGCTCACCACCCAGCTCAGTGCAGTACTGCGGTCTGAAGAAATACCCAGCAATACAGGACACGCATCAATAACCTTCCCCATTCTGTCAGGGTAAGGGTCACTGTATTCTCTCTGTTCCCTCACAGTCACTGTATATCTGTTACAGCACCGACCCCCCAAACAAGGCTCATGCTCCAACACGCTCACTGCAGCGCCTTCTCTCTCTCTCTCTCGCTCTCTCATTTGCAATACCCAACCCCCTCGCCCCCCGACTACAGTTATAGAATATTCTGGACAATGCCGATTATGGAAAATTCCAGATAATGTTCCAAATAATTCCCAGTTTCAAAAAAATGGCAGTGCCCCATTGTATAACGCATACGAGGAAGGAGTAGAGATGTACGTTTTTCAAATCACACACAATTCAAACCACGCTGAGTTGATTCAGCCCTTCAAACTTGCTCTAGCATTTAGTTAGGTCCGGCTGATCAGATGGTTTTCTGAACTCCATGTTACAGGAACTTTCAGTCATTCAACTCCCTGGGTTCCTGTCACTGACCAGACGGCACTGAGCCACTTTTACCCCAGTTTTCTTCAAACGCCTGTTCGAGGGCATTTCCCATGTAATGCACTCTTCTAACAATATATTCCATCAGCTATATACTTTCATGCAATGGTCAGCATGCTTTACACAGACCAAACAAAAATCTACACTTCTTTTTGTTATAGATGTCCAATCACACTTAGTAATTTGGTTATTTCACTTGACTCACCTTAATAATAATAAATCAAAGTCAGCTTCTAAGCATGTCTTGTTATATAATACAATTTCGAGCAGAGAACGTTTTTACCCTCAGCCGTTATCTTGACCATTATCTGAATTGTACCCTTTTCATTGTTATGAAAGTTTCTCTTGCCCTTTGCCTGTGACTGTTTCTGTCTGTAACAATTGCTCTGTCGCCCCTCAGTTGGCTGGACGGCAGGTTTGTGATGTAGAGGGAGGCCAACTGCGCAGGTTCAGTTCCTCACACTGACTGAGGTTACCATGAAGAGGATGCTCTCTCAACGTCACCCCATCACCCGAAATGTGGTGACCCTCACGGTAAACCAGCATGAGTGGTCTCTAATGAAATTTCTTTGGGACTCTATTCTATCAATGTTAGCATTTTAATTTTAAAAAATAGTAAATTTATTGAAAAAGAGATCTTTAATATGTAATAACCCAATAACAACACAACTCAAATAACTGATCAAAATTACACTCATGTGCATGTACATACAAAGCAAGTTAAAAACACTAAATAGACAGAGAAAAAAACAAAACTAAACAATAAATAATGAATAAATAGTACAGGTCAGCATAACAAAACAATAGCTCTCGTTCTTCAAGAGCATGAACTGATACAAATTTTTATGTTCATAATTCTTCCTCGCTGGATATTAGATTCATTAGACCATATCGTCATGGCTATATACAAACCCTTCTTAATGTGACAGATAAACCTGTATCGTGGTTATCCAAAAAGGGCTGCCATGTCTTATATAAATCTCTGTTATTTGTTGCACCACACTGGTGAGAAAGTCCAAAGGGATATTCTCCATGAAAAACCTACGACGACCCAACACACCCGGGGTTCTCAGACATCCAACACAAGAGAACATTTTTCCTAGCACAGAAAGTAAGGATATTTTTTTCCTCATGTGCATCTCTGTAAAGTACTCTGGGCAGGCCGAGGAAAAGAAAAACCGGGTCCATCTCCAATTCAGTCGCCTCGACACACTCTATCACACCTAACGCAGTGCTCCAATATAGATGAAGCCTGAAGCAGGACAAGAAGCAATGAGTAAGAGTGCCTGTAGTCAATCTGCATTTAGTACATGCTGAAGATAATCCCACTTTGCATTTTGAGAGATAATCTGGGGTCAGATAGACACTATGAAGAATTTTCAACTGCATAGAATGGGTCCTATTACACATCAAAAACCTGCGAACATTTTCACAAATATCCTCCCATGTCTCCGAGGTGTTCTGAAGCTCAACTCTCTCTCGCAGACATCACAAAGCTGCAGAGTCTCATCTGAGGGAACACTCTCCAACTAATTATAAAGGGTACTGACAGAGAGTGCATTCTGAGCACTGAGCACCCGCTTATCTCTATCGGATCTGAAAGAGTCTGTTAAAAGTGTGTGTTTTTTTTAAATCAAATCTCTGATCTGAAAACAAAAACAAACAGAAGAGGTCTCTAATAGGTAGTCCATAAATAAGAGTTATTTGATCAAATGATGTCATTCTTTCTCCCTGAAATAAAATGTCTTGGCTCGGTAGATAGCACTGCAGCCTCATAGCACCAGGATCCAAAGATGTGCAGGTTAGTTGAATTGGCTATTGATAAATTACCCATAGTCTTCAGGGATGTGTAGGTTGGGGCATTAGTCAGGGTAAATTTAGGATGGTAGGGGAATGTGTCTGGGTGGGTCGAAGTCGACTTGGTGGGCCCAAGGACCTGTTTCCACACTGTAGGGATTCTATTAATTCTAAATCAATGAAGCAAGGTACACCCGTGGCTTCCCACAGTTTAAACATGGAATCCATTATCCCCGGTTGACAACTTGGTATACCAATTATAGGGGTAAGAAACAAGGTTTTGGCTGTATTGCCCTCGATCTGACTCATTGTCATTCATGCTTTAACTTTATTTATACTTATTGGGTTATGACAATACTCCATAAATGTTGTCATTTTGTCTAAAAACAAACTAATAAGGGTTCACATTGTCCGAGAGAGTTCAATATCGAACTGTATTGACACCGAGTCCTCAGTGGCCCAGACACTAACATAGGATAATAAAGAGCGTATTTGATAGCATTTATTATGGGAGATCTATTCCAAACAATCTGTGGGGTATTTACAATTTGGTTAGCTTGATAAGGAGTCGCTTATGGTGCCAAATAAAAGAGCTAAACCAGCCATAAAGCCTCCTAAATATCTGTCTGGGAAATGTCAAAGGATGCATTCACACGGTGTATAGTAAATGAGGAAGGACATTCATTTTAAGAACAGCTATCCGACCTAGCCAGGATATTGGAAGTGCCTCCCTTTTTTGAAGGTCTTGTTTAATTTTGTCAAACACATGGACATAGTTCACATTAAATAAATGATCAAAGACAGATGCAATGAATATACGAAAATAGGGAAACCACGCCAGTGACCATTTAAAAGAAAACCAGGATTTGCTTTCAATATGAGGTATTTCCCTGAGACTTCCGAAAGGCACGGCCACAAACTTTGTAAAATTAATCTTATAGCCCGAAAAGGCGATAAGCGGATTAATACATTGCATCACCTGAGCTGCCGGAAATGTGGGATTTGACAAAAACATGAGACCCTCATCTGCATACAACATAATCTTATGTGACTTCTATCTTAATTCTGGGGCAGGTATGTTGGGGTAATATTCCCAATTGTGCAGGATGCCACCGTGTCTAAGATTGTTGCAGGGATGGGGAAGAGATCAACCCTCGTGTGACATTTGTGCGGATTAAAGAAGAAAATAAAATCCCTACTTGTGAGGTAGATCTACTCCAGGTATCCACCAGCTCTAACCCACTAATTGCTTACATTATAACAAGGGTAACTGGGGACCTTTGGACATTCTGTCCACCGTGGGGCCATAAGACAGTCGAAATCTCCTTCTACAATAATGTGCCATGATGCAAGATAACTTACTTTGGATAATGAATCTTTCAGGATTTTAAGACAGTGCGCCAGGGGGCAATAAACATTCAAAATATTGTATTATTTCCAATAGTTCAAGACTTTGGGAATCATGATCCTTCCGTGAGTGTCTCATACAATCTAGTAATTTAAATGGAAGATTCTTCTTTACTAGTATGGTTTCTCCCCTACTCCTAGTATTAAAAGACGTGAAATAAACTCGATCAAACCCACCCTGCTTTCACGTCAAATGTTTCTTGTCATCAAGGTGCATCTCCTGCAATAGGACAACGTCCAACCTCTCTGTTTTAAGACGAGAAAGTACATTTTTTCTCTTGACTGGCAGATGGCTCCCCTTAATGTTCCAGGTACAACATTTAAGCACATCATTATCCATAACACACTGTAGCAACATTTCAACTCTAGAGTTTCACATCGAATTACACAACGCTGATCATTTATGAAAAAAAGACTCATTGGGCCTAAAAAACTGTACAAACTAAAACTACCACAACTAACAAGCTCTCAAATCTTTCCAAAGCTAAACACATAAAAATCCAAAGAACGAAATAAAATCCAAAATGCCAACGACACTAGATTGGGGAATTTACCCCCCACCACCCACTGGGGATGCTTACATACCTCAAAACTTTAACTTCTGCCCGCTACCAATTTGGAATAGAGGGCAATTAACAACAAAAATCTGGCATGAACTGCCCTTCGGTCGGCACTTAGTCATCACAACTACCTTTGTAACTCCCTCCAGCTTGATCTGCGCCCCAGACACAAGCAAAGAAAGAAAACAAAACTGTCGTAATACTCATGAAGAAGTTAAAAATGAGTACTCTACCCATTCCCGGCTATAATTTAACACTGGTTTATAGCAGAAAAATCCAACAAAATTTCTTTAAGAGAGAAACATGGTTATCTAAATATCCAGCTTACTTTAAAATGTCCACAAAGTTTTCGCTTTCTGTGGAGAGTCAGACGAGTTCGTGGATCCATTGAAAGCAATACGGAGCACCACTGAGTACCGTAACGAATATTGAATCCAGAGTTCCCATACTCTTCTCCTGATATCATCAAGAGATTTTCTTTCCTGAATCACCGCCGTTGAAAACTCCTGAAAGATCATAATACTGGAGCCCTCGTGAATTAAAGCCATCGGATCTTTCCCTTAGGTTCTGGAAGATTCCATCAGTCTTTGTTTGTCCCCACAAATGTGTAATCGAACAAGGACAGGATGAAAGCGTTGGTCTTAGTCTGACTTCCACGCCGTAACCCAATGAACTGTCTCACTTTTCACCTGTCTCTCCTCAGTTTTGAAGTGAAGGAATCGCTGCAGCCAGTTCTTGAAAAAACTCAGCGGCTGACCACCTTCTGTCCACTCCAGCAAACCGACGATGTGAATATTCTTCATCTTACCCCTGTTCTCGAGGTCGTCATCTTGTTCAGTTAATTTGCAGACCTGCTTTTCAATGGCGACGCTCCTCTCCCGAGAGGAGTCGATCACGGTCTCTGCCCTTGCAGTTCAGCTCTTCATATCGTCTGTTTTGTTTCCAAGGCTGTTAAGTTGCTGCTCATGTTTTTGGAGCACGGCTGAGAGCGGCTCTAGCCACTGCAGTGGCTTCAACCCTTCTTCAATCATGGCTTCAATCATTTCGCATAACTTGGTGAACCCAGTGTCCAAGGCCTGGGGAGTAACTGGGTCTAGGGAACGAGCAGAGTGGGTTGCAGTTACAACCTCAGGCACGCTCGATGCTTCTGACGGGTGCACCATGTGTTGGGACTTACTCAATCCTTTCCCATGTGTTGTCATTTCCACTTGATAAAACGGGATTAATAAAGATTCTATCGCTCTTTTAGTGTTGAATTTTAATTAAATGCCAGGGATGGGGTGGGTTAGAGAACCACTTTGCCCGAGTGTTGATGCAGAGCCCAGCAAACCAGACCTTCTGGATCGCCGCCATCTTGTATTCCCTCTTAACATTTTATCGATATTATCATTTCATTTTAGATTACATTCCTGGAGGTTCTGAAGCCGTGTTATTTGATACCACTGTCTACATTTCCCCCCAAACTGCACATTGCTGCCCATCCCTCGATAATCCTTGACTCTGTTGCTATTTATGAACCTTCCGTCTGTGCCTCAAAAATATTCAATATTTTTGCCTCCAATGTTCTGTGAGGAAGAGTGTTCCAAAGACTCACAACACTTTGAGAAAACAATTATAAACATTATGATCTGAGTGTGAGATTATTTTTTGTGTCTCCTGATGTGAGAAAGGATATAATTACATTGGAAGCAGTTCAGAGATATTTCATTTCACGCCTCCCTGGGGTGAAGGGCTTATATTATGAAGGCCTCAACAGGTTACTCTTGGAATGAGAATGAAACATCCAAGACCTTGATAAGAGTGGATTATTTATGTACCTACTGGGTGTTTGTATAGGCCAAATTTATTGTCATTGTCATAGAACCTCTATAGTGTGGAGGCAGGACATTTCATCCACTAAGTCCACACTGATCCACCAAACAGCATCCCACCTGGACGTGCCCCCCCAATCGTATCGATGTAACCCGGCATTTCCCATAACTAACCCTCCTAACCTACACATCCCTGGGCACTATGGGCAATCCACTTTAAACTGCACATCTTTGGACTGTGGCAGGAAACTGGAGCACTGGGAGGAAACCCACAGAATCATGGGGAGAATGTTCAAACTCCACATAGGTTGGAATTGAGGTTGGAATTGAACCCGAGGTTGGAATTGAACCCAGCTCCTTGGTGATGTGAGGAAGCAGTGCTACCAACAGATCTACCATACTCCTCCGTTAGTTCTGTTAGTAACTTGTGGCGGACTAAAGAAATCTGCCTGACTTGTTCTTATCACTGAACCTAACCCAGTCTGAGACCTTTATCATCGGCCATGTCACCAACCTGGTTACATTTAAAAATTGTTGTGAGCAGTGGAAGAGTGGGACTAGAAAAGGAAAGAGTGACAACCTCCATACTCAGTCACAACTGGAGTGAGAAAAAAATCACAAAGTGGGAATTCATTCAAGTGGGAATTCTCTCTCCCAAAAGTTTGGGATGGCTGAATCTTTATGTTATATCTAGGCTAGCTTCATCTGATTTTCCATAGCCAGGTGAATCAGGGACAATGGTGCAAGGAGAAAAAATTGCTACTGGGACCACAATGAGATGAGCCACGATTTTATTTACTGGTGGAGTAGTATCAAAGGGCCGAATGGCCCACTTGTGTCCCTCAGCACTATGTTCTGATGTTCCAATCAGCCCTTCGGACCTGCTACACAGAGGCAGATCAAGCCCACTCCGATGGTTAGGTGCAGTTGTGGAAATGTACTTGGAAAATCCAGGCTGGGTCAGGAAGTGACACTCACCCCCCATCTCTGTTTCCAGGCTTCCCCTCTCCGCAACGTCTGCTCCAGATGTGGGTCGTGTTACAAACCCAGATTTACTGTGAATACAGCCCCCATACCCCACCCAGCGTTAACTCAAGCAAATCCTCTGCTCACCCGAATGTAGCATTACACAACATAACTTCCGGGAAAATAACCAGTTACTTTGCAAAAGCATAACAAGTGGAATTATGAAATAGGAACAAGAGTAGGCTATTCGGCCCCTCAAGATTGCTCTGTCATTTATTACGAACATGGCTGATCTACCCCAGGTCTAACTCCACTTTCTTGCCCACTCCTTGCATCCCTCCACAACTCTCTGGGTTAGGGTATCCCAGACATTCGCTACCTTCTGAGAGAAGACATCACTTTGCATCTCAGATAGAAATCGATGTTCCATATTGGGTATCTATTTCATCGAGATCGAGACTCCACTCAGGAATGGTAACAACTTCTCAACATCTACCTTCTCAGGTCCCTTCTGTGTCTTGTATTTTTCAGCAGTATCACTCCTCATTCATTTAAACCGCAATGAATAATCGCCTCTCCATTTTACAGATTCTCAATACCACAACCCTTTCTTCCCGGGAAACCAGCTAATGAACCAACCTAGTTACTTGCTGCATCAGCATGCTTACTTTATGTTTCATACACAGGAACACTCCAATCCCTTTGTACTGTTCCTTTTCTGGAAGTCCTGTCCATTAAATAACAGCCTGCCTTTTGATTCTCAGTATCATCCTCGAACTCGGATGTATACTCAGCTCCCTCCTTCAGACTATCAGTATAGAGTGTAAATAACTGATGCCATCGGACTGATAGCTGTGGTCCTCCAGCAGATACACCTTTATCATGAAGATCCATTAATCCTGACTCTCCGATTTCTATATGTTAAGCAATCATCATCCCATTTTAATACATTCTCCATCATCCTAGGAGCTTCTGTCTTGTGTAAGAACGTTTATTTTGTAATACCTTGTGGAAAAACTCTGGAAAGCCTGGTGTCTAACAGATCCCCTTTCTCAAGTCCGCTTGTTACATTCTCAGGCATTTCCAGAAATACTTTGCATGATTTTACAGGGCAAAGTATAACTTCCCTTTCACAAAACCACTCTGAACCTGCGTGTCCATGTGAGCCAGGGTTTCCAAATTAAGCTACTGCCATCTGCTTTCATTTGGTTCATATGCCTCTAAATGTTTCCCATCCATATGCTTGTCCAAATGTATTTTAAATGTTTTAGCTGTACATGCATCTCCCACTCCCTCTGGCAGCTCATTCCATACCCACACCACCCTCTGTGTAAAAACACTGCCCCTGCGTGCCTTGTAAATTTTCCCTCTTTCACCTTAAACCTATACCTTCTACGGTTGTACTCCCCCATCCTGTGGAAAAGACCTTGGCTTTCACCCTATCCATACCTTTCATGATTTTAGAAACTTTTATAATGTCATCCCTCAACCTTCTGCACTCCATCCAAAACTAACTTCAAGCACAAGCATTTGAAGATAAATACTGCAAATTTGAAACGATATTAAACATGATAGGTAAACAATACTCAGCCGAAATTTCATACTGTGATTTGGTTTTTCTCCCTATTACAATACGAAGGCAGCATGAAACGCTTACTAGTGCCAATAAGAAGTCAAGCACCAAATATCCTTTGTCGAAAGGGGGAGATGATCTCGACAGTGAAAACGTATTTATGGCCAGACCTTTAAAATGCCAAATAGTCAACATTCTCCCTCCTGTCCTCTCTATGACCTTGTGTGATTGTGTCTTCTTTATCTTGCGCTCAATAGAGAGAACCCCTTTCTCCATTCACACCTTAATTTAAACCCATTTTATATCATCTTCTCATTCACCACTGCTAAAAGCCGGTTTATCTTTTCCACCCCCTCTTTTCCTTGTCACCTATCTCCCACCTCTGGAAAGCTATTAAAAATCCAAGTTTCTAATCCTTTTCAGTTGTGAAGAAGTGTCACACTGGGCTTGAAACGCGAACGCTGTTTCTCTGTCTCTGCAGATGCTGGCAGACCTGCTGAATTTCTCCAGAAATGAATGGGCATGAAACAAATTTTCCCAAAACAAATAACTATGGATACTGGTAATAAAAATACTAAAATTGCTTGAGAAACTGGGAGCTTTGTCTAGGGTCACTGTGCCTGAAAAATAAATACTGCATTCATTCCAGAAGATGCTGCAATTTCTTCAGCAATTTCTGTTTTTGGACAATTTCTAAAGAAGTATGTCAAAGATGCTCAAACATCTTGTCCAACATGGAGAGTCATACACTGGGGCCTGAACAATAATGCATGGTGGACAAGTACCTTGACTCTGAAACTACATAAGTCTGGCATCACTGACACTACAGAGCTCTTAATCATGGTCAGGGAGAAAAGCAGAGGGAAACACATTCACTTCAAATACAGAAGTTGACATTGTGGAAGAGAAACGATTTAGATCATTACTTTAAATGGATTGTGTTAAAGTACAAATTAGAGGTGTGACACCAGGGAGAGGCCCTCAGCAGAATGACAATATGAAAATACAAGTGTTACCGCATCTGACACCAAGTTAGGTAGTGAATACAGGGCTGATGGGTGAATGGGTCTCGGTGTGAACTGGGGGACAGTCAGTAGAATTGAATTGTAGATATTGCAACTCAAACTGGGTTATCATTTGATGCTGCAGCAACAGCAGAAACAGAACTGCATTCAACGACAATCTGTAACATTTTCCAGACGATAATTCATCAGTCGACCATTACCAACAAGCCGATCCATGGTTCAGTGATGAGTGTGGGTGAACATGCCAGGGTCGGAATCACGTTGACCTAAACCTGTTGAAAACCCATTAAAGCTACTACACTGAACTGGTTAAATTCCGACCAGCAGAACTAATGTTTGATGGAGAGGGGAAATGATCCCAAGACTAACAGATCTGATCTATGCTCTGTCGTCCTGCCAAATCCAAACATAAATATCGATGGACTATTAAACAATTTACTGGAGGAGAGGACTCCACAAATATCCTCATCCTAAATATCGGAACAGCTCTGTACGTCAGGGAAAAAAGTCAAGGATGTGGTGTCTGCACTATCCTCAGCCAGACGGGTTAAATGGATGATCCACCTCACACTCATCATGATTCCCACAGAATCACAGATACCAGTCTTCAAGCAATTCGATTTGCTGTATCGTCATGAAGAAACAGCTGAACACAGTAGATACGACAAAGGGGCAATGGGCCCTGACTCCATTCCTGCAATGGGACTGAAGACTTGTGCTGCACAACAAGCCGTGTCCCTGGGAAGCTCTTTCATTCCAGCTCCAACTCTCACATCTCCCTGGCAATGAGGAAAATTACTCAACTATATCCAGTCACTGAATAGGAGAATAATTACAATCTGACCGATTACCACACCCTCAGTCCCATCACGACAGTCAAATTGGTGGGAATACTTTTTGATCGAGCTGTCAAGTAGCACCGAAATAATCAGGACAGTGTGGGTTTCCGATCGGTCCCCATTTGGAGATGGTGCTGTGGTGGACATATCATTGGATTACGAATCCAGACCAGGCGAATGCTCTGGCAGCTGGTGGAAGGTAAATATAATTAATAAAGTATCGAGACCTAAAATCTGGTGTCAGTAACAGTGATCATGTGTCCAGTGTTGATTGTAAACATCGATCTCCTTCACCAATATACTTTCAGGAAGTGAATCTCCCGTTCTTTCCTGATCTGGCCTAAAAGTGACTCCAGACGCACAGACATGGTCTCTGAATCGGCCACGTGAGACACTCAATTGTATCAAACTACTCTGAGGTCTTAAATGATAAAACCTGACAGAACACCCGGCATCAACCTCGTTATCAGTAAAGGGAATGGGAAACACAGTCATAGACATCCTTCCTAACATCTGAGAGCTTGTGACAACATTTACAGAGCTTTCCCACAGTCTGCACAGAAACATCGGGAGAGGAGCAGGTCATTCAGCACATTGAGCTTTCCCATGCTATTTTATGGCCGAATATCTTCTCAATGCAGTTTTCACCACACAATGTCCATATCCCAAAATATGTTTAAACATTATGAACTATAGTGCCTTCGGCCCATCAAGATATAGGGAGTTCTCTGATAATGCTAGTTTATTAAGTGCGATTTGACTGCAATGCGATTCGTGAACCATTTTCTATAAAGTGAACTATCATCCCTGCTTCCAATCTGTCACACCCTGTCAGAGTTTTATATATCTCACTGAGATCTCCACTCATTTTCCTAAAACCCATGGAATACAGGCCCAGTCACCCAAACTCTGCTCCCACAACTAACTGTCATCCTAGAGATCAGCCTGTCATCCTTCACTGCACTCCCTCAATGTCAGATTTGTCCTTTTTTAGGTAAGGACACTAAAAGTACACACAATACTGCACAATGTTCGAGATGGGGTCCCACCAAGGCCCTGTTCAGTTGCAGTAAATGACCCTTACTCCTGTATTCTAAATCCTCCTGAAATGAAGGTGAATGAACAATTTATCTTCCCACCTGCTTTCTGCTCCTGAAATATTGCTTTCAGTGACTGGTGTACAGGGAGCTCCAGATTCTTTTCAATGTTACAGCTCCCTACTTGCTGGGTCTGTGTACACTGTATACAGCTTGCCAATGCCATTCCCAGTATTGACTTCCGTGTTCAGAACTCACTGCCCTACATGGACTTGGAAGGCTGCGCAGAAATAAACAAAATTGCAGCTTAAGTTCATTTATAGATCAACAATTTTCAACCAATCCCTTTTCAAATGATAGGCTGCCATTCAATTGATCCCATCAATTACACAACCTCTCATCTCTGCCATTGCTCTCCATCTGCCAGGTATTTGCCCAGTCACTCCACTTGTCTCAATCAACTTGGAGCCTTTTTTACATCCTCCTCATCCACTCACAAGCTGACATCATTTAGAGCTGTCAGCAGTCTTGGGAATATTGCAATTGAGCCCTTCAACCAAAGATATGATGCGTATTGGGAATAGTTGGATGCCAAATCTCGATCCTTGTTATATCCTCCAAGCCTTCCATTCAAAATACATGGTTTTGTTCATACTCACTTTTTCCTGCCAACTCTCCCATTCTGAAACCATGACCATATATTAGCCCCAGTCCAACAGGATTCGAATTTGCACAATAGGTTTGGGGCTTTATCAAAAATCTTTCTGATAATCCAATCGTATTGCATTGAAACCTTCTCCATAATTTTGCTAAAAGCCATTTTCTCAAACCTGATTCCTATTTCATCAACCTCTGTTGACTTTGTCTATGCCCATTAATGTCAGTCCAATATTTTCTCTAAAACGTTTTAGTTACTAATTTCATTCTATTCCCGTTTTCTCACCAGACTAAAGTTCCCTAGTATTGCGAGGAAATTTTATTTTTGCTTTTTTTAATTCTTCTGTGAAGACATAACCGAAGTATTTGCTCCATTGATCTGCTATTTCCCTGCCCTCAATTCTCTGGGATCAGACTGTACGAAAGCTGCACCTTTTTCTCTTAATTTTGCCATTGGCCTATTTTCAGAAGATATTACAAGTTCACTCATATACACTGTGATAAGATATTCTTCAGAAACCCATCAATTCCTATCTTGAGCTACTGAATGATTGACCTTCCACAGCCATACAATCACAGAAGCACAGACTCTGTACTATCAGAAATACAGCACGGTCTACATTAGCCCCACTTTCCAAAACAAAACTTGTCGCTGTGAACCTTATGGCATTTCAAGTGCACAACCATGTCTTTTCTAATGGTTTTGAGGTTACCATGACAATTCCCCTCTCATGAAGTGCATCCAAGACCCAAACACACTTTGCTTGAAAAACAGTCCTCAAATCCTCACTAAGACTCAAACCCTTCACTTTAAAAATGTGTTCCTTTGATTAAAAGGACCAGCTGCTGTCTATCCACCCCGTCCATATCCCTCGTAATCTTATCCTCCTGATTCACGTCCCCCTTAGCCTTCTCTGCTCCAAAGTAAACAATCCGAGCTTATCCAGGCTCTCTCCATAGCTGAGATGCTCTATCCCAGGGAACATCCTGGTGAATCTCCTCTGCACCCCCTCCAGTACAATCACATCTTTCCTGTAATGTAGCTCTCAGAATTACACACAGTATTCCATCTTGGCTAATGAAAGTTCCGCATAGCTCTTATAATCTATGCTTCGATATGTGAAGGCTATGTTTACGCTCCTGTACACATTCTCAAATTGTGTGTTACACTGTCCAGCTACATTCAGGGATGTGTGGAGAAGCACCCTCTCAGCTTCCTAGTGTGCTGCCATTCATTGAGTCCTTGCCTGCATGGTTCCTTCTTCCAAAGTGCATCACCTCATATTTATCAGGGTTACATTCCATCTGCCATTGATTCACCCATCTGACCATTTTCTCTGTATTGATGTGACCATCTGACCATTCCATCTGTATCTTCCTGCAACGTAAGGCTTTCCTCCTCACTGTCATCTACCCGGCCAATCTTTGTATCAAACACAAACTTACTTAAGACACTCCCCACCCGTCGTCCATATTCACAGCTGCATCCTTTATTATAAGGTTTAAAATCAGAAAACATCAGCTTGTAGTCCAACAGGTTTATTCGGAGGCACGAGCTTTCGAAACGCTGCTTCTTCATTAAGTGGTTGTGCGCTTTGATCAAGCACTTCGTAAGCTAGTGCCACCGAGTATACCTTTTGGACTGTAACCTGATTTTATGCAATTTTTAGCTTTGTGCCCCCCAGTCCAACACCAACACCTCCGAATCCCAAATATTAAGGGACACAGCACTGATCCCCGTGGGACACCATTGGACACGAGACGCCAATCGCACAAACAGCCTTCTACCACCACCCTCTGTCTCCTACCACTAAAGTTGACTTGGCAAGTCACTAATGAGTCCTACATATTCCCTGGTTATTCTGTTCCGCTGGAGACACTTGTAGAATATCTGGAGATTCTCCCGAATCTTTCCTACCAGTTGGTTTCTTTACCCCTGTATTAGTCAGTTCCCTCCAAGTGATGAATTTTCTCCTTATTGCAGTCTTAACTGGCCTGTCCCATATCCTGCCATTATTTGCCTTGAATGTGGAATAGAAAGCGAGGGAAGCATTCTGTTAATTTCCAACTTGTCAGATGTTTTGTGAATTATCTAAATTTACTGTGACCCACCTCTCATTCTTTGAAACTCTAGAGAACACAGGCCGAGTTTTCTCATCAGGCAATCTCACCATCTGAGGGATTAATCTGGAGAATGTCCACTGCACTTCCTCTCAGATCAGTATATTCTTTCTGAGATTCGGTCACCAAAACTGTACACAATACTCCAGGTAAAGTCCAACCAACACACTTTGAAACTGCTTCAAAATGTCTTTACATCAATGTTCAGACTCTCTTATATGAAGGCGAACCAAACTTTAACTTTTCACTTACATATATTCTTCCAAATACCCTTCACATTCATTGCATTTACGAACTCACTGAAATCTTATAGAAACCCTTCCGAAAATCCAATATATGCCACTTCTACTGTTTCCCCATTATCTATGCTGTAAGCAAAAACTTCAAACAATTCCAAAGTTTATCAAGTATGATGTCTCTTTCAGAAATGCATGCTGATTCTCTCCATTGTTGCTGTTAATTTCTAAATAGCAAAAATGTCACCCTGTGTAATAGATTCCAACAGTTTCCCTACAAATGTCAAGTTCACTGGTCGACAGTTCTCCACAATATGTTTTTTTCCCTTTGTAGCTGTTTGGATCCCTTCCATTCATCTATAGCTTATCCACAATAGTTTCCAGTCTCTGCAGAATGTCCAGGAAAATAAAACACAGTCATCGACAGTGCAATTAATACTTCTATTGGTGGTTAATTTCCGACATTTAGATATGAAGTACATCTGTTTCAGCAGACTTAGCAATGCTCAATCCAGCTACATGTTCATGTATTACCTTGTTACTGATATGAATTGACTTTGTCTTTCGCTCCATGAGTCCGATATGATCACTTGGTATTACTGGGGGATTTTCTGAATCTTCCGCCATGAAGATAGATGCAATGTAACTGGTTATTTTGTTGGCCATTTCCCTGTTCTCCACAAGGACCTCGCCTCTCCCAATTACAAATTTCTACATTTGTCCTAGCTTTTGTTTTGTTTCCTTTGAAATATAGATCGCAGATTGATGTAGTCTTTGTGTTCCTGTTTGTGAGCATGTCTGTTCGCTTTTTGATTTCAGTTTCAGTTTCATGGCCTTCCATTTTTGGATCGTTAATTTATGAGAATTCTCAGCTTTCCACAATAGCTGGAATTCTTCTGAAGTCACTTCCTACGATTAACATATTTTCTAATTTGTTATGTTAATCATCACTGAGCCACTTTCTCACTCTTTGGTGTTTGCACCTGAAATAAATAGACGTATATTTCAGACTTTGCAGTATTTCTAAAAACTCCTGGTCCTGACCAGTTATATTCAGGAATACCACAGGAGGATAGGAGGATAGAGAAGAAATTGCGGGAGCACTGCTTGACTCTATTCTATCATCATTGGCCTACGAGTGCCGTTCTGGACAACTGGAATGTAGCAAATGCTGAGCCCATATTCAAGAAATGCTACAAAATAAACCTTGGAACGTAAGTCCAGTAATCCTAAAATCTAGTGGATAGGTTACTGTAGAAGATTTGGAGAGATTGGATATACATGCATTTGGAAAGGTATGGTTCGGAGTAAGATTAGAATGGTGCTGGAAAAGCAGAGCAGGTCAGGCAACATCCGAGGAGCAGAAAAAAATCGATGTTTCTGGCAAAAGCCCTTCATTAAATTCAGCACAGGAGTTTGAGTAAGGGAGGACATGACTCACAATTTTGTTGGAGTTCTTTGATAAAGTGACCAGCAACGTTGAGGAGGTCTGGGTTGTATACGTAGTCTAGGTTGATTCCAGTCAGGCCTTCAGTACGTTTCCACATGGTACGTTGCTCTGGAAGGTGAGATCGCATGGAATTGAGGGGCAGCTGGCAAATTAGGTACAAAATTGACTTGATGGTAGGAAGGAGAGATTAATACTGGAAACATGCTGGTCAGACTGGAGGCTTGTGAATAGTGGAATGCCTCAGGGGTTGATGCTGACACCACTACATATTACATATATTACATGAGAATGTACAGGCATGATTTGTAAGTTTGAAGACGGCACTAAAACAAGCGGCATCATGGAGAGTGAGGAAGGTTATCAGAAATTTCAGAAATTACAGCAGTACCTTGATCACCTGGAGAAGTGGCTGAGAAATGGCAAATAGATGTTAATATAGATCAGTGTAAGTTCTTGCATTTTAGAAAGTCAAATCAAGTTTGGAGTTTCATGGTGAATGGTTGGGTCCTAAGGAGTGTAGTGGAACAAAGGGACCTTGGAATTCAGGTGCATGGTTCTCTGGAAGTTGATTCAGATGTAGACAGTGAAGAAAGCTTTTGACACACTGGCCTTAATCAGTTTATATCAGTGAGTATCGAAATTAGAGAGTTATGATGCAGTTATGCCGGATGCGAGTCAGGCCATATTGGAAGCGTTTTGTTCAGTTTTGTTCACTTTGATATAGGAAGATGTTATTAAACTGGAATGAGTGCAGAAAACATTTACAAGGATATTGCCAAGGTCTCAACGGTCTGAGTTCCAGAAAGAGGTTGGACAAGCTAGGACTTTTTACTTTTGTGTGCATGAGGCTGAGGGGGGATCATATTGAAGTTTATAAGATCATGCCAGGCATGGATAGAGTGAATGCACCCAGTCTTTTTTCCCAGGGTTGGGCAATCACAGATTAGAGGGCATCAGTTTAAGGTCAGAGGGGACAGAACGAAAGGGAACTTGAGGAACAACTTTTTAACACAGCTGCTGTTACACATATGGAATGAGAAGTGGTTGAGGCGGATACATTGACAATATTTAAAAAGCATTTGAACAAATACATGGATAGTAAAGGATTAGAAAGATACGGGGCAATGGCTGGGAAATTGTGTTAGCGTGAATGGGCATTTTGGTTGCAATGGACCAGTTTGGGCTGAAGGGCCTGTCTCCGTGCTGTCTGCCTCTATGACTCTAACAACCATTGCCTGTCTCCCACTGAATGTTATATTGTGCTTTCCCAAATTGCTGAAGATATCTTGACACTCTAGCCTCCAGTCTTCCATGATGTTTGACTGGAATATTCAAGCATTCTAAACTGTATGCAGACACCTTATAAACTGCACCTTATAAATGTCATTATTCCTTAAAAGCTGCTTCAGACCAAGGTTAATAATTCGTCCTTCTGACCACACAACATCAAATCCGAAATAACCTGCTCTGTTGTTTGCTTCACAACATACTCTTCAACCCACCTCATACACACTTACGGAATTTATTTTTCACAGCTTCAGGAGTTACTTAGTTGACGCTGTTATCCATTCAATAAGACTGCGGTATCCACAACATTTGTCTATCTAATTTCCAGAGCATATGATGCTCCGAGTTTCTGCTACCGTTTTGGTTTCGATATATAACACACCAATATTTGCTTCTCCTTGCTATCTGTAAACTCTACATAAACTGATTCTGTGGAAGCTGAGGGACAGGTCTGTGTCGTTATTAGTGATAGACCTGGACAAGACATTCAGGGAGGCTCACCCTGACGCTGAGATGATCTGGAGAAATGTCCCACAATACTGGACAAGCAACAATATCCTCCTCTCTCTGTTAGGATAAGAGTTACCATATACTTTCTGCTCCCTCAAACTCACTGTATATCTGTTATAGCACCTAGCCCCAAACAAAGTTCACGATCTGTCTCCAAATAAGGCTCAGGCACTACCACTCTCACTATTGAATTCAGCAACTAATCATACTATAAGGATTCAAAACTGTCGACTGACTCATTCCAGACACCTCACAACTCCCTCCACCTACACCAGGACAAACAGCAGGGTCACCCATTCAGACTTTCCCTCCATGCCTTTCTCCCATTCCAGGAGAAACTGCCTGGAATAGGATAGAAAGGGCCAAGCCGCGTAGTGGAGTGCCCGATATCCGTTCCCTCACTCCCCTCCCCCGGTAATGTGGGGAGGACTCTTAAAGAACTGGAGAGGATCAGGACGCCTCGTGTGGAGAATCTGAAACATCCACGTCCTACTGACCAGTTAAGGAGCAATGTTCAGTGAAAGACAATTCTCAGTTTAAACCCACTGGAAGCTCCCACAACAGTCACAACAGTGATTTCACTTCCAAAAACAAACCCAGGTACCTCATTGCACAGAGATGCAGACACAGAAATACACAGACGAACACTCACAATACTTACAAGGAGATAGGCATACACACACGTATAAACACACAGAGACATATACAGTTACATACAAATCGACATAAATACAGATAGCAACACAGGCTGAAACACAGACAGACACATGTAGACACGGAAACACATAGATAACAAGCAAACGGACACACACACGCAGGCACACACCCACACACACACATACAGACACACACAAACAGAGGCACAGACACACATACACATACAGACACACGCACAAACACTTACTCACATACAGACACATAGAAGTACAGACAATAGTGTCATTAAGACACAAATCGATATGTTTTTGATTTGTAAGGGGATCAAGGATTCCAGGGAGAAGGCAGAAGAATGAGGTCGAGGTACTAATAAGAAATTATTGAACGGAATTTCAGACTGGATAGGCTGAATGGCCTCAATATGTTCATTTCCTGATACTCCTGCGGTATTATACTATCAGGCATTCTGTTCCTGAGACAGCAGCAGAGGCTGGGTGTGATAGATATTTGATTGGAAAGGGTCAGTGGGAATGTGCGATAGGTTTGGAGTCTGGAATGGTTTATCTTTATACCTAATTATTCTGTCCTTATGTCTGAAAAGAGGTGGAGATTTGATGTTCAGTTAACACAGTTTTAACATAACCGTTGTCCCACAATGAAATAAGGACGTCCCTTTCACTTTAGTCTTGTGCTACCTGTGGTGTCCTCATCCTCAGGGAGCAGTGAAGACTCGGTTATAGAAGATATTCCAGGCTGAGATCTTTACTGGACAGAAGGGTCAGTGTTTATTGGGAACAGACAGGAAATGGATGGCCAGACACACTCGAATCAGCCATGAGCATTCTGAATGGTGCAGACGAATGGGCAACTTCTGCCCCTACCCCATGTGTTCCCTCAATCCACCCCTCGAGGCTGTTACAGAGATATACTGCTGTCCCTACCCCATGTGTTGTTCCCTCAATCCACCCCTCGATGCTGTTACAGGGTTGGGGACTACTCCATTAAGTCAGACAGGATCGTTACAATGACACAGGAGGAGACCATTCTGCCCCTTTAAAGAATTACACAGGAATATAGAATGAAGTAATTGAGCTCGTTCAGTAAACTACACAGTCTAGAAGGAGGCCTTTCAACCCACCTGAGCCGCTACACAGGAACAGCGAACCTGTCGCTAACAGAAAATAGAGAGTAGAGATAAATGTGTATTTTCAGGCTGCAAAGCTGTAACTGATGGAGTGCCTCAGAGATCACTGTGGGGTTATCAATGATCAATAATCTTTATCAAAGATCTGGACGAAGGGGAGGGAATAGCTTGGAGCACAATTAGCTCGTACACCAAGATGGCTATTCAATGTGTCTTCAAATGGAGGCATTGAGTCTGCAAAGTGATGCAGGCAGGGAAGGTTAGTGAGCAAACCTTCAGCAGAAATAACATAAGGTAAGTTGTCTATTTTGGCATGAAAGATGAAACAATGGTAAACAATTTAAATGGAGAGAGATTGCCGAACTCTGTGATAAAGGAGGTTTCCATGTTCTTGCGACATGAATCATATGAAGTTAGATGCAGCAAGTGATTTGGAAGGTAAGTGGAATGATGCTGTTTTTGGCAAAAAAGTATCAGGTTTAATTGCAGAAATGTTTTACTGCATCTGTACAGGGCGTTACTGAGACCACACCGAATACACTGTGTGCAGGTTTGATCCCATAAACTAAAATAAAAAGATATAATTTTTTTCGAAGATTTTCAATGAGGTTTCCCTTTCCTCATTCCTGGAATGCCGGCCTTATGTTATCGGGGATGATCAGTTTTGATCTGAGCTGAGAAATAATATTGAACCGTCCGTGACTTTCTGAAGAGTGTATCAGCTGGACGCATATTATCTCCTGTCAGGGAGACTAAAGCTAGAGTATAAACTTTAAGGAAAAGATGCATTAATATTAACACACATACTATGAAGACACCAACCAATATTTACAAATTAAACAGACACATATAAGCATGTCATCAAATTATAAAGTGGGGGCATTTTGGGGATTGTAAGGAATTGTGTATAACAAGAGCAATGACGCACCTGCATATAATCCATAATCAGGTTTTCCAGAGAATGTTCCAGGAGATCGCACATGGTCCAGTTTGGTGTTCCATTGACATAATTGTTTGTTCCAACACAGAAAGGGAGAAAAATGTTCCCTGCCTGAGAAGCAGCAGCCGTTTGATCTCTTTCTCTTACTTTGTTCCGCCCGATAGCAAAATCTGAGATCAGAAAATCCCTGAGTTATCTGTACTACTTGTGAAGGATTCCTGGTGAGGATTCATTGGAATCTCTCCACTGCCTGAAACAAAGGGAATTCAGCCAATTCCAACTGTTCCAGAAAGAAATCTCACTAGCAGTAGCTTGTGTGAGCAGAGTAACTTCAAAGGCAGAATAACAATTTGGGGCACTCTGTCATTTTACCTTTTGTTATGAGTTCAACTTTCTGTGTCTCACATTTTTCTCGAAAATGACCTACTCTGAGATCCATATCATTGGCCACATCACTAAACTGGGTGCATTTAAGATTGGTGAAACCAGTGGAGGAGTGGGACTGGAAAAGGACATAGTGACATTCCAACATTTATTGGAACACAAATGAGAAATTCTCAAAGGGCTCCTCAAGTGGAAATTCCCTTCCCCAGAGGATTGTGGCTTCTGGATGTTTGCATTTATTCGAACTTGTTTTTGGTATGTAGTAAAATAGCATACAGACAGAAACGGAAAGCACACGGAGCGGTGACAAAGTATCTAATGGCCCACTCCTGCTGCTCAGTCCTGTGTTGCTATGTTCTATTCAACCCCACAGCTCCTGAAAGGAGCAGATGGAGGCCACTTGTCCCAGATACCTGGTCAACAGTAACACAGGATCTCATTCAGTCCCTCAAGACTGTCAACATGGTTTGGTGTAGGTTGGAAAATGTTATTTGGTTCAAAAGACGCCTCTGGTCTCATTACAGAGTTTTTCCTTTCTGCAACTTGTGATCCATTTGTTGGTCATATTATAGACCCAGATTCACTGTGAATACAGTCCCCATACCTCAACCAGAGATGACTCACAAAATACTTCACTCTCTCTGATTGCAAAGTTCATTAAAATAACGTTCAGGAAAATTACAAACATTAACTTTGCAATTACTGAATATGAGGACAAAAGGAACAGGATCAGGTAATTCGGATGATCAAGCCATTGTACACCATCATGGCTGATCTAATGTTGACATTAACTCCTCTTTAATGCCCAATTCTTCCCCCCTTAGCTCTCTGACAGATCAAAAATCCATCTACCTCCTCCTTAAATGCTTTCAGTAATGTAGCTCCCCTAGCTCTCTAGCCCAGATAATTTCTAACAGGGATTACCTTCTGTGAGAGGATAACACTCCCTACACATACATTGTCACCTATTGATATGAACAAGAGGCAAAGACAGGGTCTGTGGAAAGAGTGAATGGCTATGATACCAATGCAGTATTTGACTGAGGATGGCATTGGGACCACCTATGTATTTGAGCTGAATGGGAATTAGGTGCAACTTTCCCACTGGGCGGGGCCTTTCAGAACACAATAAGGTTTGTGGTCAGTGGCCAACAATCCTCTCAGTCCCGGGACATCTCTGCAGGAGATCTTCACGTTAGCCTATTCAGCAAAAACATCTTCAGTTGCTCTATCAATGTCTTTTCCCATCATAAGATCGGAAGTGGGTATGATTACTGAAGATTGCACAATGTTCAGAGCATTTTGTCCCCCATCAGCTCCTGAACCATTCTGTGTCCATGTGCACCAAGACCCGGACATCATTCCGGTTTGTGATGTTAAAGTGTCGGTAACATTTATGTAACAGTACGGCCAGACACTGCCCATTTCCGCAGTTAAAAGAGGAGCACATTCAGCATTTCAAGGTGGTTGCACACGGGTATGAGCTAGCATTCAGGAACAGGAAAAGTGACAGCACATTCAATACTCCTGCCTGTTAGACAGGAAGAAGAGTGGTCTGGTCAGTGCATCGAGCTTTTAACACGAACAGACAGAGCCCAATCAGACCCTTAAACCTGTTCCATGAGACCAGGAGGAGGCTATTCATCCCCACGAGACAGTTATACAGGAACAAGAGGGGGTCACTGATATTCCAACACGACAAACCAATGAAACCGAGACTGCACTGATAGAGGACTCAATGATGTTAATCAGGGTTCCATTGTTTGTAGAACGTGTGCTGCTTTAACATAGTTTGTTGGCAATGAGGAGGGAAACCAAATGATTTGTGCCAAGTCTCAAGGAGGCAGCTTCCATCTCGGAGAAGACACATCCATGTTCTCCATGGAGGTCAGAATCTGGTGGGAATAGTTAACTGTTTTAGCATGAACGTATTGTGGCTGCTGTAGGGATTGCGGTTAACGAGACTTTCAGTGTAGGACCACACATCGAATGCACTGTATTAATGTGGGGAGAATTTATTCAGACACTGGCCCTCTGTCTCTCTCTCATGCGACATGTGGATTAGGTGTGGAGTGAGGGGAATATTCTCAGATGCTCTTAAACTATTGACAGTCATGTAGCCCGAGTAAAAAAGAAGCCATGGAATTTTTCACGGTATCAGTGCCTATTTAGAACATCGTAAGTGACTGTCCCTCCCCCCAAGGTTCAATGCAATCATCTCTCATTCTCTCACAACGCCGGAGATTAATCATCATTCTCTCCTCATGGCACCACCATCCCAGGGATTAGTCTGGTGAAACCCCATTGCACTCTCTCTGTAGCAAGGTGATCATTCCTTAAAAAGGAGAGAAAGTCTGTCCACAATATCCCAAATGCTGCCTCAACAACACTCTCAGCAATGATCACAATAACTCTTTTTCCTCGTAGACATCTCCGTTTCTTTCCTGTAGCGTAAAAAAGACTCTCCTTCTTTCGACACTGCTGGAAAGAGTTAACAATTTTATAATGACGGTATTGTTGTTGCTGTCGGAAGTATGGATAACATGACGTTCATTGCAGCACCAATTGAACTGTATTAATGTTGGAATAGTTTATTCAAAAGCCTGACGTCTATCTCTCTCTCCCTCTCTTTCTCCTCTCTTTCTCAGTCGAAATAGGGAGTTGGGGTGGTGAGGTGGAAAGTTCTCAGAGGCTCTTAATCTTTCAAGAATCATATAATCTGAGTGAAAAAGGCCAGTGTCTGTTTAGAACATCATGAGTGATTGTCCATCCCCCTTAAGGTTCAATGCAATCACCTCGTATTCTCTCACTGAGCTTCACTTACTGCTCATGGTGCCATCATCCCAGGGCTTAGTCTGGTGAAAATTGGGAGAAAGTCTTTCAACAGTACCCCAAATACTGCCTCAACAGCACTCTCCTGGATGATCATAAAGCACCTTTCTTCTCACTTAGTCATTGCCACTTCTTTCCTGTGCCACAAAATGCCATTCCTTCTCTATGAACTATGACTGACATGGAATTTATAAGTCCCTTACATCTGTACGTCAGCATCAATAAAGCGAACACCAGAGTTGCCTATGGAGCTGTGCATCACTCTCGGGGAGAATTTTAATGAGATTGAATACATTTAAAATAGGGGATGATCACGTACCTGAGTGGAAATGAGATGTCGCAATACAGAAAACAGGCAGAGAAAGGGAGCTGTCTTTACTTCAGTTCTTCTCTCACAGGATGTATGCAGCCCTGGTGAGGGCAGCATGTTATGCAGATCTTGAACTGAGTGGTTGGTTCAGCTGTTCCACAGTACCATAAAGAGTAAAACACATAGCTATGGGTTTGTAATGTTATAACACAGGATAAATCTTCCTGCTTAAATAAAACCAGCAACAGAGAAAAGATTTATCCCATGCAGCAATCTGTTATAATTCTCGAGTCCAAATCTATTTGAAGTAAAAATTAACAACTTTATTTCTTAAAGTATAACAGAGAATAATAAACGAATGACTGTTTACAACTTCTTCCTCTAACCTGTCTTTTACCTTCCCCTTCCACAATACTAGACCGATAGGACTCCTAATTAAGATTTTAAAAACAAAACTTCTTATCTTAAAACCAGGAAGCTTTCGGTTGTTCTCCATGTTCCTGTCTTCTTTTCTACTTGGGGACTCTGCATCACCAGTTACTAATCAATAAAGGTACCGATAGGAGAGCTATTATTCAGGCAGTCTTTGCATGCTGGTAGTTTGGCAGTTCTCCTCTCAACTGTTCAATTTTCTATGGTCTTGTACCGCCAAACTTTGGGGATTGTATGATTGGCCTTTGAGATTGTCAATATAATAAATTCATACTTGGTTGGAGGTGGGTACTTTGGGGGAAATTTAAAATGTTTTGCTGAATTTGTTTTTGTTTCAAGACAATGAGCTAATCGGGTTGTTCGACCAAATGTTACATTATATCTATTTTTCAGAACACTTGGTGCTGTCAGATAGTTATTGCTGGCTTTTAATTCTCTCAATGGTACATTACACCCACTTGTTCATCACAGAAGTCACACGGAAACCTGACAAAGAAAGCATGACACATTGACTTCTCTAAAGTTCTTGAGGCAAGCAGATTGGTTTTTATAACAAATGATAATGGTTGCTTTTAAACACCCAAATTTCCTTCATGAGATATCAACAGGCCATGATTCTGTTGCTCTAGATTATCGGTCAATGGCTTGACGACCATAAGCTGTCTTCCCATACGTGCAGATAACAAGTTAAACATTCTCAAGAGCAATTATTTAATCATGTACATGTGGTTAGAAGGAACGTGAAACTATTGCATTCGGATTGAACAAAGGCACAAATGGTTTATTCAGAAATTGCACTGAGACTGAGGACGAGACTGGGATATCATGATGGTGGTATTGGACAGGATTGATGAGTAGGAAGGACATGGAGATGTAAATCTGTGAAGGACAAAATTGATTATGGAGTTTGAGAACAGTCTGATTCCTTCTCGCATATCAGTGAGTAATTTATAAATAGTAGTTTGATAGTTATAATATATAAGGAAATGAATTTTTGTTTGGAACTGAAGGCATTGACTTGCACTTTCCAAAATTTATATATGATGATCAGAAATTCAGGTCAACCGGGTTTAGTAGACAAATATAATGACTTGAATGCTGAAAGATGTGTTGCTGGAAAAGCGCAGCAGGTCAGGCAGCATCCAAGAAGCAGGAGAATCATCTTTCCAGGCATAAGCCCTTCTTCAGGAACTTATGCCCGAAATGTCGATTGTCCTGCTCCTTTGATGCTGCACTTTTCCAGCAACACATTTTTCAGCTCTGATCTCCAGCATCTGCAGTCCTCACTTTCTCCTATTAAACATAATGTCTTACCAGGAATACCAACTATAGCGAGAATGGGATAGTAACCACCTTGAATAATCCAAAGGATATCCTGGATCCGCCATGCTAATGAAATCCAAGGCCGAGAAAGCCAGGAAAGACCCGAGGATAAGCTCCTGTCCATTGTTAGAACATTCCAGTCTAATGTTCTCAGATTCTGATCTCTCCTCCCCATCTCTCTCTCTTTCAAGCTGCTGATCCCTGTTAGTGCTGTCAGTGATGCTCCTACTCATACTATGGGACAGCACATTGAACAGCGCCCATTTAACTTTCAACGATGGAAACTCTCCAATGTGATAATTAGGATCCATGGAGATTGACAGTAATCACAGTCACTGAACAAATAGCTTCAGTTAACCCTTTTGAATTTAATATTGATTTTATTAAAATAAAAAAAAAACGTTTAAAGCTACACATTTGGCATAGGATATATGTGGCGTGGGGGGGGGGGGGGGGAGCTGTTGAACAGAGCGAAGAAATATTTGAGATGGTAGATTGATTGTATGTAATCATTCAATCTGCCTTAGTTATGCGAGTAATGTCAAAGGATTGTCAGAACATAAACAAGTTTCTCCATTTATAAATCGAAACAGATAGTCTGTAACTACTGATTAGTGATTCTGATGTCAGTAAATCTGACAGGAAAATGTGCATACAACAACATGAGTGAAAACAGACAAATGGCATGGATATGTTAACAGAGAATATGATGTGACACACAATTCAGATGGTTATTCGAGGATCAGAGAGGGCAGGTGAGGGTCATGCTGTTCATGTTATCGATGTCAATCAACTGTGATTAAGTAAATTTCACTGCATTTCGATTGCAGTGTGATTATGATATTGGGGACATGGCTGCTGAGACTGGAGGGAGGGAATATGATATTTCCCAGCCATCAGTATTGGAATTGTATTCTTCATAAATCATATGAAGATCAAATTCCGGGATACAACTCCAATGAGGAATGAGGACAGCCAATATTAACCATACAACCAGAAGACATTGGAGCAGAAATTTGGCCATTAGGCCCATTGAGCCTGCTCCGCCATTCAATGATGGCTGTTAAGCTTCTCAACCACATTCTCCCGCTTTCTACCTGTAACCCTTGATCCCCTTTACAATCAAGAGCATATCTGTCTCACTCTTATATATACTCAATGACCTGGCTTCGACAGCCTTCTGTGGAGGTGAATTACAATGATTCAACACTCTATGGCTGAAGAGGTTCGTCCGTATCTCTTTTCTGAAAGGACTTCTCTTTACTCTTTCCCATAGAGGCCGAGTCTCTCCTACTATTGGAAATATCGTCCCAAACTCCACTCTGTCCAGGCCATTCAGTATCCTGTAAGTTTCGAGTAGACCTCCTAACATCTTCTGAACTCTACCATATATGGACCTAGAGCCCTCAGACGATCTTCATATGTTAAGCTTTTATTCCTGGGACCATCCTCGTGGATCGCCTTGGAAAACGCTCCAGGGTCAGTTCATCCTTCCTGAGATATGGGACACAAAACTGTGCACAATAATCCAAATGTGGCCTGACCAAAGCCTTATACAGCCTCAGAAGTACATTCCCACTCTTTTATATTCAAGCCCTCTTAAAATAAATGCCATCATTGTATTTGCCTTCCGAACTATTGACAACCTGCAAGATTACCTATCGAGACTCCTGGACTGGAACTCCCTCGGCTTTTTGCACTTTTGATTTCTGAACCTGCTCGCTATTTAGAAAATAGTCCATGTCTGTATTCTTCCTGGCAAAGTGCATGATGTCACTCTTGCCCACGTTATACTCCATCTGACACATCTTTGCTCACTCCCCTAACCTGTACAAATCCTTCAGTAGGAGAAAGTGAAGACAGCAGATGCTGGAGATCAGAGTCAAAAAGTGTGATGCTAGAAAAGCACAGCCAGTCAAGCGGCATCCAAGGACCCGGAGATTCGATGTTTCAGGCATAAAGTCTTCATCAGGAACGCGGGGGTTGGGCCGAAGGGGGCTGAGAGACAAATGTCAGAGGCTGGGGCCGGGAGGAAGGTAGCTTGGACAGCGATAGCTAGATGAAGGTGAGTGGTGATAGCGAAAGATCATAGTGAAAGGTGGACTGGATACATGCGAAGGAAGATGGACAGGTTGGACAGTTCAAGAGGACGGTACTGAACTAGAGGGTTGGATCTGGGATAAGATGGTGGGAGGGGAGACGAGGAAATTGGCGAAATTGCCTTTGATACCGTGTGGTTGGAGGGTCCCTCGGTGGAAGATGATGCGTTCTTTCTCCAGACGACTGCTGGGTAGAAATTGGCCATGGAGGAGGCCAAAAACATACATGTCCTTGTTGTAGTGGGAGGGAGAGTTGAAGTCTTCAAGTATAGGGAAGTGGGGTTTTTGGGTGTGTGTGTCCGAGTGAGTTACCTGAACCGTTCTGCAAGTTGATGTCCTGTCTCCCCGATGGAGAGGAGATCCGGTGCAATGGACTGAGTAGATGTGGTGTTTGGATTCACAGGATGTTCTTTGCCTGATGTGGAAGGATCCTTTGGGGCCTTGGATGGAGGTGAGGAGGGAGTGATGACATAGGTTTCATACCTCTTGTAGTGGCAAAGAAGGTGTCAGGAGTGAAAGGTGGCTGGGTGGGGTTGGGGGTGCATGAATCTCACGAGGGAGAAGTGAAGGGAATGGTCTGTGCTGTTATGGGTGGGAAGGAAATTATACCTCTGTTGGTGGGGTCTGACTGTTGGTGGCGGAAATGGTCGAGGATGATGCGTTGTATCCTGTGGTTGGTGGGATGGAAGCCGAGCACCAGAGGGGTTCTGTCCTTGTTGTGGTTGGAAAGGTGGAGATCAAGGACGGAGGTGCGGGAAGTCGAGGAGATGCGCTAGACCATCTTCCTACAGCCGAACCACCTCTTTAATGCGACCTGTCCCTCTATCTATCTTTGCACTGTTTGAAAACCTAGCCAGAATCCCCTCAGTTCCTTCATGCAAATCATTAATGCATAAAGGGAAAGGTTGTGGTCCCAACATTGAGTCTTGTGGAACACCAATTGTCCCTGGCTGCCATCCTGAGAAGGACTCTTTTATCCCAACTCTCTGCTTTCTGTCAGACAGCTATGCTACTATCCATGTTTGCACCTTGCCTCTAACACCATGGGCCCTTTTCTTTCTCAATAGCCTCCTGTGTGGCACCTTGTCAAAGGATTCTTGAGGAGCAAGCGGATAACATCTATTGTTCTTCTTGGTCGAATCTGCTCGTTACTCCCTCAATGAATTCTAACAGGTTTGTCTGGCCTGACCTCCTCTTGATGAAACCATGCTGACTCTGTTCTATTTTACCAAAGACATCGAAGTATTCAGAAATCCCATCCTTCACGATGGAGTCCAGGTTGTTACTCACAACTAAGTTATAGCTAATCAGTCTCTAATTTTCCATTTTCTGTTTAACTCCCTTATTAAACGGGGTGTGACGTTAGCAATTTCCAGCTTCTTGGCCCTTTCCTGATTATAGTCATTCCTGAAAGATTACTACTTATACTTGCACTCCCTCTTCAGCTATCTCCCTTACGAGGCTGCGGTGTAGTCCATCTGGTCCAGGTTATTTATCCACATTCAGGCCATTCGGTTTTCTAACATGTTATTCTTGATGATGGTCACCATACTCAGCTCTGCCAGCTCACTCTCTTCAACTTTTGCGAAATTATTCATGTCTTACACCATGAAGACTGATGCCAAGTTCCTCGTTCATTTATTTGTTTCCCAATACTGTCTCTCCAGCATCATTTTCCAGTGTCCAATATGACTTTTACCTCTCTTTTGCACTTTATAAATCTAAAGAACCTCTTACAGTCTCCTTTATATTGCTGGTTCGCTTATCTCTATATTTAATCTTCTCCCTGCTTTTTTTTTGCCCTCTGTTGGTCTTTATAAGTTTTCCAATTCTCTCGTTTCCCACTGCCGTTCACCACATTATATGCTTGCTCTTTTGCTTGTATGCAATCCCTGACTTACCTCGTCAGCCCTGGTTGCCTTATTCTCCCTGTATCATGCCTCTATTCCTCAGCATGAATCTCTGCAGTGTCTCCTGAATTAATCTTGGGATCTCCCGCCATTGCTGTTCCAAAATCTTTCCTGCTATACCCCTCTCCACATATCAGAGATTGCTGCCAGTTCATGTCCATCCTATCCTTCTTGTTTAGGTCATACCGACTCCGGAATCCCAATGATCGACATATCAGAAGTGCTGCCTCTCCTGCCAGCTGTTTGGCCATGTATTTAGCTGTGCTACCTTCCTATTCCTAACCTCACTCACACGTGGCATAGTCTAGTGTCTCCAAAATTCAAAATATCCTTTCAACACAACTACAGCAAGGCCTTCTATTTAAAGTGGATTGACTTGTTAATAAAAATTTAAGTGTGACCTCAGGAAAGTGGAGTCCACTGAATCAGTCCAATGCCCAGACGATCTGATATCTATCCCCACCACTAAACCTGTTTGACAAGGTATACATATGGATTAGTGGTGCTGGAAGAGCACCACTGAACTGCTGTACTCTTCCAGCACCACTAATCCAGAATCTGGTTTCCAGCATCTGCAGTCATTGTTTTTACCAAGGTATACATATGAACCATATATTTGCAGTTGTACAAGGATAAACAGAAAACTAGAAAATGTCAGAGCAGATTGATGTCATGCAGCTTCTCTGCTTTGCTATTCAATTGGACTTCAGTTATTCTGCTCATTTCAATGGCAGGATCTTTATCCAGCATCCCCAATGGGTCAGAAAGTGCCCAGTGTCGTTATGTGCACAGTCCTGCGAAGAGAGTGTCCAGTGCCCGGCAATGGGGTGTGGGGAGTCCCAGGGGTGGCACAAGAAAAGGCTGCATGTAGTGACGATGGATTGAGGGACTGAAAGGGATGGAATGGGTATCTAGGGACACTGCACACATGGAAGGGGCCGGGCAAGATTCCTAAACAACCAGGGAACCCGCGATGCAATGCTGTTTTTAGATGAGATTAGATTAGATTACATTACAGTGTGGAAACAGGCCCTTCAGCCCAACAAGTCCATGGCGACCAGAACTGGACGCAGTATTCCAAGTGCGGTCTAACCAAAGTTTTATAGAGCTGCAACAAGATCTCAGGACTCTTAAACTCAATCCCCCTATTAATGAAAGACAAAACACTATATGCTTTCTAAACAACTCTGTCCACTTCGGTGGTCATGTTAAGGGGACTATGTACCTACACACCAGCATCCCTCTTTTCCTCCACACGGCCACGAATCCTATCCTATCCTTAATCCTTACTCAGTTTACAAATTCGACCTTGCAAAATGCATCACCTCGCATTTATCCAGGTTCAACTCCATCTGTCACCTCTCAGCCCATCTCTGCATCCTGTCAATTGCCCGCAGCAGCCTAGAACAGCCATCTATACTGTCAACGACACCTCCAACCTTTGTGTCATCTGCAAACTTGCTGACCCATCCTTCAATCCCCTCATCCAAGTCATTAATAAAAATTGCAAACAGTTGAGGCCCAAGGAGAAAGCCCTGTGGAACACCAATCACCACTGACTTCGAGGTAGAATAGTTTCCTTCTACTACGACTCACTGTCTTCTGTTGGCGAGCTAATTCTGTATCCAGGCAGGAAAGTCCCCTGTATCCCATTCCTCCAGACCTTCTGAATGAGCCTACCATGGAGAACCTTATCAAATGCTTTGCTGAAGTCGATATACACCACATCCACAGCTCGACCCTCATCAACGTTTCTAGTCACATCCTCAAAGATCTCGATAAGGTTTGTGAGGCATGACCTGCCCTTCACAAAGCCGTGTTGACTGCATTTAATCAAGCCATGCTCTTCCAGATGGTCATAAATCCTATCCCTCAGAATCCTTTCTGAAACCTTGCAGACGACAGACGTGAGACTTACTGGTACACAATTGCAGGGGATTTCCCTATTTCCTTTCTTGAAGAGAGGAATTACATTTGCCTCTCTCCAGTCCTCAGGTATGACTCTGGTGGAGAGCGAGGATGCAAAGATCTTCGCAAGTGACGAAACAATTGCATTTCTCGTTTCCCAAAGCAGCCGTAGACAAATCTGGTCTGGGCCTGGCGACTTGTCAATCTTAATGTTTGACAAAACTTTCAGCACATCAGTTTCCTCTATCTCTATCCATTTCAGCATGCACACCTGCTCTTCAAAGATTTCATTCACTACAAAGTTCGTTTCTTTCGTAAAGACAGAAGCAAAAAACACATTTAGGGCTTCCCCTACCTCCTCAGACTCCACACAGAAGTTCGCTATGCTATCCCTGATCGGCGCTACTCATTCTTAAACCATTCTCTTATTCCTCACATAAGTGTAAAGTGCCTTTGTGTTCTTCCTAATCCATTCTGCCTAGCTTTTCTCGTCCCCCCTCCTGGCTCTCCTCAGACAATTTTTGAGCTCCTTCCTCGCCTGCCTGTAATCCTCAAGAGCTGAGCTTAACCCTAGCTTCCTCCACCTTATGTATGCTACATTCTTCATTTTGACGAGAAGCTCCACCGCTATCGCAGATTACTGAGTGAAGGGAGAAAGGAAATAGCTGGGGCATTAATAGATATCTATGTAGCACCCTTGAACACAACTGAGGTCCCGGAGGAATGGAAAGTTGTAGCATGAATAATCCAGTTAATTATAGACCAGTGAGCCTGTCATCAGGGGTAGGGGAGCTGCTAGAGAAGATGTTGAGGGATAGGGTCTTTTCTCATTTGGATGAAAATGATCTTATCAGTGATAGACAAGATGGTTATGTGCAGGGAAGGTCATGTCTTACCAACTTAATAGAATTCTTTGAGAAATTGACAAAGTTGATTGATGAGGGAGGGAATGTAGATGTCATGTACATGAACTTCAGGAAGGCGTTTGGTAAGTTTTTCCATGGTCAGGTTATGGAGAAAGTGAAGTCACATGGTGTCCAGGGTGTGCTAGCTACATGGATAAAGAACTGGCTGGGCAACAGGGTACAGAGCGTAGTAGGGGAAGGCCATTTCTCAAAATGGAGAACTGTGACCAGTGGTGTTCCATTTAAGATGTTTCCACAAAGATACATGAATGGGCAGGAAGCAAAGGGATAAAGACCCTGAGAAAATATTCAAGGAATTAGATAGAGGATCTGGATCGGCGCAGAATTTGACCGACGAATGGCCTGTTGTACTGGAACTTTCTTAGTTCTAACATTACCAAAGACCCATCACATGCCTATAAAGATCTCCAACAACCTTTTCCATCAGGCTAAAATATACAGAAGCTTGAAAACACAGAACAGCTGGTTCAGTAACAGCTTCTTCCTGGTATTAGACTGATGAATGGACTCTCTAATCTCAGATAATGCTGATCTTGTTCATGTTGATTTCACCTTGGGCATGCTCTGCGCAGCGTAACCTATATGCCTCTCAGACATGTTTTACAGCCATCGTTCTGTACATCCTTGCTTACTATGATCTGCCGGGACATCTTGGTGCAGGTCAAAATAAATCCTCACCTCCCCCCACTCCCAGCTCCCTCCAGTGCTCACTCCCAGCTCTCTCCGGTCCTTATCCCCAGCTTCTCCCATACACCCCAGCTCCCTGTGACCCCATCCCCAGCTCCCCGTTTCCTTTGTCTCTCACTGTGTCTCTCACATTGTCTGTTTCCCTCTGTTTTCCTTTTCCATGCCTTCTGTTTCTTTCCCTGAACTTATTATCTTCCCTGCTCCCTCTCCATGTGGCGGTTTGTTTCCTTGTTTTGTTTCCTTTCTCTCTTTGACTGACTGTCCATCGAGTTCCCTCACTGTGTTCTCTCTCTCTCCTTCCCTTCGTATCTGTCTCTTTCTCCCTCGTTGTGATGGTGATGCCTTCTCTATTCGTTTGAAGCCGGTGATGGCTCATTGGTTCGATGTTGGCAATACAATAACTCAACTGGGTTTTGATATCGAAAACATAATTTAAAATTATCGGTTAAATTTCAATTGTTGTCAAAACAGCAACAATAACATGGGTATCCATTTCACAGCCAATTGTTACATCTAACTATTTTAGAACAACCGGACTCCCAATGTTCCATACACTGGCAACTGAAAACATTCTAGTCACGTGCATAATGGTCTGACATGGTAACTGCTCTGCCCAGGACCATAAGAAACTACAGACGGTTGTGTGCACAGCCCAACTCATCATGGAAGACCACCTTCCGTCACTTATACTTGTCATTGTCGCAGAAAGGCTGGCAACATCAAAGATCTCTCCCAAACCAGTCATGATATCCTACAACCTCTTCCAACAGGGAGTAGACACAGAGGCTTGAAAACATGAACCAGCATGCTCAGGAACACTTCCTTCCCTACTATAATTAGACTGACGAATTGACATCTTTATCTTTTCAAATAATATTAATCTTGCTAATGTCGATTTTGCTTTGCTCACCTCTTGTGAAGCTGTAAACATGTATGCCTCACTCTGTGTAAGTACCCCACGATCTCTGTTTTCTTGTTTACTATGATGTGCCTGCACTACTCGCAAACCAAACCTTTCCATTGTACATTTGACTAAAATAAATTGAATCAAATCAGATCAATCACGTGGACTGCATTGGCTCGAGGTCTTCTCAAGGGCAACTGCGAAAGTGAACTAATGCTGGCCCAGTGAGAGATACCCATATCCCGTTCACAAATATAAGAAGATGACCACACTCAGGGAATACTGACAGGGGGAGTCAAATCGCTTAAAACATGGTCTTAGACAAATACAGATTTTCCTCGCTATCTGAAAGAAACCGTCCGCCAGCTGACATGGTGTAAATTGCAGTAGCACTAATTTATATGGGAAAAGCTTCGCCTTTCTTCGCAAAAGTGAAAATACTCTTCGGATTTCTTTTCGTTAGCGAAACAAGGCCCTAATGTAAGTCATTCAGGAAGGGAAGTGGCGAAAAGCGAACTTTTGAACAGCGGGGAATACCTGTATGTACATGGGCATGATATTCAGGAAGATGGGAATGGCGCAAAAAAAATGAGGTGAAACTCACATTTGATTTCCAGCCCAGCTAATCATCATTCTCTTTGTTTCCTCTTTTTCTTCTATATCCCTCTTTCTCTATTGATTCCTCCTTCTATTCAAAGCAAACTTCCCTGGTATTGATGGTATTAATCTCACTCCTTTCCAGCTGCTTTCAGTTCAGGAAAGTTCCCCAGCACTTTCTGTTCATTTCTTTGCATTGCCTTGTATAATTTCAGATTTTCAGCATCTTCCTTTATTTGATTTCTCCTTCAATTTTGTTATTTCATGGGACCTTGGCATGTCTGCCAAGGGCAGCATTTGGTGACGATCACTAATTGCCCTGACTCTGAGGCCATTCCACAAGCCAGTATAAAGTCAAGCACATTAAGTCTCACTTAACCCCGACCGGGTAATAACATTTTCTTTACCGAAGGTGATCAGTGAAACAGGAAGGCTTTCAGACAAAATGTTGCTTTTATGGTTGTCTTTATGAAATTCGCTTCTATTCCAATTCTTATCAGTTTTATTGAGGTTCTGTCATCAGCTGTGGTGGAACTGAAACAAATTCCTTGAAACGATATCTTTCGTTTAATAAGCTTTACTTCTGAATTACATCTAGCGACATTCGTATATTCATATATTGTCCTAATCATGAAGTAACGACTGAGACAAGAACATTTTTCTGTTTGAAATATTTGTAATCGGAAAAGTGGTCAGATGAGAGCTTGAAACATTAAGTCTGAATTTTACCAATGTGTAGGTAATGGATTGTTCAGCAACAACACTGATACAGAGATGAAGATTGGGGATATTAGGAGCTGGGAGTGGGCAGGTTTGGTGACAGAGAGAACAGGAGACATAAATCAGTTCAGGGCAAAAAGGGATCCCGAGGCTGTGCACAGTCTTGTTCACAGATGTTTGTGAGGGAGTGGTCTGCAATTCACGGATAATGAATGGAGACTGCAATTGAAACTGAAGGCAATAGTTTCTTTCTCTGACAACTATAGATAACAGAAATTGCAACGAGGTTCAAACTTGTTTATGGGATTAATGAATGGTCAGAGGTAGAGAACACCAACAATAGCGAGAATAGTTAGTATCACACTCTCCACCCCACCCAGAATAATCATCAGCACTGCTGATATCCGATATGTTAGAAATTCCCAGCAGGGGGAAATCTTGAAAAGACTCAAGAGAAACCTTCTCTCCATTGTTGTAATGTTCGAGTCCACTATTCTCAGATTCAGATCTGCCCTCTCTCTGTCTACGCAGCTGTTGATCCCTGTTACTGTTGGAATTGATGCATCTGCTCCTAAACTGGGATAGTGCACTGAATGAAGCCCTTCACCAATAGGAGAGGGAAACCTTCCAGTGACACAGTTGCATTGCATGGAGACTGATATT
This sequence comes from Chiloscyllium punctatum, assembly GCF_047496795.1. Classification (NCBI taxonomy): domain Eukaryota; kingdom Metazoa; phylum Chordata; class Chondrichthyes; order Orectolobiformes; family Hemiscylliidae; genus Chiloscyllium; species Chiloscyllium punctatum. Next base: position 23,447,202 of record NC_092767.1, read on the forward strand.
AATCATAGTCACTGAGCAACCAGTCCCAGCTTTCAATACAGCACATTTAGTTCACAATATAACTGGAATGGACTACGTGTTGACATCGCTGGCTATTGGTCAAATCTCCCATCACCAATTGCTCTAGTGAAGTCAGTTGTGAGGGAGAATGATGGATGTTATCTTTTAATAGGCTAGATGATCCTGCTCTGTTGTCCGTTTACTATGCTGTAACCATCTCTCCCCAAATCCCTCCACCCCCACAAAAGAATCACAATCAGGATGTTGTTACTGTGCTGATCTCTCCTCCACGGGAACAAACACTAGCGAACAGAATATCATTGGGCACAGTTGCCCTGAACATAGACAGGAAGTGTGGACTTCTCTGAATGTTCCTCTCACTGCGGTAATAAGGCAACTTTGGAACTTCTGTAGGGAATATGCTTCTGTAATTTATTTATACAAATGGACAAACTTCTAAATGCAGTTTTATTTGCTGTAAAACCGTATTTTTTACGCAATTTGGCCTCAGTCCAAAACCAAGAGTGATAATTACAATGAACTTATTCATTAAGACTTATGAATTAATGAGTCAGGTTCGAATGAACATGGCATTGGCTGGGAGATAGGACAGAATGGGGATAATGGCTGTGGAGACTGCAATGTTATTCCCCAGTCATCATCACTCTTTCTGACAAACAGAATTAAATCTAATTCACAACAAGGAAACAGCCAACATTTGGGAGATGCAATGCTGAATGACAATGTGAACTAAACAGGAGAATTTTAAATGTGATAAAGTGAAATATATTTTATATACACACCATTTAATCATTGGGAATACAGTTCGATTAGGATCACTGGACCAGAACATTAACTTTGATTTCTCTTCACAGATCCTGCCAGACCTGCTGAGCTTGCCCTCTAAGTTCTGTTGTTTTTTTTAGATTGATCATATTGTTCAAATCTGGCAGGATACTTAAAATTAAAAGCAGATACTAATAACAAAATGTGAGGCTATGGGGACAGTACAGCAGACTAAAGTAGAGATACAGTCGTTCCAGGCTGGAAGAGAAAATGGGCTGCGTTTCCCCCACTGTTGCTGTAAATAATTCTGTGATAAGTAATCAAAGCCTTTGGAGAGGGGGTAGACAAGCTAGTTTAATGAAGGACACGTCGTGCTCCACCATCAATAATTTATTCCTTTTATCTCATGAACTTTCAGCTGCCACTGAAATGCCTTTTCAAACATAGTGGAGTTCCTGAGATTTACAGGATATTCAGAAAAATATTTATTTTTCCTTTGAATCTTAAAGAAGAAACAGATTTCGGCCGTAACACAGGTGTCACAGATACACCAACTATAATAGGAACAGGAAAGGACTCCATTGTCCATATATAACCAAATTCAGCATGGAACCCTATTAAGAAACATGAAATATAATGATACGGAAGCATAAAACACAAATAAAAATGATGGAGAAGCGCAACAGATGAGGAAGTAACTGCAGAGAGAAACAGAGTTAACATATCGAATATGATGTGACACTGTTCTGAAAAAGTCATATTGGAATCAAATGTTAATTCTGTGGATCTCTGCTCAAAGGGTGCCAGACCTGCTGAGATTCCCTCTATCGATTTTTGTCATTCTTAACTGTGACAAATTGACTGATCTGAACGATAGAAGCAAAGCTTCTATCTCAGTTGAATCTCGAGTAATTTGTAACCAAAAGAGAAAGTGCTGGAAAATCTCAACAGGTCTGGCAGCATCTGTAAGGAGAGAAAAGAGCTGACGTTTTGAGTCTAAATGCCTCTGTGCAAAGAAATCAGAATTAAAGTTTCTAGTTCAGCCCTTCCTCAGAACGGATGGTAGCCCTGAAAATGTTGATTTATACACAGAAGACGCTGAATTGCTGTTAATGGAGACTAATAGTAGCTAACAATAGAGGGTGAGTAATGGAAGGCTAAGTGATTACTAGGCCTGGTGGTATGGGTAGGCGGCATTGGGGAGTTAAGTCCCTAAAATTATTGATTTTTTTTAGTCTGAAGAGCTACAGGGTCGGCCCCTGGAAAATGGGGTGTTGTTCTTCCAGCTTGCGTTGAAATGTCCTGGAACACTGCAGCAAGCCTGACACAGAGATATTGGGCAGGGAGCAGGATGGGTTTTTAAACTGGCAGGCAAATGGAAACTCAGAGCCTTTTGCATAGTTATAGCTTGGATATACTGTGTAGTGTTCACCCCGTCTACCTTTAGTTTCTCCAATGTAGAGCAGACCACAATGTGAGCAGCGAGTGTAGTAGACCGGATTGTGGGAAATGTTGATAGGATGCTGCTTCACCTGGGAGGTATGTTTGGCCCTTGGATAGTGAGGAGAGACGAGGTAAATGGGAAAGTGTTACACCTCCCGGCAGGACAAAGTGTAGTGGACCCGTGGTGGGGGGTGGGGGAGGTGGGGGGAGGTGTGTGCAGTGAATAACGAGCGGACGAGGGTGTCCTGGAGGAAATGGTCACTTCAGGAGGCGGAAAAGGGAGAGGAGGCAAATATGTCTCTGGTGGTGGCATCTCACTGGACGGGAGGATGCAGACGGATGATCTTCTGCATGTGAATGCTCGTGGGATGGTAGGTAAGGACAGGGAGAACTCTAACCCTGTTGCAGGAGGTAGGAGAGAGGGTGAGGGTAGAAGCGCAGCAGGTGGGTCAGCACTAGTTGAGAGCCCTGATGACAAAAGTGCTGGGGAATTCTCGGTTGAAGACGAAGGTGTACATTTCAGAGGAAACATTTTTGAAGTTGACATCATCAGAAGCAATGCGGTTGAGAGGATGGAACTGGGGGAATGGAATGGAGTCTTTGCAGGAAACAGGGTGAGAGGGTGCATACTCCAGGTAGCTGTGGGAGTCGGTGGTTTAATAGTGGCTATCAGTGACCCGTCTATCCCCAGAAATAGAAGCAGAGGTGCCGAGGAAAGAAAGGGAGGAGTCAGAGATAGACCAGGTGTAAGTGCGGGAGGAGTGCAAATTGGAAACGATGAACTTTTCCAATTCTGGACAAGAGAGAGGAGGAGCAGCGATGATATCATCTATGTATCGGATAAACAGTTGTGGATGGGCGCAGGAATAGAACTGGAACAAGGAATGGTCTACGCACCCCATGAAGGAACAAGTATAACTTGGGCCCACGTGTGCATCCATGCACCCCCTCTCTATGGCAGGAGCAGGCTGAAGTAATGGGTCTGCCGAGGCAGTTCTGTTTGTGGATTTTCAGGAGGACATAAAAGCGAGCTCTGCTATCAGAGGACCATCAGCTTCGGGACTGTTATGTGGGGGCGATTGGGTGGGAATCTCCAGATGAAATGTTGTCAGATTTAGTTAATAGCATGGCCTGATGTGCTGTGGCAGGGTTATGGAACAGCAGGTGATATGTGGAGGTATCTGAGAGCTGGCACTCAGCCTCTGAAATGGAGAGGTGAGTCCACCATACTACAGCAGCACCGCCTTTATCGGCACAGGCTGAATAATACAGTCAGGGTTGGATTGATGCGTACAGCGTACAGTCTGCTTAGAGGGTGATAGGTTGGATAGGGTGACAGGGATGCAGAGAAGTTAAAATAACCAGTATCACATTGAAAGTTCTCAAAGAACAGATTGAGTAAACGCCAGAGGAATGGGTCTAGGTGGAGGGAGAGTGTGGGGGCTGGGGGAAGGGTCTGTGGGATGAGGAATGGACTCTTGCCCAAAGACATGGACACTGAGGAGAAGACGGTGGAAGAGGAATTCAACATTATGTCGTTCCTGAAATTCATTAAAGTGGGAGCACAGAGGGATAAAGCTGAGATCTTTGCTGAGTACAGAACATTCAGTATTAGAGCGTGGAGGTTTCAGGAGGGATGGTGAATACACGACAGGAGGTGGGCATGGGGGAGGGGATGGACTCAGAGCGCAGGGCATGGGTGGGATGGCAGGTGCCAGAGGCTCATAGGCATCTCTAAGGTATTCCATCTTGTGGGCCTCATATATCTGGTGAGCACAGCGAATGAGCTGGAGAATGAAGTAGAATTGGGGAATGGTGCAGCCTTGAGCCAATGTGATGAGATGCTGTTGGACAGAGAAAATGTTGGTCTCAGTGACACTGACATCTCGCACGATCAGTCCACATAAAGTAACTGATTGATAATGATCGGAGTCGTTATCGTATTGTAACGCCCTGATTTCATTGGGGTGACACTCAACCAGCAAGGTCTTACTTTTCTGAGACTTTAGACCAAATGGTGAAAACAAATGATGTTATTAATAAGACAAGTCCATCCATAGTTTTGGAAGGTACTCGCAAAGGCAGAGTTCATTTGTCATTCCCAATAGCCCTAGGGAAGATGTTTATTGAGGAAATTACCAGCACAGAATTTCACCTGATTCCTGTTAACCACAGTTTGTTGAGGGTTAATGATGCTACATGAGTCAAATATTACTTTGATGCAAGGAAAGTTACTCTGATCTCATCTCTAATGACATTGGAAAATCAGTTAAAATGGTAAAGAGCAACATGTTAGAACATGGCTTATTTGAACAATGTGGTCACTGTCCTCACAACGTTTCTGGAAAAACTGATACATGGACGTCTGATTCTGAGGAGAGGTTTGTCCTATTTGTGATGAGTCTGTTTCGTTAAGCATTGTGACACAGAGACAGAAAAAAAGTTCCACTCTCTATGGGGAACAAAACCACTCTGTTCACGGTGCATTGGACAGTGACACACACACTCTATTGTCTGTTCCGATTGGACATTGATCATCTCAATGTCATCATTCACTGATGACCAATAGCAGCACAGAAGCCAGCAGTTCTCATCGCCATAGTTGGAAAGCAAACAGGGAAAGGAATGGCCAGTGGAAGTGGGAGTAACTAGGGAACTGTTGTAACTTACAGTGGGAGTGGGAGAAGAAAGATGTGAAGAGCTATCATCAGTGGAAGAGGATGTAACAGCTGAAGGGGTAGTGCAAGGGAAGTAGGACTGTAAAAAAGAGTAGAAAGGCGGAGGAAGAATGGCTAATGAAGTTTTAGTGACTGGGAAAAACTTGCTTTAGCAAAAGTGAGATTGGGTGAAAAACATCACTGTTCAGGAAAATTGGGATCTGGTTCCACTGAAAATTAAAATTTCATGTCCTTCATTTTCCAGCACTTGATTCTTGTTCAGATTGCACATTCAGTCTGTATTTCTGTATGTCCATCAATTGCGGATGACGTTTTTTCCCTCTGGTATGGTGTCTCAACATTTTTGAATTTTTTAACATGATGTATTTGCTTCGAATTCAGTGTAGACATGAGCATTAGATTTGATCCCCTGCAGTTTGTCCATAACGTAGAATTTAATTGAATATTTATCCTCATCACATTTACTGATTCAAGCAATGAGTCAGTGTCTATCCTGCAGATGAAAAATTTCTTCAACTCTGACTATTGTTACGAAGAACAGTGCCACACAAAAGGTTCCAGTGCAATGTGCCAAACCCTAGTTCATCCTAAATTAGGTAAACGCTTTATGAATAAGACATGCTGAGTGGTAGAGTGTAAAAGGTGAATTAAACTCTGTGTCGAAAATGCTATTTGCCTCTCCTTCATAATAGGTGTGAACTACATCACTCTGTAAATGCCCCAAAATAACAAAAGCAAAAGATGGAATTCTTAATTCCTCTTCTCTGAATAACATCTGGAGAACATAAAGGAAATCAAGGTTTGTTTGTGATATTCATAAATGATGACTGTCAGAATGTGGAAGATGGACGGCAGTGGAAAGGTAACTAATGTTGGGGATGACACAAAGATTAAATGGGTGGTTCACAGAAATTATTAGCCTACGGACGATATTAACAGATGATTTCTATAACCAGATTAATGGTCGATGATGTTTAACACTGATAAATGTGAGATGATGCACATCTGAATTAACAAGACAATTGAGTACTCAAACTGTGAAGTGTGAGGGCTAAATTTGCTCCTTTTTTCATTGCAGCAGGGAAGGTTGAGGAGGAAACCTGGTACAGTTCTACAAAAGCAAAAGGTTAATCGAGAGGATGAACAGACGGCAGCTGTTCACCTTACTCAAAGGGTCAAAAACAAAGGGATACATACTTAAAGTGAAAGGCAGGGGATTGAGAGAGGATTTGTGAGTCAATTTTGAACTGAAAGGGTGGCACAGACATGGAATATAAAATTCCTACAGTGTGGAAATAGGCTCTTTGGCCCAACAAATCCACACTGACCCTCCAAAGCATAACACACACAAAAATGTTCCTCCTATATTTACCCCTGACTAATGCAGCGAACCTACACATCCCTGAACACTATGGGGAATTAAGCATGGCAAATTCACCTAACCTGCACATCTTTGGATTGTGGGAGGAAATAGGAATACCTAGCATAAACCACGCAGACACGGGGAGAATGTGCAAAATCCATACAGGCAGTCACCCGGGACTGGAATCAATCCTGGGTCCCCGCGCTCTAAGGCAGAAGTTCTAACCACTGAGCCACCGTTCTGCCCCTGGTGACATGTGGCTGGAGTGCATTCCCTTGGCAGGTGATTGACCAGATAATCTCACAAACTTTAAAAAAAGTCTTTGGATATGCAATTGGTGGTGCAGGCTCGCATTTTATTTCAATGATTCTATGTGGTGGCAGCCATGCACACTGATATATTCTGAAGCAATAGCTAATGGCAGTTCCTGGTTTGTTCCATTGACTGTGTCAGGAAGTGAGCCTCCAGTGAAGTGCTGGTGTTATCTCCCACTTTCTACTGAAGTGCTTCGGTTTCCTCGCGTTGGTAATGTAATTTTCTGAGTCGATGATGTCATTTACGGCCCTTTTTCTCAGAGGGTGGTAGATGGAGTCAAAATTGAATTGTTTGTAGATGGAGTTCCAGTTAGAATGCCATACTTCTGTTAATTCTCGTGCTTGTCTCTGTTTGGCCTGTCCTGGAATGGATATGCAGACCGAGTCAAAGTGACATACTTCCTCATCAGTACGTTAGAAATTAGTGTTTGTATCATGTATTTTGTGGCTAATTGGTGTTCATATATCCTGGTGACTAGTTTTCTGCTTGTTTTTCCGTTGTAGGGTTTGTTACAGTTCTTGCAAGGCTTATTGTTCCTGGAGCAGAACAGAGAAAGATATGAATTTATTGCGGTGCTCAGAAGAATGAATAAACTGTCAGAGTGAAAAATAATGTTCAATTATTTGGCATTACAGCATCAAAGAATTCTAATTTCAAGGTTGTCAGCAAAAGAGCTAGGAGTGAAATAAGCAAAAACGTCTTTATTTAGGGAGTTGATACGAACTGGAATTGACTGGCTGGGGAAGTTGTGGATGAAGAATCAAAAGAGAACTTGGGTATATATTTGGAAATTATTCATTTAACGGGCAACAGAGAGAGGGCTGGCAAATGGGAGGTGCTTAGGAGACATTTTTGAAACTGATTCATACATAATGGCCAATGGCCTCCTCCTGTACTTTAAAGTTTTTTACTCTATCATGTGTCAGCTGTGAATAAAAGTCAGTATCCAATTATCTCACAATGTAAATGCTCGCATATATCTGATTATTTGGTGCAGCATTAACATTTAAAATGCAAGTATTGCAAGGTCACCTTCATTATGAAGTCTAATTATTACTCAGAACATGAATATTTTACATGTTGCATTCCAATTATTAAAACAAATATATCATTGCTTTGGCACAAAACCCTTTGGAAAGCTCTGACTTTTCACTAACACGATATTATGTTCGTTGGTTTTTTTCACTATCCACATTTCATATTAAATATCATTCATTCTAAGAATTGGAAGTTTTCAAGTTATTGGTCACTGAAATTTGATAACACAAATCATTTATTTAGTTTAATATTCACAGTCCATGTTGAATGATTGCCATTTTAAAATTGCAGCAAATAGCTGAAGATCGTACATTTCAGTGAGAATTTAAACTGATTGATATAGATAAATGTATAAAAACGCTAATTCTATTTGTATGTTCAATCTTCTGCTCACTCGGAATATGCAATCACTCAGAAGCTAACCACTTTAAAAATATTGGAGTGGCAAAACATTGCTTTGAATCCTGACATTGAAGATCTAATTCTAATAACCACAAGAGTTATGTTCTTTCTTCGATAAAAAAAATGTACATGCTTTATTTCTGTGTTAGAAAATCTTGACAGGAGTTTATATTTTAGTTCCATTAATATAGAATCAACAGAATTGATTGAAGAGATTATAATTCAGTTGAATGGTTATCGCTCACATCTTATTGTTGCCCAATTCATGAAATACAGCAAACATCCGATTATTGTTCTGGTCAGTAAAGTCAACACCTTGCAATGAGCAACGCTGAAAATTGCTTCCAATTTATCTGAAATCATTTACCGTGTTGTTGGACCTCACAGCTGCCTGAGATAGAGAGAGACTCAGTGGCCTGTTCCAAAATCTGTGCATTGGGCTTCTAACCTGGTTCAGGGCAGTCAGTCAAACATTATTTCAAAACAAATAATTTGGAATCCTCCTTGGGCAGGGAGAGAACCCGCCAACAGACTATCACTGGTCTCACTGTAGGTACAAATATTATCCAGGTTAAGTACTAATGGCTGACCAGCAACTAGGTTTTGAAATTCATCTTCAGTCAGAGCCTGGACCAGAGAGCAGACGTGTTGACATCGAGAGCCAGAATCACACCATTCAAGTTACCTTTGGTGATGAAAGCTGACCTGCCTCCCAGACTCCATACTTCTGCACCCCGGACAAGACATGGGTGAAGACGTTAACAAGTTGACAATCTATTGCAGTGCCTTGTGTCTCACAAAGAAACCTCTAAAGCCATATCCAATAAATATCACCTTCACATTCTCCAGTATCAAAGTAAAATTGTACATCTCTATGAATGGTCAGAGATTACTATATGGATCACACAGTAGAATGCATGTGAAGTAACCAGCAGCAAACGGCAATCCACAAATCACATTAATAACTGAACTTGGCGGATTCTGTCTGGTAAAAGTAACCACACATATTATACTGGCTTTCAGTGACTGTGACAATGCACACCAAAACTGGAGGTTTTGGTCTGACACCTCTCCAAGGATTCGTGATCTCACACATATGACTCCCTCACACATTCAACGATTCATGAAAATCCACAAGCTGGGTGAAACTGGAAACATAAAACAGTGCAGCACTGTACAGGCCCTTCGGCCTTTGACGTTCTGTCGACCTTTTATCCTCCTCTAACATCAGACAAAACTACATACCTTTCATTATACGATCATTCATGTGCCTATCCATTTAAATATCCATAATATACTACAACTATTGGCTGTTCGTTGCACACACCCACCACTGTCTGTGTAAAGAACTTACCTCTGACATCTCCCCTAAACCTTCCTCCAACTACCTTAAAATCATACCCCCTCGAGATAACCATTTCCACCCTGTGAGAAAGTCTCTGGCTATCCACTCTATCTATGCCTCTCATCATCTTGTATACCACTGTCAAGTCACGTTCCATTCTTCTTCGTTACAGTGAGGAAAGCACCCTAGCTCCCTCAAATTTTCTTTGCAAGACATGTCCTCCAGTCCAGGCAGCAACTTGATTAATTTCCTCAGCATTCTCATCAACGCTTCCACATCTTTTCCATAACGAGGCAACCAGAATTGATCACAATATTCTAAGTGTGGTCTCACAAGAGCTCTATATAGTTGGAGCATAACCCTCCAGCTCTTAAATTCAATCCCTCGGCTAATGAACACATCAAACACCTTCTTAACAACCGTATTAACCTGGGTAGAAACTTTGTGTGAGCTGTGCTATGGCTCCATTCCTCCACAATTCAAGAATCCTGCCTCTAACCCTGTATTCTGCATTCAACATCGACCTTCCAAAATGAATCGTATCCCGCTTTTCCATATTGAACACCATCTGCCACTTAGCAGTGGAGTCCTGCATCTTGTTAATGTCCTGTTGCAAACTACAGCAGCCCTCCACACTATTCACAATTCCACCAACCGGGGTTATATCATCAGACTTACTAACCTACCCTTCCACTTCGTCATCCAAGTCATTCATCAAAATCACAAACAGCAGAGGTCCCAGAAACGATTCTTACGGAACACCACTGGTCACCTACTTCAACACTAAATATTTCCCATTTACCACCACCCTCTGTCTTCTATGGGCTAGCCAATTCTGTATCCAGACAGATAGGTCTCCCTGTATGCCATGCCTCCTTACTTTCTGAATGAAAGTACCTCGGGGAAGCTTATCAAACACCTTGTTAAAATCCATGCACTCCGCATTCACTGCTCTACCTTCTTCAGTGCGTTTAATCCCATCCTCAAAGAACCCAGTAAGAGTTGTGAGGTATGACCTGCCCCTCACAAAGCCGTGCTGACTATTTTTAATCAAACTATGATTTTTCAGAATCCTCTCCAATACTTTGGCCAATACTGATGCAAGACTGACTGGTCTGTCATTCTCAGGACCATCCCTGTTCTCTTGCCTGAACATGGGAGTAACATTTGCCACCCTCCAATCAACCGACACTACTCAAATGGAGACGGAAGACGCAAAGACCATCGCCAAAAGCACAGAAACCTCTTCCCTCTCTTCCTGTAGTAACCTAGGGTGTTTCCCTTCTGGCCGAGGGATTTATCTAACCTTATGGTTGTACTTCAATCAGTCTGTATTTCACCTCAACTTGTTTACTCCCTGCTCAACCAACTGATTGACTGCTTTCCATTTCAGGGCTCTGTACAGTGCTGCCTTCTTGAGCAAGTATGGTTCCCAATATCCTGTGTATTATGGAATGGAAAACATGGGAATGCCTTTCTCATGAAGGACAGATGCCAAAACTTTGACTCTGCTGTTCTTCTGATGCTGCCTGAATGGCTGTGCTTTGCCAGCGCCACACCTTTCGACTCTGATTACCAGGATCTGCAGTCCTCCCGTTCTCCAATACTGAAGGCTGTCCCCTCTGCACACTGAGCAGGCAATTAATCAGCGGAAACCCGTTGTATTTAGAACTGACTGTTCAGTTCTGGAAAGATGCATTTGACGAATACTTTTACTAAAAACGAAATTACAATTCAACAAATTTTCATTCAGTCCCACAGTTACAGTTCTGGTTCATGAATTAAGCAGCTTGATAACGAGCAGTGAATGACTGAAGAACTCCGAGGTACAGAGTATTCCAGGCGATATATCCCATGTTGGATGTGCTTAACCTTAATGCTTCTAATATTATCAGACAGACGAATATGACAAGGAAACGAGGTGACATGTGAAAGTGTGACACTTTTGCCATGACAGCGATGTGTTTGAGGGAGGTCATGGCTAACAACTCAATATTCTGTGGTACCAGAACTTTTGTCAGGACAGGAAAGAGGGTAAAAGAGGAGGTAGTGGTGCCTTATTAATTATAGAGTCAGTTACTGGCGTAAGAAGGGACAATATCTTGAAAGGATCTTCGAATGAGGCTTGGTGGTTAAAGCTCTGTCTCAAAACCATGACAGAAACACAGCTTGGGATATATTGTAGACCCCCAGATAAAGGAAAGTACGGAGCAGTATATAACCAAGTTACTGAGATGTGTTAAAACAATAATACGATCATTATATTCAGGCATTTCAATTCCAAACAGAAATTCGGTCAGTGATAACTTCTTAAGCTGGGGCAGGTGCTTTGAAATTTATTCCAAAGAGCTTCTTATATCAACATAGAGCAGATACAATAATGGGCAGTGCAGTGCTGGGCCTCGCTGTGGGGAACGAAGCCACTCAGGTGTTTTAGGCAGAAGTGGGAGAGCATTATTGGACCAGTGACCGTGATATCACACATTTTGACTGTGCTAAGTAAAAGACCCCAAAACTGATGGAAACATAAAAGCTTTTTGGATTGGGTAGACAGATTTTATGAAAAAAAATGACAGGATCTGGGCAAAGTGCAGTTGCTTCTGGATGAAATCGTAGCAGAACAAGGTGGGGCGGGGGTTGAGGAATCACTTGATTAAAATTGAATTGATGACAGTGTCGGCCCAGCATGTTACACCGAAGATAAGATTTAGGAAAACAAGCCCAGAGAACCTCAGATGTCGACACAAATTCCGAACAGGATGAAAAAGGAAAGAAAAACTTCAAGCAGATACCAAGTGAGCAGGCCAATGAAAGTCCTAAAAGAATTTCGCAAGTGGAGGGCTAAACTTAAAAAGTCAGTGGAAGAGCAGAAGAAGGATTGATAAAACTTTAGCATTTAGGATTAGCAAGAATCCAAAGTCTTTTTTTTTGGTTTATTAAGAGGAAGGCGATAACGTGGGAAAGAATTAGAGTGTTAGGATCTAAGGGGACAGCCTGTTCACAGAGCCAGAGAATATGTTAAATACATTCTACGAATCGGTCTTCAGTTTGGAGAAGCAGTTTCTGGATTCAGGAAGACTGACTGTTTGACACTTGTGCAAATTGAAACAGAAGCTAAGGAAGAATTGGAAGTTTATGCAAGATAGAGTGGGCAAATAGATGTTGGGTGAGCATCCAGAAATCATTATGCACGTTGGCACAAATAATACCCGTAGCAACAGGGAGGAGTTCCTGCAGCGTGATTGCAGAGAGCTTGGAGAAACATTTTTTTCAAAAAAACCTTGACGGTGGTTATCTCATGAGAGGGAGATTACCGTCAGCGACTTGCACAAGAGGGGGCATCAATATCTTGGCGGCCAGTTTTGATAGTGTTACAAGGGTGGGTTTACACGAGATTTTGGCAGGGGGTGGTATCCTCAAGAGCAGGGAGGCAAATGCGAGGCTGGAAGGAGATATAGTAATCAGAAATAGTAAGATTAGGCTGGAAAACGACAGAGAAATGCTTTTTGGATTAAATTTCATCTATTTCAATGCAGGAAGGCCTACAGGTAAGGCCGATGAACTCAGGGCGTGGATAGGTAGGTAGGACTGGGATATTCTAGCCATTACACAAACATGGTTAAGTGATGGATAGGACTGACAGCTTAATGTGCTAGGGTACAGGTGCTTTAGGTGAGAAAGAGATGGTGCAAGGAGGGGAGGGGAGTTGCATTTCTGATTAAGGGGAGTACCACAGCAGTAATCAGAGATAAAATAACTGATCAATCACCCAGTGAGGCTTTGTGGGTGGAGTTAAGAAATAGGAAGGGGTTGGTGAGGTGGTTGGGGATGTATTATAGGCACCGAAATAGTCAACAGGAATGAGAGTAACAAATATGCAGGAAGAGAGGGGAGACCTGCAGGAGCAATAGGGTTATCATAATAGGGGCTTTTAACTTTTAAGTACAGACTGGAATGGACAGAGTTCAGGGATTTGATGAGATAGAAACTGATAAAAGCGTGAGGAAAGTTTCCTCAAGCAGTATACAGAGTGTCCTACTCGGGAAGGGGCAAAACTCGAAATTTTCTTCGGAAATACGGCACGACAGGTGACTGAGTTAACAGTGGGGGAGCACTTTGGGACCAGTAACCATAGTTCTCTTAATTTTCAAATAGTTATGGAGAGGGACAAAACTGGTCCACAGGTTCATGTTTGAACTTGGGGTGTGGCTCAGGTCCAGGCAGCTGGAATCAAGGGAATCCCTGGAGGTATATAAGAGATACAGGAGTTTTCTGAAGAAGGAAATCAGTAGCTTGAAAAGGGGGCAAGAAAGAGCCTTGGCTGAGAAGATTAGGATGAATCCAAAAAGCTACTTCAAACATGTTAAAAGAAAAATCAATAACTGGATAGAAAATAGGACCCATCGAAGACCAATGTGGACAAGGATGATTTGAACTATAAGTGATGGGTGAAGTCCTCAACGAATGTTCCTCCTCTATGTTTACCGTGGAGAAAGACATGTTCACTTGAGAACTTGAGGAAGTTAGTGGTGATATCTTAGGGACAATCCATGTCATAGTAAGAGGAGGTTTTGGACGTACTGGAACTTTTGAAAGTGGATAAATCTCACGGTCCTTACCCGATATATCCAAGAACACCTCACGGGTCTCCAGAAGAATTTGCGGGGACGCTGGCCTATAATGTTGATCATCATTGACCCCAGTGACGTCCCGGAAGACTGGAGGATAGCAAATATTGTGCCTTTATTAAAGAAGAACTGAACACAAAAAGCCTTGGAACTAAAGACCAGTAAGGTTCTGAGGGATACGATTTACTTGCATTTAGAAAGACAGGCTTTGATTAGGAATACTAAGTGTGGCTTTGTGTGAGTAAGTTTTGCCTGACAATTCTCTTAAAGTAATTGGATGATGTGACTAAGAAAATTGACTTAAGTGGGGCAGTAGACTTCAAAACATGTGGTGTTGGAAAAGCACAGCAGGTCAGGCAGTATTCATCAGGAACGTCCAAAACATCGATTCTCCTGTTCCTCTGATGCTGCCTGACCTGCTGTGTTTTTCCAGTGCCACACTTTTCGACACTGATCTCCAGCATCTGCCGTGTTCACTTTCTCCAAGGGCAGTAGATTTAGTCAATATGGATTTTAGTTACAGCAGAATAGAATGAGGTTTGTCAGCCCCTGGAGCCTGATATACAATTACAGGAGGAGGCCAATAAGCCCCTCGGGCACAATGGGGCTGGTGGACATTAATCCTCTCAGTCCCTGGATATCTCTGTGGGCAATCCTCAGGGTAGCTTCTTCGGCATAAACATCTTCAGCTGCTTCATCAATGTCTTTCGCTCTGTCACACAATTAGAGATGGGGATGTTCTTTGAAGATTATACAATGTTCAGAACAATGCGTCACCTCCTAAGGTACTGAAGAATCAAATCTGGGCAACATTCAAGTTTGTGCTGTTAATGTAAAGGTAACATTAATCAAAAGCACTACTGAACACTAAACATTTCCGCGGTTAAAAGAAAGAGGAACCCCTTCAGCAACTCTAGCTGGTTTCCCAGTAATATAAGAAAGCCATTCAGCCCATCAGATCTATTGGATATCAAGAGGCGCAATGCGTTCACTCACCCCTGCCTATTACACAAGAAGACAATTTAAAATAAAAGCAGGTGTTGGAATCCAAAATACACACGCAAGAAGCTGGAAGAACAGATTAAGCAAGGCAGCATCAAGACTTTGAGAAGTGACCCCCATTTGATATAACCCTTTGTCAGGACTGTGGATGGGAGTAAGGAGGTCTATAGATAAAGGGGTGGGTGAGAAAGGAGGGGGCAGAGTGGCGAGGTGGGGATTCGTGAACACAGGTAAAGGGCATCAGCGAGTTGTTGATGGGAGGGCTGAATCCAGTTGGTAGCTGGACAAAAGGTTGCTCATAGCAATGGAAGGGAGGGGAGGTCTTGGGAAGGGAGTCGGGGGACTGGAAGGGAGGTTAATTGAAATTGAAGAATTCAATGTTGAGTCCCTGGGGTGCAGGCTGCACAGGAAACAGATGAGATCTTGTTCCTCCAAATTATGGCTTGGTTCATTGTGGCAAAGAAGGAGGCCAAGGATGGCCATGTCGGAAAGGGATTGGGAAAGATAATTGAAATAGGAAGTGACTGGAATGTCTTCCATTCCACCTAACGACCCTCCTTTCAGCTCCCAACGGGATTCATCCCCCCCCATCGCCCAATCAGTTTGTACCCACCACTTGTGCCCACATAGCCGTAACTCACCATCCCCCTGATCTCCCCACCCCAACCACTCCCTTCCCTCTTTATCTGCAGCTCCCCCTACCCCCCAACCCAGTTCAGAAGGACATTTATACCTGAAATGTTGACTTTCCCAGCTCATGATGCTGCCTGCCTTGCTGTGTTCTTCCAGCCTTCTGTTTGACTCCTATAACTCATGAAGATAGAGTCTAGTCAGCACAATGTGCTGGTAGGCAGAAACCATGGGTTGCCAACTGAAGTCCTTGAACCTCTGCTTTCGGGCCAGGAGGAAGACATTTAGTTTCTCGAGACACTGACACATGAACAGAAGAGGCCATTCAGCCCCTCCAAACTGTTACACTGAAATAGGAGGATGTCATTGATGCTGCAACACGACAAACCAATGAGGCACAAACTGCAAAGACAGACTGCTCCATGTTGTTCCTCCTGGCTCCATTGCAAATGGTACGCACGTGTTAAGTTAACGTGGTTTGCTGATCATGAGGAGGGAAAGTGAATGGTTTGTGCCTAGTCCCAAGGAGGCATCTTCCATCTCCGAGATGTTATGGACTAGGCTAGACAACTCAAAACAATTTTAAGCAGGCAGCCCAGCGCATACCTTTGCAATTTGTTTCGGTAAGTGTACAATGAAAATTACCCGGAGTAATTTAGCTAGGTTGACTACTAGATATTAAAACAGACAAAAACTTTATTCATAAAATTGTACAATGAAACACAAAGAACAGAATAAAGAATCCCGACAGAATTCAACCTATTCAGCTATACTTAGTTATGCGGTTCCGAACATACACAACTGTCCCAATAAGCAAACTCCCAATAAAAACCAGTGTAAATGGAACACAAACTTCCAGGTTGAGGTTGAAGGTCAGAAAAGAGTCGATAGTTTCCACACAGCTCCCAGCTGAACTTCCCAGTTCAAGACTCAACTGAAAACTGCTCAGGTAAGCTATTTCAACTAAAATATCTCACCACTCTCCGTTCATTACACTGGTCAGTTATAAAGCATGACCACTTTGGCCTGAAGTCTCATCTGTTTCCATGTCAACAAAAAGCCTCTGAAAATCCTTTTCATCTCTGCACCAAACCAGACTGATCTGAGCTTGGCCCCGTTTTAATGTCCCTCTGAAAAAAATCAAGGACAGAGTCTCCTTGAGCCAAGGAACAGCTTTTAGACAAAAATGGACTTGCTTTGTGTCATGTCTCTCCCACCGCTTAAAAAAAACGAACCACCAATGCTAAAAGATGGCTGCATTTTTAACCCTTCCAAACCCAGTTAGTCGTCTCAAAACTGACAGATACACTATACAAATTGTAAACATTCAAACATGCACAAACCCATGCAAATTCAGGCCGCAGTATACCCGCCATCGAACAGCTCCATATATCATTCGAGTCTCAATAACTCATTAGCTTTCACGTTTTCGCGACCTACCACATACACAATTGTCAGATCGAATGGCTGCAACAACAAGCTCCATGTAAACAGTCTGGCAATTTTGTCTTTAAGTTTTTCCACAAATGTCAATGTGTTGTGAACATTGTGTACAATTGTCTCAGATGCATTGCTGGGAATATCAACACAGTTATGGTTTAATGCCAACAACAACTTTAAAGTCTTTTTCTCCACGGTTGAACATTTCTGTTGATGAACGTTCGAATTCCCAGAAAAATACCCGATGGGTCTTAATATTCCTTCATCATCCTCCTGCACCAACACCGGACCGACACCCACATCACTGGCAACGATAGCCACCTTGAAAGGCTTCATGTAATGCAGTGTAGCTAATACTGGGGCAGTGGCTAACACAGTTTTTAGGCTGTACAATGCCTTTTGACAGTCCTCTGTCCACTGAGAGTTCTTGCCCTGGACAATTCGGTGAGTGGAGCAGCCACACGGCTTAAAGTTTGGCACAAATTTTCAGTAAAATCCAGTCAATCCGAGGAACCATAGTATTGCATATTTCTTCTTGTCGACGGTGTGGCACATTCCCCAACTACTTTACTTTTTGTATCTCATTGGGCCATTGGTCCATGTCCAATAACATGACCCAGGAACGTGACTTGGGCTTTCTCAAATTCGCTTTTACCTCGGTTTACCAACAAGCCTGCCTTCTGAAGTCAATCAAACATGTCCGATAAATGCTGTAAATGTTCCTTTCATGAGTGACTAAAAATCACCAGGTCATCAATGTACACCACATAGTTGGGTAATCCGGCAAAGTCTCTGAAATGTGGCTGGATCGTTTTACTAACCAAATGCCACAACCTTGAACTGAGATCGTCCATTTGGCGTTATGAAAGCCGAAACTGCCTTTGGTCTCTCTGTCAGAGGTCCTTACCAGGAGCCTCTGAGCAAGTCCAACTTAGAAATGTAAGTAGCTTCTCCCACATTTTCGACACAGTTCTCCAAACATGGAATTGGGGAAATGCATCAGTCTTTGGAACGAAGTTGACTTTGTGAAAGTCCACACATGAATGCTGGGTAACATCTGGCTTTGGCACCATGACTATACATAAGCTCCAATCACTGTAACTCACTTCGATTATGCCATCTTGGAGCATGTGCTCTTAATCCGTCTGAACCTGTACCAACTTTAGAGGGTAATGCCTTTAAGGATGTCGCTTAATCAGAACAACATCTCCAGTGACTACATCATGCACAATAATGTTCGTACTTCCCATTTTATTTGAGCATATCTCTCCACGATATCGGAATACCTCTTTCAGGTTACTATGTTTTTCTTGAGGAAGGCAACTCAATAATTTATCCCAATTTTTAACAATTTTCTCATTGGTCAATTTGTTCATTGTTCAATCCTCTGAACTTGGTTCTTCCTTTTGTGCTGTAATCATTAACACCTTCTCCTCTTGCTTTCCTTCCCGATCAAAATACCTGTTGCGCATATTCACATGACACACTCTGTGAGATTTCTGCCTGTCTTGGGTCCGTGCCAAGTAGTCCTCCTCATTCAATTTCTTCCAAATTTTGATAAGGTACACGAAAACATGCTTCTACAGGCTCAACTGTTACTGGAAGTAACACCAATACCGTATTCCCAATTGCAAAATTGCAAATTTGTGATTTCTGATCCACTTCCTGTTTCATTGTATGCTGCGATACTTTTAAATGATGTCGACCCAACTCTCCAGCTCTATTCCAGCTGCATTTCGGAATGGCAGGCAGTGACCAGTGGGGTACCGCAGGGATCCGTGTTGGGACCGCAGCTTTTTACAATATATGTTAATGATATAGAAGATGGTATCAGCAATAACATTAGCAAATTTGCTTATGATACAAAGCTGTGTGGCAGGGTGAAATGTGATGAGGATGTTAGGAGATTACAGGGTGACCTGGACAAGTTAGGTGAGTGGGCAGATGCATGGCAGATACAGTTCAATGTGAATAAATGTATGGTTATCCACTTTGGTTGCAAGAACAGGAAGGCAGATTACTACCTCATTAGAATCAATTTAGGTAAAGGGGCATCAGAGGGATCTGGGTGTTCTCGTACACCAGTCAATGAAGGTAACCATGCAGGTAAAGCAGGTAGTGAAGAAGGCTAATAGCATGCTCGCCTTCAGAACAAGAGGAATTGAATACAGAAGCAAATAGGTGCTTCTGCAGCTGTACAGGGCCCTGGTGAGACCATACCTGGAGTACTATGTGCAGTTCTGGTCTCCAAATTTGAGGAAAGACATTCTGGCTATTGAGGGAGTGCAGCGTAGGTTCACGAGGTCAATTCCTGGAATAGCGGATTACCTTGCACTGAAACACTGGAGCGACTGGACTTGGACTGGACTTGAAGACGGAGAGGGGATCTGATTGAGACAGATAAGATTATGAAATGATTGGACACTCTGGCAGCAGGAAACATGTTTCCGCTGATGGGTGAGTGCCGAACCAGACGACACAGATAAAAAATACGGGGTAGACCATTTAGGACAGAGATGAGGAGAAACTTCTTCACCCAGAGAGTGGTGGCTGTGTGGAATGCTCTGCCCCAGAGGGCAGTGGAGGCCCAGTCTCTGGATTCATTTAAGAAAGAGTTGGATAGAGCTCTCAAAGATAGTGGAATCAAGGGTTATGGAGATAAGCCAGGAAGAGTATACTGATTATGAATGATCAGCCATGATCATATTGAATGGTGGTGCAGGCTCGAGGGCAGAATGGCCTACTCCTGCACCTATTGTCTATTGTCTATTGTCTCTTTAATCGTTCCCTAAAATTTGACACATCGTCCAATTGGGTGGTCTCTGAATTCTGATTTATTAATTTCTCCTTAACCAATGGTAATGGTCCTTATACTTCATGCCCACAAATTAATTCAAATAATCTGAATTTGGTCGATTCATTTCGTGCGTCTCTGATCACAAATATTTCAAAAGGAATTTCCTTATCGCAATCATCTGGATTATCCTGACCATAAACCCTCAACATGGTCTTCACTGTTTGATGCCATCTCGCTCATGCTCACTGGGATTCCCAATAATACGTAGGAGATTTGAATTGCTTTATTCCCAAGTTATCCATCACCTGCTTGAATAGTTCGGATGTGAAGCTTGATCTGTCTGGATCTCTACTGGTAGTCCGTACCTAGTTAAAAAATAAGTTTTTTTTTCTACAACTCTTTTAGCTGTGATGCTGTATAATAGGTCTGCCTCTGGAAATCCAGTTGACACATCCATTATTGTTAATAAATATTATTCCGACTTTTTTGTTTGAGGTAGGGGACCTACACAATCTGTCAAGACTCTTGTGTAAGGTTCCTCAAGTTCTGGAATAGGTATTCAAGTTGCAGGTTTTATTACTGCCTGTGTGATATGTTTGAGATGTCTGGCAATATTCAACTAAATCTTTGTGTCGTCCAGGCCAGTGAAAATATCTTTGTATTTCAGCCTGTAATGTCCTCACCCCGAAATGATCTCCAAGTGGTAGCTCATGCGCCACTCGCAGCACCTCCTTTCTATACCCAACAGGCAAAACAATTTGATGAATTTCTGTCCACGTCTGATCTGCTTTAATGTGTGGCTGATCTCTATATCCGCATTAAGACATCATTTGTTTAGTAATAACACACAGGAATGCATTCAGTCTCTTTCTCGCTAAATATCTTTTGACATAAATTTTGTAGCTCCTCATCTTTCAGCTGAAACTCAATCAGCTTAGCAGAGCTAAAAATACATTCATGTTTTCCTACTTGCTCCTTCTCTGTTCCACTTATCTGATCAAAAAGAAATTTTCGGGTAACTCTACATCAGCTTCCTTATCTGTGCCTTTATCCTGCTTAAACCTGTGCATCTGTGATCTTCTGGTCACGTAATCAGGGGAAATTCCTGGATAAACATTCTCCAGGTCTTCAGTTGTCTGCATCTCCCCTGGATTTTCAACTGGAGTAGGCAGCACGCCTAGCAGTGAACTAGCTATATTATTTGCAAGGGCAAATTTGATTCCTGGAGCTGAGGGTTAGGGGTCCAGTACTCCTACCACACATTCTCCAATCTTCTCTGGACTCTCTAGCCTCACTTTACATAACTGAGCACTTTTTGCCTCACTATGAATTCCTATTACCAGCACATTTTTCTGACAATAGTCTCCCAAGAGTGCATAAAGCCTCACCCCTCAGCATTAGAGACTGAAAAGATCCTGTGTCAATTAATATCGGAACCTCCTTACCAATTACTCCTGGCCTATGTGAATAAACTCTTCCCTTTCATGTTAGTTTTTATGCAGATTTTTCACATCCACTGATCATCCTGTACACACTGAGGCAGTTGCCTAACTCCCACTATGCTTTATGTTCCTTGTGGGCGGCACGGTGGCACAGTGGTTAGCACTGCTGCCTCACAGCGCAAGAGACCCGGGTTCAATTCCCGCCTCAGGTGACTCTCTGTGTGGAGTTTGCACATTCTCCCCGTGTCTGCGTGGGTTTCCTCCGGATGCTCCGGTTTCCTGCCACAGTCCAAAGATGTGCAGGTCAGGTGAATTGGCATTGCCATATTGCCCGTAGTGTTAGGTAAGGGGTAGATGTAGGGGTATGGGTGGGTTGCGCTTCGGCGGGGCGGTGTGGACTTGTTGGGTCGAAGGGCCTGTTTCCACACTGTAAGTAATCTAATCTAAAGCTTCCAGGCTTGTCTGATCTCCTACAGCTGGTTTTCTCCCAGCCCATAAAGTGCAGCCCACTTTATTACAATGAAATCACCATAGTATTTTAACTTCTTTGTCCCCTTCAAGGTTTTCTTTATTACTGTGGTAAATTATCCTTATGATCTACACTGTGATCTACCTTTCCCTTTGCACGTCAGGATATCTCTTTGCTCCAATTTCTGTCCCTCAGAGACCAGAACTGGTTCTGGAAGCCAAACCAAGTTTCTGTACCAGTTCATAATCATCAGCCATTTTAGCAGCTAACCTTGCTGCTTACACTCTCTGCTCTTCAACCTGAGTTTGCACTACTTCAGGTAGTGATTTTTTGAATTCCTCCAAGTACTAACCTCTCTAAGGGCATGATAGCTTTGCTTGAATTTTAAAGCTCATATCCCCCAAGTAACGAAATTAATCTCTGTGATCCTTAAAAACTCAGTGGTTTGACCAGGATCCCTCATTAGATTCCTGAAAGGTCGCTTATACAGACAAAATGTTTTCTGTAAACTGCTCATACTCCCCAGATACCTGCTTGATAGGGATGTGAATACCTCACCAATCCTACCTACAAGTTTCATTTGGATCAACAAAACCCACATTGCCTCTGGCCACTACATTTGTTTCGCCAACTTTTCAAATGAGATGAAAAGGGCATCACATTCTTCTCATCAAATTGAGGCAACGCTTGAACAGACTTAGACAAATTCTCACTAGGCTTCTGACTACCAGCGGCTTGCTCATCGTCAACCTCTTCCTTATAAGCGCACCCTCAGACGTTATCTCCAGCCTTTTACACTGACTTCCCTTTTTAAGAGTCAGTTTTTGCTATTTAAAAGCTCTCTCTTTCTCTCTCCCTTTTTGCTCTCTCTTTTGCCATTCTTTCTTTTTACTCTCTGTTCTGCTGCTCTCTCTTTTCCCCCCTCTTCTGCATTTTATTAAAAGTCAAATGTTTCATTTTGGCTGCCCTTTCCCTACCTCTCGATGTTAACTCACGATGTGTCATTTGCAACTGAATTCTTGCCATCTCTGATTCTGATGGTTTCTCCAGCAAGTTTAATTGACGAGCTACTGCTGTAATTATCTCTCCTTTCCTCACAGAAGAGGTCAGTTCCAATTCCAGCTTCTCGGCTCATTCTTGCAACTTGGTCTTAGTCACTTTTCGTAAAAATTCCAAAGTCACTGCATGCACACCCAGGAAACGTTTGGCAACTGAAATAGCCATTACTATTCTAAGCTTTGTCAACCCAATCAAACTAATACCCGAAATAAAGACACGAGCATCTCCCACTCGCTGTTAAAAATCCAGCAATGAGCTCCCAGTCTGTGATGGACGAGGCTAGACCACTCAAAACATTCTTAAGCAAGCAGTCCAGAGAATAACTTTGCAGTTTGTTTTGGTAATTATCGAAAGAAAATTACCCGGAGTAATTTAGCTAGGGTGACTACTAGATTTTAAATCAGACAAAAACGTTATTCACAAAGTTACACAAAGAACAGAATAAAGAAACCCTACAGAATTCAACCTGTCCAGAAGGATAAGTTGTGCTATTCCAAATACACACAATCGTCCTAATAATCAAACCCACTTGTAAAAAAAACGTTATAATGGAATGCATGCTTCCAGGTAGAAGCTGAAGGGCAGAAAAGAGAGAGAGTTTCCATACAGCTCCCAGTTGAACTACCCAGTTCAATACTCAACTGAAAACTGCTCAGCTCCGCTCAACTCAGCTAGCTCAGCTAAAAGAGCTGACGACTCCCCTTCATTACCCAGGTCACTTCTAAAGCATGACAACTTTACCATGTAGTTTAATCTGTTTATGTATAAATAAAAGACCTCTGAAAGTCCGTTTCGCATCTGTATCTCATCAGACTGATCGTAGCCTGGCCCCGTTTTATTGACCCTCTGAAAAACATCAAGGACAGAGTCTACTTGAGGCAATGAACAGCTTTTAGCAAGAAAGAAGGATTTGTTTGTGACAGAGAAGACAGGCTAGTTTTCTGTATGGACGTCAGAAGCTGGTGGGAATGGCTAATGCTGATGACAGATTTGTGAACAACATGACGTTCAATGCAGGGTCACACACCAACTGTACATCCAGACGGTGAGAGTTGATTCAGAACCTGGAGCTCTCTCTCAAACAACATGGGGGCTTCATAGAGCTTTGTAAACTATCATAACGTCATAGAATCCTATGACACAGAGACTGGCCCATTAGCACAAACTGGTTCATGCTGATCAAAATGTCCATCCATGCTAACCCCATTTCCATGCGCTTGGTCCATATCCTTCTAAACCTTTCCTATCTATATATTGTCCAAATGTGAAGACACGTATCATGGAAAACATGTTATATCTAATGCTATCTGTGTTTTGTTTCGGAAATAATTAGTGTTGATTCATAACACCCCAGTGCTAATGCAATCACTTTTTTTTTCTCTTTGTAGCGTTACAGATTAAACACTCATTTCCTTCGCACTCTCCTCATGGTACCATCACCACAGGGATTAGTCTGCTCAAACTCCATTACACCACCTCTTTATAGCAAGGAGATCATTGATTATAAATGAAAGAAAATACTGTCTCAAGTATACTCCACAACTGCAGGATGGTGTTTTCACTCTTATACTTTAATCAATTTGTAATGAACAATGCTACTCATTTATTGTGCTGATTACTTGCTGAGTCATAGAGTCATAGAGATGCACAGCATGGAAACAAATCCTTCGGTCCGACCCGTCCATGCCGACCAGATATCCCAACCCAATCTAGTCCCACCTGCCAGTACCCGACTGCTCTGTAGGAATTCTTTTAGTGCCTCATGATCAAGGACATCCAGCTCCTTTTCACCAAGAGCACTTCCCATCATCTCGCCTTCTCATAAATACAAAATGAGAAGGATGGCATTTTTTGCCAATCATTTATTTGCCTTATGAAGCAAAGTCACACCAACAACAACATCACTATTGCCATTGGAATTGATTGGAGATACTGAGGAGGCGATGATCTAGTTGCCAAATCTGCTCAGTTTGTCTGGCACTTTCTCGTTCTTTATTGTTTCTGATCTGTTGCATCATTCTTTGTTTTATTTAACCTTTAATTTTGTTATTATTTGGAATGTCTGCATCGCTGACAGGGGCAGCATTTGTTGACCTAACCAAATGTCATTTCCTGCGAGGTCATTCTTTCAGGCAGTACAGAACCAAGCACATTGCTGTGGGTCTCACATCAATCTTAAGCCAGACCAGAGATTAACACAAGATCTTTTTACCAAAGGACATCAGTGAAATAGATAAACGTATAGACAAAATGCTAGAAATGTTATGGTTGTTATTTCCAATTCCTGTCTTTTGTATTTACTTTCTGACATCGTCTGTGGTAGGATGTGGAACAGTCTCTTTCTGTGTAATAACCTATGCATCTGAAGTACATTTCTTCCGACATTACTGCTCTGAGAGAATGTTCCTGTCATTAAGTTATTTTAGAGACAAGAACAAATTTGTGATCGAAATATTTGCAACTGAAAGAGTGCTTAGAGGAGGGGTGGAGCCATAACGTCTGAATTTTACCAAAGCATAGATAATGGTCTATTAAGCGTCGGCATTGAAGCCAAGATGGTGACTGGGCATATAATCGAGCTGGTAATGGATAAGTTTTGTGATAGACAGAATACTGAGACATAAATGGATGTTATTTATTTAAATTCGGTTTTGTGAACAGTCTCGTTCTCAGATGTTTGTGAGGGCGGGGGTGTGGGCGCTTCTGAAATTTGTGGGTAATCAATGGAATTTGCATTTGAAACTGATGACAATAGTTTCAGTCTTTGTCAACTATAGATAACAGAAATAGCAAAGAAGTTCGCCATGGTTGAAGAGATTAATAAATGGATAGAGATGAAGAAACTTACCAGGAACACCAGCAATAGCGAGGATAGGATAGTAACCCGCCTGAATAATCTTCAGGGCACCATATATCCGATGTGGTAATGTTGACCTAGACCAGGAAAAATAGAAAAGACCCCAGGATAAACTCCTGTCCATTGTTGCAACATTCCAGTCTAATGTTCTCAGATTCTGATCCATTAATGGATCATTCCAGACTATTTTCAGATGTTTAAGTCTCCTTTTTCTGCCTCTGCAGCTGCTGATCCCTTTGAGCTTTGGAGTTGATGCATCTGCTGCTACAATGGCATAAACCATTGCAAGTGGCCCCTTACTAATATGAGATGGAAAACATCCAGTGACACAACTCGGATCCATGGAGACTGGCATCAATCACAGTCACTGAACAAACAGTTCCATTTAACCCTTTTCAGTATGGTTCCTTCACTTCACAAAAACTGCTGGACTGGATTGAATATTGGCACCGCTGGCAATTGATCACATCACCCATCACCCATTGCTCTCGTGAAGAAGTGAGGGAGAATGATGCATGTTTTCTTAACGCAGGCTAGATGATTCTGCTGCGTTGTCCGTTTGCAATACTGTAACCAGCCGAACCTCCCACCACCACTACCCTCAAAAACAACAATCTACATGCTGTTACCGGGCAGATCTCTCCTGGACTAGAACAGGCACCATCCAATATATTTACAGTGGATATATTTGCATTCCAATACATACGAAATGTGAATTTGTCTGGGCATTCCTTTAGTTGATCTAATAAGGCAATTTTGTATCTTCAACACTCAATGTGCTTCAGCACTTTCTTTTAATATAAACTCACAAACACCTTGACATACTTTATTAAGCGCAAATTTCTTCACTTTCTCCTTATGGTAACATCATGCCAGGGTTTAGTCTGGTGAAACTCCTTTGGACTGAATCGCTGACAAGATCATTCTTTATAAAGCTGATTAAACCTGTACACAATACACCTAACAGTCTCTCAACAAAACACTATCATTGAGGAAGATACATTTACTCTGATACTTTAATCATTTTGCATGAAGAGTCACATATCATTTACTTCCTGCTGCGTAAAATTTCAGTTTGTGACTTATGACCAATCACATCCAGGTTTGTTTCCAAGCACTTCCCAGCCTCTCAGTATTTAATGAACATTAATGTGAATGATGACGATATTTGTTGTTAATATCTGAAATATTTTCTAATTTGCGAAGAGCTATTGCCCAAACACTGACCCTTCTGATACCCCAAAGCCTTCACTCCAGATAATTATACTATTCTCTTCATTCTCTTGATTATCCAACTTTTAATACATTCGGTGTATTCAACCCCGACCTACCCATGGATTCTAACGTTCCCCACTCACCTCTATTCAACCATGTCAAACGTCTGCTGAAAATTCAAATACTTCATTTCCATTGGTTCTCAATTGTCGATGTCACAATGGACAACCTCCACAATATCCAGCAGGTTTACCAAAGATCAAGATCATTTCCCCTTCCTGAATCTAGATTGACTCTACGGAATCATCTCAGTATTTTCCAAGTGTCTAGTTATCACATTCCTCACAAAAGGTTCCAATATTTTTTCTCACAGCTAACATCAAGCTAGCCATTGTTCAGTTTGCTGTTTGCTCTCTCCGTCTTGTTTTAAATAGTTAGGTTTACAATCGCTGCTTTCCCGTCTGGAGGATCCTTTCTTAGAATCTAACCACCTTCAAAGAATAATCAGTAATTCTTTCACTAGCTCTGCTGCCACTCCTCAATACTCTGGGACGTCGCTCATCAGATGCAGCAATATACCACCCTTACATTCAATGAGATTTTAAAAGATGTACCTTTTATTAATTCTAATTTCCTGCTGTTCCCCATTTTCACCAGTCACTCTGTTCCCTTGCATTTCTGAAAGTTTCGATCTGTATTTTCCTCGGGGAGATGGACACAACATATTGTTCTCAGCGGACAGATGGTTTCTGTAGGCCAGAGAATATATCGGAGGACTGTACTCCGGTGGTGATGGATATGTTACTCACTCCTGCCTGGAAATTTCCAGAATTACTCCAGTTTAATTCATGATGAGCATCAGCACAGTCCTGTCACTGGTGTGAGGCTACACAGTACACTGAAGGAGGGGGCACAGCTCAGTAACAACCTCAATTTTGAAACAAACTGGTTTCATGCCTGACACCTGGTCCAGCTTAGACAAATGTCCCGGGAAATCCCAGGAAAGATAATGCACTGTCCTGCACCTCCCTATTTATAGAGCTTTCCTTCTGTGGAGCCTCATCTCCATTTGTTTACCATGGCCCCAGACACTGTGTAAATGCAGTGTATACAGTGGGGTCACTAGACCCCGCAGCTGATAATACAAACCCGAGATAAGCATCCACAGAAACTCCACTGATTTTGCAAAGACAGGAACAAGTCAATTCCCCACACGGAACGTGCACGCGCTCAATGTTGAAAATTATTTCTGCTCCTCAGTTTCTCTTCCTGGCTGAGAAAGCCGTTGCATCTCTGCACACTCCCACAGTAACAGTTCCTCTCTCCAAAGAAGCAGTCGACAATGTAACATTACCTTTCTCTATATCTCAGCAACTATAAGGCAGCACCAGTATTGCTCATGGATTTCATCATCACACTCACAGAAGAGAGATAAAGGGAACCTAACTCACTTTAAACAGGGACAAATCTAAATGGACGCGAAATTCAGGAATATGGGAAAATGGGGAAATGTGAGAATAACTTGCCATTTTGATTTCCTTTCAGTTCATCATCAGCAGCCGCTTTGCTCACTTTTCATTTCATTTCCTCTCTTTTTCTTGCCATTTCTCCATCCATTCAATTTAAACCTGGCCCCCACCTCTCTCTCAAACCTAACCATCCATGATACCAGGATAAATAATATTATTTCCCAGATTGCTTTCAGTTATGAAGCAGGGTCACTGGACTCAAACCGTTATCTGCATTTCTCCTGACAGAGGCTGCCATACCTGCGAGATTCTCCAACACTTTCAGACGTTGAAGAATTTTATTTTCGATCTCTAGCACCCACCGTTCTTTAGTTTATTTCACCTTTAATGCTGTTGTTTCACGGGATGCAAGCATCATGGGCAAGGGCAGCATTTGTTGTCCATCACTAATTGTCCTTGACAACGTGGCTATTTGTCAAGACAAAATGGAGCCAACAATGTTGTTGTGGGTCTGAAGTCACACTGAGCTCAGACTGAGTAATAATGTTAAGCTTATTTCGCAAAGACAATCGGTGAAATAATAAAAAATAATTCTTAACGGTTTCTGGCTTCCATGAGTGAAATTGGCTTTTATTGCAATTTTTGTCATTCGAATTTAAGCTCTGTCATCGGCTGTGTTAGGGTTTTAAACACTGCCTTGGAGTCACAGCCCGTGCCTCTGAATTACCCATCTAGTTACATGATCACTCTGACACAGAGTCCTCATTGCCTAGTCCGTATTCCCTAGTTCATGCCAGAGAGGGATGGCGGTTAAATCAGTTTAACTACCAACAATCAAAAGGATTTTGGGGAAAAAAGCGAAAGAGAGATTGAGAGGTAATTTCCAGTACGATCACAGTTTTCAGAATGCTGAAATGAAGACATTTCGACAGCATCCTGCAACATGAGCCAGTATTCCTAGGAATGATAGGTGAAGGGGATACTGGCTTCAATAAACATGAGGGAGAGTTTTAGATGAACATTTCTTCTGCAACTTTGTAACTGGGTGTTGGGTCAGCAGAGTCTTCGACTCATTGGGCTGAATCTAACAATAGTTTGTATCAGTAACATTTTCATTGAATGTCACAGAGGGATTGTCTGTACGAGACTGAACTAGTTTCATGGTGCTATCTTATCGAACTCACCTCATTAACTACCCACTCAATCTCATAGTGTTCCTCGCATTCAATGCCATCACGATTCTCCAACCCAACATGGCTGGAGGGACTCACCATCGCACTGATGTCCCTGGCTATTCTATGATCACTGACACTGATGCCAGCTTTAAAAGGCCAATGGGCACACTGTTGTAATTCCTCAGTTTGAAGCCACCCTGCACAGTTGACCCCGATCATGGCAGATAGGGGGAACTAACACCACGACATTTCAACAGGGGCACAGAGGTCCTCGTGGATGGGCTAGAACAGGGGGGTCCATTCTCTTCCAAGAGGAAGTGTGAGCATGGTCGGAGCTCACCACCCAGCTCAGTGCA
This sequence comes from Chiloscyllium punctatum, assembly GCF_047496795.1. Taxonomy (NCBI): domain Eukaryota; kingdom Metazoa; phylum Chordata; class Chondrichthyes; order Orectolobiformes; family Hemiscylliidae; genus Chiloscyllium; species Chiloscyllium punctatum. The sequence goes on from NC_092767.1 coordinate 23,477,111, forward strand.
GTATCTGCGGTCTCTCTATCTCTCTCTTTCTGTCTCTCTCTCTCTCTCTCTCTCTCTCACACACACACACACACTTTGAATATGGAAAATTCCAGATAGTGTTCCAAAGAATTCCCGTTTTCGGGTACAGGAACTTTCAGTCATTCAACCCCGCGAGGTCCTGCAAAAATATGCACTTATTTTATATCCAATCACAATTAGTAAGTCTGGCTATTTCACTTTGTCTCACCTTATTATATTCAGCCAAACACTGCTTCTAAACACTTGTCCCGTTACGAAATGCAATTTTGAGCAGAGAACTTTTTATCCTCAACTGTTATCTGAATTGTACCTTTTTTTTGTTATGAAAGTTTCTCTTGCCCTTTGCCTGTGCCTGTTTCTGTCCGTAACAGTTACACTGTCTCCCAATCAGTTGGCTGGATGGCTGGTGGTGTGTGATGCAGAGGGAGCCCAGCAGTGCAGGTTCAATTCCCCCACACTGGCAGAGGTTGCCATGAAGGGGACACTCTCTCAACAATGGGCAATTGGGCATGGCAAATCCACTCTAAGCTGTACATCTTTGTACTCTGGAGCATTGGGAGGGAACCCACACAGATACGTGGGGAATGTTCAAACTCACTTGAGGTTGGAATTGAACCCAGATCCTTGGTGATGTGCGGCCGCAGTGCTAACCATATATCCATCATAGTCCTCAGTTAGTTCTGTTAATTACTAGTAGCTGACTGAAGAACTCCAACTGGACTGTTCTGATAAGTGTACCTGAACCAGTATTAGACCTTTATCATCGGTCATATCGCCAACCTGGTTTCATTCAAAATTTGTTATGAGCAGTGGACGAGTGGGACTAGAAATGGACACCCTTCAACCTCAGTCAGAACCGCAGTAAGGAGAAATTCACAAAGTGGGAATTCATTCAAGTGGGAATTCTCTCACCCAGAAGATTGGGAGGGCTGAATCTTCATATTATATCGAGGCTGACTTTGTCAGATTTTCCATAGACAGATGAATCAGGGATCATTGTGAAATCAGAGAAAAGTGCAGCTGGGGACACAATGAGATGAGCCATGACCTTATTGACTGGTGGAATAGTGTCAAAGGGCCGAATGGCCCAGTCGTGTCCGTCAGCCCTATGTTCTGATGTTCCATTCAGCCCTTCGGTCCTGCTGTGCAGGAGCAGATTGAGGCCACTCTGATGCTTTGGTGTAGTTTGGCAAATGTATTGGAAAATCCAGGCGAGGTCAGGCCGTGACCCCCCTCCCCAATACCTCTTTTCAGGCTTCCCCTCTCTGTAACTTCTGCTCCTGATGTGGGTCATGTTACAGGCCCAGATTCGCATTGAATACAGCCCCCATGCCCCACACAAGGTCAACTCAGACAAACCCTCTGCTGTCTCTGAATGCAACATTTTATATTATGACTTCCAGGAAATAGGAACCTGCACTGTCATTCAATAAGAACATGACTAATCTACTCCTCAGCTCAACCCAACTTTCCTGCTAACCCCTTGCATCCCTCAACTCGCTGAAATGTCACAAACCAATCCACCCGTCTGTAAATACAATCAGTGACCCAACCTCCACAACTCTCGGGGTTCGGAAATTCCAGCCATTCACTACCTTCTGAAAGAAGACATTTCTTTACATCTCAGTTTGAAATCGATATTTCTTATTCTGTACCTACATCCCTGACTTTGAGACTCTGCCTGGTGTGGAACCACATCCTCAACACCGACCTTGTCAAGACTCCCCTGCATCTTGTCCGTTTCATTAATGACACCCTCATTCATTTAAACCACAATGAGAATCGCCTCAGCATTTTTGATGTATTCAATAATTTAATCCTTTCATCCCAGGAACCAGTCTAATGAACCAACATTTCTGCATTATGTTTCATACAGTGAAACACGCCACTCCATTGCACTGCTTCTTTTTTTTAGGAGTCCTCTCCATTTAATAACAGCCTACCTTTTGGTTGTCAGTGTCATCCTCAAACTCGAATGTATATTGCACTCAGCTGCCGCCGTCAGGAGCTGAATGCAGCTCTTGTAAGCAGCTGTTGCCATTGGACTGATATTTGCGGTACTCCATTTTGTTCATAAAGATCGATGAATCCTGACTCTCCGATTTCTATGTGTTTACCAAGTGTCATCCCATGCTAATGCATTATCCGTCAGACTATGACCTTCTGTCTTGCGTAAGAACCTTTATTTTGTGACACCTTGTAGAAAATGTCTGGAATGCCTCATGTCTACCAGTCCCCCTTTATCAAGACCACTTGTTACATTCTCATGGATTTCCAGAAAAAGCTTTGCATGATTTTACAGGCAAAATGAATTTCGCCTTTAACAAGACCATGCTGACTCTGTGTGAAGCGTTTCTGAATGTTCTGCAGTCTCTTCCTTAATAACAGACTCTCGCAGATTCCCAGCAATAATGGTGAGGCTAAGTGTTTCCTGCTTTTAGTCTCGCTCGTTTCTTGAAGACAGGCGCCACATTGGAGGGTCTCCAGTTTCACTGGATCACACCTTTAATCCAGAGAGTTATGGAATATTTCACACAGACCCACCAGCCACTCTGTGACCACTTCTTTTAAAACCAGCTATGAATTGCTGATGACCTGTTTACCCTTGGTCTTACCTGTTTGTGAAATGCCTTGTTCGTTTTGTTAGACACAGCTCAAGATCTTCCCCCCATTATCATTTTGTTTATGCCATTGAAATATTTACAGCACCTTCAACTGTGAGGAACGATGTAAAATACTGATGTAAATTATCTGTCCATTTCCTGTATCCAGTTCCCCAGTCACACCCTCCAAATGTCCTCAATAAACTTTCCTGAATTTCTTTCTGCCAAAGATCACACACACCTCTTGAATTCTTCTTATATAAATGGAAAAGCTCGTGCTGCTTGTTATTATATTTCTTGCCAATTTGCTTATATCACATATTTTATTTCCTTTACTTCGCTTTCTATATTCATACAATCATATCGCATACAAACACAATCTTTGGTCCAACTTGTCCATGCCGGCCAGATTATCCAAACTAAACTATTCCCATCTTCTTGCATTTGGCCCATGAGCCTCTAAACGGTCCCCATTCACGTGTTCGTTCAAATGTCTTTTAAACGTTGGAATTGTACTTGCATTAGTCAGTTCCCCTGGCAGCTCATTCCATAAACACGTCACCCTCTGTGTAAAAACAGTTCCCTCTTGCTCCCTTTTAAATCTTCCCTCTTCCACCATAAACCTATGGTTCTATGATTTAATTTTCCTAACCTGTGGAAAAGACCTCGGCTTTTCACCCTGTCCATGCCTCCCCTGGTTTTGTAAATTTCTATAATGTCACCCCTCAACCTCCTACACTCCATCTGATACTAACTTCAAGAACAAGCATTTAAATATCAGCACTGCAAATTTGAAACAATGTTAAAAGTGATAGGTAAACAGCACTCAGCCCAATCTTCATACGGTGATTTGTTTTCTTTTTTATGTTACAATACTAAAGCAGCATGAAAATCTTACTAGTGCCAATAAGCCGTCAAACACCTTAATTCCTTTGTTTGATGGCGGTGAGCTCTACAGTGAAAATGTATATCTGGCCAGAACTATATAATACCACATGTTTAACATTCTCCCTCCTGGCCTCCCTATGGCCTTATGTAGTTGTGTCTTCTTTATCTTGCAGTCAATAGAGAGAACCCCTTTCCCCCATTCACATCTTAATTTAAACTCATTTTGTATCATCTTCTCTTTCACTGCTAAAAGCCTGGTTATCTTTTGTCACTCCCTCTTTTCCCGCGACCTACCCCCCACCTCTGGAAAGGAACTAAAATGCCCAGTTTCCAATCCTTTTCACTTCTGAAGAAGTGTCATACTGGACTTGAAACGCTAACTCTCTTTCTCTGTCTGAGCAGATGCTGCCAGACCTGCTGAGTTTCTCCAGAAATAAATAGGCACAGCACAAAATTTCAATTAAACAAATAACTATGAATACTAGAAATAAAAATGCACAAATTGCTGTAGAAACTGGGAGCTTTGTCGAAACGTCACTGGAACCGAATGATTAATTCAGCTTTCACTTCACAAGATGCAGCGAAACTAGTTTAGTTCCTTCAGCAATTTGTGCTTTGAACATTTTCCAAAGACGTGTGTTGAATCTGCTCAAACGCCCTGTCCAGCAGAGAGCGCTGTACATTGGGATTTGAACAAAAATGCAAAGTGCACAAGTTCATTGTCTCTGAAACGACATACGTCTGGAATCACTGACACGACCGAGGTCCTAATCATGGTCAGGGAGAAAAACAATCTAAAAACATTCATTTCAAAAGCAGAAGATATTGTGACGGGAAAGAAAATGATTCAGATTAATATGCTACAAATGTAACAAATTGGAGGCGTGACATCAGGGAGAGACCCTCAGCAGAATGAGAATATGAAACTGGATGTGGTCACACATCAGAAACCAGGTTAGTTCACTGAGTACAGGGCTGAATGGGTCTCGGTGTGAACTGGGGGAATGTCTGTCGAATTGATTTGCAGATATTGCAGATCAAACTGGGTTATCATGTGATGCTGTAGATCACAGCAGCAGCCGGAGCAGAATTGCATTCAATCACAATCCATAACTATTCCCCAGGATAATCCATTACCTACCATTACCATCAAGCCGAGTGATGGTTCAGTGACGAGTTTGGGTGAACATGCCAGAGTCAGAACCATGTGTATCTAAACCTTATGACAACCCATTCAAGTTACCGCACTTGACTGGTTCCATTCCAAACAGCAGAATTACCATCTGGTGGAGAGGGGGAAATGATCCCAAGACAAACACATATGATCGAAACTCTGCAGTCAAGCCACATCCAATCATCATTGTCGATGGATTAATAAACAACTTACAGGAGGAGATAACTCCACAAATATCCCCAGCTCTGTATATCAGTGTAAAAGACAAGGATGTACTATCTGCACTATCCTCAGCTCGAAGTGTTGAGTCGATAATCCACCTCACCCTCCTCATGATGCCCACAGTATCACAGATGCCAGTCTTAAACCAATTCAATTCGCTGCACGTGACATGAAGAAACAGCTGAACACAGTAGATATGATAACGGCAATGGACCCAGACACCATTCCTGCAATAGGACTGAAGATTGTACTGCACAACAAGCCGTGCCGCTGGGGAAGCTGTTTCAATCCAGCTCCAAATCTGACATCTGCCTGGCCACATGGAAAGTTCCTCAACTATATCCAGTCCCAGAACAAGGGAATGAATACAGTCTGATCATTTACCACGCCCTCAGTCCCGTCCCGATTATTACATTGGTGGGAATTCTTTTTGACAGAGCTGTCATACAGCACAGAAATAATGTGCTCAGTGTGATTTCTGATAGGTCCCCATGTGGAAATGGTGTTGTTGTGCAAATGTCACTGGATTACTGATGCAGACCAGGATAATGCTCTGGCAGCTGGTGGAAGTTAAAAACAATTAACAAAATATGGAGACAAAAAATCTGGTGCCAGTAATATTGAACTTGAATCTAATGTCCATTGTAATCATCTGTTCTTTCCCCAATGTACTTTCTGGAAGTAAATCTCCCGTGCTTCCTGGTCTGGCCGACAAGTATCTCCTGACAAACAGACATGTGATAAACTCTGCAATGGTCTATGGAACGGCCAAGCACGACACTCGATTGTACCAAATTGCTCTGAGTTCTTAAAGGATAAAACCAGACAGAACACTGGCAACGAGCTTTGGGAAAGAGAACGGGAAACACAGTCCTGTCAACTAGACAGATGCTGCCTTCCTAATGTTTAAGAGTTTGTGACACCAATGACAGAGCTTTCCCGCACACTGCACAGAAACATCAGGAAGGGAGCAGAGCATTAGACAATTTTAGTTTTCCCTGTTCTAGCTTATGGAGACAAGTTCACTTTTATAACCCTAGTTAATACATTCTTCAGAAACTCATCAATTTCTACCTTATGCTGCTCAGTGATTGACCGTCCAACGCATACAATCAACGAAGCACTGACTCTGTACTGTCAGAAATACAGCACAATCTACATTCGTCCTACTTTCCGATACGAGACCCATAACCATGTATGTTATGGCACTTCAATGGCACGACCACGTATTTATTAACGGTTGTGAAGTTACCTGTGCCAGCTGCCCTCTCAGGAAGTACATTCCTGACCCCAACAGCCTTTGGATGAAAACCAATCCTCAAATCCTCAGTAAACATCAAACCCTCCACTTTAAAATGGTACTCCCTTCTTCTTCGCCCTTTGACTGAAAGGCGCAGCTGCTGTCTATCCATCCAGTTCATGCCCTTGGTAATCTTATCCTTCTGAAGCATGTCCCTCTCAGCCTTCTCTGCTTCAAAGTAAACAACCCGAGCTGATCTACTCCATCTAAGGGAACATCCTGGTGAATCTCCACTGCACCCTCTCCAGTGCAATCACATTCTTCCTGTAATGTGACTCCCAGAACTGTACATAGCGTTCCATTTGGCCTAATCAAAGTTCCACATAGCTCTTATAATCTGTGCCTCCATGAATAAAGGCTATGTTTATGAGTCGCTATGCTTTGTCAACTTGTGCATTAACCTGTTTGATCACATTCAGGGATGTATGGAAAAGCACCCTCTTAGCTTCCTAGTGTGCTGCTATTCATTGAGTGCTTCCCTGTCTGGTTACTTCTTCCAAAGTACATCACCTCATATTTATCAGGGTTACATTCCATCGGCAATTGATCCACCGATTTGATCATTCTATCTGTATCTTCCTGCAATATAAGGCCTTCCTCCTCACTGCCAACCAACCAGCCAAACTTTGTATCAAACGCAAACTGATTTATCAAACTCACTCGAACCCCCACCAAATTCACAGCTGCATCATTTATGAATATTAAAAATAATAAAGTTAAAAATCATACGACAACAGGTGAAAATCCAACAGTTTTATTCGGAGGCATTAGCTTTCGCAGCGCTGCTTCTTCATCACGTGAGTATGCTCTTCGAAATTTCGTGCCTCCAAATAAACTGTTGGACTACTATCTAGTGTTCTGTAATTTTGAAACTTTGCCCAAGCCAGTCCAGCACTGGCATCTCTGAATCAAAAATAATATGGGACACAGGACTGATCCCTGTGGCACACAAATGGATACTGGTCTCCAGTCCAACAAATAGACTTCAACCAGCCGACCTTCTGTCTCCTACCACTAAGTTGATTTGGATGCAACTTGCCAAGTCACTAATGAGTCCTACCTGTTCCCTGGTTATTCTGTTCCACTTGACGTACCTGTAGAATATCTGTGGATTCTCCCTAATCTTGTCCTGCCAGAAGGTTTCCATGTCGCTATCTTAGTCAGTCCCCTTCAAATGAAGAATTGCCTTCTTATTGCAGTCTGAAATTGTCTATCCTTTACCTGCCATTAGTTACCTTAAATCTAGAGTAGACAACCAGAGAAAAATCCTGTTTATTTCCACCTTGTCATATGTTTAGTGACTTTTCTAAATTTCACTATGATCATCTCTCATTCTTTGAAACTCTAAAGAACACAGGCCGAGTTTCCACATCAGGCAATCTCGCCATCTGAGGGATTAATCTGGAGAATGTCCACTGCACATCCTCCGTGGTCAGTATATTCTTTCTCAGATTGGGTCACCAGCACTGGAATCAATACTCTATGTACAGTTTCATTAGCAAGCTGTGAAACCGCTTCAACATGACCTTCCGACTATGTTCTGATTCACTTAAATGAAGGCGAACCTAACTTTAACTTTTCACTTCTATATATTCCTCCAATTACTATTCACATTACTTTATTTATGAATTCACTGCATGAGTTCTTATAAAATGCCTTCTGAAAATCGAAATATGCCATTTCTATTTTCTAATAAATAAGTTCAAAACATTCTGAAGTTTGTCAAGGATGAAGATTCTGTCAGACTCTGTCAGTGTATACTGATTCTCTCCAATGTTGCTGTTAATTTCTAAATATCCGATATCAGATCCTATATAATAGATTCCTTCAGTTCACCTACAGATATGAAGTTAATTGTTCTGCAGTTCTCCACACTATCTCTTCTTCCCTTTGCAGTTGCTTGAATCCCTTCCGTTCATATACAATGCTTGGAACACATTTACTAACTTCCAGGCTCTGCAGAATATACAGGAAAATAAAAGTCATCGACAGCAAAATTAATGCGTCTACTGCTGATTTATTTCTAATATTTTGTTACGAAGTACAACTGGCTCATCAGACTTAGCAATGCTCAATCCAGCTACAATACTACGATGCTAGCCTTCAACTACTACCTTGTTACTGATATGAATTGAGTTTATGTCTTCAGTTCCACAAGAGACCGGGGTTCAATTCCCGCCTCAGGCGACTGACTGTGTGGAGTTTGCACGTTCTCCCCATGTATGCGTGAGTTTCCTCCGGGTGCTCCGGTTTCCTCCCACAGTCCAAAGATGTGCAGGTCAGGTAAATTGGCCATGCGAAATTGCCTGTAGTGTTAGGTAAGGGGTCGATGTAGATGAAGGGGGGTATGGGTGGGTTCGCTTCGGCGGGGCGGTGTGGACTTGTTGGGCCGAAGGGCCTGTTTCCACACTGTAAATAATCTAATCTAATCTAAAAAAAAAGTTCCATGTGATAATTTGGTATTTCTCAGTGATTTTATGGATCTTCCTCTGTGATGACAGATGCAAAAGAACTGGTTACTTTCTTGGCCATTTCCCTCTTGTCCACAATATCCTCTCCTCTCCCGATTACAAAATTTCACATTTGACCCTGCTTTTATTTTGTTTTCGTTGCCGTACACATTGTTGATTTATGTAGTCTTTGTGTTCTTCTTTCACAGAATCATTAAAAGCCCACAGTGTGGAAAAAGCCCTTGGGCCCAACAAGTTCACCCTGCCCTCCGAAGAGTAACCACCCAGCTCCATTCCCGTCCGATTCTACACTTGGCGACTGATGCACCTAATCTACACATCCCTGAAGACTTTGGGCAAATAAGCTTGGCCAATTCACTTAACCTGTAAATCGTTGGACTATGGGAGGAAACCGGAGCACCCGGAGGAAACGCACGCAGACATGGGGAGAATAATCAAGATCAACACAAACAAATTTCTGAGAATTCTCCGATTGCCACAATGTCTAAAATTCTTCTGAACTGACTTCTTATGATGAATATAATCGTTAATTTATTATGTTAGCCTTCATTAAGTCTCTTACCCTTTCTTTGGTGATTCTACCTTAAAGACATTGAATTATTTCTGTAGATCTCATGGTCCTGACCAGGTGTATCCAAGAACACAGCAAGAGGCGAGAGAGGATATTGCAGAGGTCCTGGCTGATCTTAATTCATCATCGCTGGCCACGGGGGAGGCCCCAGTAGACTACAGGGTAGAGAACGCTGTGCCCTTGTTCAAGGAGGACTGCGAAAAAGAACCTGTGAACTCTAGACCAGTTCGCTTAAAAACTGTGACATGTAATTTCCTTCAGAAGTTTCTGAGAGATAACATATACATGCATTTGAAAAGACACTGTTTCATAAGGAGCAGTCAGCACTGCCTCGTGCATAGGATATAATGGCTCACAATTCTTTAGCGTTCTTTTGAGGAAGGGACCTGGAATGTTGATGAGGGTAGGGTGGTAGATGTAGTCTATCTAGATTTCAGAAAGGCCTTTGGTAAGGTTCCACATCATAGGCTGCTCTGAAAGGTTCGATGGCATGGAATCCAAGGGGATCTAGCAAATTGGATACTCAGTTGGCTTGATGGTAGAAAGCAGAGACTAATACTGGAAGGATGCTTGTTGGACTTGAGGCCTGTGACTAGTGGAGTGCCTCAGGAGTCGGTGCAGGGCCTATTACAGTTTGTTATCTATATCAATGATTTGGATGAGAATGTGCAATGCATGATTAGTAATTAGGCTGATGACAATAAAATAGGCAGTACTGTGAACAGTGAGAAAGCTTAACAGAAATTGCAGCAGGAACTTTATCAGCTGGGGAAGTGGGCCGAGAAAAGGCAAATGGAGATTAAGATAGATATAGGTGAGGTGTTGCATTTTTGAGAGTCAAATCCAGGTTGGAGTTTCGTGGTGAATGTTAGACCCTGAAGGAGTGGAGAGGAACAAAGGGACCTTGATGCTGAGGTCCGTGGTTCTCTGAAAGTAGTTGCGTGCAGACAGGGCAGTGAAAAAGGCTTTTGGCACACTGGCATTCATCAGTCAGGGCACTTAGTATAGAGGTTGACGAGTTATATTGCAGGTGGGCAGGACACTGGTGAGGCATGCACTTGGAGTATTGTGTTCGGTTTTGTTCACTTTGCCATAGGATGGATGTGATTAAATTGGAAAGTGGACAGAAGAAATTTACAAGCATGTTGCCAGTACTCGACGATGTGAATTGTAGGGAGAATTTGGACCGGCCAGAACATTTCCCTTTGAGTGTAAGAAACTGAGCGGAAATCGTATAGAAAAGCAGAAAATCATGAGATGCGTGGATAAGGTGAATGCACGCATTCTTTCTGCCAGGTTTGGGAATCAAAGTCTAGAGGACATCAGGTTAGAGGTGAAAGAATAAAATGGATCCTGAGCACCAACATTTTAATGCAGAGATTGGTGCACGCATGGAATTAGCAGACAGTGGTTTGGTTGAAGCACGTACATTAACAACGTTCAAAAGGTTTTTAGGCAAATACGCGTATAGCAAAGATTTAGAAGAATAAGGGCAAGGGCAGGGAAGTGGAATGAGCAGGATGGACATTTTGGTCGGCACGGACCACTTTGGTCCAATGGGCCTGTATCCATGCTGCAGGGCTCCATGATTCTGTGACTCGAACAACCATTGTGTGTCCACCACTTCATGCTCAAACATTCGATGTTGTATGCAGGCGCCACGTAAAATACAACATATTAACGTCTCTTGTCCTCAGAACAAGGTTACTAATGAGTCCTTCTTACGACACAAAACCAAATCCAAAATTATTTCCTCTCTTGTTTGAGTCACAACATACTCTTCAAACAACCTGTAAAACGCTTAAGGAATTTATTTTTCACAACAATAGCAGTCACTTAGTTAACGCAGTTTAGATACAATTTGAGATCATGCAATAATATTGCAGCACCCACAATGTTTGCATCTCTAATTTCCCGAGCATACAATGCACAGAATGTGCTCGAGAGCATTGGTTTAGATACATAATACACCAATGTTTGCTTCTCCTTCCTATCTGTAAGATCCACCCAAACTGATCCTGTGGAATCTGAGGGACAGGGTCTGTGGTGTTATTAGTGATAGACTTGGACAAGACATTCGGGGAGGGTCACCTCGATGCTGACATGATCTGAAGAAATGACCAGCTTCACAGACAAGTATCAATATCCTCCCCACTCTGTCAGGTTAGCTGTCACTGTACTCTCTCTGCTCCCTCACACTCACTACCTCTTATAGTACCTACCCTCTAACAAGGCTCACACTCTATTCCCAAATAAGGCTCACGCACTACCACTCTCACTATTGAATTCAGCACCCTCCCCACCCCACCCCCACCCCGCGCGCTCTCTCTCCCTCCACTATACTCCCAACACTAATAACACTGCATGGATACAACACTGTGGACTGACTCCCTCCGGACACCTAACCATTCCCCCTCCCCCTTCACCTACACCAGCACTAAGAGCAGGGCCACACACTCCCACCATCACTTCCTCCCCCCTTTTCTCCCATTCCAGGCGGAACGGACTGTAATAGGAGAGAAAGGGCCAAGCCAGACGGTGGAGCACCCGATATCTGATCCTTCCTACACCCCTTTCCCCCGCCATATGGGAAGAACCCTATTATGAGCTGGAGAGGACCGGGACGTGTATGGAGATTCCGTGACATCCATGTCCCTCCAACTGAGTGAAAAACAATGTTCAGTGAAGGGCAATTCGCACTTTAAACACTCTGTCTGTTCTCATAATTTTCTCCCAAGCAAAACAACAAATCTCTCATTGCAGAGAGATACAGACACAAAAATATTCAGAGACCTATGTAAACACGCTAATATACTGTCACTTTCTGTACATATGCGGAGATAGAATCACACACAAGTAGTGGCATACGGAGAAATAGACATTCGCACACAAATAGACACAAGCACAAGTAAAACGCACAGGCTAATACACAGATGAACCGATGTCAGCACATAAATACACAAGCACACATACACATGAACAAACACACACAAGTGCACATACAGCCCCACAGAGACACAGCCACTAGTGCTTATAAAACAGAGATAGATAGGTTTTTGATGAGTCAGCATGTCAAGAGTTACAGAGAGTAGTCAGGAGAATGATGTTGAGAAATCTCGAAGCCAGTATTAAATGGCATTCCGAGTCGATGGGCCGAATGGCCTAATTCTGCGTTTTTAATGCTCGTGTGGTATCGTGCTATCAGTTATTCTCTTCCTGGGATCAGAGCAGAGAATGAGTTTAATACATATTTTATTGAAAAGGGTCAGTGGTCCTATTGGACAGGTTTAGAGGTTTATGTCTATTCCTAATTATTCTGTCCTTGTGTTTCAAAAAAGGTGGCGATTTCAGGTTAGGTCAACACAGTTTAAAATAACAGGTCCCACACTGAAATAAGGTCATCCCTTTCACTTTAGTGTTGTGCTATCGGTAGGGAGCAGTGAAGACTCGGTTTTTTGAAGATATTCAAGGCTGAGCTCGACTGATCTTTGCTGGACAGGAGAGTCAATATTTATTGGGAACAGACAGGAGACGGATGGTCAAACACAATCGGATCAGTCATGAATATTCTGACGGGTGGCGCCGAATGGACAACTGCTGCCCCTACTCCATGTGTTGTTCCCTCAATACACCCTCGGTGCTGATACAGAGATATACTGCTGCCCCTACCCCATGTGTCGTTCCTTCAATCCTACCTCGAGGCTGTTACAGAGATATGCTGTTGCCCCTACCCCATGTGTTGTTCCCTCAAGCCACCCTTCGATGCGGTTACAGAAATATACTGCTGGCCCTACCCAATGTGTTGTTCCCTCAATCCACCCTCGATGCTGTTACAGGGATTACAGCTGCCACTACCCTATGTATTATGCCCTCCATCCACCCCTCGAAGCTGTGACAAAGATAGGGGGCCACCTCATTCAGCCAGCCATTATCGTTACCATGAGACTGGAGGAGACCATTCTGCCTATTTAACGAGTTACAGAGGAAAATAGAACTAATCATTTTAGCTCATTAAGTACATGATACGCCATGTAGACATCTGAGCTGTTACACGGCAAGCTGTTGCTAACAGGAAATAGAGAGTAGAGATAAATGCTTATTTTCACATTACAAAGGTGTAACTGGTGGAGTGCCTGAGAGATCACTATGGGATCATCAACGATCAGTACCTGGACCAAAGATCTGGTGGAAGGGACTGAATATATTAAAGCCCAATTAGTTTAAACACCAAGCTGGTCATCCAGTATGTCATCAAATGGAGGTCGTGTGTGATCAATGTGACATAGGCAAAGGGAGGTTAGTGAGCAAACCTTCACCAGATATAGCATAATGTGAGTTGTCTATTTTGGATGGAAGGATAAAACAATGGTAAACAATTTAAGTGGAGAGAGATTGCAGAACACTGTGATACAGACGGTATTCATGATCCTGGTACACGAATCATATGTAGTTAGTCTGCACTTGCTGTAAGTGATTTGGAAGTAAATGGAATGATTGTGTTTCTGGCAAAGGGTACCAGGTTTAATCAGGAATGTTTTACTGCATCTGTACTGGTAAAAGTGAGGAGTGCAGATGCTGGAGATCAGAGTCGAACAGTGTGAGGCTGGAAAAGCACAGCCAATCAGGCAGCGTCCGAGGAGCAGGAAAATTGGTGTCACGGGTATAAGTTCTTCATCAGGAATATGGCCGAAATATCGAGTCTCCTGTTCGTTGGGAGTGCCCGACCTGTTGTGATTTTCCAGCATCACATTTTTCGAGTCTACGTCTGTACAGGGCGTTGCTAAGACCACATCTGGCACATTATGTGCAGTTTTGATCCCTTAACCTAAAGAAAAATTTAGATGCTTATCAACAATATTTTTTTCACACTTTCCTGGAATGAAGGCCTTTTTTTTCTGAAACATTATCAGTTTTGGTCTTAGATGAGAAATCCTTTTGAAGCATGCACAATTTTGAGAAAAATCATCTGGATGCACATTTTCTCTTCTCGGCGAGACAAAAAAACTATGGAATAAATTTTAAGAATAAAATGCACTGATTTTAGCACAGATATTATGAAAACATCAGACGATGTTTAGAAATTAAGCATATACATACCAACAAATCATCAAATTATAAAGCAGGAATTTTCTCTTTTGCTAATGAAAGGCACTGTGTATAAGAACAGCAAATATGCACTTGCATATCGTCCATTATGATCCATTCCAGAGAATGTTCACGATGAGCGCACATGGCCCAGTTTGGTGTTCAGTTGACATGGTTGCATGTTTCAACACAGAGAGGGAGAACAATGTTCCCTGCCTGAGAAGCAGCAGCCAAGTCATCCCTCTATCTTCTTTTTTTCCACCTGACAACAGTAAATCTTTGACTCACCTCTACCTGATGAGTCGTGGAGTATTCCTGATGAGAGGTTCATTGGAATCTCTCTCCCATCTGAAGCAAAGGGAATTCAGCTAAATCCAACAATTCTGGGGAGAAATCTCATCACAAGTAGCGTGTCTGAGCAGAATGGGCGGCACAGTGGTTAGCACCGCTACCTCCCAGCAGCAGGGTCCTAGGTTTGATTGCAGCCTCGGGCGACTGTCTGTGTGGAGTTTGCGTATTCTCCCCGTGTCTGTGTGGATTTCCTCCGGGTGTTCCGGTTTATTCCCACTGGTCCAAAAATGTGCAGGTCAGGTGAATTAGCCATGCTAAATTGCCCATAGTGTTCGGTGCATTAGCGAGAGGGAAATGGGACTGGGTTGGTTAATCTTGAGAGGGTCAGTGTTGACTAATTGGACTGAAGGGCCTGTTCCCACATTATAGGGGATCTAAACTAATGACTTCAGAGGACCGAATAACATTTGGGACAGTCTATCATCTATCCAATTGTTATGAGTTCAACTATTATGAAACTCTGGAAAGCTTTCATTTTTCTCTTTTGTCTTAAGATGTGTGTGTGTGTGTGTGTGTGTGTGTGTGTGTGTGTGTGTGTGTGTGTGTGTGTGTGTGTGTGTGTGTGTGTGTGTGTGTGTGTTTCACATTATTCTAGAAGATGAACCAGGCTGACATTTATTTCATTAGCCATATCACTAAACTTTGAAATTTGTTGTAAAAAGTGGAGCAGTGTGACTGCAAAAGGAAACATTGACCCTGCAATATTGAATGGACCACGAATGATAATTTGTAAAAGTGGGAGTGAGAGCTCAAGTGGGAGTTCACTTCCCTAGAAGTTTGTGGTGCCTGGATGTTTACATTTATTCAAAGTTGTGTCTGTTAAATACTTGATAGACAAGTGAATGTAGGAAAATG
The DNA here is from genome assembly GCF_047496795.1 of Chiloscyllium punctatum. Lineage (NCBI taxonomy): Eukaryota > Metazoa > Chordata > Chondrichthyes > Orectolobiformes > Hemiscylliidae > Chiloscyllium > Chiloscyllium punctatum. The sequence goes on from NC_092767.1 coordinate 23,492,652, forward strand.
GTGCACGTACAGAAGAAGTCCTGCTGAGACCACAATCAGATCAGCTACGATCTCAGTGCGTGGCAGAGCAAAGACAAAGTGCCTAATGGCCCACTCCTGCTCCTCAGTCCGATGTTCCTATATTCCATTCAACCCCTCACAGCTCCTGCACAGGAGTAGACAGAGGCCAATTGCTCGAAATACCTGGTCCACAGTAATACAGGATCTCCTTCTGTCCCTCACAATTGTCACACAAATTTGGCGTGGGTTGAAAAATGTTATTTCAAAACCCAGGCTGGGCTCAAAAGACGCCTCTGGTCTATTAATAGAGTGTCTCCTCTCTGCAACTTGTGCTTCATTTGTTGGTCATGGTGCAGATCCAGATTCACTGTGAATGCAGTCCCCATACCTCACCCTAAAATGACTCATAAAATGCTTTGCTCTCTGTAACTGCAACATCCAATAACGGAATGTTCATGAAAATTACAACCATTAACTTCCTAATTACAGAATATGAGCGCATGAGGAACAGGATCGGATGGTAATTCAGATGGTCAGGCCTGCCGTGCCATTGTATAAGATTATGGATGATCCACTGTTGTTATTTAGTCTGCTTCATTTCCCAATTTTCACATCCCTCACTTCCATAGCTGGTCAAAAAACCCACCTAACTCATCTGTAAATACTTTCAGTGATATAGCTCCCTGAACTCTCTTGACCAGATAATGTCTGACATTCACTATCCTCTGTGAGAAGGTTATACTCCCCAAACATGCACAATAACCTATTTGTATGTTCAAAAGAGGTGAACACATCAGCTCATGTAAGTGTGACCGACCCTGATATCAAGGCAGGAGTTGACTCAGAATGGTATCAAGAAACGTTAACTAAATTAAATTGAATAGGAATCAACCACAATCTCTCCACTGGGGGTTAGCCATCGCACAGACGAAGATGCTCATGGTTGTGGACATCAATCTTTTCAATCCCGGGACATCCCTGCAGGAGATCCTCAGGGTGGCTTCCTCGACACAATTATCTTCAGCTGCGTCATAAGTGTCCTTCCCCGTCATTGCATCAGAAATGGGGATGATCACTGAAGATCACACAATATTCAAATCATTTCCCCCCTCATCTCCTGAAGCAGTCTATGTCCATGTGCAGCAAGACCCGGACAGCATTCCAGTTTGTGCTGTTAACGTATCGGCAAAATTTATTTAATAGCAGAGCCAGACATTGCACATTTCCATTGTTAAAAGAGGAGCTCATTCAGCATCTCAAACTGGTTACACACGAATATGAGCTAGCATTCAGCCTATCAAATCTACTGAACAGGGAGAGTGGCAATACGTTCAATACTCCTGCCTGTTACATAGGAAGAGGAGGGGTCTGGTCAGCACATCGAACTGATAAATAGGAACAGGTGGAGCCCAAACAGTCTCTCGAAACTGTTCCACGGGACCAGGAAGAGGCCATTCAGCCGCGCAAATGCTTATACAGGAACAGCAGGATATCACTGACGCTCCAACATGGCAAATCACAGGAGTAGATCTTGATGTTTATCGTGGCTCCATTGTCTATGGAGCATGTGCTACTTTAACGTGGTTTGCTGGCAGTGGGGAGGGAAGCCAGATGTCTTCTGTCAAGTCTCAAGGAGACATCTTCCATCCCCATGTTCTCCGTGGGGATCAGAAGCTGGTGGGAATAGTTAACTGTTTTAGATTGAAGGTATTGTGGCTGATGTTGGGATTATGACTAACATGATGTTCAGTGCAGGATCACACAACAAATGCACTGCATTAATATGTGGAGATTTTATTCAAAGTCTGGATTTTCTGCTCTCTCGTTGATATGGGGAGTGGGGAGTGGGTGGTGGTTGGGGGGAATGTTTTCAGAGGTACTAAAAGTATCTAGAATTTCATAAAGTTAGCAAAACATCTCAATTTGAGTGGGAGCAGCGGCCGAGGAAAAACGAACCCGGGAGACTACAGCTAAGGTAAGACAGTTTGTTTCAAAATTACTTACCTGTAGCGGGCAGCGGAAGTGAGGTTGGAGCGCATAGCTGGGCGGGAAGGCAAGTGATTAGTATTTGAGTGGGTGTGTTCTAGACCCCAGGTTATTGACTCAGTGTTCTTGTTTTTGGAGACAGTGTACAGTCATGGCAGCACAGGCGGTGGAATGTTCCTCCTGCAGGATGTTTGAGGTAGGGGTGACCACCGATACTCCTGCCGACTTCGTGTGCAGGAAATGCAGTCAGATCCTGATCCTCACCGAACGAGTTAGGGAACTGGAACTGGAACTGGATGAGCTGAGGATTATTCGAGAGGCTGAGAGGGTGATCGATAGAAGCTACAGGGACATAGTTACGCCAGAGAACAGAGGTAGCTGGGTAACAGTTAGAAGTGGGAAGGGGAAGAAACAGGCAGTGCAGGGTTCCCCTGTAGTCGTTCCCCTAAAAAATAAGTATGCAGCTTTGGAAACTGTTGGGGGGGACAGCCTTGCAGGTGTAAGCTGCAGTGAAGGGGTCTGTGGCTCTGAGATTCAGAAGGGAAAGGGGGAGAAGAAGAGAGCGCTAGTTATAGGGGACTCTCTAGTTAGAGGGACGGACAGGCGGTTCTGTGGACATGGGCGAGACTCTCGGATGGTTTGTTGCCTCCCGGGTGCTAGGGTCCGAGACGTCTCGGACCGTGTCTTCAGAATCCTTAAGGGGGAGGGTGTGCAGCCAGAAGTCGTGGTACACATTGGCACCAACGACATAGGTAGGAAGAGGGGCGGGGAGGTCATTCAAGAGCTCAAGGAGTTAGGCTGGAAGCTAAAAGCTAGGACAGACAGAGTCGTCATCTCTGGGTTGGTGCCGGTGCCACGTGACAGAGAGGCAAAGAATAGGGAGAGAGTGCAGTTGAACACGTGGCTGCAAGGATGGTGTAGGAGGGAGGGCTTCAGATATTTGGACAATTGGACTGCATTCTGGGGAAGGTGGGACCTGTATAAACAGGACGGGTTGCACCTGAACCAGAAGGGCACCAATATCCTGGGGGGTAGGTTTGCTAGTACTCTTCGGGGGGGTTTAAACTAATTTGGCAGGGGGATGGGATCCGGACTTGTAGTCCAGCAAGTAAGCTAGCTGTGTGTCAGGATGTCCAAGACTGTAGGGAGGCTGTGGAGAAGGTAGCACTGACAGGGACTACTTACAGACACAGAGATGGGCTCAAGTGCGTATACTTCAATGCAAGGAGTATCAGAAATAAGGTGGGTGAACTTAAGGCATGGATCGGTACCTGGGACTACGATGTTGTAGCCATCACGGAAACATGGATAGATGAGGGACAGGAATGGCTGTTGGAGGTTCCTGGGTACAGATGTTTCAGTAAGATTAGGGAGGGTGGTAAAAAAGGAGGGGGGGTGGCATTGCTAATTAGAAATGGTATAACGGCTGCAGAAAGGAAGTTTGAGGGGGATCTGCCTCTGGAGGTAGTATGGGCTGAAGTCAGAAATAGGAAAGGTGCAGTCACCTTGTTGGGTGTTTATTATAGGCCCCCCAATAGCAGCAGAGATGTGGAGAAACAGATTGGGAAACAGATTTTGGAAAGGTGCAGAAGCCACAGGGTCGTAGTCATGGGCGACTTCAACTTCCCAAATATTGATTGGAAGCTCTTTAGATCAAGTAGATTGGATGGGGCGGTGTTTGTGCAGTGTGTCCAGGAAGCTTTTCTAACGCAGTATGTAGATTGTCCAACCAGAGGGGAGGCCATATTGGATTTGGTACTCGGTAACGAACCGGGACAAGTGGTGGGCTTGTTAGTGGGTGAACATTTTGGTGATGGCGACCACAATTCTGTGACTTTCACCTTGGTTATGGAGAGAGATAGGTGCGCACAACAAGGAAGTTTCTACAATTGGGGGAAGGGAAATTACGACACTGTAAGACAGGATTTGAGGAGCATACGTTGGGAGCATAGGCTATCAGGGAAGGATGTGGTGGAAATGTGGGACTTTTTCAAGGAGCAGATACGACGTGTCCTTGATATGTATGTACCGATCAGGCAGGAAAGAAATGGTCGTGTGAGGGAGCCTTGGTTGACGAGGGAGGTTGAATGTCTAGTAAAGAGGAAGAAGGAGGCTTACATAAGGTTGAGGAAACAAGGTTCAGACAGAGCAGTGGAGGGATACAGGATAGCCAGAAGGGACCTGAAGAAAGGGATTAGGAGAGCTAAGAGAGGGCATGAAAAATCCCTGGCGGATAGGATCAAGGATAACCCCAAGGCATTCTATGCGTATGTGAGAAACCTGAGAATGACGAGAACGAGGGTAGGTCCGATCAAGGACAGTGGTGGGAGACTGTGTATTGAGTCGGAAGAGATAGGAGAGGTCTTGAACAAGTACTTCTCTTCAGTATTTACGAACGAGAGGGACTGTATTTTTGAAGAGGAGAGTGTGAAACGGACTGATAAGCTAGAAGAGATATCTGTTAGGAAGGAAGATGTGTTGGACATTTTGAACAACTTGAGGATAGACAAGTCCCCCGGGCCTGACGGTTTATATCCTAGGATTATGTGGGAAGCAAGAGAGGAAATTGCAGTACCGTTGGCAATGATCTTCTCGTCTTCACTGGCAACGGGGGTGGTACCAGGGGACTGGAGAGTAGCGAATGTTGTGCCCCTGTTCAAAAAAGGGAATAGGGATAACCCCGGGAATTACAGGCCAGTTAGTCTTACTTCTGTGGTAGGCAAAGTAATGGAAAGGGTACTGAGGGATAGGATTTACGAGTATCTGGAACGGCACTGCTTGATTAGGGACAGCCAGCACGGATTTGTGAAGGGTAGGTCTTGCCTTACAAGTCTTATTGAATTCTTCGAGGAGGTGACCAAGCATGTGGATGAGGGTAGAGCAGTGGATGTAGTGTACATGGATTTTAGTAAGGCATTTGATAAGGTTCCCCATGGTAGGCTTATGCGGAAAGTCAGGAGGCATGGGATAGAGGGAAATTTGGCCAATTGGATAGAAAACTGGCTAACCGGTCGAAGTCAGAGAGTGGTAGTAGATGGTAAATATTCAGCATGGAGTCCAGTTACAAGTGGAGTTCCGCAGGGATCAGTTCTGGGTCCTCTGCTGTTTGTAATTTTTATTAATGACTTAGATGAAGGAGTCGAAGGGTGGGTCAGTAAATTTGCAGATGATACAAAGATAGGTGGAGTTGTGGACAGTGAGGAGGGCTGTTGTCGGCTGCAGAGGGACTTAGATATGATGCAGAGCTGGGCTGAGGAGTGGCAGATGGAGTTCAACCCTGCCAAGTGTGAAGTTGTCCATTTTGGAAGAACAAATAAGAATGCGGAATACAGGGTTCATGGTAGGGTTCTTGGTCAGGAGGAGGAACAGAGGGATCTTGGGGTCTATGTACATAGATCTTTGAAGGTTGCCACTCAGGTGGATAGAGTTTGTAAGAAGGCCTATGGAGTATTATCGTTCATTAGCAGAGGGATTGAATTCAAGAGTCGTGAGGTGATGTTGCAGCTGTACAGGACTTTGGTTAGGCCACATTTGGAGTACTGTGTGCAGTTCTGGTCGCCTCACTTTAGGAAAGATGTGGAAGCTTTGGAGAGGGTGCAGAGAAGATTTACCAGGATGTTGCCTGGAATGGAGAGTAGGTCGTACGAGGATAGGTTGAGAGTTCTCGGCCTTTTCTCGTTGGAACGGCGAAGGATGAGGGGTGACTTGATAGAGGTTTATAAGATGATCAGAGGAATAGATAGAGTAGACAGTCAGAAACTTTTTCCCCGGGTACAACAGAGTGTTACAAGGGGACATAAATTTAAGGTGAAGGGTGGAAGGTATAGGGGAGATGTCAGGGGTGGGTTCTTCACCCAGAGAGTGGTGGGGGCATGGAATGCGCTGCCCGTGGGAGTGGTAGAGTCAGATTCATTGGCGACCTTTAAGCGGCATTTGGATAGGTACATGGATGGGTGCTTAATCTAGGATAGAAGTTCGGCACAACATCGTGGGCCGAAGGGCCTGTTCTGTGCTGTATTGTTCTATGTTCTATGTTCTAAAACAAAAGAGGCCGTGAGATCTATCACCGTATCAGTGTCTGTTTAGATCATCATGTGTGATTGTCCATCCCCCTGAAGTTCCAACGCAATCCCATCTTATTCTCCCACAGTGCGACAGATTAATCTTCACTCACTCCTCATGGTACCATCATCCCAGGGATTAGTTTAGTGGAACTCCTTTGAACTCTCTCTGTGGTAAGGAGATCATTCCTTATAAAGGAGAGAAAATCTGTGGACAATTCCCCAAATACTGCCTCAACAAAACTTTCAGGGATTATCACATTAATTACTTTCCCTCACTTCGCCGTCTCCATTTCTTTCTCATGGCGTAAAAAACATCATTCCCTATATATTGCCATTGATGCGAAATTTGCACCTTCGTTACATCTGTATGTCAGTGTCAATAAAACCAGCACCAGAGGGGCCGAGCAAGATGGACATCACTCTTGGGGACAGATTCAATGAGATGGATTACACCTAAAATAAGGAATAGTCGCCTACCTGATGGAAATGAGCAGTAGCAATATGAGGCCCTGGTCAGACCAGCATGTTATCCCTATCTTGAACTGAGTGGCTGGTTCAGCTGTTCCACTGGACAGTAAACAGTAAACCACATTGCTGTGGGTTTGCAGTTACACGGAGACCTGACCAAGGAAGGATAACTCATTAACTTCTCTAAATGACATGACGCAAGCAGAGAGGCTTCTGTTTATTACATATAATGATGGTTTCTTTTAAATTCTATCAATTTGCTTCATGAGACATCAACAGATTACTATCTGTACCTCTACATGAAGAGTCAATGAGTTGGCACCACGCACTATCTTCCTGTCTGACAGATTCTGTGGAGAGAACAGGTTAAACATCTCAAGTACAATTCTCTTGTCATGGACATTTGGTTAGAAGGAACCTGAAACAAATGAATCCAGATTCAATAGTGACACAAATAAACAAGTTTATTCAGAAGTTGCACTGAGGCTGACGATTAGACTGGGACATCATAATAGTGGTACTGGGCAGGATTGGTGAGTGGGGAGTATATGGAAATGCAGGGCTCGAAGGATTATGGAGTTTGAGAACAGTCTGGTTCCTTCACGCATATCAGTGAGCAATTTATCAATCGTAATTTGCTTTGTAGAATTTATCAGGAAAGGAATTTTTGATTGGAAATGAAGACACTGATTTCCCCTTTCCCACAATTTACCTAACATGAGCAGAAACACAGTTCAGCCCGGTTTAATAGACAAAGAGAATGACTTACTAGGAAACCAACGATACCATTACCTGTGATTCTATCTTCTCCCTCTCAAATTGCAGAATAAATTCAATCATATTGTGATTACTGCTTACTTCGTGTTCCTTCACTTTAAGTTCTCTTAAATAGACTGCCTCATTGACACAACACTAAACCCAGTATTGCCTATTCCTGAGTGGGCTCCACTACAAGCTGCTCCAAAAAGCCCAATCGAAGATACTCCACAAATTATTTTTCTTGCGAACCACTATCAACCTGATTTTCCCAGTCCCCCCGTGTATTGAAATCTCCCAGGACTACTGTACTTTGCCTTTTGTATGCATCTTTCCTATCTCCTGGTGTATATTGTGACGCAGCTCCTGAATAATTTTTGGAATCCTGAACATAACGCCATTTATGTTTCTTTATTCAACCTTTGGGGATAATTAATTTTACCCACACTGATTCTGTGCCATCTGACCCTACTTTATATAATACAGTCAGAAAGTTGTACAGTCAGAGAGATGTACAGCATGGAAACAGATCCTTCGGTCCAACTCGTCCATGCCGACCAGATTACCCAACCTAATCTAGTCCCATTTGCCTATATCCTTCGTGCCCCTCCTATTTACAAACCCATCCAGATGCCTTTTAAATATTGGAATGGCACCAGTGTCCACCACTTCCTCCCACAGTTGTTTCCTTACACACACCACCCAGTGCATGAAAAAAACTTGCTCTTTTGGTCCCTTTTAAATCTTTCCCTTCTCAACCTAAACCTATGCCTTCTAGTTCTCCCCCACCCCAGGGAAAATACTTTGTCTATTTATCTCATGCATGCCCCTTGTGATTTTCTAAACCGCTATAAGGTCAACCTCAGGCTCTGACGATCCAGGGCAAACAGCCCCAGCCTATTCAACATCTCCATGTAGATCAAATAGTCCAATCCTTGTAAATATTTTCTGAATACTTTCAACTTTCATAACATTCTTCCGATAGCAAGGAGACCAGGATTCTAACGATTGATTTATTTTCATTTTTACTCCCCCCACCAACCTATCTTTTCGTAGGATGCATACCCTTGAATATTGTCAATCCTGATCCCTTTTCAGCACGTCTCTGCCAATTTCGATCTGCGCTACAAGCTCATTTACCTTATTTCGTATGCGGCATACATTCAGCTATAACACTCTCAGTCCTGTATTAACCGTGCCTCCTCTCAATTTCATTTGTCTGTCCAGTGTGCTTGAAGTTTGATTGTTTACACTTTCAATAGACTCTGTCGTATTTGTGCCTGTGCTGGAGATTTTAATAAACTATCCTGCATTCTGCACTCTTACCTCCTCTTTGAATTCGAATTTTCCAATTTCCCCTACAACTGAAACCCCACCCAAACCTAAAACATTTGTTGAAAGATCTGACCGAAGCCCTAGTTATGTGATTTGTTAGGACTCTGGTCCCAGAATTGTTCAGATGAAGATCATACCATCAGACAGGTCCCTTCTTCCCCAGTAATGCAATATGCTTATGCAACACAAACTGCAGGGTCAAAATGACTTGTCATACATTCCAAAATATGGAAAGTACAAACAGATATGATAGTTAAAATACACTCATGACCTTGAGCTATATAAATTGAAATGTGAATTCCAAAACCATGGAGGTGCTGTACAAATCTTATCAATCATTATTCGGCACACAGCTGAGATATTGATTTCCCCTTTGTCAGTGTTCCCCTTCAATGAGATTCTCTGGTCCAGTCCCACACACTGTATTTCCGGGGGATTGTCAGTTCCTGCTGCTGCTCACCCGGTCTATTTAAGTTAATCCACCTTCTCCCTGGAACCAATCAATTGGTCTATTGGATTCCGTTTAACTCTCAGCAACCCAGCTCTGTGATGTTATTGGAGATAAATAATCTGGGATGACAGCCAATATCAGCACAGTGCTCCTAGGGTATGGCACCAGACAAAGGCCTTCAGTCCAGGGGAATGTCTAAATAAAATTTCCATATTCTGTCTATTTTCTTCATGGTGTCTCCTGATCTACCCAGCTTCGCTCTCTTGTAACACCCATTTCTCCCACGCAGTCCATGCTTCCTATCTACGGTGTTGACCTCCCTTCACATTCTTTCTTTCTGTTTCATCCTCTCTCTCTCTGTCTCTCTCTCTCTTTCTGTATCTCCATTAACTCTCTCTGCTTTCGGATAGTGCAGTTGGAGAGGTTGTGGATGTAGGATAGGATAAATTGCCTCCATCTTTGCCATATTAATTCTGAAGGTCTCTGACCCACAATAAAGACTTTAAGTGCCTGTAGAAACAAGCTGGTCCTGCGAAGGACAGAGTACACAATCATCCATTGTCTCTTCCTGTTACCTGACATGCAGTGTCCTGTAAATATCTGTTCAAACAAATTAGATTGACATTCGAGCAGTTGGGAGGACATTCGCCAGACGATAGTGAAATCAGGATTTAATAAACAGTTCCACCATGCAAAATGTGGATTTGTCTGATAGCAGCTACTCCCAATTAGCAGCCCCTCGCTTCTTCCTGATGCGGATTTGCCTTCCACCAAGGTATTAACTTCCACAAGGTCCTGACTTATTCCATGATCGTAGCTATGTCAAACCTGTGGGCATTGTGATCACTGTTTCCAAAATGATTTTCTACTGAATGGTCAGTCACCTGGACAGACTCATTTTATAATACAAGTTCCAGTATGGCCCCTCCTGTGGTCGGACAAGCCCCATACCGCTGTAAGTAACTTACTTGGATGCACGTACGAAATTCTATCCCGTCTAAGGGATTCTCAGTCAATATTGGGGACGTTAAAGTCACTCACTATGGTAACTCTGTTTTTAATATCCGTTTCAATAATTGGTCGACATATTTGTTCCTCAATCTCTCAGTGGCTGTTGGAGGGACTACAGTACAATCCTAACACATGCATCCATCATATCTTGAGCTCTTTTCATGTTGCCTCAGTAGAAGCGCCCTCTAATACGTCCTAAGTGCAGATGTAACAACCTCCCTGATTAGTAATGCAACTCCTCCGCCTCTTTTAGATACCCTTCTATCTCATCTAAAACAACACAACCCTGGAAAGTTGAGCAGCCAGTCCTGTCTCTTTCTCAACCAAGTCCCTATAATATTTGCAACATCGTAATCCCATCGTAGTCCCATTCAGCCTCTAAATTCATCTGTATACCCTATAATTATACTTGCATTGAAATAAATACACTTCAGCCAAACACATCACACACTGACTTGATATTTGGTTTGAGATTCCCTGAAATATTGTCTGCTGCTATTTTCCGGTGACAGGAGATTACAAAAGACTATCAGTAAAGCAGAAAACATTGTAGACAGACAATTCCAGTTTCGTCCTTTGTCACTTCAATTTGTACATTGCTTTACACATGGTCCGATTTCGATAGAGTGCTGGATAATCATTTAACTTCAAACGACTGTCTCCAGCCACTCACTGCATATTCAGCAACTATTTCTGGACTCACTTCATTGATTGCTCTCTTGTCCCTTTCTCACTAAATCTCTATAATATTTACATTGGAGTTATATGTACTCATTCAATCTCCAGATTCCTACAATACCAGTGTCCTCAGATTAAACTAAAATAACACTTGAGGTTGCCAGTCCCATTGTGTTCAGTGCCCTCTGCGTCTTTGTTGTTGGTCTTAGATGCACTGGTTTTAGTCTCCAATTCCTCCTCATTCACTGTATTGTGGACCTACTGCTCTGGTTCCCACTCCCCACCGCCACACTAGTTTAAATCCTCCTGAGTGACAATGGCAATCCTGCCTGTCAGGAGACTGCCGCCAGTACAGATCCATTCCGTCTTTCTTGTGTAGGTCCGACCGACCCGCGAATCCCAATGATCCACATATCGGAGATTGCTGCCAGTTCAGGTCCATCCCGTCCTCCTTGGGTATATCCTTCCGAGTCGGTAATCCCCATGATCAATGAATCAGAAGTGCTACCAGCTCTTTGGCCGTGTATTTAGCTGTTCTACCTTCGTACTCCGAATCTCACTCGCAAGTGACATATTCTAGTGTTTCCAAAATTCAAATATCCTTTCAGCACAACTCCAGCAAGGCCTTTTCTTTAAAGTGGATAGACGTGATTATAAAAACGGAAGTGTGACTTCATTAACCAGGAAGGTAGAGCCCACTGACTCATTCCAAAGGCCAGAGGACCTGATATCTATCACCTCCACCAAATCTGATTGATAAGGTAGACGTATGGACCATTTATTTGCAGATTGACGAGGATAAACAGAAGACTACAAAATGTCAGAGCAGATCGATGTCATTCAGCCTGTTTACTCTGCTTTGCTATTAAAGTGGATTTTAGTTATTCTGTTCCTTTCAAAGGCACGGACTTTACCCAGCATCCCCAGCGGGTGAGAAAGTACCCAATATCGTTGTGTGCACAGTCCTGCGAAGGGAGTATCCAGTGCCAGGCAATGGGGTGTCGGGAGTCTCGGGGTGGCAAAGGAAAGGCTGCATGCAGTGACGATGGACTGAGGGACTGAAAGAGATGGAATGAGTATCCAGGGACACTGCACTCAGACAAGTGGCCAGGCAAGATTCCTAAACACCCAGGGGAATCCGCGAACCACGGCTGCTTTTACAAAAATCTGTCACATTTTCAGCATTTCTCCATCAAATAAAGGATAAAAATACTGTAGATTGTAGAAATCCGAAGCAAATACAGAGACATCCTGTGGAGAGAGAAAAGAGTTAATGCGGGAAGAATGTACAAATTCCACACAGACAGGGTCCAGAGGATGGAATTGAACCCAAATCCCTATCACTGGGAGGCAGAATTGCTGTGTCTCTGTGCTGCCCAATTCTGGATAATTGCAGGTAATATATTTAGAGGCATAGATAATATTCTCTGTGACCAGGATTGAAAATCCTGAAGGTTTTGCTGCCTACCAGGTGCTTGGGTTTGGAATATATCATCTGTGGTGCAGAAGACGTTGTAGTGGTCAGGGTTCGTGTAGCTACCAACGGCTGGACAAGCAAATGACAATGAGAAGAGGAACGGTAAATACAGAACTGAACTGTTATATTGGAATGCAAGCAGTAGAAGGAATAATGTAAATGTGCTTGTAACGCATATACAAATTGATAGGTATGACGTGAAGGGCATCACAGTGACATCACTGCAAGAGGATCAGGATTGTGAGCTGAATATTCAAGGATATTCATCCTGTCGAAATGATAGGCAGGTGGGCAGAGAGACAGATTTGTCTTATTAGGAAGAAATGGAATTGAATCAATTAGAAGAAATGAAGTAAATCAGATGTTGTAGAATCTGTGTCGGTAGAATTGAGGAATCAAAAAAGTGAAAAAAATGCAGTTGGAGTTCTGTACAGGCCGCCAAACAGTAGTCAGGTGCTGGGGTGCAAGATACACCAAGACATAGAAAGATCTGTAGGGAAGGCAACGTTACAGAGATCACGTGGGATTTCATTTTGCAGGTGGACTGGGAATTCAGTTTGATCATGGTTTTCAGATAAAGGAATTTGTGGAATGTCTATGAGATGGCTTTTTGTAGCAGCTTGTGCAGGCAGACTAGGCGAAGGGAGCTTTGGATGAAGGAAATAACAGGTGGCAGTGATCATAATATGATTGAACTTACTCTGCAATTTCAGGTGGAGAAGTTAGAATCAGAGGTAATGGTATTACAGCTGATTAAAGGCAATTACAGAGGCATGAGAGAGGAGCTGGGTAGAATTAACTGGGACACAGGCCCAGAAGGAAAGACAGGATAACAGCAATGACAGGAGATTTTTGGAGTAATTCAGGATGCACCAGAAATTTATCCTGAGGAAAAAGAGACATGATAGAGGGAGGATGAAGCAACCACAGCTGACTAGGGAAATCAGGGACAGCAGAGAAATAAATGAGAACGCATATAATGTGCAGACGGACAGTGGGAAACCAGAGGATTGGGAACTTACAAAGACAAAAGAGACAGCAAAAGAATTTTGATAAGGATGGAGATTATTAAATATGGAGGTAAGGTAGCCACTAATATAAAGGAAGTCTGTAAGAGCTTCTTTCAATATATAAAGTACAAAAGGGAGGCAAAAGTGGACATTGGACTGCTGGAAAATGATACTGGAGAGGTAGTAGTGGTGAACAAGAAAAGGACGAGGAACTGAAAACATAGTTCACGGTGGAAGATACGAGTAATACCTTAACATTCAAGACAATGAGGGGCCAGAGCTGAGTATGCTGGCCACCACCATGGAGAGCGTGCTAGAAAAAACTGAATGGCCTGGAGGTGGTTAACTATCCTGGACCGGATGGACTACATCCCAGAGATATAAGGAAGATAGCTGAAGAGGGTGTGTAGGGATAGTGGTGATCTTTCAGGAATCAATAGAGTAAGGAACGATCCCAGAACATCAGAAACCCACGAACGTGACACTCCATTGTAACAAGGGAACGAGGAAAAAGACAAAAATATCCACAGTTAATAGCTTAAATTCGGTAGTGGGTAAGATCCTGGAATACATTGTGAACAATGAGATTTCTGAATACTTGGAAGTGTTTGGTAAAATAGGTCAAAATCACTTCATCAAGGGAAGGTCATGACTGACAAATCTGTTGGAATTATTTGAAGAGGAAATGAGCAGGCTTGACCAAGCACAGCCAATTGATGTTATCCACCTGGATTTCAAGAAGGCCTTTGACAAGGTGTTACAAAGGAGATGACTGAGTGTGATAAGGGTCCGTGGTGTTAGAGGTAAGGTAGCAGCATAAATGGAAGCTTGTCTGACTGGCAGAAACAGAGAGTGGGGATAAAATAGTCCTTCTCAGGATGGCAGTCGGTGACAAGTGGTGTTCTACAAGTCTCAGTGTTGGAATCGTAACATTTTATTTGTTACGATAACAATCTAGATGATGGAACTGAGTGTATTATGGCTAAGTTTGCAGACGATACGTAGATAGGCAGATGGACTGGTCGTATTGAGGAGGTGGAGAGGCTGAAGAAGGAGATTAGCAGATGCATTCCAATGTTGGAAAGTGTGTGTTCATGTACTTTGGCATGAAGAATAGAGGCATGGTCTTTTTTTTAAATGAGGAGAAAATTCATAAATCTGAAGTGCAAAGGGACTTGGCGTTCTAGTGCAGGGTTCTCTCAAGGTAAGCTTGCAGGTTGAGGATGTAGTCTGGAGGGCAATTGGCATTTATTATTGATGGCATTTATTATGATAGGAATTGAATATAAAACAGGTTGTACACGTCTCTGGTCAGACTACATTTGGAGTATTGTGCGAAACTTTGAGGCTCATATCTCAGGACAGACGTAGTGGTCCTGGAGCTGGAGCAGAATATTTTCACGAGAATGGTCAAAGGAATGAAAAGATTATCGCATGAGGAATGTTTGTGGGCTCTGGGTCTATCCTCGGTAAAGTTTAGAAGGATGAGAGGGAATGAAATGGAAGCACAGTGTACTGTAATAACTGGACAGAGTTGATGTTGGTAAGATGTTTCCATTGGACGAGAGCTCGAGAGCAGAGACTTAGATGAAAGGGAACACCTTTTAGAAGAGTGATAAGGAGAAATGTCTTTACCCAGAGAATGTCGAATCTTTAAAATGTATTGCCACAGAAGGCAGTGGGGGCCAGGTCATTAAGTACATTTGAGACAGATTTAGATTGGTTCTTGATTATACAGGGATGAAGAATTACGAGGACAAGGCTGGAGAATGGATTTGGGAAACCAATCAGCGATGATTGAATGATGGGCAAACTCGACAGGCTAACTAGCCTAGTGTCTGCTCCTGTGTCTTATAGACTAATATTCTAAACCTTAAGGAGACACTTGCATCGCTGAGAAGATGGATTCATGTTCTTCATGAATGTCAGAAGCTGGTGGTAATACATAACTGTTTTATAATGAAGGTATTGTGGCTGTTGTCGGGGTGGTGGATAATATGACATTCAGTGCAGGATCACACACCAACTGCACTGTATTAATGTGGGGAGAGTTTATTCAAAACCTGGACCTCTCTGTCTCTCTCAATCACCGTGGGGAGTGGATGTTGAGGTGGGTGGGCGTAACGTCCTCAGACGCACTTTAACGATCCAGAATCATGCATTCTGAGTGAAAGAGCAGACATGGAATTTAACACCTTCTCATTGTCTGTTTAGAATATAATTAGTGATTGCCATCCCGCTCAGTGTTCATGCAATCACCTCTTATTTTCTGAGGGCACTCCAGATCAAACTTTACTCACTCGTCATGATGCCATTGTCCCAGGGATTAATCTGGTGGAACTCCTCTTCACTCTCTCTGTGGTTAGGAGATCACTCCTAAAAAGGAGAGAAAATCTGTCTGCAATGCCCCAAATACTGCCTCAACTACACTCTCAGGTTTGATCGCAATAATTCATTTACCTCACCTCGCTGGCTCCATTTCCTTCATGTGACAAAGGAAACCATTCATTTACAATCCATTGCCACTGATGTGGAATGTAAAACATCCTTACATCTGTAGGTCAGCATCAATAAAGCCAGCACCAGAGGTGCCTCTCGAGATAGACATCACTCTCGGGGCGAGACCCAATCACAAAGAATGCACCTAAAACAGTGAATGGTCACCGACTTGAATGGAAATCAGGTGTCGGATTATGGGAAATAGGCAAAGGAAGGGAGCTGCCTTCACTTTTGTTCTTCTCTCACGGGATGTATGCATCCCTGGTTAGGCCAGCATGTTATACCGATCTTGAACTGCGTGGCTGGTTCAACTGTTCCACAGGACAGTAAATAGTAAAACAAACTGCTGTAAATTTGCACTTAAACAGAGACCTGACCAGGGAAGTATGCCCACTGCCTTCTCTAATGGGCATCAGGCAAACCGATATCAACAGATTATTATTCCGTGGATCTAGATTACGAGCCAATGACGTGACCACCATACACCATCTTCCCATCTTTCAGATTCTGTACAGAGAACAAGTTAAACATCTCAAGTTCAATTATTCAGCAATGGACAAGTGGTAAGAAGGGACTTGAAACATGTATCCAGAATTAACAAAGGCGCAAACAATGGTTTATTCCGGAGTTGCACTGAGGCTGAGGAGAAGACTGGGGCGTCTTAATGTTTGTTCTGGACAGGATTGGCATGTGGGGAGGATATGGAGATGTAAACTTTGCAGGAGAAAATGAATCAAGATGGTTGAGAACAGTGTGATTCATCCCCGCATATTGGGGAGTAATTTGTAAATAATAGTTTGCTAGTTATTATTTCTAAGGAATGAAATCTTTGGTTGGAACTGAAAAAGTTGACTTGCACCTTTCCAAAATTTACATGTCATCAGCATCAATTCAGTTCAATCGACAGACTGAGTGACTTACCAGGAACACAAACTATAGCAAGAGTAGGATAGTAACCAGCTTGAATAACCAGCAGTACATCATGAATCCGATATGCTAATGATATCCAAGGCTGGGAAAGCCAGTAAAGACCATTGGATAAACTCCTGCCCATTGTTAGAACATTCCAGTCTAATGTTCTAACAGACTGATCTCTCCTCCACCTCTCTCTGGAGCTGCTGATCCCTGTTACTGGTGTGGATGATGCTCCCGCTCATACAATGGGGTAACACACTCTACACAATCCCTTATTGATATAAGAGAGAAACTCTCTAGGGATGCTTAGGATCCATGGAGACTGACATCATCACAATCGCTGAACAAATAGCTCCAGTTAACCGATTAGACTTCAATACAGTTTTATTAAAGTTTAAAATAACTTTGAACCTTTATGCATTCTGGGTGTGATATGTGAGTGTGACTGAAGGGAGCAATGTCGAAGATGGCAGATTGATTGTGTGTAATCATTCAGTTTGCCTTGGATATGGAAGTAATGCCAGAGATTTAACGGAACATAAACATGCTTCTCTGCTCATAAATAGAGAAATAAATCCTGTAACTACAGACCAGTCATTGCAATATATGTAAAACATTAAGAGAACATCTTTCGTCCATGATCTGGTGGCAAAATGCGCCTAAGAAAACATCGGTTATAACAAAGAAATGGCATGGATATGTTAACAGAGAATTGTCCGTGACAAACACAATTCCGATTGTTATTCCAGAATGAGACAGGGTAGGTTTGGGTCATGTTGTTGATGGTTTCCATGTTAACGAACTGTGATGAAGTGTCATTTCATGGACGTCAATTACGTTGTGATTATGACATTGGGGAAAGTCAGGAGATGGAGAGGACTGGGTGACATGGAGGCTTAGACCGGGTGGAGGAGCAGTGATGTTCTCCAGTCACCAGTATTGGAACGTTTCACTTTAGAATTCACACGAGGAACAGATTCCAGGATACATTTACAATGAGGAATTAGCAGAGACAATATTAATGAAATGCAGTCATACGATATAAAATCCGGAAACAAAATGATTTTCTGCACATACCAATAAATGCAAAGTACAGAGATAAGGTTGATAAAATGCACTCCTGATACTGTGTTATACAAACTGAAATGTGGATTACAAAACTAGGTAAGTGGTGTGCAAACTTTATCAATCATTATTTCACCCACAGCTGAGATGCTGATTTCCCTCTGTCAGTGATCCCCCTCACTGTGATTCTCTGGCCCAGTCTATCACACAGTCTACCAGGCGCGGGAGTGGTGGGGGCATCATTTCCTGCTGCGCTTAGCACAGTCTATTTTAAAAACTCTGCTTTCTGCATGGAACCAATTTATTGGCCTAATGGGTTCTGTTTCGCTGTCAGTAAATTCTGTCATATTATTGGAAATAAATACTCTGGGCTAACCGCCAGTATCAGTGTAGTGCTCATACGGTATGGCGCCCCAGTCAAAAGGGCTTACAGTCCAGAGGAATTTCTAAAAAAAGCTTCTAACTTCTGTCAGTCCATATTGGTCACAAGAAGGTTTAGGTATTTTTATTATCCAAGCCTTCGATCAATTATATAAAGCTAACTTCGCGCATTTGCTAGAGAATATAAGACAGAATCTTCCAATATCCTGTTTGAGTTATATCTGGTTAAAATGAATGTCCTTCCTTGTTTATGATACCCCATGCCAATGCTCCCTTTGACGCTGCCCAGGCAGGCGCTACGGGAGGCTTAACAGTTGGCTTTGATCTTTCATCTTGCGTCACAGAAAGCCTCCTCTTAAGCTGGACAAATTGCAGCTTCCACAGTGAATGGGGGCGTGTCGATTTTCCATAGTTTAAGAAATACCAACCAAGTTCCTTGCTTTCCGATGTGGCTGATTGGGCTTGTCAGAACCCATGGTCAATTTGGCTGGATATCGAGGCCTTCTAGGCTAATTGTCCCCTCATTAATCTGTTGTTCATGGACAAGATGAGGACTGTTATGGAGAATTGCAGAAACCGATTGTCCTTAACACAGTGAAAGCATAGAGAAAGATGGGACAAGTTGAGGGCACTTTACAAAACAAAAACTTCGGCTTTCACTCCCATTGTAGGATTGGTAGGATTCCAGCCGGGATTTATGGATTCTGGCTTGAGGCTCTAGGAGTCCAGATGGTAAGATTAGATTACTTTCTAAGAGTTTCCTGTTTGGGAGAATTATTTGACGGGGAGGTCATGATGAATTTTGAGCAGCTGAGGCAGGAATATGAGGTATCTGGGAGGGACCGCTTTTGCTACTTTCAGCTTCAGGACTTTATACAGAAAAAAGACTGCACTAATGGTCCGTCTCTGTAAGTCAGACATGGAGGCGAGAGTGCTTCAGAGTACGGGCACTCTCTCGTTCAGCACCTTCTGTCATCTGTTAGGAGGTAGTGTCTCGAAAGACATTGACCCTGTTACACCAGAACAGGAAGAGGTTATTCAGCACCTGGAGCTTGATATAGAGTTACGGGAGGAGGCCGGTCAGCTCCTCGAGTCGATAACACTGGGCCCAGAGTAGGCATGCAGCACCAGTACCCTGTTATGCAGCAATAGGATCAGTCTATTCAGCCTCCTCATGTCTGTAACATAGGAACTGGAAGACGGACTGGAGATTGGTGCACTGGGATATCAGGAGGACATTCAGTCCCATCGAGCCTGTTGCACGGGAATTGGAGAAGGATGCAAACAATAAGATTTCTTATGGGAAAGGAGGAAGAAGTTTACCTCACGTGTCTGGTGTATGGGTACAGAAGAAGGCCAATTATTCCCTCAGTCCTATATCAGGGATGCAGGAGAGACCGTTCAGTATCTTCAGCCTGTGATGGAGGAATATGAGAAGTTTTTTCAGCCCCTCAAACTGTGACACAGCAACAGGAAGATTGCATAAGCCTTTACGGCTTTTATGCGTCAACAGGAGGAGGAAAGGCAGACCATCGAGTTGGTGATGTAGAACAACAGCAAGACATCAGCCCATCGATTTTGTGCACAAGGAAGAGAATGAGTCCATTCAGCGACTCCGACCTCTTACAGAGCAATCAGAGCAGGTCATTTCATGCCATGTGTCAATTATACAGGATTGTATCGAACAAAGAGATTATAGAGAGGTAACAATTTAGAATTATCACCTTCACGATGGAATATAGAGAAGTCAGAAAAATGCTGAAATTTAAGAAATATTGTTAAAGTTGATTATTCAGGAATTAATGACAAGAAATTTGAAAAGTCAAACCACAAACCATCAGAATCAACCTGATTTGGATCATTGTGCTCCTAGAGATGATATATTTGGACTTCCAGAAGGCATTGAATAGCTCTGCAAAAATGATTAATCTGCAGAATAAGATCGTTTACGATTAAAAGTAATTTTTCAGCTTGGATACAGGCTGAGTGAAGCAACAAAATGCAGTGAGATGGACAAAATATGTGTCATTTTCTGTTTGGCAAAATTCAACTTTTAGGAAATCATATGTCTTGGTCCCCAGGCCCCAACTATTTACAATCTATAGTCTTAAGTAGTTGAGAGGATAGAACATGTTATAACCAAATTAACAGATGACACTAACTCAGGTGAGAAATTGCAATGAAGATGCAAGAAATTAGAAAATGTATATGGATAGGCTGGGGCAACATTTGACAGAAGAAAATGAACAACGAAAAGTATGAGTGCATCCGTTTAGATCAATGCAGCAGAAAGGCAAATTATTAACCAAATGGAGAGAGACTTCAGAATGATTAGGTACAGAGGGATCTGGCTGCCTGAGTCCATACTACAGAATACTCCGATGTAGGTACAGCAGATAATGAGAAAGGCAAGTGCAACTTTGGCACTTATTTCTAAAACACTGGATTATAAAGGGAGGGAGATGTGAGATCGCAACTGAGTACTGTGTGTAGTCTTGGTGTCCTGAATGTAGGAGGGATGTATTTGCCATTGAGGCAGTTCAGAAGTGGTTTATTTGATTTATTCGAGAGATGAGGAGATTGTCCTCTGAAGAGAGATTGAGCAGTTAAGGCCAACACTGCCTGCAGTATAGAAAAATGAGAGGAGATGGCGGAGGTCTGGACGATGTTAAAGGTGATTGACAATGTAGATGTGAAGTGGATATTTCCTCATGTGGGACAATCTCGAACGATCCTAAAACCATAGTTTTAGGATGAGGTGGGGGAGAAATGAAACAGAGATGAGGAGAACATACTTCTGTCTCAGGGTTGGGAAACTGTGTAGTTCACTGCCCCAGAGTGCAGTAGGTGCTGAGATATTGAGTAAGTGAAGGAATATGGAGAGCAGACAGGAACGTGGAACTGAGGCCGCAATGATATTAGCCATGATTGCATTCAATGTCGGAAGAGGCCTGAGCGGCTGGATTGCCGAACTGATGCTCCTCGTTCTTATTCAGCGCTTTGAATGTGTTCCACATAAATGGGGAGGACTGGTTATCAGACGGGAGGCAGGCACTTCGGATAAATCAGCCTTAGTCAGTTTGACAGAAGAAGTCACACAGTGACCAGTGCTAGGTCCACAGATCTTTACAATCTGTATCAATGATCAGGAGGAGTGGAACAAACGTACTGTAACTATGTATGCTGGAAGTATCAGGATGTGCAGCTCCATATCTCTATTGTATCAATGGATGTGGAATATCTCAAGAGGAAGGAAGAAAATGACTTAGGGTTAACTAGGCAAGGATCAGACAAGGCTCTAGAGGGTTACAAGGTCGTCAGGAACGAAGTGAAGAATAATCTCAGGAGAGCGAGAAGTGGGCATTAAAAAGACTTGGTGAGTAGGATTAAGGTAAAACTTAAGATGTTCTATACTTTTGTGAGGAACAAGATGATGGCTTTAGTGAGGGTAGGGCTCATCAGGATAGTGGAGGGAACTTGCACCAGGAGTCGGAGGAGATAGGGGGACATAGAACGTAGAACACTACAGCACAGTACAGGCACTTCGGCCCTCATTGTTGCGCCGATCTGTCAGACCAATCTGAAGCCTATCTAACTTACACTATTCCATGGACGTCCATATGATTGTCCAATGACGACTTAAATGTACTTTTTTGGCGAATCTACGACTGTTGCAGGCGAAGCATTCCAAAGCTCTCTCTTTAGGTCTTTCCTGGCTACCTTGTAACCCTCAAGCACCCTAACTGAGCCTTCATATCCCATCCTAACATAGGTCGCTGTCTTCGTCTTGACCAGAGATTCCGCTTCATTCGTAAACCACCGCTCCCGCACTCTATAGCTTCCTCCCTGCCTGACAGATACATACATATCAAGGACACACAGTAGCTTTTCCTTGAATAAGCTCCACATTTCTAATGCGGCCATCCCCTGCAGTTTCCTTCCCCATCATATGCTCCCTAAATCTTGCCTATTGGCATTGTAATTGCATTTCCCCCAGCTGTAACTCTTGCCCAGTGGTATACACCTATCCCTTGATATCACGAAAGTAAATATAACAGAATTGTGATTGCTATCACCAAAGTGCTCACCTACTTCCAAGTCTGACACCTGACCAGGCTCATTACTCAGTATCAAAACTAATGTGGCTTCACCCCTTGTTGGCCTGTCTATACACTGTGTCAGGAAGACCTCCTGCACACACTGGACAAAGTATGACCACTCTATAGTACTCGTACTATAGTGTTCTAGTTCAATATTTCAAAAGCTGAAGTTCCCCATTACATCCACCCTGTCTCTGACACACCTATCGAGAATCATCTTTGCTATCCTTTCCTTTACATCTCTGGAACTATTCGGAGGCCTATAGAAAACTCCCAACGGGGTGACCTCTCCTTTGCTGTTTCTAACTTCAGCCCATACCACCTCAGTTGATGAGTCCTCAAAAATCCTTTCTGCAACTGCAATACTGTCCTTGACCAACAGTGTAACACCTCCCCCTCTTTTATGATCTTATCTATTCTTACTGAAACATCTAAATCCTGGAACCTGCAACAACTATTCCTGTTCCTGCTGTAACCATGTCTCCAAAATGGCCACAACATTGAAATCCCAGGTAGCAACCCATGCTGCAAGTTCACCCACCTTATTCTGGGTGCTGCTGGCGTTGAAGTGGACGCACTTCAAACCAACCTCTTGCTTGCGGTGCCATCTTGTATCCCTAAAACTTGATTTTGGACCTCACTACACTCAACCCTTTCTGTACTCTAACTACAATTTTAGTTCCCATCCCACTGCTGGATTAGTTTAAATCCACCCCAATAGCCTTAGTGAATTCCACCACCCCCACCCCCCAGGATATTGGTACCGCTCTGGTTCAGATGAAGCCCATCCTGCTTGTAGAGGTCCCACATACCCCAGAAAGAGCCCCAATTATCCAAGAATCAAAAACCCTCACTCCTGCACCATCCCTGTAGCCACGTATTCACCTTCTCTCTCTCCCTATTCCTTGCCTCACTAGCACGTGACACAGGCAAAAAACCAGAGCCAACAACTCTGATCATCCTAGCTCTCAGCTTCCATCGTAGCTCTCCGAATTTCTGCCTTAAATCTCCATCTCTTTTCCTACCTATGTCGTTGGTGCCTATGTTGACCACGACTTGGGGCTGCTCCCTCTCCCCCTTAAGTATGCCAAAAACACGATCAGAGACAACACGAGCTCTGGCATCTGGGAGGCAACACAACAACCGTGAGTGTCCCTCCTCCCCACAGAATCTTCTATCTGTCCCCCTAACTATGGAGTCCCCAGTGACAACTGCTCTGCTCCTCTTCCCCTTTTCCTTCTGAGCAGCAGGGACAGACTCTGTGCCAGAGCCCTCTACCCCACTGCTTTCCCCTGGTACGTCCCCCCTATAGTAACCAAAACGGTATATTAATTGTTGAGGTGAATGGCCACAGGGGATCCCTGCACTGCCTGCCGGTTCCCTTCCCGTCCCCTGACTGTAACCCATTTGCCTTTTTCTTGTACCTTAGGAGTGACTACCTGCCTGTAACTCCTCTCAATATCCCACTCTTCCACCCGAATGATCCGAAGTTCATCCAGCTCCAGCTCCAGTTCCCTAACGCGGTTTTCAATGAGCTGGAGTCAGTTGCACTTCCAGCAGATGTAGTCAGCAGGGACACTGGTGGTGACCCTTACCTCCCACATTCTTCAGCAGGGACATTCAACTGTCCTAACCTCCATTCCCACTAGTCTAAATTCCCAAAGAGACTGTTGAAAAAAAAAGGAATAAAAAACTCGCTAACGTTCCAAGTTGTGGCACAGTTACTTTGTTTTTGGTTAGAGGAGGAGGATTAGTGCTTTAACAGATTATAAGGCAATGTGAGCTTCTCTGGGTGTTTGGTTTAATTCACAAACGTGTTCATTGCTGTGTCGTAATAGCACACATGGAACATTGTGTTCAGTTCTGGTCGCCTTGTTATAGGAAAGAGGTAGAAGCTATAGTGAGGGTGCAGAGGAATCCCTTGGGATCAACAGAAATATTGGCACACACCACACGATCGAGTGAAATATTGAGGAAGTCACCACGCGAAAAATAAATACTGGCAGATTCTGCATGTCTGTATAAACGTCAGTGTGTCAGTGTTTGTGGTGTGTCTGTACTGATGTCTGTATATCTGTGTGTGCACGTCCATCAGTGTATTGGCATTTCTCTATGTGTGTTTTCGTATCTGTGTCACTGCACCAGTCTCTATGTGTGCCTGTGTATCTATATGCATATCTTTGTGTATCTGCGTGTCTCTGTGTGTATCCGTGTGCACAGAGGATTTGCCAGCCTCTGTGGTGTTTAAAGTGATGTAATGTCCGCCTCTGCTGGTCTTCACACTCCACTGCATTGATGGCAGTGGAGGGAGAAAACCATAAGGGATTTAGTCTAGGAGGTGGGGTCAGGGAGGTAGATCATAGCACCATCCAAACTGACAGTACCATCTGCACATGCACACACACACACACAGTTGGGTATAGGAAAGTTCATAATTGTACTGAGGACACTCAGAGTGGCAAATGCTCCTGAGTAATAGTTGTGCTTGCTCTGCAACGTGAAAGTGATTTGTCTTTGAAGATTATTCGTTACACAGAGTGTACAGCTTAAAGAGTGTTTCCACTGCAACTGAATCCAAGCAATTCTGACCAAATCATCTGTAAGGTGATGCGATGAATTTATTACATGTTCTTTAAATTGAAATATTCTATAATTCACCCCTACAAGGTGTAAGTGAGAATGGATTGAAAAGTCCTGAAACTGGCCCAGTGGTGGTGGTAATATATCTAGGTATCAGATAAAACTGCTCTGTGCATCCAGAGATATTTGCAAAACCAAACAGCCGTGCAATGTGAGAGATTCACAGTATTTGATGTCCTCTGATAGAAAAAAAACTGACACCTGTGCAGCGGCATGGGGAGACCAGCAGAGGGTAGCATTGCATGACTATAACCTTAACAGGGACAGACGGAGAGGTGGAGGAGGGGAGAAAAGGTTTATCTCAATTTCAATGGATTTACCCCCAAAATCACAGAGCCATCATTTCACAGAGATGCACACAAACATACATAGACACATTAAACACACAACACGCATGTATACAGATATGGACACTTACACACAAACACATGCACACACCTGCACACAGACACAATGGTTTCTTTAAGATCGAGATAAGTATGTTTTTCATGAATAAGGGAATCAATGGTCAGTTGGTGAAGGCAGGAGAATGTGGCTGAGAAACGTTTTAGCTGTGATCAAACAGCACAGCAGGTCCAAGGGGCTAAATGGACTAATTCTGTTCAAATTTCCTATTTTGTGAAGGGATTCATTTTGGAAGTCGAAGTTGAATGCAGATTATTGGGACAAATGTCGGATTCATAGCAGTGTGGAGGAACAAACACATCTTGGGGTCCATGTCTGCAGGTCTCTCATTTGCCCCCTAAGTTGATAGGGTTGTTAAGAAGGCGTATGGTGTGTTAGTTTTCATGAGCAGGGGGACTGAGTTGAAGAGCAGCAAGATTATGCTGCAGGTCTATAAAGCTCTGGTGAGACCATATTTGAAATGTACTGGTCGCCTCATTGCAGAAAGGATAGGGAAGCTTTAAAGCAGGTGCAGAGGAGACTTACAAGAATGCTGCCTGGAATAGAGGGCTTGTCTTATGAAGAAAGGTTGAGGGAGCGATGGCTTTTCTCATTGAAGCAAAGAAGGATGAGAGGTAACTTGATAGAGCTGAACATGATGGTGAGAGGTACAGACAGAGGAAATAGCCAGAGACTTCTTCCCAGGGTGGAAATGGTTGTCACGAAGTGAGCATAATTTTAAGGTGTTTGGAGAAAGGTTTTGGAAAATGTCAAAGGCAGTGAGACACCAGCCCCCCTCCCCCTCCCCTCAAACCGGGTCCCTGGTCCTGTGAGACATCCGTGCTAACCACTGAGATACCATGGCCCCCTCCCCCTCCCCACAATCCGGGTCCCTGGTACAGTGAGACAGCCGTGCTAACCACTGAGATACCATGCCCCCACTCCCCCTCCCCACAAACCCGGGTCCCTGTTATAGTGAGACAGCCGTGCTCACCACTGACACACCATGCACCCCCTCCCACGACCCACCAAACCGAGTTCCTGGTACTGTGAGACAGCCGTGCTAACCACTGAAACATCATGCCCCACTCCCCCTCCCACAAAACCTGGCCCCGGTACTGTGAGACAGCCGTGCTAACCACTGAGATACCATGCCCCCACTCCCCCTCCCCACAAACCCGGGTCCCTGTTATAGTGAGACAGCCGTGCTCACCACTGACACACCATGCACCCCCTCCCACGACCCACCAAACCGAGTTCCTGGTACTGTGAGACAGCCGTGCTAACCACTGAAACATCATGCCCCACTCCCCCTCCCAGCAAAGCCGGGTCTCTGGTCCTGTGCGACAGCCGTGCTAACAACTGAGACACCATGCCCACTCCCCCTCCCCCCAAAACCAGGTCCCTAATACTGTGAGACAGCCGTGCTCACCACTGAGACACCATGCCCCCCTTCCTCTCCCCCAAACTGGGTCCCTGATACTGTGAGACAATCGTGCTAACAACTGAGACACTGCGCGCCCCTCCCCATCCCCCCGAAACAGGGTCCCTGGTACTGTGAGACAGCCGTGTTAACCACTGAGACACCATGCCCCCCTCCCCTCTAAACCGGGTCTCTGGTACTGTGGAACAGCTGTGTTAACCACTGAGACACCATGCCCCCCTCCCCTCCCACCAAACTGGTTCCTTGGTACTTTGAGACAGCCGTGTTACCCACTGAGACACCATGTCCCAATTCCCCACCACCACCCCTCAAACCAAATTCCTAGTACTGTGCGACAGCCATACTAAACACTGAGACACCATGTCCCCCTCCCCCTCCCCACAAACCGGGTCCCTAATACAGTGAGACAGCCGTGCTGACCACTGAGACTCCATGCCTTCCTCCCCCTCCCCCCCCAAACCGGGTCACTGGTACTGTGAGACAGGCGTGCTATCCACTGAGACACCATGCCCCCCCTCCCCCACCCCCAAACCAGATCCCCGGTACTGTGCGACAGCTGTGCTAACCAATGAGACACCATGCCACCCTCCTCCTCTCCCCCAGCCGGGTCCCTGATACTGTGAGACAGTCGTGCTCACAACTGAGACACCGGGCCACCCTTCCCATACCCCCGAAACCGGGTCCCAGGTAGTGTGAGACAGCCGTGCTGACCACTGAGACACCATGCCCCCTTTTCCCTCCCCACAAATCGGGTCCCTAGTACTGTGAGACAGCGTGCTAACATCTAAGATATTATGACCCCCTCCCCCTCCCCTCCCAAACGGGGTCCCTAATACTGTGAGACAGCCGTGCTAACCACTGAGACACCTTGGCCCCCTCCCCACTAAACCGGGTCTCTGGTACTGTGGAACAGCCGTGTTAACCACTGAGACACCATGCCCCCCTCCCCGCTAAACCGGGTCTCTGGTACTGTGGAACAACCGTATTAACCACTGAGACACCATTCCCCCCTCCCCTCCCACCAAACCGGTTCCTTGGTACTTTGAGACAGCTGTGTTACCCACTGAGACACCATGTCCCAATTCCCCACCCCCACCCCTCAAACCAGGTCCCTAGTACTGTGAGACAGCCGTGCTAACCACTGAGACACCATGCCTTCCTCCGACTTCCCCCCCCCCGCCAAAAACGGGGTACTAGTACAGTGAGACAGCCGTGCTAACCACTGACACACCATGCCTTCCTCCGCCTCCCCCCCAAACCGGGTCCCTAGTACTGTGAGACAACCGTGCTAACCACTGAGACACCTGGCACCTACTCCCACTCCCCCCCAAACCCGGTCCCTGGTACTGTGAGACAGCCGTGCTAACCACTGAGACACCATGCACCCTCCCCCTCCCCCGTCCCCAGTCCGGGCCCCTGGTACTGTGAAACAACCATGCTAACCACTGAGACACCATTCCCCCGTCCCCGCCCCCTCCCCCAAAACGGAGTTACTGTGCTCTGTACTACTGGGAAAAATGTAAATAAAAGTGATGAGCTTAGAGCTATGATGTCGTGGCCGTAACAGAGACGTGGGTTTCTCAGGGGTAGGAATGGTTGCTGGATGTTCCAGGGTTTAGAACATTTAAAAATAATAGGGAGGGGGAAAAAAAGAGGATGGGGTGTAGCACTGCTAATCAGAGAGGGTATCACAGCGACAGAAGTTACCATTATCGAGGAGAGTCTGTCTACTGAGTCAGTATGGGTAGAAATTAGGAACAGTCAGGCAGCAATCACCTCATTAGGGTTTTTTTACAGGCCCTCCAAAAGAAGCAGGGAGATTGAAGAAAGCATAGGTTGGCAGATTTTGGAAAAGTGTGAATGGAATAGGGTAGTTGTAATAGGTGACTAACTTTCCCAATATTGATCGGAACCTCCTTCCAGCAGATGGTTTGGAAGGAGCTGTTTTTGTAAGGTGTGTTCAGGAGGGTTTCCTAACACAGTACGTTGACAGGCCAACGAAGGGAAAGGACATTTTGGATTTAGTGCTCGGCAATGAGCCGGGGCAGGTGTCAGATCTTGCGGTGGGAGAGCATTTTGGTGATAATGACCACAACTGCCTCACATTCTACATAGCTATGGAGAAGGAGAGATGCAGGCACAATGGGAGGATACTTAATTGGGGAATAGGAAACTATGATACCATCAGACTGCGTTGAGAAGCATGGACTGGGAGCAATTGTTTCATGGAAAGAGCAGTATAGACATGTGGAGACGGTTTAAGGAACATCTGTTGCGAGTGATGCACAAATGTGTTCCTCTGAGACAGGCAAGAAGGGGTAAGATAAAGGAACCTTGGATGACGAGAGCGGAGGAGCTTCACGTCAAAAGAAAGAAGGCAGCTTACGTAAAGTGGAGGAAGCTAGGGTCTTGCTCAGCTCTAGAGGATTACAGGCAGGCGAGGAAGGAGCTCAAAAATGGTCTGAGGAGAGCCAAGAGGGGGCAGGAAAACGGCTTGGCAAGAAGGATGAGGGAGAATCCAAAGGCATTTTGCACATATGTGAGGAATAACAGAGAAAGAATAGGGCCGATCAGGGATATCAAAGGGAACTTGTATATCGAGCCTAAGGAGGTAGGGGAAGCCCTAAATGAGTTTTTTTGCTTCTGTCTTTACGAAAGAAAAGGACCTTGTAGTGAATTAAACCATTGAGGAGCAGGTAATCCTGCTGCAACAGATAGATTGACGAAGCTGATGTTTTGAAAATTTTGACAAACATTAATATTAACAAGTCGCCAGGGCCAGACCAGATTTGATCTCGGCTGCTATGGGAAGCGAGTAATGTGATTGCTTCGGCACTTGCGAAGATCTTTGCATCCTTGGTCTCCACCGGATTCGTACCTGAGGACTGGAGGGAGGCAAATGTAATTCCTCTCTTCTAGAAAGGAAATAGGGAAATCCCCGGAAATTACAGACCAGTTAGTCTCACGTCTTTCATCTGCAAGGTGTTCGAAAGGATTTTGCGGGATAGGATTTATGAACATCTGGAAGAGTGTGGCTTGATTAAATACAGTCAGCACGGCTTTGTGAGGGGCAGGTCATGCCTCACGAATCTTATTGAGTTCTTTGAAGATGTTACTAGAAAAGTTGATGAGGGTCGAGCGGTGGATGTTTTGTATCTGGACTTCAGCAAGGCATTTGATAAGATTCCCCATGGTAGGCTCGTTCAGAATGTCAAGAGGAATGGGATACAGGGAAATTTAGTTGTCTGGATATAGAATTGGCTGGTCGACAGAAGACAGCGAGTGGTTGTGGAAGGAAAATATTCTGCCTGGAAGTCAGTGGTGAATGGTTTTCCACGGGCTCTGTTCTTGGGCCTCTGCTCGTTGTAATTTTTATTAATGACATGGATGAGGAGATTGAAGGATGGGTTAGCAGGTTTGCAGAGGACACAAAGGTTGGAGGTATCATTGACAGTATACAGGACTGTTGCAGGCTGTAGCACGACATTGCCAGGATGTAGAGATGGGCTGAGAGGTGGTAGATGGAATTCAAACTGGATAAATGTGAGGTGATGCATTTTGGAAGATCGAACACAAAAGTTGTGTACAGGACCAAAGGCAGCATTCTTGGCCATGTGGAGGAACAGCGGGATCTTGGTGTGCAGGTACATAGATCCCTTAAAATGTCCACCCAGGTGGACAGGGTTGTTAAGAAAGCCTATAGTGTTCTTGGCTTTCATTAACAGTGGGATTGAGTTTAAGAGCCGTGAGATCTTGTTGCAGCTCCATTTACTCATACCCCTATACTTATTCTCCCATTTCCTCATACTCCGACACTGAAATCTCCTGCATTTTCATATAACGATACTAATTCTGCCATTTCCTCATATCCCAGTATGATTCTCTCATTTTCTGATGCCCGAGTTCAAATCTCGCATTTAGGAGTGCCCTACTCTAATTCTACATTTTAATGGTGACTTGAACCAAATATCTAATTGAGGTCCACTCCGCACCACTTCTTCCATTAACTATGTAGCTGCAATGATTCTCCCATGTCGTGGTCCACTGCTGTAATTCTCCAATTTCGGCGTTTACTGCATCAAATTCTCAAATTGACAAATTCTGCACTAATCCACCCTTTCGTCATGAACTGAAGAAACTCTCCCACTGAGTATTGCCTTGCCCCAACTCTCCTGTTTTGCTGTTTCCTGACATACATCTTCCACATAATGGTTTACTGCTCAAGGTTTTTTCATTATTGGCGCCCTGCATCGAATGGTCACTTTCCTGCACTTTACAACATTTCTCCGACTTACTGATTCCTGCCCGTGTTCTCCCATTTAACTATGCTCTGTTCCAACCCTGCAGGCTTTAAGCTCCCCACACCAATTCTCGAATTCAATATTGCCCTGAAACAATTCTCATGTTCATTGATAACCAAATCAACTTCTCCCAGTGTGGGAAACGCCACTCTGACTCTCTGAGATAGTGGTGCCATACCCCAATTCGCTGTTAAAGTTCCACTGTGCAATTTTTCCATTTTGTGGTTCGTGCAACAATTGTCCCAAATACAGCTTCACTTCCGTGCACGATTCTCCCATTTTCGAGTCCTGCACGAATCTTCTTTTCATCAGCAACTGCACCTCCACCACATTTTATATTATTCAGCACCAGTTCTCCCACGTCTTCCACCAATTCTCTACTTTCGTGACATCGGCACCAACTCTCCCATTATTGAAGCCCTACGTCAATTGTCCCATTGCGTTGTTTCCTGATACACTTGCTCCACGTATTGGCTTCCCTGCTCCAAAGATTTATTTTTCATTTCTTGGTGGGCGGACTCGAATCTCGATTTTACTGCTGCTTGCAAAATTGTTCCTTCTCAATCATTCCCGGCCCCTATTCTTCCATTTAGAGGTGTTCTGCGAAAATTCTTTAATGAATAGGCAATTTGTACTAATTCTCCAATGTAATGGCACTGTGCAACAATTCTCCCATTTACTGATACCCAATAATTCTCCCACTGCCTGACACCCTGACACCTGTCATGGAAATTTAATCGACTCGAATCAACTGCTCGCAAGAGCAAAGGAAAGGCTTTATATTTCAACCTCTGCGAAGTATTAAATTTTGCAAAACATTCTCTGACAGATTTCACAGTAAATGTTAATTTTGTTAATTTTCCATTGCATTTTTCAAATTCTTGTCATTTTACAACAAAGACAACAACCAAATAAAAAGCCAGGTTGCTATATATCAAAAATAATTTATGAACACCAGGCATTTCCTCAGACACCACCTAACTCTAACAAAGCATTGTGGTGGTTTTTCCATTTTCCTGGTTTGCGCGATACACAGCCCATCTTCACACGTCACATTCGTCAACGTCGCTGTAGGGTGTGGACAAGCAATCGGATTTTCCTTCTTTGGGGCCACTGATAGTTTAACATTTCGTATCCTACTGCATTCATAAGCAAGTGGTGTAGGCAGATACACAACTCGGGTTTTATTCAAAGCAGTATGAGTAAGACAAGTCCAACAACTAGTAGAACGATAAGGGTCCATTACCCCCATCCTCCATAAGGGACGTGAGCCATCGGGAGGAGAAGTCATCTGCTCGTGGAGGCGGTCATTTAGCTGCCTTCATACCATTTATTAAACCAGTAATATTTTGGGACTCATCAGGAACATTAATACAACACAAGGTACCTAACGTTTTGCAGACGTCCCCTTTCTTGGCCGTCAGGATGTCTCGTACTAATCGATTTTGTGTCACTGCTTCCTAACCGCCATTAAATCAGTGTTAATGAGTGCCAGGCCTTCCTCCATCGCATTTACGAATACACCATATGCGCGGATGTTCTGCCAGTGTGTACCCATTCCAATGCAGAGGGATGCCCCTTCGAGTTCGGCAATTGCTGCCTTTTAGGGCGAACACTGTTGTGTTGGTGAACAGTATTGCAGTGTAGCAGCACCCCTTTCTCCCCGGGGGAGTGGTGGTACCCTTTCTCGCCACTTGCCCATATTATTCCTGCCATTCTGATTAGATTAGATTACTTACAGTGTGGAAACAGGTTTTTCCGCCCAACAAGTCCACACACACCAGCCGAAGCGCAACCCACCCCTACATTTACTTAACACCTAACACTACGGGCAATTTAGCATGGTCCATTCACCCGACCGGTACATCCTGGTGACTGTGGGAGGAAACTCACGCAGACACAGGGAGAATGTGCAAACTGCACACTGTCAGTCACCTGAGGCAGGAATTAAACTGGGGTCTCTGGCGCTGTGACGCAGCAATGCTAACCACTGTGCCACCATGCTACTCATGGTCTGACCATTGATAAAGGAACAAGCAATGTTTATGGTCGTATCATTTGTGTATCTTGGTGTACAAAAGTCGTTGTTCAAGTACAGTATCAAGGTACACTGGGAGATACGCAAAAGGAGTCTCCCCCGATTGGTGCAAATACACGTTTCTCCCCTGCAATCCACTATGTGGAAGGCTGTGGACGGGAGCGTGTCAGGCTTGGGGCTGTAGTTAGCCTGGAGTTCGGGTGGTGACACGAGATTTGCCCAAATTGCCCCCCACTATCACGGTCAGGCTAGTCGCCTCCCGTGGAAGCAGACAGCTGGCATTTCTCGCCAGGCTCTCAATAATTTGCTGGGCACTCTACCTTTGGGCTGTGTGCAAACATATCCAACAAGTGTAGCCAACGTCTAATCTCTCGTTTTGTCTTATGCCCAAAGCACATGCTCTGTTCCCTTCACATCTAGCAATGGCCCTTCGCAGCTCCCAACCTACTGGAGTCGCATTTACGCCATTTATATCCAGCAAGAAAATACCCCTCCTGCTTTAAATTCGCTTTCTCACCACGGCCGTCTCCCTTCGGGTTCGGGTGTGTCATTAATGACCTTTGCCCAGCTTTGGGTTATGTCCATGATCTGGTTTGATTGGTTGCCATGCCCCACTGCTCCTATCGTCTGCAGTACATTCTGCACTGCATCTCGGTGGGTGGGGGTGGGGCGACTGCACCACTATGTTCAACTGTCTACAGATGTCGGAGAAGGATCTATCTACTCCACACCACGAGACTCCCTCATTGCTCTTCTGAGTCTTACTTTGATCATAGAATATCTATTTCCCATGTCAGGTGCCCCTTTTGCTGTGGTGGCTACTACGAAATGCCAGTCACCGGCGCGGCATGGATCCCTGCATAAATCTTAATTATCCAATCTATAGTTGTCCTTGTTACTGAACGGCTATTGGTCGCATGTTAAGATCCACTTCGTCCGATCAGTTAAGATTACCGTCAGCTGTTGCATCCCAGACGCCCCTGCCTTTATACATTGTCCTACCAGGGCGCTTGCCAACAGTGTGAACTGGGGAAGCCCCACATTTGCTTAAGTCTTCTAATAAATACTTGCTCTAAATTGGTTTTGGTGTTGTGCGATGCCTCCTCAGTCCCAGCTGCACGTTTGTAATGGCTGGCGTGTATCCACGAAGCTGTTCCGGCGACCTTAACAGCTATCTGTGCTTGTAAGACGTACTTGAAACGGTCCCAGCCACCTCTTCGCCTTCCTGTTTTCCCTCCTGAAGTATTTCGCCACCATTCAGACTCCAGGTTATAGATCGTACATCTTCCCTTCTGCTGAATGGGGTCGTGCTGTCTTCAGTTGATTCTGTATTTGGGACAGAAGTGTAGAGAGTTTCATGCAGTAACACAACATCTCATCCTCACAGTGGCCTGTTATCTGGCTTCCCTTACGTCTCGGGACAATTCCTGTGTTTGACGGCCTACCAAACAAAATTTCAAACGGGCTAAGGTTAGCTCTCCCTCTCCTCCTAGATCTCATACACATTAGCACAATTGGAAGTGCCTTTGTCCATGTCATCCCTAGTTCCTCTCAGCATTTTCTCAATATATTTTTTCAGGTAGCATTTTCTCTTTCCGCTGCCCTACCGCTCGTTTGGTGGTAGGCACAGTGTTATCCAATGTTTATTCCCAAATACGCACTAATCTGCTGTAGGGCATTATGGACAAATTGTGTCCCACTGTCACTACTAAGCCTAGAGTGTAGGTTTGCTCGCTGAGCTGTAGGTTTGATATCTAGACGTTTCATTACCTGGCATATGGAGGTTAGTGGGCTCGTGTAGTTTAAGTGGGCTTGGATCAGCGCAACATCGAGGGCCAAAGGGCCTGTTCTGCGCTGTATTTTTCTATGTTCTATATTCTAGGTTACATCATCAGTGACGAACGCCAAGTGAAGAGAAGCTGTTGTCTCCTGCTTTCTAGTTATATGTTTGTCCAGGATGGGGTTCCTGCGGTTTGTGGTGATGCCATTTCCTGTTCGTTTTCTGAGGGGTTGATAGATGCTATCTAGATATTTGTCTTTTTTTATGGTGTTGTGGTTGGAGTGCTAGGCCTCAAGGAATTCTCTGGCATGTTTTTGCTTAGCCTGTCCCAGGATAGATGTGTTGCCCCAGTCGAAATGGTGTTTAAATTTCATCTGTGTGAAGGGCTACGAGGGAGAGAGGGTCATGTCTTTTTGTGGCCAGCTGGTGTTCTGTATCCTGGTGGCTAACTTTCTTCCTGTTTGTCCTATGTATTGTTTGTGGCAGTCCTCGCATGTAATTTTGTATATGACGTTGGTTTTGTCCATGGGTTGTACTGGGTCTTTTAAACTTGTTTGTTTTGTTTGAGACTGTTCGTGGGATTCCGAGAGGTCTTAATAGTCTGGCTGCCACTTCTGAGACTTCACTGATGTATGGAGAGGTCGATCGGGTTTCTGGCTGTGTTAGGTCTACTTGTCGTGGTTTGTTCCTGAGGAATCTGTGGACTGTATTTTTTAAGTATCCGTTCTTCTTAAATACGTTTTATAGGTGGTTCTCCTCTGTTTTCCGAAGTTCGTCTGTGCTGAAATGTGTGGTGGTTCATTGGAATAGTGTTCTGATACAGCTTCCTTTTTGCGTGTTGGGATGGTTGCTGGTGTAGTTAAGTATTTGGTCAGTGTTTGTCAGTTTGCTGTATATACATACACACCAGAGAATTCCGAGAGGCCTCTTAGTCCAATCACAACGCCATAAAAAAACACATAGATCGATTTACCATCTGTCAACCCCTCAGAAAACGAATAGGAAATGATATCACCACAAACCCCAGGAACCCCATCCATAACAAACATATAAATAGAAAGCAGGAGACAACATCTTCACTTTACTTGGAGAGCACCACTGTTGATGTTACCTAAGCAGGTAATGAAACGTCTGGATAACAAACGTACAGCTCAGCGAGCAAACCTACGCCATAAACTTCAACCTGAGCAATAAACCTTCACAAACCTTGGGACTACTAAGCCTCTCAGGGATGCTCCATCTCGGAATTATTTCAGTCAGGAAAGATTTGGTTATGGCACTGGCATTTTGTTTTGCCATGGGGAACGCTTGCACCTATTTGGAAAACATATCACCTATTACCAGACAATACCTTTTTCCTTCACAGGACGTTAGTTTGGTAAAATCCATTTGTAAATGTTCAAATTGTTTTTGCGGTTTCGGAAGTGATACATGACTCATGTGTATTCCCCTCCCCACATTATTGTTACAGATAACACATCGTTCACAATATTTCTGGAAGTAATGAGTAAATCCCTCATTGTCCCACTGTGCTGAAATGCTGTCATATCTCCCCTCTTTTGACACATGTTCCTTACGGTGTGTCAGTTTAGCAGAGAATGGAATTAATGATCGTGGTAGAAAAGGTTTAACATTGGGGCCACACCATACCCCTTACCTCAAACTGCACTCTGCTTTTTTCCCACTCAAACCTGTCTTCAAGCCTGGACTTCGACTGTGACTCCCGTCCGTCTGATGTTGGGGTAAGGATTTTTGTCATTCCCATGTCAAACTGATCATTTATCGGCTGCTGGGCTGCCGTCCTTGCCGCTGAGTCTGCCCTTGCATTTCCTTGAG
This sequence comes from Chiloscyllium punctatum, assembly GCF_047496795.1. Classification (NCBI taxonomy): domain Eukaryota; kingdom Metazoa; phylum Chordata; class Chondrichthyes; order Orectolobiformes; family Hemiscylliidae; genus Chiloscyllium; species Chiloscyllium punctatum. The sequence continues at coordinate 23,529,271 of NC_092767.1, forward strand.
AAACGGAATCGTTATTTTTCGTGTGGGCATCATATGTAAACACAGCGATTGATTTAGGCATTCGGACCGCTTCCAAGAGGTCAGAAATCTGATCACGGTGTGTGGTGGGCTTTCCGGTGAAGGTCAAGGAGTCCCTATTTTTTCACAGGATTCCAACATCATGTGGGACTCCGAATGTGTATCTGCTCTCGGTTAAATATTCGCTGTCTTTCCCTTAGCCAATTGACATGGCTCAGTCAATGCAACCAGCTCCGCTGCTTGCGCTGACAGTTGTGGAGGGAGTGATCCTGCTTTGAATACCTCATGGGTAGTTACTACAGCATCCCCAATACAATTCTGGCCTATCTCCTTGCTCCTGAATGCTGACCAGTCCACAAAAAAAACGCCATATTTGGATTCTGAAGTGGTGAATTCTGCAAGTCTTGTCGAGGCAGCACATTTCATTAATCATGTGGGTCTCCGTCTCCTTCTCTAGTGAGAAGACTAGCAGCATGAAGGACGTTACATCGTTTTATTACAATGTTAGGCTTCTCCAAGAACACAGTATTGTATCTGAATGTATACGTGCTGCCGACGTATGTGCTGTCTTTTGCTCGGCAAGCAGTAAGGATACTGCATGTGCGATCAGTTTGGTTAAGTCGCCATAGCCGATTATATAGCAACCACAGCTCGCAGGCATTTACGCAATCCTGCCGCTACGAGGTCGGGCTTAGCCGAAAAATAAGTTGCCAGCCTGAATTTTCCCCCATGATCCTGCAACAACACGGATGTCATGCAGCCATGTTTTTCATCTACCCTTTGACAGAAGGCTTGTTTGGATTCGGAATCCACAGAGTAGGTGTACTTTGAAACGTCTTTTTCAATTCAACTCGGCCGCTGTGATCCATTGCAACGCACCTTGGTTCTGCTACCCTTTTCCATGGGCCATGTCACTTCAGGGCGCCTCAAGATTTGTGTAATGTGGGATAAACGTTCTTCAGTAGGAGCGTATGCCCAAAAAGAATAGCAATTGTTTGCTCATGTGAGGCCTTGGAATTTGCTGAATTACTTGCACTCTGACTTGACCTTCCCTTGGTCTTCCCTTGTTCAGATATTAAGTGACTGAAGAACTTCACCTGTTGTTGCATAAATTTAAGCTTTGCGAGACTGGCTTTGTGCCCTTCCCTCGTGCAACGCAAGGGAATCCTTCTCAAACTGTTCCTCTGTCGGTGCTACTATTAGGCAATCGTCTACAGATTGCAGAAGTGCAGACCCAGGGGTTAAAACAAAAGTCTCCAGATTCCTGCATAGAGCCTCATTATATATGGTGGGTGACTCACAGTAACATTGACAAAGTCGAGTGAACTCATAAGATTTCCGTTTGAATGAAAAAGTGAACCAGAATTGACTATCTAGATGCACCATTCCACTAAAGAATGTATTTGCTAAATCCACAGCAGGGAACGATTTACTGTCCGGTGGAAATTGAGCTAATACAGTATAGGGTTTGGGAACATTTGATGCGTGCGAGACAACACTGTTATTGACTGCCTGCAGGTCTTGAACAAACCTCCATTCCTCCGGTTCAATTGGAATTTTTGCCATTTTGATCAGAAAAATGGGAGTTCTCATCGGTGAGTTTACACAGGGGATTATCTCTCTAGCCTTTGGGAAAGACTGAAAGACTGGAGTAACTACGTCCATGGCCTCGGATTTTAACGGGTATTGTGCTCTGGAAGGACGATACTCCGACTTCGTGGTTTCTCGTATTGGTTCAGAACATCATGTTTGCCTTTTACCCATAATTCAGCAGGGACCGTTATTAATCTTGGGTCTGAGAGGTTTATCTGAGGGAAACGCCAGGGCAGCCTTCTAGGCTCTTCAGGGCTAGAGGGGGTTACCACGACTGTTCTATTGCCTGAGTTAGACAAATTAATTTCTTCCTATATGTCGACACATCTGCATTGAACCACAGACCCACATCGTACCAGAACACCTAACATTTCGTTCTTTATGCCTTTAGTCCCCATGGCCCCAAATCCTGCCACCAGTCACTGGACACCTTCGCCAGTGACACGCGAGGAGCATAGCCTTCCACATCAAAAATATAGAGCTTACATGCCATCGCAGGTACTTTACATAAGTTCACACTGACTGCACATCTGCCATCCCTTCAATAAAATTCGCACAATAACAACTGACTTGGTTTAACCAATCTCCTGAACCAATACTTCTCTTATGGTTCCTCAGGGATATCGTGGTGTATGTGTACTGTGCAGTGCAGCATATTCCCGCAAGAAAAAGCGGTGTTAATAGGATTAACATGGTTACCTGCTTCCAGGGCGAGTGAATTGCTTATTGAACTCATTGCTCTCTGGCTTAATAGCCACTCATAGACATACACCAGGGGTGGTGGGTTGTATGTTACAGTTTACACTTATGAATCTTCCCTTTGAATTACCTGCAAGCCCGTCTGAGTACTGAGCAAATGCAACCCAAGTCTCACCATGAGATTCTAAGCCATCAAATGTAAAGAACAGAATTCCGCTAACAAAATTGAGAATTAGAATGGATGCACATTACTGATTTCACACAATATGGGTGCGGTAAAACTCTCTCATATCACGATGCCTGATGCCTCCATTGAGTTCAGGAACATTCCACTCATCTTTATTGGCGTCAACTCTCTGAACTGTCTTGATTTGAGGAGTGAATGTGCTGGCCATGTATCTACCAAAAAGGTAACTGGTGTACCTTCCACACATAACACAGAGGTAGTTGTGGTTGTGTTCGCCGAGCTGGGAATTTGTCTTGCAAACGTTTCGTCCCCTGTCTAGGTGACATCCTCAGTGCTTGGGAGCCTCCTGTGAAGCGCTTCTGTGCTGTTTCCTCTGGCATTTATAGTGGCCTGTCACTGCCGCTTCCGGTTGTCAGTTCGAGCTGTCCGCTGTCGTGGCCGGTATATTGGGTCCAGGTCGATGTGTTTGTTGATAGAGTGTGTGGATGAGTGCCATGCCTCTAGGAATTCCGTGGCTGTTCTCTGTTTGGCTTGCCCTATAATGGTAGTGTTGTCCCAGGCGAATTCATGTTGCTTGTCGTCTGTGTGTGTGGCTACTAAGGATAGCTGGTTGTGTCGTTTCGTGGCTAGTTGGTGTTCGTGTATACGGATCGTTAACTGTCTTCCTGTTTGCCTGATGTAGTGTTTTCTGCAGTCCTTGCATGGGATTTTGTACACTACATTAGATTTGCTCAAGTTGGGTATCGGGTCCTTTGTTCTGGTGAGCTGTTGTCTGAGCGTGGCTGTTGGTTTGTGTGCTGTTATGAGTCCTAGTGGTCGCAGTAGTCTGGCTGTCAGTTCAGAAATGCTCCTGATGTATGATAGTGTGGCTAGTCCTTTGGGTTGTGGCATGTCCTCGTTCCGTTGTCTCTCCCTTAGGCATCTGTTGATGAAATTGCGACGGTATCCGTTTTTGGCGAATACCTTGTATAGGTGTTCCACTTCCTCTTTTTGTAGCTCTGGTGTGCTGCAGTGTGTTGTGGCCCTTTTGAATAGTGTCCTGATGCAACTTCGTTTGTGTGTGTTGGGGTGGTTGCTTTCATAGTTCAGGACTTGGTCTGTGTGTGTGACTTTCCTGTAAACCTTTGTGGTGAATTCTCCGTTCGGTGTTCTCTGTACCATCACGTCTAGGAATGGGAGTTGGTTGTCCTTTTCTTCCTCTCTCGTGAATCGGATTCCTGTGAGTGTGGCGTTGATGATCTGGTGTGTGTTCTCTATTTCTGTGTTTTTAATTATTACAAAGGTGTCATCCGCGTGTCTGACCCAGAGTTTGGGTTGAAGTTGTGGTAAGACTGTTTGTTCTAACCTTTGCTTACTGCTTCTGCTATGAGTCCAGAGATCGGTGAGCCCATGGGTGTGCCGTTGATTTGTTCGTATATTTGGTTATTGAATGTGAAGTGTGTTGTGAGGCACAAGTCCAGTAGTTTAAGTATGCCGTCTTTGTTGATATGTTCAACGTCCTGTTGTCTGTTATGTCTGTCCAGCAGGTTGGGTATTGTTTCTTTGGCTAGTGTTTTGTCGATAGAGGTGAACAGTGCCGTTACATCGGATGAGCCCATAGTTTCTTCCTTGTCTATGTGTATAGTTCTGATGATGTCCAAGAATTCCTGTGTCGATTGTATAGATGGTCTGGATCCGCTGATCAGGTGTTTCAGTTTCTGCTGTAGTTCTTTGGCCAGTTTGTGTGATGGTGTCCCTGGTAGTGATACTATGGGTCTGAGTGAGATGTCTGGTTTGTGCACTTTGGGTAGTCTATAGAATGTGGGGGTGTTGTTGCTTTCAGGTTTCATTCTTTGTAGGTCAGACCTGGTTATCTGTTCGTTTTTTATAGATTCCTCAGTGTGTTGTTTATCCTGTTGGTGAACTGTCGGGTGCCGTCAAACTCCCTCTTTTGGTAGGTGTTGGTATCTGCAAGTAGTTGTTGTGCTTTTTGCATGCACTCTGCTTTGTCCAGGATGACCGTCATTCTGCCTTTGTCCGCTGGTAGTATAATTATGTTTTTATCGTTTCTTAGTGATTTTAGTGCTTCCCTCTCCTTGGTGTTGAGGTTATGTGTTTGTTTTTTTCTTGTTATCAGTGGTACGATACTTTGTCTCACAGTTTGTTGTGTCTCGTCTGTCAGTCCATTGTTCCTGAGTGTGCATTCTAGTGCTGCTAGGAAGTCTGCTGTCTTGGCATCCCTGTGGTTGTCGTTGAGTCCCTTGGCCAGTATTGTTCTTACCATGTCTGTGAGCTGTCTGTGGGAGAGGTTTTTAACCCAGGTGTGTGTTGTGGTGTCCTCTTCTTTGTGTGTTAGTTTGGCCATTTTTTCTTTTAGTACCGTTTTTTTGCAGTGGGTGGTCCTGTTCTGTCCTATGGTGACGGCCTGTTCTATGGTCCGGGTCCATTCCTGATTGGTGGTTTTTGAAATTAACGATTTTTGGCGCGCAATTTCTTGTCTGTATTTGTGTAGTCTGTTGTGAGCGTCTGTAATCATTACCTGGATCATCCTGAATCCGTTCTGTCTGGCTGTGTCCCGGACTTGTGGATTGTTGACTGGTGGTCTGTATCTGACACATGGTGGAAGGATTCGATTCTTTTGGCATTCATGCAGGAACCGGAGCTGTTTGTATGTGGCGCTTAGGCGGTTGGCACAGGATTCCCATTTCCTAGCTTCTCTTAGCATCTCTCGCCCGTAGGTGTTCAAAGAGTGGGAGAAGATTTGTAGCTCGGGTGCGCGTTATAGAACATAGATAGAACATAGAAGAATACAGCGCAGTACAGGCCCTTCGGCCCTCGATGTTGCGCCGATCAAAGCCCACCTAACCTACACTAACCCACTATCCTCCATATACCTATCCAATGCCCGCTTAAATACCCATAAAGAGGGAGAGTCCACCACTGCTACTGGCAGGGCATTCCATGAACTTACGACTCGCTGAGTGAAGAACCTACCCCTAACATCAGTCCTATATCTACACCCCCTTAATTTAAAGCTATGCCCCCTTGTAATAGCTGACTCCATACGTGGAAAAAGGTTCTCACTGTCAACCCTATCTAACCCCCTAATCATCTTGTACACCTCTATCAAATCACCCCTAAACCTTCTTTTCTCCAATGAAAACAACCCCAAGTGCTTCAGCCTTTCCTCATAGGATCTTCCTACCATACCAGGCAACATCCTGGTAAACTTCCTCTGCACCCGTTCCAGTGCCTCCACATCCTTCCTATAGTATGGCGACCAAAACTGCACACAATATTCCAGATGCGGCCGCACCAGAGTCTTATACAACTGCAGCATGACCTCAGGACTCCGGAACTCAATTCCTCTACCAATAAAAGCCAGTACGCCATATGCCTTCTTCACTGCACTATTTACCTGGGTGGCAACTTTCAGAGATCTGTGTACATGGACACAAAGATCCCTCTGCTCTTCCACACTACCAAGTAGTCTACCATTAGCCCAGTAATCCATCTTTTTATTACTCGTACCAAAGTGAATCACTTCACACTTAGCTACATTGAACTCCATTTGCCACCTTTCTGCCCAGCTCTGCAGCTTCTCTATATCCCGCTGTAACCTGCCATATCCTTCCTCACTGTCTACAACTCCTCCGACTTTCGTATCATCCGCAAACTTGCTCACCCAACCTTCTAACCCTTCCTCCAGGTCATTTATAAAAATGACAAACAGCAATGGTCCCAAAACAGATCCTTGCGGAACACCGCTAGTGACGGCACTCCAAGATGAACCTTTGCCATCAACTACTACCCTCTGTCTTCTTCCAGAGAGCCAATTCCTAATCCAAACCTCAAACTCACCCTCAATGCCATATCTCTGTATTTTCTGCAGTAGCCTACCATGGGGGAACTTATCAAACGCCTTACTAAAATCCATATATACCACATCTACCGCTTTCCCCTCATCTACCTCCTTAGTCACCTTCTCAAAGAATTCAATAAGGTTTGTGAGGCACGACCTGCCCTTCACAAAACCATGCTGACTATCCTTGATCACATTATTCCTATCCAAATGTTCATAAATCCTATCCCTGGTTCTGTTCGCCGAGCTGGGAATTTGTCTTGCAAACGTTTCGTCCCCTGTCTACGTGACATCCTCAGGACTTGGGAGCCTCCTGTGAAGCGCTTCTGTGCTGTTTCCTCCAGCATTTATAGTGGCCTGTCTCTGTTGCTTCCGCTTCCTTCTCTCTCTCCTCCAATGGTGACCTCAGCATTTGCAACTGAATATTACTAAAACTTCCTTCCTCCAGAAAAACACATTCCTTGATTTACATTTTTAACTGCTATACAGAAACTGGGCCATAATTATTTAGCATATATTGTATTTTTTCTTGACCATTCCGAGTTGTCTGTCGACCCTCTTTTTGTTCGCTCTTGCTTGCGCCGATTTTCATGGATATTGGAAAAGTGTTCATTCTCTCTGTCTGTCTCTCTAACTGTCTGTCTGTCCATCTCTCTCTCTCTCTCAGGATACCATAATCTTCTCTTTGCCAATATAACTTGCTTTTACCTCCCGGAGGTCCCTTCTCATTGGGCATGACGCCTCATTGCCTTGGTTTTCACAAACCAAGAACCCACGTAACTGGTACAGCTTTGGCGACTCCAACGCCGCCCATGGTGACTCCAAGTCTCAAACCACTGTTCATCTTGCTGTCACTTAAACTCTCTAGAGACGGCAATCCTTTCCCTTGAGTTTTACTCGAATACCGTGCGAGAGTTCACTGGTCCCTCTTCCTGGTTCGTATATTCTCTTCGAACAAGTCTCTATGTCAGATTACTTCAGCCACAACTCTTACCCTGACCCGATTTGATTCGGAACGCGACTTTGGGCTGATCCACTTATCCCCAGTCCTCTCACTCAAAGGGGCCAATTCAGCGCTCGAGATGAAGTGAAAGACCTTCAAGGCAGTGGCGCGTACACCTCCTGAGAATCTTCAAAATCTTACCCAGTCGCAGGGTCCCAGAAGAGCCCCCGAGTTTACTGCCGTGGAATGTCAATCGACTCGACGCAAATGCTACCAAGAGCAAAGAAAAAGTTTATTTTTGAAATTTGCAGAATGGACCCGACACATTTGCAAGACGCCTCATAAAATGGAGCCTAACGGTTTTCACATATTCCCTTTATACTATATATCGCCTTGCCTTATCACACCTCAAGCCAGGAACCTGGATCAGTCGAGTTCCTTTCCACGCATGGAGTTGTTTTTGTCTAATTCATTGACTGCTGATATTATAGATTATTGGCATTGACAGTCAGCAGTAAATTAGGTTCAACTTTACATTTTTTCTGTCTTTTTGCAAAGTTAGGTCCATACTTCTTTGTTTCAACCATGCTTTCACAGATTTCACAAAAAATGATACTTTTCCATTACAGGGGATCAGGCTGACAGTGACTGATGGAGTGACCATGATAGTGACACAATGAGGGTGAGGTGTCAGTGTGGTAGTGATGCAGACTGTGTGAGTGGATCAGGCCGATAGTTACGCAGTGAAGGGGGTCAGAGTGATGGTGATGCAGTAAGTCTGAGGGATCAGACCAATAGTGACGCAGTAAGTGTGAGGTGTTCAGGGTGATAGTGAAGCACTACGTGTGAGGGGTCAGTGTGACAGTGACGCAGTAAGAGTGAGTGGTCAGTCTGATAGTGTACGCAGTAATTGGAAGGAGATCAGGCTGATAGTGATGCAGTAAGTGTTACTGTGTCAGGCTGATCCTGACACATAAAGTGGGAGTGTGAAAGTGACGTAGTAAGTGTGATGGGGTCAGGCAGAGTCTGACGCATTTAGTGTGAGACAGTCAGGGTGATAGTGAGGGAGTAAGTGTTTGCGTTCAGGCTGGTAGTGACACAGTAAGTTGAGAGCGTCAGGCAGATAGTGGCCAATAAAAGTGAGGTGTTCGGGGAATAGTGATGCAGTGAGTGTGAGGTGTCAGGCTGTTAGTGATGCAGTAAGTGTGAGGGGTCAGTCTGATAGTGAAGCAGTAAGTGTGAGGGGGTCAGGCTGATAGAGATGCAGCAAGTGTGGTGGGGTCAGGCTGATAGTGTCACAGTATGTGTGAGGGTTCAGGCTGATAGTGATGCAGTAAGTGTCAGTAAGTCAGAGTGATCCTAATGCAGGAAGTGAGAGGGGACAGGGTGATAGTGATGCAGTGAGTGTGAGGGGGTCAGCGTGATTCTGACAGAGTAAGTGTGAGTGTTCAGGCTGATATTGATGCAGTATGTTGAGGACGTCAGGCTAATACTGGCCAGTAAGTGTTAAGTGACAAGGTGATAGAGATCCAGGAAATGTGAGGAGTCAGACTGATAGACACGGTGAAATTGTGATGGGTCAGGCTGATAGTGATGCGGGAAGTGTGCGAGTGTCAGGCTGATAGTGACGCAGTAAGTGTGTTGGGAGCAGAGCGATAGGAACGCAATAAGTGTGAACGGCTCTGGATGATAGTGACAGGTCACTATGAGGGGGAGGATGGTGGTGGTCCAGTGAGTGTGAGGTGTCAGGATGACAGTGAAGCAGACTGTTATTGTGATGGTGACATGGCAATGTGATGGGGTCAGGGTGACAGTGACGCAGATGCTTTCAGGAGGTCAGGTTGTAGTGATGCAGTAATTGTGAGGGGTCAGGGTGATACTGACGCAGGGAGTGTGAGATGTCAGTGTGTTAGTGACGCAGAACATTTGAGGGGCCAGACTTATAGTGATGCAGTATGGGCAAGGGGTCAGGGTGACAGTGATGTAGATGCAAGTGTGAGTGTGAGTGTCTCAGGCTGATAGTGACGAAGTAAATGCGAGGGGGTAAGGCAGTTAGGGATGTACTAAGTGTGCAGGGGTTGTGCTAGAAGTGACGCCGTAAATGTGAGTGTTGAAGCTGATAGTGACGCATTAAGTTTGAGGGCATCAGGCTGATCTTGACGCAGTAAGTGACGTTGTCAGGATGATAGTTACACTGTAAGTGTATGGGGGCACAATGCTCTTGACGCAGTAAGAGTGGGGAGTCAGGGTGATAGTGATGCAGTGAGCATGAGTGGGTCAGCCTGATAGTGGCGCAGTATATGTGAGGGAGTTAGCCTGGTACTGGCACAGTATGTGTGAAATGGTCAGGCTGATATTGATACAGTTAGTGTGTTGGGGTCAAAGTGATAGTGACGCAATAGGTGTAAGTGGCTCAGGATGATAGTGACACGGTGGGTGTGAGATACCAGTGTGATAGTGACGCAGTAAGTGTAAGGGGTCAGGATGACAGTGACACTAAGTGTACGGCCCTCAGTGTGATAGTGCCACAGCAAGTGTGGGTTTGTCAGGGTGTAAATGATGTCGTAAGTGAGAGAGGGGCATTGCGATAGTGTTGCAGTAAGTGTGAGGTGGTCAGGCTGATAGTGACACAGTCAATGTGACCGGGCAGTGTTTTAGTGACAAGATAATTGTGAGGCGTCAGTCTGATACTGACACAATAAATGTGATGGAGTCAGGCGGATAGTGACACAGTAAGTGTGAGGGGTCAGCCTGATAATGACACAATAAGTGTAAGGATTCAGGGTGATAGTAACATGTGAAGCGTGAGGGCGTGATTGAAAGTGACGCAATAAGTGTGTGGCGGTTAGGCTGATGGGGACGCAATAAAATGGCAAAGACTGTGTGAGTGGGTCAGGGTGATAGTGACACAATAAATGTGAGGAGGTCAGGGTGAGAGTGACAAAGTAAATGAGAGAGGATCAGAGTGAGAGTGACACAGTAAGTCTGAGGGGTCAGACTGATATTGACACAGTAAGTATGAAGGGGTCAGGCTGAGAATGACACAGTCATTGTGAGGGGGAGAGTTTTATTTATACAGTAAGTGCGAGGCGTCAGACTGAAACTGATACAAAAAGTGTGAGTGGGCCAGGGTGATATTGACGCAATACGTCTGAGGGGTCAGGCTGATAGTGACGCAGTCAGTGTGATGGGGCAGAGTTTTAGTAACATGGTAAGCGTGAGGCGTCAGTCTGGTACTGACACAAAAAGTGTAATGGAGTCAGGCTGATAGTGACGCAGCAGGTTTTAGAAGTGAGGGTGATATTAACATAGGAAGTGCGAGGGCGTCACTGATAGTGACGCAATATGTGTGTGGCTGTCTGGCTGATACTGACGCAGTAAAAATGAGGATGTCAAGGTGAAACTGGTGCAGTAAGTGTGAGGATGGCAGATGGACAGTGATGCAGTAAATGTGAGGGGTTCACGCTGATATTGAGGCATGCAAGTGTGAGGGGTTAGGTTGATAGTGATGCTGTGTGCCGGCGGGCCCGGCTGATAACGACGCAGAAAATGTGAGTGTCTCAGTGTGACAGTGACGCATTACATGTGAGAGGGTCAGGGTGATAATGACAGAAAAAGTGTTAGGGGTTCAGGTTGATAGTGATGCTGTAATTATGAGCTTGATCAGCATGATAGTGAGGGGCTTAGGCTAATAGCGACACAGCAATTGTGAGGGGGGTCAGGGTAGTGGTGACGCAAAACGTGTGAGCGGGTCAGGCTAATAGTGATGCAGTCCGTGTGAGGTGTCAGGCCAATAGTGACGCAGTAATGGAAAGAGTGTTGGTGTGCTAGTGATGCAGTAAGTGTGAGCCGCTCAGGATAATAGTGATGCAATAAGCATGAGGTTTCAGGTAGACACCCATGCAGTAAGTGTGACGTGTTCGGGGTGACAGTGACGCAGACACTTTGAGGGTGTCAGTTTGAGAGTGACACAGGAAATGTGGGGGGACAGGTTGAGAGTGACACAGTAAGTGTAAGAGGTCAGGCTGATAATGATATTGGAGTCAGGATAATAGTGCTGCAGTGAGCATGAGTTGTCAGGGTGATAGTGACACACACGGCGTGAGTGGGAGAGAGTTATAGTGATGCAGCAAGAATAAGGAGGTCAGAGTGATCGTGTGCAAGGTCTGGCTGAATGTGATGCAAGGAGAGTGAAAGGTTTAGTGTGATCTGGACGCACTAAGTTTGCGGGGTCAATGTGATAGTGATGCTGTAAGTATGAGTGGGTCAGTCTGATAGTGACACAGTACATTTGAAGGGATCAGGCTGGTAGTGATGCAGTAAGCGTGAAGGGGTCAGGCTGATATTGATGCACTAAGTGAGAGAATGTCAAGGTGATGGTGATGCATTAAGTGTGAGCAAGTTAGAGAGAGAGTGACGCTGTTAGTGAGTGGGGTTTGGCTGATAGGGATGCAGTCGGTGCACATGTGTCAGGGTGTGAGTGATGCACGAAGTATGAGGGTGCCAGAGGGATAGTGACGCATTAAGTATGAGGGGGTCAGAATGATTGTGATGCAGTAATTCTGAGGGGATCAGAGAGATACCAACGCAGTCAGGCTGTTAGTGACGCTGTCAGTGTGAGTGTTGAAGCTCATAGTGAAGCAGTAGGTGTGAGGTGGTCAGTGTGATTGTGGCGCAGTAAATGTGAGAGGGTCAAGGTGATAGTGACATAGTAAGTTTGAGGAAGCAGTGTTGCAGTGACACGGTAAGTGTGAGACGTCAGTCTGGTACTTACATAATAAGTGTGATGGAGTCAGGCTGATAGTGACGCAGTCAGTGTGATGGGGCAGAGTTTTAGTAACATGGTAAGCGTGAGGCGTCAGTCTGGTACTGACACAAAAAGTGTAATGGAGTCAGGCTGATAGTGACGCAGTAGGTTTTAGAAGTGAGGGTGATATTAACATAGGAAGTGCGAGGGCGTCACTGATAGTGACGCAATATGTGTGTGGCTGTCAGGCTGATACTGACGTAGTAAAAATGAGGATGTCAAGGTGAAACTGGTGCAGTAAGTGTGAGGATGGCAGATGGACAGTGATGCAGTAAGTGTGAGGGGTTCACGCTGATATTGAGGCATGCAAGTGTGAGGGGTTAGGTTGATAGTGACGCTGTGTGCCGGCGGGTCCGGCTGATAATGACGCAGAAAGTGTGAGAGTCTTAGTGTGACAGTGACGCATTACATGTGAGAGGGTCAGGGTGATAATGACAGAAAAAGTGTTAGGGGTTCAGGTTGATAGTGATGCTGTAATTTGAGCTTCATCAGCATGATAGTGAGGGGCTTAGGCGAATAGCGACACAGCAATTGTGAGGGGGGTCAGGGTAGTCGTGACGTAAAACGTGTGAGCGGGTAAGGCTAATAGTGATGCAGTACGTGTGAGGTGTCAGGCCAATAGTGACGCAATAAAGGTGAGAGTGTTGGTGTGCTAGTGTCGGAGTAAGTGTGAGCCGCTCAGGATGATAGTGATGCAATAAGCGTGAGGTTTCAGGAAGACACCCATGCAGTAAGTGTGACGTGTTCATGGTGACAGTGACGCAGACACTTTGAGGGTGTCAGATTGAGAGTGACACAGGAAATGTGAGGGGACAGGTTGAGAGTGACACAGTAAGTTTAAGAGGTGAGGCTGATAATGATATACTAATTGTGATGGAGTCAGGATAATAGTGGTGCAGTGAGCATGAGTTGTCAGGGTGATAGTGACACACACAGCGTGAGTGGGATCGAGTTATAGTGATGCAGCAAGAATGAGGAGGTCAGAGTGATAGTGTGCAAGGTCTGGCTGAATGTGACGCAAGGAGAGTGAAAGGTTTAGTGTGATCTGGACGCACTAAGTTTGAGGGGTCAAGGTGATAGTGATGCTGTAAGTATGAGTGGGTCAGTCTGATAGTGACACAGTACATTTGAAGGGATCATGTTGGTAGTGATGCAGTAAGCGTGAGGGGGTCAGGCTGATATTGATGCACTAAGTGAGAGAATGTCAAGGTGATGGTGATGCATTAAGTGTGAGCAAGTTAGAGAGAGAGTGACGCTGTTAGTGAGTGGGGTTTGGCTGATAGGGATGCAGTAGGTGCGCATGTGTCAGGGTGTGAGTGATGCACGAAGTATGAGGGTGCCAGAGGGATAGTGACGCATTAAGTATGAGGGGGTCAGAATGATTGTGATGCAGTAATTCTGAGGGGATCAGAGAGATACCAACGCAGTAAGCATGAGGGGGTCAGGCTGTTCGTGACGCTGTCAGTGTGAGTGTTGAAGCTCAGAGTGAAGTAGTAGGTGTGAGGTGGTCAGTGTGATTGTGGCGCAGTAAATGTGAGAGGGTCATGGTGATAGTGACATAGTAAGTTTGAGGAAGCAGTGTTGTAGTGACACGGTAAGTGTGAGACGTCAGTCTGGTACTTACATAATAAGTGTGATGGAGTCAGGCTGATAGTGACACAGTAAGTGTCAGGAGTCAGGGTAATAGTCACATAGGAAGTTTAAGGGCGTGACTGATAGTGACAAAGTAAGTGTTTGGCAGTCAGGCTGATAGTGAGGCAGTCAAAATGAGGGTCTCGAAGTGAAAGTGGCGCAGTAAATGTGAGGACGCCAGATGGATAGTGATGCAGTAAGTTTGAGGGGTTCACACTGATATTAAGGCGGTAAGTGTGAGGGGTCAGGTCTATAGTGATGCAGGAAGTGTCGGCGGGTCAGGCTGATAGTGATGCATTCAAAGACCAAATATCCAAGGCTCACTGTAGTGCTGAATAGCGAGACTTCTCAAGGCTAAGACAAAAATCAATAGTTCTCATCCTGGTCATAGTTCACAATGCTTCATTTTAAAATTGTCCTCTCCTGCTTCTCGATTCACCAATGAGGGAACAAAATTTAATTGCACCACCCGGTTTATCTCTTCAAATATTTTGCAACTCTAAATGAGATTACCTCTCTTGTTTTGAAACTGTTAAAAAAAGACCGGATTTGCCCAATTTCAATCACAGGACTAATGTTCATCCATGAGATCAAGGCTAATCGCCATTCGTGGCATTCATATGGCATTAGTCTCTTTCCTAAATTGAGGATTATAATTCCTCACACTGTAGTCCAAGTGCGGTCGAACTGAGCCACAATACATTGGAAATAATGCTTTGTTCTCGTGCTCTGAAATCCTACTGCAGCTTTCACAACAGACTTCTACAACTGCTACTAGACTTCAATGACTTATTAAACACTTCTCCAAGATGCAATTCCAAAACTCTGTACATCAGACTTTCTACTTCAAACCTTCGATAATAATCTCCACACATTTCCCTCCTGACAAATGTGATAAAGTCAAATCGTTGCTATTTATTAAATCATGAGGGACATGGATAGGTTGACTCATCAAGGTGTTTTCCTGCTGGTGAGGAAGTCAAAATTTAGAAAACATTGTTTTAAAATTAGTTGGTAAGGATTTAAAAGGGACGTCAGGGGCAACTTTTTCAGTCGTGTCCAGAATGAGCTGCCAGAGAAATTGTTGGAGACTGGTACAACTGTAACATTTAATGGCATCTGGATGGATATATGAGTAACAAGGTTTAGAGGGTTGTGGGCCAAATGTTGGCAAATGGGACCTATTAATTTCGGGTAACTGTCCACCATGGTCGAGTTGGAAAGAAGGGCCACTTTCCATGTTGTATTGTTCAAGGACTTGATGACTCAAGAACAATCGCAAAAACTTTGCAAATAATTCCGTCAAGACGATTTCAAGTTCCAAATCTTCGGTCAATCTTCCTCTCTTGTGCTCACAAGTTCATTACCTGATGTCAGAACTTACGGATTAGTTGCTGAATCCATTTCTGTAATGGGTTCTGCATTCTTTCTAATTCCGATTTTTTTTTTACGAATGCAGCTAGTGTTTATGGACTTAGCATCAATATTTCTAATTCCATATTTCGATGAATATGAAAACACAACAGCATATCTACTTTGGCACCAGACGACGAGCAATTGAGTCAAAATCGATCGGACGCAGTGAGACAATGATCCTCTCTTTGTGTGGTGTACATCCGTGACTCTATAATTCAATGAAGAATTATTCCCGCAACTTCAGCTGTGTCAGGATCTAGTTTGCGCTGAAAGCCTGGCAATCTGCTAAGGTAACGTTCGTCTGGGTCTCTGCAAAGGATTTGGCGAAATCTTTGGGTCTTGACAATTTGTTCTTCAGACAAATTATGTATTTCATGAATTCAGTTCTTTTAGTATGAAAATTAGCGATCTGTATGCAGCTGTGATGGCCGAGAGGTGAAGGCGTTGGATTTGAAATCCAGTGGGGTCTCCCTGCGCAGGTTCGAATCCTGCTCACAGCGTTGACTCTTTTAAAAGTCATTAATTCCGTTGCAGAATTTGGCTGTCGTGGAGCTTGAGCTTTGCATTCAATCGAAAGTAAATTTTCAACTGTGAAGAATCCGAAGTAATTTCAAGATGTCTAGTTGAATAAATTATATGTCGAGACACAAAAAGCCATCAACTTCCAACACGAATCAGTTTCCAAACATTTGTCGAACTATCGTGAAATTTGGATGTTCGGGAGGCGGGGCGTGGGGGGGGGGGCGGTGAAATTAAGCAAAACAAGAAGCAATGCAATACATTTACCTGCAGGTGATGAGTTTTTTTTAGGATCAGTTGAAAGTCAAGCTGAGAAAGTTCAACCTAATTTACAACTGACTCTCAAGGCCAATAATCTATTATATCAGCAGTCAATGAATTAGAAAAAACAACTCCATGTGTGGAAAGGAACTCGACTGGTCCAGGTTCCTGGCTTGAGGTGTGATAAGGCAAGGCGATGTCAGCGGAGTAGAATTTTCTGGAAATATGAGAAATGGAATGTTAACAGTCTTCTGCTGTCCACATTCGTAAGAAACTGTGCATTAAGAACTCAAATTGAAAATTAACGATGAAAATCAGACTTATCCCTCTGTTTGTGGTGTAGCATTGTTCAGAAAAATAGGTTGTTGCTGAGACTAAAATTGATCAAAATAATCGATGTGGATCTTATCCACGACCTCCGTTGGAGCAGTTCGTGTGGAGAGCTCAGCTTGAAGAACCAAGTGCCAATTATTCATCTTGGCTGTCTGAATTGCTCAGTTAAACAGACTCCCAATTTAATGAAAAAACCTTTGCTATCAGTGCTAGATGTTTTCATGTCAGCATGTTCCGATATGAGAGGACACTCCATGGAGTAGATGTGACTTAAATTTTGACTCTACGTCAGAGATGTTGACACATTTCTGCCCCAACACAGCACTACCATTGGTATCAAATCAAACTGAACAAAGGACTAGTTCCCTTAGACATTTCCTTTCTGCAGACTCTGCCAATGGACCGATTAGGCCCGATGTAGGAATAGGGCGTGGTGACATCTGTTCGCAAGTGGATCACTTCATTCTTGCTCACGATCCATAAACCGTAATTCATTTTGAACTTCTTAGCCATCAGCATGATAAATGTTACAGAATGCATAGGATTGCTTCTCGAAAGAAAGAGCGAAATCTTATTCAATGCAGACGCAAATTGAAGTTGTCTCTGGTCGACCAGAAGACAGATATCGCGAAACAAAGTGAATACAGAAAACAATCAATGTTTTCTGGGAGTCAAAAAGATGTACTGGAAGAACGGAAACATATATTTGGAACTAAAGTCACATACCACTTCCAGATTAAATGTTCTTGAACCGTTATCTTAATTTGACCTTCATGTCCACCATTGCTGCAAAACTTATCTGAACAAATCAGAACTTTGTGTTCTTTGATATTGTCTCCTTCATGTTTCTCTTGATTTTGAAACTAAAACCGAGCCATAGTAATGCACCCTATTTCACTAGCAAAGATCAGAAGAAGATCAATTTATAAGAGAACAGAAATAAAGCTACGTCTGTCTTTCAAGAGAAAACACAGTTACCATTTCGACTCCAAAAAGTCTTCTTCAGAGGTCTGCGCAATGAACTCGAAATAGAAGACCAAAAACGAAATGAAAAGCCATAATGCCGCGAATACACCACCCGCAAGCGCATCAAGTCCTACTCGAATATGCTGTATCCCTACTCTCAACATCAGTGGAGAACGGAACAAAGCTCATTCTGCAGTTGTCAACCTGTTATGACGTAGATTGTAAAGTCAGAAATATGATTAGGTAAAAAGCGGGATGAAAGCTGAATATTAGAAGTCTGAAAAAACAAAGTGTGTGCTCTGCTTTGAAGAAGGTTGGCAGTGATGAAAATGGAAATTAACTACAGTGACAGTTGCTTAATTAATACTCAGAATCGTTGCAACACACATGGACGCAATTCTTTTTGCTGGGTTTCTGTTCTGCCATTTTATAATCATGATTGCTGTCGGGTTTGGTTTCCATTCCAGGCTTAGGTGACTGCCTGATGGAAGTTTGCACATTCGCCCAATTTCTGTGTGGTAGCTCTGGTTTGCTGCCACATTCTGAACATTTGCAGGTTATTTGTTTTCGGCATTGAACACACACGGTTACAGAAACAGTGATGTGGAGAGTGTCTGGATAGGACGTACTTCAGAGGATTTTTGTGAACTTAAATAGACAGAGTTGGGTTAGTCTGCTGTTTCCTGGGTGAGCTACATGGACAGAGAGGGGTCAGGGTATTCTTGACAGAGTTGGATGAGTTGCTCTTACCTGTGTCAGTCACGCAGATACAGTAGGGTCAGTCTGCCCTTCCCTGGGCGAATTTCTTTCATAGAGTGGTGATAGTCTGCTCTTCCCTGCCTGAGTGAAACAGAAAGAGTGGGGTCAGTATTCTGTTCCCTCGATAACTTATGTTGACAGTCTGGCGTCTGTATGCTCTTCTCTGGCGAGTTACATTGGTAAAGTGGGGTCATTCTCTTCAGTGAATGACTTATATTGACCGTGTGGGATCAGTCTGCTGAGTTACACTGAGATTGTGGGGTCAGTCTGCCCTTGCCTCGGTGAGTAACACTGACTGAATGGCGTCAGTTTGCTCTTCCCTCAGTGAGTTACATTGACAGTGTGGCATCAGTCTACTCTTTCCTGTGCGAGTTACATGGACAGAGTGGCTTCAGTCTGCTTTTCAAGGAGTGAGTTATTTGGACAGTGTGGGACCAGTCTGCACTTCCCTGGGTGAGTTGCATTGACAGAGTGGCGTCAGTCTGCAATTTCCTAGTTATGTTAAAGTGATCGTGTGAGGTCAGAGTGCACTTCCCTGGTTGAGTCACATTGACAGATTGAGCTTCGTCTGCTCTTCCCTGGTAGAGTCATATTAACAGAATGGGGTCAGTCTGCTCCTTTCTAAGTGAGTAATATCACAGAGTGCACACAGTCTGTTCTTCCCTGGGTGAGCTACGTTAAGAGAGTGATGTCAGTCTGCTCCTCCACGGGCGTGTTACTTTCTCAGAATCGTGAGAGTCTGCTCTTCTCTGTCTGAGTTTAACAGCAAGGATGGTTTCATTACTGTCTTCGCTGGATGATTCACATAGACAGAATGGAATAAGTCTTCTCTTCTCTGAGTGAGTTACTTTGACAGAGTGGGGTCAGGCTCGTCTCCCTGCTTGTGTTTCATTGACAGAATCAGATTAGCCTGCTCTTTCCTGGATGAGTGACAGAGACAGAATGGGTAGAGCCTGTTCTTCTCTGAGTGGTGTCAGTCTGCCATTTTGCTGGGTGAGTTACATATGAAGTGTTGGGTCAGTCTGCTCTTCCCTGGATGACTAACATTGACAGAGTGGCGTCAGTCTACTCTTCCCTGGGTGAGTTACATGAACAGAGTGCGCTCAGGTCATAACTTCCCCGTTGAGTTACATTGATCATGTGATGTCAGAATTCTGTTCCCTGGTTGAGTTACATTGACAGAGTGGGGTCCATCTGCTCTTCCCTGGGTGAGTTACGTTAGCAGTTTGGGGTCGGTTTGCTTTCCGCAATCCAGGAACTCCATCTCTCGCGGTTTCTTGTCAGTACCTCCATACTAAGGATTTGTGGAGTTAACAAAAGTAACTCGTCCCCTACATCTTTGGGATAATTAGGGATTGGCAGTGAATCTTATCTCATTGAAAGACAACTATGTCCCAGAAATGCATTTCTAATAATTGCATGTCCTAGTTCGAAACTGCAACCGGTCGGAAATAACTTGAGGAGAGGTGCAGGGTAGAATAATTAAAGTCAAATGCACTGATGCCTAGGAGACATGACACAAGATGTGAGTGTGGAGCTGATGGTGTAAGGCTCAGTGTCAGTGCTATTGGTTCAGCATTTATTGCTCACTGTTCGCAATGACTCACACACCACTGCTGTCAATTCACAACAATGAGCCTGTTCATCTTGGTTTGAAAATCCCTGCGTGTGTATTAACGTGGTTAATGAGACGCGAGAGGAGATGAGCACATCCTCTTTATTCTGTCAGTTTAAACAAACGAAAATATCTGTTGGATGCCAATGCAAGAGGATACTGTCTTTTTCTGTGCCTTTTTAGTGGGGCATGCTCAGCATTGAAACGTCTGTTTTTGCACAAGCAGAGTTTGATTGCCATTCATACTGAGCAACATGAATACAGAAAACACGTTTTCGAATTCCTGTGATCAAGTGGTTCAGGCATTGCACATATGGACGAGAAATCTGGCTCTTAACGTGGCGCCATGGCTTAGCTGGTGAAAGCAGCTCCCATCACACTGGTGCCTGCTCATTCTATTGAAAGCTCGTTATTTCTCGCAAGTATTGTTTTGCTGATCGAGAAACTCAGTGCCCTGTTTGAATTGCTGTGCATTCTGATTTCGCGTTCCAGCTTCATTTTCCTGGTTTAAATCCAGTCGTGTAGGTTGCTATTTTTAACTATTATTTTCACCTGGAGATTCTTCCTGCAGTTCCACAAGCATTTCTGCTTCTCATCCTCTTATTCTCATTCCTTCATTCCCAGTTTTGTGGAAATTAAGTGGTGAGGCAGGAGACACTGCAGCGTTCCCGGGAAATGTTGTGGTAATGGCACTGACACCACGACATGATCACCCTCATTCTCTGCTGCCAACATTCATTCGTTGTACACCAACAGTAAATGCATCGTTGTTCTTCTTCAGCTATCATGTAATTACTTTCTTTTACTAATGGATAAGGAATACAACTATAACTTCGAAAGGGTCTTTAGATTTTGAGGAAGAAATGTCTCCTTGCCTCAGGTCGAAGTGACAGATGCATTATCCAGAGAATGTGAGACTACTTCGACCGACTCCAGCCAGACCTCAGAAAGCCTCTCAGCAGTTCGAATCTCAAACTGTCTTTGAATGTCAGGCTTTTCAAGAGCAGAAATGGGAAATGAGGGATATGGAGATCCAGAGAGTCAGAGAATGTGAAAAGGCCCAGGAGGGTACAAAAACAAATATAGAAAAAACAAAGACACATATTGAGGCAGAAACTGAAAGAAACAATTCTCCATTCGGCGTGACTGCTAAATAACGGGAACTAAAGGAAATGTAGCCAATAAAACATAGCCTTCCACCAGCTCAGGAAAATTAAAGTAGCATGACAGCTGATTAAGTACTTTTAAGATTGTAAATTCGATTTTTGTAAGCTCAAGAGTGATTTTGATAAATATCCTGATTCGACAGGGAAGATTATCCTTTTCCCAACAGTATAATCTAGAAATCTATAACTAACCTATTTCCTGTCCATCTTAAGAAAAAAACCTGTTTATCTCCACAAATGTTGCCAGATGTAGCGGGTTTCTCTATCAATTCTCGTTTTTAGTTCATATTTCCAAAACCTGCACCTTTTTGATTTTTGATAACCTGGCACAAAACCAAGCATTACCAGGTTCGGACCAGTGGTAAGAAATACTGGTACCACGATACATTTGCACAATAAAACATGCATTCCCTGTCCGAGAATAGAACCAACACTATTGCAGTTAGAGTTCCAAATCCTAACTACAAGATTACACGGAATGAAGAAGACAATCTTGCACTTATTCTCAATGAAATAGATTTTCCATTTCATTTCTGATCAGATTAACTGCAGATTGGTTTCTACTCGTCTCCAAGTTTTGCAGAATGGAAAATCCCATTTGTCCCATGGTGCAGTCTGGTTTAAAGACATTCATCTATTCTATTCCCAGTTTCCAGCTTTGATCCATTACCTTATGTGTTCTGATGTTTCCAGTGCAAATGGAAGTGAGGTTCTCGCTTTGATCTTAGATGACACAACAATGGGATTGAAGTTCGACATAGTCACACTGTGTTATTACCCACGTCGTGTCTCCCACAGAAAGAGACACACAGACAGATTCCCCGAGAGGGGCAGAGTTCTCAGGATTTGACCAGCTCCTTGTGCTTCACTTCAGATGTCCGCTCCAACATGTAAGTTCAACCTCCAAAATGCAGCTTTTGGTGAAACCAAAGCCAGTTCTACAGAGAATGAGAGACGTTGATCTGAGCTAGAATTTGAATTGGACAAAAGAAACTGTAAATTCAAAAACCCAAACCCTTCCGTTCCTGACAGACAACAGGAATGGACTAGCACGCTGCATCCTCGTGATTTTAAATGTGAACCGACAATCCCCTAATTCGACATCAGGCGTGTTACCAATTCTGTCACTAACCCAAAGACCAGGTTTGGATATGACAGTTTGTCTACAGGTAATGTAATCGTCCACATCAGGGAAACAGCATTCACAAGGTGAAAAATCAGCAAACATAATCACCGTCACTGTTTCACTTGGAATGCCCCACTCTGTGAAACATTTCCTTTCACTGTACTTTCATACTTGAAGTTTTTGACATTCCAGAGCCTGAACTAATTCAGCGAGAACCCACTGGTCATTTCGAGCCCGTCATCCAGAATGAGGCAAGTTGAACGTTGCTTTTTCTTGCTGCCAACACATCAGCGCAGCTCAAAACGAGCTCGTGTTAGCATCAGTCTTTACTTAACTTGCTGCAATATATCTGCTGAACAACAGCAGATTATCACAGCATTGCCTTCTTCACATTGAAACCAAGGGTGATAATATGAACCGACTTGGAAAATTGGAGAGAGAAACACTGCTGACGAAAACGATTATGACGTGAAGAGCAGGCACTAGAGTTTGTACAGGTCCCAAAGGCTACTGCAGTATCAATGGACATCCCTGCATACGAGTCTGAGTTTGCATTGCCCAGAACAGGCTTTCATTCCCAGTCAGGAAATGAAGATTTAATTCTCTTCTTGTGAATTATCCGAAGGAAAACTAAATCCTGGTTGCACCCAGAACACACACACGGATCCTGCCAGAACAATTCAGTGATCGATCAGCATCTGTCTGGAAGGACAATGGCAGCAAATATAAGCGAAAGCTATCACCGCAATTACTCCTCCAAGGTTTTCACGTTTCCCATTCGAAAATACTTCGCTGCTTCTTCAATGTCACTACTTCTAAATCCTTGCCTCATGGCATCATGCCTCTACCCCTCTACTGAGGACATCCAGAGTTCTGCGGAGTAACTCAAAATCTCAATCTCTCGAGTAATTAGGGATTGACGGTGCACCCCATCACATTGAGCAATGACTTTGTCCCAGTAATACGTTTCCAAAAGCTGCAGTTTCTAAGGGAACACTTGCAAGCTGTCTGGAATAAATTGTGTTTCGGAGATGCCGGTGTTGGACTGGGGTGTACCAAGTCAAAAATCACACAACACCAGGTTATAGTCCAACAGGTTTAATTGGAAGCACACTAGCTTTCGGAGCGATGCTCCTTCATCAGGTGTTTGTGGAGGGCTCGATCGTAACACAGAATTTATAGCAAACATTTGCAGTGTGATGTAACTGAAATTATACATTGAAGAATTGATTGTCTGTTAAGCCTTTCAACTGTTGAAAGAAGTGAAACTATCACTGTATTCTATGTGTAAATCACAAAACCCTTTTTATAAAAAGTTGCATTCTCGGGACAGCTGTTAACAATGGTAATAGCGAGACAATATGTTGAAGGTGTTACCCCCCTGAGTTATGTATCTATGACCTTATGCTTATATTGATTCCAATCCAATAAGTGAGATAACAGAGTTTTACATAATTTAATGCAGTTTTTGAGCTCAGAGTTCTACATGAATGTATGTGGTTTCTGAGTAAAGTGCAATGTAACCCTGAAAGTACCAAAAAAATTCATCACACAAAATATATGTGTGCATGTGGGTCTTTGTCTGTGTGTGTGTTTCTCCAGCGAAACCAAAAACTGACAACTCATGAACAGAAGCAGAACTGACAAAGAGAACATATTTTCAGACACACGGACTCATGAATGCTGTCTGTGAGGCAGAGCGAGTCGTCTGGGTCATGAGCTGCTCACACAAATTGCAGCGAGGCAATTCCAAATGGTGCTTGCAACGTACTGGCGCCTTAGATCACCAATACTTCCAGGAAAGTGCTCAAGTAACACGAATCAGAACTGACTAACAATGAACCATGAAAAGTGAAGATTAAGAATTACAGTCTCGATTAGATGAGGTTAACAATTGGGCTGATGTCTCCACCGGATCGAGAGGACCAATCACCAGCCTCTCTCATCAGGACAGAAATTAAGGAAACTAGGGATAAGTAACCAAGTTTCATATCGCAATTTCCCTCCTTTTGGTAACAACAACAGAAAACTGCGAGCGAATTCAATGTAGAACCAAATTTCACATCAACTGGGAAATAAATATCTCCATTCACTTTCAGAGAAACGGTGAAAAATGCAAATTGTCTGGAATATGAAAGTTTGGCGCAGCCTGGTTTTGAGTCGCATATTATGCTGGTGGCCTTTCGAGCTGGAGGGGAACGTGACAACTACAGCAGAAGGGGAAACCAGCGTGGGAACTGACATGTTGGTTGTTTTCTGCTGTGCCACATCACAGCCGGGTTCGAAGAAATGACTGCTTTTTTTTTTCTGTTCAACTTTAACACAGCTCATCCCTGCAAAACGTTGCCAGCTTAATCCATTAGCACACGTGGCCGCGTAGGGATACAAACACAAGCCTTCTTAAGAAGTGGAATCTGAAAACAGAGTCTCAGCTTGCTCAGCCACGCGAGCACACAGGCCAAAACCGGAAACCCAAGAGCATGTACCTGATGATACCCTGCAGCATACTCACAGCAACTGTACCAGTTCTGCAGAATAAGCGGTGGGAAGGAATTGCTCTATCTGAGCAGTCGTGCTTGTTGTTCTCATCAGCAAATCTGGCTTTGAATTTGCTAGCCCATATCTGCTGCCATGCTGAAACAGAATGCAATTCCGATTGGTCGCTGTGTGAAACTTTGTTCTCTCTCTCTCCTCAGATAACGTGATCACTGGAGATGATGAATTCTGCTCCTGCCAGAAACGCCGACTCTCCTGCTGCTCAGATGAACTGAAAAACTGGTTTAGCACTGGAATCCAAGAATGGCAGAACACGTAGCAAGCTTATTCGAAACCCACAGCCAATAAGAGTTCCAACTTTCATTTTATTTTTCCATAATAGTGCATTATCCAGCAGAGCCATGAGGAACTGCCACCTGGCTGCAAGCTGAGTTGGAAACCTATGTGGGAATCAAGGACATGTGACTCACTTATGGTGGGTAGATCAAACAGTTCTCACTTTGAGGTGTGCAAAAATTAGTTCCTATACATATTCAGGGAAGGTCAAAGGCGATCTGAGATGTCAAAGAGGTGGTCACTGTTCGTGATTGTTCTTTGTTCGATTGTGAAAAGGTTTCCCGCTTTAGTCACATTCACGTTTCTTATTGATGACTGAATCAAACAGAAGGTGTTTCACCAGAGCTGCACATGACTTGCATTCTTCTCCCTCGCTGTCATATTTTCTTGGAACTCTGTGAGAACAAGAAAACAAAATACATACTGTCATTCGGCAGCCTGTCTGTGATTTCCTCATTTTCCATTACAACATGGCTTAGACTTCAGGCCACACGGTAATATTAGGAACAGTATGAGAACAAGAATCGATAGTTCATCTGTGCCTGAAAATCTTTTCATTCTAACTGAACTGTATCCGTGTCTGCTGCTTCGAAACTCGAATATGTGAACTGCTCCAAACTATGATCGAGGATTTCTGGTTTTGGTTGACACACGTTGAGAAACGCCAGACAGCGTTCAAATGAAGCTTTCAGAGCACATTTTCGGATGCATTTGACAGAGACTAACACCATGAATCCAGTGTTCGCTGTGACAGGAGGAAATGAATGCTCTCCTTGTTACTGATCCAGGCCACCTTCGCATGTAAAGCAAATGCGGTCCTGTTGTTACAGAAAGGATCAGTGCCCGGTAACTGTGTCCTTAAAGTGGACATGATCGAAAAAATAAAGAATACCATGTTGACATATCCAGGAAATATTGGCTGAAAAGGCGCAGGCAATTTTCCCTGCAGTGACAAGACAGAGGAACATATGTAACTGCACTCTTAAACAGGATGGCCAGCAGTGATAGAAACATCGCCACATATGAAGGACCACTGCAAATAGAAATTTGAAAATGAAATTCACGCAGCAGGTATTCGGAATTATATTCTTTCCACCGCTACAGTAGTATTGGGCGAGTAAATTCAAAACAAGGCTTGCTGATGAGTATGCAACAAAGCCCCATCGATCATGATATGAAAGACTGTCATCCGTAAAGAGGGAACAACAATGTTTCTTCTAAGCTTAGTACTGGGCCACTTTCGCACAAACTGATACTGCTACTCTCCAGAAAATATCAGGGCTCGCGGCATGCACTCTTAGAAATGGTGACCATCAGTGCTGGAAACATCCCTGCATATTCAGAACAAGGAAGAATACATATCGAATAAAAGCGTAGACGGCAATTAATTGGACTTGCATTGCCTTTCACCACAGCAGCTGGAATGTGCGGGAATATATAGAGTAAGGTTTACTGACCAGGTCAGAAAGCAATTACCTCCACATATCTTGACTCACAAGCCTATCTTTCTTTCTGTCGGTTTTTTTTGAAGCGCCGATCCTTTCCGTAGGAGATGAAGATGATTACTGCTCCCCCGCAGGATCACAGTGGGGCCAGAGACCCGATCGAGCTGCTCAGAACAGTTCGTGTTTGCCGAGAATCATTGAAACTGAGATTGATAACACGTAGATATGGTGTAACAGCTGCCAACACATGTGGAGGGTTTTGGGACGGATTAGGACCCGCTCTGGGAAAAAGACTGGATCCTAAGACTGGGGATTAAGTGTTCAGGGAGAGGACTGGAGAATGGGGTTAAGAACGATATTAGCCAAATCGAATGGCGGAGCAGGCTAGATATTCTGAAAGCGCTAACCGTCCTCCTATGTCTTCCAATCTCTGGCCATCTGGTATCTAAGGAAATTTTAGAGACTGGGAAAATGTTTGGAGAGGAAGCAATAAATGTGAAGCTGAATATAAAGTTTGAAGTCAATGCAAGTTCAATAAAAAGGAAGTTTGTAGAAAGGCAGAGGGACATGGAGATGGAAAAAGAAGTGTCACCAGTCCCGAAATCTCATTCGGTTTTCATTTTCAAGATGCGACCGGACCTGCTGAGAATTTCCAGCAATTTCATTTGTTGATTCTGAAACAGAAGATGGGAGTGATCCTGGACCAATCAGCTCTCCAATGTTCTAGGAATATTTGACTTACCCGTTCGATCAGATCACGTTTGTCCCACACTGAAACCTCAGAATCCTTCCCCACCCCCACACTCGTTCCTGGCAATAAACTGTTCATTACATAAACTTACAGGAGCACACACAAGAACAATTGCAAAACGTTCAGGGAGAACTCCGTTGCGTTCAATCAGCACATTCTGAATCAGTTAATTGTTGTTCAGGACCCATGAGACATTAAGCGTCTCTGTCAGACCACTAACAAATGGCCATTCGCGTTCTGTGTCTTTGAATACTTTGGAGAGTGCTCGGATGTAGTGGAATCTCACGTTTTGAAATGGACATCATTCATAGCATTTTCAGCTGCACTGATAAAGTTGTCTCTGGCGGTTCCAGTAAAGTGCAGACATTTTTCACTCAGAAACCGGCATGTGATCAAAGCAGGGGGACATATGTGTCAATGAAAGCAACAAGAATGCTCCATTAGCGTTGGTTTGCAATTCTGCATGTGGAACGAAGAGCTGGAACTCTATTAAACAGTGAAAACGACGATTATGGGGCTTGGACGCACGACTCTCTGATAAAACACCTCACATTTCATCGAACTGAGATATGCAGGCTTGGCACACGACGAATTAGTTTGCTATTTCATTCTGAGCACAATTCACCTGGCACAGCAATTTGCAAAGATCCAGCTCATTCCTCCCAATCACAAAGAATATAATTTACATCTTTCACTTTTGTTATTTCTTCAAAAGATTACAATCTATTTAGCACTTGTCCTGGCATTTAAGATTCAACCCGAATATTTTCATACGAAGTGATTTCCAGTCACTCTGGCGAACAGTAAATCAGTCAGAAAGTTACCTTAGGAAACCCAATCATTTCCGTTTACAGTGTTGGGAATTTCCCATCTGCTGACGAGACAGAGTCCTCACAATCAACATTTTCTTTGTTCTTCATGCCTAAAACGTTTACCACTTCTTATTTTCAAGACAGGAGTTTTGTTTATAACACGTTCCAAGAACAGGAACAACCTTCCAATCTCCTGAAGCCGTTTCCAATTTAAAATGGAAGCTTTGTTCCTTTCCCACGGGAAGAGCAGTTAATGAGAAAGGAGTTTCCACGAGCTATGTCCCAGGGTTTGGCAGGAAGCCCTGATTGAAGCTGCAGTGGCCGCTTTGAATTGGCATCGGGGGATTGGAGAACATGGTGTCGTATTCTGCTGCGTGTAACCGTCTTACTCCCTTTGTATTCGGGGTGAATCATGAATGAGTTTTCGGAACAATGCTGCCTTCCAGTCTCTGGCCATCTGCTATCTAAGGGAATAGAAACAGTTATTTGTTGGTTCGAAGTCCTGGGCAATGTGAAAGATTGAACAGTCCTGATTCAAAACTGGAGACTGGGAAAATTGTTGGAGAGGAAGTAATAAAAGAGAAGCTGAATATAAAGTTGGAAGTCAGGAGACATTCAATAAAAAGGAAGAGTGTGCAAAAACAGGTGGAGATGGACATGGAAAAGAAGTGCCACTAGTCCTGAAGTCTTAAATCAATTTATATTTCCAAGATGCTACCAGACCTGCTGAGATTTTCCAGTAATTTCATTTGTTGATTCTGAAACAGAAGATGGCAGTGATCCTGGACCAAACAGCTCTCCCGTGCTCTGGGTATATTTGACATACTGTGTCTATGTCCCACACTGAAACCTCACGATCCTGCCGCACCTCCATTCTCGTTCCTGACAATATACTGTTCATTACGTTAAACACAAGAAGAACAATTGCAAAACGTTGAGGGAGAGTACCCTTCGGTTTCCATCAGAACAATCTGAATCACTGAAAATTGGTTCAGACCCATGTGACATTGATCCGTCTCTGTCAGACCCCTCGCAAGTGGCCATTCGCTTTCCGTGCCTTTGAACACTTTGGGTGGTGCATGGTTGGTTTGGAACCTCACGTTTTCAAACGGACATCATTCATTGTATTTTCGGCTGCACTGATAAAGTTGTCTCTGGCGCCACCAGTAAAATGGAAACAGTGTTCACTCAGAAACCGACGTGTGATCAAAAGCAGGTGGACAGATGTGTCAATGAAAGCAGCAACAATACTGCACGTGGAACGAAGAGCCGGAATTGTATTAAGCAGCGAAAGCGCCCATTGTGAGGCTTGCACCCACCACCCTCAGATTAAGCATCTCACACTGCACCAACTGAACTAACCAAGCACGTTGGCTGTGGATTAGTTTGCTATGACATTGTGAGCATCATTCATCAGCAATTTGTTAGGATCCAGTTCATTCTTCCGAATCACAAAAATATCATTCACACCTTTCACTTCAGTTATTCCTTCAAAGCATTACAATCTATTCTGCACTTGTCCCGGGATTTAAGTTTCATCCTTAATATCTTCATATTTTTACCCTCACCTTTCTGTCGCTGATGTGAATTCCAATCTCTCTGGCAGACAGTAAATCAGTCGGGCAATTACCTAAGGAAACCCAATCATTTCCCTTTCCAGTTTGGGGCATTTCCCATCTGCTGACGAGACAGAGTCGTCTGAATGAACACTTTATTTGTTCTTTCTACCTAAAACCTTTACCACTTCTTATTATCAAGTCAGGAGTTTTATTTATAACACGTTCGAAGAACTGGAGCAACATTCTAATGTCCTGAAGCCCTTTCCAATTTAAAGTGAAAGTTTTGCTCCTTTCACACGGAAAGAGCTGTTACTAAGGAAGGAGTTTCCACGAGTTGTTTCCCATGGCTTGGCAGAAAGTCGCTGAATGAAGCTGCAGTGGCCGCTTTCTGTTGGCATCGGGAGCTTGGAGAAAGTGATGTCGTATTCTGCTGCGTGTAAACGTCTCACTCCCTGCGGACTTGGGGTGAATCATGGATGAGTTTTCCCGGTTATAATATCAATACATGGTCGGGGTAAATGCTTATGCCGAAATATTTGAGGCTTATTCCCTGGGTGGGCTCGAACCACCATCATTTCAGCCAAATGCACTGACCATTTGAGATACAGAAACTGGCAACGCAGATATCCAAAAGCAAAGTTACCGACGGGATGTGAGGATCTGTCCGACAGCAGGAACTTGCGTTGTTTTCAGAGACGGTCGCTGATTTTATCACTGAGAGGGTAAGCACACTGAGGAACTGCAAACACTCAAATTAAAAGGCATCCACACATGCGCAGTTCTCTCACATAGTTGCTCACTGACGATGCTGGTATTTAAAGACACCATTCGATAGAAACTGAAGCTGAAAATCCAACACATTAGACCGCTCGACCACGCTATCATATAAAAGCCAGCACTCAGATTTGTTATGACTAGTGTTTCAGCATGGATTCACTTCAGACACTTAGACTTCGCAAATTTTGTAATGAAATTGGCGTAATTTAAGAAGAAAGACCAAATAAAATGTACAGACAAGGAACAGGCCCTTCATCCATTCAAGCCTGAGCCGATCCAAATCTACTGTTTAAACCTGTCACCGAATTCCTAAGCATCTGTATCCCTCTGCTCCCCACCTACTCATGCATCTGTCCAGACGCCTCTTAAATATATCTACCGTGATTACCTCTCCCGTCTCTGCTGGGAACGCGCTCCAGACACCCACCACCCGCTGTGTCAAGTAGTTGCCGCGTGTATCCCTCTTAAACTTTTCACGTCTCACCTTGAAAGCGTGACCTGTCGGTATTTAATCCTTCAACCTGGGAAATAAAACTTTTCTCTATCTACCCTGTCTGTACCCTTCATGATTATGTAAACCTCAAAAAGGTCTCCCTCAAACTTTCCTTTTTTCTAATGAAAACAAACCTAACCTATTCAACCTCTCTTCCTAGATTGCACCATCCATATGAGGCAACATCCGCTGAAACCTTTTACACGCCCTCTCCAAAGCGTCCACATCCTTTTGGTAATGTGGCGACCACAAATTTACACAGTATTCTAAGTGTGGTCAGACCAATGCATTGTTCAGTTTTAACATGACTTGTTAGCCATTTTATTCAATACCCCATCCAATGAAGCCAAGCATATTTTATGCCTGCTTGACCACTCTATCCACCTGTGCAGCAAACTTCAGTGTATAATGGACCTGCACTCACAGATCTCTCTATCCATCAACTTTTTTCCCCCAAAGCTCTTCCGTTGATTGTATAACCCCATCTAGAATTAGACTGACCGAAATGCGTCACCTCACATTTGTCTGTTTTGAACCCCAGCTGCCACTTTTCTGCCCAACTTTCCAGTATATCTATATCCTCCTGTATTCTTTAATAGTCACTTATAATTTCTGCTCGTCCAGAAATCTTCGTGTCATCTGCAAACTTTCTGATTATTGCAACAGTGCTCTCTTCCAGATCACTTAAGTATATCACAAACAGCAGTGACCACAACACTGACCCCTGTGGAGCACTACTGGTCATCTTTCTCCATTTCCAGAAACTCCATTCAACTGCCACTCTGTCTCCTATTGCTCAACTAATTCATTATCCACCTGTCTAGAACACCCTGCACACCATATTACTTTACGTTCTGTATTTGGTTACCATGGGGAACCTTATCTAACTCCTTACTGCAGTGCATGTATATGACATCAACAGCCTTTCCTTCATCTATCAACTTAGGCACTTCCCCGAAAAACTCAATGCCTCTCACTGATATGCACATTAATTTCTAAATATGAATAGATCCTATCACTCAGTACCTTCTCCAGCAACTTTCCCAACACTGATGTTAGGCCCATTGTTCTGTAGTTATCCGGAATATCCCTACTATCCTTCTTTTACAGGGGACAATATGAGCAACGTTCCAGTCTGCCAGAACCTCACCTGTGCTGAAGGATGCCACGAAGATATCTGTCAGTGCCCCAGCTATTTCCTCTCTCACATCACTCAGGAACCAGGAATAGATCCCATCTGTTCCTGGCGATTTGTCCACATTAATTACTCCTAGCCTGCCCAATACAGCTTCCCTACTTATGTCAACATGATCCAGATTAATCAAATGTCTTCCTCTAGACTCAACATTCATCATGTTCCTCTCCTCAGTGAACACTGATGCAAAATAATCATTCAGAATCATACCCACTCTCTCAGATTTGACATGCAGCCTTCCTTAATTTTCCTTTTGTGTACTAATCCTTTCTCTGGTTACCTGCTTGCATCTTATATATGAATAATGGCTTTAGGATTCTCCTTAATTGTGCTAGCGTTGAGTTGTTTCATGACCCCTTTCAACACCCTTGATTCCTCGTTTAAGACTTGTCCTACTCTTCTCATGTTCCTACAGGGACCATTATGTTGTGAGCTGCCGAGGCGATATGTGTGCTTCCCTTTTCCTCTTGGCGAGTCGTACAATTGTCCTGTCATCAACAGTTCTCAAATCCTTTGCCTTCAACGGGACATGCCTATCCTGCACTATATTTAACCTATCTTTGAAAGCCTGACACATATGAACTGTGGACTTTCCTACAAATAGCTGTGCCCAATCCACATTTCCGACCTCCTGCATAATTTTGATATTGTTAGCTTTGGCCCAGTTTCGTACTCTTTCCTTAGGACCACTCTCATCTTTGTAAATGAGTATTCTAAAACTTACAGAATATTGGACACTTCCCAAAGAAATCACCCACGGCAACTGCTATCACCAGCCCTGGCTTATTCCCCAATATCAGTTCCAATATGGCCTATTCCCTCGTCGGACTATTGATATACCTCTCCAGAAAACTCACCTGGAGGCTTCTTACAAATGGTATCCCATCCAGACCTCTGACACTAAGAGTATCCTTGTCAATGTTGGGAAAACGGAAATCTCCAATCAACACTAAATTATTGCTTCTACGTCTTTCCATGGTCTGTTTAACTATTTTTTCTTACACCTCACGCTCTCTGTAATACAGCCCCAAATATCTAACCTCACCCTTCTTATTTCACTGCTCCATCCATAGTGTCTCACGACCCAAGCCCTATATGGTGTCCTCCTTTCGCACAGCCATGAGATCATCCCTGACCAGGAATGCAACTCCTTCCCCTTTTACTTTCCTCCCTGTCCCGTCTGAAGCGTCTATATCCTAGAACATTTGGTTGCCAACCATGCCCTTCCATCAACTAAATCTCTGTGATCGCAATAACCTCATATTCCAGGCACCAACCTCAGCCCTAAATTCATCTGTCTATATCCATGCATTAAAGTAGATGCATTTCAGTCCACCAGTTCTTTTGCATTCATCTGCTCTCTGCCTACTCTTCCCATTATTAATGCTATCTTCCAGATTCTTAGCGTTTCCAGTTTCCACCTCACTGCCGACTTGTTTAATCTTGTGGTTCCCAGCCCCCTGCCACATTAGTATAAAACCTCCCCAACAGCAGTAGCAAAAACTCCCGAAAGGACATACGTTCCCATCTGGTTCAGATGTAGATCAAATATCTTATAGTTCCACATTCCCCAGAACTGATCACAAAATCCAACAAATCTGAAACCCGCCCTGCAGCACCATTCCTCAACTCACGTGTTCACCGTGCCGTTTTTTTTTATTCATTTCTCAGCTGGCAGTCACATGGCACAGGCAGTAATTCCGACATTGCTACCTTTGAGGTCCTCCTCTTTAATTTCTCTCCTAGCTCCCTGAATTCTCCCTGCAGGTCCTCATCTCGTTTTTTTTTTGTTGGTGCCTGTATGCACCAAGACAACTGGCTGTTCACGATCTCCTTTTCGAATGCTCTTCAGCTGATGGGCGACATCCCTGGCCTGAGCACCTGGGAGGCAATATAACTCTCCAGAATTTCTGACACTCCACAGTGAGTCCACCCGCAGCTCCAGAGTGGCCACGCGGTCAAACAAGTGCTGCAGCTGGACAAACTTCTTGCAAGTGTATGTTTAGAAAACCTTTACAAGGATTTGCAAGGTTTGCACTGCTTGGACATGAGAACGAAACTGAATAGGCTTCGTCAGATTCCCAGGAGCTTCAGTGCTTATGTTTGACCTCACAGAAGCTTATAAAATCATGAGGAAGACAGACAGAGTAAATAGTCAGGGAGCACTTCTTCACAAGAGACGCGAGTTCAAATCTACATGGCAAACGTTTAACGTGAGAGAGGAAAAATTGAAAAGGGATTTGACGGACACATGTTTTTCACACAGAACTTTTGTGTGTGTAGAATGACTTGCCACATTTAGTGGCAGAGTCTGGTGCACTCACAACATTTCAAAGGCATCTGAATGGGTGTATAGACAGGAAGACCTCGGAGAGAAAAGGCACAAATATTGGCAGAAATGTATGGATTAATTTCGGTTATCTATTCAGCAAGGGCAAGTTGGATCGCGGGATTTGTTTCCATTCTGGACAAGTCTGAGATGCTCCAGCCACCGGCAACAGTTTGAATACACCATTTGCAAAAAAAAACCGCATGTTGTTTGTTACTCAGCCAGCGAGTTTGGTTATTTTGTTTGGAGGGTGGATGAGCCCAACCGATCCAGAGATGAAGGTTTTCCGGATATTTGCTGCCAATGACCATCCT
This sequence comes from Chiloscyllium punctatum, assembly GCF_047496795.1. NCBI lineage: Eukaryota > Metazoa > Chordata > Chondrichthyes > Orectolobiformes > Hemiscylliidae > Chiloscyllium > Chiloscyllium punctatum. The sequence continues at coordinate 23,563,659 of NC_092767.1, forward strand.
TCTTGACACTTTCCCAAGTTCGCCATCAAAGATATTGGATGAAGAAAAATACCTCACGTATCGCATTACCCACATTGCTCTCCAGCGAATCCAAAAACTGAAAGCTCTTAACGTGGAACAGAATCAAAACTGAAAAGGCAGTACCATGATCAGACACACCGAAGCTTAAGTGCTGTCTGTGAGGCACTGTGAGTCGTCTCTGACATGAACTGCTCGCACAAATAACAGCAATGCAATTCCAAACCGACTGGAGATTTAGTGTATTGCCAAGTCCCAGAAAGTGCTCAAGTATCATAAAACAAAACACAACAACGAACCATTAAAAGTGAACATTTCCAATTATATCCGTGATTAAATTCGGCCATCAATGCGCCGGTGCCCCCATCTGATCGAGAGAGCCAATCACCTTTCTCCCTCACCAGGACAGTAATGAAGGAAATGAAAGTATAGCAACGTTTCACATCGCGATTGCCCACCTTTTTGCCACAGCATCAAAAAACGGTGAACAGATTCAATGCAGGATCTTCTTTCGAAATAACGGTGAAATAACTATGTCTATTCACTTTCAGAGTAAACGAGGAACAAAGCAAGTTGTCTGCAATATGAATAACCAATGTAGATTACTTTGGTCCCAGGTTCTACTGATGCACAGACTTTCATATGAAAAGGTTCCTTGGGTGATTGCCCTACACCCAGAAATCTTCTGGCTGCCTTCTGTTTGCACTGACCCATTAAACTTGTGCTGCTCTAATCGAATTTGTTGTTCTTGCCATTTGTCCGTATTGCTACTCGGGATAGCTGGTCGTGGCAACTCATGACTGCCACACAAATTCTTTGCCAAAATTGGATAGTCCCGCAACGTGATTCGCAGTGCACGAACCTTGCAACGAGTATATGCCACGCGGCAAGTTAAAAAGCACGCTTCCATTTATTATAGTAAGTTTCTAGGAACTGACAGCCAGATTCCTCCTTACACTCGGAATTATGACAACACATAAACCAACAGCCTCTCTCAGAGACAAGTGACCAATGCCCGACTTGTTCCAGACAAACGTAGTTAACAGGATTGCACGCAGGGACTGCACATAAAACGATAGAGGAGAAGCAGACAGACGACCATCGGGCTGCGTTCAGGCAGTTCAGTTACCCTGTAAACCCCATGCACAGCTGTTCCTTGTAGGTACACACAGGGATCTGAGTGTCTCTGACTCCGGGACTTGGAACTCGGATGATATGACCGTCTGCAGCACTGGTTACTTCCTTGTGTGAGGTAACTCCAGATGGAACATATGTAAAACACGATAGCTCATTGAGAAATACGTCCAAAATAGTACCCAAGAGACGTATTTCTGTTGTGGTTCTAGTCCTGTTCCTGACATGACAGACAGCATTGTACTTATTGTGTGCTTCCTGACGGTTCGGTGCATGCTTCCGTGATCGCATTGTGTGCAGTAATCTGCGTTTGAGCTGCAATTATGTGCGTTTGAAATCCAGGACCACCGGCCTCGATTTTGTTTTCCTCTTCTCGTGCGCAATTGCAACACAGTAAACGATCAATTAATATTGGGAAATAATATACACAGGCGTGTGAAAAGCTCACTTTCCGTCGCAATTATTCAATGGTTAGAGATCACTTTGATACAGGAGATAAGGTTGGAAAGTGTGTTTGGGTAGAGATGAGGAACATTGAGGAAAGAGGAAACCAGCCGGTGCAGCTTACAAGAACACTAACAGTAACCACAGTGTAACAAAAAACGTACAGGAAAAAATACCGCCTGTGAATGATAAAAGAAGGCAAGAATTATGGGAGACATTCATTTCCCTTCTTCCTCTCCTGTTTGAATTGTAAAGAAACTTTGAAGAAAAACAATCGAAAACTCATACATGCCCCACCGAACAACGTGCGCCATACCTTGGTCATTGATTACTGTAGATTAGAATACTTACAATGTGCAAACAGGTCCTTCAGCCCAGCAACTCCACACCGACCCGCCCGAGCCCAAATGCTTTAACCACGTCAATTTAGCACGGCCATTTCAACAAACCGGTACATTTTTGGACTGTGGGAGAAAAGCAGAGCAAGCACACGCAGGCACAGGGAGATTGTGCAAACTCCACACATTCAGTTGATTGAGGCGGGAATTGACCCTGACTCCGTGGCATTGTGAAACAGCAGCGCTCACGATGGTGTCAGCGTGAGATGGGACTTATTTGCCTTCTTTAATTGGGAAAAATCTCTGTCATTGTGAGCATCTGGAAAGACCAAAAACTTCGCCAGAAAAAGAAATGAATATGTCATTAACCTTTGTTTGTTTCAGATCCAAGAATACTCAGATCAATAGCTCCTTTCAATGAATAATTTTGACTCAATTTGGCTGCAAATATCTTGTCCTAACTTTGTGCTTTTCTTCTTTTACATTGGTGTCTCGCACCTTACAAATGACAGCAAAGGTATGAATGGAGATGGAAACATGTAACTCAAGTCAGCGGCAGCTTTCAATGATATCACGGCTGATTTGGTCAATGCTCAGGGGGCAGTGCTGTCTGTAGTTATGGCCGAGTGGTTAAGGCGATGGATTAGGAGTTCATTGGGGTTTCCCCCCGTAGGTTCGAATCCTGCTGACTCCGTTATGAATGCTTTCCTGCTGGAACTATTCAAAGTTCAGAAAGCCTGTTTTGCAAACCAGGCCTGTAATTTGATTAGACTTGAGAAACTCGAGTTCTTCATCAGAAATGCTCCACATTTAAAACATTATCTCTGTTTCTCTTTCCAGATACACTGCTCGACACATCGGGTTTCTGCAGTTGTTATTGAACGCCCTGAGCAGAAGTGCTGCTTTTCATTAGATTCCTTTCATCCCTTGTCCTCTGTTCTCTGACTCTGGTCATTGGCAACACTTCCTCCTGCTCGTCAGAGTGCTCATTCCCCACCGCTCCCTCTCCCATCATTACAAACGACCGCAGGAAATTGCCACTTAACCATCTTTGTTCCAAAGTGAAACTCACCAGCCGAGGAACTCTCTCCACCAAACGGGACTTCTCATCCCTGGACATGGTGCAAGCCAGAGGATTGTGAAGAGTTACTGTGAAAATATTGTCAGTTGGCAGTTGGAAAAATGTTTAGGAAGCAAACCATATAATTTAGGCTCCAGCTTTGGAAATCTTGAGAAACCCTTTGGGAAATGGAATCATAGGAGATTGAAGAAGTGCAAATTGTCAGTACGAGTAGAGTAAGGGACATTGACTCTAATCTTCTCGGCACAGGAACTGATCTGAGACATTGAAAGAATTCTCGCGCCCGTACGCGAGGAATACAAACTTCATCTGGACTGTGGGGTAATGAAAAACTCTGGAACACTCAAGAGAATATCCAAATATTGACTGAGATCACTACAGTACGAGTACTATAGATGGGTCAGTTTTTGTCCACTGTGTGCGGCAGGGCTTCCTGACATAGTATGTAGACATGCCTTCAAGGGAAGAAGCCACTTTCGATTTAGTACTGGGTAACGAGCCTGGCCAGGTTTTAGATTTGGAAGGAGGTGAGCACTGTGGAGACAGCGATCACAATTCTCTCAGGTTTACTTTCGTGATGGAAAGGGATAGGTGTACTCCACGGAGCAAGAGTTTCAGCTGGTGGAAGGGAAATCACGATGCAATGAGGTAAGATTTAGGAATCGTAGAGTGGGGTCGGAAACTGTAGGGGGTGAGCACATTAAAAATGTGGAGCTTATTGAAGGAAAAGCTCCTGTGTGTCCTAGATAAGTATGTACCTGTCAGGGAGGGAGTAAGATATAGAACGCGTGAGCCGTGCTTTACGAAGGAAGTGGAAACCCTGGTCAAGAAGAACAAGAAGTCTTATGTTAGGAGAAAACGTGAAAACTCAGTTCGAGCGCTCGAGGGTTCCAACGATATCAGGAAAGACCTAAAAAGAGAGCTGAGAAGAACCAGGAGGAGACATGAGAAGTTGTTGGCAGATAGGATCAGGGTTAACCCTAAGGCTTTCCATAGGTATGTGAGCACTAAAAGAATGACGAGAGTTAAATTTGGGACAATCAAGGATAATAGTGGGAAGTCGTATGTGGAGTCAGTGGAGATAGAGGAAGCACTAAATAAATATTTTTCGACAGAGTTCGCTATAGATAATGAAAATGTTGGCGAGGAAGATAGAGAGATACTTGCGTCTAGACTAGAAGAGATTGAGGTTCACATGGAAGAGATATTAGAAATACTGCAGAGTGTGAAAATAGATAAGTCAGCTGGGCCGGACGGGATCTATCTGATGTTGTTCAGCAAATGCACGACAGGAAGATACAAATCAAGCTGATGCTAACAACGGCTCGTTTTGAGGCTCTAATTTGCAGTGAAGTGGCGGCGCCAATAAAAGGTGTCACGCAGCTCGTCTAATTCCACATCCTGAGCTCGGAATGACCAGATGTCTCTCGCAGAGTTTCGGCAGGGTCTTGCTTAGACGACACCATGACACGTTTTCACTGGAGTGGATCATGAAATCGCGTCGGGACTACGAATAAAACGATGGAAACTTCCAGCAGAGAAGGAGGCGACCCTGAAGCAGGCAGCTGAGGACAAATGTTTCTCCTTTGCCAGTGAAAGGCACTGCTTCACAAATTGGAAACTTCGAAATGAAGCAGTGTTGGTGATTTTCTTCGCTGCTTGTTCACCTTTTTAATTCTGATTCCGTGAAAGTCCATGGCATTACATATCGACATTCTGCCGGCGAAGAGGGTGTCTGTTGGCCAGTGGCATAATGGATAACGCGTCTGACTTCGGATCAGACAATTGTAGGTTCGAGTCCTAACTGGCTCGAGGGAAATGTCTGACTTTTACCGTGCCCCACGTTGACGCTCCCCTGTGATGTCATGCCGGGACGTCGCTTCTGTGCTTCCACATTTGAAACTTGCATTTGTCCTATTATCCATTTCAAATTCCAGCTCACCACAACGGAGACCTCTGTCGCTTTGGGGGTGTCTTTCTGTGTGTCTCCCGTTGTGAGTGAAAATGAGCATAAGTTCCTCAAAAGAGTTACAAGTCGCTGTGCAAAGGTCACACATCTGCCCCATTATTGTGCCATTTAAGAACACAGGATAAAGTCATTGACATTTGCACTGGGTACATTAGAACACACGAGACTTTGGGCCAAAGTTGGAAACTGCGACTGGAATGATTGGCTCTCTGATTAGCCGCGATGCACACAGTTGGAATGGCCTTTTCCCACTTTGTAAATCTACGAAGACAAGTTGAAAATAATCTGCAAGGAAAATGTTCATAAAGAGTGTTTTATTTACACCAAATACGACAGTATCTATCGCCTTGTCTTGTTATTTACTTGTGAGGATTCGATACTCTCAGAACCGTGGCCCGGATCGTATTCCGGCTCATGGAATGCTGGTATTGTTCAGCTAACATGTCGGTGTACCAGTACTTCTGCCGATTTTCCGATGCTAGCAGGTCATTGGTTTTGTCCAAAACATTATGAATGTTAACATAATACGAATAGCTGCAGTTGCTGGAAATCTGAGCCAAAAACGAAAATTGTTTGCGGAACGCAGAAAGACTGGCAACAGAAACATCGACTTTCCTGCTCCTCGGATGCTGCTGTGCTTTTCCAAAATTTTCTGATCTAAAATCAGGTTTCCAGCATCTGCAGTCCTCACTTTTGCCTAGTTCCTTCAGTGTCGCTGGTTCCCAATTCAAGAACTCCATCTCTAGCGGTTTCATGTCTGTACCTCCATGCTGTCGAGTTGAAGAGTGAAGAAAAGTAACTCACCCCCTCCATCTCTGGGGTAATTAGGGGCTGAAAGTGAATCGTATCACATTGAAGTGTATCTACAAGCGACTTAATCTCTGTCTTTTATTGGGAACCATCTCTTTCATTGTAACCATCAGGAAAGACCATTTCGTTCGCTAAAAAGAGAAATGAATATGTCACTAACCTTTGTTTGTTTCATGTCCAAGAATACTCAGATCAATAGCTCCCTTGATTACCTCTGCTGGTCATGTTCGCAAAGAGGTCTAGCAAATTGCCAAGTTTGATTTTCCTTTCAATAAATAATGTTGAAGCAATTTGGCTGCAAATATCTTGTCCTAACTTTGGGCTTTTCTTCTTTTACATTGGTGTCTCGCACCTTACAAATGACAGCAAAGGTATGAATGGAGATGGAAACATGTAACTCAAGTCAGCGGCAGCTTTCAATGAGATCACGGCTGATTTGGTCAATGCTCAGGGGGCGGTGCTGTCTGTAGTCATGGCCGAGTGGTTAAGGCGATGGATTAGGAATTCGTTGGGGTTTCTCCCCGTAGGTTCGAATCCTGCTGACTCCGTTATGAATGCTTTCCTGCTGGAACTATTCAAAGTTCAGAAAGCCTGTTTTGCAAACCAGGCCTGTAATTTGATTAGACTTGAGAAACTCGAGTTCTTCATCAGAAATGCTCCACATTTAAAACATTATCTCTGTTTCTCTTTCCAGATACACTGCTCGACACATCGGGTTTCTGCAGTTGTTATTGAACGCCCTGAGCAGAAGTGCTGCTTTTCATTAGATTCCTTTCATCCCTTGTCCTCTGTTCTCTGACTCAGGTCATTGGCAACACTTCCTCCTGCTCGTCAGAGTGCTCATTCCCCACCGCTCCCTCTCCCATCATTACAAACGACCGCAGGAAATTGCCACTTAACCATCTTTGTTCCAAAGTGAAACTCACCAGCCTAGGAACTCTCTCCACCAAACGGGACTTCTCATCCCTGGACATGGTGCAAGCCAGAGGATTGTGAAGAGTTACTGTGAAAATATTGTCAGTTGGCAGTTGGAAAAATGTTTAGGAAGCAAACCATATAATTTAGGCTCCAGCTTTGGAAATCTTGAGAAACCCTTTGGGAAATGGAATCATAGGAGATTGAAGAAGTGTAAATTGTCAGTCCGAGTAGAGGAAGGGACATTGACTCTGATCTTCTTGGCACAGGAACTGATCAGAGACATTGAAAGAATTCTCGCTCCCGTACGCGAGGAATACAAACTTCATCTGGACTGTGGGGTAATGAAAAACTCTGGAACACTCAAGACAATATCCAAATATTGACTGAGATCACTACAGTACGAGTACTATAGATGGGTCAGTTTTTGTCCACTGTGTGCGGCAGGGCTTCCTGACACAGTATGTGGACATGCCTTCAAGGGAAGAAGCCACTTTCGATTTAGTACTGGGTAACGAGCCTGGCCAGGTTTTAGATTTGGAAGTAGGTGAGCACTGTGGAGACAGCGATCACAATTCTCTCAGGTTTACTTTCGTGATGGAAAGGGATAGGTGTACTCCACGGAGCAAGAGTTTCAGCTGGTGGAAGGGAAATCACGATGCAATGAGGTAACATTTAGGAATCGTAGAGTGGGGTAGGAAACTGTAGGGGGTGAGCACATTAAAAATGTGGAGCTTATTCAAGGAAAAGCTCCAGTGTGTCCTGGATAAGTATGTACCTGTCGAGGGGAATGTCTGACTTTAACCTTGCCCCACGTTGACGCTCCCCTGTGAAGTCCTGCCGGGACGTCGATTCTGTGCTTTGCATTTGTCCAATGATCAATTTCAAATTCCAGCTCACCACAGCGGAGACCTCTGTCGCTTTTGGGGTGTATTTCTGTGTGTCTCCCTTTGTGGGTGAAAATGAGCATGAGTTCCTCAAAAGAGTTACAAGTCGCTGTGCAAAGGTCTAACATCTGCCCCATTATTGTGCCATTTAAGAAAACAGGATAAAGTCATTGACATTTGCAATGGGAACATTAGAACACACGAGACTTTGGGCCAAAGTTGGAAACTGCGACTGGAATGATTGGCTCTCTGATTAGCCGCGATGCACACAGGTGGAATGGCCTTTTCCCACTTTGTAAATCTACGAAGACAAGTTGAAAATAATCTGCAAGGAAAATGTTCATAAAGGGTGTTTTATTTACACCAAATACGATAGTATCTATCGCCTTGTCTTGCTATTTACTTGTGAGGATTCGATACTCACAGCCCCGTGGCCCGGATCGTATTCCCGCTCATGGAATACTGGTATTGTTCAGCTAACATGTCGGTGTACCAGTACTCCTGCCGATTTTCCGATGCTAGCAGGTCATTGGTTTTGTCCAAAACATTATGAATGTTAACATAATACGAACAGCTGCAGTTGCTGCAAATCTGAGCCAAAAACGAAAAATGTTTGCTGAACGCAGAAATACTGGCAACACAAACATCGACTTTCCTGCTCCTCGAATGCTGCTGTGCTTTTCCAGCGTTTTCTGATCTAAAATCAGATTTCCAGCATCTGCAGTCCTCACTTTTGTCGAGTTCCTTCAGTGTTGCTGGTTCCCAATTCAAGAACTCCATCTCTAGCGGTTTCATGTCTGTACCTCCATGCTGTCGAGTTGAAGAGTGAAGAAAAGTAACTCACCACCTCCATCTCTGGGGTAATTAGGGGCTGAAAGTGAATCGTATCACATTGAAGTATACCTACAAGCGACTTAATCTCTGTCTTTTATAGGGAACCATCTCTTTCATTGTAACCATCAGGAAAGACCATTTCGTTCGCTAAAAAGATAAATGAATATGTCACTAACCTTTGTTTGTTTCATGTCCAAGAATACTCAGATCAATCACTCCCTTGATTATCTCTGCTGGTCATGTTCGCAAAGAGGTCTAGCAAATTGCCAAGTGTGATTTTCCTTTCAATAAATAATTTTGACTCAGTTTGGCTGCAAATATCTTTTCCATACATTGTGCTTTTCTTCTTTACAAATGACAGCAAAGGTATGATAGGAGATGGAAGCATTTAACTCATCAAGTCAGCGGCAGCTTTCAATGAGATATCGGCTGATTTGGTCACTGCTCAACCTTGCCGCTTTGTCTGTAGTCATGGCCGCGTGGTTAAGCTGAATGATGAGAAGTTCTTTGGGGTTTCCCCACGTAGGTTCGTGTCCTGCTGGCGTCCGTTGTGAATGCTTTCCCGCTGGAACAATTTCTACTCGATGTTCAGAACGCTTATCTTGCAAACCCGACCGGTAATTTGATTAGACTTGGGAAATTCGAGTTCTTCATCAGAAATGTTCTGTATTTAAAGCATTATCTCTAAGAATGACGAGAGTTAAATTTGGGACAATCAAGGACAATAGTGAGAAGTTTTGTGTGGAGTCAGAGGAGATAGGGGAAGCACTAAATTAATATTTTTCGACAGTGTTCGCGATAGAAAATGAAAACGTTGGCGAGGAAGATACAGAGATACTTGCGTCTAGTGTAGTAGAGATTGAGGTTCACAAGGATTAGGTAATAGAAATACTGAAGATTGTGAAAACAGACAAGTCCCCTGGGCCGGATGGGATCTGTCCTAGGAACCTTCTGGGAAGCAAGGGAAGACATTGATGAGCCTTTGGAATTGATCGTCAAATCATCGTTGTCTACAGGATTAGAGCCCGTGGAATGGAGCATAGCATATGTTGTTCTCTTATGCAAAAGATTTCGTAGAGACAACCCTGGTAATTACAGACCAGTGAATTCACTGCAGTTGTTGGTAACGTGTTGGAAAAGGTTATTATAGATAGGATTTATGACCATCTCGCAAAGAATAATCTGATCAGGGACAGTCAGCACAGTTTTGTGATGGTTAGGCCTTGCCTAACGAATCTCGTTGACTTTTTTGACAAAGTGACCAAACAGGTAGATCACAGTAACCCGGTTGATGTGGTGTATATGGGTTTCAGCAAGTTGTTCGATAAGTTTCCCCACAATAGGCTTTTATACAAAATGCGGAGGAATGGAATTATGGAAGAGTTTCCAGCTTTGATCAGTAATTGGCTTGCCAACAGAAAACAGTGTTGTAGTTGATGGAACATGTTCTTCTTGGTGTTTAGGTCCTGGCGCCGTAACACAAGGGTTGGTGTTAGGTCCACTGCTGTTACATGAGATCTAACCTTGCCAATCAGTCTCCCATGGGAAACATTATTGAACACCTTACTGAAGACCGTATGGATCACATTTACTGCTCTGCCCTCATCAATCTTCTTTGTTACTTCTTCAAAAAAATTATCACGTTTGTGAGACATGATTTCCCACGCACAAAGCCATGTTAATAATCTCGAATGAGTCCTTGCCTTTCCAAATACATGTACATTCTGTTCCTCAGGATTCCCTCCAACAATTAGAGTATTCTTGGCAGATGCAGTTTCATGTAGGGAATGCGAGGTCATATACTTTGTTGGGAAGAATCAAAAGACACACTCGTGTTAAAATCGATCGATAAAAAAAGAAGTGCGGTGCAGAGGAGTCTCAGTGTTCTTATACATGAAACGAACAAAGGTTAATCACATATTTATTTCTTGCTGGCAAAACAAAGCCTTTTCTGATGCTCACAATTAAAGAGATGGTTTGCAAGAAAATAGGAAAATTAAGTCACCAGTGGAGTAATCAATTACCAAGATATCCCTCGTGATGTTTTATGGGACATGTGGGATTTTTTTTGATTTTGGTTCTCCAAACGTTTTTACAATATAACCGAGAGTTTTAGATGGGAAATTAAGATCACGCATGACTACTGCCATTTATGTCACTCACACGCATTTTTCCCCTTGTACGATTTATTTCGCTTTGTGGTTACTGCGAGTGGGCTTGTAAACTACACATGCTTGTGAGTCCATTTCTCACTGTTCCTCAACTCCAGCCACACAGACTTTACATCCTTATTTCCTGAATCAAGGTAATTCTCTAACCATTGCATAAATGTCATTAAAACTTCGGTATTTCACACGCCTCTGTATATCATCTTTCAATATCAATTGATCTTTTACTGTATTGCAGTTGTGCATAAGAAGAGAAAAATGAAATGGAGAATGGTGGACCTACGCTTCATACACCCGTTATTGAAGCGGAAATGCAGATTTCTGCCTATAAAACGATCGTGGAACCATGTGCCGAACCCTCAGGAAACACAGAATAAGTGCAGTGCCACAGGGCATGTCAAGGACAGCACTAGAAGGACAACAGAAATGCTGCTCTAAGCTCCTATTTTGGATGTATTTCTCAATGAGTATGACATGTGTTCCATCAGGAGTTACCTCACACAAGGAAGTAACCAGTGCTGCAGACTGTCATATCATCCAAATTCCAAGCCCTGGAATCAGAGACATTCAATATTCTGTGCATAACTGCAAGGAACAGCTGTCCAAGGCGTTTTTACAGTCCAGATGAAATGATGAATGCAGTTCGCTAGTTGTCAGCCTCTTTCTCCTATGTCGTGTTTCGTGCAGTCCATGCGTGGAATCTCGTCAACCACGTTTGAACTGCACATGATGGGGTATTGGACCTTGTTTTCTCGTGAGTTGTTGTCTGAGTGAGTCCCTCGGTTTCTGTGCTGTTATATGTCCGTGTGTTCGGAGGAATCTGGATATCATTTTCCAGAATTTGTTTTTAACACAGGGAAGCATGATTTAAAAATTACCTCATCGCAAATCCACGTTGCAAACTTTGTATGCCATGCATTTGCGAATGAAGGTGGGTGGATATTGGTTCTTGGCAAAGACTTTGTGTGGGCGTCAGTCCAGCAGTCCCTAGTAGCAATACGTACAAACGGCAGGGGCCACACATTCGGCTAGAATAGCACAACAATAATAGGACAGGGCAAGCAGAAGACAGGCAGACAATTCATGGAAGCAGGGCACTCATCTACGGATTCCATCCATTGGACCCAATCTGCAATCCCAACAAACGGCAGCAGCAGGAATGAAACCAAATGCATTCGTACCAAAGCATGAGAGCAGCGCTTCACAGGAACCTCTGCAGCGCTGAGAATGTCACCCAGAAAGGGACGAAAAGTCTGCAAACCATCTTCCTAGCGTCACCGAACTTTTCAACAAGAACTCCAGAAGCATCCGAACTTCACATCTTTCTGCTCCAAAACACTCCGCTTTTCCACAACAGAGAATTGCACACTCAACTACCGCGTGTAAGATGAGAATTGCAGCCCCTACACGACCAAGGGCGGCAGTAAGAGCGAGGGGAAACAGCTGCCCCTGTCATTCCACAGCTACAAACGCTCTCTTTGAAAGGTACATTATCGTATGAATGTCGGGGCAGCAGTAGAATATGGGAACTAAACAGCCTGCGCTCTGTATTCATATTCTGGACAATGTGAGTTGGGCACAGTTTTCCCTGAAAGTGAGTGGACGTCGTTATTTCACCGCTGTTGTGAAGCCAGATCCTGCACTGAGTCTGCTCCCTCGTTTTTTGTTGTTGTGGCTAAAAGGTAGGCAATCGCAACGTGAAACTTTGTTATATTTCTCTCATTTCCTTCATTACTGTCCTGGTGAGGAAGGGTGGAGATTGGCTCGCTCGATCAGATGGAGGCACCAGCGCATTGTTGACCTAATTTAATCGAGAATGTAATTGGTCATATTCACTTTGCATGGTACATTTTTCTGTTTTGTTTAATGTTACTTGAGCACTTTCTGTTACTTGGCAATGCACTAAATCTCCAGAATGTCGGGAAGCTCCGTTTGGAATTGCTTCGGTGTTAATTGTGTGAGCAGCTCTTGACATACACGTCTCGCACTGCCCCACAGACAGAAGTAATGAGTTTGCGTGTCTGATAATGACTCTGCCTTTTGAGTTTTGCACCTGGTCCACGTTAAGAGCTGTCAGTTTTTGGATTCACTGGAGAGTTAAGGGGATAACACGATTTGTGAGGTTTTTTTTTAGTCAACGAAATTATTTGATGGAGAACTTGGGAATGTATCAAGGAGAATGGTCATTGTCTGTAAATGTCTGGAAAACATTCCTCTCTGTGTCATTTCAAAACATTACGCCTCAAGAAAAAAATAAAATTCAAACACGCTGACTTAGTAACAAACAGCATGCGTTTTTGCAAGTGGTCTATTCAAACTGTTGTCAGGTACTGGAGTGTCACAGAATTACCGAGCAAGGAAGCAAACCTTCCTATCCACCTTGCACCTGTTGAACAGATGACTGTAACTAATCTAAACATATTTGTCAATATTTGTCCATTATCTCTCCGAACAATTCCTGTCTGCATACCCATTTAGATGCCTTTGAAGTGTTGTGAGTGCACCAAACTCTGCCACTAAATGTTGCAATTTATTCCACACGCACAAAAATGTCTGTATTAAAAACAAGTGTCGCTCACGTCCCTTTCAAATTGTACGGCTCTCACATTAAACCTATGCTATCTCACTGTAAATTCATGTGACTTCTGAAAAAATGTAGATTGACTATGTTCTCTGTTCGTCTACCTCATGATTTTGTAAACTTTTCCAAGAACATCCCTCAGGCCTGAAGCTCCAGGGAAAACTGTCGAAGAATATTCAGCTTCTCAATAATGTCCACACCGTGCAAACCTTTCAAATCGTTGTAAATATGTTTTTTAATTATGCTTATGTATATATAGAAAGTGCCAGGGGAAATTGCCTGAAGTGAAGCGATGCTGAAACATTAGTCTTGACAGGTTTGGCGCTTAATTATCGTCAGGGAGCGTCGCCGAGTGGTTTAATGTAGGTAAAAGCAACAAATGCAGATGCTGGAGACCAGATTCAGGATTAGTGGTGCTGAAGAGCGCAGCAGGACAGGCAGCATCCGAGGAGCAGTAAAATCGACGTTTCGGGCGAAAACCTGCATTCCTGATGAAGTGCTTTTGCCAGAAACGTCGAGTTTACTGCTCCTCGGATGCTGCTTGAACTGCTGTGCTCTTCCAGCACGATTAATCCAGAGAGGTTTAATGTGCTGCGTTTAGGATCCAGTCTCTATTGCGTCGTGGGTTTGAAACCCAACTTTGCAATAGATCAACTGCAGGCAGCTTTTTATGACAGAGCGACGCAGGTCCTGATATTGCTTTATGGGTGTGTTTGTTACTCCTCGGGTCTCTCACCCTCTCTGCGATAAACACGGGAACATGAGCAACTGATTCTTAAAATAATGAGAACTACTGCTATCCACATCCTCTCGAGCACTGTGCGTTTGGATGTGTACACGCACAATTTTGCTGCCAGTTGCTGTGTCTCAAATGGTCAGAGCATTTGGCTGAAATGTTGGTTGTCCAAGCCCAAAAAGAGCACAGAGCCTCAAATATTTCACATCAAGTATTGAGAGCGACCATGTGCTGACAATACAACCACGAGAACTCATCCATGATTGACCCTGAGTCCGCAATGAGTGAGACGGTCACGTGCAGCAAAATGTGACCCCACTCTCTACAAGCCCCAGCTGCCAACAGAAAGGGGCCACTGCAGTTTCAATCAGCGGCTTCCTGCCCAGCCCTGGGACACAGCTCATGGAAACTCCTTCCTCAGGAACGGCTGTTACCGTGTGAAAGGGTAAAACATTCTAATTCAAACTGGAAATGGCTTCAGAAGATTGTTCCTGTTTTTAAAACATTTTATAATCAGAATTCCTTTCTCGAGTATTAGAAGTGGTTAACTTTGTAGGCAGGTAGAACAAAGAAAGTGTTGATTGTGAGGACTCTGTCTCTTCAGCAGATGGGATTCCCTACACTCTAATCAGAAATGATTTGGTTTCCCAAGGTATTTTCCCGATTGATTTGCAGTCTGCCAGAGTGTCTGGGAATCACTTCGGTGACCCAAGGATCAGGGTCAAAATATGAAAATATTAGCAGAGAATCGAAAATCCAGGGGCAAGGCCTAAATGGATTGTAATGGTCTGAAGGAATAAATCTGATAATTGAAAGACTTGGATAATGTTATTTGCAATGGGGAGGAATGAACGAGATTTTTGAAAATTGTAGTGTCAGCTGAATGAAACTCGGTATGAAAAGATAAATTAACCAACACCAATCCTATCCTGGTACACTCAGTCGGTAGAGCTTGAGACCTTTAATCTCAATGGTGTGGGGTCGAGACCCACGCAGGGCGCTGTTGTTTGTTAATAGGTTTGCCGCTCTCCTTTACTGTTGCAAGAGCAAATTCGCTCGCTGAAGCTTGTTTTGTTTACACATTTTTTCCTCCGTTTTTGATCATCTCTTGGTTTCTGAGTGAAAACTGTCTCCACTGTACTGCAGGTGCAAGAGACAAGGTTATCAGTTCAGCTGAATATGCTATAACCGATGTCCCTTCCAAAACGTGAGGTTCCATTCCAAACGTGCCCCAACCAAA
Organism: Chiloscyllium punctatum; assembly: GCF_047496795.1. NCBI lineage: Eukaryota > Metazoa > Chordata > Chondrichthyes > Orectolobiformes > Hemiscylliidae > Chiloscyllium > Chiloscyllium punctatum. Next base: position 23,578,814 of record NC_092767.1, read on the forward strand.
ATGTCCAGAGACGTCGAATGCGAATGGCCACATGACAGTGACAGCTGCATGTCAAATGGTGCTGCAATAGAATTAAGTGAATGAGAATGCCCAGATGGAATCCGAATGGAAATCTCCCTGAAATTTTCCCAGTTCACTCGGTAAATGATGCTGTTGTGTACCCACATGTGTTTACGTAATGAACAGCTTATTGTCAGTAACAGGGGATGGGGGTGATGCAGGATAGTGAGGTTTCCGTGTGAGTTAGAAGTGATTTGTTCGAACAGGGAATTCAAACGTCCACAGAGCAGACATAGCTGATTGGTCCAGGATCAGACTTTTCCCTTCTGCTTCAGTACCAACAAAAGAAATTGCGGGAAAATCTCAGCAGGTCTGGTAGAATCTTGGAATGGAAAACCGAGGTAAGTCTTCAAGACCAGTGACACTTATTACTCCATGTCCATCTCCGTCTACCTTTTCATTGAATATCTCCTGACTCTCAACTTTATACTCAGTTTCTCTTTTATTATTCCATCTCCAAACATTCTTCCAGTCTCAAAATTTAATAGAAGAACTGTTCCATCTCTCACCTCGCCGAGTTATGAGAGGAGGACTTCGAAATGCACGATTAACTCTGTTTCTATTTCCTAAGATACTGGATGGTCGGAGACCAGAAGGCATCGGAGGACAGTTAGAGCTTTCAGCCCGTCTGGTCTGCCCGCCATTCGGTCATGACTCATATCGTTCCCAAACCAATTTTCATCCTTCTATTTGTGACACTTACCTCCCCTGAATTTAGGATCCAGTCTTTTTCCCAGAGTGTGAATGAAACTGTCCCAACCGTCTCCACATCTGCTGGCAGCTGTTACACCGTATCTGTGTGTGATCATACTCAATTTCAGCCCCACACAGCAAACACGTCTGTTCTGAGCAATGCAATCCCCGCTGCATGACAGATCGATCAGGTCTCTGACCCCACGGTTTTTCTGCGAGGCAGTAGTTAGCTCCTTCACCACCCATGGCAAGGACCGGTGCTTCAAAATGTGGGGACAAAGAACGATAGGCACAAGAGTTTGTACAGGTTAGGTCGAAAGGGTTATTGTCAACTTCAGTGGAGTCCCTGCTTTAGAGTCTGGGTTTGAATCGCCCAGGCCTGGATAAAATTCCAAGTCAGGAAATGAAGATTTATTTCTCTTCTTGTGGCTAATCTGAATGAAAACCATTTTCTGCTTCAACAGAGAGCACAGACCCGGTTCTGCCAGAAGGAATCCAGTGATTGATTGCAAACAACTGGAATCATAGAGTCATAGAGATGTACTGTAGGGAAACAGACCCTTCGTTCAAACCTGTCCATGCTGACCGGAAATCCCAACCCAATTTGGTCCCTATTGCCAGCATACGGCCAATATCCCTCCAAACCCTTCCTACTCATATACAATTTCAAATGCCTCTTAAATGTTCCAATTGTACGAGCCTCCACCACATCCTCTGGCAGCCATGGCAGCACATACACGAATAAATCGTCACTGCAAATCCCCTCTAAGGATCTCGCCTTTCTAAGCTGAAACTATCTCACTGTTCATTCAATGTCGCTATGTCTAATTCTTGGAACTCCCTCCCTATCAACATCATGGCTGTATCACTGTGTTGAGCACTTCGAGGACGATGTTAAGTAACTTACCATCTCAATCTCTTGAGTAATTATGGTTGGGCAGTGAAGCCTATCCCAAAGAGTGACGTGCATTCTCCAGAATTTCGTTTGAAAAAACTGCAGTTTCCAAGTGGACATCCGAAAGTGGTCGGGAACAAAAGTAAAGTATCGAAGGGAAAGTAGGATAAACTGAAAGTCAATGATGACTGAGATGAATGAGGCTGAAAGTGAGTGAGGAGCTGTTGGTACAAGGATCAATGTCAGTGCTAATGGTTTAGCCCTTACTGCCCACTGTTAACACCAATTCACACACCACTCCTGGTAAATTCACCACAATTACCCTGGTCTCTTGGTATGAGTTTCCCTCTGTGCATATTCAGGCGGTAAATCGTCCCCGAGAGGATGAACGCATACTGTTTATCCTGTCAGGTTAAAGAGGTGAAAGCATCAGTTTGAAATCAAAGCAAGAAGAGATTGCCTCTTCCTATACATTTTCAGTGGACAGTCACCAGCTGTTAACTTCTTTCCTGCACAAGCGGACGTTGATATAAATTATCATCGAGCAGCTTTATTACAGAAAGGTGGTCCGAATAACTGTGATCAAATATTTAATTAAATGCCCTTATTGATTTGAAGAACCGTGTCTGTGGTTTCGTCAGTTAAACCATATGGTAATAAACAGACGTTAATGGTGTCAAATGCTGTCAAATGTTCTGTACATTGAAAGTTCATTGTTTAAACTTCTTGTTAAAGCCGTATTGTTTATCTAACATCACGAAAGTAACGGCTCACCATGCTTCTTGTGTTTGAGCTCAGACCGTTATTATTTCGTGCTACCAAGCCCTACCTCCTGATGTGGACCCATTAGTCTATGTTCTATCCTGCTAATTCAACGCAGAGTTCTTTTTACTCTGTTCGACAAGGATTTGTCTATCTCTTCTACTATTATTCTCCGTCCGTCTTTTCAAGTTTTTTTGGGAATAATGAAGAGACGCAGGAGACACTGCAGACTTGCAGGACAATGTTGTAGTAATAACGCATCCAATGAGATAATAGCTCTTATATAGATAATAGCAAACGGCAATGGAATCATAGAAATCCTATAATTGGAGTGAAACTGCTTTTTTCTGGTCTATTATGAATACTATTTAGAATTGTAAAAGCTAATAACGTTTTGAGTGAACCAATGTCACCTGATCTCAGACCTAAGTAACACAGACATTATTTGGAGTCTGTGAGCCCAGTTCTACACACTCTGGCCGGGGGGGGCGGAGAAAGCCACGGAACAGCCTCCGATTTTAACACTTTTCCAAGAGTAGAAATGAAAAATGAGGGATATTGACAGAGGAAATCCCCCATTGCTACAGCAGTGAGACCACTGAGTCCTGAACAGGATACTTCCACGGAAAGTGAAGTATGGTGCTGTATTTTTTTTTCATTTGTGATCATTTTAGCTGCACATTCAGTTTATTTCTTTCTTCCATTTCTGTCAGCTTGGAAAAGGCCTTTCCGCCCATCTGCAGTGCGGGTCATTGGACATTCATCTTTTCGAGTCCAGGAGCTACTATTTCTTGGAGGACCTTCTGCACTGCATCTCGGGTGGGGTGGGTGCGAGGCTGTACCACTATATTCACCTGTCTATAGATATCGGAGAAGGGTCTATCTATTCCACACCACCAGGCTTCCTCATCGCTCTTCTGAATCTTGGTTATTATTACCCTTGCCAAGGCACCTCCTTCTTTGATAACAGGAAACCGATATCCCGTGTCAGGTGTACCTGTAGCCGTGATGGATACTACTCAATGCCAGTAACTGGGTACACAAGGATCTCTGTGTAAATATTAATTGCCTCATTTATAGCCGTCCTGGTTACCAAACGGGCATGGGTGGCATGTAAAGGTCAACTTAACATCCTTGGTTAAGATTACCGTCTGCTGTTGTATCCCAGACACCCCTGCCTTCACGACTCGTCCTGCCATGCAGTCCCATATTTCTATGAGTCTTCTCATCTTTACTTACACTTATTTGGATCCGGTGTTGTCCGATGTCTCCTCAAGGTCAACTATACGTTTGCAACGGCTGGCGTGTATCAACGTGGCTCTTTCGGCGATCTTAACAGCTGTCTGTGTTGTAAGGAGCCCTTGGAACGGTCCCAGCCAGCTCTTCGCCTTCATGCTTTTGCTCCTGAAGTCTTTCACCACTATCCAGGCTTCAGGTTCTGGATTGTGCATCTTCCCTTCTGCTGATTGGGGTCGTGCTGCCCTTCTTTTGATTCTGTGTTTGAGACAGAAGTGTGGAGAGATTTATACCGTAACATAATATCTCGTCCTCACAGTGGTCTGTTATCTGTTTTAAAATCGGTCTTGGTCTATTCCTGTATTGGGCCACCTTCCAAACAAAATCTCAAACGTCCTAATATTTACCCTTCCTCTCCTTCATATATATTAGCACAATTGGAAATGCCTTTGTCCATGTCACCTCTAGTTCCTCACAACATTTTGCCAATTAATTTTTAAGGATAGTTTTCTCTCTTTCCACTGCCCCACCGCTCGCTCGGTGGTAAGCACAATGTTGCCTCACCTTTATTCCCAAGTAATCACTGATCTGCTGTTGGGAAATATTTATAAATGGCTTTCCATTGTCGCTGCTTAGCCTTTCAGGATGCCCCATCTCGGAATTATTTCAGTTAGCAAAGCCTTGGCTACTGCACTGGCATCCTGTTTAGACATTGGAGCACTTCCACCCCATGGGAAAACATCAAATATTGCCAGACAGTGCCTTTTCCCTTCGCTGGGTGTTAGTTGGGATTAGGGGTGTTCTGCCTGATTCATTTGTATTCCCCTCCCCACATTATTAGTGGCACAGGTAACACATTATTCACCTTATTTTTATGAGTAATGAGTAAATTCCTTTCTGTACCAGCATGCTGAAATATAGTCGTACATCCCCACTTTTGACACATGGTCCTTACCGTGTGTTACTTTGGCATAGAAAGGGAATAAAGATCGTGGTCGACAGGGTTTCCCACTGGGGCCACACCACACCCATTCCCTCATTCTGCACCCTGCCCTTGTCCATTCACGCTTCTCCTTCGATGTGACCTGAGACTGTAACTCCCATAAGTCTGCTTTGGATTACAAATATGTGACATACACATGTCAAACTCATTACTTGGCGGCTGATTGGCTGCTGTGTCCTTGCCGCTCAGTCTACATTTTCATTGCCTTGAGAACTTGAATCATAATTATTCCTGTGGGCTTCACATGTACATACAGTGATTGATTTAGGCAATCGGACTGCTTTCAGGAGGTCAGAGATCAGGCCATATTATATGATTGGCTTTCCAGTGGAGGTCAAGAAGCCCTTGTTTTTCCACAGGGATCCAATATTATGTACAACCCCGAATGCATATCTGTTGTCGATGGAAATATTCACTGTTCTTCCTTCGGCCAATTTACATGTCTCAATCAAGGCAATCAGCTCTGCTGCTTGCGCTAACAGATGAGAAGGAAGTGATCCCGCTTTGACTACCTCGTGGGTAGTTGCTACAACATACCAGACACTGGCCTTTCTCTTTGCTTCTGAATGCTGACCTATCCACAATAAAACCCCGTATCCAGATTCTAAATTGGTGAATCCTACACGTCTGCTCTCGGGCTTCAAATGTCATTAATTACAGCGACACAATCATGTGGGTCTCCGTCTCCTTCTGTGGGGAGAAGTCAAGCAGCATGAAGGACGTTACATCGCTTTATTGTCAGGTTAGGCTTCTCCAATAGCATAACATTGTATGTGAGCCAACGTGCAGCCGACATGTGTGCTGTGTTTTGCTCAGAAAGCAGTAAGGATACTGCATGTGGGACCAGTCAGTTTAATTCAACAAAGCCGACTATGTCCCTGGAAGCTACAACAGCCTTTTCAAATGCAGGCACGACACAGAGGCATTTATGCAATCCTGCCGTTACGGGATCTAAGTTGAGGTGAAAAATAAGCTACTGGCCTCAATTTTCTACACACAATTCTGCATCAGCACAAATGTCATGCAGGCACGCTTCTCATCCACTGTTTGTACAAAAGGCTTGTTTGGATTTGGAATCCCAGTGTCGGTGTAGTTTGGAGTGCCATTTCAATTCAACAAAGGCACTCTAGGCCTCAGGGGTCACTGCAACTGACTCTAGCTCTGCAAATCTGAACCATGAACTATGACACTTTTAGGCGCCTAAAGGTTTGCGTAATGCAGGTTAAACATTCTAAGTAGGATCACATGACCAAAAAGGATAACAATTGTTTCTTCATGTGAGGATTTGAATTTTGCTGGTTTGCTTGAACTCTGTCTTGACCAATGGCCTTTCCTTGTTCAGATATGAAGTGACCTAAGAACTTCAACCGTTGTTCCACAAGTTGTAGTTTTGCGAGACTAGATGGCAGAGCATCGTAAGCCTACCTTTCTCACATTGTTTCTCTGTTGATGCTGCGATTAAGCATTCGTTTACATACTGCAGAAGCGCTGACATCCCCCCTCCCCCCCTCACCCCCTTCCCCAGTTAAAACAAGTGTCTCCAGACTCCTGTGGAGAGCCTCGTTAATTATGGTGGGGACTCACAGTAATCTTGAAAATGTCACGTGAAAGTATACCATTTGCCTTTGAATGGAAAAGTGAACCAGAATTGACTGTCGGCGTGTAACGGTACACAAAACAAGGCATTTGCTAAATCCACAATAGACAGCCATTTACATCCAGCGGAATTTGAGCCAATATAATATAGGGGTTGGGAACATTTGGGGTGTGTGGAACAACAGCGTTCTTGATAACCTGCAGGTCATGAACAAACCTCCCGATTCCCCCGATTCACCTGGAATGTTTGCCTTTTTGAACGAAAAAAATGGGATTATTCACGGGGGATTATCACTCCAGCCGATAAGAGAGATTCAAAGACTGGAGTAATTCCTTGCACAGCCTCGGGCTTTAACGGCTCTTTTGCTTTGCCAGGACTATACTCAGACTTCGGGGTTATTCTTAAGGATTCGTTTGAGCCCCACATCGTGTTTGCCTTTTGCCCTGAAATCAGTTGGGACCCTTCTTAATCTTGGGTCCGAGACATCTACCATAGGTAAACGCCAGACGATACTCCTGCTGGGGATTACCTGGACTGCCCTGTCTGCCTGAGTTAGCCAAGTTAGTTTCTTCCTATACGTCCTTATAACTGCATTGAATCAGATACCCACACCGATCCTGAAGATACAATCTTGCATTTTTTTGTGCCTGTAGTACCCATGGTCTCAAATTCTGACACCTGTCACTGGATGCCTTCGCCAATGATCCGTGAGGAAAAGAGCCTTCCACATGAAAAAAAAGGGTTTACTTACCGTCACAGATACTTAAAAAAGTTTAAAGTGACAGCACATCTGTGATCATTCCAATAAAATTCGCATAATAACAACTGATCTGGTTTAACCAATCTCCTGAACCAATCCTTCTCTTATGATTTGTCAGGACCATCGCGGTGTATGTTTGCTGTGCAGTGCAGCATAGCTCTAGCAAGAAAATCAGTGTTAATGGGATTAACATGGCTACTTGCTTCCTGGGTAAGTGAATCGCTCACGGAAACTATCGCTCTCTGACATGCATCAGTGGTCGTGATTCGTATTTTCCAGCCTGCACTGTTAAATCTTCTTTTTGTATTACCTGCAAGCCCATCGGGGTACTGCACAAATCGGACCCCAGTCTCACTATGAGATCCCGAGACATCAGACTTAAAGTACAGAATTCCGATAACAGAAATGAGAATTGCAATGTTTCCCCATTACTGGTTTTGCACAATACGGGTGAGGTCAATCTCTCTCGTGTCACGACTCCTGATGCGCCCATTAAGTTCAGGAAGCTTCCGTTCATCTTTATTTGCGTTGACTCTCTGAACTGCCTTGATTTATGAACTGAATATGTTGCCCTTGTATCTTCCAAAAAAGTAAGAGGTGCACCTTCCACATATAACATAGATGTAAGCATTGACTTATATGCATCATCGTTGTACTGAAAATATAGTTCATGCTTCGCAAACTCAGTGTTCAGTATAGAAGTGGGACATGTTTCAGTGCCCATAAGGTTAGTAGCAGAGATGAGCATAAGCGAGTATTCGTTGCCAAACATAAAGTAAAGAGGTTTACCTGTAACTTTGGGGCTACCCACCACCTCAGCCTTCCTCCATTAGTCACCCTGCTGCCCAGCCTCCAGGGCAGATTGAGGCTCTCTGGGCGTGCGCTGCCTCACTCAGTGGTCGATTGCTCTGCAAACAAACCCCCCCCCCCCCCCCCCCCCAGATTTACCTCTGCCAGCCCTTCTTTTCACGCAGCACCTCCTTCCAGCGGCTGGGCGACCATTTGCATCATAGTAAACTGAGCTTTAAATGTTTGCTGTTCCATCTTTAATTTCCGTTTTTCCTTCTCTTGGACAAGAAAGTTTTCAGCATGTAGCGCGTGGAGTTCCATCAAATTCAGGTTTTCCGTGTCCCAGGTAATACATTGGCAAGACGCCTCATGTAATGGGCGCCTGATAGCTTTTACATATTCCCTTTAAAGTTCAATTCGCTTATTCTTATCAACACTTCAAGGTCAGTGGCCTGAAACATTCGAGTTCCTTTCCAGATATGGAGTTGTTTTTTTTTCTAATTCCTTGGCTGTTGATATGGTAGTTTGCTGGCCTTGTAAGTCTGCTATTAGTTCGGTTTAAATATACATCGATTTTCTTTCTGTCTGCAACACTTGCCCTCTGCAATGTCAGGCCCTTTCTTTTTTTTGTTTCCCTGTGTTTTTATTGGTTTCAAAAGAAATGTTCATTTTCCATTGCAATGGACATCACATTATTTTTACAGGTCGGTGCAACAGGGAGGGCCGAAGTGCCTGTACTCCACTGTAACGTTCTATGTTGTAAGATTCATTTCCTGCTGTTTTCCGATGTCTCTCCTCACTGTGGAAACTTTCAAACACATCTTCCAGTGATTTGTCTGCACTTCATTCAATCCAGAAAACTGTAGTTCCTGCTGAGAATGTGATCTCTCTTCAATGGAGAGAGGAAAACAGAGTCGGTGACAAAGCTGAGATCACTTAGGTTCTGACCAGAATCAAGAAAAATTACCCCAGTCTTCCAGTATCCTGTCACTTTAAGATTGCATTGTGTACCCAAGCCATCATACCAGTCTCTGGTCTGCTGCAGATCTTCTTCAAGGCACAGCGCAAGCTGGAAGATCGGGCAACTCATTTTCTACTGAAAGACCATGCAGATTTCAGGACCCAAATCGAGTTCAATCATTTCGGATCCTGTCCGCCCTCTTCCACATTTTTCACCCACCCATACATCCCATCAGTTCCGAACACGAATCATTGGAATCGAAGCGTTCACTGTCCTTTCTCATCATAGATGGACAAGAGCTGCTGATTTTGTTCAGACATTTTGGCATTTCTTAAAAGTGCACTTCTTTTTCCGTTGTAATCGCAAGACTGCAGGAACCGTCTGATTGCAGGAGGAGAAGTTCACAGGAGATGAAAATAATGCCAAGAGCTGGACCATTCCCATTGTGAAGGTAGATGAGCTAAGCTGGGGCTGTGTAACGAAGCACAGAGAAGGCTGAGTGAGAAACTGATTCGCATGCACATATTATGAAGAGGCTAGATATGTATGACAGGAATAAGGCTTTTCGGGAAGGAATAATAACCAGTGACATAGATGAAAAGCAGGAGAAAAGCGGTTTAGAGGAGATTCAGGAAGAACGCTTTCACCCATAGAGTGTTGTTCATCTGGAATTTCTTATTTGAACGTGTGGTAATGCTAAGTGTTATGAGGACATTTCAGCAGTATGTGTCCGAAAACTTAAAGATCCAGAGCACACGTGGATAAGGACCAGATACTGGAAAGTGTGACGAGGTCAGACAGACGTGAGATGGGTGTCCCGAATGAAATCGTTCTAAGGCAAACTTTTGTGCTGAAAACTGGGTGAGGCCGCGACTCTGTGGTGCAATGGAAAGCGCGTCGAACTTCTAAGTCTTTCTTAAGACTGCCATTCAAAAGTTGTGGATGCAAATCTCATCAGAGTAGAGTTTTAGCTTATGGTTTGAAAGGTGTTCAGACCAGACTCGGCTGCTCATCTGCAAAAGCTATAACATTCATGCAGAAATCCAACTGTCTCGAAATGCAACATTTTCCTCACAGCGATGAATAACTTCGATGTCTATTTATGGTAGAGATCTATAAATATGTGTTAGCCACTTGGCAACGCGATGATTTGGATACGCTGGAAAAAGATATAAAAGTGCTGTGTGAGCTATGATGGAACAGAATGGCGTGACGGGGCATGAGCGGTGTTAAGAATGACCTACTTCTGCTCCTTTCTGCTTGAGTCTTTTCTGGCCCAGGTTTTTAAACAATCACAGCAAGAACAATGTGAATCTACACCAATTAATATTTTCTGTCTCACCTTCACTTCGCTACCCTCCAAGCTGGAATAGATAGCTCTTGTTTCAGTTTTAGGTCAGACAGTGGAGGATTCTCACAAGTTCTCTGTCAGGCTGAACATCCCTTCATATCGGTTTCCAAGTGGATACATGGAGCAAGCGATTACATGGATGCTGTGGATTGGACAGATTTCCTTCTTGCTCGGCTAGAATTCTGGCCAAGGTAATGAACGTGAATTTCTGACATTTTGAAACTTACTCTGGATTCTTGCGACTTTACTAATTAAACTAAAATTCAATTTGTCCTTGCATAACATGATTATTTTTTCACTATTTATAATAGACTATGCCACATGCCCTTGGATGTAGTAATGCAGAAGATTGTTGACGTTGTGTACAGTGTGGGTCATTGTGCCGTATGAACATTCCAAAGGATGCTGGTGAAGTACCAGTGAATCAAATTCTCTGACGAATTGATACCGATAGAAGGAAAATCCCAGGACAGTAGCGACATAACATTGCCTGTGATCAACGCAGGAAGCCACGGTAAACGAACAGAGAATTCAATTCTGCCTATTTTCACCACATTTTACTATTCATTTTCCTGAACCTGATGCTCCATAATCGATGATCCATCATCAGTATAACCTCCTCTGCGCTGTGTTTCATTTCAGATCTTCAGCAAAAAAGGAGTAATTGGTTTGAGGGGCCCAGTGGTAAGATCAGTTGCCATTGGTCATCAGGACACGGCAGCTCCAGTGGTGCAATTCGTCAGTTTGATGTAATTGCACGACAGACTGGAAGTGCGTAAGGTGTCAAAGTTGCACATTCGGTTCCCGCCAGGTGTTGGTTTTACTGATAGTGACCAGAGATGATTGCAACTTCAAGCTGAAGAACAGTTCAAACACCGAATATTACACCGCAATAACGTTCATTTTGGCCCGAACGTTGCATCGACCTGTGATACCAATCTGACTAGTATTTTACCATCATAATCCGCAAGTTTATACAATGACCATTTCATTGCCCTGAAAGTTGTTGATTCTACGAGTGTTGAAGGCAAGGCGTTCAGCATCCTTTCTACTCATTGATAAAGGAACCTACCTCGGTAACTATCACCCTCAATTTACATCGATGTGCCCTTGTGCCAAAATTACCATTTGAAGAAAAATGCCTTCACTGTCCACCTTATGGCAACCTCTGATCATCTTCTATGTCTCTCTAAATTCACCCCTCAAACTTCTTGTCGCAATCAAAAACCGCCTCAAGTCCCTCAACCTTTCCTCGTAAGACCATCTCTCCATAGAAGGCAACATCCTAGAAAATGTCCTTTGCACCCTTTCCAATGCTTTCACATCCATCGTATAATGTGGTGACCAGAAATGCATGCAACTCTATGAGTGCGGCCACCCCAGTTAATTTCTGGAGCTGCAAAGTGATAATTTCACTCTGAAACTGAATCACTCTCCCAAGAAAAACTAACACACCGTACTCCTTGCAAACAAACCTGTCAACATGGGTGGTAACTTTCCGAATTTTAAATACATGGGCACCGAGATCGCTCTGCACATCTACACTTCCAAGAATATAACAATTAGCCAGGAACTCTTTATTCTTGTTGCTCCTTCCGAAGTAAATTATCTCACACTTTTCAACATTAAAATCCATTTGCCACATCTGAGGTCAGCTAGACAGATTATCCATGCCCCTCTGTAACCGTCAGCAGATATTGGCACTATTGACTATATCGTCGATCTTAATGTCATCTGCAAACTTATGAATCCATCATTCCATGCCCTAATCCAGGTCATTTATACTGAAAAATATATCCACCACATCAACCACTTTACTCTCATCCACCTGTTTGTTCACCTTCTCAAAGACCTCAATAAGGTTTGTGAGGCACAACCTACTATTCATAAAATCGTACACACTATCCTGAATCAACTTCTTCCTTTTCGATGATCATAAATTCTATCTCTCATAATCTGTTCCAAAACGTTCGCTGCAAGAAAGCTATGGATCACTGTTCTATAATTACCAGCATTGTCTCTACTCCACTTCGTGAAGAAGTGGACAATATTTGCTAAACTCGGGTCTTCTAGCACTAATGACATAAACACTGATGAAATAAAGCTTATAGTCAAAAGTTCTGCAATCTCCTCCCACGATTCGCAGAGAATCCTCGGATACATCCCATCAAGTCCAGGGGACAAACCTATTTTTAGACTTTCATGAATTGCTAACAACTCCTCTTTATGAATGTCAAGTTCGTTTATTCTAATAGGCTGCATCGCAATACTCTCTTCGACAACATTGTCTTTTTCATTTTTGCTATGATAAAAAAATACATTCAGCGTCTCTGCTATCCTTGAACTCTGCTGACAACTTCGTACTTCTGTTCCTGACAGGCCATAATCATATGTTAGACATTCTTTTCTTCTTGAACTAACAATTGAAAGCTTCAGGATTGTTCCTGCCAGATAAAGACTTCTCCTGCCTCCTGTTCGCTCGAAGTAGCTCTCTCTTTAGGCCCTTCCTGGTTTACTTTTAATTCCCAAGCGTGCTACCTCAGCCTTCATATCTCATGTTTACATACGCCTCCTTCTCCTTCTTCTCAAGAGATTCAACTTCTTTAGTAAACCCAGCTCCCTGCGTCGACCTCATATTTCCTGCATGACGCATACATACTTACCAAGGACATGCAGTAGCTTTTCCCTGAACAACTCCATATTTCAGGGGTGCACAACCCTTGAAGTTACTTTCCACATGCGGTAAATCTTAACTCTTGCCTAATCGCATTATGATGGCCTTTCTCCCCGCGATACCTCATGCTCTGCAATAAATACCTATGCCTATCCATCACTAAATAAACCGAACCGAATTGTGGTCACTATCAATAAAGTGCTCACTTACCTCCAAAGAGAACAGCTGGCTGAGTTCATTACCAATAAGCAAATCCAATGTATCGTTGCATCTTGTTGGCCTGTCTACATGCTGCATCAGGAAACCCTCCTGCACACATTGGACAAAAACTGACCGATCCAAGGTGCTGAACCGATAACATTTCCAATCAATATTTGGAAAGTTAAAGCTCCCCAGAACAACTACCCTGTCACTTTTGTTCCTATCCAGAATCATCTTTGCAATCTTTTCTTCCATAAATCTAGAACATTTTTGTGGTGATCTCTCCATTCCTGATTCTAATCTCAGTACATTCTACCTCAGCAGATTCAGTCGCATCCTCACCAATATCCTTTTTGCTACCATATTACTGTCCTTGACGAATAATGCCACATCTCCCCCTCTGAAACGACCCTCCTGTTCTGACTGAAAAATCGAAACTGAGGTACCAGGAACAACCATTCTCTTCAGTCCTCCGTTCATGTCTCTGAAATGGCCACAACATCGAAGTCCCAGGTAACAACCCATGACACCTACCTTATCCCAGATGCTTCTGGCGTTGAAGCAAACACATTTCAACCCACCTTCATCCTTGCCAGTACACTCTTGTAAACCTGAAACTCTATCTATGACAAAACCACTCACAACCACCTGTAAACTCGAGGTGCAATTCAGTTTCCCACTCCGCGGCTGAATTTGTTCAAACTCTCATGAAGAGCTTTGGCAAATTATCCCCTCAGGGTATTGGTACTCTTCTAGTTCAGGTGAAGACCATCCTGTTTGTAAAGGTTCATCGACTCCAGTATAAGCCCCAACTATCCAGGTATTGGAATCTCTCCCTCCCGCACCATCCTTCCAAAAACATTTTCAAATGTTCTCTCACTACACTTCACCTCACTACGACGTAGAATGGGCAACAAATCAGAGATACAAATCTGTTTGTTCTAGATTTAAGATGTCACCCTCGATCCCTGAAATTCTGCCATACATTCACATCACTTTTATGACTGATGTTGGTGCATATGTGGACAATGACTTGGGGTTGCCCACCCTCTCCCTTAAGGATCCTGAAAACACGATGTGAGATATCACAAACCCTGGTAGCTGGGAGACAACACACCAATCACGAGTCTAACCGATATCCACAGAATCTCAATCTGTTCCCATCGATATGGAGTCCCATTAACAAATGCTCTCCTCCTCTCTTCCCCACCCTTCTGAGCAAAAGGGCAAACTCTGTGCCAAACACTTACACCCAACGGCTTTCCCCTCGAAAGTCATCCCACCTAAAAATAACAAATATGGTATACATGTTACTGAGGGGCACGACCACAGCAGATGCCGGCACTGTCTGCCTGTTAGCGTTTCGGTTCCTGACTGTATCCCATCTATCTATTTCTTGTACGTGAAGTATTACTGCCTCCCTATAACTTCGCTCAATTCCACTCAGACTCCAAATGATCTGACATCAAGCTACAGTTCCCAAACGCAGTTGCCGAGGAGAAGGAGTTGGGTGCACTTCCCGCAGATGTGGATATCTGGGACATTATTGAAGACCCTTACCTCTCACATTCTACAGAAAGAAATTTCAAAGGTCCGGCAATGCATTCCTAATATTGTCCACATACACACACTCATATATATATATATATATATATACGAACATATATACATGTATATACAAATTTGCGTGCACTTGCATGTATGCGTGTGCACATATATATTTAAAAGTTGCAAAAGGAAGTTGATTGAAATGACATTTGTTTTTTAAAAAATGATTTTGTGGAGTGTTCTGTCCTTAGGAAATACCTCAGTTCCTTACAACCAGCAGAAATACTCCCTGAGTGAATATCCATCTCTCAATAGAGATATAGAGGTGATGTTTGATTAGATTAGATGTTGACGTTTGATTAGATTAGATGTTGACGTTTCTAATATCGCTGATCCTGTGCTGTGTTAAATTCTGGAAAGGACGTTTATTTGGTTCATGTTACGTATTTTCTTGCAACCTCGCACAGGCCATTAAATCAATCCAAAAATTATTAGATTTATCTCCTTGGACAATGTTGTCGGCAAAACTGGAACCGAAATGATAAAGATGTTTGAATTACTGCTTTAAAGATAATAGGATTCAAACAGGAACATTTTTCGAGTCTTGTCACTGGACACTTTGGGGGAGATGGGTGAGCAGCAAATGGTCTCACTCCCTTCTCTGTGATTGCAGCCAAATGTCCAAGGCAATAGATGAAAAAAAAGGTGCATTCCATCGACAGGTCAGTTCCCAGTCACTATAGGATAATTTCACTTTGATTGTCGCCATCGTATAAAGGGTTAGGTGAGTGGGGAGATCGGGATTCTGATGGTAAGCTGAGACATTGCGATAATTAATCCCACACTGTTGGCATAACTTTATATCATAAACCAATTATGCAGCGGACTGAGCTTACCGACTTCCCTTTAATGCTGAGCTAACAGAAACAGCTCAGTTCTTTTACAATTTATGGAAGTTCACGTAGAACAAGCTGCTAAACCTTTCTTCAAAACCAGCACTTTCTACACTTAGTCGTACTCAGTTGGAGGTGATATGTGGTATATTTCCAATTAACGTTAACCAATTAGAAATTGTGCACGTAACGCTGACCTGACCCGGCCGACCAGGCTCCATGTCTTGGTGAAATTCACTCATTATGTTTCTGCACGCACTTTTACAAATACTTTAGAATCAGCTTCTGACACATTTTTCCTGAAAAATAATCAAATAATCAAAATAAGAAATAATGCTGCTTCAGAGGGTTCAAACTAATGTTGTAGAGGGATGGGAACCAAATGAGGAGCTTAGTCGTATATTAAGGAAATAACAACTGCAGCCTGTAAGGAAATAGATAATGAAGTCAGCGTGAGTAAGGGGAAGAGTCGGCAGGGAGTAGATGATGAACACAAAGGGACAGATAATCTGAGGTGCATTTGTTTTAATGCAAGAAGTGTAGCATGTGCAGATAAACACAGGGCTTGGATTAGTACCTTGGAGTTGATATTATTGCTATTAATGATACTTGGTTGAGGGAAGAGCATGATTGTCAAGTAAATATCCCAGGACATCAATGCTTCAGGTGGGATAAACGGGGGGGGGGGGGGGGGGTGATATAGGAGTTGCACTACTGGTCAAAGAGGATACCACAGCTGTGCTGAAAGAGGGCACTATGGAGGACTCAAACAGTGAGGCAATAAGGGTAGAGCTCAGAAATAGGAAGGGTGCAGCAACAATGTTGGGGCCTCCCAACAGTGAGCGTGAGATGAAAGTACAAATATGTAAACAGATCATGGAATGATGTGGGAGCAACATGGTGGTGGTGAAAGGCGATTTTATTTTCGCAACATTGACTGGGGTTCACTTAATATTAGAGGACTGGATGGAGCAGAATTTGTAAGGAGCAGCCAGGAGGGTTTTTTGAGCAGTATATAAACAGTCCAACTCAGGAAAGGGCCATTTTTAGCCTGATGCTGGGGAATGAGCCTGGCCAGGTGGTTCAAGTTTCAGTTGGGGATAACTTTGGGACTATTGATCACAATTCCATACGTTATAGAATACGCAAAGACAACAGTTGTCTTAAAGGAAGAGTGCTAAATTGGGGGAAGGCCAACTATACCAAAATTCAGCAGAAGTTGAGGAATATAGATTGGGAGCAGTTGTTTGAAGGTAAATCCACATTTGATACGTGGGAAGCTTTTAAAGAGAGGTTGATTAGAGTTGAGGTTAGATATGCTTCTGTGGAAATGAGGGATAGGAATGGCAAGATTAGGGAACCATGGATGACAGGTGAAACTGTGAGACGAGCATTGTGGAAAAAGGAAGTGTACATAAGGTCTAGACGACTGAAGACAGACAAAGCTTGGGAAGAAAATCGGGAATGTAGGACCAATATGAAACAAGGAATTAAGAGGGCTAAAAGGGGTCATGAGATATATTTAGCAAACATGATTTCGGAAAATCCCAAAGACTTTATTTCATATATCAGTAGCAAGAGGGTAACTAGAGGAAGGGTTGGACCATTCAAGGACACAGGAGGAAAGTTATGCATGGAGTCAGAGGAAATGGGTGAGATGATTAATGAGCACGTTGTATCAGTATTCACCAAGAAGAAATGTTGAGATTAGGTATGGATGCTTGATTCCTCTAGGTCAAGCTGAAATAAGGAAGTGTTGGTTATTCTAAAAGACATTAAGGTACCAGGTTCCCAGGTCCGGATGGGATCTTGGATGAGAGAGGAAACAGGTTGGACCATAGCAGATATCTTTGCAGCATCTTTGAACACGGGTGAAATCCCGTAGTATGGAAAATTGCTAATGGTGTTCCCTTGTTTAAGAATGGCGACCCTGACGTTAGTGGCAAGGAAGCTGCTGGAGAAATACTGAGGGATAGGATGTATTCCCAGTTGGAAGAAAATGTGCTCATCAGTGATAGGCAACATAGTTTTGAGCAGGGAATGTCATGTCTTGCCAACTTAACAGAATTATTTGAGGAAGTGACAAAGTTTCTTGTTGAGTGACGGTCATTAGATGTTATATACATGGACTTTAGTAAGGCGTTTGATAGGGTTCCCCATGGTACGCTGATTGAGAAAGTGAAGTCGCATACGGTCCAGGCTGTACTAGTTAGATGGATAGTCTGGTCCCCTATTCCCTTTCTTCTTCGTGGCTGTCATGTCTGCAGGGTGATCTGCTCTCTGTGTGAGCTATTCACCTAACTCTCAGCGTCACAGATGCCCAATAGAGTCTCTCGTTACTATCTGAGTTCCATGACCCAGTGTTCATCTCGGACACGAGCAGGGGCTATGACTTCCCAACGGAACAGAACACAGTTTCCATCTAACAAACATGTCTTGTCATGTCTTAAAATGCAACATGTATAGAGTAACTTAATTAATTACTTAGAATTAAATTAACATCAGGGGAAAAAAACAATATGGTTAACTCCCTTATACAACTGTGGCTTACTGAGGGTATTATATATATTGGCTCAGAATTTCACTTCTCCCCCTTATTTCTGAGTTCAACCCTTATTTCAGAAGTTGAAAAAATAAATTTGCTAACTTCTATCAATTCACTGACAGTCCCTAATAATGGTGTATTATCTGCCAATGAATTTACAGCCTTTTCTGTGAAGGCTCTTGTACTTCTTCCAAACTCAGTGCAGGCCCATCCCAGCAACAGAAAGTTATCTGTGTGACTCCCAGGTACGTGTATTCCTTCAGCTCCCACTCCACTCTGCTCCCTCACAGGGTCACCATCTCTGTGATTCCCAGGGACGTGTAATCCTCCAGCTCCACCTCCACTCTGCTCCCTCACAGGGTCACTGTCTCTGTGACTCCCAGGTACGATTAGGCCATGATCTTCAGTGCTGATTTCTTTCCTCCCACTTTGCTGCCTCTGTAACTACCAGGTGTGAGTGATCCTCATGCTCCTGCTCCAAGTTGGTCCCTCACATGGTCACTCCCTCTGTGACTCGGTGCAGATTTCGAGCCTCCTGCTCTGCTGTTTCTCCAACTCCAAGTCCTCGTCGAACTCAATCCTCGCTACTGATTTATATTCTTCCGCTCTGTGCTGCTCTCTCTCAGGTTCTCTCCCTTTGTGACTCCCAGGTAATGATAGGCCTCAAGCCTCAGCTAAGATTTATAACATCCCATTCCGCACTGCTGCTTTACAGAATCGCTGTTGTGCTGGAAGACAGTGGGAAAAAGGAGGATTAGACAGAGTAGAGGGTGTGTGTTACAGTGATTGAGCGAGCTATATGGGATGGAACAGGTTATCTGGGGAGCTCGGCAGACCTGCAGTGTCGAAAGCAGGTTACTGGAAGATGCAGCGAGAGTTGCAGACACTGAAGAAGGTGAAGGAAATAGAGATAGTAGCTTGTTCATGACGGAGCTATGTAGAGTCAAAAGTGCTTTCTCTGTGCTGAAAAAAGAGATGTGTAGACTTCAACAAATACAAATTGAGAGCCAGCAAGTTTTGTATGGTAGTGGAGACTGTTGGATGTTACAGAGTTAGAAGACTTGCTGTAACTGGGGGGGGGGAATATAAACTTTTGGAGCACTGGTGGTGTTCAAGGACCCTCAGGACATGAGGAGGTGCAGAGAATGGGAGCATTCCAGAAAGTGGGATTGTGGGGGCTGGAAGTCCCGAGATGGATAAGGAGGAAGAAAAGTTCCAATTTACCACACGCAACCATTGTAATTATATTGATTTAAGGAAGGGAACCTGTGCTGTCATTAATTACAGCTATATGGAGAGTTACAGAAACTGAAGGGGTTACAAATTTAGAAAGGGAGAGATTTTAGGTGATCAGAAATTTAAACTAGAATAAAGAAATTTTAGAGATCTCTAACACAGATGGGAATGGATGAGGTGAGATATTGTGAGGAACTACAAGAGTTATAAGTTGGGGAGGATGTCAGATATAAAAGGGAGAGCTGCATTCTCTGTATGCATTAGAGACATGAGGAGTGTTGTAGCGCCTGCTGGAGGGGACACAGATAACAACAGATCCAACAGCTGGTGCAGTGGTTCAGGAAGGCAGCTCACCACCACCTTCTCAGGGACAACTCCAAATCAATAATAAATGCTGGCTCAGCAAACAAAGCTCATGTTCACCAATGAATGAAGGAATAAAAGATCTACAAGTAGCACTGAGATCACTCAGGCAGGCCTTTCCAACAGCATTTCATAAACCCGGAACCACTATACCCTGGAAGGACAGGAGCTCCAGGTGCACGGGAATAATAGCATTTCCAAGGTGCCCTCCAAGCCATGCTCCATCCTCCCAGCACTGTGTCTGTCCCTACACCCAAAGGAGTGCAATGGGTCAGGAAGGCAGCTCCCCACCACCTTCTCCAGGGACTTACAGATGGGAAGGTAATGGGGAAACTCTGCTGTTTACAGCCAGACAGAAAAATAAATCCAGCAGTGCGTGTGAAATGACATTTCCATTTCAGAACAACATGCTGAGCATGGATAGAGGATTTGCCTGATTGGCACAAGGCAGAGAGTGTGAAGAAAGGGCAATTTTTCACGATTGGAACTGGTGATGGGGGGAGTACCACAGGGGTCAGTGTTGGGACTACACTCAACACGTTATTCATTCAGAGTCTGAACAAAGGATGTGAAGGGGTACGAGAAATGGGTTTCCAAGAAAGATTTCAGGGATGAAATTCGTGGCATATGAGGAGCAGGTGAAGTCTCTGGGTGTTGCACTTGATGAAGTTTCAGAGGCGGCGGCAGAATCTCATTCAACCTTACAGAATACTGAGGGGCCTGGATGGAGTGGACGTGGGCAAGATGTTTCCACGAGCAGGAGAGACCAGAGGCCAAGGGCACAGCTTCAGAGTGAAGGGATGACCCTTTAGAATAGAGATGTGGAGGAATTTATTCAGCCAAATGGTGATGGATCAGTGGAACTCACTGCCTCATGGGGCTGTGGATGCGAAGTGATTCAGTGTATCTTACTCAGAGATAAGCAGGTTCTGGATGAATAAGGAGATCAAGGGTTACAGGGAGTGAGAGAGTGGGGTTGAGAAACAATTCATACACAATCGAATAGTGGAATAGACCTGATGGATTGAATGGTCTAATTCTATCCCTATACATGATGATCTTATGGACTGCGCTTATTCCATAGGTTTCTAAGTGTGCAGTTAGTATTTCTGGCAAATCGTTTAATATACATTCCAGCACTTTCGTGATTATTGCTGTCAGCCCTTGGTTTCAGATCAACTGCAGAAAGCTATGCGATGGCGTAACGTGGAAATCCTGGTGTAAAAACCTCAGAAAGGTAGCATACAGGGTCAGCATGACATAGAGAATGTAAATGAAACGCTGGCATTGATTTCAAAGGGAATGGAGAATAAAAATATGCAAGGCTTGTAATAAATATAGAGGACTCCTGTCAGCCCGCACTGAGAATAATGTGGACAGGTTTGGTCCCCTATCTGGAGGGAAAATGTCCTTACATTGGAGGCAGCCCAGAGAAGGTTCACCAGGCTGGTCTTCAAAATGGAGGGATATTGAAAAGAAGAGGTGAAGAAGGTTGAACTTGCAGTCGTTAAAATTTAGAAAATGAGGCAAATTTATTGATACACCAAAGATTCTTGTGTTCTTACAGATTCGGTACTGAGACATTGTTTCATTGAGCAAGGATCTGTAACCGGAGATAAAGAGGAATACAGACACTAGAGAAGCTAACAGAGAAAAGCTGGGCTGTAGAGACTGGGGGACGTTACAGAGTTTGGTGGTTTGAGATCACTGTTAGTGGTTAGAGATCAGATGGTTGGCGGGCTGAGAGATGTCAAGGAGAGTTACAGGATTATCAGTTCTGAAGGATTTACAGAGATCGGAGGAATATAGGGACTGGAGATTACATAGTAGTAGTTGGAGCTACAGAAGTTTTTAGAGAAACGGAGTGTTATACGCACTGGAGAGTAGGTAGATGGGGTGGTATTGGAGCTACAGGAGTTTATAGAGAAGAGGAGGATTGGAGGGACTGGAGAGTACACAGGTAGGGGTGGTAGTTGGAGCTGCAGGAGTTTATAGAGACCGGGAGGATTGTTGGTGCTGGTAATTACACTGACATGGACAAGAGTTTGGAGCTGCAGGAGTGAGTGAGATAGGCAGGTTTGAAGGGGCTGGATCAGTTCACAAAGCCAGGGAGAAGTGTAGGGATTGGAGGAGCCAGAGATGCTGAGAGTTGTAGGGCTGCAGAAGTTCAGAGAGTTACTGAGGACTGTGAAGGCAGGTTTACAGCATTCTCATCAGTTACACAGAGATGTGGAGTGCTGTTGTAGACGGGGTTACGGAAATCAACAGGGTTGCAGATACTGGAAGATACTACAATGACAGTGAGCTGTAATATTTGAGGAGGTTACAGCAACAGGAAGCGTTGAGGAGTTGGAGGCTGCTACAGGTGTTAAACATGCTGCAAGGGATCAAAACCTTACATCGATCAGGGGGATTGTAAGCTCTGGAGATAAAGAATGAGAAGTACAGTAACTGAAGAATATCACAGAGATGGGGAGTAACATATGAGTTAGAGGAATTCTAACATGAGATGGGCTGTATTCAATGGAGTCAGGGAAGATACAGGGAGATCTGAAGGGACGACAGGTGATCAAAAGGACGGTGAGGCTTCTCACTGTCGGATTGGATCAGTTTACGCAGGCATGGGATATTTTATGGAAATGTGCTACTTACAGAGATGAAGAGAGTTGTATAGAATTGAGGAAAGAACAGCGATATGGAAGGCTGTAGTTTATGAAGACTTTTGTTGATGTCAGATGCTGAGGTTCTGGAAAGTATATGGACCGGAAAGCTGTACAATCTGTCAGTGCTTACAGAGACAGGAACAGCAATAGAGATCCTGGAGACGTAAACACAGATAAGGAGTATTAAAGACACTGGAGGAGGTTTCTGCTTTAGGGATGGTTGTAGAGGAGTGTAACGTTTACACACATAGGGGTGTAGAAGCTGGAGAAGGTTATGGAGATGATTAGATTGGTGGGGGGACTGGAGGAGCTTACATTGACAGGGCGGGTGATAGCGACGGGAGAATGTTACATAGATAGTAAGTCTTGTAGAAACTGCTCGGGAGATTCACAAGCATTGGAGTTGGTTCCACAGATCGGGGGTTTTACAGGGTCCTGAGAGGATTACGCAGATAGGGAGGTTTGTAGGATATCCACATTTTCAGAGTGTTTCAGGACTGGAAAAGGTTACACAGTTAAGGAGGGATGTTGGAGCTGTGGGAGTTCATAGAGACTTGGGGCTGATTATGGATAGATTTAGGGACAGTAATATGGAATGCAGAGGGAGAGTTTAGATTAGATTCCCTACAGCATGAGAACAGGTACCTCGGCCCAACAAGTCCACACCAACTCTCCAAAGAGTAATCCACCCAGACCCACTTCTCTCCGACAATACACCTAACACGATGGACCATTTAGCATGGCAGATTCACCTGACCTGACACATCTTTGGACTGTGGGAGGAAACCCACACAGACACAGGGAGAAGGATCAACCTCCACACAGGCAGACAGTCACCTAACGCTGGAATCCAAACTGGGACCCGGGCACTGTGAGGCACCATCGCTCACCACTGAGTCACCGTGCTGCACAAGTTGCAGAATTACACGAAGAAAGTGTGTTTGAGGTGCTGGGAGGACTGTATGGAGTGGACGAGCAACAGAGATGTGGAGTGCTACTGTGGCTTGAAAAGTGTCTGGAGGTGTTCATATCGATAAGGAGGTCGGTAGGATTGGGAGAAGGTTACTGTGGTCGTGTTGTACTATAGTCCAGGAGGCAGGAGTGTGATCTGGCCTGCAGAAGGTTACAGTGATATCATGTTTTCTTGGGGCTTGAGGAAAGTACACAGGTGGGTGTTTTGCCTCAGGCTGGAGGATTTTACAGAGACGGGGGCACTGTAAGTATTGTGCAAAACGACAGAAATGGAAATTATTGTACTGAGTGCAGGATGAGATTACTGAGATTGGGCATGTTATCGACATTGGAGCAATTTACATACAGGGAGAGTCGTCAGCATTGGAGCAGGTTTTAAATATACACCGGGAATTTGGTGTATATTTACAAGCATTCAAGACATTGGTACAAGCAAGTTAGACCGAAGGGCATGTTTCCTTGCTGTATGAGTATCACATGACAAGAGACAGTGTGATTGGGAGAATATAGAACAGAAAGATCCCAGGTTTCAATACCATCTCCTTAAGGGAGGCCTGCTTTCCCCTCTGTTGTACTGATCCTCACTAAGACAGCACAGGCCTGGATTGATAACTGTCAACTTACTGTATTGACATCGGAACGCACAGTACAGCAGAGATGAAAATTAACAAGAGGGTGGGGTTTGAGCCTGGGACCATCATGCTCTGTGTTTACCCTTCAACACTGTATCTGTGTCACGTCTTCCGGACCAAAGTTCGATCCCTTAAATACACTCTGCTCTGTTCACTGTGAGTGATTTTACCTCACTGCAGGATTTACTGAAGGCTCCAGATCTCACTCTCCATCTCTCTGGCTGACCAACTGTCTTCAGTGTGGTGATGGGCGAGACAGGAATTGGGAATTCTGTTGAGTCAAGAGCATCCTGAGTATCTTCAGGAGATAGAGAAACAGACAGAATGGGAAATTAGACTGATGCAGTGAGGGTTACACATGGAGAATGGCACCGAGTCCCACAGAGATCTGGAAAATCCCAGTCTCCATCCCTGGTCTGTGTTGCCTCATCTCCCTGGATTGGAGAATTCTGTTGGTTCAGGATCTGGAGTAGCTGCAAAAGGTGCAGTCACCGGCATCAATTAGACCCTCACAGTGACAGATACCACATGGAGAGAGACTGTGTGATAGCACCAGAGTGCAGGAAGGTATCAGGATCAAATCACGGTCAGGAAGAAGGTGCACTGGGATCAGTACTCAGGGATGAGGGAGCTATTAGTGGGCCAGGCAATGACCTCGTGTTACTCTCACTAGACTGTTCATCCAGAATTTAATGCCAGAGTCAGGGATACACATCTAACCGCTTAATAATACCCTTTCAGTAAGCAAATCTATTATAGACTGCCTGTCTGGCCTACATATGAATCCAGACCCAGGGCAATGGGATTGACGCTCAAATGCCCACTGTAATGATCTGGGAAGCCACTCAGCTCTATGGCTGGTCAGGGTGGGCATGCGATGCTGGCCAGCAAGAGACAGCAACATCCCATGAGTGATTTAAAATCAACCCTGCTGGGAGCAGTGTCCTGGCCAATCATGTCGGTAGGTTTATGGACAGGGCTTTAAACTGACAGAGAGGACGCAGGGACAGGGTTCAGGTGAAAGGAGCTTTCCAAATCCAAAGAGAAAATGTGACGCCTCAGAACAGCGTGGGAATGTGACTGAAGACAAGCAGAAAGGAACAGGAAGGGACAGAGTTTAACTAAAACTGTACATCAATGAATCGGTTTGTGACAGGACATTGTGGGGAAGAGGAAATTATAATATTGTTTTGATTTGGAATGGACAAAGTATCTACAATAAGGTAATAGACTTGCGACACAGAGATAAATGAGACTTAGTCACCAGACAGACGTGGTTACAGTTTGAACAAAAGGTGGAACATAAATATTCAACAGTAAACAACCTTACAGGATCTCAGGCAGAATGGAAAAGCAAGATGGGAACCCTGACACTAATGGATAACAAACACATTACAGAGAAAGCATTTGGCCTCAGATTATGCAGCTGAATCAGCCTGAATGCAAATTCTGGGTGCTATGTCAAAAACACAAGCAGGAGAACAGTTTTTATGCTGGTAAAAAAAAATGACTGCAGATGCTGGAAACCAGATTCTGGATTAGTGGTGCTGGAAGAGCACAGCAGTTCAGGCAGCATCCAACGAGCAGAGAAATCGACGTTTCGGGCAAAAGCCCTTCATCAGGAATAAAGGCAGTGAGCCTGAAGCTTGGAGACATAAGCTAGGGGAAGGTGGGGGTGTAGAGAGAGTAGCATAGAGCACAATGGGTGAGTGGGGGAGGAGATGAAGGTGACAGTTCAGGGAGGAGAGGGTGGAGTGGATAGGTGGAAAAGGAGCTAGGCAGGTCGGACAAGTCCGGACAAGTCAAGGGGACAGTGCTGAGCTGGAAGTTTGAAACGAGGATGAGGTGGGGGAAGGGGAAATGAGGAAGCTGTTGATGTCCACATTGATGCCCTGGGGTGAAGTATTCCGAGGCGGAAGATGAGGCAGTCATCCTCCAGGCGTCTGGTGGTGAGGGAGCGGCGGTGAAGAAGGCCGAGGACCTCCATATCCTCGGCAGAGTGGGACGGCGAGTTGAAATGTTGGGCCACGGGACGGTTTGGTTGATTGATGCGGGTGTCTCGGAGATGCTGCCTTGCAGTTTTTTATTGCTCATCCCTGCATTAAACAGGAATTCATTAGAAATTGTCGCAAAGGTGATGTGATAATTTTTGAAGACTTCAATCTTTGTATAATCTGGGACAGACACATTGGCAAGAGTGATATTATCCGGGATCCTCCTTGAATGTTTTTGTCAATGTTTCTTTGAACAACGCATTGTGCAAATAGCTAGGGATGTAACTATCTCAGATCGACCTTTGGGTGATGAAGCTGAGTGAATGAGTAATATCACACCGAGATCCTCCAAGAAATTATACCGGAATTCAAAGAGATTATGACATTTTTAAGTGACCATAAAGCACACCCGAGCATCAGTAAAAAAGCCCATTATATGATTTTGAAAGAGAACTGACCAAGGTTCACAGGGGAAACAGACTGAAATGTCAGGCTGTAAATGAACAGTGGAAAACATTTAGAGCCAGCGAGACCTAGAGACGTACAGCACATAAACGGACCCTTCGGTCCAACTCGTCCACGCCGACCAGATATCCTTTCCTCATCTCGTCCCATCTGCCAGCACTTGGCCCATATCCCAATAAACCCTGTTTATTCATATACCAATCCAGATGCCTTTTGAATGCTGCAATTGTACCAGCCTCCACCACTTCCTCTGGCAGTACATTCCCTACATAACCACACTCTGCGTGAAAAGGTTTCCCCTTAGGTCCCTTTTAAATCTTTCATCTCTCACCTTAAACCTACGCCCTCCATTTCTGGTCTCCACTACCCGAGGGAAATGACCTTGTCTGTTTATCCTATCCATGCCCCTCATGATTTTATAAACCTCAGGAATATCACCCCCTTAGCCTCTGACGCTCCACGGAAAACAGTCTCAGTCGTTTCAGCCTCTCCCGATCGCTCAAATCCTCCAATCCTGGCAACATCCTTGTAAAACTTTTCTGAGCACTTTCAAGTTTCACAACATCCTTCCAATAGGAAAAAGACCAGAACTGCATGCGATATCCCAAAAGTGCCCTAGACAGTGTGCTGTACAGCTGCAACATGACCTCCAAACTCCTATAATCAATGCTCTGACCAATAAAGGAAAGCATACCAAACACCTTCTTCACTATCCACTTACCTGTGTAACACTTACGGGGGCATGGGCATGGACATGGATTGGACGGTGGGTGTGGTGGGTGGGGGGCGGTGTTGAACGGGTTTGGAGACGGGCTGAGGGTGATGTAGGATATGTCTGGGAAGTGGGGGCAGGCGTCGGGTGGAGGGTGGTGTCGGACGGTTTTGGGGGCAGGATTCACTGTTGGGTCTGTTTGGAGGGGTGACGTTGAGGGGCGGGTGGGGGCGGTGTTGGATGGGTTTGGAGGTGAACGGGGTGTGTTTTTGGGGTCTGACAGGGTGTGGGGGCTCGCTCATGGCTTGCTGCTGCCTAGTCACCTGAACAGGGAGCAGACTGAACTGAAAACTCCGAGCCCCAGAGGAAAGGTACTGAATCGATTAACCGAATAATCAATTATCCGAACGAAATAGTGCCCGCCCATCTCGTTCAGATAATCGAGGTTCCTCTGTAAACCATCTGGACTGTACCCTCGTGTTGTGTGAGGTTTACCTTCACCCAATCAACCCCAGCTCGATCCTGCTGAATGGTCCCAATATTGGTCCAGTTCCAGTTTAAGACCTAAATCTGTCAACCTGCCTGATCTTTTTCCACAACTATGCTAATACAAAGACAGTTGTGGTGACTGGACGCAATGTGCTCTCCGACTGATACTTCAGTCACTTGCCTGACCTTGTTTTCTGATGACAGGCCCAGTGTTGCACCCGCCTGAGTAGCATAGAGCCCTCTACGTCTTGGTTTAGGAAACTTTCTTGGACACATTTTACAAATGCCACCCAGTGCGGGCCTTTTACCCTCTGGGTGACCCAGTCAATCCAGGGGAAGTTAAAATCTCCATCCAATACTACTCTATTATTTTCATAGGTATCTGCAAACTCACTATATATTTGCTCCTCTCGTACCTGCTGGCTATTTGAGGGTCTAGAACACGATCCCAGCAGACTGACCATCCCCTCTTTGTTTCTAACTTTTAAATTTATGGCCTCATTTGATGACTGCTAAACAGAATTGTCTCGATGCACAGGTTTTATGTCCTTCCTAATCAAAAGGACAACTCTCCCTCCTCACTTACTTGTCCTTCTGTCAAGCCTGTAGTTTCTTTATCCTGGAACACTGAGCTGCCAGTCCTGCCCTTCTCTCAGCCATGATTCTGTTATGGTTATAATATCTCAGTCCCCAGAGCTAATCCATGCTCTGAGCTCGTCTGCCTTACCAGTCAGGACTCGTGTGTTGAAATAAATGCCCATTAAACCAGATATCTTTCCCTCCCTCGACTGTGCCCCTGGATATCCTGAATAGGTAACTTGCTCTTGATGGCTGATGTATTTCCCCTGACTTTTTTTTGGTTCCTCTCCTCACTCAGAGTCTCAACTCCCTGCCAAACTAGTTTAAATCCTCCTGGGTAACACTAGCAAATCTCCTCCCAGGGATACTTGTGCCTATTTGCTTCAAGTCCTTTGTACCGGTCCCCTCTACCCCAGAAGAGATCCCAATGACCCATTAACTGAAAACACTGCCCTCTACACCAGCTCCTCAGCCACACATCCATCCGGCCTACTTTTCTATTTCTATCCTCACTGGGACTTGGCACTGAAGTAATCTGGAGATCAATATCCTGCTTTTGTAACTTCTCACCTGACTCCCTGTACTCATTTCACAGGAACCCATCCCTTTGTCTACCTCTGTCATGTGGACCGATGTGCACAATGACCTCTAGATGTTCACCCTCCCCCTTCATAATGTTCAATAACGACTCAGAGACATCCTTGACCCTGGTACCTGGGAGGCAGCACACCATCCTGGGGTCTCTTCTGGATCCACACAGTCTCCTGTCTGACCCCTCACAACTGTGCCTCCTATCAGTATCACGATCATTACAGAGGATCTGGCAAACATAGACTGGGAGGAACTCCCTGCAGTTGGGTCCATATTAGGAAAGTGGACTATTTTAAAGTGATGCAGTGAGAACGCAGGGTCAGTGTGCTCCTTGAAGAGTGAATAGTGAAGGCAGCAAGTCCAGGGAATACTGATCAAGTGATATCGTGAGTTTGATAAAGAAAATACAGTGCAATAAAATCAGGTGAAGCCCTTCACAAGTAGAGAGAGTGCAAGGGGATTGTGGAAAATGAGGGACAAACAATGGTCATGAAATATATTTGGCAGATACAATTGCGTAAAAGTCACAGGTATTTTATCAGCATCATGAGAGTAAGAGGATTCCCAGCGAAAGAGGAAGGCCTGTGAGAAAGCAAAGGGACAATCTGTGCATGGAGTCAGAGAAAGCAGGTCTTCAATGAATACTTCCCATCTGTATTCACACAGGAGAAAGGCATTGTAGCTGGGGATTTCAGTTGGGGTGGTGAGGTTCCAGAACATGTTAAGATCGATAAAGGGGAGCTATTAAATGTTTTCACAGGCAGAAGGCTGGAGAAATCGCCAGTGCCCAATGAAATGTATAGAACATAGATAAAACATAGATCAATACAGCACATAGAAGGCCCTTCGGCCCACGGTGTTGTGCCGAACATTTGTCCTAGCTTAAGCACCCATCCATGTATCGATCCAATTGCCGCTGAAAGGTCACCAATGATTCTGACTCTGCCACTCCCACAGGCAGCACATTCCATGCCCCCACCACTCTCTGGGTAACGAACCTACCCCTGACATCCCCCCATACCTTCCACCCTTCACCTTAAATTTATGTCCCCTTGTAACACTCTGTTGTACCCGGGAAAAAGGTTTCTGACTGTCTACTCTGTCTATTCCTCTGATCATCTTATAAACCTCTATCAAGTCACCCGTCATCCTTCGCCATTCCAATGAGAAAAGGCCTAGCACTCTCAACCTATCCTCGTATGACCTATTCTCCATTCCAGGCAACATCCTGGTAAATCTTCTCTGCACCCTCTCCACCGCTTTCACCTCTTTCCTAAAGTGAGGCGACCAGAACTGCACACAGTACTCCAACTGTGGCCTAACCAAAGTCCTGTACAGCTGCAACATCACTTCACGACTATTGAATTCAACCCCTCTGCTAATGAACGATAATACACCATAGGCCTTTTTACAAGCTCTATCCACCTGAGTGGCAACTTTCAAAGATCGATGAACATAGACCCCAAGATCCCTCTGCTCCTCCGCCTTACTAAGAACCCTACCGTTAACCCTTTATTCCGCGTTCTTATTTGTCCTTCCAAAATGGACAACCTCACACTTGACAGGGTTGAACTCCATCTGCCACTCCTCAGCCCAGCTCTGAATCATATCTAAGTCCCTTTTCAGCCGACAACAGCCCTCCTCACTAACCACAGCTCCACCAATCTTCGTATCATCTGCAAATTTACTGACCCACCCGTCGACTCCCTCTTCCAAGACATTAATAAAAATTACAAACAGCAGAGGACCCAGAACTGATCCCTGCGGAACTCCACTTGTAACTGGGCTCCAGGCTGAATATTTACCATCTACCACCACTCTCTGACTTCGACCAGTTAGCCAAATTTCCCTGTATGCCTCCTGACTTTCCGCATAAGCCTACCATGTACCTTATCAAATGCCTTACTAAAATCCATGTACACTACATCCACTGCTCTACCCTCATCCACAGGCTTGGTCACCTCCTCGAAGAATTCAATACGACTTTTAAGGCAAGACCTACCCCTCACAAATCCGTCCTGGCTGTCCCTAATCAAGCAGTGTCTTTCCAGATACACATAAATCCGATCCCTCAGTACACTTTCCATAACTTTGCCTACCACCAAAGTAAGACTAACTGGCCTGTAATTCCCGGGGTTATCCCTATTCCCTTTTTTGAACAGGGGTACAACATTCGCCACTCTCCAGTCCCCTGGTACCACCCCCATTCATAGTGAAGATGAAAAGATCATTGCCAATGGCTCTGCAATTTCCTCTCTTGCTTCCCACATAATCCTAGGATATATCCCATCAGGCCTGGTGGACTTGTCTATCCTCAAGTTTTTCAAAATGTCAAACACATCTTCCTTTCTAACAAGTATCTCTTCAAGCTTACCAGTCCGTTTCACACTCTCTTCTTTAACTATATGGTCCCTCTCATTTGTAAATAATGAAAACAAGTACTCATTCAAGACCTCTCCTATCTCTTCCAACTCAATACACAGTCTCCCACTACTGTCCTTGATCGGACCTACCCTCGTTCTCGTCATTCTCATGTTTCTCATATATGCATAAAAGGCCTTGGGGTTATCCTTGATCCTACCTGCCAAAGATTTTTCATGCCCTCTCTTAGCTCTCCTGATCACTTTCTTCATCTCCCTTCTGGCTATCCTGTATCCCTTCAACGCTCTGTCTGAACCTTGTTTCCTCAACCTTATTTAAGCCTCCTTCTTCCTCTTTACAAAACATTCAACCTTCCTCGTCAACCATTACGGAGACATGGGTAGAACAGGGACAGGATTGGCTGTTGCAGGTTCCAGGGCTTAAATGTTTTAGTAGGGTCAGAGGTGGGGGTAAAAGAGGGGGAGGTGTGGCATTGCTCGTCAAAGATAGTATTACAGCGGTGGAAAGGACGATGGATGAAGACTCGCCATCTGAGGTAGTTTGGGCTGAGGTTAGAAATAGGAAAGGTGAGGTCACCCTGTTAGGAGTTTTCTACAGGCCTCCTAATAGTCCTGGAGACGTAGAAGAAAGGATTGCGAGGATGATTCATTGGAAGAATGAAAGTAATAGCGTGGTTTTTACGGGGGACTTTAACTTTCATGATATTGACTGGGAAAGCTATAGCTCGAATTCGTTAAATGGGTCGTTGTTTGTCCAATGTGTGCAGGAGGGTTTCCTGACACAATATGCAGGCAGGCCAACAAGAGGTGAGGCCATACTGGCTTTGGTTCTGGATAACGAACCAGGCCAGGTATTAGAATTGGCGGTAGGTGAGCACTTTGGGGACAGTGACCACAATTCGGTGACGTGACGGAGAGGGATAAGTGTGCACTGCTGGGCAAGAGTTATAGCTGGGGGCAGGGAAGTTATGATGCGGTGAGGCAAGACGTAGGATGCGTGGCTTGGAAAAGTAGGTTTCAAGGCATGGGCACAATTGATATGTGGAGCTTGTTCAAGGAGCAACTATTGAGTGTCCTTGATAAGTATGTACCAGTCAGGCAGGGAGCAAAGGGTGGTGTGAGGGAGCCGTGGTTTAATAAGGAATTGGAATCCCTTGTTAAAGAGAAGAGGGAGGCCTATGTAAAGATGAGGTGTGAAGGTTCAATTGGGGCGATTGAGAGTTATAAGGTAGCCAGGAAGGATCTGAAGAGAGAGCTAAGAGCAGCAAGGAGGGGACATGAAAAGTCCTTAGTTGGTAGGATTAGGGAAAACCCAAAGGCTTTCTGTAGGTATGTCAGGAATAAAAGAATGACTAGGGTAGGAATAGGTCCAGTCAAGGATAGTAGTGGGAAGTTGCGTGAGGAGGCTGAAGAGATTGTGGAGACACTGAATGAATACTTGTCATCAGTAGTCATTCGCAACAGGACATTGTTGCCGATGTCAATACTGAGTCACAATTAATCAGAATGAATGGCTTTGAGGTATGTAGGGAAGAGGTGTTGGAAATTCTGGCAAGGGTGAAAATAGGTAAGTCCCCTGGGCCTGATGGTATTTATCCTAGGATTGTCTGGGAAGCTGGGGAGGAGATTGCAAAGCCATTGGCCTTAATTTTTATGTCCTCGTTGTCTACAGGAATAGTGCCAGAAGACTGGAGGATAGCAAGTGTGGTTCCCTTGTTCAAGAAGAGGAGTAGGGATAACCCTGGTAAGTCTAGGCCGGTGAGTCTCACTTCTGTTGTGGGCAAAGTCTTAGAGAGAATTGTAAGGGATAGGATTTATGAATATCTGGATAGGAATAATGTGATCAAGGATAGTCAGCATAGTTTTGTGAAGGGCAGGTCGTGCCTCACAAACCTTATTGAATTCTTTGAGAAGGTGACTAAGGAGGTGGACGAGGGTAAAGCGATAGATGTGGTGTATATGGATTTTATTAAGGCGTTTGATAACGTTCCCCATGGTAGGCTACTGCAAAAAATACGGAGGTATGGCATTGAGGGTGAGTTGGAGGTTTGGATCAGGAATTAGCAGGCTGGAAGAAGACAGAGGGTAGTCGTTGATGGTAAAGGTTCATCTTGTTACTACAGGTGTTCCGCAAGGATCTATTTTGGGACCATTGCTGTTTATCATTTTTAAATATGACCTGGAGGAGGGGTTAGAAGGTTGGGTGAGCAAGTTTGCGGATGATACGAAAGTCGGTGGAGTTGTTGACAGTGAGGAAGGATGTGTCAGGTTACAGTGGGATATAGATAAGCTGCAGAGCTGGGCAGAAAGGTGGCAAATGGAGTTCAATGTGGGTAAGTGTGAGGTGATTCACTTTGGTATGAGTAACAAAAAGATGGGGTACTGGGCCAATGGTCAGATACTTGGTAGTGTGAATGAGCAGAGGGATCTTGGTGTCCATGTACACAGATCTCTGAAAGTTGCCACCCAGGTACATAGTGCGGTGAAGGAGGCATGTGGCGTACTGGCTTTTATTGGTAGAGGAATTGAGTTCCGGAGTCCTGAGGTCATGTTGCAGTTGTATAAGACTCTGGTGCGGCCGCATCTAGAGTATTGTGTGCAGTTTTGGTCGCCATACTATAGGAAGGATGTGGAGGCACTGGAACGGGTGCAGAGGAAGTTTACCAGGATGTTGCCTGGTATGGTAGGAAGATCCTATGAGGAAAGGCTGAGGCACTTGGGGCTGTTTTCATTGGAGAAAAGAAGGTTTAGGGGTGACTTGATAGAGGTGTACAAGATAATTAGGGGTTTATATAGGTTTGAGCATGAGAACCTTTTTCCACGTATGGAGTCAGCTATTACAAAGGGGCACAGCTTTAAATTAAGTGGTGGTAGGTATAGGACAGATTTTAGGGGTAGATTCTTTACTCAGCGAGTCGTGAGTTTATGGAATGCCCTGCCAGTAGCAGTGGTGGACTCTCCCTCTTTATGGGCATTTAAACGGGCATTGGATAGGCATATGGAGGATAGTGGGCTAGTGTAGGTTAGGTGGGCTTGGATCGGCGCAACATCGAGGGCCAAAGGGCCTGTACTGCGCTGTATTTTTCTATGTTCTATGTTCTATGCCTGACAGGTACATACATATCAAGGACACGTCAGAACTGTTCCTTGAAAAAGTTCCACATTTCCACGACATCCTTCCCTGACAGCCTATGCTCCCAACTTATGCTCCTCAGATCCTGTCTTACAGCATCGTATTTACCCTTCTCCCAATTGTAAAACCTACCCTGTTGCACTCACATATCTCTTTCCATAACCAAGGTGAAAGTCACAGAATTGTGGTCATGATCACCAAAATGTTCACACACGAACAAGCCCATCACTTATCTCGGTTCGTTACCAAGTACCAAATCCAATATGGCCTCCCCTCTGGTTGGACAATCAACATACTGAGTTGGAAAAGCTTCCTGGACACACTGCACAAACACTGCTGCAGGTATCCCAGGCTTCTATGTCATTCAGAGAAGGACATCTGCCCATCCTCATATGATCTGCACGACATAGCCACAGCAAAGTATTTGCCTCCCAATTACCCTCTTCAAAGGCCAAGCAAGTTACTCAGTTCAAGGGCAGCTAGGACTGGGCAAGAAAGGCTGGTCAGCCAGAGACACCCACATCCCATACCTGATTTAATAAATAATCCATTAGGATGGTCCCACTGGAACCGTGCTGGGACCAGGGTCCTGGCCGATCATGTCGGTAGGTTTCTGGACAGGGCTTTAAACTGACAGAGAGGATGCTGGGACAGGCTTCAGGTAAAATGAACTTTCCAAATCCAAAGAGAAAAGGCGAAGCAATGGAACAGCATGGGGATGTGGCTGAAGATAAGCAGAAAGGAACAGGAAGGGACAGAGTTTAACTAAAATTGTATATCAGCGAAAAGATTTG
Organism: Chiloscyllium punctatum; assembly: GCF_047496795.1. Lineage (NCBI taxonomy): Eukaryota > Metazoa > Chordata > Chondrichthyes > Orectolobiformes > Hemiscylliidae > Chiloscyllium > Chiloscyllium punctatum. Next base: position 23,613,786 of record NC_092767.1, read on the forward strand.
TGACAGAAAATTGTGGGAAAGAGTAAGTTATGTTTTTTTAATGGACAATGTCACTGCAATAAGGTAGATGGATTTGTGACACAGAGATAGAAGAGATTTAGACACAATGGATACAGGGTGAACAAAAATATTCAATGGTTCACAATCTTGCGGAAACTCAGGAAAAATGGGTAACACTAAAAATAATGGTTAACAAAGGCATAACAGAGAAAGCATTTGGCTGCAGATCATGAAGTCGAGTCAGTCTGAATGTAAATTCTGGCTACTACTTGCCAAGGACACAAGCAGCAAAACAGTTTTAGCCACTGAACAGTATGCCATTGCTCATCATTGCATTGCACAGGAACTCATTGGAACTTTTTAACAAAGGCATGGTGATAATTTTGGAAAACTTCAATATTCGTATAATCTGGGACAACACACGGTCAACATTGATACTGGAATAGGACTTCGCTTAATTTTTTTTTCAGTGTTTCTTTGAAAAACACATTGTGCAAATGGCTAGGGACATAACTGTCGCAGAGCGACCGGATGATGAAACTTAGTGAATGAGTCATGCCACCGGGAGAGATCCTTCGGGAAATTGTGATAAAGTGCAGTTTAAAGAAATATAAAGTTTTAAAGTGATTCGCAGAAAGGACATGATACAACTAGAAACAAAAATAGCCAATTACATGTGTGTGAGAGGAGAACTGACCAAGGTAAACAGGCTAAACAGACTGAAACATGTGTCTGTAAATGGACAGCAGAAAACATTTGAAGGAACAGTGTAAAACACTCAACAGAAGGACATTCCACTGAAACAGTATAAACCTGAGCAAGAAATCCCCACTGATCCCTCACTCAGGACAAAAGGGATCATACTAGATTATGAGGCTGAGAAGATCACCAAAAAGTACTTAAAATCCTGAAGTGAGAGAGTGTTTTAGGAGTAAATATTAAATAGATTGCAAAGGGTATGCTAGCAGGAGGAAGGCAGTGGGAAGGGCGACCAGGATCAGGGTTTATTGACACGATACGAACATGGGGAGGTGAAGGTGCTGGAGGTGGTGAGAGTGTTACAGAGTGTGGTCAGGGTCTGAACGGTGTTACAAAGCCAGTACGGATTGCTGCAGCTGGAGGGGTTTGCAGATGAAGGGAGGGACATATGTATTTTTATTTATTCATTCATGGGATGTGGGTGTCACTGCCTGGACTAACATTCTTTGACCCAACTGCTAATTACCCAGAGGGTAGCTCAGAGTCAGCCATATTGCTGTGGGTCTGGAGTCAAATGTTGGCCAGACCAGGTTAGAATATTTAATGCCCTTCCTTAAAGGAAGCAAGTAACTAGAGGAGTTCTTCCTACTGATCAACAATGTTTTTATGATGGCCCCACCAATGTCCTGTACAGCCACAACATGACATTCCAACTCTTACTCTCAGTGCTCTCCCCAATGAAGGTAACCATCCCAAACGCCTGCTTCACCAGCCTGTCTACCTGTGACACCACATTCAATGAACTGTGTACCTGCATCCCTGGGTCACTGATTGACAACACTACCCAGGGCCCGAACATTAACTGTACAAGTCCCACCCTGGTTTGTTTCACCAAAATGGAACACTTCACGTTTGTCTAATTAAACTCCATCTGCTATTCTTCAGCCCACTATCCCAGCAGTACTGTTAATCTTGTTGTATCTCAGATAACCTTCTTCACTGTCCACTTTACCACCAATTTCAGTGACACCCAAGAAGCTTACTTACCAGGAAACCTATATTCACATCTAAACTATTTATCCAAATGACAAACAACAGGGGACCCACTTCACCGCTGGTCACATGCCTCCAGTCAGAAAAACAACATGTCTCCCACCACCCTCTGTCTACAACCATCAAGCAAATTTTGTATCCAGTTCACAAGCTCCTCCTGAAAGCCATATCCTTTTTACACTGATCTGAGCTTATTACCCAGTTTACCAGATAGAACGTCGAATACAGAACACTACAGCACAAGAACCTTCGGCCATGATGCTATGCCAGCCTTTTATCCGACTGTAAGATCAAACGAACCTACATACCCTTCATTTTATTACTATCCATGTGTCTGTCCAAGAGTTCATTAAATGTCCCGAATGTGTCTAATTTTACTCCCTCCATTGGCAGTCCATCCAACCACCTACCATTCTCTATCCTCTTATTCATCTTCCAATCACCTTAAAATTATGCTGCCTTGTAATAGCCATTTAAGCCATAGGAGGAAAAGTCTCTGACTATTCACTCACTCTGTGCCTCTCATCACCTTGTTCACCTCCAGAAAGTCGCCCCTCCCCCTTCTTCACTCCAATGAGAAAAGCCTTAGCTCCCTCAAACGTTCTCCATAAGAACTGCCCTCCATTCCAGGCAGCATCCTGGTAAATCACCTATATACGCTCCCTTAAACTTACACATCCTTCCTATAAAGATGGGACAAGAACTGAACACAATATTCCAAGTGTGGTCTCAAAAGGACGCTATAAAGATGCAGTAAAACCTCACGGCTCTTGAAATCAATCCCCTTGCTAAGGAAAACCAACAAAACATATGACTTTTTAGCAACCCTATCAATGTGCATGGCAACTTTGAGGGATCTATGGGCATGGACGCCATGATCTCTCTGTTCCTCCACAATGCCAAGTATTTTGCCTTTTAACGCTGTATTCTATATTCAGGTTCAACCTTCCAGAATGAATCACTTCACACTTTTCCAGATTGAACTCCATCTGTCACTTCCAGCCCAGCTCTGCGTCCTGTCAATGTCCCATTGCAACCTATAACAGGCCTCCACATTACCCACAACTCCACCAACCTTAGTGTGATTGGCAAAATTACTTACCCACTCTCCAACATCCACATCCAAGTCATTTACAAAAATCCCAAAGAGCAGAGTCTAAGAGCCGATTGTTACTGAACCCCACTGGTCACTGAGCTCCAGGCTCAATACTGTCCATCTGCTGCCACCCTCTGTCTTCTCTGGGCCATCCAATCCTGCATCCAGACAGACAGATTTCCCTGTATGCCAATCATCCTTCTTTTCTGAATGAGACATCAACATGTTCTGTCATATCCTCAAAGAATTCAATGAGTTTTGTGAGGCATGACCTGCCCCTCACAAACGCATGCTGTCTCTAATTTAACTATGGCTTTCCAAGTAGGCATAAATCCTTTCTTTAGAGTCATCGCCAATAATCTGCACACCACATACAATAGACCAAATCTGTAATTTCCAGAAATCTACCACTGTAATATGGTCCAGATGCTACAAATCTTCCCTCCTCTGCCATGTTCCCCAGAAGGGCACTGGAGGGTGGTGGGGATTACAGAGTCTGGAAGAGATATCAGGACAGGAGGATTTTGCAGACATTAGGAGGGTTGCAATGCCAAAAGGAGGCTTCAGTAATTGTGAGGTTTCATGGTGATGAAGGCATTTGAGGAGGGAGGGAGGGAGGATCGTAGGGAAATGAGAGGTTTCACAATTTAGGTGCTTTGTTAGGACAGAAACAGGTTACTGAGTCAAGGAGGTTTAAGCAGTGGTGGATACTACATAAACATGTGGTTTTGTTGCAATGCAGGAAGAGGATTCAGGAAGCTGGAGAGTATGGGGTCTGAACGAGGTTACACAAATGGGAAGAGTTGTCAGGAGTGGAGGTGTTTACAGAGACAGCAATGGTCTGATCGGGAGCAGAGGACCCAGATTGGGAGGGATGTGGGGACTGGAGGTGGTTTCACAGGGAAGCAGGACGACAGGAGGTTACAGAAATGTGGAAAGCTGTAGGGATGACGGGTTCATGGAGTTGGGAATGTTGGGAGGGATGGAGAAGTTTCCAGGGATAAGGATGTTTGTAGGACAGGGCTGGATTACACAGACAGGGACTGTTTTAGGGAGCTGAGCAGATTACAGAGATAAAGAGGTTAGTATCATCTGGCGGAACAAACAGAGATATGGAGGGTCATCGTGACTGAAGGTGTTTTTAGATATAGGAAGGCTTAGGTTCTGGGGGTTATTTAGACATAGAGGCTGTGGAATCTGGATTCTTTTTTGAGAGATTGGGTAGCAAGATTGGTTGGAGACAGTTTCACAGATAAGGGAGCATACCACAAACAGGAGGAAGTTATTGCGGTAGGGAGGGTTGAAGGGAAGAGTGATGTTTACACAGATAGGGGTAAGAGCTGGAGAAGGTTATGGAGATGAGTAAATGTATGGAGATACAGGAGGAGCTTATACTGACAGGGTGGGTAGTAGTGACGGGAGGATGTTACATTGTAAATGAGTCTTGTAGGAACAGGATCGGGAGAGGCACAGGCATTGGAGTGGGATCTACAGATCGGGAGTGTCGCAGGGATCTGAGAGGATAACACAGATAGGGATGGTGGTAGGGTCTCCACAGACTGATGTTGTTTTAGGGACTGGAAGAGGTTTGGTCGATAGGGAGGGCTGTAAGAGCGGCAGGAGCTGATGGAGAGTTGAAGAGTTGGAGCAGTTCTCACAGGGAGGGTTCTCCGACAGGAGTAGGTCACAGACAGTGAGGGATGTGTGGCCTGAGAAAGTTAAAGAGAGGGGAGTTTTCGGGACTGGAAGATATTACACTGACAGGGACAGTTGGAGAGACTGTAGCAAAAATGCATGGAGTAGCTTACACAGATAGAGAGGTGAGTAGGGACTGAAGGTGAATACACAGACATGGAGGGTTGTATTGTTAGACTGAGCTTAGGATAGGGACTGGTGTAGGGATGTACACAGATAGGGAAGTTTGTGTTTTTGGAGAAGGTTACAATGATACAGACAGTGTTAAACAGTGTTGAATGGACTACAGAGGAGCTCAGAGAGAATGAATTATGAGGACTGGAGGAGATTACAGACACAGAGATGGCTATCGGTTTGAAAAGAGCTTCTACAGATCCTCAGTGCTGTAAGGCTGAAGGGAGGTTGCAATAATAAGAGTTACCTACACTTAATGACTTTTTTGATAAAGAGAAAGTCTCAGAACGGGATTGTCAAAAGGAAGTATAAACAGTCCAGATGAGTTTAGAGATATAAATGTTTTTGGTGGTTTCAGGATGGAACAGTGATTGGGAGTGATGTAACAAATGGCAATTGTTATTGGGATTGTTCTAAAAGCAGGAAGGGGTGACAGTCATGTCGGTCTTGGTAAGGACTGGAGAAGCTTACATCGCCAAGGAGTGTTTAAGAAACTGTTGGAGATTACACATGTAAGGAGAGTTTTGGGGATGAGGCAAGGTTCAAGAGACAGGGATGGTTGACAGGACTGGACAATAACTTGAATAGAATCTCCACAATGTGGAAACCGGCCATTCGGCCCAACAAGTCCACACCAACCCCTCTAAAGAGTATCCTAACCAGACCCATCCCTCTTCCTATCCAATAAACTCTGCATTCCGCATGGTGAACTCACCTAAACCACACTTGCCTGAATACTACAGTCAATTTATGATGGCCAATCACGTATCGTGCAAATGTTGGACTATGGCAGGAAACCAGAGCACCCAGAAGAAACCCATACAGTCGGGGCGAGAAGATGCAAAGTCCACACAGAGAGTCGGCCAAGGCTGGAATTGAAGCCAGGTTCCAGGCACAGTGAGGCTGATTCAGCAGCTTCTGCAGCTGTACAGGGCCCTGGTGAGACCACACCTGGAGTACTGTGTACAGTTCTGGTCTCCAAATTTGAAGAAAGACATTCTGGCTATTGAGGGAGTGCAGCGTAGGTTCACGAGGTCAATTCCTGGAATGGCAGGATTGCCTTCCACGGAAAGACTGAAGCGACTGGGCTTGTATACCCTTGAGTTTAGAAGACTGAGAGGGGATCTGATTGAAACGTATAGGATTATGAAAGGATTGGACACTCTGGCAGGAGGAACCATATTTCCGCTGATGGGGGAGTGCCGAACCAGAGGACACAACGTAAAAATACGGGGTAGACCATTTAGGACAGAGATGAGGAGAAACTACTTCACCCAGAGAGTGGTGGCTGTGTGGAATGCTCTGCCCCAGAGGGCAGTGGAGGCCCAGTCTCTGGATTCATTTAAGAAAGAATTGGATAGAGCTCTTAAAGATAGTGGAGTCAAGGGTTATGGAGATAAGGCTGGAACAGGATACTGATTAGGAATGATCAGCCATGATGATATTGAATGGTGGTGCAGGCTCGAAGGGCTGAATGGCCTACTCCTGCATCTATTGTCTATTGACTATTATACAGAGCACTGCAGAGATTGGACTTGGTCACAAAGTTCACAAGGGTTTATTGGAACAGGAGGAAAATATAGTCAGGAACAGGAGAGGCTTACATAGATGGTGTCCATGAGAGGGACTGGAGGAGGTTAACGCAATAGAGAGGGTTGTGCATCCTCTCGACAATTAGAGATAGGGACTGTTAGGGAGACTGGATGAAGTTAGTCATACTCAGAGTTGTACACACTCTGAGTAGTGGCAGATGGAGTTTATTCCTGATCACTGTGAGGTAATCACTGTGGGATGTCTCATAAGCGAAGGATATACATCATGAAGGGTAGGTCCTCCTGGAGAACTGAGTAACACCGGGACCTTGGTGGCCAAGTCCCTGGATGTCTGAAGGTGTCAGCAGAGGTTGACAGTGTGGGGAAGGCACCTGGACTGGGAGCAGGAGGGGGACCCACATCCTGATGGGGCGAATTGTTCGAGCTGCTTGAGAGGATATAATCTAATCTGGCAGGGTGTTGCACCTTAAACAGTCATAAGGCCAAAATGAAGATTGAGGTTGGTGCATAAGTTAAAGACAGCGATTTCAGCAGACAAGGCAGGCAAGAACATAGCAGGAAATGGGGGAGGGGGAACTGATGATTAAACTGCATTTATTTCAATGCAAGGGGCCAGACAGCTAAGGAAGATGAACTCAGGGCATGGATTGGAACATGCGACTGGGATATGATAGTTATTACAGAAAAACTGCTGAGGGAGGGACAGGACTGGCAGTTCATTGTTTCAAGGTGGAGATGCTACAGGAAGCATCGAAGGGGAGGGAAGAGAGGACGCGTGGTGGTGGGTTTTCATTGCATGAATCATTACATCAGTACCTGGAGAGTATATTCTATTGGGATCACTCAGTGACACTGTGTTAGTGGAACTGAGAAATAAAAATGCGTCATCACTCTGACACGATTGTCCTACTGACCCCGAATAATCAGTGGCAGACTGAGGAACAAACATATCAGGAGATCTCAAATATCAATCATAATAATAGGGCTGTTATGGTTGGGGGTTTTAAACTTTCCAAACCTAGACTGGGACTGCCAGTGTTCAGTGTTTGCAAGGGAGGAATTTGGTAATTGTGTTCCAGAAAACTCCCAATCAATATGTAAATGGCCTGAAAAGAGAAAGGGGCAAAACCTGACCTCCCCTTGGGAAAGAAGGTAGGAAAAGGGACTGAGGTGTGAGTGGGAAAGCATTTTGCAAAAATGACTCAAGTCTATTCGTTTGAAAATAGTGATGGAAAAGGACAGGGCCAGACTAATCTTGATAATATTAGCCAGGAACTCTCAAAAGGTGATTGGGGAGTCTATTTGCAGGGAAAGGGAAGTCTGGCAAGTGAGAATATTTTAAAAGTGAGATAAATTGAGCGATCACCACCAGCATTTTCCTGTTCGTGTGCAGCTCAATGCTGACAGCATTCGGAAACATTGGCTGTCTGGTCAAGGAAAAGGGGGCACATGTCAGGTATAGCCAGCTGGATCAAGGGAATCCCTGAGGATCACAGGGACTTTAGGAATACACTTTGGGTAGAAATCAGGATTGCAGAAAGTGTACATGCATTAACCTTGGCAGAGAATGATCAGGAGAATCCAAAAGTGATTGTATAAATATATTGAGTGAAAGAGTAACTCGAGACAAAATGCTGTCCCTTAAAGATCAATGAGACCATGGTGTGTGGAACCACAGGATATGGCTAAGACCTTAAACACATTGTTTTAACTCCAGAACTTATTGTGGACAAAGACTGGGGAACTCAGGGAACAAGAGTAATATGTTAGACCACATTTGGAGTTCTCTGCAATTCCAGTATCCCTGCTACAGGAAGAATGTTGTGAAAGTTGAAAGTGTTCAGAAAAGATTGACAAGATGTTGCCAGGATTGTTGCTGAATAAGCTGGGGTTATTTTCCCTGGAGCATCGGAGACTGAGGGGTGACCTGACTGAGGTTTATATAAACATGAAGGGTATGGATTGGGTAAACATTCAAGGTCTTTTCCCAGGGGTTCGAGAGTCTAAATCTAGAGGGCATAGGTTTAAGGTTAAAGGGGAAAGGTTTAAACGGCACTGAAGGGACAGCTTTTTTTATGCACACGGTGGTGTGTGTATGAAATGAGCTGAGAGAGAAAGTAGCAGATACTGATATTATGACAGCATTTAAAAGGTATCTGGATGGGTATATGAATAATAAGGGTTTAGAGGTACATGGGCCAAATGCTGGGAAATGGGATGTATTTATTTACATCTTCTGCTCAGCATCGATGAGTTGGACCGAGGGCCTGTTTCCATGCTGTACATCTCTATGAATTGAAAAGAGTGCATGTTATCGAAGGTTTTAAAACACAAAGCTATGGAAAGCCCAAGGACCTGATTAAGTGTATCACAGAACATTGTGGAGCCCTGACCAAAGATATTTGTACCATTGATAGCCATGTGTGATGGGCTGGAAAGGCTGGAGGGTGGCATCGTGGACAGTGAAGACGTTGTAATCGAGGATAAAGCGGATGGCCCTCAGGACAACTCCATACAACCCTGTCACGGTGGACGCTGCAAGACGTGTCAGATTGTGGACATAGATACCACTATTACGTGTGGGAAAACCTCCCACCTTGTACATGGCAGGTACTCATGGCAGGTGCTCATACTCAGCCAACGTTGTCTATCTTCTACATTGCAGGCAAGGATGCCCTGAGGCATGGTACATTGTGGAAACTGAGCAAAGGCTACGACAATGGATGAATGGGCACCACACAACAATCAACTGACAGGAGGGTTCCCTTCCAGTTGGGGAACATTTCAGTGGTCCAGGACATTCAGCCTCGGACCTTCGGGTGACCATCCTCCAAGGTGGACTTCGCGACAGGCAGCAGAGAAAAGTCGCCGAGCAGAGGCTGATAGCTAAGTTCGGTACCCATAGGGAGGGCCTCAACCGGGACCTTCAGTTCATATCACATTACAGGTGATCACCATTGCACTACATACACACACAGATATTCCTACACACATACTCTCACACGGACACAGGTACACACAGACGCGCACACAGACACCCACACACAACCTTATAGACACACACACTCCCACACTCACACATGCGCCCCCTCACAGACTTAAGACACTCTGCACTCACTACACACACACTTTCTCACACTCACAACCCCCACCCCAGACAGACAGACACAGACAGACAAAGACCCACAGACACACATATATTTTGTGGGGTGAATTTGTACTTGCAGGATTACGTTGTACTTTGCTCAAATACTGCATGAATTTATGTCAAACCCTTATCTCACTTTTTAGATTAGAATCAATCTAAATATCAGGGCATAGACAGATAACACAGGGGGCTAACACCTTCAACATATTGTCTAGCTATCACCATTGTTAACTGCTAACCCGAGAATGCAACTTTAAAAAAAAGTTTTGTGATTTACATATGAAAGAAGTGAAGCTATCACTGTATTCTAAACGATGAAAGGCTTAACAGACAATCAATTTTTCAATGTATAATGTCAGTTATATCACACTGTAAATTTTTGTTATAAATTCTGTGTTACGATCGAGCCCTCCACTATCACCTGATGAAGGAGCGTTGTTCTGAAAGCTCGTGTGCTTCCAATTAAACCTGTTGGACTATAACCTGGTGTTGTGTGATTTTTAACTCTCTTCAATAAGGTAGATTGATTTGTGACACAGAGATAAAAGAAATTTGGACACCAGGGAGACGTGGGTTACAGGGCGAACAAAAGGTGGACAGGAATACTCAATGGATCACAACCTTGTAAAAACTCAGGCAAAATGGGTAACGCTAACAATAATGGATACCAAAGGCAGTGCAGAGAAATCATTTGACCTCAGATCATGAAGTAGAGTCAGTCTGAATGTAAATTCTGGCTACTACTTGCCAAGGACACAAGGAGCAGAACAGTTTTAGCCACCGAACAGCATTCCATTGCTCATCACTGCATTACACAGGAACTCATTGGAATTTCTTAACAAACACTTTGTGATAATTTTGGGAAACTTCAACATTCCCATAATCTGGGACAGTCACACTAACAACAGTGATATTGGAAGAGTAGTTCAGAGAATTTTTTTTCAGTGTTTCTTTGAATAATAAATTGTGCAACTGGCTAGGGACATAACTATCTCAGAGCAATCGTCGTGTGATCAAACTTAGTGAATAAGTAATGTCACCTGGAGAGATCCTTCGGGAAATTGTGATAAAGTGCAGTTTAAAGAAATATAAAGTCTTAAAGTGAATCACAGAAAGGACAGCTACAACTAGAAACAAAAACAGCCAATGACATGGGTTTGAGATAACTGACCAAGGTAAAGAGGTGAAACAGACTGAAATATGTGCCTGTAAATGAACAGTGGAAAACATTTGAAAGGAGAGTGTAAATCACTCAACAAAAGAACATTCCACTGAAACAGACAAAACAACAGCAAGAAATTCCCACCGTCCCCTCACTGAGGACAAAATGTATCATATTAGATTATGAGTCTTAGAAGATCACCAAAAAGTACTTAAAATCCTGAAGTGAGAGAGTGATTTAGGAGTAAGTGTTAAAGGGATTGCAAAGGGTCTGCTCGCAGGAGTTGGGCAGTGGGAAGGGGAAACAGTGTCAGGGTTCGATGTCACAAAAGGAACAGGAAGAGGTGAAGGTGCTGGTGGTGGTGAGAGTGTTACTGAGAGTGGGCAGGGCCTGAACGATGTTACAAAACCAATTCCGATTTGCTGCAGCTGGAGGGGTTTGCAGAGGTAGAGAGGGACATATGTATTTTTATTTATTCATTCATGGGATATGGGTGTCACTGTTAATTACCCAGAGGACAGCTCAGAGTTAGCCATATTGCAATGGGTCTGGAGTCACATACTGGATTAGGGGTGCTGGAAGAGCACAGCAGTTCAGGCAGCATCCAACGAGCAGCGAAATCAACATTTCGGTCAAAAGCCCTTCATCAGGAATAAAGGCAGTGAGCCTGAAGCATGGAGAGATAAGCTAGAGGAGGGTGGGGGTGGGGAGAGAGTAGCATAGAGTACAATGGGTGAGTGGGGGAGGAGATGAAGGTGATAGGTCAAGGAGGAGAGGGTGTAGAGGAAATGACCTGGGAGTTGCAGTGGGAGATAGAGGAAATGGTTACCTGGAGTCACATGTTAGCCAGGCCAGGTTAAAATGTCAGATGTTCTACACAAAAGGAGGTCAGTGAACCAGATGAGTTCTTCCCACTGATCAACAATGCTTTTATGGTGACCGGACCAATATCTTGTACAGATACAACATGACATCCCAAATCCTACTCTCAATTCTCTCCCCAATGGAGGTAACCATCGCAAACGCCTACTTCCCCAGCCTGTCTACCTGTGACACCACTTTCAAAGAACTGTGTACCTGCATCCCTGGGTCTCTGACTGATAACACTACCCAGGGCCCGAACATTAACTGTACAAGTCCCGCCCTGGTTTGTTTCACCAAAATGGAACACTTCACATTCATCTAATTAAACTTCATCTGCTATTCTTCAGCTTACTATCCCAGCAGTACTGTTCATCCTGTTGTATCTCAGATAACCTTCATCACTGTCTAGTTTACCACCAATTTCAGTGTCACCCAAAAATCTTATTTAACTTACGGAACAATATTCCCATCCAAACCATTTATCCAAATGACAAACACCAGTGGACCCACTTTACCGCTGGTCACATGTCTCCAGTCAGAAAAACAACATGTCTCCCATCACCCTCTGTCTCCTACCATCAAGCCCAATTTTCTGTCCAGTTGACTAACTCCTCCTGAACGCCATAACCTTTTACACTGATCTGAGCGTATTACCCAGCTTACCATATGACACATATAACACAGAACAGTACAGAACAAGACCCTTCGGCCGTGATGACATGCCAATCTTTTATCCGATTGGAAAATCATAAATAAAAGTGGCAGATAGAGTTTAATTCAGATAAAGGCGAGGTGCTGCATTTTGGGAAGTCAAACCTTAACAGGACTTACACACTTAATGGTAAGGGCCTCTGGAGTGTTGCTGAACCAAGAGACCTTGAGGTGCAGGTTCATAGCACCTTGAAAGTGGAGTCGCAGATAGATATGATAGTGAAGAAGGCATTTGTTATGCTTTCCTTTATTGGTCCGAGTATCGAGTACAGGAGTTGGGAGGTCATGTTGCGACAGTTATTGGTTCGGCCACTGTTGTAATATTGCGTGCAATTTTGGTTTCCTTCCTATCGGAAAGATGTTGAGAAACTTGAAAGGCTTCAGAAAAGATTTACAAGTATGTTGCCAGGGCTGGAGGATTTGAGCTATAGGGAGAGACTGAACAGGCTGGGGCTGTTTTCCTTGGAGCGTCGGAGGCTAAGGGGTGACCTTATAGAGGTTTACAAAATTATGAGGGGCATGGATAGGGTAAATAAACAAAGTCTTTTCCCTGGGGTTGGGGTGTCCAGAACTAGAGAGCAGAGGTTATGGATGAAATGGGAAAGATATAAAAGAGACCTAAGGGGCAACTTTTTCATGCAGAGGATGGAATGTGTATGGAATGAGCTGCCAGAAGAAGTGGTGGAGACTGGTACAATTACAACATTTAAGAGGTATTTGGATGGGTATATGAATAGTAGGAGTTTGGAGGGATATGGACCGGGTGCTGGCAGGTGGGACTAGATTGAGTTAGGATATGTGCTCAGCATGGACAGGTTGGACTGAAGTGTCTGTTTCGATGTTGTTCATCTCCATGACACTAACTTCCATACCCTTCGTTTTATTATCATCCATGTGCCTATCCAGAAGGATATTAAATGTCTATAATACATTGAATTTTACCGCCACTGCTGGCAGTGCATTCCACTCAGCCACCACTCTGTATGTAACGAACCTACCTCTGAAATCTCCCCTTAACCATCCACTAATCACCCGAAAATTATGCCCCCTTGTAATAACTATTTATATGAGGGTAAAAAATATGTCTCTATTCACTCTATCTATGACTCTCATCACCTTGTTCACCTCTGCCAAGTCACACCTCACCTTTCTTCACTCCAATGAGAAAAGCCTTAGTTCTCTCAACCTTTCTTCATAAGACATGCTCTCCAGTACAGGCAGCATCCTGGTAAATCTCCTCTTTACCCTCTCTAATGCTTCCACGTCCTTCCTGCAATAAAGGGACCAAAACTGAACACAATATTCCAAGTGGGGTCGAACTAGGGCTCTATCGAACTGCAGCATAACCTCACAGCTTTAAAACTCAATCCCCAAACTAATAAAATCCCACACAATATATTGCTTCTTAACAAGCCAATCAGCTTGGGTGGCTACTTTGAGGGATCTATGGACTTGAAACCCAAGATCCCTCTGTTCCTCCACACTGCCAAAGATCCTGCCTTTATCCCTGAATTCTGCATTCAAATTCAATCTTCAAAATGAATGACTTCACACCTTTCCAGATTGAACTCCATCTGCCACTTCTCAGCCCAACTCTGCATTCTGTCAATGTCCCATTGCAACCTACAACAGCCCTCCACATTCCCCACCACTCCACCAACCTTCGTGTCTTTGGGAAACTTACTGAACTCTCTTTCAATCATACATCCAAGTCATTCATAAACTCACAAAGAGCAGAGGGTCCTGTAACCTCTCCCTGCAGAAAACCACTGGTCACTGAGCACTAGGATGAATGCTTACCATCAATCATCACCGTCTGTCTTCTGTGGGCCAGTAATCCTGTATCCAGACAGACAGGTTTCCCTGTACCCCATGCCTCTGTACTTTCTGAATGAGCCATAAAGATGTTTTGTCACATTCTCTAAAGATTCAATAAGACTTGTAAGGCATGTCCTGACCCTTCCAAAACCATGCTGACTATCTCTAATCAAACTGTGGTTTTCCAAGGAATCATCAATCCTGTCTCCCAGAGACCTCTCCAATAATCTGCACACCACAGACATAAGACTGACAGCTGTGCAATTCCCAGGATTATCCCTATTCCCTTTCATGAACAAGGGAATAATACTTTCCTGCCTCCAATCATTTGGTCCGACTCTAGTGGACAGTGAGGCTGCAAAGTTCCTCACCAGGTGCTCAGCAATCTACTCCCTCAGTTGCTGGAGTAACTTTGGACGCATCCAGTCTGGTTCAGTGACTTATGTATCCTTATCTTTTCCAAAATTCTCAGCACATCCTCCTTCTTAACATCCACCTGTTCACGTACATCAGCCTGTTTCACGCTGTCCTCACAAACGACAAGACTCTTCTCAGCAGTGAATACTGAGGCATAGTATTCATTAAGGACCTCCCCTACCTCCTGTGACTCCAGGTACAAGTTCCTTCCACTATCCCAGATTGACCTTATCCTCACTCTGGCCTTGCTCTTGTTCCTCGCATAAGTGAAGAATGCCTCACGGTTTTCCTTAATCATTCCCAACAATGTTTTTTCATGCACCCTTCCAGTTGCCCTCAGTCCATCTCTTGGTTCCTTCCTGTTACCTTCAGAGAATCCCTACAGTGTGGAAACGGGCCATTTGGCCCAACAACTCCATACCAACCCTCCAAATAGAATTCAACCCAGCCCCATTCCCCCACCCTATTACTCTCCATTTGCCCTGACTAATGCACCAAACCTACCCATCCCTGAACACTATGGGTAATTTAGCATGGCTGAGCCATCAAACTGGCACATCTTTGGGCTCTGGGGGTGGGGGGGGGGCGGGGAAACCGGAGCACCTGGAGGAAACCCACAGGGAGAAGGCGCAAACACCCCACAGACAGTCGCCTGAACTGGAATCGAAATGGAGTCCGTGGTGCTATGAGTTAGCAGTGCTAACCACTGAGACACCGTGCCATCCAATGTAACTCTCTGGAGCCCTGTCTGATCCTTGCTTCCTCGACCTTAAGTAAGCATCCTTCTTCCTCTTGATTAGATGCTAAAGTCCATGTGGACAACGTTGACTGCTCTGCCTTCACCTATCTTTGGCCTCCTCCTCGAAGAGTCAATCCAGTTTGTGAAACGTGTTTTTCCACTCACAAAGCCATGCTGACCATCTCGAATCAGCCCTTGCCTTTGTAAATGTAAGGATCACTTTTCTCTCAGAATCTCCTCCAACAACTTCCCCATCACTGGGCTCATGGGGCTTTAATTTCCTGGCTTTTCCCTGCAGTACTTCAGTGATGGAACAGCATTAGCCAACCTCCAGTCTTCCAACATCTTATTGTGTCTCTTGATAGTATATATATCTCTTTTAGGGATATTGCAATCTCTTCCCTAGCTTCCCACAATATTCTCGGATTGACATAATGAGCTACTGAGAATTGATCTAGCTTTATTTGTTTTAAGATTCCAGCACTTTCTCTTCTCTGCTGAGGATTCTTTCCAAGACATCACTATTTATTTTCCCAAGTTCCCGAGCTTCCATGTCTTTCTCCACAGTAAATACTGATAACACTATTTTGTCTAATATCTCACCCCATCTCCTCTGGTTCCACACATAGGCGACCTTATTAATCTTTAATGGGCACTATTATCTCCCAAGTTACTCTTTAGCCCTTATTGAAACTTGCATAAAGGCTGCTGATAATTCAAAAACACCATATTCCCTACACCAGTATACCCCTCCTACACCCTTACAATTCAGCAATTTATATTCACACCAACAAATTCAATCCAACAGGCTCGTTGCTGTATCAGTCGGCATGGAGACCACTGTACCACAAAGTTACTGTACTGCCCTTGCCATAAGTACATTCAGTGTCCCGACTGTAACCATATTGACATTCCCATCACTGTTTGGTGCCTACAAAAGAATTCCTGCTAACGGTTGCTGCTGCTTGCTTATTCTCAGCTCAACTTTTCATATTCAGATCCACATGACTTTCTCATTAATGCATTAACCTCATCCTTCCTTCATAACTTGTTGGCTTTTTGCCTAGTCTGCATATTGGGACTAGGTTTGGTTGGGATATCTGCACAGCGTGGATGGGTTGGACCGAAGGGTCGGTTTCCATGCTGTACATCTCTCTGACTCTATGACTCTATTAAAACAACCCTTCAATATTCCCTTCCCAGCGATGGTCATTCTGCAGCTACATCTCCGGAATGACAGTTCCATCATACCTGTTCACGGTCATTCCATCTTCATTATGGTGAATACGGGGAGTCATTCCTCAGTAGTGGGGGGTTGAACAGATAGGTAGAGGTTACGGAGATAGGGAGGCTTACAGGGACCCGAGGATGTTTGAGTTAAACAGAGTTACATCTGGTCAAGAATGTCTGTGGGACAAAGGGGTTTGGGGATTGGAGGAATTTACAGAGATAGAGGGAGCTGGATTAGATTCTGGAGATAGGGATAGGGATGGAGATAGGAAGAGGCAGGCAGACTGAGAGGCACAGACAGGGGGCTGTTTCATCGAGGAGATTATTGTGTATACTAACAGAGATATGGAAGGTTGACGTGACTGAGGACATTTACAGATATAAGAAGGCTTCTAGGCTCTGGAGGCTACAGAGATAGGAAGGCAATGGAGAATGCCAGGTTACTGGGTTGGAGACAGTTACACAGATGGGGAGGGTTGCACAAACTGAAAGAGGTTCCTGTGGTCGGGAGGGGTATGGTGTGGGAATGAGGGTGAAATTTAACAAGATAAAGATCAAAGAATTGGAGAAGGATAAGGAGATTACAAATTTTTCACAGCTAAGGAAGGGGTGTAGGAGCTGGAGAAGATTACATAGATAGGGACGGATGGAGAGGTTAAAACCAAATAAATTGACATGGAGGGTGGTATTGGTGGGAGAAGCTTACAGGGATAGACAGGGCTGTCAGTATTTACAGGGATGAAGGAATTTAGTATCTATTTCGTAGGTTAGGGATCAGGGTGTTAGGGACTGGAGAACCTGACAGAGACAGAGACAGAGACAGAGACAGAGACAGAGAGAATGATGTGGACTAGAGGAGATTCCAAACAGAGGAAGGATTATCGGGACTGGAGGGTATTACAGAGATCACTAACAAAGCATGGGCCAGGATTGATGCCTGCGATCCCCTGTGCTGTCGCATTGAGGACCAGTACAGCAGAGGTGAAAGCAGGACCCTCACAAGATGGTGGGAATGAGGCCTAGAATGTTACTATTCCCTCCCCAGCTCTGTATCTATATCCGGTCTTCCAGGTCTGAATATAGAAGTCTACTACCTCCACCCTGTGCTGTTCACTGTGAGTGATCTTACCGGCTGCAGGAATTACTGAAGGCTCCAGATCTCCCTCTCCATCTCCATCTCTCTCTGGCTGACCAACCAGTTTCAATGAGGTGATGGATGAGA
Organism: Chiloscyllium punctatum; assembly: GCF_047496795.1. Taxonomy (NCBI): domain Eukaryota; kingdom Metazoa; phylum Chordata; class Chondrichthyes; order Orectolobiformes; family Hemiscylliidae; genus Chiloscyllium; species Chiloscyllium punctatum. Next base: position 23,631,367 of record NC_092767.1, read on the forward strand.
CAGAAGTTAGGAACATCCTGATGAGCTGCATGAAACAGAAATAGACAGAATGGGAAATTAGACTGATGCAATGAGGATAACACATGCAGAGTGGCACTGAGTCCAGCAGAGATCTCGATAATCCCAGCCTGCATCCCTTGCCTGTGCTGCTGCATCTCTCTGGAATGGACAATTCTGTTGACTCAGGATCTCAGACCATCTGTAAGAGGGAGAAATGCTGACAGAGGCAGTAAATAGACCGACACAGCGAGGGATACCAGATGGACAGATAGTGAGTAATAGCACATTATTAGACACTGTATTAACAGGGAATTGTTTGAATCTGTAACAAAGGCACTGGGATAATTGTGAGGGCATTCAACCTTCCTATCTCATCATCTCCTTGGCAGTGGCTCACAGACGAAGCTGTCTCTCTCCCACTCTCGGTGAGGGTGGGGGAGTCTGGAGTTGGCTGTACAGATCGATGTGGCCTTACACAGACTCTGTTACACTTGACGCAGAAGGTGGACATGGAAAGGGGGTGGGTGGGGCGTTGATATGACAGCGCGCTCCTTGTGCTGTTTTCTCCTGGATTCCCGTTTTCCCCACAGAAAGTCTCGAGGTACTCGACACCTTCCCAATACTCCTTCCCACTTCAGACGGTCTTGACCGATTTGTTTAAGAGATGAAAAAAAACGGGTCAATTCTGAAGTAACCAACATTTAGAAATGTGGAGGAGGGCAGTAGGAAGAGGAAACATTGTCAGTGTTTAATCAGAGTAGCGGAACAGGGACAATTGAAGGTACTGGAGGTGGTGAGAGTGTTGCAGAGAGGGGCAAAGGCCTGAACAACATTACAAAGCCAGTACGGATTGTTGCAGCTAGAGCTGTTTGCAAAGATAGGGAGAGACATATGTATTTTTCATTGATTCATTCACGGCCTAACGATGTCACCGGTTGGACCAGCATCCATTGCCCTCCTGCTAATTGCCCAGAGGCAGCTCAGAGTCAGCCATACTGCTGTGGGAGTGGAGTCACATGTGAGCCAGACTAGGTAAGAATGTCAGATATCCCTCCCTAAAGGACATACGTAAACAAGTTGATTTTTACCAGATAATCAACTATGTTAATGCAGAGGCCTCACTAATGTCCTGTACAGCTACACCATGACATCCCAACTCCTACTCTCAGTGCTCTGCCCAATGAAGGGTAACCCTCCCAAACGCCTGCTTCACCAGGCTGTCTACCCGTGACACTACTTTCAAAAAACTGTGTCCCTGCGTCCCTGGGTCACTGAAATGATTGACAACAGTACCCAGGGCCCGAACATTAATTGTACAAGTCCAGCCTGGTCTGCTTTACCACAATACAACATCTTGCATTTCTCCACCTGTTATTCCTAACCTCACTTGTCCAGCAATAGTGTTGATCCCATTGTACTCTTCGATAACCCTCTTCACTGTCTACTTTATCACCAATTTCAGTCTCACTCACAAACTTGCTAACCATGGCGCCTGTATTATCATCCAAAATGTTGATATAAATGATGCACAACAGTGACCCAGCACCGAACCCCATGGCACACCGTTGGTGATAGGCCTGCAGAGTGAGCAGTAACCCTCTATGAACATGCTCTGTCTCCTACCGTCAATCCTGTTTTGTATCCAGTTAGTGAGCGCTCCCTGGTTATGTCTGATCTAAACTTACTATCCAGTCTGCCATGCAGAACCTTGTCAAAGGCCTTGATAAAGTTCATGTGTACATCGTGTACTGCTGTGCTTTGACCTCTCACTTGTCTATCTCCACACTCAGGTTTGAGGCATGATTTCCCGTGCACAAAGCCATGCTGATGATCATTAATCTGTCCTGACCTTTCCAAATGCACGATGATCGTTTCTCTCAGAATCTCCTCCAACAACTTACCACCCTGCCATCAGTCTCACTGGTCCGTAGTAGCTGTCGATGATACAAATATCTCTGGAAGGGGCCCTGTAATTTCTTCCCTCGCTTCTCACAAGGCGCTGGGATATATCTAACCATGTCCCAACGTTTTATCTAACTTTTTGCATTTTAAGACATCCAGCACCTCCTGTTCTCCAATGTGAACTCTTTTCAAGACATCACTATGTATTTTCCCAAGTTCCCGAGCTTCCATGTCTTTCTCCACAGTAAATCTTAACGCAAAATATGTGTTCAGTATCTCACCCATCAGCACTGATTCCACATAAACAGCCTCATTGACCTTTCAGGGGCCCTATTCTCTCAAGCGCTAAGTTTTAGCCCTTGTTGAAACTTGTCAAAATGCTTCTGAAAGTTCAAATATCCCTCTACCGCAACTAGCCTCCCCCACCCTTATCTATTCTGCCATTTAAGGTCACACCAAAATATAGAATCCAACAGATTTAAAAATATTCCCCTTTTATAAAATCATACATCTCCCATTGTTTCCAAACATCCAGTTATCATTTATTGTCATATCCTTTATAACGCATTCCAGCACGTTCCCGACTTACTGTTAGGCTAACACCGTTTGGTTTCAGACTGACTGCACAAAGGGTTTTGGGAATCCTTGTGAATCAATCTGAAAAAGGTAACTTACAGGATCAGCAGGGCATAGAGAAGGCAAAGGGAATGGAGTCTAAAAATAGGGAGGTCTTGCTAAAACGATGCAAGGTACAAGTCAGGCCACACCTAGATTATAATGAACAGTATGCGTGCCCTAAGGAAAGACATTCTTGTGTTGGAGGCAGACCAGGGAAGGTTCACTCGGCTGATCCTGGTGACGGCGGGATTTTCCAATGTGAAGAGGTGGAGTAGATTGACCTTGAACCTAATGGGGTTTTGAAGAATGGGAGAGAAATTGAATGAAACATCCAGGATTGTGAGGGGCTTTGACAGGGTGGATGCCGTGAAGTTAGAAACTAGAACAGTACAGCACAGAATAAGGCCCTTTGGCCCACCATGGCTGTGCTGACCATGCTGCTACTCTAAACTAATCCCATTTGTCTGCACATGGGCGATATCCCTCTATTCTCTCCCTGTTGATGTTTCTGTCTAAACGTCACTTCAAAACTGAGTGACAGTCTGTAGAGAACAACAGAATCCACGAATCCCCATTGTATGTGTCATGGTCAATGACAAAAGTTTCATTATTTTAAAAATGACAACTCCTCAATTCCTGCATCTCATAAAACTGCCATTTAAAAATATTAAAATAAAGAACATTCTAAATGAAGGTTTTGATGAGGTGACCTCTGGTCAGTCCTGTAGATCTGTTTGTTACAAGATGCACGGAGAGTGCTTTTTACCAGAGCACCACCAGGTCAGTGTCAGGCACATAGAGAGAACGGGCAAATAGATTCACACCTGAATTCACATCTTCCAGCCTGGCAATCTTAAACTCTGCTCACCATTCCTGTAAAGATCTCTAGAAACAGGACATCAGAACCAGAAGACTGGAGGTTGGCTATCGTGTTGCTGCTATTTAACAAAGGCAGAAAGGAAAAGCCATGGAACTATAGACTGGTGAGCCTGACATCGGTGTGTACGCTGTTGGAGGGAGTCGTGAGGGACAGGATGTACATGTATTTGGAAAGGCAAGGACTGATTAGGGATAGTCAATATTTCTTTTTGAGTCGGAAATCATGTCTCACGAACTTGATTGAGTTTTTTGAAGAAGTAACAGAGAAGATTGATGAGGGCCGAGCGGTGGATGTGATCTATATGGACTTCAGTAAGGCGATCAACAAGGTTCCCCATTGGAGACTGGTTAGCAAGGTTAGATCTCACGGAATACAGGGAGAAGTAGCCAATTGGTAAAGAACTGGATCACAGTTAGAAGACAAAGAGTGGTGGTGGAGGGTTGGTTTGCAAACTGGAGGTCTGTGACCAGTGGAGTGCCACAAGAATCGGTGCTGGGTCCAATATTTTGCATTGTTTCCATAAACGATCTAAATGTGAGCATAAGAGGTATAGTTAGTAAGTTTGCAGATGACAACAAAATTGGAGGTGTAGTGGACAGCGAAAGATGTTACTTCCAATTACAAAGGAATCTTGATCAGATGGGCCAATGCGCTGAGAAGTGGCAGATGGATATTAATTCAGATAAATGCGAGGTGCTGTATTTTGCAAAAGCAAATCTTTGCTGGACTTATACACTTAATGGTAAGTTTTGACAGAGTGTTGCTGAACATAGAGATATTGGAGTGCAGGTTCATAGCTCTTGAAAGCAGAGTCGCAGGGAGGTAGGATAGTGAAGAAGGCATTTGGTATGCTTTCTTTTATTGGTCAGAGTATTGAGTACAGGAGTTGTGAGGTCATGTTGTGGCTGTACAGGACATTGCTTCGGTCACTTTTGGAATACTGTGTGCAATTCTGGTCACGTTCCCATCAGAAGGATGTTGTGAAACTTGAAATGGTTCAGAAAAGACTTACAAGGATGTTGCCAGGATTGAAGGGTTTGTGCTATAGAGAGGTTGAATAGGCTGGCGCTGTTTTCCCTGGAGCATCGAAGGCTGAGGGGTGATCTTATAGAGATTTATAAAATCATGAGGGGGCAACCATATAGAGCTTTATAAAGCCATATAGAGCTTTATAAAAGAGGGGCTTGGAGGGGCTAAAGAGACAAAGTCTTCACCCTCGGGAATGGGAGTCCAGAACTGGAGGACACAGGTTTACGGTTAGAGGAGAGAGATATAAAAGAGACTTAAGGGGCTTTTTTCACGCAGAGGTAAGTACGTGTATGGAATGAGCTGCCAGAGTAAGTGGTGGAGGCTGATACAAAAATATGTGGATGGGTATATGAATAGGAAGGGTTTGCAAGAATATGGGCCAGATGCTGGTAGGTGGGACTGGATTGGGTTGGGATATCTGGTTGGCATGGACAGGTTAGACCGATGGGTCTGCTTCCATGCTGTACATCTCTTTGAGTCTAAGACCGGCTGAATGGTCCAATCAAAGATGATATGTGGTTCAAATCTTAACATCCTTCAGGGTCCACAACCCATTCTTGGTCCCATCCTGCAGGCTCTATGAATCCAACACTGTCTAACCTCCTGCAGGATCCACGTTCCTTCCTACTTTCGTACCATCCTCCAGGTTCTGCAGCCTTTCTTACCTCCGTAACATGGCCCGGTCTCTACAAATCTTCCTTCCTCTGCAATGTTCCCCGGAAAGGCACTGGAGGATGGTGGCATTTACAGAGTTAGGGAGCGATATCGGGATTGGAGGATTTTGCAGGCATTAGGAATATAGGGACTTGAGGAGATTTCACAGTTTATGAGTGTTATAAGGACTGTAGGAAGTTACAAAGATAGGGATGGTTTCAGATTGGAAGATTCTGCAGAAAATGTTTACATGGTTAAAGGCAGGAACCTTAGCAGTGTGCACGAACAGAGTGATCCTATGTACCTGAAGTTACCACCCAAGTTGAGAGGGTGTTAAGAATGCGTATGGTGTGTTGGCTTTCATTAGCAGGTATGGCTCAGACTGTAAACATTTTTTTTCCCTTCAGAACTTACTGTGGACAAAGACTGGGGAATGCAGAGAACAAGAGTAATACATTAGACCACAATTGGATTTCTCTGCAATTCCAACCTCCCTGTAATAGGAAGGATGCTGTGATACTTGACAGGGCTCAGAAAAGCTTAACAAGATTTTGCCAGGGTTGTTGCTGAATAAGCTGGGGCTATTTTCCCTGGAGCGTCGGAGACTGAGGGGTGACCTTACAGAGGTTTATATAAACATGAAGGGCATGGATTTGTTAAACATTCAAGGTCTTTTCCCAGGGGGTGGGAGCCCAAAACTAGAGGACATAGGTTTAGGGTTAGAGGGCAAAGGTTTAAAAAGGGACTGAAGGGACAACATTTTCATGCACATGGTGATGTGTGTATGGAATACGCTGAGAGAGAATGTAATGGAGACTAACCTTTTAAATGTTGTAATTGTATCTGGATGGATATATGGATCGTTAGAGTTTAGCGGTACATGGGCCAAATGCTAGTAAATGGGATGAATTTATTTACATCTTCTAGTCAGCATCGATGAGTTGGACTGAAGGTTCTGTTTCCATGCTGTACACCTCTATTACTTGAAAAGAGTGCATGTTATAGAAGAGGTTGTGCTGGTGGTTTTAAAACACAAAGGAATGGAAAACCCCAGTACCTGATTAAGTGTATCACAGGACATTGTGCCATGCTAGGGAAGAAATTGTGGAGCTACTAGCAAGGGTATTTGTACCACTGACAGCCATGTGTGATCGGCTGGAAGGTTGGAGGGTGGCATAGTGGATTTCTAAGATTCCAAAGGGTCTTGATGAAATGGGTGAATGGGCTGAAAATCTGCAGATGGAATTCAATCTGAATAAATGCGATGTAATGCATTTGGTAAAACAAACAAGAGTAGAGCTTATACAATTAATGTTCGGGCCTCGGTTAGTGTTTTAGAGCAGAGGGACCTCCGGGTTCAGGTACATAATTCTTGAAGTTTGCATCACAGGATGGCTAAGACAGCGCTTGGCATGCCTAACTATTGCTCAGTCCATTGAGTATAGGATTTGGGACGTCATCTTGGGATTGTGCAGATATTTGTGAGGCCTGTTCTGCAATACTCTATCCAGTTCTGGTCGCCCAGTTATAGGGAGGATATTTTTAGCCTGAAGGGTGTTCATGACGTTGCTGGGTATGGAAGGCTTGTGTTCTGAAAAATGGCTGGATATGCAGAGTTATTTTTTCATTGGAGCCGGGAGGTTGAGAGGTGACCTTATAGAAGTTTAAGAAAAAAAATTGGGATATAGATAGAGTCAGTGGTATCTGCCTTTTCCTTCGGATGACGGAGTCTCAAGTGGAGGGGCCTCATTTTTCAGGTTAAAGGGGAGAGATGTTCCAAAAAAAAAGGATATAAGGGGCAAATTGTTACACAGAGGGTAGTTTGGGTGTGGAATGAACTTCCTGAGGTGGATGTCGGTACAATTACAACGTTTAGTTAAGTACATGAATAGGAAAGGTATGGAAGGATATAGGCCAGCAACAGGCAGCTGGGAGGAGTTTAGTTTGAGATTATGGTTGGTATCAACTGTAGGGTCAGTTTCCATGCTGTACAGCTCTGACAACAATATGGTTTTGATTCATTATTTAAGAAAGGCTGCAAGAGAAAGCCAGGGAACTGAAAACCAATTTGCCCAACGTCAGTGGTGGGTTAGTTGTGAAAGTGATTCTGCCAACTGGAGTTACATTTGTTTGTAAAGGCAAGGATTGGTGAAAGATAGTCAGCATACAAAGTCAAGTCTCACTAACTTGATGGCTTGTGTTGAATTGGTGACCAGACATTGTCTACACCAACGTCAGCAGGGCCTTTGACGGGATTTAGCATGATTTATGGTGTAGGTTTGCTCACTGAGCTGTAGGTTTGATATCCAGATGTTTCGTTACCTGGCACGGTAACATCATCAGTGGCAACCTCCAAGTGAAGCGAAGCAGTTGTCTCCTGCTTTCTCTTTATATCTTTCTCCTGGATGGGGTTCCTGGGGTTCACCACAAACCCCAGGAACCCCATCCAGGAGAAAGATATAAAGAGAAAGCAGGAGACAACAGCTTCGCTTCACTTGGAGGTTGCCACTGATGATGTTACCGTGCCAGGTAACGAAACATCTGGATATCAAACCTACAGCTCAACGAGCAAACCTACATCCTGAACCTCAATCAGAGCAACAAACCTTCATAAACCTTGCATTTAGCATGATATACTGGTTCGTATGATTAGATCACATGTGATCAGGGAGAGCTAGTCAACTGGATGCAAAATTGGCTTGAAAGTACGAGACAGGGGGTGGTGGGAGAGGGTTGTTGTTCAGACTGGAGGCCTGTGACCAGCGGTGTGCTACAAGGATCAGGGGTGGGACCACTGATTTGCATCATCTACATAAACAATTTGGTTGAGAATATTGGAGTCATTGTTAGTAATTTTGTGGATGATCAAATGAATGGTGTAGTGGGCAGTCAATACGGTTATCAAAGCGGATCTCGACCAACTGGGCCAGTGGACCAAGGAATGAAAGATGGAGTTTAATTCAGTTATTGAGTTCACACAGTTAATGGTACAGCCTGGGTAGTGTTGTCGAACAGAGAGACCAAGAGGTGCAGTTACATTGTTCTTTGGAAGTAGCATCACAGGTGGACAGGGTGAGGAAAGCGGCATTTGGTTCACTTGCTGTCATTGGCCAGCACTTTGATACATGAGTTGGAGATATTTGTAACATTGTCTTCAATATTTCCCTTGGACAGAGCAGGCTTATAAGGGGTGACCTTATAAAGGTTTATAAAACCATACGGATAGTAAGAATGCTGAATAGCCACGGGTAAGAGAGTCCAAAACTAGAGGGTATAAACGAGAGGTGAGAGAACAAAGAGGGAGCTGAGGGGCAACATCCACAGAGGATGGTGCATAGACAGAACGAACTGCCAGGGGCACATGGGAGAAACAAGAACAATTACAACATGGAAAAGAAATTTAGGCAGGCACATGGAGAGGGGAAGGTTTGAAGGTATATGGGCCAAACACAGGCAAATGCGACTCGTTCAGGTTTGGGGAAAATAGTCAGCATTGATGACTTGGACTGAAGGTTCTGTTTTCATGCAGCATGACCCTGTACCCAGTTAAAGAGGAGGAGAATACAGAGATAAGGCATGTTGTAGACACTGAAGCAAGGTATAGTGATAGGGATGGTAGTCTGCAATGCAGTACATTTCAAATATGCGGAGGGCCTATATGGAAAGAAGAAGGTTACAGAGATAGTAACTGTTATAGGAGTTAAAAATTATTGAAGACACTGATCCACAAGACATACCATAGGTACAGTGTTGGAGAAGATACACAGAACAGAAAGATTTCAGGTAGCATTCCCATCCTCTCGTCGGAGGCATGCTTTCCCCTTTGTTGTACTGATGCTCACTTAGAGACACAGGCCTGTATTGATAACTGTGAACTCTCTATGTTGTCTCAGTACAACGTAAGTTAAAGTAGACGTGGTCATTGAGCCAGAGTTGTGTCTGTACTGTGCTCCCCCTCCAGCACGGTATCCATGTCATGTCCTGTTAGCTGATGATTGGATCCCTCACATTGCTCTCTGCTCTATGCATTGTGAGTGATCTTACCTCACTGCAGCATTTATTGAAGGCTCTAGATCTCCCTGAACTTTGTCTCTCTGGCTGACCAACCATCTTCAATGAGGTGATGGATGGAACACCCAGCAGCTGGGAAGTCTATTGAATCTCCCTGAGTACCTACAGGAGACAGACAAATAGACAGAATGGAAAATTACACTGATGTAGTGAAGGTTACACATGTAGAATGGCACTGAGTCCCACAGAGATCTGTAAAATCCCAGTCTCCACCCCTGGCCTGTGCTGTTGCATCTCTCTGGAGTGGAGAATTCTGTTGGCTCAGGATCTGAAGTAGCTGCAAGAGAGAGAGACACTGACAGAGGCAGCAATTAGACCCACACAGTAAGGGAAACCACATGGAGAGATACTGAGTGATATCACCAGAGTTCAGGAAGGTGTCAGGATCAAACAATTGTGACAGAAGAAGATGTTTAGCTTCATGGTGCACTGATATCAGTGCTCAGGCATGAGCAACGTGCGAGCAGGTGAAATGATGGCCTAGTGGTATTATTGCTGGAGCATGTATCCAAAACCTCAGCTAATGTCCAGGGGAGACAGGTTTGAATCCCACTATCTGAAGTGGTGGAATTTGAAATCAATAACTTCAAATATTATAATTAACCATCCATAAATATGTATTAAACCATTCCTGATGTACAAAAAACCAAAACACTTGTCCTTTCGAGAATGACATCTGCCCATACTCACCTGGTCTGCACGACATACCCACAGCAAAGTGTTTTCCAAATCCAAATAGAAAAAGGTGATGCATTGGAACAGCATGGGGATGTGGCTGAAGACAAGCAGAAAGGATCAGGATGGGCCAGAGTTTAACTAAAATAACTACATTAACGAAATGGATTGTGATAGGAAATTGTGGAAAAGAGTACAGAAACTTTTTTTCCGCATAGACAAAGTCTCTTCAATACGTTAGCTGGATTTGTGACACAGCTGAAAGAGATTTCGATCCCAGAGAGATGTGGTTACAGGGGAAACAAAATGTGGAACATAAAGATTCAATGGTTTACAACCTTGTGGAAACTCAGGCAAAATGGACAACACTAACAATAATAGGTAACAAAGGAGTTAGATAGAAAGCGCGGGGGGTGAGGGTCGGGGGGTCCTTAAAAATCAAAGGGCAAACAATGGTCACAAAATATCCTTAGCAGATAATGTTAAGGATAAGCCACTAGATATTTAATAAGTACAGTTAGCGTAAAAGGATCCCCAACTAAGCAGTGGGGCCTGTTAGAATCCAAAGGGACAATCTGTGCATGGAACCAGAGGAAGTAGGTGAGGTCTTCAATGAAAACTTCCCATCTGTATTCACACAGGAGAAAGGCGTTGTAGCTGAGGATTTCATTTGGAATGGTGAGGTAATGGAACAACTTATGATCAATGAGAAGGAGGCGTTAAATGCATTCACAGGCAAAAAGGTGGAGAAATTCCCAATAACAATAAAATATATCCCAGGCAGTTATGGGAAGTAAGGGAGGAGATTTCTGGGGCACTGGTGGATATATTTAATACTTTGCTGGCCACAGGTGAAGTGCTGAATGACTGGAGGTTCGCTAATGTGATTCCTTTGGTCAAGAAGGGCAGCAGGGATACGTCAGGTAATTACAGAGCAGATAGTCTGACAGCAGGGGGAGGGAAATTATTGTAAACAATTGTGAGGGACACGATGAATCAGCATTCGAAAGGATAGGAATACATGAGGGATTGTCTGTATGGATTTGGTAGAGGACTGTCCTCTGATATTGATGAGGGCAGTGCAGATGGTGTGGTAACATGGTGTTTATTAATGTCTTTGACAAGGTCTCACATGGAAGGCCGGTCCAAAAGGAAAGAGCCCATGGGATCCAAGGCAAGTTGGAAAATTGGATCCAAAATTGGTGGAGCAGGTGTTTCATGACTGGAAAACTTTGCCCAGCGGATGTCCCACACGGTTCTGTCCAGGAACCATTGCTGGTTATTATGTACATTAATATCTCGGATGTGAAAGCAGAAGGTATCATTGGTAGGTTTGCAGATGACATGAATGGTGAGGGTGTTGTCCACAGTGAGGAGCATGGTCTCAGGCTGTAGTCTGATATTGTTCAGATGATAAACTGAGCAGAGTAATGGCAGATGGAGTTTACTTCTGATCACTGTGAGGTAATGCACCGTGGGAAGTCTAATCAGCGAATGGTATACATCATGAATGGTAGGTCCGCCTGGAGTACTAAGGAACACAGGGACCTTGGTGGACAAGTCCCTGGATGTCTGAAGGTGTCAGCACAGGTAGACAGGGTGGGGAATACACCTGAACTGGGAACATGAGGGGCACACATATCCTGGTGGGGAACGTTGCTGGAGCTGCTCGAGAGGATTTAAAATCGTCTGGCAGGGATGTGGGACCGCAAACAGTCGTACAGCCAGAAAGAAGTTTGAGGATGGAAAAGATGTTCAAGAGAGCAATTTAAATAGACAAGGCAGGCAAGAACACAGCAGACACTGAGGGAAAATTGATTAATTAAACTGCATTTATTTCAATGCAAGGGGCCGCACAGATAAGGCAGATGAACCCAGAACATGGAAGGGAACATGGGACTGGGATACCATAGATATTACAGAAACACAGATAAGGGAGGGACAGGACTGGCAGCTCAATGTTCCACGGGACAGAGGCTACAGGAAGAATAGAACAGGAGGCAAAACAGGAGGAGATCTGGTGGTTTTGATTGGGGGAAAACATCACAGCAGTACCTCGAGAGAATATTCATTCAGGATCGCTCAGTTAAATGATGTTAGTGGAACCGAGAAATAAAAATTGGTCATCAGTTTGCTACGATTGTACTGCAGTGATAGGCAATGGGAGATGAAGGAGCAAATATGTCAGGAGATCTCAGATACCTGTTAGAATGATAGTGTCGTAATGGTAGGGGATTTTATCCTTTCCAAACCTGGACTGGGATTGCTACTGTATTAAGCAGTTGGATGGAAGGAATTTGTTAAGTGTTCCAGAAACTCCCAGTCATTATGTAAATGACCCAACTGGAGAATGGGGCTAAACCTGACCTCCACTTGGGAAACAAGGTAGGGAACGGGACTGAGGTGTTAGCGGGAACGCACTTTGGAAAGCCACCAGATTTGTATTAGTTTGAAAATAGCGATGGAAAAGGACAGGCCTGGTCCACAAGTTCAAGTTATACAATGGAGCAAGATAGTCACGAATTTTTAAAGTAGATTCGGGAAGGCTATTTGCAGATAAAGGGAAGTCTGCCAAGTAGGAATATTTAAAACAGAGATAAAAGGAGCGTTCAGCGCCAGTGTGTTCCTGTTAGTGTGCAGTTCAATGCTGACTGAATTAGGAAACACCGACTGAGTTTCGAGGCTGTGGTCAAGAAAAAAGGGGTTACATGTCAGATATAACTGGCTGACTCAAGGGAATCCCTTCAGGAGCATCAGGGCTGTAGAAATACACTTAGGATGGAAACAGGAATGCAAAAAGGGGACATGAGATAGCTCTGGCAGAGAAAGTTAAGGAGAATCCAAAGAGACTCCACAAGTGTATTAAGAGCACAAGAAGGGCTCGGGACAAACCCGGTCTCCTTAATGATCAATGAAGGCAACAATGTGTGAAACTACAAGATCCAAAACAAATATTTCACTTTGGAACTTACTGTGGATAATGTCTGGGGCGCTCAGGGAACTAAACAGTGTTTGGCCTGACTACTATTGGAATACTGTATGCAGTTCTGGTCTCAATGCTGTGGATGTTGTGGAACATGAAAGGGTTCAGATGACCCAGGATTTGCCAGGGTTGGAGGGTTTGCGCTGCAAGGAAAAGCTGAATAAGCTGGGGCTGAATTCACTTGAACATGGGAGGCTGAGGAGTTACCTGATAAAGGTGTTTAAAATCATGATGGTCATCGATAGGGGGAAGAGACAAGGTCTTTTCCCCAGGTTGGGGCGATTGCAAACCGAGAGGCCATAGCTTTAAAGTTCGAGGGGAAATTTTCAAAGGGACCTAAAGTACAATTGGTTCCTGCAGGTTGTATGGAATAATCTGCCAGAGGAAATAGTAGAGGCTGATAGAAATATAGTTAAAAGGCATGTGGATGTGTGTATGAATAGGAAGGGTTCAGAGGGATATTGGCAAAATTCTTGCAAATAGTACGAGAAACGTCATGCAGGAGTTGGTCTGAAGGATCTTCTTCTGTGCTGTACATCTCTGTGACTCAATGTTCGGAAATGAGTCCACATTATAGGAAGCGAGGTGCTGGAGGGTTTAATACACAAAGGTAGATAAATCCCCAGGACCTGATCAAATGTATATTCGGACATTGTGGGAAGCTGGTGAAGAAATTGTAGGGGCCCGAGCAGAGATGTTTGTACCATAGAGAGCGATGTGTGATAGGCTGTTAGACTGGAGGGTGGCATTGTGGACAGTGAAGAAGGTTTTCTAAGATTACAAAGGGATCCTGATGAAATGCGTGAATGGCTGAAAAATAGTAGATGGAGTTCAATCTGAATAAATGTGAGGTAAGGCATTTGGTGCAACAAACACGGGCAGGATTATACAATTAATGATAGGACCTTCGGTAGTGTGTTGTCGAACACGGGGTTCAGGTAAATAATTCTTTGAAGCTTGCAACATGGAGAGACAGGATGGTCAAAAAAAGGTGCTTGCCTCACTTCCTTTCATTGCTCAGTCGTTTGGATATAGGAGTTGGGAAGTCACATTGAGATTATACAGGCCATTGCTGAGACCTCTTCTGGAATACTGTGTCCAGTTCTGGTCGCCCAGGCTATCGGAAGGATATTATTAAGCTGGAGAGGGTTCAGAGGAGATTTACTGGGACGTGGATGGGTATGGAAGGTTACAGTTATAAAGAAAGGCTGTAGAGATTGGTATTTTTTCAGTGAGGAGAAAGTGAGGACTGCAGATGCTGGAGATCAGAGCTGAAAATGTGTTGCTGGAAAAGCGCAGCAGGTCAGGCAGCATCCAAGGAACAGGAGAATCGACTTTTCGGGCATCAGCCCTTCTTCAGGCTGATGCCCGAAAAGTCGATTCTCCTGTTCCTTGGATGCTGCCTGACATGCTGCGCTTTTCCAGCAACACATAGTTTCACTGAAACCTGAATGTTGACAGATGACCTCACAGAAGTTTATAAAATCATGAGGGGGATAGATAGAGTTAATGGGAGTTGTCTTTTCCCATGGACAGGGAAGTTTCAAGACAAGGCACTACATTTTTAGAGGAGAGACATATAAAAAAGAGACATGAGAGGTACATTGTTACACAGAGAGGTGGGTTGTGTGTGGAATGAACTTCCCAAGGAAGGGGTGAACATGGGGACAATTACAATGTTTAAAAGACATTTGGATTACTCCAGGAATAGGAAAAGTTTGAAGGGATATGATCCAGGAACAGGCAGGTGGGACGAGATCAGTTTTAGAGTATGGTTAGCACTAACCAACAGTGCAGTATGACTGTCTGACTGTGATTATAATATTGTGTCATTAATTAAGGAAGGATGCAAGAGAAAGCCAGGGGTGTACAGACTGGTGAGCCAGACATCAGGGTGGGTCAGTTGTTGAAGGTCATTCTGAGAGGTATGACTTACTTGCAATGGGAAAGATAAGGACTGATTACAGCCAGTCAGCATGGCTTTGCGCGTGGGAAAACATGTCTCACAAACTTGAATGGAGTTTGTTCAAGATGTGACCAAGAAGATAGACGAAGGCAGAGTAACAGACGTCAAGGTGTAGCATGATACATTGGTTAGTAAGGGTAGATCACAAGGGATCAGGGAGAGCTCGCCAACTGGATACACAATGGGATGACAGTGGGAGACAGAGGGAGGGGGGAGAGGGTTGTTGTTCAGACTGGGGCCTCTGACCAGCAGTCTGCTTTCAGGATTGATTCACCATTTACATAAACAATCTGAGTGAAAATATAGGAGTCCCTCTTCGTATGTTTGTGGATACCAAGATTAGTGGAAGAGTGGGCAGGGAATATTGTTATCGAAGGGGATGTTAATCAACTGGGCCAGTGGGCCAAGGAATGAAAGATGGAATTTAATTCAGGTGCTGGATTTAGTTAAGTCAAACCAGGGAGGACTAATACAGTTAATGGTCGGGCTCTGGACTGTGTTGTTAAACAGGGAGAGACCAAGGGGTGCAGTAACATGGTCAGTTGGAAGTGCCATCACAGGTGGACAGAGTGGTGGGGAAAGCAGCATTTGGCACACTTGTCTTCATTGGTCAGAGCGTTGAGTACATGAGTTGGAGATATTTGTAACTTTGTCGTCAATATTTCTCCTGGGCAGAGGAGGCCACTGGGTGACTTTATAAAGGCGAATGAAACCATGTCGGGCCTAAGTAAGGTGAATAGCCACGGGTAGGTGAGTCCAAAGCTAGAGGCATAAACAGGAGGTGACAGAGCAAGTATTTAAAGAGGGAGCTGAGGGGCAACATTATCCACAGAGGATGGTGCATAGATGGAATGGACTGCCAGAGGAAATGGTAAAAACAAATACAATTACAACATGGAAAAGACACTTGGGCAGGTACATGAAGAGTAGAGGATTTGAAGGGACATGGGCCAAACACAGGCAAATGTGACTCATTCCATTTTGGAAACCTCAGCCGAAGAGTCATGCCGCACAGAAACAGACCCTGTGTCTCCAGTTGTTGGAGGAGGAGACTATCGAGACAAGGCATGTTGGAGAGACTAAAGCAAGTTACAGCGATACGGATGGTCATCTGGACTGGAGGTTTGAAATATGTGAAATAATTGGTGAGGGGGAGGAGAAGACAGAGATAGGAACTGTTATAGGAGTTAGAATGATTGAAGACACTGGTCCACAAGACAAGCCATAGAAACAGTGTTGGAGAGGGAATAGGGAACAGGAAGATCCCAGGAAGCATTAACACCATCTAGTGGGAGGCCTGCTTTCCCCTCTGTTGTCCTGATGTTCACCAAGACAGCACATGCCTGGATTGAAAACTGGGAACTCTTGATGCTGTCTCAGTACAAAACCAAACTTAAAGTAAAGGTGGTGACTGAGCCTGGTGTGGGTCTGGACTGTACTCACCCTCCAGTACTATATTTATGTCATGTCTGGTTAGCTGAGGTTTGGAGCCCTCTCATTGCTCTCTGCTCTGTGCACTGGAATGATCTCACCTGGCGGCAGGATTTATTGAAGGCTCCCGCCTCCCTGACCTTTGTATCTCTGGCAAACCAACCATCTTCCCAACCAGCAGTTGGCAAGTCTATTGAGTCATGAACTCCCTGAGTACCTGTAGAAGACACAGAAATAGGCAGAATGGGAAATTAGACTGATGCTGTGAGGGTTACACATGTAGAATAGCATTGAGCCCCACAGGGGTCTTGAAAATCCCAGTCTCCAATCCTGGCTTGTCCTGCCTCATCTCTCTGGAATGGAGAATTCTGTTGGCTCAGGATCTGGAGTAGCTGCAAGAGTGAGAGGCGATGACAGAAGCAGCAATTAGACCCACACAGTGGGCGATACCACATGGGGAGATACTGAGTCATATCACCAGAGTGCAGGATCAAACAATTGTGCAAGAAGAAAGGGTTTTGATTCATGTTGCAGTGAAATGCGCAACCTGTGAGCAGGCAAAATAACGGCCTAATGGCATTATTGTGAGACAATTAATCCAAAAACTCAGCAAATGTTCTCTGGAGACAGGTTCAAATCCCACCATTGCAAATGTTCGGATGTTAATTAAATGTTTCAGAAAAGAATAGATTAAAAACCTATAAGTGAGTATTAAATAATTGCTGATGTTAAGAAATAACCATAGAGTGCATTGAAGTCTTAAGTGAAGTAATCTAAGATGGGACTGGGATATCACAGGTATTACAGAACAACAGCTGAGGGAGTGACAGGACAGGCAGCTCAATGTTCCAGGGGACAGATGCTGAATGAAGGACAGAAGGGGAGCTGAGAGGGTAGGACAGCTGCTGGTTCTGATTGGGTGAAACATCACAGCAGGACTGAGAGAGGATATTCCTGTGGGATCGCCCAGTGAAGCTGTGTTCATGGAATTAATTGCTGGAAAAGCGACAGCAGGTCAGGCAGCATCCAAGCAATCCTGAAGAAGGGCTTATGCCCGAAATGTCGATTCTCCTGTACCGTGGATGCTGCCTGATCTGCTGCGCTTTTCCAGCAACACATTTTCAGCTCTGTTCTCCAGCATCGGCAGTCCTTACATTCTCTTCGTGGAATTAATCAATAACAATAGGTCTTCCCTTTCCTCTGATTGTTCCACAGACCCCAAAGCCCCGCCCTCCTGCACCTTGACCTTCTCAAGATGGCGACCCTCAGGCCCGTGCTCCCTCTTCCCTCAAACAAATGGCGGCGGTGAATCTTGGGCCGTTTCCCTGATCAGAGACCGCCACATCCTGACCCGGGCCTGAAGGGTCTTTTTCGGGGTTTTTAACCTTTATCTGGGACTTGTGAATTCTCTCCGCTCCTTTCCCCCAGCAAGGCTCCCACACACCGGCTCTGAGCGCCGCTCTTTGAAGCCGATCGCAGCCGCTGCCGGAGAATGTAGCTCCATGTCTCTCTGTCCTGGTCAATGTGACACTGCGCATGCTCCACATAGAAAGCAAACTACGCGTGCGTCTGAAGTTATCAATGAGTTTACAGAGAATATTCATACCCGCACAGAATCATGGGGGAAATACTAGTCATTAACAATTGCTGTATCGACTTATAGTCATGGCGCTATCTAGCATGTAAATAGACTGGTCGCTTCAATTTAACCATACCAGCCAGGTATGTAAATTACCAATTGTTCTGGGAGTTTGAAAAGAGGTATCTTACTCGAGTTGTGCAAATCGTTTGGAAATATGTACGTAATCAGATTTGCATCTCAACTGTTTGTTAAAATTTCACATAGATTTTTGAGAGAGGTTTAATGCTCCACTATGTTAATGAGAATTATCAATCCTGCAAAACAGTTTGCTTTCTGACCAATCTTGAAGCGTTTACTCCCCAAGAATGCTTTGGCCCTGATCCTCACTCACTTCTGGCTGGAGGACCGGCCGCTGCTCGGTCATCCGTTTCGGCCCTTCCTCCCAATTGCAGAGTTGATTCAGACGTGACTCAGCAGGCTCAGCATAAGAAACAATAAGGGACAAGGGAAGTTAGAGTCGATGTCTTGTGATGTCGTGAAAATATCCCGAATCTTGGATGGAGAGGCTTGAGTTCAATTCACAGCTTGTGCAGGTGAGTGTAATAACTACTTTGAACAGGTTCATTCGGAAAAACAAGGGAAGTTAGGAACAGAGGAAAAATTATAGAAAATACATACAATGTGGTGGGACTCTAAATGCTCAGAAGATTTCAGTCTTTACCAAGTGTTTCAGGGCCCCATTGGGTCCCAATACAGACTGTTGCACTCCTCCTTGTGCACAGCCAGATCCCACGATTGTGGGGTAAAGTGTTGTGGTGGGATATGGAGGTGCTTTTGTAGAATTTCCTCAGTTTTAAGTGGGGAAAATAGGTGAGAAGGTGTAGGGTTTTGTATGGAGTTACCTATTCTCTTCCTGTTGCAGCATCATATTATTGCCCTCGTACATTGTTGGCAGAGATCGCGGACATTTTGAAAGCCCACAATACAAGATCCATCACTCTGTTTAAGACAGCAGAAATCTCTTGTAGCACTATAGTCATAGAACAATACAGTGCAGAACAGGCCCTTCGGTCCTTGATGTTGCGCCGACCTGTGAATTATTCTCAGCTCGTCCCCCTATTCTATCCCAAAATCACCCATGTGC
The DNA here is from genome assembly GCF_047496795.1 of Chiloscyllium punctatum. Taxonomy (NCBI): domain Eukaryota; kingdom Metazoa; phylum Chordata; class Chondrichthyes; order Orectolobiformes; family Hemiscylliidae; genus Chiloscyllium; species Chiloscyllium punctatum. Next base: position 23,650,302 of record NC_092767.1, read on the forward strand.
TTAAGTAAATGATTGTTTAAATTTCCCTAATGTGGCTGAGTTAACTACATTAGCAGGTAGTGCATTCCATACGCTAACCACTCTCTGAGTAAAGACCCTGCCTCTGACATCTTTTTAAATCTATCACTCCTCAATTTGTAGTTGTACCCCCCATACATGCTAGCGTCATCATCCTAGAAAAAAAGACTTTCACTGTCTACCCTATCTAATCCTCTGATCATCTTGTATGTCTCTATCAAATCCCCTCTTAGTCGCTTCTTGCCAATGAGAACAGGTTCAAGTCTCTCAACCTTTCGTCATAAGAACTTCCATCCATTCCAGGCAACATCCTGGTAAATCTCCTCTCCACTTTTTCAAATGCTTTCACATCCTTCCCGTATTATGGGCACCAGAATTGCATACAATATTCCAAGTATGGCCGCACCAGCACTTTGTTCAGTTGCAGCATAATATTGCAGCTCCGGAACTCAATCCCTCTATGAATGAAACCTAACACACCGTATACTGCCTTAACAGTACTATCCACCTGGGTGGCAACTTTCAGGCATCTATGTACATGGACTCCACCATCCCTCTGCACACCCACACTACCAAGAATCTTTCCATTAACCCAGTACTCTGCCTTCCTGTTATTCTTCTCAACGGCATCACCTCACATTTAGCTGTATTTAACTCCATTTGCCACCTCTCAGCATAATTCTGCAGTTTATCCAAGTCCACCGGCAATCTATAACATTCTTCCACACTATCCACTCCACGGACTTGAGTGTCGTTTGCAAGTCAACTGATCCAGCCACCTATGCTATTTATAAAAATGACAAACAGCAGTGGTGTCAAAACAGATCCTTGTGGCATACCACTACTAACCTGAGTCCAGGCTGAATATTTTCCATCAGCCACCACTCGCTGCCTTCTTTCAGAAAGCCAGTTTCGAATCCAAACTCCTATATCACTCTCCGTTTCATGTCTTTGCATTTTCTCCAACAGCCTACCATGTGGAACCTTATCATCGGCTTTACTGAAGTCCATGTATATCATGTCAACTGCCCTACACTCATCTACATGCTTGGTCACCTTCTCAAAAAACTCAGAGGTTTGTGAGACATGACCTGCCCTTGACAAAACCATGTTGACTGTCTGAAATCAAATTGTTGTTTGCTCGTTGATTATAAATTTTATCTCTTATAATCCTTTCCAAAACCTTTCCTCCAACAGAAGTAAGGCTCACTGCTCTATAATTACCTGAGTCATTTCCATTGCCCTTCTTGATCTCTCCATTGCCCTTCTTGATCAAGGGCACAACATTTGCAATCCTTCAGTCCTCTCGTACCAAACCTGAAGAGAATGAAGACTCAAATATCAAAGCCAAAGTCTCTGTTATTTCCTCCCTAGCTTCCCAGAGAATCCTCAGATAAATCCCATCCAGCCCAGGGGACTTGTCGACTTCCTGGAATTGATAACACCTGATCATATCTAACCTCGATCCTTTCTAGTCTAATATGTTGTACCTCATTCTTCTCCTCTACAATATTCTCCTTTTCCTGAGTGAAAACTGATGAGAAATGTTCATTTAGCACCTCACCGATCTCCACAGGGTCCACACTGAACTTCCCACTTCTGTCTTTGACTGGCCATATTCCTACCCTATGCTTTTGTTTCACACATACCTATAGAAAGCTTTAGGGTTCTCCTTTATTCTATTCACTAAAGACTGCTCGTGTCCTCTCTTTGCTCTTAACTCTCTCTTTAAAACCTTCCTATCTGATATGTAACTCTCCATTGCCCCATCTGTACCATCTTGCCTCATCGACACATAAGCCTCCTTCTTCTTCTGAACAAGAGATGCAATTTCACCAGTAAACCATGGTTCCCTTACCTTATCATTTCCTTCCTGCCTGACAGGGAGATACCTGTCAAGGACATGTAATATCTGCTCCTTAAACCAGCTCCACATTTCAATAGTCTGCATCCCCTGCCTTTTGCTCCCCCATTCTATGCATCCTAATTCTTGCTGAATCGCATTATATTTGCCCTGCCCCATCGCTAAGGAGGAGGTTAATTAGGTTGTTTCCGGAGTTGAGGGGTTTGGCTTAACAGTAGATTGGTAATATATTCATTGGAATTCAGAAGAATGGAAAAAATATAAAATAATGAATGGAAAGGTTAAAATAGAAGTAGAGAGGATGTTGCCACTGGCAGGTGAAGCTAGCACAAGAGGGATCATCTCAAGATTTGAGGCAGCAAATTTAAGACTGAATTGAGAAGGAACTTCTTGACCTCTACGGAATTCATTGCCCAGGGAAATAGTTGATGCTAGTTCAGTAAACGTTTATAAAGATAAGGTAGGTTTTTTAAAAAGAAATAATTAATTAAGGGATACGGTGAGATTGTGAGTAAATGGTTCTGCATCCACAAAATGATCAGCCATGGTCATATTGAATGGCAGAGCAGGCTCAAAGGGCAGGACGGCCTTCTCCTGTTCCGAGTTCTTTTGTTACGTTATGCATTCATCCCTCACTCGACTTGGAAGTGCTGGTTCTGGATTAGTGGTGCTGGAAGAGCACAGTAATTCAGGCAGCATCTGAGGAGCAGTAAAATCGACGTTTCGGGCAAAAGCCCTCCATCAGGAATAAAGGCAGAGAGCCTGAAGTGTGCAGAGATAAGCGAGAAGAGGGTGGGGAGAAAAAAGCATAGAGTACAAGAGGTGAGTGGGGGAGGGGATGAAGGTGATAGTTCAGGGAGGAGAGTGGAGTGGAAAGGAGGAAAAGAAGATAGGCAGGTAGGACAAGTCAAGGGGACAGAGCTGAGCCAGAATTTTGGATCTCGGGTGAGGTGGGGTAATGGGAAAATGAGGAAACTGTTGAAGTCCACATTGTTGCCCTGGGGTTGAAATGTGGACATCAACACTTACCTCATTTCCCCTTCCCACACCTCACCCTAGTTACAAACTTCCAGCTCAGCAGTGTCCCCTTGACTTGTCCTACCTGCCTATCTTCTTTTCCACGTATCCACTCCACCCTCCCCCCGCCCCATCACCTTCATCCCCTCCCCCACTCAACTATTGTACTCTATGCTACTTTCTCCCCACCCCCACCCTCCTTGAGCTTTTCTCTCCACGCTTCAGGGTCTCTGCCTTTATTCCTGATGAAGGACTTTTGCCTGAAATGTCGATTTTACTGCTCCTCGGATGCTGCCTGAACTGCTGTGCCCTTCCATCACCACTAATCCCGAATCTAGTTTCCAGCATCTGCAGTCATTGTTTTTACCTTCGAGGTGCTGGTGTTGGATTAGGATGGACAAAATTCAAATTCACAGAACACCATGTTATAGTCTAATGGGTTCATTTGGAATTACGAGCTTTGCTGCTTCTTCATCAGGTGGTTGTGTGATTTTTACCTTTGTCCCTCACTCTTGTAACTGAGAAACAGCAGCAAAATTCATGAAGCAGTGCGCATGCTCTAGCCAACATTCGGGCCCGGCTGGGAGGAGGTTGAGCAATTCATCAACTTCACCAACACATTCCACCCTGACCTTAAATTTACCTGGACCACCTCTGACATCTCCCTCCCCTTCCTGGACCTCTCCATCTCCATTAATGACTACCGACTTGACACTGACATTTTTTACAAACCCACCAATTTTCACAGCTACCTGGATTATACTTCTTCCCACCCTACCTCTTGCAAAACTGCCATCCCATATTCTTAATTCCACCACCTCCACCGTATCTGTTCCGAGGAGGACCAGTTCCACCACAGAACACACTAGATGGCCTCCTTCTTTAGAGACCACATTTCCCTTCCCACGTGGTTAAACATGCCCTCCAATGCATCTCGTCCACATCCCGCACCTCCGCCCTCAGACCCCACCCCTCCAACCTTAACAATGACAGAATGTCCCTGGTGCTCACCTTCCACCCTACCAACCTTCACATAAACTAAATCATCCATCAACATTTCCACCACCTCCAAACAGACCCCACCACCAGGGATATATTTCCCTCCCCACCCCTTTCCGCCTTCTGCAAAGACCGTTCCCTCCGTGACTACCTGGTCAGGTCCACACCCCCCTACAATCCACCCTCCCATCCTGGCACTTTCCTCTGCCACCGCAGGAACTGTAAAACCTGCGCCCACACCACCTCCCCTACCTCTCTCCAAGGCCCTAAACGAGCCTTCCACATCCAAAGTTTTACTTGCACATCCATCAATATCATTTATTGTATCCGTTGCTCCCGATGCGGTCTCCTCTACATTGGAGAGACTGGGCAGCTCCTTGCAGAGCACATTAGGGAATATCTCAGGGACACCCGCACCAATCCACCACACCACCCCGTGGCCCAACATTTCAACTCCCCCTACCACTCTGCCGAGGACATGGAGGTCCAGGGCCTCCTTCAACAGCACTCCCTCACCATCAGACGCCTGGAGGAAGAATGCCTCATCTTCCGCCTCGGAACACTTCAACCCGAGGGCATCAATGTGGACTTCAACAGTTTCCTCATTTCCCCTTCCCCCACCTCACCCTAGTTCCAAACTTCCAGCTCAGCACTGTCCCCATGACTTGTCCTACCTGCCTATCTCCTTTTCCACCTTCCCACCCCACCCTCTCCTCCCTGACCTATCGCCTTCATCCCCTCCTCCACTCCCCCTTTGTACTCTATGCTACTTTCTCCTCCCCCCCCCACCCCCACCCCCACCCCCACCCCCACCCTCACCCTCACCCTCCTCTAGCTTATCTCTCCACGAATCAGGCTCACTGCCTATATTTCGCTGCTCCTTGGATGCTGCCTGAACTGCTGTGCTCTTCCAGCACCACTAATCCAGAATCTGCAGTCATTGTTTTTACCCCAGTTAATGATGTCAGTGGTGGACCAATGGAAAGGCAGGGGTCGAGCTGGAAGACCTAGTGGGGCAGTTGGTCCTCCAGTCAATCAGTGAATGAGGAGCGGGACTTGACTATACCAGTGATCACCCTCGCGGTCGGCGCGGATGTTGGGGATGTATGTGCGGAGTGCTGTCGGTAAGGAAAGAAATAAACAGCAGGAAGTGGGATGGAAATGGTGTTGGTATGGTCTGAGAGGTTTTACAATCATTTCGTACACATCCGAAAATACAAATTTGAAAGTTACAGTCTCATTTTTGAAGCAAACGGGAAAATGCCTCGTTGAGGAATCGGCCCGAGTGAGCGCCGCCATCTTTATTCGGGGCAATGATTCACTGGACACGTGCGCGGCCGCCAGCTTTGTAGGGGGCAAAGTTCAGAGGGATGAATGTGCAGCCTTCCCTGGTAAAAAGAGTCATGGGGCAGGATTTATACAGAGCACATTCAAACCCAGAGAAATGGACTTTTTTCTGGATTTGTTTCGTCATTCATTTAAATGATTTAGATGTGAATAGAGGCCATATGGTAAGTAAGTTTGCAGGTGACACCAAAATTGGAGCTGTTGTGGACAATGAATTAGGTTATCTCAGAGTACAGTAGGATATTGATCAGATGGGCCAATGGGATGAGGAGTGGCAGAGAGGATTTAATTTAAATACATTAGGTTAGGATATCTGGTTGCCATAGGTTGGACCGAAGAAGTCTGTTTCTGTGCTAGACAACTTTGACTGTGGGATCATAACAGTGAACTCTGCTCTGGTTCACCTATGGGTTCTCTGATGTCCACTTGTTCATTATCTAGCTTCCTCAGTCTCTCATGGGTGTATTTTTGGTCTGTATAGTATTTTACTATTACTTTCAGAGCTGCTTTGTAAATGAATTGAAAAATGTAGAGTTGGAAAAACACAGCAGGCAAGGCAGCATCCGAGGAGCAGGAGAATCGACGTTTTGGGCATAAGCCCTTCTTCAGGAATGTAAATGAATTGTCCACTGCTGCCCGGCTCCTGACCATGTGCTGGTCCATTATCAGATTTTTTTTTCCACAATATCTTTGACAGTCAAGAATTCTTTTTTCCAATAAGCGAGTGCATTTTCCTTCAATTTCTGACAGTCAAATTCTGCACCATTTTCATTCCCTGTAATTCATATTGCACTCCCTGAAACATCAACTGTGTATTTCTCCTTCCACATAAACCAGTGATCAATCCCAAAGCCTTGTTGCCTGTGGAGAGGGTGATGTTTGACTTCCTTGTACTGCTGCAGTTTGTATGGTGAAGGTGGTTGGGTAAGATACATTACAGATTATTCACTCAGTGATACTGAAGAGTAGAAGATATCTGTACAAATCATCATGGTTTTAATTTCACAAAAATATTATTGAGAACTTTTGACATAAGGCTACAGATGGAGAATATTGTGTGCAGTGACCACAACCATTGCCAAATAAGCAGTTTTTCAAGAATGCCTTAAAGGAAGAAAGTAGATCTTAGAGGGTTAGACGTGGAATTCCAGGCATTGTTCCCTCGGAGTCTGTAGAAACAGTAACACAGGTGAACTCAAAAATAATACACATCATTGAGAGTCTGAACTAAAATGAGATATTATTGAAATATGAAAGGGTGTGTGGTGCAGGGAGATAGGAATGATTACAGCCAGGAATTAATTCAAAGGTGCGAAAGTAAATTGTTGTTGCTTATAAATGGGAGTCTTTTGATTGATCAGCAAGTTTTGGTGCAAGTGAGCACTTCGGCAGGAGAGTTTTCAATATTCTTGAGATTATCGGGAGGATGAATGTGGGATGCTGGCCAGGAGTGGGTTTAGATAATGAAATCTAGAGTCAACAAAAGGAATGAATGAGAGTTTCAGCAAATGAGCTGAGACTGTGGTGAGGTCAGGTGATATCACTGAAGTCGAAATAGTGGTCTTGGAGGGGGTCTGGCCTGTCATCCTCACCTCATTCAGCTGTTTGTCAGTTTGTGAATCAAGTCTGTAACAAGCTCAGGAACTGAGCGGCCCTGGCAGAACCCAAACTGGGCATCACGGAGCAGGTTATTGCTGAGCAGCTGTGTGACAGCACTGTTGATGACCCCTTCCATCACTTCACTGCTGAGCGAGTGTGGACTGATGGAGGGGAATTGGCTGAGTTGGATCTGCCCTGTGTTTTTGTGTTGGAACATCCCTGAGCAATGTTCCACAAAGTCGGTAGGTGCCTGTGCTGGAGCAGTACTTGCCTTGGTGGGCAGCAAGTTCTCAAGCGCAGCCATCAGTACTGTTGCCAGAAAATATTGGCAGGGCCCCTAGCCTTTACACTACTTATCCATTTCTTGATCTGATTTGAAATGAGTTTTAAACCAAGTCGATTCATATCTGTGATGTCAGGGACCAATAGAGAAGGCTCATTCACTTGGCACTGCTGGCTGAAAATTGCTTCCAATGTGTCCTCTTATCTGTTGCATGGATGTGTGAGACACCTCCATCAGTAAGGGTGGGGATATATGTGATGCTGTCATTGTCCATCATCATTCCTGACTAGGTGTGGCAGAACTAATCCATTGTTTATGGGATCACTTAGTTCTATCTGGTGTTGCTTGTGTTGTTTGGCATGCAGGTTTGGTAGCTGCACCAGGTTGGCACCTCATTTTTAGGTATGCCTGGTACTGCTGGCATGCCCTCCTGCATTCACTATTGAACCAGGGTTGATTCCCCTGGCTTGATGTTAATGCTTGTGTGGGGGATATCAGGCCATGAGATTTCAGATTGGGCTGGAGTACAGTTCTGCTGCTGTTGTTGGCCCACAGTGAGGCAGAAGTTTCAGGGTCAAGAGGGCTGATTTTGTGTTTGCTAGTGCATTGGTAGATCCAGTTTCATTCCTTTTAGATTAGATTGCTTACAGTGTGGAAACAGGCCCTTCGGCCCAACAAGTCCACACCGACCAGCCGAAGCGCAACCCACCCAGACCCATTCGCCGACATTTACCCCTTCACCTAAGCCTCCGGACAAGTTAGCATGGCCAATTCATCTAACCTGCACATCCGTTGGACTGTGGGAGGAAACCGGAGCACCCGGAGGAAACCCACACAGACATGGGGAGAATGTGCAAACTCCACACAGTCAGTCGCCTGAGGCAAGAATTGAACCCGGGTCTCTGGCACTATGAGGCAGCAATGCTTACCACTGTGCCACTGTGCTGTCCTTTGTTGAGACTGTGCAGTGATTAATGCAATGAGTGATTTGCTGGTCCACTGTCGGGTTTCTTTCCCTCAAGGACATTGTCAATGGCAGAAAAAACATCCCCAATGTTTCCATGGCAAACAGTAGATTCTTCCTTCCAGTTATCCTTTTCTTGATTTCAGAGCCACACTCTCCCAATTTGGGTTTCAAACCTGAACTTCAGTTGTATATTTTAATATTCTTGACAAATGATAAATAACAACAGGTTTGTTCACTTACATTTAGAATCACTATCACAGGTTTTGTTTTTTTTTATTTCGAAAACAATATCCATTATCCTGTCTCCTCCATCCTCCCCTCCAACAACAAGAGTGAGGAGCACATGGAGTTTCTCTGTTAATAACATTGAGATAATCCGATCAGCTGCCTCTGTTTCTTTCCTGCCTCTCCACTCGCCCTCCGAGCCAAACTGCCTCACAAGAGTGCTCCTCATTTTAGTCCTAAACTTGCATTTCCTAGAGTCCCTTGTCAAGCCTCATTAGAGGTCATCTTGACCATTTTCCCGAGTGTAGCTAAATCATGGACATTCCAAATCTCTCTCTCATCCTCCTGCTTGTCACTGCACCACCCGCCCCCACCCCACCCTACCCTTGCCAATTCACAGATATTGTTCCATGATCTCTCTGTCTTTTCTAGTTATGTCCTTCTCTCCCATTCTGCTAAAAACTAATATTTGACCTCGCCGCCATTAGAAAATCCTGCTCCATCTCCACACTCCCTTTTCTTTCTGAATTCCTTGTAGTTGGTGTCCCTCAAGGATCTATCCTTGCTCCCTCCTGTTTCTCACCTGCATACTCCCAGGAGGTAACATCGCCCAAAAGCACTGTGATAGGTTTTTGACATGTACACTGACAATGTCCAGCTCTCCCTCACCATCATCCATCTCCATTACTCCACTGTTACTCAGTTATCAAACGGCTTAGCACGCTTCGATTAGCTGCAATTCACTCCAATGAAACACTGTAATTGTTAAACCCATTGCCTTCAGTTGCTATTCCAAATTCATTTCCCTTACTGCTGTGTCCCTCCCTCTCGCTGGGAAGTGTCTGAGGCAGAGCTACATTCTTCACAATATTGCTCTGATATCTGACCCCAAGGTGACCTCCTGATCAGACATCTACACAATCACAAACACCAGGAATTCCAATCACTAAAATGTTGCTTGTCTCCTTCTCACCCCAGCTCCATTGCTCCTGAAACCCTAACCTGTGTCGGTGTTGCCTTTAACTTGACAAATGTGAAACAGAATCCTTGATTCCACGACTTACCCAGAATCTGATTCAAGACTCACCCGTAATGAGACACATCCTCTCCATATTTACCCTGTCAAACCTCAACAGAATCCTGTATGTTTCAAAGAGATCTCCTCTTATTCTTCCAAAGTCCAGTGAGTAGATTCCCAACTTGTTCAGCCTTTGCTTACAGGATAATCCCTTCAAACATTTACTTAGTTGCCCTAAGGTATATATTCCAAACTCTTATATTGCAAATTCCTTGAAATAAGGGACAGCATTCCATTCCCTTTCCTGATTCCCTGTTGTATCTGTGTGCTAGCTTTGTGTTTCCTGCTCATTCCCCCCACCTCCCCCCCCCCCCACCCCGTCCCTTTCTGGTGCAACTTTCTACAGTTTATCCCAAGTTATACTCTATTTGCCAACTTGTTGCCCAGCTTTCCTGTGAATATCTCTCTGTAAACTGTTTATAATCCTCTTGGAACTTTTCTGTTATGCCTTTTCTAGGAGATTTCCCCCCTCAGTATTCGAAACATTTACTGGGAGCACTGGGCAGTGGCAAGCATGCTCAGTTGCTATCTTTTCAAGGATACTCTGTTTAATGACTGGGAGGAGCTTGTAGCCCATTGATCAGAATGGAGACAACTTGCCCATCAAGGTGCATGAGCCTTTCACACCCCATGTCTTCTTGATGAGACACAGCGCCAGAACGGAAGAAAGAAAAGGAAGCAAATCCTGCTCTCCATATCTGACTGAATCTTGGATCATTCTGTCCCATTTTCAGTCACATGAAGTCCCAAGGTGGAAACTCATAGAAACCCACATAGATTTGCCCCTGAATTGCCTGCTGACCTACGCCAGGGGTAATGTGTACAGTCAGGACGGCACGGTGGCACAGTGGTTAGCACTGCTGCCTCACAGCGCCAGAGTGTCAAGTACAATTCCCGCCTCAGGCGACTGACTGTGTGGAGTTTGCACATTCTCCCCGTGTCTGCGTGGGTTTCCTCCGGGTGGTCCGGTTTCCTCCCACAGTCCAAATATGTGCAGGTCAGTTGAATTGGCCATGCTAAATTGCCCACAGTGTTAGGTAAGGGGTAAATGTAGGGGAATGGGTGGGTTGCGCGTCAGTGTGGACTTGTTGGGCTGAAGGCCCTGTTTCCACACTGGAAGTAACCTAATCTAATCATCCTGGGCCAGGAGGAGGGGATTGTATGAGTTTCAAGCTTGAACTGACAGTGACGGATTTTATAAACTTGTATTACAGGTGTACATTCAGATGGGAATCTCAGTCATTGTAACGCCAAACTCTGACAGAATTACTCACTACATTATGACCTGGATATTCATATTGTGTGAGAGTATTGTGTTCCAGATCAATGCCATTTGCTGCATTGAAGTTCTCCTTTGAATTAAACCAACCTGTCAATAGATCTTCCCAAATCTTCAACATGTGTCCTGTAATCCTTGTATAATGAGCTGATGGGTGTAAGTTTTATTATTATAATATGTAACTTTTGTAAACCGCTTTGTCACAGCTCCCCACAATTTCCTTTGCCACAAGGAGAATACTCTGTTTTTCCAAATCCCTGATTCCACAATGTCTGTTTGCTATGTATAAGGTACACATCAGGATTGTGTTGGAACATTCTCCACTTGCCAGCATCAGTGCAACCCCCCCCCCCCCCCCAACAATATTAAAGAAATTGAACATCCTCCAGGGTAAAGCACTGCACCTGAGTTGTTTCCCATCCACCACCTTCGGCATTCTCTCTCCCCACCCCCGACGGACAGTGGCATCACAGTGTGAGAGTTCAATTCAGCATTGTCCTCCCAGACCATAGGACTACTCTCTCATTAGAGAGAGATGTCGGTGGTGGTTAACCTGAATATTACCACAGCGCAGGCAAGGGGAAAGGTTGAAAAGGAGAGTCCATTAATTGTGGATGGTTATTCTTGATGTTTATTAGCAACGCACATGTCACATCAGTAATTAATGTTAAAAAATCCCCACAAATTCTGAAACTAAAATCCCTCATTCCTTGAACCATCCTAGTAAATCTCCTGTGCCCCCTCTCAGGGACCCTGCCATCCTTCCCAATGTGTGGGCGATCTCTGGTATGCACAGACCCAGCTGCTCTGTGTTCCTGTGGGTGACGTCATAGAGCAACAGTTGCACTAAACCTCACTGTCTGGAAATGAGTGAGAGACAGAAATCCCGATGGCATTTCAGATATATTTAGGAACACACTTGCAATGCCAAGGGTGACAGGTCGATGGGCACAGTGCTGGAAAATGGGGTGAAAATAGTTAGCTGGGAGATTTCTTTACAGCATAAACCCGATGGACTACAACACCTTTTTCTGTCATGTAGACCACAGATGCATATTATAGGAATATGACAAGCCACAATAGAAACCAGGTCAGAGAAGGTGATATTAGAATACGTGATTGATTAATGTTTTTTTTGGAGGGAAATGTGACAGAGGTTAAGCGGGACATTATGGAGCTCAGGATTCAGGAATCTGAAATAAAAATGGGTTATCCTGAAGGTTGGAATGAAAGAAAGGCACATCACAGAGATTTGTGAGGGTCGACAAGATTATAGATAGGGAGGGTGTTGAGACTGGAGGAGATTAGAGATTGGAGGATGTTGCATAGATTGAGATGTTTTTGATACCAGAGATAGTGGTAGTTCTGAGGCTAGAGAGGAATTATAGAGTTAAGGATGAGTTGTTAGCTTTCACAACACTACCTCTTTACTGATAATGATTGTTTCTCTGTCCTCATCTGCCATTGCCTCCATAGGCCTGCGACAATGAGAGTATACAGATAGTATGTTCCCGTTAAGGCCAAGGCTGGGAGGCGTCGAGAATGCTGCATGACCTGAGAAATTGAGGCTCTGGTCAAGAAAATTAAGGAAGGATATGGCAGGTACAGAACACTGGGTTTGAGTGAGTCCCTAGGGGAAGATAAGGGCAGTAGGAGTATACTCGTGGGAAACCAGGAGGCAGAAAAGAGGACATGAGATAGCGTTGGGAAATAGGTTTAAGGAGAATCCAAAGAAATTCTACAAATGCACTAAAGACAAAAGAATAACTAGGCAGAGAATAGCGATCCTCAAAGATCAACAAGACACTCTATGGAACAGCAGGAGGTGGGAGACATTCTGTAATTCTTTCAAGTCAGATTTTACTGAAAGGGGATATGAAAGTTAAAGACGTTGGAGAAATAGTGATAACTTGGCAAGTGTGCACATTACAGAGGAGGAGATACTGGATGACTTAAAATGCATAAAGGTGGATAAATCCCTGGAATCTGATCAGGTGTATCCCAGAACTTTGTGGGTAATTAGAGAAGCTTTTGCTGGGCCCCTCGCTGCGATATTTGTTTCATCAAACACCACAAATGAGGTGCTGGAAGACTGGCGCCATTATTTCAGAAAGGTGGTAAGGAAAAGCCAGGGAACTATAAACAGGTGAGCCTGAAGTCAGTGGCAGAGAAGTTGTTGGAAGGGATTCTCAGTGACAGGATTTACAAGTCATTGGAAAGGCAAGAAATGATTAAGGAGAGTCAGCATGGCTTTGTGCATTGAAATCAGTAACTTGACTTGAGAAAGACACAAAGTTTCACATAACACACTGGTTAGCAGGTTCAGTACAATAGAATTCTGGCGGAACTAGCTGCTTGAATACGGAATTGGCTGCAAGGTCAAAGAATTATAGATGGACAGCACAGAAACAGAGACCTGTCGGTCCAACCAGTACATGCTGATCAGATATCCCAATGCAATCTAGTCCCACCTGTCAGCACCTGGCCCATATCCTTCCTATTCATATACACATGAAGATGCCTTTTAAATGTTGCAATCGTAATGGCCTCCACCACTTCCTCTGGCAGCTCATTCCATACACGTACCACCCTCTGTGTGAAAACGTTGCCTCTCAAGTCTCTTTACATTCTTCCCCCTCGTACTATAAACCTATGCCGTCTAGTGCTGGGATCCCGCACGCCAGGGAAAAGACGTTGTCTATTTATCCTATCCATCCATCTCAGGTTTTTATATACATTGATAAGGTCACCTCTCAGCCTCCGACGCTGCAGGGAAAACAGCCCCAATCTATTCAACCTCTATCCAACCCCCAGCCTAGCTCAAATCCTCCAACCCCGGCAACGTTCTTGTAGATCTTTTCTGAACCCTTTCAAGTTTCACAAAATCCTTCCAATAGGAGGGAGACTAGATTTGTACGCAACGTTCCAAAAGTGGCCTAACCAATGTCCTGTACAGCCACAACATGATCTCACAATTCCTGTACTCAATACTTTGTCCGATAAAGGAAAGCATACCAAATGTCGCCTTCACTATCCTATCTATCTGCACTCCAAGGTCTCTTTGTTCAGTAACACTCCTCAGGACCTTACCATTAAGTGTATAAGTCCTGTTAAGATTTGCTTTCCCAAAATGCCACTCCTCAGCCCATTCACCCATCTGATCAAGATCCCATTGTACTCTGAGGTAATCTTTTTCACTGTCCACTACACCTCTAGTTTTCGTGTCATCTCACTAACTATACCTCCTATGTTCACATCCAAGTCATTGATATAAATGATGAAAGGTAGTGGATCCAGCAATGATCCTTGTAACACTCCATTAGTCACAGGCCTCCAGTCTGAAAAGCAACCCTCCATCACCACCCTCTGTCTTCTGCCTTTGAGCCAGTTCTATATCCAGTTGATTACTTCTTCCTATATTCTATGAACTCTAACCTTGCTGAGCAGTCAGTGTCATAGTGGAGGGTGCTTTTTGGACTGGAAGCCTGTGATGAGCAATATGCTGTCAGGCTGGGTACGGGGTCCACTGCTTTTTGCCATTTTTATAAATGATTTCTATGTGAATATCGGAGCTATGGTTAGTAGGTTTACAATAGACACCAAAATTGGAGGTACAATGGACAGCAAATTTACCCGAGAGTACAATTAAACTCCGATCGAATGGGCTGAGGAGTGGCAGATGCAGTTTAATTTAGATAAACGTGAGGTTCTGCATTTTGGAAAAGCAAATCAGGGCAGGACTTCTACACCTAATGGGAATGTCCTGGGGAGTGTTGCTAAACAAAGAGATCTTGGATGCAGGTTCATAGTTCCTTGAAAGTGGAATCATAGATAGGCAGGTTAGTGAAGAAAGTGTTTGGTGTACTTGCCTTTATTGGTCGTGCACTGAGTACAGGTGTTGTGACGTCATTTTGCGGCTGTACAGGACATTGATTCAGCCACTTCTTGAATTCTGCTTTCAGAACTGGTCTCCCCGCTATCGGAATGATATTGTGAAACTTGAAAGGATTCAGAAAACATGCAAAGATATTGCAGGGTTGAGGGATTGAGCTATAGGGAGAGGCTGAATAGACTGAGGCTGTTTTCACTGGAGAATCGGATGCTGAGAGGTGACCATAGAGGTTGATAAAATCGTTAGTGGCATGGATAGGGTAAACAGCCAGGGTCTTGTTCCTGTTTAGGTGAGTCCAAAACTAGAAAGCACAGGCGTGAGGGAAAAGATTGAAAAGGGATATTAGGGGCAAAGTTTCAAGCTGAATGTGGCACGTGTATGGAATGAGCTGCCAGAGAAAGTGTGGAGGCCGGTACAGTTACAACATTTAAAAGACATCTCACTGGATATGTGATTGGGAAAGGTTTAGAATGCTATGGGCCAAGTGCTGGCATATGGGACGAGATTAATTTCGGATATCTGGTCAGCATTGTCAAGTTGGACTGAAGCGTCTGTTTCAGTGCTGTACATCTCTATGACACTAATAAATTAAAATTAAGATAGGTTTCTCTTTTATGGAGAGTTAGCAGAAGGCCAGACAATTCTCCTTGGAGCTGAGAAGGTTAAGCAGTGATTTCGAACAGGAGTTGAATTGTTTCCAGGGTATTTCATTTACAAAGAAACAGAGTGAGAAATTTTTAACGTCACAATTTTTAGTAACTATTTTCAGGTAATTGGCAAATAATGCAGAGAAAAATGTAAAGATTATTTTACTCACTAAATTCTGAGCATCTGGAACAGTTTGAAAGACAGCTGGATGCAGATTCAGTAGTTATTGTCAAAACAAATTTGAAATTTAACTTATTTAAGGAAGGATTTGGAGGGCTATGTCCAAATGGGAGGTGAGTTGGGACTGACTGGCACCATCTCCAGAGGGAGAGAGTACAGCCCCAATGGGCTGAATAGCCTCCAGCCCCTATGTTCTGTGATACTGACCCATTCACTGTGAATGATGAAGCTCATCACAGGGCAGAGCCGTAGAGATGTACAGCATGAAAATAAACCCTTTGGTTAAACTGGTCCATGCTGACCAGATATCCCAACCTAATCTAGTCCCATTTTCCAACACTTGGCACATATCACTCTACACCCTTCTTATTCATATACCGATCCAGATGCCAAATGGTATAATTGTACCAACATCCCCCACTTCCTGTCTGAAGATTCCATACACGCACCAACCTCAGTGGGCAAAAACAATTGCCCCTCAGATCCATTTTAAATTCTTCCCCTCTCATCTTAAACCTATGCCCTCTCATTCTGGACTCCCCGACCCCAGGGAAATGACCTTGTCTATTTATCCTACCCATGCCCCTCATGATTTTATAAACCTCTGTGAGGTCACCCCTCAGCCTCTGATGCACCTGGGAGGATCCCACCACTCAGGTCACAATGGGGCCTGGCTGATTGACACAGCTTCAGACCAATAGGAGAGTTGGCATAATCCTCCAGCCAATGGGAGTGAATGAGGGGTGGGTCCAGCAGGCCAACACATGATCATCAGCTTTGCAGGCGCAGTGTCACTGTGAGGGGGGACTGAATGTGAAGGAGTGGGAGAGACAGCAGATACTGGGAGAGAGATGGAGTTAGTGTGTACTAGGAAGGTTGATAAACACTGTTTCAGTCTGCTGGACCTGAATTAGATACTCCGGTAAATTAGAACCAAAAGAACTGTGGATGCTGGAAATCACACACAACAACCAGAAGGTACTGGAAAAGCTCAGCAGATCTGGCAGCATCTGTGAAAAGAAATCAGTTCGCATTTTCGATCCAGTGACGCTTCCTCAGGAACTGATGTTGCTGAGGGAAAAAAAAGTCTGTTTTTATGCAGAAGGTAGGGGTTAAGGAGTAAATGATAAGTGGGGATAGAGTCCAAAGACAGAGATAAGAGCAGTTGGACAAAGGAGTGGATAACGATCTGACGGGGGGAGGGTGAATAGCTGTTTATGGGGACTGTTAGTGGCGAACCATAGGTAGTGTGTAATGGCAGGCTATGTTGTAATCAGGCCTGGTATGTGGGGTAGGGGGCAAAGACACTAGGACGTGGGAGAGTTCAGGACCTAAAATTATTGAATTTTATGTTGAAGCCAGAGGGTTGCAGGGTCCCCGAGTGGGAGATGAGGTGTTGTTCTTCCAGTTTGTGTTAAACTGTGGCTCTGGAAAAGCACAGCAGGTCAGGCAGCATCCAAGGAGCAGGAGAATTGACGCATTGGGCATGTCAGCTCTTCATCAGATATGTGGGTGCTGGAATACGGCTGAGAGATAAATAGGGAGGGGTGTTTGGGGTTGGGGGAAGGGAGATAGGGAGGCAATAGGTGGTTGTAGATGGAGGGTCGTGGTGAGAGGGTGGAATGGACAATTGGAAAGGAGGATGGGCAGGTTGGACTGTTCAAGAGGCCAGTGCCGAGTAGGAGGGTTGAATCTGAGATAAGTTGGGGGATGGGAGATGAGGAAACCTTGATGCCGTGTGGTTGAAAGTTCGCAAAGTGGAAGATGAGGTGTTCTTCCTCGAGGTGTCGGGTGGCTCGGATTTGGGATGGAGGACTTGTATGTTCTTGGTAGCGTGGTGGCGGAGGGGGTGGGGGGTATCTGAAGTGGTCGGCCACAGGTACATGTGTCCCAGAAATGTTCCATGAAATATTCCACAATTTGGCGTCCTGAGAGCAAGGGACACAATAGGTGAGGTGTTTGGGTGGGCAGGGAAATCTCTGCTCGATGTGGGAGGATCCTGTGGTGCCTTGGATGGAGGTGAGATGAAGGTGTGGGCACAGGTTTTCCACCTCTGGCAGTGGCAAGCGAAGTTGCCTGGAATGAAGAGTGTGTTGGTGGGGACTGTGGATCTAACGTGGAAGTCACAGAAGGTATGGTCTCTGTGGAATGCTGAAAGGGGTGGGGAGGGAAATATATCTCAGGTGGTTGGATCTGATGGTGGAAAGAGCAGAGGATGATGCGTTTTATCTGGGTGGAAGGTGAGGATGGTGGGACTCCATCTTTGTTGCATTTGGAGGGGTGGGGTTCAAGGGCAGTGGTGTGTGAAGTGCAGGAGATACACTGGAGGGCATTGTTGACCACATGTGAGGGGAAATTGCAGTCCTTGAAATAGGAAGCCATTTGGTATGTTCTGAAGTTTTCTTCCAGCTTGCATCAAACTTCACTGGAACACTGCAGTAAGCATGGGGCAGAGATGTTGGACAGGGAACAGTCTTGTGTGTTAAAGAGCAGGCAACTGGAAGCTCAGGGTCCTTTTTGCAGGCACAATGTAGATCATCAGCCACCATTTCCACCACCGCCACTGAGATGCTAGAAGGTTCCTGTCTCCTCCATTAACAGCTTTCCACCTTCCCACTCCTTTATTTTTCCAAATGATTCTGTCTCTCTTTGGGCTCTGTCCCCACCTATCATTTACTCTTTAACCCCTATCTCCTGTAGTCCAAAGATCTATAGGTTAGGTGAATTGGCCCAGCGAAGTTTCCTGTAGTGTTCAGGGATGGCATTAGTTCGGGGGAAATGGAGAGTAATAGAATAGGAGAATGGCTCTGGGTGGGATAAACTTCGGAGGGTGGGTGTGGAAATGTTGGGCAAAAGGGCCTGTTTCCTGAAGGGATTCTAATTTTCCCAGCTGTCATCGGTTCTGAGGAAGGGTCACTGGACCCATGATGACCCATGGTGTGTGCAGGAGGCAGAAAGGGGAAAGGGGAGAGTGGCAGCAGAAACCAGATGAAATGTATCAGTGTAGACTGGGAGGGTTTAAACACTCTGTGCTGGTCGTTAGTCTGAATTAGAAACTCTTGGTCCCACGTTTGCAGCAAAGGGGAAGATGGCTTGGGCCTCAGGCAGTGAGAGGTCCTGGGTTATGGCCGCCATCTTTATTTGTGGCAAGGTACAGCAAGGAGCATGCACATGTCCTCTTCCTGGGTGGGGGGCGGGCTGATTTGAAGAGGAGCATTTACACATCAAACTCATACCAAGAGAAGTGTTTGTCTTCACTATTCATCTTGCACTGACTGTGAGCTTTGTTTTGTGAATTCATTTTATAGGATATTAATTGAGAATAATTGAGACTGGAATCTCAATAAACAAGTTTCTACAGTCAGCGGAGTCATGAGGATCTGAATATCATTGGCTTTAACTGTGGAACGAGAAAGGTTTGTCTGTTCTGTCTGTGGGAAAATATCTTCAATATTTTTGTCAAGCCAAAAGCAGAAAGATGTTCAAATTCATGTTTGGATCACCCTTGGAGTATGTGTTCAATTCTTGGCCCTGTAGCTGTGGAAGGAGGTATTCGCCAGAGAGAGCACAGATTTATCCAAATTACACCTCGTCTTTTTGCAGGAACTGTCAGATTTAGTCTCAATCATCCACTTTATAACGTTAATCTGTAAACTCCCTACTTCCAATTCTCTGCAAATTTCTCGTTGAAATTCCTTGTGGACTCAAATTCCAGCACCATTTCAGGTGGACCATTCCAGATTCTGACAACTGTCTGTTCATTCAGAAACTGCTGAGGTCCATGTTTACTCTGGGGTTACAAAGGGCTGAGCTGAAAGATGAGGAGCTGTCCCTGATCTCCCTTTGAGATGCATTGGAACAGGACAGGAGGCTGAGTGCAATGTAGGTGTGAGCAGGGTTGCACTGTGAGGGCTGCTTGGCTCAATGAGAGTGTTTTGGAGTTGGGTGTAAATAGTGAGGTGAGACAGGGAGAAGGTGAAGCTGAAACTCAGTTTTAGTTCAGGCCTTTCAGAAATTCACAGTCCCAATGAGAATAGCCAATTTGTCAGTGATACCTGCGGAGTATTTAAGTTTTTAAAGTATGACATATCAGCTTAAGTAAAGATTTTTTTTTTGTTTTTATAATGTACATGTTTAAAGTGAAGGAAGGTGACTCACTCATTTAAATTCTCTTAATGGGAGTAACTAGATTAATGTAGAGAGACGTTGTGACAGGAGCCCTCAGACCCGTGGTGTGCTCCTCTTGCACAATGTGGTAAAAAAGAGACGCTTCCAGTGTCCCTGACGGCTGTGTGGGCGGGAAGGGTTCCCATCTGCAGCTACTGGGAAACTGCTTTTCAGAGCTGGAGCTGAGAGTGGACTCACTGTGGAGCATCTGCAATACTGAGAATGTTATGGACAGCACGTTTAGTGAGTTAGTCACACTGCAGGTGAGGGTTACACAGGCAGAAAGGGAATGGGTGAACATCAGATCTAGTAAAAGGCTCAGGAAGTGAGTACAGGAGTCCCCCGTTGTTATCCCTTTCTCAAACAGATACTGTATACCACTTGGGATTCTGTAAGGGTGGGAATGGGTGGGGTGGCTTCTCGGGAAATCAGCAACAGCCAGGTTCCTGACACCACAGAGAGCTCTGCTGCACAAAGCGGGAGGAAAGAGAGGAAACACGGTTATAGTGACAGGGGATTCAATGGTCAGGGTTAGGGCAGGCACTGCTGTGGCCACAGACATGAATCCAGAATGGTACCTGACCTTCTGCTGCCAGGATCCGCGATATCATGGAGCGGCTGCAGGGCATTCTGAAGCTGGAGGGTAAAGTCAGTGGTTGTTGAACACACCGATACCAATGACATCGCTAAACAAAGGGATGAGGGCCTGAAACCTGGATATAGGGAGATCAGGGATGCATTAAAATGTAGCTCCTGAAATACAATGATGCGAGACTTTCACCCAGTGCCATGTGCTAGTGAGAGCATGAATAAGAGGGCAGATCAGCTGGATATGTGGCTGGGGAAATGGTGAGCCAAAGAAGGCTTTAGATTCTTCAGGCACTGGGACCGTTTCTGGGTGGGTCCTGTACCAGCCTGACCGGTTACCCCTGGGCAGAACTGGGAGAAATCCCCTGGTGGGGGCTATTGCCAGTCCCATTGGTGAGGTTGTAACTAGTCTGGCAGGGGATGGGAATTAAAGTGTAGGTTGAGATGCGTCAGATTCAGGACAGGGAATGGGAGGTAGAATATGAGTGATGGAGGCAACAGCTCAGAAAGTCAAAGGAAAGGAGGATTAAACGAAGATTGAGTCCCTCTTCATCCATCAGTCCTGCCATCCCAGGAATCAGAGTCAACAAAATCTGGAGCTGTACAGCTCTCTGTCTCTAAGTGCTTCAGCAAAATGGTGGAAATCTGCAATAAAAGCAAAACGTGCTGGAGATCCTCAGCAGGTCGGCAGCATCTGAAATGGTGACAGATGCAGGAAACACTGCAGCCTTGAAGAAGTCACACCAAGCACTACAATATCAGTTACACGCTGAGTGCCAGAACGTGCCAGAATAGGAGCTTG
The DNA here is from genome assembly GCF_047496795.1 of Chiloscyllium punctatum. Taxonomy (NCBI): domain Eukaryota; kingdom Metazoa; phylum Chordata; class Chondrichthyes; order Orectolobiformes; family Hemiscylliidae; genus Chiloscyllium; species Chiloscyllium punctatum. The sequence continues at coordinate 23,671,255 of NC_092767.1, forward strand.
ATAACCAGCATGAATACGATGGGGTTGGAAAGTTGACGTTTCGGGTCAGGACTATTCATCAGGGCCGACCCAAAACATCAACGTTCCTGCTCCTCTGATGCAGCCTGACCTGCTGCGCTTTTCCAGATCCACATTGTATAGACCCTGACTTCCAGCATCTGCAGCCGTTAACTATCTCCATATCCCAGGACTCAGGCTGGTGATCCTCCTTTACTCTCTCAATAACCAGGAGAGCCTTCCTTGGGAAAGGGGAACAAAGGTGTACACAGTACGTCAGGTGTGGTCTCACCAAGGCCCTTCCAGAAAGGGATCCCTGCTCCTGTACACGAATCCTCACACTGGGAAGGTCACCCATCATTTACATTCTCCACTGCTTCCCATTCCTGCCTGGTTCCGAAAAGAGGGAATCACAGAGAAACATAGAATCAAATGAGATCAGAGTCTCTGGTATAAAACTGTTGAACACAATGCCTCCATCTTCTCCATATTGGTCATCAAGCACACGTGCCTGGTGTGATAATCTAACCACTTCTTCAAGGCTGCAAAGTTTCCTGTATCTGTCAGCGTTTCAGATGCTGCCAGACCTGCTGAGGATTTCCAGCACTTTCTGTTTTATCTGTTGTGCAGTACTGAAAGGGGGGATTTGTAGTTGAGAAATTCAAATTGAACTTCATGTTAACTGGATCCGTGCCGATCTGAATATCATTGACCTTTTCATCTGGATGGAAAGGTGGTGCATTCTGTCCGTGGACGAATAATTCAAATGTCAGTGTGACTGGAAAAAAGTACTGAGGCAGCGAAGTCCATATTAGCGTGGGGACTGTGGAGAGAGATTTCATTGGTTTTTGTAAGTCTTAAAAAATCATGGCACATTTCCCAGGAACAGTTAAGCTGCAGATTGGTTTTTTATGAGGGCAATTTACCATGAAACCAGAAAGTCAAAAGGATTCCTGCATCATGGAAAAAGCTATGAAAATGGGATTGTTGTAATGGAGTGAATTATCGATCATTGATTGTAATCCATTGGCGTTGTCACATCGGTTCCAGTGCCGTGGGGAGACACTGGAAATGTGATGAGTGCAGTGTAGGTTTCAGTTATTAAACTGGAAAAGGTGCAGAAGAAATTTACAAGGATGATGCCAGGGCTGAGGGGTCTGAGTTACAGGGAGAGGTTGGACAAGTGAGGGCTTTTTTGTTTAGAGAAGAGGAAACTGAGGGGGAATATTTTATAGAAGTGTATAAGATCATGAGAGGCATGAGTAAGGTGAATGCACTCAGTCTTTTTCCCAGGGAACCAAGGACTGGAGGGCATCAGTTTAAGGTTAGAGGAGAAAGAATAAAAGGGAAGCTAAAGGGGCAACTGTTTTACACAGAGGGTCGTATGTATATAGAGCTGCCAGTGGAAGTGGTTGAGGTGGGTACATTAACAACATGTAAAAGGCACTTGGACAAATACATGGACAGCAAAGGGTCAGAAGCAGATGGACCAAGTGCAGGGAAATGGGGTTAGCGTGGATGGACATTCTGATCGGCATGGGCCAGTTAGGGCCAAAGGGCCTGTCTCTGCTGTAGGATTCTACAACTCTAAGTGTATTTGCTATTTCTCCCACTAAGTCTGTTGGTATCCTGGGATGTATTCCATCAGGGCAATGAGACTTGTCTACCTTTAGCTCCATTAGCTTGCCCAGCTCTAACACTTTCATGATAATGGTCGTTTCAAAGTCCTCACCTTCCTCGGTTTCCTTATCAATTACTGGCATGTTCTTCGTGTTCTCCACTGTGAAGACTGACTGCTGTGTGCTCATATTCCTGAACCCTGCTGGATAGGAATAACTGGGCACAGAACTCTGAGAGGTCTTCGTTGAGTCTTTCTTGATGAGACATGGCAGTTACCTGGATAGTGTACATGCAAAACGCCTTCAGGCAGCATCAGGTAACTCCCCGCCTGTCCGATGTACAGCTCCCATTCTTATACCTTTGTGGTTTGTGACTTTGAATACAGACTGTCTCTCAATATTATCTCCATGGCAACGGCAGTTCAAAACTCTAGTTCAGTTCAGCACTTTGTGGTTAAACCACACACCCCTCCCCACACACCCCAGTGGCTCCCCACAGGCACTTCAGTTTCAGTGGGGCTTTCTATCAGGATGGTGATGTGGAGGAGCCGGGGTTGGGGTGGGGTGGACAAAGTTAAAAACCACACATCACCAGGTTATAGTCCAACAATCTTATTTGGAAGTACAAGCTTTTGGGGTGTGCTGTGATTTTTAACTTGATCAGGATTGTCCTTTTGGTAATAGTTAATTTCTTAAACAATTACAGAGGCCATATGTTCCCCACACAATAAGTTTCCCTCTAGCAGGGTAAACTGCTATTCTGTCCCTGGGGATAGCTACTCATCACTTTTTATCCCCAATCCCGTCTAGCTTTCTGTTGATCTTTGAAGTTTTTCCAATCTCCGAATTTCTCCTTGGTCTTTGCCGATTTGTACGCTTTCTCTTTCAATTTGATAGACTCCCTTATTTCCTGAGCCACACACGGAAGGTTATTCCTTTTCCTACAGTCCTTCCTTTTCACTGATATACACTTTTGCTGAGAAATTTGAAAAATTGTTTTGTTATTCCTCCAGTCTCTGTCAACTGTCCCACAGTAAAGTCTTTGCTTCCAGTCTACATGAGCCAACCCCTGCCTCATCCTATTGTAGTCTCCTTTGTTTAAGCACAGTATCTTGGGATTGGATTTAATCTTCCAGCTTTCCTTCTGTATACTAAATTCACTCAAATTGATCAGAAGTCTTTTATCAGATTACGAGGTGAGACGATGTTACCTGGGTGTTTTGGTTTTCATTGTTAGTGACCTTGGCTTTGTAATAAAGTACAGGATAGATATTCACAACAGAGTATTCTGGAAGGTGTGAATGTACTACAGTCTAAAACCGTAGGTGTTCACAGTTTGGGAGAAGATTTGTAGCTCGGGTGCTCGTTATTGTGATTCTGTTCGTCGAGCTGGGAATTTGTGTTGCAGACGTTTCGTCCCCTGTCTAGGTGACATCCTCAGTGCTTGGGAGCCTCCTTTGAAGCGCTTGTGTGCTGTTTCCACCGGCATTTATAGTGGCCTGTCTCTGCCGCTTCCGGTTGTCAGTTCCAGCTGTCCTTTGTAATAATTAAGAACACAGAAATAGAGAACACACACCAGATCATCAACGCCACACTCACAGGAATCCGATTCACTAGAGAGGAAGAAAAGGACAACCAGCTCCCATTTCCTAGACGTGATGGTACAGAGAACACCGAACGGAGAATTCACCACAAAGGTTTACAGGAAAGCCACACACACAGACCAAGTCCTAAACTATGAAAGCAACCACCCCAACACACACAAACGAAGTTGCATCAAGACACTATTCAAAAGGGCCTCAACCCACTGCAGCACACCAGAACTGCAAAAAGAGGAAGAGGAACACCGGTACAAGGTATTCGCCAAAAACAGATATCTTCGCAATTTCAACAACAGATGCCTAAGGGAAAGACAACGAAACGAGGACATGCAGCAACCCAAAGGACTAGCCACACTACCATACATCAGGAGCATTTCTGAACTGACAGCCAGACTACTGCGAGCACTAGGACTCATAACAGCACACAAAGCAACAGCCACTCTCAGACAACAACTCACCAGAATGAAGGACCCGATACCCAGCATGAGCAAAACCAATGTAGTGTACAAAATCCCATGCAAGGACTGCACAAAACACTACATAGTACAAACAGGAAGACAGCTAGCGATCCGCATCCATGAACACCAACTAGCCACGAAATGACACAACCAGCTATCCTTAGTAGCCACACACACAGATGACAAGCAACATGAATTCGACTGGGACAACACTACCATTATAGGGCAAGCCAAACAGAGAGCAGCCAGGGAATTCCTAGAGGCATGGCACTCATCCACAGACTGTATCAACAAACACATCGACCTGGACCCAATATACCGGCCACTACAGTGGACAGCTGGAACTGACAAACGGAAGCGGCAGGGACAGGCCACTATAAATGCCGGAGGAAACAGCACAGAAGTGCTTCACAGGAGGCTCCCAATCACTGAGGATGTCACCTAGACAGGGGACGAAAAGTTTGCAAGACAAATTCCCAGCTCAGCGAACAGAACCACAACAGTCTAAAACCATAAATCACTGTCTCCCCTCAGTTTAAAATTGTAAAATCATTATCTCCCGCTGCTTCCTAACTCTCTAAGTTAGGAACGCTAATCCACCTGACTATCCTGCTGTTTCTGAAAATCTCCTTTGGTGAAGGTGGTGAGTTTTGGATTCATCTTTCTGGTTATTACCGTAAGAAGATAAGCCCTGGGCACAGGAGAGGCAATGCAGCCCTTCGAACCAGCTCCACCATTTAATACAGTGATGATTGAGCTCACCTCGGTCTCAGCTGGATTTTCCCGCCTGCTCTCTCTCACACTTCAAACCCTTGCAAATTAAAAATCTGTATGTCTTCATTAAATTTGCTCATTGTCTTGGCATCCACCGCATTTTGAATAGGGAATTCCACAGATTCACAACACATTGAGATAGGTACATTCTTCTTCATGAGAATAGAATAGAGTCCCTATAGTGCAGAAACAGGGTATTCATCCATCGAGTCCACACCAACCCTTTGATGACCATCCCATTCAGACCCACCCATTCCCTGTAACCCTGCATTTCCCGTGGCTAATTGCCTAACCAGCACATGTATGGACCCTGTGAGCAATTTGGCATGACCAATCCACCTAACCTGCACATCTTTGGACTGTGGGAGGAAACTGGAGCACCGAACAAAACCATGCAGACATGGGGAGAATGTGTAAATTCCACACAGTTGCCTAACGCTGGAATCAAACCCGGGTCCCTGATGCTGTGACGCAGCAGTGCTAGGCACTGAGCCACCTCTGCTTAAAATCTGCTGCCCATTATTAACCTCCTCACCCCCGCAATTGGCTGAATATATATTCCTTATGTCAGAAATCGGGGTGTCTAAGCGGATGTCTCGGTAAATTCCCGTGACAGCCCACATGTCCTGTGTGTCTGAATAGATATCCTATGCACAACACCCTCCAGCCCACACTTTCTCTCACTTTCCAGGGACAGGTCTCCAGAGGCTTCATGGGGACTACAACTCCCACAGTCCCTGAGGCAGGGACCACACGTGTGTGGGGAAACCCACCACTGAACATGTACAGAATGTGGGCGGGATTTGGAGCATGTTCTTTGGGGTAACTAGCGGAAAGCATTTCACACTGTGATTGGCTGGAGAAGGGACGCATCTACCTATAATATTGATCTGTGCGGGGGGGGGGGGGGGGGGGGGCAAACTGTTACTACGCCCAGATGGGACCAAGTTCCTTTCGCAACTTATCATAACACTGGGAATTGACCAATGGGAAACAGGGAAGAATCTAACCCATTCTCCCAGACTGAAGGTTCCTCTTCTGTCCAGGATCTGCCACCTCCCTTTCTGTTTCCTTTTGTTTCATTCTGCTCTTACATTATTGACTTGCAGCAACTGAGGGGAAAGGAAGTGAACCCAGAAAGGGTGCAGAGTCTAACCAGGGACGGGAAGTGGTGGCATGGATCTGTTTATCAGTAACACCATGAGAATGGGGAGGGTGTACATTAGGGGGTTGCAGAGACAAAACGGTGGGAGAGAGTAAGTGGGCTGCAGACACACACACACACAGAGCAAGGGAGGGACACACACACACACACAGCGAGGGAGGGGGACACACACACACACACAGAGCGAGCGACGGACACACACTAAGCGAGGGTTACAGCTTTGGGGGAAGAAAGGGGAAAAAGGTATTCCAGAGAAGCTATAATAGTCTGTTCTGAATTTCTAATCTGTACATATTCCTTTATACAGGGTGCTAGATGATGAAGATTTGCAGACTGAAATCTCAAACTCACTGTGCAGACTGTGATTAAGTTAACCAGTGTTTGGAGAACGAAAGATAGAGAATCATTTGTCCAAAATCCTGCAACACTTTCTCTCCCAGCATTGTTGGTCTATCTGCGCCAAATGGACTGTGAATGGTTCAAGACAGCAGCTCCCGACCATCTTCTCAATGGTACCTAGTGATGGGGTATAAATGCTGGCTGAGCCAGTGATGCCCATATCCTGGAAATGGGTTCTATCTCTAGTTGCTGAAACCCAGTTGATGTTACTGCAGGATGATGAGGAACGCTGAGTGCATCCTCCAGGAGGCAGCACAATCACATTTCCCCTGCCTACACCCACACAGTAACACCGCAACGCCACTGGAACAAAAGGCAGTGAAGCCAAAAGAGGACTTAGATATAGTTCTTTGATTTAAAGTCATGAAAGGGGATTGGAACACAGCAGGAACAGGAGACTGAGCTGGATGGTCAGCTGTTTCCCATTGAATGGTGGAGCAGGATTGAAAGGCTGAATGGTCTCCTCCTGGTGCTATCTCCCAGGTATGTATATAGCCATGGAGCCCGGGTAGGAAGGAGTGGGCAGGGATTCTCCAGGAGATTGCACTTCCACAACAGTTTTCAGTGAGGGATAGTTTGATGGATTTTATTTAACACTTGTCTTTAACACAAGGTTTGTGAACTTGGTTTTAAAATATTGTAGCTATTTATTCCACAATAAACAAAACTAAAAGAAAAGAAATGCAACTATCTGAATGTCACAGTTTTTAAAAATTTCAAACGCCCTGTAAAACAAAATCCTGTCTATTTCCGGACACCATCACTTTCCAGTTACTCAAACTCGAGGGAAATATTCCCTCCCTGTCTGAACCTTTGGTTTGATTTAACTGCTTTTCAGTTCTCCTTCTGTGATCTGTGAAGCGTTCTTTCCCCCCCCCCGCCCCCCCATTTCCCCTACCCAGACATGTTATCACACACAGCTGAGCAACCTTCCCACATTCATCATTACACCATTTTGTGTTTTGTTAATATATAATCACCAGCAGTAAACCACCCGTGTAACCAATTGAATATTTACAAACAAAGCCCATTACGCGCAAAGCAAACCATTACAAATGACAGAGTGGGAAGGGACCAAATCAAAGTAGAGTTGGGGGTGAGGGGGCAGCAGTGGTGATAAAGCACTGTATCCCCTGTGATGCCAACTCTATCTAAAGGCATCGAGAGCATTGATACATACCACATGCTCCTTCTCTAAGGACACCCTACTGTGTAGCCTTTATCCTCAATCATAGAATAGAATCCCGACATTGTGGCAGGAGAGCATTAGCCCATGAAACCCCACCAACCATCCAAAGAGCATCCCACCTGGAGCACTCCATCCCTGTAACACTGCATTTCCCATGGCTGATCCACCAAGTCTGCACAATCCTGGACACTGTGGACAATTTCGCACAACTGATCCACCTAACGCACCAATCTTTGAACTGTGGGAGGAAACCAGAGCACCTGAAGGGGGCCCACATAATCATAAGGGAATGTGGGATTTCCACACAAGCTGTTGACCAAGGCTGGACTCCAACCTTGTACCTGGTGCTGTGAAGCAGCAGTGCTATAATCCCAATTGAAATCAAAACAGATGATCACTGAGCATTGTCAAATTTGCTGTTTATTGGAGACTTAAAGCCCAGAGATACATCCTGAGATTCAGAAAGAGACACGATAAATTCAGTCAACTCCAGCCGAGTTAATGTGATTAACAACAACATCAATACTCCAACAGTGCCATCAGACCTCGTACCTACTCTATCATTTACAATTTTTAACCCATGGGAAGTTTGTTACCAGCTTCGATGACAGCCATAATGCTCTGACCACTTTGACAGAGCCAGTGCAAGTCAGTTCTAATAGTTATCAATAGATTGAATCTAAACGGGATGCCCCACAACAGGAAGTGCTCTGACGCTCAATGCCTGTAAGCCAAGGTCATTTTCCTAAAACCACTCACGTCTGGCAATACCATTGAAGATATTTTATACAGTAACATTTCAGTCTTAATTTCCAGTTCCAGTCCATGAAGCAGCCAGTAACATGCACCAGTGAATTGAATTCTAACAGCAGCATTGTCCTGACAGGAGAGATTGAGGAGCTTAAAGCTGTCTTCTCTGGAGTAGCTAAACATGAAACACTTCAAAGGAACAAAAATCTTCAAGAGCTCGAGAGATAAATACAGGAAGGATGTGCTCCTAGGCTGGTGTGCCTGGAATGAAATAAGCACTAACTACGGTATCTTTACCCAGCATCCCCTTTAGCTGCATAAAAGTTTAATATGTATTTGCTGCTCTAATTACACTCCCAGTTTTAACTGCTGTCATGTTGATGACTATACAAATGTATAAAATATAGTTCAAAACATCCCAAAACCTCTCTGTACCTGTGTCTCACTTGTGTTCACCGAGACACTCATTCAATCTGACCTCTTTACAAACCCTGCCCTGATATTTCCTTAGAGGGCTCAGAATGAAATATTCACTGAATTGTTACTGTGCAAAAGGAGGCTGATTGGCTGATCAGCTCTCCAAAGGATCACCTCAATGAATGCCATTCTTCTCCCTTTATCCCATAAACCTTCCCATTCATCCTCTTCCAATAACACCGGCGTGTTCTCAAGTCACCACAGCGATTGGATTTGTTTTGTTTGTTCGTGGGATCACGGCATCACTTGCTGGTGCAGCATTTGTCATCCATTCTAACTGCCCAAGAGATGGTTCAGAGTCAACCACATTATTCAGTGTCTGGATTCACATGTCGGCTGGACCAGGTCAGAATTAACAGTTTCTCAGACCCAATGACATGAAGAGTTGATTTCTGACCAATTATCTTATTTCTGAAATGATAATGAATAATTTTTGCAGTTGAATTAAAAGTGAAAGACCAAAATGTGTTTTATTCTGATTGAGCACATCCTCCCATGTTCTAAGTTGTTACTGACAGTCTCATTCCCCTCGCACCAGAACCTGTTCCAGACAGTGTTACAGAAAAGGCAGAATGGTCAGCTGCAGCTGGTCCCCTGACCGGTCACTGGACCCAAAGGTTCACTCTCCACAGATGCTGCCAGATCTGCTGATTTTTGTTATCCAGCAATTTGTTTTTGTTCCTGATTTCCCAGCATTTGCAGATGTTTCATTTTTGAATATTGATCTTGTCTGTTGCAGAGGAGTTTATTGATGAGTTTGGAGAGTTTTGAACATTGCAACTTAGGCCACAAATCAGCCATGATCTATTGAATGGAAGAGCAGAGTTGAGAGGCTGAATGGCTTCCTCCTGTTCCAATGAAAGTTATCCATCTGCAGATTGTGGTAACATTTCCCCTCAATGCTCCCTTCACCTCCATGTCTAACACACTGTAACTGACTGAACAAACCTCCTGTGTTTGAACTAAACCTGTTCATGTTCAGTGGCTCCTTCTACTGCCAACCAGATTTAACTCTCATCATGGAATGCTGTCTCGTGTTAGTGCGGGAATGCCCACAAGGACTAATCCTGGAGCCTGTATCCCCTGGGATCCACAAATCCCGTTTATTTCCTTCTTCTTATTTCATTCTGGCGTTGAACTCTCGGTTTAAATCCATTCTCCTGTCATGCTCTTCAACATGCCCATGTGGGTGGAATAGAGGCAGCTGGCACCTGAGATTGTGGGGGGAGGCAGATTCAATCAGGGATTTGGGAAAACACTCAGACAATGCCACATCCATCTGATTGTTAACTCAGACAGATGGGCAGAAAGAATGATGCACATTTAGATAGCACCTTTGCCCCAGGATATCAATGGAACATGCTTCCAGCCCAATGATTTCAACCTCAAATCTCTGAAAACACAGACACAAAACTTCCTACTTGTATCAGGTTGTTTCTCAGTCTCCACTTTTCGTAAGAAAAGAGTTTTGAGCTGTTAAGCCTTTCCTGGTGATTATAGCTACTGTGTTTCTGTCAGATTTGTGACTGAACCTTTATTTTCCTGATGTGAGTGATGCTAGTAGCAGAAACAGTTCCTGACTTGTGAGGGGTTTCGGTTGGAGTATTTATATTTACACATTCATTCCCACCCTCACATACAGTGTGAAATTGATGTAAAACAGAAGGAAAGGATTGAGTCAGCACCCACAGAAACACAAAGGCAGCATGTGTACCTGAGTTGAATGAAACTGGACTTAGGAAAAAGATGACAACAATCACAACTCAATAGAATTACAGAATCCCTTGGGCGCACAAAGAGACTATTCGGTCCAACGAGTCTGCAATGACCTGCTGTCCCACCCTACCTCCATAACTCCACATTTAGCATGGCTAACCTAATCTACACACTACAGGCCATGTTAGCACGGCCAATCCATCAAACCTGCACATCTGTGGGAGGGTCTCAATTTATGTCTAAGTGCTCAGAATTGTGGATGAAGGCTCAAAATACTTGACTCTGATGCAAATCCTCTTTTTTTTTCAAAATAAAATCTGGGGGAAACTGCAGCCAGAAAGATTTCTGATTATCTCTTGAGGAAGAGAATTCAAAACTCGTGCCACTGACCCAGGGGGCGCAGTGCAGTTACAGAGGTCTGGGAATCAGAAATGTAACAGGTTGTGAGCAAGGTGGGGGTGAGACAAGGACATAAAGACAGTCTGTCACACGGGGGAAGGCAGGAGAGATTAAGTAGCAGAAATGGTCGTCCCTCAAGGCCACAGGGAATGGAGTTAGGGCTGGGAAAGAAAACAGGAAACAAAGTGTGCAGCTGTCAAAGAAATACATTATAAAAGCAGATTATAACAACATAGAGGGCAGAGTATGTAGTCTGAAATTGTTGCTCTCATTGGTGAGTACAGAACGCTGTAAAGCCTGGGTCATTCTATTAAAGCCAATACAAGCAGGATGGGCCACGTGGCCTCGATCTGTGCTGTAACTTTCTGATAAATTTATTCTGACATTTGGAATTCAGGTCGGATGATGTTCATAAATTCTCAAATTGGACTTGAGTTTAATATTCTGGAGAAATGTCAAATCAATCACAATGATCCCACTCTGCAGACTTTAGTCCGCAGCCCTGCATGTTCCAGCATCTCAGTTAGATCCATGTCCTTTTATTCTAATGTGATGCTGGTTACTGCCTCTGCCACCCCATCAATGAGTTCCTGCTCCCCACCATCTCCGAGTGAAATGAATTCTCCACTCCCCTTTTTTCTGGGAATTAGTTTCAATCTAAATCCTCCAGTTTCTGACCTCTCAGTTAATGAATAGCTCCTTCCTATCCACTTGATCTGGATTCCTCAGCATTTTATCACTTCAATTAAATCTCAGCTCATCCTCCTCGGAAATCATCCCCAGCCTATCCAACCTTTCCTCAGAGCAGAAATTTTCCAATTGTCGAAACATTCTGATCAATCTCCTCTGTACTCTCTCTAGTGTGATCACATCAATCCTGGAATAAGGGGATCAGAAATGTGTGCAGTACTTTAACTGTGGTCAAACAAGTTTTCCTGACATTTCCCATGTCACCTCCGTGTTCCTGTGGTTGTCGCTCAGACAAGAAGTGTCCTGGTTTTCCCACATGGAACTGGATGTGCACTCCATGGGGCTGGGATTCCCTACCATGTGTTTATTTGTTAATTAATCCTAAATTAACTTCAGATTGAAACAAGATTATCAGATACCTACCAATCAATTTCTTCCGTTATACTCAAGCCACCTTACTTTTTAAAATCTCTTTAAAATTATTACTATCTAAACACAACAGGCTTTAAGTTGCTGATCAAGTATTCAGATGTCTCCACTGTTACAATCACTTGAAGATTATCTTTACCTTCAGCTACATTTGGTGAATTGAACACTGATTGTCAATATGTGAATATCAAACAGACTTGAGGTTTATAATGATTAATCCAGTCTGACATTCTTGTTGGTTAATATCTTGAAGAGAACTGTCCTCAGAACTCCAGCTGTGCTCTGACTTCATTCACAACTGGATGTGGCTGGACTGCAGATCTTAGATCTGTTCTGTTGCTTCCCGGATTGCTTTGCTCTGTCTATCACTTGCTGCTTATGCTGTGAGGCACACAAGTAGTCCTCTTTGGGAACTTCATCAGGTTAACACCTCATTTTTAGGTATTCATGCTGCTGTTACTGGCATGCCCTCCTGAATTCTCTCAGTTGAATGAGGATTGCTACTCAGGTTTGATGGTAAGAGGCAAGTTCGGGGCATGCGGGGCTGTGATTCTGTAAGTTTTGTTGGAGTACAATTCTACTGCTGTTGTTGGAAGGAAAGAGCTAAACCCTTGCACTGTTAGCCGTATATGCAAGAAGCTACATGCAGTATCATGAACACTGATAGGCCAAGAAATGAAATACGAGCATCACTGTACAACGATGAAGGATTACAGCTGCAGCAAGGGGAGATTAAGAGCCAACTTGACATAGGAGTAAGGAAAGAAGCAGCTGATCAGATTGTCTCATTCATAAACATAAAGAGACTCTGAGATTATTGTATTGTTGGAGTGAGGATGGAGGAGGTTGGGGAGATGGACAGGCCTTCAAAAGAAACTATACTGCCTGAGAGTTATAGAATCGACTTGATTGCCATGCATTTAATAGAAAGCTAATTGAAACTGTTTTTATCCCCAAAGGATAACAAGACAATATAAACAAACCCCAGAATACATGGTTCCGAGATGGATGTCAATAGCCCATCAACATCCAACTCCTGCAATTATTCAGCAAACGTATGTGTGATTACCCTGTTCTGATGAACCAGAAAACCGCTGTTCACTCTGTACAGATGTGGAGTGATGTGGGGAAGTATTGGCCGAGTGGTATTGTCACTAGACAGTTAATCCAAAGCCCCAGGTAACGTTCTGGAGACCTGGGATCAAAGCCTGCTGCAGCACTTGGGGGAATTCGAATTCAATAAAAAAAGCTCTGGAATTTAAGAGTTTAATGATGACCATTAATCGATTGTCAGAAAAACCCAAGGACGCTGCCATCCTTCCCTGGTCTGGCCTACATTATGACTTCAGACCCACAGTAATGTGGTCAACTCTTACCTGCCCTCTGGGCAATTAGGGATGGGCAGTAAATGCTGCCGGGCCAGTGATACCCCCATCCTGTGAATGAATAAAGGAAAATAAAAGTCTCTACCCAGTGTGAATCTGTACATGTTCAAGATGTTGTGAACATTTCCAAAAGTAAGTTCTCTATATGCAAAACTTTATGAGCTGCCAAAACCATTGTTCATTACTTGGTGTGAACAAGAGAAAAGAAATGGGCGGCACGGTGGCACAGTGATTAGCACTGCTGCCTCACAGCGCCAGAGACCTGGGTTAAATTCCCGCCTCAGGCGACTAACTGTGTGGAGTTTGCAGGTTCTCCCCGTGTCTGCGTGGGTTTCCTCCGGGTGCTCCGGTTTCCTCCCACAGTCCAAAGATGTGCAGGTCAGGTGAATTGGCCATGCTAAAATTGCCCGTAGTGTTAGGTAAGGGGTAGATGTAGTGGTATGGGTGGGTTGCGCTTTGTTGACTTGTTGGGCCGAAGAGCCTGTTTCCACACTGTAAGTAATCTAATCTAAAATCCTTCAACTTGTAGTTATGAGTAAATTCACTGGTGTCTCAGCAGAATGGATGCCTGAGTGAATCCCTTCCCCCACACACACAGAGCAGGTGAACTGGTTTGGCCAGTGTCCAGGTGGGATGGGTAAAGAATTCCCTTCTGGCATTCTCCACATTTCCAGAGTCGATCCCTAGTGTGGCTGTACTGGTGTTTTGCCATTTCAGATAAATGCTGGCAGACTGTTACACACACCATTACACCCCCCCCCCACCCCCCAATCCCCCACGACCCCCAGAATCCAGTATAAAGCAGTAAACATAATCTCCTGCTGTCGAAGGACAGCCTGTATTGGTCTTAGTAGGAACACTGAGCAGATTTACCTCAATGATAATTTAATCGGTGACCAGAGCAACTTAAGCAAGTCCAACTAAAATGCATTCTAGCACAGAAAGAAGTCCATCAAATCCAGGCTGGCTCTCTGTAGCAGAATCCAACATTCTCATTCCCCATCCGTCCCCTAAACTCTGTGATTTTATTTCCCTCAGATCTGATATAAATGTTTTTATCAATCATTCATCTTCTCTGCTTGCACCACCATAATAGGCAGCATGTTCTGCATATTTCCAGCCAATACAGTCAGCAGAGATACTTACTCATCTCCCACTGTCTCAAAACCTCACATCTGGTCTTAATTCTTGTGCCATCACCTATCAAATACAGATATTTTTGTCTGCTATACCTAAGTCTGTTATAATCTTACACAGCTCTATCAAAAATATATTTAACTTGTTTATTTCAAAGAAACTAGCAATCTCTTCAAATCAATCCAGTGACTGCATTTTCTTCATCAGTGAACCATTCCAGTAAGTCTGTACTCCACACCCTGAAGATCACTCATATCCTTCCTTGTTAATGTCTGTTTTGTTCCACAAATCCAGAAGACACAAGTTTTCTGCACAACAGCAGTAGCTTTATTATCAGACAGCTGGCAAGAGTTTCAAAGCATCTCTAAAGTAGTCGAGTGTCTACTTGTACAGACTCATCCTCACGAATCTCTGCCTTACCCCCAGAGATAGTATATTTAATAAGAATTAGACAAAGGCATATCAGTCACATGGGCGATTGCCATTACATAGTTTAAAGCCGGTAATTATGAATTTACAAAGCTTGATGAATGGCGATGTCCTGTGATAATGTGTGATGGATTACAGAAACTGATTATCGTATTGTTCATGATTATGTGTTGATGGGAAGAGATTAAGGCAGAAGGGTTCTTCCTTCAGTAAATGGGGGATTCACTTACCTATGCTCATATGGAGGGGAAGAAAGACAATGGGAGCAGGAGATAGTGTAACAGGGTTGTGCCCAGGGCTCTCAGTCTTGTCTGGAAAGGGCAAATTTATCTATCTGGGGTTATGGTGGAATCCACATTACGAAGATACGGTCTGCCTCACCCCTACTGAGGTGTTCAGTCTGTATTGGAAGAGTACAGGCCTTGTACTCTTACAATACGGCAGTAAGATCTTTGGCAGGAGAATGTTTAACCCTTGAGTCGCCAATGCATCTTGAAAGAGAAGCAAAGTATGGAACTGGCCCCTCTGTGGTATTTGAACTTCCTCATCCTGACCAGCAATCTGTTGACCACAATTGGATGCAATGATTGACTATGACCTAACTAGAACTTTGTCAACGGTCTGCATCTTTTCCATGAGTATGTTATCATTCCCTCTATTAATGAAGCCCAGCATCCAATACGTTTACTCAAAACACTTTATGTTCTCACTCCTTTAAGGATTTGTACACATTGTCCCGCATTCCTGCTGTCCTGCTCTATGTCTGTGCCATTCAAATATATATTCCCTTTCTACATTGCTTCTCTCAAAATGCATCAACTTACCATGTGTTCTAAAGAAGAGACATATTATACTCAAAATATTATCTCTCGCTCCACACATTCTCACCCCCCCCCCCCCCCGGAAAACAGAACAGGACATCACCGGAATAATCAGCCCACCATGTCTGTCTGGATCATGATGCCATTCCAAACTGATTCCATCTGCCTGTATATGATCCATATCCCTGCCAACCCATACCTGCTTATCTGTCTGTCCAAAACCTCTGAAACATTGTGATTGTTTCTGATTTTACCATCTCTCAGGCAAGTACATTCTAGTCACTGACCACCTCCTGCATAAGAAACTTGTCTGACACAACTCCCTTTTAACTTGCACAAATGTTGTTGAAAATGCTCAGCAGGTCATGCAGCATCTGTGAAGAAAAATCAGTTAATCTTTCGCGTCTGGTCCCCCTTCCTCAGAAATGTTAACTAATTTCTCTTCACAGATGCTGCGAGAACTGCTGAGCTTTTTCAGAAACTTCTGTTTTTCTTTCTGGTTTACAACATCTGCCGTTCTTTCGGTTTTCATTTCCTTTAAACTTGCCCCCTCTCCCCTTAAATCTATGGCCTGTGGAATTGGTAATTTCCACTTGGAAAAAGATTCAGATTATTCACTCTGCCTATGCCTCTTGATCACTTTCCAAAGACAACAATCCATGATTTTCCCACCTCTCCCAATCCAGGCAACATCCTGGAAAAGCCATTTCCACCATCTCCAAAGCCTCCACATCCTCCTTATATTGCAGTTCTCAAAACAGCACACAATCCACCAAAGGTGGCCTATTGACAGTTTTATATTCAGTCCCCTGTCAGAAGAAGGCAAACCTGCCATCCACCTCCTTCACCACATTCAGGGAGCTGTGAACTTGCACCTGAAGATCCCTCTGTATATCAATGCTGCTCAGGGCACTTCCTTTTAGTGTATACATTCCTCTTACAACGAGCCCCCCAAAACGCATCATGTCAAACTTGTCTGAATTAAAATCTATCTACAATTTCGCTGCATAACCTTCCAACTGATCTCGTCCTCGATGTTTCCTTTGACAACATTCTTCACGATTCACAAGTGCTTCACTTTGTGCCATCTACAAACTTGCGAATTAAATTGTTTACATTTTCAGGCTAATCATTTATATGTATTACAAAGGACAGATGTCCCAGCTCTGACCCTTGTGAACAGAGGCACTGGTCACAGACCTCCAGCCACCAACATACCCCTGAACAACTGTTACTGGGAGAAATATCAAAGAGGAGCCTTGAGTTCTGTGCTGAGCAGCATGACCAATGTTTATTCAGAGCTCCTTACTAATGCAGGATGGAAGAGTTCCCTCTCTGGAATTCTGTGGCTCCCCCAGCCAAGTCCAGCATTTGGATGTGTTTCTTTCATACGTTCCACTAATATTTCCCCCCTGACCCGATCTCCTGGGTTCGGGATGTCAGCGCAGATGTTTATAAGCTCCCTTTCCCAGTCTCTGATTCTCTGTCCGTCGGCAACTTCCCCTCTCAGCTCATGCAGTTGCTTTGTCAGTTCTTTCACAAATTGTTTCACCCTATCCTTGCCATTGTACATCTCCTGCCCTCCCACTACCATACCCTCTGGCAGCTGCATAGTCCAAATTCAAAGGAGGATTGCTCAGTTCCCTTTGCTGGGGTTGACGTTAGTTTTATTAGGATTGTGGGGAGTACACTAACCCATCCCTGCCTATCTCTGTCAGGGCCTTAGTCAGACTAGCTTTCAGTGTCTGCTTCATTCCTTCTACTGTCCCTGAGCTCTGGGGGTGGTATGTGAGATGGGATTTCTGCTCAGTACCAAACAAGCCACAGAGCTGCTTAGCTTCATTTCCTGGATCATGTGTCCCTTAGTCAGAGTCTGCAGGGGGATGCTTCCGCCCACTGAGTAAACCTGTTTATTAAGACCCAGAGGATTTCCTTCCCTGGGATTGGGATGGGGGTGTATGTAAAATCCATCTGTAATTGTTCCCATGAGCCCCTGGGTCCCTCCGGCTGCCTCCATTTCATCCTGATTGTTTTCCCTGGCTCACACTGTGTACAGACTACACCTCTTCGACAAAACCTTCTTGTTCCAGAACACGCCTGTAGTTGATCATCCGATATTGCATTTTATCCTGATCAATATGGGCCAGCCCATGATATGTTTTTCATAATGTTTGTCTTATACAGTGGCACTGCTGGATCATCCTATGTCCTATTACTGCCCCACCCTTTTCCCATTCCTGTTTCTCCTGCTGTGGGACTGTTTCTGGAAATGTCTTTAAACTTTCCTTTCTCACTTCTGTAGCTACTGCCACTGCATCCTCCTCAAATGTCTGCACTGTTTCAGTAAGTATGCTCACCCATACTCACCAACTACCCCGTTGGTGTGGGGTTTCTACTTTCCTGTGAGCTCTAATCTTCATTATTGCTGCTTCACTGGGAAAGTTAGCTGCTTCCACTAACTCTCTGACCTGTTCTTCATGCTCAATGTGGCCCCCAGACAGGGTGATGTACCTTCACCCAGCCCAGTCATGAACTATACCAAAGGCATGCTGACTGTGTGCATTTTGCCTCCCTCACCCTGGTTAATGTCCACGCTTCTGCCAGCGCTCCTGATGGTTTTTTATTTCTGGATAATTCCTCACTAAATTCCCACAATAATTAAACAATCCTAAAGTTTGCCTGATCCCTTTATGGTGTGTGGGTAGATAATTTTCTAATCAAAGTTTTTGTTCCCGCTGGGTCTGTTCCCTCTCCCTTCCTGATTTGATCTCCCCAATATGATGTCCCAGTTCCGTCTCTCCCTACCTTCCCAGTTACACTCTCTGTGTGTTAATTTTAAGCCTGGCCTGGCTAACCTGATCCAATACTCTGTATAATATCTGGATATTTTCTTTCTCACCGCTTGAGGTGATGAGGTGTTGGTAAGATCAGTGTGACGAAATCCATCAAACACACATCAGTGGGATATACTGGAATATTGCCGGATCCCTGAGGTAATAGTATCCTGGTGGACTGTTCTCCTCGGTCAGTAAACACCAGTCTCTTCTGCAGTTCAATGTCCACAGGTACTGACACAGACTATTTCCAGCTTCTGTCAATCTATCACTGTCACAATTACTGCCTCCTCAGCCCCAGCTTTGATGAGATCCCGTTTGTGTGGGGAGTGAGGGGCCCTCGATCTCTACAAGGTCGATAGATAACAACCCACATTCCTGTTTGATTTACGCACACCGCTGAGTGGGTCCGAGCTATAACCCACTAGATTCTCTGACTGCCCCATTCTCCCTGCAATGTAGCTACTACGGAGAGGTTGCCTCTCCTTTTCTTTCTGTCCCAATCCTGCCCGGAGCATCCCCATGTTTAAATTCGGGTGTTGATGTCAATAGTTGCCATTTTAGAATAAAAAGGAACAACTCCCAGAATGGTCCCTTCTTGAGTCTCACACCTCTATATCTGAATATATTTTGTCATACTCCCGGTCTACATCGGGGCAGGTTTGCTTCATCCACCTTCCTCGGTAACCTCTCCGACTGCTCTCATTTTAGTAATTGAGGGGGTGAGGGGTAAATCCTTATCAGTAACTGACACCGATGCTCCGTTGTTAGAATCATGGAAGGGTTGGCCCCTTAACAGCTCGTCAATGAATATTCATGAGCTATGCATATACCTACATGAACACAGGCCACCCACAATATGAACACCTATCTCCCTCTCTCTGCCTACATTCCTTGTCTATGTGCCGTTTCCTGCTTCCCTTGTAACATTGTGGGTCTGATTACCCTCCCTGTACTGCAGCTATTCCCCTGTGTTTCTGTGTTTGCCTCAGCTCTCATGGCCCAATTCAGAATGTGGTTAGAATTATCTCCCACTGAGAGTCCCATGTTTATAATTACAGTTAAATGGGGTCCTATGTCATCTTTTAAATACTTCAAACCGATTTCATCATCACAGGTTGGGGTTTGGTAATCCCCCGTGGTCCTTACACACCTCAGGCTTCCTCTCTGTATGATACTCGATTTTACCCTTGGGTTCCTGAGTCACCAAGGTTATTTTAGCCCATTCAGACTGTCCCCTCCCCAATGTGTCCCTGTAATATCTGTAAATGCTTGGAGCCACTGATCGGCTGTGCACGGGGGGAACCGGCTCGCACCCCATCCTCTCATTGCAGGTATAGTTTCTGCTGTACGCTTCAGGGCACCTTGGGCCGAGGGAGGGTCCGTACATCATCTTCAGTGAGACTGTACCTCTACTAATTCATCCATATTGTCCCAATAAGGCCCAGTATTACCATTTCTCTATCAGGCTGGGTGTTCTTTCATCAACATCTGTTATTCAGCGGGTGAACAGTTCAGGTTTGGTTTCTGTCAGTTCCCTTTGTTGCTCCCTACTGTCTAAGTTGAGCTTTGATGCCCAGTGGTGCCATAGACAGGGCCTTCTGGACGTTATAGGGCGGTGGGTCATCCCACCCATTTTCGTCCCTCTGTCCATACGTGGGTGCTTTGTCATCTAACCCGTTCCAGTCAGTGTCACCATCCTCACTGCCTTCTGAGGAGAGCGGGGCACTAGGTACCTCCCCCACTGTAACTACCACCTGGCCCTTTGGCTTTAAGGCCTCACGTCTGAGAGCCACCACCTTCACTTGTTCCTGTTTCCCATAATAATGTAACTCATTCTGTCATTCCTGGATTCAAACAGAACAAAATGTGAATTTGGTTTTACTTGAAATATTAATAATTTGACATTCACTTTACATAACTATAGAGATGAAAATTCTACTGTGATTATTTAAGTGAATTTAACATGATCATACAGTGAAAATAACTGATAATCAACGACAATGAATTAACTGAATAATATGTGATTATTTGTACAAGTTCTTGCAATGAAAATTCAATTTTATTTAATGCTTGTCACCCATTACATCATGGGCATTCTTATTAGGAAATAAAGTAATTGAAGGATATCAGAGAAAATAAATAGACTTTAATTTTAGCTTCATTGCAGTAATGGACCAAAACAATATTTGGAAATATGGTTAAACTACATAACAAAGTTTCCAGTGTCATTATTGACATGAAACTATTTTAGTTTGCAAGTTGTTTTGCACTAATAATAATTGGAAATGCATTGTGATTTGGAATACACCATTTAAAATATATTTTGATGAGAATAATCAGATACATATTTGGAGGAAATTAGGCATGCAAATAAATATATATTCATTGATATTAATAGTTTTAAAAGGTTTGGAAGTTGACTGGGATTATTTGATTGAAAGAGGCTGCATGATTATAAAGACCAATTCACCGTTTTCGTTGCATTGTTGGTTTCACTAGAATCTGTTGTGGTCTGAGCTCTTGTTGTGTGCAATGGACTGTCACTAATAGCTTAATTAACCTGCGAGTCCCTGATCAGGTTTCCATTGTTTGTAAGTGAGCAACACACCTCCTTTTGTGAGGGGAAACAGATTCTCTTCAAAGGAAATAAGTGGCAGTTCACACTGAGAATGGTTTCTAGCACACACCATCAGCAGGGAAGGGTTTTTTCTAAAGATTTCCAATTTCTATCTACAAATCTGATATGTCAGTTTGTGGAGGATTCAGCACCTTTGTTCTGAGCTTTTTTTATACAAGCAGTTGGTTCATTCTGACTTTGCCAAGAATGTTGTTTACTTTCCCCTTTTACTGTGATTCTGCAGGTTAGAATATTCTGTGAGTCAATAATGGTCAATAACTGAACATTGAATGGTTTCGACTCTGACAGAGCAGTGGCCTTGTTTTCAGCTAATTATTCACTTTCCATTTCCTGGTTGTGTTGAATGTTCCAGAACCAGACTCTGAGCAATGTTTTCATTCACTTGTGTTGGATTCACTGACAGCCACATGGCCAGTCAGTTTCAGCAGTTTGAATTCAATAATCATCTAGAATTATGACTGGAAGAGCACAGCAGTTCAGGCAGCATCCAACGAGCAGCGAAATCAACGTTTCGGGCAAAAGCCCTTCATCAGGAATAAAGGCAGTGAGCCTGAAGCATGGAGAGATCAGCTAGAGGAGGGTTGGGGTGGGGAGAGAGTAGTATAGAGTACAATGGGTGAGTGGGGGAGGGGATGAAGGTGATAGGTCAAGGAGGAGAGGGTGGAGTGGATAGGTAGAAAAGAAGATAGGCAGGTCGGACAAGTCAAGGAGACAGTAACTGAGCTGGAAGTTTGAAACTAGGATGAGGTGGGGGAAGGGGAAATGAGGAAGCTGTTGAAGACAACATTGATGCCCTGGGGTTGAAGTGTTCCGAGGCGGAAGATGAGGCGTTCTTCCTCCAAGCGTCTGGTGGTGAGGGAGCGGCGGTGAAGGAGGCCCAGGACCTCCATGTCCTCGGCAGAGTGGGAGGGGGAGTTGAAATGTTGGGCCACGGGGCAGTTTGGTTGATTGGTGCGGGTGTCTCGGAGATGTTCCCGAAAGCGCTCTGCTAGGAGGCGCCCAGTCTCCCCAATGTAGAGGAGATCACATCGGGAGCAACGGATACAATAAATGATATTGGTGGATGTGCAGGTGAAACTTTGATGGATGTGGAAGGCTCCTTTAGGGCCTTGGATAGAGGTGAGGGAGGAGGTGTGGGCACAGGTTTTACAGTTCCTGCGGTGGCAGGGGAAAGTGCCAGAATGGGAGGGTGGGTCGTAGGGGGGTGTGGACCTGACCAGGTGGTCACACTGGGCTATCTGTTATTCTGTATATAAACCACTCTGATCCCCTCAATTAGATTCCAGGCTGTAACTGACCCTGGGATATCTGTTATTCTGTGTATAAACCACTCTGATCCCCTCAATTAGATTCCAGGCTGTAACTGACCCTGGGACATCTGTTATTCTGTGTATAAACCACTCTGAACCCCTCAATTAGATTCCAGGCTGTAACTCACTCCGGGATATCTGTTATTCAGTATATAAACCACTCTGAAGCCCTCAATTAGAATCCAGGCTGTAACTCACTCCTGGGTACCTCGTATGCTTTATGCAAACCCTAAACCCCTCAATTAGGTTCCAGTCTGGAAATCACTCCTGGGGATCTGTTATTGGATCTGTGAAGTGATCCTTGTTGGATGTTAGACCAAAGACAAGATAAACTAAATGGTCAAATGTTTCATTGGTAGCAGGAAAACAGAAAGCTGCTGGTTCATTTCTGTCCTGTCACATATCTCCAAGTTTCAGATTGGGGCTGAATTTCTGTCACAATGGGGAAAGTCTCAAAAGCTGTTTACTGTCCTGCACGAATGCATCATCATAACATGAATTCTCTTGCAAGATAGGAAATGGAGACAGCTTCTGGAAGGTGTCTGTATCCCTGTGTGTGTGATTCTGTCTGTCTGTGATTCTGTGTACATGTTCAATGTTTTATATATTTTCAAACTGTATTGATGTTGCCAGTCTCTTTTGCTTTTACTTATTTATAAACTCAATGTCATCGTTTTGCTGATATAAAATGGTGGCTGTGGACAAATCTAAAATGTCTGCCTGACTGATTTGTGTCAGGGATACTTTCCGCAAGGGAGAGGGGGCAATGTGTCAAAAGTCATTTCCATTCATTGATGCCAGCAGAGATAGGAAATGGAGACAGCTCTTGGTAGGTGGTTAAAATGTAAATCCCAGAACCTGTTTTCAGTGAATGCGGAGAGACAATGTGACATTCCAGTAAGGTCTGCCTTACTTTCTAAGCTCCTAATATATGAGAGAAACATAATATACAAAACCTGAAAGAGCTCAGCCACTGATTTGTAGATTTGCAGCGTTACATCAGAATAATGCCTGGCTAGGCGTTATCTCAAATTGAAGGATTTCTCAAATCCCACACTGACCTTCTGTGGGTTCAAATTGGGAACCCATTGACTAGATTCAAGGCTGTAAATCACTCCGGGCTATCTTTTTATTCTGTATATAAAACACTCTGAATCCCTCAATTAGATTCCAGGCTGTAACTCACTCTGGGCTATCTGTTATTCTGTATATAAACCACCCTGAACCCTTCAATTAGATTCCAGGCTGTAATTCACCCTGGGCTAACTGATGTTCTGTATATAAACCACTCTGAACCCCTCAATTAGATTCTAGGCTGTAAATCACCCTGGGCTATCTGTTATTCTGTATATAAACCACTCTGAACCCCTGAATTAGATTCCAGGCTGTAATTCACTCCGGGATATCTGTTATTCTGTATATATGCCACTCTGAACCCCTCAATTAGATTCCAGACTGTAACTCACTCCCGGATATCTGTTATTCTGTAACATAAACGAGAGGATTTGAACGACGGGGAGAGGCTGAATCGGCTGGGGCTGTTTTGCCTGGAGCATCAGAGGCTGAGGGGTGACTTTATCGACGTTTATAAAATCATGACGGGCATGGATAGGAGAAATAGACAAAATCTTTTCCTCGGTGCAGGGGAGTCCAGAACTAGAGGGCAGAGGTCTAGTGTGAGAGGGGAAACATATGGAAGAGACCTAAGGGGCAACTTGTTCACTCAGAGGGTGGTACATGAATGGAATGAACTGTCAGAGGAAGTGGTGGAGGGTAGTACAATTGCAACATTTAAAATGCAGCTCGATGGGTATATGAATGGGAATGTTTTGGAGGGAGATGAGCCAAGTGCTTGAAAAAGAGACTAGAGTAGGTTAGGATATCTGGTCGGCATAGATGGGCTGGACCAAAGGGTCTGTTTCCATGCTGTACATCTCTAGGACTGTATGACTCCGCGATTTTGTGACTCACTACATGATACCTGTTATTCTGTATGTAAACCACCGGGAACCCCTCGATTTGATTCCAATCTGTAACTCACTCCAGGCTATCTGTTATTCTGTGTATAAACCACCCTGAACTCCGCGATTAGATTCCAGGCTGGAACTCACCCTGGGCTATCTATTATGCTGTATATAAACCACCCTGCACTCCGCGATTAGATTCCAGGCTGTAACTCACCCTGGGCTATCTGTTATTCTATATATATAAACCACCCTCAACTCCGTGATTACATTCCAGGCTGTAACTCACTCCAGGCTATCTGTTATTTTGTATATAACCCACCCTGAGCCCATCGAGTCGAATCCAGGCTGTAACTCACTCCAGGCTATCTGTTATTCTGTATGTAACCCACCCTGAACTCCTAGATTGGATTCCTGGCTGTATCTCATTCTGTGGCATCTGTTATTCCCAATATGAATCACTCTGAACTCCTCGATTAGGTTCCAGGCATTGACTCACCCTGTACTATCTGTTAATCTGTATATAAACAAGCCTGAACCTCTCAATTAGATTCCATGCCTTAACTAACTCCAGGGTATCTGTTTTCAGTATATAAAACACCCCGAACCCCTTGATTACATTCCAAGCTTTAACTCACTCCAGGATATCTGTTATTCTGTAACATAAACCAGCCTGAAACCCTTGATTAGTTTCTAGGCTGTAACCCACTCTGGGCTACCTGTTATTCTGTATATTAACCACCATAAACCCATTGCTTTGATTCCACTTCCTGTCATGTTAAGCTCATGGTCCCAACAGAATTTAATCTCAATAATGATCAATGTATCACTGGTCCTCCTATCTGCTGGCACTATTTCCATGCTGTACATCTCGATGATTCTGTAACTCTATAAGTCACTCCGGGCTACCTGTTAGCCTGTGTAAATATCACCCTGAAACCCTCGATTAGATTCTAGTCTGTATCACACTCCTGGGTATCTGTTCGTCTGTATATTAACCATCCAATCCAAACCCTGTTAAAATTGCCCATGGTATTCAGGGATGGGTAGGTGAGGTGCATTAGTCAGGGGTAAATGTGGGGAAATGGCTCTGGATGGGTTATTCTTCTGATTAGATTCCAGGCTGAACTCACTCTGGGCTATCTGTTATTTTGTATATAAACCACACCTAACCCCTCGATTAAAATCCTGGCTGTAACTCACTCTGGGCAATCTGTTATTCTGTATATAAACCTGCCTGAAACCCTCAATTAGATTCCAGGCTGTAACTCACTCTGGGCTACCTGTTATTCTGTATATAAACCACCCTGAACCCCTTGATTAGATTCCAGGATGTAACTCACTCCTGGGTATCTGGTTTGCCGTATATAAACCACCCCAAAACCCTTGATTAGATTCCAGTCTGTCCCTCACTCCTGGGTTCCTCATATGCTGAATGTAAACCCTAAACCCCTCAATTAGATTCCAGTCTGGAAATCAATCGTGGGGATCTGTTATTGGATCTGTGAAGTGATCCTTGTTGAATGTTAGGCCAAAGACAAGATAAACTCAATGGTCAAATGTTACATGGGGAGCAGGAAAACAGAAAGCTGCTGGTTCATTTCTGCCCTGTTACATATCTCCAAGTTTCAGATTGGGGCTGAATTTCTGTCGCAATGGGGAAAGTCTCAAAAGCTGTTTACTGTCCTGCACGAATGCATCACCATAACATGAATTTTCTTGCAAGATAGGAAATGGAGACAGCTTCTGGAAGGTGTCTGTATCCGTGTGTGTGTGATTCTGTCTGTCTGTGATTCTGTGTACATGTTCAATATTTTATATATTTTCAAACTGTATTGATGTTGCCAGTCTCTCTTGCTTTTCCTTATTTATAAACGCAATGTCATCGTTTTGCTGATATAAAATGGTGGCTGTGGACAAATCTAAAATGTCTGCCTGACTGATTTGTGTCAGGAATACTTTCAGCAAGGGAGAGGGGACAATGTGTCAAAAGCCATTTCCATTCATTGATGCCAGCAGAGATAGGAAATGGAGACAGCTCTTTGAAGGTGGTTAAAATGTAAATCCCAGAACCTGTTTACAGTGAATGCGGAGAGACAATGTGACATTCCAGTAAGGTCTGCCTTACTTTCTAAGCTCCTAATATATGAGAGAAACATAATATACAAAACGTGAAACAGCTCAGCCACTGAATTGTAGATTTGCAGCGTTGGATCAGAATAATGCCTGGCTAGGCATTATCCCAAATTGAAGGGTTTCTCAAATCCCACACTGAACTTCTGTGGGTTCAAATTGGGAACCCATTGACTAGATTCAAGGCTGTAAATCACTCCGGGCTATCTTTTTATTCTGTATATAAACCACTCTGAACCCTTCAATTAGATTCTTTGCTGTAACTCACACTGGGCTATCTGTTAATCTGTATATTAACCACCATGAACCCATTGATTTGATTCCACTTCCTGTCATGTTAAGCTCATATTCCCAACACAATCTAATCTCAATAATGATCAATGTATCATGGGTCCTCCTATCTGCTGGCACTACCATCATGTTAACTTACTGATGTACACTGACCTTCTGTGGGTTCAAATTGTGTGTTGTCTACGAATATATTTTCAAAATGTACCTGTGATTGAACAAAGCCCTTTCTGGAACTGTGTGTGTCTGTTGGTTTAAGTATCTTTCAACAGGATTGAAGATAAATGAGAGTGAGAGATGGGCAGCACTGTAACCAGAATGGCAGTGCAGTATAAAAGGTATATTAATATCTTCGGTGAAAGGGGAAAACAGAGGAGGATAGTCCTCAAACTAGGACCGTGGGGAGTCAGTAATGTCGTGTACCATCACGTTAACTTCCTGATGTTTCTGTGCAAGATCATCCGAACCCCCAAGACAATAACGTTTCAGAATTTCTCATCATTTTACACAGAAACATTCAGCTTTTTCTATTCTTACTGCAAATCACCTTCCAGAATATTCTCTTTCACCTGCCGATGTTTTCAATATAATTCACACAACACTGACAGCAGGGTAGATGTCATGATAGGATGTAGCAAACTGTTACACTCAGTACCTTCATTTTACAATGTAATAATATCCAGTCAGAAACATGCCCTGGGTCTGGGATAAAGCCTCCCTGGGTCTGGAAGTGGGGACTGGGCAGAGAACGGGGTTTTCGTCTGTCACTGAGTTAGTTTGGAAATCTGTGCTGCACATGGACATTCTCCACATTATATTCAGTTTCTATGTGTGTGATGGAGAGAGTTTAAACTGAGTTTACCTCTGCGTCTCTGCTTAGGGATTCCCTGTCTTTCAGATCTTTGACTGCAACATCATAGAAAGTGTGGGTATCTGCCTGTTTCTCTCCCATCTTTCAGAACACATGGAAACCTCCACATACAGCAGTTGAATCCTGTCTGGCTTAGCTCATTGTTGAGTTGGTCCATGGTGGGTACTTTCTCCTCTGCTTTCTCTCCTCTCGCATCCCCTTGCTCTGTCGATAAATCGCCCAATACCCTCAATATGAATGCAATCTGCAACTCACTCCTGGGTATCTGTTATTCTACACATAATCATCCCGAATCCCCTTGATGAAATTCTAATCTGTAACTGACTTCCAATTTTAAGGGGCTCTGCACATCATCCACCTCAAACCTTTGATTAGATTCCAGTCTGTATCACACTCCTGGGTATCCGTTAGTCTGTATATTAACCATCCAATCCAAACCCTGTTAAAATTGTCCACAGTGTTTAGGGATGTGTATGTGAGGTGTATTAGTCAGGGGTAAATGTGGGGAAATGGGTCTGGATGTGTTATCCTTCTGAGGGTCAGTGTGGTCTTGTTGGGCTGAAGGGCTTGTTTCCCCACTGTCGGGATTATATGAATCACCCGGAACCCTATCGATTAGATTCCAATATGTAACTCACTTCCATGTATATTTTGACTGGCATGTTTCAAAAACACCCCATAACCTTCAATTCTATTCCACTTCGATAATCACGAGGCACTGCATTTTGGGAAAGCAAATTTGAGCAGGATTTATATACTTAGTGGTCAGGTATGAGGGAGTGTTGCTGAACAAAGAGACTTTGAAGTGCAGGTTCGTAGCTCCGTGAGAGTGGAGTGGCAGGTGGATAAGATAATGAAGGCAGCGTTTGGTATGCTTTCCTTTATTGGTCAGTGTTTTGAGTATAGGCATTGAGAGGTCATGTTGTGGCTGGACTGGACATGGGTTAGGCCACTGTTGGAATGTGGCATGCAATTCTGGTATCCTTCCTATCGGAAGGACGTTGTGAAACTTGAAAGGGTTCAGAAAAAATTTACAAGGAGGTTGCCAGGTTAGAGGATTTGAGCATCAGGGAGAGGCTGAATAGGCTGAGGCTGTTTTCCCTGGAGCATCAGAGGCTGAGGGGTGACTTTATCGAGGTTTATAAAATCATGATGGGCATGGATAGGATAAGTAGACAAAGCCTTTTCCTCGCTGTAGGGGAGTCCAGAACAAGAGGGCAGAGGTTTAGTGTGAGAGGGGAAAGATATGGAAGAGACCTAAGGGGCAACTTGTTCACTCAGAGGGTGGTACATGAATGGAATGAACTGTCAGAGGAAGTGGTGGAGGGTAGTACAATTGCAACATTTAAAATGCAGCTCGATGGGTATATGAATGGGAATGTTTTGGAGGGAGATGAGCCAAGTGCTTGAAAAAGAGACTAGAGTAGGTTAGGATATCTGGTCGGCGTAGACGGGTTGGACCAAAGGGTCTGTTTCCATGCTGTACATCTCTAGGACTGTACAACTCCGTGATTTTGTGACTCGCTACTTCCTGTCTGTTATTCTGTATGTAAGCCACCCTGAACCCCTCGATGACATTCCAGGCTTTAACTCACTCCGGGATATCTGTTATTCTGTAACATAAACCACCTTGAACCCCGCGATTAGATTCCAGGCTTTAACTCACTCTGGACTATCTGTTATTCTGTATGTGACCCACCCTGAACATCTCGATTCGATTCCAAGCTGTAACTCATTCCAGGCTATCTGTTTTTCTGTATATAAACCACCCTGAACCCCACGATTAGATTCCAGGCTGTAACTTCCTGTCAGGATTGAAATGGAAGGCTGGTAGTTATTGGGAATGCTGGCTGACAAGAGAAATTGAGGGTTTGGTTCAGAAAAAGGAGGAAGCATATGTCAGGTATAGACAGGATAGATCGAGTGAATCCTTAGACGAGTATAAAGGAAGTTGGAACTCAAGAGGGCAAAACGCGGACATGAGATAGCTTTGGAAAATAGAATTAAGGAGAATCTAAAGTGTTTTTACAAATATATTAAGGACAAAGGGTAACTAGGGAGAGAATAGGGCCCCTCTAAGATCAGTAAGGCGGCCTTTGTGTGGAGCCACAGAAAATGGGGGAGATATTAAATGAATATTTTGCATCAGTATTTACTGTGGAAAATGATATGGAAGATATAGTCTGGAGGAAAATCGATGGTGACATCTTGCAAAATGTCCAGAGAAACAGAGGAGGAAGTGTTGGATTTCTTGAAATGGTTAAAGGTGGATAAATCCCCAGGACCTGATCAGGTGTATCCGAGAACTCTGTGGGAAGCTAGAGAAGTGATTGCTGGGCCTCTTGCTGAGATATTTGTATCATCGATAGTCACAGGTGAGGTGCCGGAAGACTGGAGGTTGGCAAACGTGGTGCCACTGTTTAAGAAGGGTGGTAAAGAGAAGCCAGGGAACGATAGACCGGTCAGCCTGACCTCGGCGGTGGGCAAGTTGTTGGAGGGAATCCTGAGGGACAGGATGTACATGAATTTGGAAAGGCAAGGACTGATGCGAGATAGCGAACATGGCTTTGTGCGTGGGAAATCATGTCTCACAAACTTGATTGAGTTTTTTGAAGAAGTAAAAAAGAAGATTGATGAGGGCAGAGCAGTGGATGTGATCCATATGGACTTCAGTAAGGCATTCAACAAGGTTCCCCATGGGAGACTGATTAGCAAGGTTAGATCTCATGGAATATAGGGAAAAGTAGCCATTTGGATACAGAACTGGCTCAAAGGTAGAAGACAGAGGGTGGTGGTGGAGAGTAGTTTTTCAGTCTGGAGGCCTGTGACCAGTGGAATGCCACAAGGATCGGTGCTGGGCCCTCTACGTTTTGTCATTTACATAAATGATTTGGATGCGAGCATAAGAGGTACAGTTAGTAAATTTGCAGGTGACACCAAAATTGCAGGTGTAGTGGACAGCAAAGAGGGTTTCCTCAGTTTCCAACAGGATCTGGACCAGATGGGCCAATGGGCTGAGAAGTGGCAGATGGAGTTTAATTCAGATAAATGTGAGGTGCTGCATTTTGGGAAAGCAAATCTTAGCAGGACATCAACATTTAATGGTAAGGTCCAAGGCTGTGTTGCTGAACAAAGAGACCTTGGAGTGCAGGTTCATAGCTCCTTGAAAGTGGAGTCACAGGTAGATAGGATAGTGAAGAAGGCATTTTGTCTGCATTCCTTAATTGGTCAGAGTACCAAGTACAGGAGTTAGGAGGTCATGTTGCGGCTGTACAGGACATTGGTTAGGTCACTCTTGGAATATTGTGTGCAATTCTCGTCTCCTTCCTGTAGGAAAGATGTTGTGAAACTTGAAAGGGTTCAGAAAAGATTTACAAGGAGATCGCCAGGGTTAGTGGATTTCAGCCACAGGGGGAGGCTGAATAGGCTGGGGCTGTTTTCCCTGGAGTGTCAGAGGCTGAGGGGTGACCTTATAGAGGTTTACAAAACTATGAGGGGCATGGATAGGATAGGATAAATAGATAAAGTCTTTTCCCTGGGGACAGGGAGTCCAGAGCTAGAGGGCAAACGTTTAGTTTGAGAGGGGAAAGATATGAAAAAGAGACCGAAGGGACAACTTTTTCACGCAGAAGGTGGTACGTTTATGGAGTGAGCTGCGAGAGGAAATGGGGTGGAGGCTGGTACAATTGCAACATTTAAGAGGCAATTGGAAGGGTATATGAATAGGAAGGGTTTGGAGGGATATGGGCCGTGTGCTGGCAGGTGGGATTAGATTGGGTTGGGACATCTGGTCGGCATGGACAA
Organism: Chiloscyllium punctatum; assembly: GCF_047496795.1. Lineage (NCBI taxonomy): Eukaryota > Metazoa > Chordata > Chondrichthyes > Orectolobiformes > Hemiscylliidae > Chiloscyllium > Chiloscyllium punctatum. Next base: position 23,702,535 of record NC_092767.1, read on the forward strand.
GTTGGACCGAAGGGTCTGTTTCCATGCTGTACATCTCAATGATTCTGTAACTCTATAACTCACTCCGGGCTACCTGTTAGCCCGTGTAAATATCACCCTGAAACCCTCAATTAGATTCCAGTCTGTATCACACTCCTGGGTATCTGTTAGTCTGTATATTAACCATCCAATCCAAACCCTGTTAAAATTGCCCATGGTATTCAGGGATGGGTAGGTGAGGTGCATTAGTCAGGGGTAAATGTGGGGAAATGGGTCTGGATGGGTTATTCTTCTGATTAGATTCCAGTCTGTAACTCACTCTGGGCTACGTGTTATTCTGTATATAAACCACCTGAACCCCTTGATTAGATTTCAGGTTGTAACTCAATCTGGGTATCTGGTTTGCCGTATATAAACCACCCCGAACCCTTTGATTAGTTTCCAGTCTGTCCCTCACTCCTGGGTACCTCATATGCTGTATGTAAACCCTAAACCACTCAATTAGATTCCAGTCTGGAACTCACTCCTGCGGATCTGTTATTGGATCTGTGAAGTGATCCTTGTTGGATGTTAGTCCGAAGACAAGATAAACTAAATGGTCAAATGTTACACTGGGAGCAGGAACACAGAAAGCTGCTGGTTCATTTCTGTCCTGTTACATATCTCCAAGTTTCAGATTGGGGCTGAATTTCTGTCACAATGGGGAAATTCTCAAAAGCTGTTTACTGTCCTGCACAAATGCATCATCATAACATGAATTCTCTTGCAAGATAGGAAATGGAGACAGCTTCTGGAAGGTGTCTGTATCCCTGTGTGAGAGATTCTGTCTGTCTGTGATTCTGTGTGCATGTTCAATGTTTTATATATTTTCAAACTGTATTCTTGTTGCCAGTCTCTCTGGCTTTTCCTTATTTATAAACTCAACATCATCGTTTTGCTGACATAAAATGGTGTCTGTGGACAAATCTAAAATGTCTGCCTGACTGATTTGTGTCAGGAATACTTTCAGCAAGGGAGAGGGGACAATGTGTCAAAAGCCATTTCCATTCATTGATGCCAGCAGAGATAGGAAATGGAGACAGCTCTTTGAAGGTGGTTAAAATGTAAATCCCAGAACCTGTTTACAGTGAATGCGGAGAGACAATGTGACATTCCAGTAAGGTCTGCCTTACTTTCTAAGCTCCTAATATATGAGAGAAACATAATATACAAAACCTGAAAGAGCTCAGCCACTGAATTGTGGATTTGCAGCGTTGGATCAGAATTATGCCTGGCTAGGCCTTATCCCAATTGAAGGGTTTCTCAAATCCCACACTGAACTTCTGTGGGTTCAAATTGGGAACCCATTGACTAGATTCAAGGCTGTAAATCACTCCGAGCTATCTTTATATTCTGTACATAACCACACTGAACCCCTTGATTAGATTCCAGGCTGTAACTCACTCCAGGGTATCTGTTATTTTGTAAAAAAACCACTCTGAACCCCTCAATTAGATTCCAGGCTGTAACTCACTCTGGGCTATCTGTTATTCTGTATATAAACCAACCTGAACCCCGCGATTTGATTCCAGGCTGTTACTCACTCTGGGCTACCTGTTATTCTGTATATAAACCACTCTGAACCCCTCAATTCGATTCCAGGCTATAACTCACCCCGGGATATCTGTTATTCTGTATATAAACCTCTCTGAACCCCTCAATTAGATTCCAGGCTGTAACTCACCCCGGGATATCTGTTATTCTGTATATTTACCAACCTGAACCCATTGATTTGATTCCACCTCCTGTCCTTTTAAGCTCATATTCCCAACACAATCTAATCTCAATAATGATCAATGTATCACGGGTCCTCCTATCTGCTGGCACGATCATCATGTTAACTTACTGATGTTTACGTACATGATCAGCTGTAGCATCTGAACAATAGTGCTTCCTGTGTGGTTAGGTGCGTGTGCGATGGAGAGAGTTTAAACTGAGTTTAACACTGCGTCTCTGCTTAGGGATTCCCTGTCCTTCAGATATTTGACTGCAATGTACAAAGAGCGAGACAGAGAGAGAGGGGGGAACAGAGAGAGAGAGAGAGGGGGGGACAGAGAGAAAGAGAGGGACAGAGAGAGAGAGGGGGGGACAGAGAGAGACCACAGAGAGAGAGAGAGAGGGTTACACAGAGAAAGTGACAGAGAGAGAGGTAGGGACACAGAGAGAGGGGGAGGGACACAGAGTGAGGGACAGAGAGAGAGAGGGGGGGACACAGAGAAAGAGGGTGGAGAAAGACAGAGAGAGAGAGAGAGAGAGGGACACACAGAGAGTGACAGAGGGAGAGAGAGAGAGAGGGACACACAGAGAGTGACAGAGGGAGAGAGAGAGAGGGACACACAGAGAGTGACAGAGGGAGAGAGAGAGAGAGGGACACACAGAGAGTGACAGAGGGAGAGAGAGAGAGAGGGACACACAGAGAGTGACAGAGGGAGAGAGAGAGAGAGGGACACACAGAGAGTGACAGAGGGAGAGAGAGAGAGAGGGACACACAGAGAGTGACAGAGGGAGAGAGAGCGAGGGACCGAGAGAGAGACGGAGAGAGAGGGGGGACACAGGCAGAGGGGGGGGGGACACAGAGAGCGAGAGAGGGGGGGGACACAGAGAGCGAGAGAGGGGGGGGACACAGAGAGCGAGAGAGGGGGGGGACACAGAGAGCGAGAGGGGGGGGGACAGAGAGCGAGAGAGGGGGGGAACACAGAGAGCGAGAGAGGGGGGGGACACAGCGAGCGAGAGGGGGGGGACACAGCGAGCGAGAGGGGGGGGACACAGCGAGCGAGAGGGGGGGACACAGCGAGCGAGAGGGGGGGGACACAGCGAGCGAGAGAGGGGGGACACAGTGAGCGAGGGGGGGGGACACAGCGAGCGAGGGGGGGGGACACAGCGAGCGAGAGGGGGGGACACAGCGAGCGAGAGGGGGGGACACAGAGAGCGAGAGAGGGGGGGAACACAGCGAGCGAGAGGGGGGGGGACACAGCGAGCGAGAGGGGGGGGACACAGCGAGCGAGAGGGGGGGGACACAGCGAGCGAGAGGGGGGGACACAGCGAGCGAGAGGGGGGGGACACAGCGAGCGAGAGAGGGGGGACACAGCGAGCGAGGGGGGGGGACACAGCGAGCGAGGGGGGGGGACACAGCGAGCGAGAGGGGGGGACACAGCGAGCGAGAGGGGGGGACACAGCGAGCGAGAGGGGGGGGACACAGCGAGCGAGAGGGGGGGACACAGCGAGCGAGAGGGGGGGGCACAGCGAGCGAGAGAGGGGGGACACAGCGAGCGAGGGGGGGGGGACACAGCGAGCGAGAGGGGGGGACACAGCGAGCGAGGGGGGGGACACAGCGAGCGAGAGGGGCGGGACACAGCGAGCGAGGGGGGGGACACAGCGAGCGAGAGGGGGGGGACACAGCGAGCGAGAGGGAGGGGACACAGCGAGCGAGGGGGGGGACACAGCGAGCGAGAGGGGGGGACACAGCGAGCGAGAGGGGGGGGACACAGCGAGCGAGGGGGGGGACACAGCGAGCGAGGGGGGGGACACAGCGAGCGAGAGGGGGGGGACACAGCGAGCGAGAGGGGGGGGGACACAGCGAGCGAGAGGGGGGGGACACAGCGAGCGAGAGGGGGGGGACACAGCGAGCGAGAGGGGGGGACACAGCGAGCGAGAGGGGGGGGACACAGCGAGCGAGAGGGGGGGGACACAGCGAGCGAGAGGGGGGGCACAGCGAGCGAGGGGGGGGACACAGCGAGCGAGAGGGGGGGGACACAGTGAGCGAGAGGGGGGGACACAGCGAGCGAGAGGGGGGGGACACAGCAAGCGAGAGGGGGGGGACACAGCGAGCGAGAGGGGGGGGACACAGCGAGCGAGGGGGGGGACACAGAGAGCGAGGGGGCGGGACACAGAGAGCGAGAGGGCGGGACACAGAGAGCGAGAGGGCGGGACACAGAGAGCGAGAGGGCGGGACACAGAGAGCGAGAGTGCGGGACACAGTGCGAGAGGGGGTCACAGAGGGACAGAGAGAGAGAGGGGGACACACAGAGAGAGGGAGAGAGGGAGAGACGCAGAGGGATAGACGGACAGAGAGGGGGACTGAGAGAGAGAGAGTGGACAGAGAGAGGGGGGAGGGACAGAGAGAGACAGAGGGACAGAGAGAGAGAGGGATACAGAGAGCGCGAAAGAGGGACAGAGAGAGAAAGATTGAGAGAGAGAGATAGAGAGGGAGCGAGGGACAGGGAGAGAGAGAGAGTGAGAGAGAGAGTGAGGGACAGGGAGAGAGAGAGAGTGAGGGACAGGGAGAGAGAGAGAGAGTGAGGGACAGGGAGAGAGAGAGAGAGAGTGAGGGACAGGGAGAGAGAGAGAGAGTGAGAGAGGGACAGGGAGAGAGAGAGAGAGAGAGAGAGAGAGAGGGGGACAGGGAGAGAGAGAGAGTGAGGGACAGGGAGAGAGAGAGAGAGAGAGAGAGGGACAGGGAGAGAGAGAGAGAGAGTGAGGGACAGGGAGAGAGAGAGAGAGTGAGGGACAGGGAGAGAGAGAGAGAGTGAGGGACAGGGAGAGAGAGAGAGAGTGAGAGGGACTGGGAGAGAGTGAGAGGGACAGGGAGAGAGAGAGAGGGACAGGGAGAGAGAGAGAGGGACAGGGAGAGAGAGAGAGGGACAGGGAGAGAGAGAGAGAGGGACAGGGAGAGAGAGAGAGAGGGACAGGGAGAGAGAGAGAGAGGGACAGGGAGAGAGAGAGAGAGGGACAGGGGGAGAGAGAGAGAGAGGGACAGGGGGAGAGAGAGAGAGAGAGGGACAGGGGGAGAGAGAGAGAGAGGGACAGGGGGAGAGAGAGAGAGAGGGACAGGGGGAGAGAGAGAGAGAGGGACAGGGGGAGAGAGAGAGAGAGAGGGACAGGGGGAGAGAGAGAGAGAGGGACAGGGGGAGAGAGAGAGAGGGACAGGGGGAGAGAGAGAGAGAGGGACAGGGGGAGAGAGAGAGAGAGAGGGACAGGGGGAGAGAGAGAGAGAGAGAGAGGGACAGGGGGAGAGAGAGAGAGAAAGAGGGACAGGGGGAGAGAGAGAGAGAGAGAGAGGGACAGGGGGAGAGAGAGAGGGGGGGACAGGGGGAGAGAGAGAGAGAGAGAGAGGGACGGGGGGGGAGAGATAGAGAGGGACAGGGGGAGAGAGAGAGAGAGGGACAGGGGAGAGAGAGAGAGAGGGACAGGGGGAGAGAGAGAGAGAGAGGGACAGGGGGAGAGAGAGAGAGAGAGGGACAGGGGGAGAGAGAGAGAGAGGGACAGGGGGAGAGAGAGAGAGAGGGACAGGGGGAGAGAGAGAGAGAGGGACAGGGGGAGAGAGAGAGGGACAGGGGGAGAGAGAGAGAGAGAGGGACAGGGGGAGAGAGAGAGAGAGAGGGACAGGGGAGAGAGAGAGAGAGAGGGACAGGGGGAGAGAGAGAGAGAGAGAGAGGGACAGGGGGAGAGAGAGAGAGAGAGAGGGACAGGGGGGGAGAGAGAGAGAGGGGGACAGGGGGAGAGAGAGAGAGAGGGACAGGGGGAGAGAGAGAGAGAGAGGGACAGGGGGATAGAGAGAGAGAGGGACAGGGGAGAGAGAGAGAGAGGGACAGGGGGAGAGAGAGAGAGAGGGACAGGGAGAGAGAGAGAGAGAGAGAGAGAGAGAGGGACAGGGGGAGAGAGAGAGAGAGAGAGGGACAGGGGGAGAGAGAGAGAGAGAGAGGGACAGGGGGAGAGAGAGAGAGAGGGAGCGACAGGGGGAGAGAGAGAGAGGGACAGGGGGAGAGAGAGAGAGAGAGAGAGAGGGACAGGGGGAGAGAGAGAGAGAGAGGGACAGGGGGAGAGAGAGAGAGAGGGACAGGGGGAAGAGAGAGAGAGAGAGAGAGGGACAGGGGGAGAGAGAGAGAGAGAGGGACAGGGGGAGAGAGAGAGAGAGGGACAGGGGAGAGAGAGAGAGAGAGAGGGACAGGGGGAGAGAGAGAGAGAGGGACAGGGGGAGAGAGAGAATGACAGGCAGAGAGGGACAGGGAGAGGGAGAGAGAGAGGGACAGGGGGAGAGAGAGAGAGAGAGAGAGAGAGCGAGAGAGAGGGACAGGGGGAGAGAGAGAGAGAGAGGGACAGGGGGAGAGAGAGAATGACAGGGAGAGAGAGAGAATGACAGGCAGAGAGGGACAGGGAGAGGGAGAGAGAGAGGGACAGGGAGAGGGACAGGGACAGGGAGTGAGAGAGGGAGGGACAGGGAGTGAGAGAGGGAGGGACAGGGAGTGAGAGAGGGAGGGACAGGGAGTGAGAGAGGGAGGGACAGGGAGTGAGAGAGGGGGGGACAGGGAGTGAGAGAGGGGGGGACAGGGAGTGAGAGAGGGGGGACAGGGAGTGAGAGAGGGCGGGACAGGGAGTGAGAGAGGGGGGGACAGGGAGTGAGAGAGAGGGGGACAGGGAGTGAGAGAGAGAGGGACAGGGAGTGAGAGAGAGAGGGACAGGGAGTGAGAGACAGGGCCATGGAGAGAGAGAGGGACTGGGAGAGGGAGAGAGAAAGACAGAGAGAGAGAGAGAGAGGGACACAGAGAGGCAGTGGACGCAGAGAGGGAGAGAGGGACACAGAGAGGGAGTGGACGCAGAGAGGGAGAGAGGGACACAGAGATTGACGGACAGAGAGAGACACACACACACACAGAGGGACAGGGAGTGAGAGAGAGGGACAGGGAGTGAGAGAGAGGGACAGGGAGTGAGAGAGAGGGACAGGGAGGGAGAGAGAGAGAGGGACAGGGAGAGAGAGACAGGGCCATGGAGAGAGAGAGGGGGACTGGGAGAGGGAGAGAGGGACTGGGAGAGAGCGATAGGGACAGGGGGAGAGAGAGTGAGGGACAGGGGGAGAGAGAGAGAGGGACAGGGAGAGAGAGAGGGACACAGAGAGGGAGTGGACGCAGAGATGGAGAGAGGGACACAGAGAGTGACGGACAGAGAGACACACACACACACACACTCACACACACAGAGAGGGACAGGGAGAGAGAGCGGAACAGGGAGAGAGAGAGAGAGAGACAGACTGAGAGTGAGGGACAGGGAGAGAGAGAGAGAGAGAGAAAGACAGAGAGAGAGGGACACAGAGAAGGAGAGAGTGACAGAGACAGAGTGAGATTGAGAGAGAGAGACAGAGAGGGATGGAGACAGAGAGAGAGGGACACAGAGTATGATTAACAGAGAGTGAGAAACAGAGATAGAGAGAGGGACATGGAGCGAGTGACAGAGAGAGTGCGAGGGACAGAGAGAGTGGGACACAGATTGAGAGAGAGAGGGACACCGTGAGAGTGACAGACAGAGAGAGTGTGATGGACACAGAGAGAGAGAGAGAGAGAGAGCAACACGGACAGAGAGGGACAGAGAGAGAGGGACAGAGAGAGAGTGAGGGACGCAGTGAGAGACGGTCAGTGAGAGTGGGACAGTGAGAGTGGGACGGGAACAGTGAGAGATTGAAAGAGAGAGAGGGATACATAGAGAGAGAGAGAGTGTGGGACACAGGGAGAGAGTGAGGGACACAGGGAGAGAGTGTGACAGAGAGACCGATCGACAGACAGAGAGGGATAGAGAGAGAAAGAGAGAGTGAGGGATACAGAGAGAGAGGGGGGGACACAGAGAGAGAGAGGGGGACACAGAGAGAGAGAGGGGGACACGGAGAGAGAGAGGGGGACACAGAGAGAGAGGGGGACACAGAGAGAGAGGGGGACAGTGAGAGAGGGACAGTGAGAGAGGGACAGTGAGAGAGGGACAGTGAGAGTGGGACAGAGAGAGAGAGAGAGGGACAGGAACAGAGAGAGATCGAGAGAGAGAGAGGGATACATAGAGAGAGAGAGAGAGTGGGACACAGGGGGAGAGAGTGGGACACAGGGAGAGAGGGTGGGACACAGGGAGAGAGTGTGACAGTGAGACCGAGGGGCAGAGAGACGGAGGGACACACAGAGAGAGAGAGGGACACAGAGAGAGAGAGGGACACAGAGAGAGTGGGGGGCACAGAGAGTGGGGGACACAGAGAGAGACAGAGAGAAGGTGAGACAGAGACAGAGAGAGGGACAGAGAGTGAGAGAGAGAGGGAGAGAGGGAGAGAATGTGTGTTCGATAGAGAGAGAGACTGCGTGAGAGAGAGAGAGAATGCATGAAAGAGAGAGAGAATGCATGAGAGACAGAGAATGCGTGTGCGAGAGAGAGAGAAAATGTGTGCAAGAGAGAGAATGCGTGTGTGCGAGAGAGAAAATGCGTGTATGAGAGAGAGAGAATGCGTGCGTGTGAGAGAGAGAATGCGTGTGTGAGAGAGAGAGAATGCGGAATGCGTGTGTGCGAGAGAGAAAATGTGTGTGTGAGAGAGAGAAAATGCATGTGTGTGTGAGAGAGAATGCGAATGTGTGTGTGTGAGAGAGAAAATGTGTATGTGTGAGAGAGAATGCATGTGAGAGAGAGAATGCGTGTGTGTGAGAGAGAGAGAGAGAATGCACGCATGAGAGAGAGAATGAGTGTGGGAGAGAGAGAGTGAATGCGTGAGTGAGAGAGAGATTACGTGTGTGAGAGAGAGAATGTGTGCGAGAGAGAATGCGTGCATGAGAGAGAGAATGAGTGTGAAAGAGAATGTGTCTGTGAGAGAGAGAATGCACGCGTGAGGGAGAGAATGAGTATGGGAGAGAGAGAATGAGTGTGCAAGAGAGAGAATGCGTGTGTGAGAGAGAATGCGTGTGTGTGTGAGAGAGAGAGAATTCGTGTGAGAGAGACAGAGAATGCCTGTGTGCAAGTGCGCGCATGAGAGAGAGAAAATGTGCGCATGTGAGTGAGAAAGATAGTGAGCATGTGTGAGATATGATGTGCTCATGCATGAGAGTGTGTGTGAGTGTGAGAAAGAAAGGGTGAAAGTGAGAGATGAAGTGTGTGAGTGTATGTGAAAGAGTGAGTGCATGCGTGTGTGTGTGCATGTGAGAAAGAGTGTGTGTACAAGTGAACGAGAGTGAGTGCGCACTTGAGAGAGAGGGCGTGTGTGAGCGACTTTGCAAGTGTGTGTGAGAGAGACAGAGTTTTGGAGAGAGATAGAGTGAGTGTGTTAAAGTGAGCATATATGAGATGGTGAATGTGAGTGTGTGGGGGTGCGTGTGTCAGAAAGTGTATATGACAGTGTGTGTGTAATTGTGTGTGTAACTGAGAGAGTATGTGGAAGCGAGTGTATGAGAGAGAGAGTGTAGAGAGAGAGAATGAGTGAGTGAAAGTGTGTGTATGTCAGAGAGACAGAGAGAGAGTGTATGTTTGTGTGTGAGTGTGAGAGAGAGATTGTGATGGTGCGTGTGAAAATGTTTGAGTGTGCATTTGTGAGTGACTGCGTGTGTGTGTGTGCATGTCGGTGTGGATGTCTGCAAGTGTGTGAAAGGGCATGTGTGCGAGGGACTGAATGTGGTGTGTGAGGGTGTGTGTACACGTGTGAGAGTGTGAGTAAATGAGAGTGAGGGACAGTGTATAGTTCAGTGGATTATTACTGGGACAAGGACATAAACACGTGGTTTATACACAGTTAGATTATGGAGGGACAGCACTGACACGGAAACTGGGCACTCCGATGGAAACACACACAGTCTCACTCTCTCACACACACACGCAGAGGCTTGGTCTCACTCACTCACTCACTCACTCACTCACTCACTCACTCACTCACTCACTCATTCACTCACACACACACACAGAGGCTTGGTCTCACTATCTCTCACGCGAAGACAGTTCTGTGATGATACTTGCGCTCAGACCCTCACTGACTCTCTCCCCCCCACCCCCAGACAAAATCTGTGCACAGTGCCCATGTCCTGTGTTGGGGTGAGTGTGTGTGTGTCAGGGTGTGTGTCTGTCTGTGTGTGTGTGAGCCTGTGTCTGTGTGTGTGTGTGCGCGCGCGCATGTTGGTGTGTGTCTGTGTGTGTGCCTTTGTGTGCATGTGTCTGTGTCTCTGTGTGTGTCTATGTGTGTGTCTGGGTGTGTGTGTGTGTGCCTGCGTTTGTGTGCGTGTCGGTGTGTGTCTGTCTCTGTGTGTGTGTCTGTGTCTGTCGGTGTGTGTCTGTGTGTGTGCGTGTCGGTGTGTGTCTGTGTTTGTGTGTGTGTCGGTGTGTGCCTGTGTCTGTGTGCGTGTCTGTCTGTGTGTGTGTGTGCGCGCGTGTCGGCGTGTGTCTGTGTGCGTGTGTCTGTGTGCGTGTGTGTGTGTGTCGGTGTGTGCCTGTGTTTGTGTGCGTGTCGGTGTGTGTCTGTCTCTGTGTGTGGGTGTGTGTCTGTGTCTGTCTCTGTTCGCGCGTGTCGGTGTGCGTGTGTGTGTCGATGTGTGTCTGTGTCTGTGTCTGTGTGTGTGTCGGTGTGTGCCTGTGCCTGTGTGCGTGTCGGTGTATGTCTGTGTGTGTGTGTGTGTGTGTGTGTGTGTGTGCCTGTCTCTGTCTCTGTGTGTGCGCGTATCGATGTGAGTCTGTGTGTGTGTGTGTCGGTGTGTGTCTGTGTGCGAATCTGTGTGTGTGTCTGTGTCTGTCTGTGTGTGTGTGTGTGTGTCGGTGTGTGTCTGTGTGTGTGTGTCTGTGTGTATGTGTCTGTGTGTATGTGTCTGTGTGTGTGTGTCTGTCTCTGTGTCTGTCTCTGTGTCTGCGCGTGTCGGTGTGTGTCTGTCTCTGTGTGTGTCTGTCTCTGTGTGTGCGCATGTCGGTGTGTGTGTGTGTATGTATATTTGTGTGTGTGTGTGTGTCTGTCTCTGTGTCTTCTCTGTGTGTGTGTGAGAGAGAGAGAGACAGAGAGTGGGACACATAGGGACAGAGAGAAAGAGAGAGAGAGACACACACACACACAGGAGCAGAGAGACAGAGAGAGAGGGACAGAGACAGAGAAAGAGAGGGACAGAGAGAGACACACACACTGGGACAGAGAAGAGATTAATTCTAGGAATCACACATACAGCAGGAAAATCCCAAGAAAACCTCAGCAAATAGCCACCCTCTCCATTCCCAGCCCTGTGTGTGTGTGTCTCAGGAAGCCTACCTACAGCCAGGCTCTGAGACGCTCGTGTGGGAGTAATCTTTAATATTTTCAAACCGCACTGACACAACTAATAAGGCTTCAGTAAACAAAAGAGAGTTGTCGCAACTGGGAAAGATGACACTTTGTTGCCCCAGAATGAACATCTCAGTGGGCAGCAAGATCCCACAAGGCTCCTGTCCTGGGAATTAATATGTCAATTAGACAGAGCCCTCCCCAGGGAGCAGACTGACAGACGATGCAACGTGTCAGAGAGGGCAGGGCTGGGCTCCACTAACCCCTCACCCAGAATAAATGTGCGCAAGGAATTGGTCAGATTCATTCTCATACCCTGTTCTCTCTCTGTATGGAGAGTGAGCAGCCCTCCCTGTCTGGTTGTGACTGTGTGTGTGTGTGTGTGTGTGTGATAATGTTTCCAGCCTCTGGTTAATTACTTTCTTATGATTTGTTTTTATTTTGATGTTGCTGTGAGGTTATGAAGTGCATTTGGGGACGGAAAAGGTAGTGGTGGGATTGTTTTTAAACTGGGATCTTGCTGTGTAATTTTGCATCACACTGCTGTCGCTCCCCCGACCCCTCCCCACCCCCCCCCCCCCCCCCCCCACCAACCCATCTCTTCTTTCTTTTATCCCGAGGAACTTTTGTCGGGAAAGCAGGAAAGTGAAGACCCAAAATGCCTGGGGGCCAAGAAAGCCTTGGACAAGAACAACCTCCAGAGGGCGGGGAGCACAGGCCTGAGGCCTGTTGGCCAGGCTGCAGCCCGTGGAGCCCAGGTGAGTGGGGGTCTGTTTCTTCCCCCGAAGTTTCATCTCCTCTAGGGATGGGCTGGGGGTGGGAGCCTGGTTTGTCGGGACCTCTGGTTCACTGGGACCTGTCAGATCACGGGTTTGAAGCCTGGGGTTCAAGTCACCGGGGCATCGGTGACACAAACAGGGGAAACCCCCAGGATCTGGGAGACGGGACTCCCTCAGGAGGGAACTTGAACCCAAAATATCTGACCCTCTGGAAAGAATTGTCACACTCTGAGGAAAGTGGGTCACAGAGAGGGCAGGATGATCAAATTGGACACAGAGAGAAAGAGAGTGAGAGAAAGAAATGGAAAATGGTGAGATCAAGTGAAACAGGAGAGAGAGAGGGGGGGACAGTGTGAGATTGTGAAATAGCTGCAATATTTGATTCTTGGTTGACAGGAAATAATAAAAATGATCAGATTATCGAGCTTTTGCAGCACTGTCACTTGTGGGATCTTGCTGTGCGTCAATTGCCCTAATGCCATCATTGCAGGCAGTGAGTGGTTTTAATCAGCTAACCCGTCATTCCAAGACCTTTTCAACATGAAAACTCAACTTGTGTTTGTGTTTGGATATTCCTGAGAAATTGTCTGTCTCACTGAGAGGGGAAAAGCCGGGATCTTGCTGCGTTATCGCCTTGTGAAAGATTTTCCTGCTCCGCCTTCCCATTAATGCTGCCTCTTTCCTCCCAAAGGGCTCTTCCTGGCCACTTGAGGATTTGAAAAGTGTGTGTTTGGGAGCAGGAAACCTTCAAACATGAGCTTCCTCCAGAGGGGGGGGGGAAACGCAATCCTGAGGCCTGAGGCCTGTGGCCTGTTTGACAGGCTGCAGCACGTTGGGCCCAGGTGAGTTTTGTCTGTGTATTACCCCGAGGTTTAATCTCCTCTCTCTGGGGAGTGGGGGGGAGGGCGGGCTGACTTTTACCAGGACCTCTGCTCAACCGGGTCTTGTCAGCTTGCGGCCTTATCGTTTTTGAACAGGTTGGAAGTCTGCGGCAAAGGTAACTGGGACCTTGAGATTTGACAAAAATATGTCAACCCTTAACCGGCATCACCCACGATGTGTGTGGGGTTAGATTGCTGCTTGTGGGATCTCACTGTGCGTACGTGGTTATTAATGTTTGTAACCTCAGGCCAACCGCTCTGCGGAGATGTCTGTGCATTTCAATGTCACTGTGATGGCCAGCAATTCATTCATTCACTCTGCAATAATTAAACTGAACCAGGGTCACATGGGAAATTGGGGAAGCAGAGAGCTGTGGGATCTTGCTGTGCTTTTGGTGCCACTGTCGTATTTTATTTCAAATTGATTTGTTTTTATTTCTCAGTGTGTTTCCCCACCCCCCGCTCCCCCTAACCCTGGAGTTGGGGGGGGGGGGGGTGGAGGAGGAGATTGGATCCAGGAGCTGAAGCTTGGGACGACGCAGAGACAGAGAGAATGAAATCACCTCTGCTGCAAGGAATCATCAGACACAGAATAACCAGAAACTGTCCTGTCTCCTTGTCGTTCATTTACACACAGACACACACAGACAGACAGACACACACAGACACACACACAGATTAACAGATAGCCCTGAGTGAGCTAATGCCTGGAACCTAATCGAGGAGTTCAGAGTGATTTATATACAGAATAACAGATGCCACAGAATTAGATACAGCCAGGAATCCAATCGAGGGGTTCAGGGTGGGTTACATAATGAATAACAGATAGCCTGGAGTGAGTTGCAGATTGGAATCAAATCGAGGTGTTCAGGGTGGGTTACATACAGAATAACAGATAACAAGTAGTGATTCACAAAATAGCAGAGTCATACAGTCCTAGAGATGTACAGCATGGAAGCAGACACTTTGGTCCAACCGGTCGATGCCGACCAGATATCCCAACGTACTCTAGTCTCTTTTTCAAGCACTTGGCCCATCTCCCTCCAAAACTTTCTCATTCATATACCCATCGAGCTGAATTTTAAATGTTGCAATTGTACTATCCTCCACCACTTCCTCTGACAGTTCATTCCATTTATGTACCACCCTCTGAGTGAACAAGTTGCACCTTCGGTCTCTTCCATATCTTTCTCCTCTCGCACTAAACCTCTGCCCTCTAGTTCTGGACTCCCCTACAGCGAGGAAAAAACTTTGTCTATTTCTCCTATCCATGCCCGTCATGATGTTATAAACCTCGATAAAGTCACTCCTCAGCCTCTGATGCTCCAGGGAAAACAGCCTCAGCCGATACAGCCTCTCCGCGTAGCTCAAATCCTCTGGTTTATGTCACAGAATAACAGATATCCCGGAGTGAGTTACAGCCTGGAATCTAATTGACGTGTTCAGAGTGGTTTATATACAGAATAACAGATAGCCCAGAGTGAGTTACAGACTGGAATCTAATTGAGGGTTTCAGAGTGGTTTATATACAGAATAACAGATATCCCAGAGTGAGTTACAGCCTGGAATCGAATTGTCGTGTTCAGAGTGGTTTATATACAGAATAACAGATAGCCCAGAGTGAGTTACAGCCTGGAATCTAATAGTGGTTCAGAGTGGTTTATATACAGAATAACAGATAGCCCGGTGTTAGTTACAGCCTAGAATCTAATTGAGGGGTTCAGTGTGGTTTATGTACAGAATAACAGACAGCCGAGGGTGAGTTACAGCCTGGAATCTAATCAAGGGGTTCAGAGTGGTTTATATACAGAATAACAGATATCCCAGAGTGAGTTACAGCCTGGAATCTAATTGAGGGGTTCAGAGTGGTTTATATACAGAATAACAGATAGCCCAGGGTGAGTTACAGCCTGGAATCTAATTGAGGGGTTCAGAGTGGTTTATATACAGAATAACAGATAGCCCAGAGTGAGTTACAGCCTGGAATCTAATTGTGGTTCAGAGTGGTTTATATACAGAATAAAAGATAGCCCGGTGTTAGTTACAGCCTAGAATCTAATTGAGGGGTTCAGTGTGGTTTATATACAGAATAACAGACAGCCGAGGGTGAGTTACAGCCTGGAATCTAATCAAGGGGTTCAGAGTGGTTATGTACAGAATAAAAAGATAGCCCGGAGTGATTTACAGCCTTGAATCTAGTCAATGGCTTCCCAATTTGAACCCACAGAAGGTCAGTGTGGAATTTGAGAAACCCTTCAATTTGAGATAACGCCTAGCCAGGCATTATTCTGATCCAACGCTGCAAATCTACAATTCAGTGGCTGAGCTCTTTCAGGTTTTGTATATTATGTTTCTCTCATATATTAGGAGCTTGGAAAGTATGGCTGACCTTACTGGAATGTCACATTGTCTCTCTGCATTCACTGTAAACAGGTTCTGGGATTTACATTTTAACCACCTTCAAAGAGCTGTCTCCATTTCCTATCTCTGCTGGCATCAGTGAATGCAAATGGCTTTTGACACATTGCCCCTCTCCCTTGCTGAAAGTATTCCTGACACAAATCAGTCAGCCAGACATTTTAGATTTGTCCACAGCCACCATTTTATATCAGCAAAACGATGACATTGAGTTTATAACTAAGGAAAAGCAAGAGAGATGTGGCAACATCAATACAGTTTGAAAATATATAAAACATTGAACATGTACACAGAATCACAGACACACAGAATCACACACTCACAGGGATACAGACACCTTGCAGAAGCTGTCTCCATTTCCTATCTTGCAAGAGAATTCATGTTATGATGATGCATTCGTGCAGGACAGTAAACAGCTTTTGAGACTTTCCCCATTGTGACAGAAATTCAGCCCCAATCTGAAACTTGGAGATATGTAACAGGACAGAAATGAACCAGCAGCTTTCTGTGTTCCTGCTCCCAATGTAACATTTGACCATTTAGTTTATCTTGTCTTCGGTCTAACATCCAACAAGGATCGCTTCACAGATCCAATTACAGATCCCCAGGAGAGATTTCCAGACTGGAATCTATTTGAGGGGTTTAGGGTTTACATACAGCATATGAGGTACCCAGGAGTCATCCCCGGTCTCTCTTGTCATCCTGTCTCTCTCGCCCCCGGGCTCTCTCTCGCCCCTGGTCTTTCTCACCCCCCGGGCTCTCTCTCGCACCCGGTCTCTCTCGCCACCCGTGTCTCTCGTCACCCCTGGGTCTCTCTCCACCCCAATCTCTCTTGCCCCCAGTGTCTTTTGCCCTCCCGGTCTCTCTTGCCCCCGGTCTCTCTCGCCTCCCCTGGTCTCTCTTGCCTCCCCCGGTCTCTCTCTCTCACCCCTGGTCTCTCTCACCCCCGGTCTCTTGTCACCCCCGGGTCTCTCTTGCCCCGGTCTCTCTTGCTTCCGCCGATCTCGCTCGGTCCCCCAGTCTCCCTCACCCCCCGGTCTCTCTTGTCATCCCCGGTCTGTCGTCACCCACAGTGTCTTGCCCCCGGTCTCTCTCGCCCACAGTCTCTCTCGCCCACAGTCTCTCTCGCCCCCGGTCTGTCTTGTCTCTCACTGTCTCTCTCACACCTGGCCTCTCTCCCTCCCCGACCTCTCTCGCTCCCGGTCTCTCTCTCGCCCCTGGTCTCTCTCGACCCCACTTTCTCTCGCCCCCGTTCTCTCTCATCACTCCCAGTCTCTCTCACCCCAGGTCTCTTTTGCGCACCGGTCTTTCTCGCCCCCGGTCTCTCTCGCCCCCGGTCTCTCTTGCCCCACCTGTCTTCTTCTTGATTCCCCCCACCCCGGTGTCTCTCGCCCCCCCCCCCGGTCTCTCTTCACCCCCGGTCTCTCTCTCTCGCACCCAGTGTCTCTCGTCACCCCCTCTCTCTCACCCCCAGTCTATTGCCCCTCCCAGTCTCTCTCACCCCCGGTCTCGCTCACCCCTGGTCTCTTGCCCCCGGTCTCTCGCCCCCGATATGTCTCGTCGTCCCCAGTCTCTCTTGTCAACCTTATCTATCGCCCCCCCACCCTCCACCCCCGGTCTCTCTCACCTCGGGTCTCTCTCACCCCTGCTCTCCTTTCGCCCCCTGCCACCTCTCGTTGCCCACGGTCTCTCTTGTCGCCGCCGGTGTCTTCTCACCCCCTTTCTCTCACCCCCAGTCTCTCTCGCCCCGGCCTCTTTGCCAACCGGTCTCTTTCGTCTCCACCCCCACCACCCGGTCTCTCTCGCCCACCCCCCACCCCGGTCTCTCTCGTCCCCCCTTGTGTCTCTCGACCCCGTTCTCTCTCGTCCCTGGTCTCTCTCATCACCCTGTTTCTCTCGCCCCCAGTTTCTCTTGCCCCCGGTCTCTTTCGTAACCCCGTCTCTCACGCACCCAGTCTCTCTCTCTCTCCTCCGATCTCTCTCACCCCTGGTCTCTAACCCCACCAATCTCTCTTGTCTCCCCGGTCTCTCGTCACCCCCGGTGTCTCACCCCTGGTCTCTCTCGCCCCCGGTCCCTCTCGCCCCCGGTCTCTTTTGTTGCCCCTGGTCTCTCTCACTCCCAGTCTCTCTTGCCCCTGGTCTCTTTTGTTGCCCCCGGTCTCTTGTCACCCCCGATGTCTTGCCCCCTGTCTCCCTTCTCCCTCAGTCTCTCTCGCCCCCGGTCTCTCTCATCCTTGGTCTCTGTCACCTCTCACCCCGTGGTGTCTCATCGCCCTCAGTCTCTCATCGACCGGGTCTCTCGTCACACACAGTCTCTCGCATCCTGTCTCTCAATCTGGTCTTTCTCACCCCCGGTCTCTATCTCTCGCCGCCCCTGGTCTTTCTTCACCCTCTGGTCTCTCTCTCGCACCCCCCCACCCCGTCTCTCTCTCTCGCTCCCGGTCTGTCTCGTTGCCCCGGTCTCTCTTGTGAACCCCTCTCTCACCCCCGGTCTTTCTCGCCCTCGGTCTCACTCCCCCACACCCCCACCCTGGTCTCTCTCTCGCCCCCAGTTTGTCTCATCGCCCTGGTCTCTCTTGTGAACCCCTCTCTCACCCCGGTCACTCTCACCCCAGACTCTCTCTCTCGTCCCCCAGTCTCTCTCTCACTCCCTGTCTCTCATCGCCCCCGATCTCTCATTTCCCCCGGTCTCTCTTGCCCCCGATCTTTTTTGTTGCCCCTGGTCTCTCATCACCCCAGTCTCTCTTGCCCCCGATCTCTCTCGTCCCCGGTCTCTCTTTAACCCCAGTCTCTCTTGTACCCGGTCTCTCCAGTCCCCCAGTCTGTGTCATCACCCCTGGTCTCCCTCGCCCCCGGTCTCCCTCTTCATCCTGGTCGCCCTCTACCCCCCTGGTCTCCCTCGCCCCCAGTCTCCCTCTTCACCCTGGTCGCCCTCTTCACCCCTGGTCTCCCTCGCCTCCGGTCTCCCTCTTCACTCCTGGTCTCTCTCGTCCCGGTCTCTCTCGCCCCTGGTCTCTCTCTCGCCCCCACAGTCCCTCTCACCCACCCCCACCCAATCGCTCTCACCTCCGGTCTCTCTCGCGCCCCCGGTCTTTCTTGCCCCTGGTCTCTCTCACCCCCGGTCTCTCGCCACCTCCCACCCCCCCTCCCCCGGCCTCTCTCGACCTGGTCTGTCACATCACCCCCTCTCTCTCACCCCCGGTCTCTCTCACCCCCCCCATTATGTCTTGTTGCCCTCGGTCTCTCTCGCCCCCGGTCTCTCTCGCCTCTGGTCTCTCATCTCTCTCGTCGCCCCTGGTCTCTAGTCACACCAGGTCTCTCGCTCCCCGATCTCTCGCCGCCCCCAGTCTCTCTGGCCCCTGGTCTCACTTGCCCCTGGTCTCTCATCACCCTCGGTCTTTCTTGCCCTCAGTCACTCTCTCTCCCCGGTCTCTCTTACCCCCTTCCCCCCGGTCTCTCTCTCGCTCCCAGTCTCTAACTCTCCCTGGTCTCTCTCGCCATCGGTCTCTCTCTCACCCCCGGTCTCTCATTGTCCCCGGTTTCTCGCGCCTCTGGTCTTTCTCTCGTAAAACTACCCCGGTCTCTCTCTGCCCCATTCTCTCTCTCGCACCTGGTTTCTCATTGCCCCGGGTATCTCTCGTCCCCGGTCTATCTCACTCCTGGTCTGTCACGTCGACTCCTGTCTCACTCACCCCCGGTCTCTCTTGTCACCCCCTGTCTCTAACTCTCCCCAGTCTCTCTCACCCCCAGTCTCTAACTCTTCCCCGTCTGTCTCGCCTCCGGTCTCTGACTCTCCTCAGTCTCTCTCGCCCCTGGTCTCTGACTCTCCCCGGTCTCTCGTTGCCCCGGTCTCTCTCACCTCTGGTCTCTCATCTCTCCGGGTCTCTCTCTCTCCCCTCGATCTCTCTCGCAACCCGGGTCTCTCTTGTCCCTGTTCTCTCTCGCCCCCAGTCTCTAACTTTTCCCAGTCTCTCTCACCCCCAGTCTCTAACTCTTCCAAGTCTCTCTCACCCCCAGTCTCTAACTCTTCCCAGTCTGTCACGCCTCCGGTCTCTGACTCTCCTCAGTCTCTCTCGTCCCTGGTCTCTGACTCTCCCCAGTCTCTCATCTCTCCGGGTCTCTCTCTCTCCCCTCGATCTCTCTCACCCCCCGGGTCTCTCTTGTCCCTGTTCTCTCTCGCCCCTGGTCTCTCTCGCCCCTGGACTCTCTCACCCTCCCCCCCACCGTCTCTCTCACCCCCCCACCCCCACCCTGGTCTCTCTTGCCTCTGTTCACTCTCTCCCCCACTCTCTCTCATCACCCCAGCTCTCTCGTCAGCCCCTCTCTCTTGCCCCTGGTCTCTCACGCCCCCGGTCTCTCTCGTCGCCCCTGGTCTCTCTCTCATCCTCCGGTCCCTCTCGCCCCAGTCTCTCTCATTGCCCCCCCGCTCTCTCTCACCCCCCTGCGTCTCTCACCCCTGATCTCTCTCACCCTTCCTGATCTCTCGTTGCACACCCCACCCCCTGTCTCTCTCTCGCCTCTGTTCTTGCTCGCCTCCCCCCAGTCTGTCTCGACCCCTGGTCTCTCTCGCTCCCGGTCACTCGTCACCCCCGGTCTCTCTCTCCCCTCGGTCTCTCGCCCCAGTCTCTCTTGCCCCCCTCAGTCTCTCTCACCCCCCGGTCTCTCTCGTCACCCCCGGTGTCTCTCGTCACTCCCAGTCTCTGTCCCCACTAGTCTCTCATCATTCCTGGTCTCATTCACGCCCAGTCTCACTTTCCCCCGGTCTCTCTTGCCCGGTCTCTCTCACCCCCGGTCTCTCACGTCAACCCCTCTCTCTCACCCCCGTTCTCTCTCTCGCCCCTGGTCTCTCTTGCCCCCAGTCTCTCTCTTTCCCCATTTTCTCTCATCATGCCCGGTTTCTCGTTGCCCCAGGTATCTCTCGTCCCTGGTCTCTCTCGTCCCTGGTCTGTCCCTTCGGCTCCTGTCTCACTCGCCCCTGTCTCTCTCACACCTTGTCTCTCTCTCACCCCCGATCTCTTTCGCCCCCCGAGTCTCTCTTGCCCCTGTTCTCTCTTGCTCCTGGTCTCTCTCACCCCCAGTCTCTCTTGTCACCCCCGGTCTCTCGTCACCCCCCCTCTCTAGCCCTACGTCTCTCTCACTCCCAGTCTCTCTCATCGCCTCTGGTCTCTCTCGCCCCAGTCTCTCTCCCCCACCCCGGACTCTCTCGCCCCCCCACCCCGCTCGCTCGACAGCCCAAGTCTCTCTCACCCCCTTCTCTCTCTCATCACTCCCAATCTCTCTAATCGCTCCTGCTCTCTCTCATTGCCTCGAGTCTCTCATCACTCCCTCTCCCTTGCCCCAGGTCTCTCTCACTCCCAGTCTCTCTCATCGCCTCTGGTCTCCCTTGCCCCGGTCTCTCTCACCACCCCCCACCCCAGTCTCTCTCACCACCACCCCCCCCCGGTCTCTCTCATGATCCTGTTTTCTCTCATCACCCCCGGTCTCTCTCGCCCCCGGGCTCTCATGCCTCTGGTTTCTCTCGTCGCCCCCGGTCTCTCTCTTGTCCCTGGTCTCTTTCGTCACCCCCAGTCTCTCGTCACCCCCCCTCTCTCTCTCACCCCCTCTGTCTCTCTCGCCCCCCTCTCTCTCACTCCATCTCTCTCGCCCCTCCCTCTCTCGCACCCCTGTCTCTCTTGCCTCCCCTCTCTCACCCCCACTCTCTCGGCCTCCCCTCTCCCGCCCCCCCTCTCTCTCGCACCCCCCATTTCTCCCACCCCTTTTGTCCGTCCCCCTCTCTCTTGCCTGCCTCCTCTCTCTCTCTTGCCCCTCTCTCTCACCCCCCTGTCTCTCACCCCCCCCACCCTGTCTCTCCCTGCTCTTTCACACTCTCTCGAATCACTGTCGCCTCATCTCCCTTTCTCTCCTCCCTCTCTCTCTCGTTCTCGCCCCTGTCTCTCTCTCTTTCTCTTGCTGCGATCTCCCTCCCTCTCTTGCCCCCTCTGTTTGCCCCCTCGCGTTCCCTCTCTCAACTCCATTCCTCTATCCTCTCTCTCTCTCTCAGGGAGGGAGAGAGGGAGGAGTGGAGGCAGGTAGAGAAACCGGGATTGGGGGTGTGTGTGATAGAGACGGGGGAATGAGTGAGAGTGAAAAGGAGAGGTGTTGAGAAGGAAAGAGTATGCAGAGATAGAGAGGGAGAGCAATGAGGAGAAAGGGTAGGGGGGTGGAAATGGGGAGTCCAGGTTGGAGTGGGGGGACAGAGGGAGTTAAACCCAGTTCCTGAGCTCAGGGCGCGGTGCCCTCCCCTTCCCTGAGGACCAGGACTTGGGGCTGAGTCTGTCTCTCTCCAGCTCAGCTTCTCCAACACAATGACATACAACAACATCGGTCACTCTGCTGCTCGGCACGCTTTAAATAACATTTTTATTGGTTACAAATGGAAGTGATGGATACAGTCAGTGGGATGGTGCCTTTTCTCACTGGCCCCTGAGTTGTGATAAACATTGAAATGTTTCCCTGTAACCCCCCTGTGGGATAAGGATGGACAAACCAGCGCTACCCTCAGTTTGTTACCAAAGCGACAGGCTGATCCATCACTGAAACACTGAACTGAAATGTGAAAATCCCGGATGGATTGATTAATGAGGGAATTTGATTGATGGATGGATTTGGGTGAAGGGATATTTCAGCACGTTCTTCAGCTGCTGCCTGAACTTAGTCTGGGTCACGGCATAAATCGCGGTGTTTGTGCAGCAACTGAGGAGCTGCAGCATGAAGCCCAATTCCCCCACAAAGCGATGGATAAACATAGACTCATAACCAAAATGCCACATCCGTCTCCTTATAGAAAACAGCATTAACGTTGACCATAACAGGATGAAATTGGCCGAGATCACAAACAGTAAAATGATGGATTTTTTTCGGTTTCTCATTTCAGTGTCAGACTGAGCGTCCCCATTGGTGTGAGCGCGGAGTCTCCTGCGGGCTCTGCTGGTCACTAAAATGTGTCTGATGGTGAGAACATTGAGCAGCAGAATCAGGAGAAATGGGACACACGGGGTTAGAATGTGGTGGAGGAGCTCGATTGTGATCCAGACAATGGAGTATTGAACAGCGTCTGTTACATGACAAAACCAGGGGCGGTTCTGCAGCCAATACCGAGCCGTGAGCATAAAATACCAGGGAATGTTCTTTAAACAGCTCAGCACAGTCACTGCTCCCAGAACCACAGCCACCGTTTTCTCACGGCAATATTTACTTTTCAGCTTCTGGCAACAAATGGCCACAAACCGATCAAAGGTGAAAGTGACGGTGAACCAGACAGAGCAGTCAGTGGCTGCATAAAGCAGGACGGCGTGGATATTACAGACGGGGACGGATAACTTCAGGAAATAAAACTGTTCCTGGTAAACAATGGGAATGTGTCTCAGGATCAGGTCGAGGATAATGACCAGGAGATCCGCCGCTGCCATGGCCCCCAGGTAACGTCTGCAACATGGAGACAATCCACAATCTTTATAAAGCAGGACGTAGATGGTCACTGCGTTAACTGTGAGGAAGGAAAACAAACCCGTTATCCATCAGCCTGGAGGCAAAGGGGCCCGTTTGATCGGGGACCCAGTGAGATTTTCAAATGTGTCCCTGTATTCAGGGATTTATTAAAATAATTGGAGCTGGAATAACAAATGGGAAGCTCGGAATTACTGACAAAAATGTGACATAAACCACAAGAAACCCTTCCTCCCCAAACACACAGAGACACATCCATAAGGACAGATGGTTTCTCGAACGTTCCCACACACTCGATCACTCGAGAGCAGACACAGGTCACTCCTTCCCAGTTCCTAATACGGAGGGTGGAAACGTTGCTGTCCTGAAGGATTCTCTCCCAGTTTCCTGAAGACAAATGGAGTTTGGGAATTCCTGTATTTTGGTCTAAATTGTGGTCGATCCTGTGTCGGGAAGAAATGTAAACGCAGGGAAAACGTATTCACCCCTTTAACTGACTGAGGGGCCTTCGGCACAGTGTCTCCTTCTCCCTGGAAAGGGTCTTCCCTCGGGACCTTATCGTTTTGTTCAATTCACTGACGTCCGGCCGTTCACAAACAATGTCAGGGACAGAACGTTCCGGGGAATGTCAGTTATAGAATGTCAGGGATAGAACGTTCTGGGGAATGTCAGTTATAGAATGTCAGGGATAGAACGTTCCGGGGAATGTCAGTTATAGAATGTTGGGGACAGAACGTTCCGGGGAATGTCAGTTATACAATGTCAGGGATAGAACCTTCCCGGGAACTCCTTGACCTGTCCATGACCTTCCCCATCCTCTCTGACCTATCACCTCTCCCCCACCTCCGTCTCCTGATCACATTCCCAGCTCCCCTACCCCAGCTCCATCTCCACCCCCCAGCCCCCAGCCCCCAGCCCCCAGGCTCCAGCCCCAAGATTAGTGTGTTGCTGGAAAAGCACAGCAGGTCAGGCAGCATCCCAGGAGCAGGAAAATCACCGTTTCGGGCAGCAGACCTTCATCACGAATGAGGTGTGAGCCTCCGGGATGGAGAGATAAATCATATTAGGCGTACTGCTCACTGTGTGATGTGACACTCCCTCCTGTGAAGTAGGACATACTTCTAAAGGACCGAGCACATGGAAACTGGCCATCCATGAGGCACTGTGGGCTAGTAACAGCTTCCGCATCAATGGCCTTCCCTCCATCATAAAGTCAGAAGTGGCCTATTCACTGATGGTTTCAAAATATTCAGCACCACTCACAACTGCACCGATACTGAAGCAGGCTATTCAGCCCATCAAGAGTTTTGAACAGGAACAGAATGAGGCCAGTCAGCCATTGGAGGCTGTTACTCAGCGATTGGAAAAGAACTTTTAATCTCTCATACCTGCTACACAGGAAATGGAAGGGAACATTCAGCATTTCAAAGCTGCTACTCAGGAATACGGGACTTTGTGGAGACCACAGCAGTGCATTGATCTATAAACCCGGACTAGATATCTGTCCAGGGTGGATAGCTGTGCAGACCACAGCAGTGCATTAATGTCGGAACATGAAAGAAATATCCATCCAGTATGTGGAGCTGCACGGAAAACACCATTGCATTATCTATGAACCACAACCAGTTAGTCTGGCCGTGAATGAATCTGTAAACCAGGACCAGTTACACCACCCCCCCCCCCAGGATGTACGACTGTGTACCCCACCCCAGTGCATTGATCTGTAACCCAGGAGCAGTTACCCTCCCAGCATGTAGGACTGTGTACCCCACCCCAGTGCATTAATCTGTAACCCAGGAGCAGTTACCCTCCCAGCATGTAGGATTATATACACCACCCCAGTGCATTCCTCAGTAACACTGTGTTAGATCCCTGCCCAGTGTGGGGAAACTTGCATCCCGGGCTGGAAGTGACAGGACGTGCAGCTCCTATCCATTTACATCTCCATATCTCCATTGTTGCCATAACAAGAGGGTGCTATGGGTGTGACAGAGAGAGATGGTGGGGGAATCAGTTTAAATATCACCACATGGGAGGGGTTTGGGAAATAGACAGAGAGGGGGAGACTGAGAGACAGTGTCATGGAAAGATGTGTTCCCAGGTTGCAGAATGCTGAAATGTCGACTCTTCGATAACATCTTATAACATGAGCCAATCTTCCCTGGAAAAATGGGAAAAAAGGGATATTGGTGTGAGGCCAGATGAACATTTGTTCTGCATCTTTGTTACTGGAATTGCTTTGAACAAAATCTATGACTCATTGGGCAGATTCTAACAATAATTTATCTTTGCTTGATTTTCCTTGAGTGTGACAGAGGGCTCGTCCGCACGAGGCTGAGCTCGTTTCCTGGTGCTATGGTATCGGACTCACCTCATTAACTACCCAGCCCACCCCATGTTGTCCTTCTCATTCAATACCAGCCCGATTCTCCCACCCATCATGGCTGGAGGTACTCACCATCGCCTGGATGCCCCTGCATATTCCGTGATCCCTGACACTGGGGCCATCTTTAAAAGGCCAAGGGGCACACGGTTGAGCTTTCTCAGTTCGGAGCTGCCCTGAACAGTTTACCCCAAGCATGGCAGATAAAAGACAATTACACCATGGCTTGTCGACAGGGGCCCGGAGGTGCTGGTGGATGAGCTAGTACAGAATGAAACCATTCTCTTTCCAGAGGAGGCCACACCACCAGACCCACCGAGCATGGTCTGAGCTCACCACCCAGCTCAGTGCAGTATCTGCGGTCTTAAGAAATGCCCAGCAATACAGGACAAGCTTCAATAACCTTCCCCACTCTGTCAGGATAATTATCACCATATTCTCTCTGGTCCCTCATACTCACTGTATATCTGTTATAGCACTGACCCCCGAACAAGGCCCATGGTCCAACACTGTCATTGCTGCATGAAGGACCTTCCCTCTCTGTCTCTGTCTCTGTCTCTGTCTCTGTGTCTCTGTCACTCTCTGTCTTTGTCTCTGTCTGTCTCTCTCTGTCACCCCGTCCACTTTAGCTCCCACATCAATTACACCGCATGGATACAACGCTGTCGACAGACTCCCTCTGAAAACCTCACCATTTGCCATTATCCCCACCTACACCAGCACTAATAGCAGGGCCACCCACTCCCACCTTCACTCATTTCCTCCCTTTCTCCTATTCCAGGAGAAACAGCCTGGAATAGGACAGAAAGGGCCAAGCCGGGTGGTGGAGTGCCCGATATCCGTTCCCTCACCACCCACCCCCCGCCATGTGGGAGGACCCTGGTACGAGCCGGACAGGACAGGGACGCCTCTTGTGGAGATTCTGAAACATCCACGTCCCACCGACCGAGTAAGGAGCAATGTTCAGTGAAGGACAATTCTCACTTTAAACCCACTTTCACTTCCGTTTCCCCCCCACCCCGGCACAACTTAGAAGCTGTGGCCCTGATGCCATCTCCCTTTTGTGTCGAGCTGGAACAAATGGAATCCCCACGGTCTTGGTGGGCAGGAGGGTGGGCTCACAACACATCGACACCACCACCTCCCAGGAAGGGAGTACGGAGACTCCCTCCTACACCTCCCCCTGTAAACATCTCAGATACTGAAACTAATCTGTGATAGTTACTGCTCTCCCCACTTGTCCTGAAATCTTCAATAATCTGTGCTCATATACACCCAGGACCCTCTATTCCTGCAGCCCCATTGTAATGGTACGACCTGTATTAAACTGCCTTTCAATGTCCTTCCTACCACAGTCCATCACCTCACACAGCTCTGCACTGATCCCCATCTGCCTTATACTTGAACACTACTCCAACATATCACTGTCCTGTTAGAGTTCCACACTGTCCTCCATAGACTTCAGAGTTCTTCCAGGTTCGGTGCCACCTACAAACATTGAGATTGTCATAGCGTCACAGTCCCCATGAAACAACTGAAATCCTGCCACACTCACTCGTGTGAGCAAGTGAAATACTGATATATTCCCACGGACTGAGTCGAATAATGACATGCTGTCAATGGAGCAACAAACATCCTGACACACACCAGACGGAGCGAATGAAATATTGATAAACCACAGAGCAAGAGAAATCGGATAGGTGCCACTTATCGATATTCATCAGGGTAAAATGTGATGGAGTTGAAAATATGTAAGAGAGAGGGAATGCTGTTCTGAACTGAGAGCTTACAAGCACCTGAGATATGAGAGGATAGAAAACCCAGAAACTGTATATTGCTGTAGAGCTGGAGTCACGTAATAAGCAGTTAAGAGAAAGAGGGTCCCAGAATTGTGAATAGTTGATGTAAAATGTTCACTTTCAGAGTGAAAAAATAAATTGATGTTTTTATTTAAACAGTGGAATTTGGGAGTTCCCTGTCCCTCATAATTTAACAGTTTACGAGGCGAATTGAGCATTTCTTTATATTTAGTTTAAGTTACCAGATGAGCTTCACGCTATGTCTTCACCATTCCCGTGTGTGTATCTGTGTGTCTCTGTGTGGGGCAGGTCTGGCAGTCTCTGTGGTGATGCAATGCCACCCGCTGCTGGCCTCCCAACAGGGATTCATTCAGAGATGGTGAGGGAGAGGGCAGCTGCTCACAGCACCATCCAAACTGATGTCTTATCCATGGACTGATCTAAATGTCCTTTAAACATTGTAAATGTCCCTGCTTTCACCACTTCATCTGGAAGTTAATTCCACACACAAGCCAGCTTCCGTCTAAAATAATTTCCTCTCATGACTTTTGTAAATCTTTTTCCTCACATCTTAAAATATCCCTCAGTTTTGAATCCCCAACTCTCGCGAAAAGCCATCAGCCCTTCAGCTTATCTGTACCCCTCATTATTTTATAAACATCAGTAAAGTTACGCCTTAATCTCATACTCTCCAGTGAAAAAAGGTCCCTGTATCCCCAGCCTCTCTTATCGCTCACTCCCTCCTCTCCCAGCAACACTCAGGTTAATCTCTTCTGAACCCTCTCCAGCTTAATAATATCAAGGTTAATAATATCAAAGTGAATAGTCAAGGTGTTTTCTAAGGGTACGGGGGTCCAAAACTAGAGGACATAGGGTTAAGGTGAGAGTGGAAATATTAAAGTGACCCTAGGGGCAGCTTTTTCACCCAGAGGGTGGTGTGCCTATGGAATGAGCGGGTAGGGTGACCAGACTGGACACAGTATTCCAGAATGGGTCTCACCAATGTCCTGGACAACCTCAGCATAATGTCCCAATTCCGATACTCAAAGGTCTGACCAATGAAGACAAGTGTGCTAAACACCTTCTTTACCACACTATCTATATGAGATGCAAGTTTTAAGGAATTAAACCTGACGGCCTAGGTTTCTGTACTACAACACTGCCAAAGACCCTATTTTTAATTGTATAGGTCCTGCTCTTGTTTGATTTACCAAATCCAATACCTCGCATTAACCTAAACTAAACACCATCTGCCACTCCTCAGCGCACTGTGTGATATTACTGTCACCTCCCCCTCCCCCTTCAATTTTAAAATGCCCATCCCTCTACAGGAGGCCTGCATACTCCGGCCTTGAGTTTCACAAAGACCCTGAGCTTGGTTTGCCTTGTGTGGTTAAAGTGAGGAGGGACAGATTGCAGACACAGTCAGTGGGGAGGAGAGGCTGGACAGTAATCAACAGCCTGATATCATTTCATGGTTTTAGGAAAAGGGGAGTCACACGTGAGAGTTGGGTAAGAGTGATCGGTGTTTTGTGATCAGAAATTAAGCTCTTCTTTCGTCTCTGGTGTTCAGTAATAAATATCCATTTGAGACACTTAATTGGGTAGAGTGTGTCTGCAGGATTTCTTTCCTTAATATTGCAGACTACAGATAATAGCAATGAAAGATGATTATAGTTAATTTCGATAGCATAGCAAGTACACTCAACATCCTACAGTTGAGACAAATATCTTGCATTTGTTTAACAATACAAAGTGTTTTGTGTAGTTCAGTAATGGGAACCTGATTATAATAAATCCACACCGAGCTGAAAGTGGGCACTAAAATATGACCCAAAATCTGGGTATGGTAGTGTAGTGGGTAATGTCCCTGCCTCTGAGCCAGAACTCTGGATTTGATTCCAATTCCTGAACTTGTGTGGTAGTGTTCCTAGCTCTGGTCTAGTAGGACTGGATTCAAATCCTACCTGTTGCAGAGGTATGTCACAGCATGTCATAACAGGCTGATGAACAAACACACAGGAGAATACTGTTACAGCTTTATGGGTATTGCTGAGTGATGCTAGTGTCCCTACCTCCGGGCACAAAGGTCCAGGTGTAAAGCACACAGAAGTGTCTCAGGATACATCTGAACAAGCTGATTAAAATGGATTTAGAAATGTGACTTGATGGAGAAGGAAGAGGTGTCAGTATTGCATTTCAGAATTTAGGCCCAGGATGTTTGAAAGTACAGATGTTCTTGTTGATTGAAGTCACATTTCGCAGCAGTGAAGGTTTATAAAATCAGAACGGTCATGGAAAGGGTGAGTAGTCAGGGGTTTTCCACCAGTTTTGGGGCGTCCAAAACTAAAGGGTATTGTTTGAAAGTGAGAGGGGAAAGGTTTTGATGAGGCCTAAAGGGCACCATTTCACACAGAGGGTGGTGTGTGCATGGAATGAGCTGCCAGAGGAAGTAATGGAGGCTGGTACAACTACAGCATGTAAAAGGCATCTGGATGCTGACAGACCTGCCGAGCTTTTCCAGCAATTTCTGTCTTTGTTTAAAAATGCATTCATTTTAACACAGGTATTCTGAATAAATTAAACATTTTATTTTTTTAATGATGCAGGGCCATGTAAACATATTTCAAATTGGCCGAGACCATTTTCTGCTAAGGATATGGCTCTGTGTATGATAGTAGCAATGATGCACCAACATGGAACAGGGAATGTGATGAAGACATAGTTTGGACAATGTACAAGGAGACCGCACATGGTCCAGTTTGGGAAAGGACGATATTATTGTGTGATTCAGCTCAGAGAGGGAGAAAATGTAATCTGCCTGAGAAGGAATGGTCTATTGCACGCTCCGTCCTTCATTGTCCCTCATCACAGCAATGTGTGCGAGCTAAAACAAACTCAACAGTCATCATTACCGTTCTTATTTTTATACAATCCCTGCAGTGTTGAAACAGGCCCTTCGGCCCAACAAGTCCATACCAACTTTTCAAACATTTACCCCTGACTAATGCACAAACCTAGAAATCCCTGAACACGACAGACAATTTAGCATGACCAATCCACCTAACATACACAGTTTGTGGTAGGAAACTGGATCACCCATAAGAAGCTCACACAGACAAGGGGAGAATGTGCAAACTCCACACAGACAGTCACCCAAGGCTGGAATTGCATCCAAGTCCCTGGTGCTGTGAGGCAGCAGTGCTAACCACCGTACTACCCTTTGGGTGCTCCCTGACCAGAATTCATTGGAATCTACTCACTGCCTAAAGCAAAGGGAATTCAGCCAAATCCAACTCTCCCAGGATGAAATCCCATTGCGAGCAGCTTGTGTGAGTACAATATCTTCAGAAGCAGAATAACGTTTTGGAGAATCTCAATTTTTACTTTTGTCATGAGTTCCAATAATATATGGACAAAGTTCTTTCAAATTAAAATTGCAGAAATTTTGTTAATCTGTGTGTGTGTGTTTGTATGTCTGCGTGTGTGTGTGTGTGTGTGTGTGTGTACATGTGTTTGGGTGTGTGCGTTTGTTTGTGTGTGTATGTGTTTTGGACGCCCCAAAACTGGGGAAAAACCCTGACTACTCACCCTACCCATGACCATTCTGATTTTATAAACCTTTACTGCTGCGAAATGTGACTTCAATCAACACGAACATCTGTACTTTCATTCATCCTGGGCCTAAATTCTGAAATGCAATACTGACACCTCTTCCTTCTCCATCAAGTCCCAATTCTAAATCCATTTTAATAGTGTTTGTGTGTGTTTGTGTTTGTGTGTGTGTACGTGTTTTTGTGTTTAGAAAGGGAAGTATTAGACCATAAGACCATAAGACTTAGGAGTGGAAGTAAGGCCATTCGGCCCATCGAGTCCACTCTGCCATTTAATCATGGCTGATGGGCATTTCAACTCCACTTACCCGCATTCTCCCCGTAGCCCTTAATTCCTTATGACATCAAGAATTTATCAATCTCTGCCTCGAAGACATTTAGCGTCCCGGCCTCCACTGCACTCCGTGCCAATGAATTCCACAGACCCACCACTCTCTGGCTGAAGAAATGTTTCCGCATTTCTGTTCGGAATTGACCCCCTCTAATTCTAAGGCTGTGTCCACGGGTCCTAGTCTCCTCGCCTAACGGAAACAATTTCTTAGCGTCCATCCTTTCCAAGCTATTGATTATATATTTGCAATACCCAAACAGTTTGCCATTCATCTTTCCATCATAGTTTGAGTAACATTGCTCTGGATCATAAACGTGTTGTTTTAGCATATTAAAGAAACTAGCCTGACTTGTTCCTAAAACTGACCCAGACCCAGTCTGAGACCGATATCATCGACCATATCACCGACCTGGTTATATTTAACATTTGTTGTGAGCAGTGGAGGAGTGGGCCTAGAAAAGGAAACAGTGACCCCAAAAAGTCGGGAATCTATAGACCGGTGAGCCTGATGTCAGTGGTGGGTGAGTTGTTGGAGGGGGTTCTGAGGGAAAGCCTTTACATACATTTGGGAAGGCAAGGGCTGATCGGGATAGACAACGTGGCTTTCTGCATGGGAAATCATCTCTCATTAATTCGGTTGAGTTTTTTGAAGAGGCGACAAAGACGATTGATGAAGACAGTTTGTTGACCTTGTCTATATGGACTTCAGCATGGTGTTCATTTACAGAACAAAGAGCAAAGAAAATTTACAGCCCAGGAACAGGCCCTTCGCCCTCCAAGCCTGAGCCGATCCAAATGTACGATCTAAATCTGTCGGTCAATTCCTAAGCATCTGTATCCCTCTGCTCCCCACCTACTCATGCATCTGTCCAGACGCATCTTAAATTAATCGACCGTGCCTGCCTCTGCCACCTCTGCTGGCAACGCGTTCCAAATGCCCAGCACCCTCTGTGTATCCCCCTTAAACATTCCACCTCTCATCTTGAAAGCACGACCTCTCGTTATTGAATTCTTCACCCTGGGAAAAAGCCCCTCTCTATCCACCCTGTCTATATCCATCATGATTTTGCCAACCTCAATCAAGTCCCCCCTCAATCTGCTTTTTTCCAGTGAAAATAAACCTAACCTACTCAGCCCCTCTTCATAGCAAGTATTTCATTCTGATTGGTAGACAAATGAGTAAGGTTCGGTCACATGGGACAGAGAGGAAGCTCGTCACAATTGGCTTGAAGGAGGAGGGATATTTTTCAGACTGGAGGCTTGTGAGCAGCAGTGTGCTGTAAGAATTAGTACTGAGTTCACTGCATTTCATCATTTATGTAAAGGATTTGGATGTGAATATAGGGGCCATAGTTAGTAAGTTTACAGATGACATCAGAAAGGTGGTGTAGTAGATTATCTCAGAGCACAACGAGACCACAATTAGATGGGACAAAAGGGCAAGGAGTGAGAGATGAAGTTTAATTTAGATCAATACGAGATTTTGCATTTTGTGAATGCAAACCAGGGCAGGAATTATACACTTGATGGTAAGGTCCTGGGGCGTATTGTGAAACAAAGAGATAAACCTGCAGGTACATTGTTCCTTGAAAGTGGAATCGCAGGTAGACAGAATGGGACAGAACACATTTGGCACATTTCCCTTAATCAGTTAGAGCATTGAATAGAGGAGTTGTGATGGGATGTTGTATCTGTACAGGACGTTGGTGAGGACACTTTAAAAATACTGCATACAACTCGGTTTTCTGCAGAAATGATTTCGACACAGATGTCCCAGATTGGAAGTTTGAGCTGTAGGGAGAGGTTGATTAGGTTGATGTGTTTCTCCCTGGAGTGTCAGAGGTTGAGGGGTGACATTATAGAGGTTTATAAAATCATCAGGGGCATGGATATTCTGAACAGCCACGTTCTGCTCTCCAGGATAGGGGAGTCCAGGACAAAACAGCATAGGTTGAAGGGGAGAGGGCGAATGATTTAGAAGGGACCTGAAGATAAATGTTTCACACAGAGAGTGGTGTGTGTACAGAAAGTGCTGTCAGAGAAAGTGCTGAAGGCGGTTACAATCGCATATTTAAAAAGTGTCTGAATGAGGAGCCATATTGGCCAAATGCTGGCAAATGGGACTGGATCAGGTTTGATATCTGATCGGAGTGAACAGATTGGACTAACGGGTCTGTTTCCATTCTGCATGACTCTCTGATTCTATAAAAAGGATGATGAATAATTCTGAAATGACCTTTCGAGTGGGAATTCTCTTCACTGGAAGTTTATCGTGCCCCCATGCTCACATTGATTGAAAGATGCATTAGTTAAATATTTGACAGAGAAGTGAGTCATGCATAATGGGATACAGACAGGAAAGTGGGGCTGAGACCCCAACCTGATCAGCCACAATTTTAGAGCCTGGTGGAGAAGGCTCAAAGTATCTAATGACCCACTCCTGCTCCTCACTCCCATGTTCCCGTGTTCCATTCAGCCCATCAAACCTGCTGGACAGGAGCAGTTGGAGGCTACTTACTCCTATAACCTGGTGCACAGAAACAGAGGAGACCATTCAGCCCTTCAAGACTGTCCCACACGATTTGAGGTGATTTGGGAAATGTAATTGGAAAACCCAGGCACGGGTATGAAAGAGACCCCTCATCTCTCTTTAAAGAGCTTCCCCTCTCTGCAACTTGTGCTTCATTTGTTGGTCATGTTGTAGACCCAGATTCACTGTGAATACAGCCCCTATACCACAGCCAGAGATGGCTCACAAAATCATCCGGTCTCCCTGACTGCAGTATGCAATAACAGACAACCCTGAAAATAGCACCCACTAACTTTCCAATAACAGAATGTGAGAACATCAGAAACAGGGGCAGGTCGTTCACTCCCCAAGCCTGCCTTGCCCTTCACTAAGATTGTGGCTGATCTGCTCTC
The DNA here is from genome assembly GCF_047496795.1 of Chiloscyllium punctatum. Lineage (NCBI taxonomy): Eukaryota > Metazoa > Chordata > Chondrichthyes > Orectolobiformes > Hemiscylliidae > Chiloscyllium > Chiloscyllium punctatum. Next base: position 23,736,185 of record NC_092767.1, read on the forward strand.
GTCTGAAATCCTCTTTCATACCCAATTCCTCATAGCCCTCACCTCTCTGACAGATCAATATCCATCTACCTCCTCTTCAAATAATTTCATTCATCTAATTCCCCGAACAATCTTGAGAAGAGAAATCCTGAAATTCAATCCCACCTGTTTGAAGAAAACACTTGCTGCTCCTATACCATGGCCTATTGATATGAACAAAAGAGGTTGAGACAAGGGTTCAGGTACAAATGACTGGCCCCGATATCAAGGCTGTGGTTGACGTCTGCTGATATCAAGTAGCTTAACAAAACTGGACTTAATGGGAATCAGAGTAAACTGTCCAGTGTTTGGGGTCAAACATGGCACAAAGGAAGATGGTGATCATCTCAGTCCTGGGTTACCTCTGTGTGAGATCCTCAGGGTAGCTTCCTCTTGACAAACAGCTTCAGCTGCTTCATCAATGTCTCCCGCCCCCACCCCCACCCCTACCCCCACCCTCACCCTCCCCACCATAAGATCAGAAGTGGGGATGGTCACTGAAGATTCCACAATGTTCAGAACATTTTGTACCCCTGTCAGCTCCTGAACTAGTCTGTGTCCACGTGCAGCAAGACCCAGACTCCATTGAGACTTGTGCTGTTAAATGGTCCGTAACATTCATGTAACAGCACTTCCTGGCACTGCACATTGCCACAGTAAAACAAGAGTTCATTCAGCACCTCACGCTGGTTTCACAGGAATATGAGGAAGCCATTCAGCCCATTTACACTATTGGAGAAGAACAGGGACAGCCCATTCAGTGCCTCCAGCCTATTACTCAGGAAGAGAAGGAGTCTAGTGTGATGGGCCACACCAGAGCCCCTGGAAAATATTTGAAGGTGGTAACCTAGCCTCTATATTTTTTTATTTTGAAGTGACTGTTCCAGATGCAATGGACTGGTCAAACTACTTGGTGTGAAGATAAACACTATTTATTGAAACATGAAAGATAAAATGAAAACAAAGAAAGAGGAATTTAGAATAACGTAATTCTATTAGACAAGTTAACAGAATAACAAATCTAGGAACTATTACTAATGAACTGTTCCAATATAGGAAAATCCCATCAGCACAGCCCCTGGCAGAAAGGAAAATTCAGACACAGATTGTCACAAACATTTCTCTAATCCAGGAATTAAAAACAGCACCAAGAGAAAATTCAGAGAGTAGCAGACAGGAGATAGTCACTGAAGCTTCCAACTCTGTGGAGACCCCAACAATTTCTGTTGCTACTTGGAAACCAAAACCCAGAGATCGTAACCTGTGAGAGCTGGCCACACCCATTTAGGCTGCATTAAAATTAACCCAAGGCCTCCCTAGCTGTTTACTCAGTGGCATTAACTAACCAGTTTGGTAACGATCATTCAATCTCTCTCTGAAAAGGAACCAGGACAAAATAACCTCTCAAAGCCTGCAGCATCATCACACTTGTCAGTACATCGAGCTGTCAAACAGGAACCGGGGTAACCCAATCAGGCTCTTGGACCTGTCCAATCCGAAGAGGAAGAAGCCATTCAGACCCTTGAGTCTCTTACACAGGAACAGGAGGAGGCCATTCAGCCCCTGGAGCTTCTTACAAGGGAACAGGAGGAGGCCATTCGGCCCCTAAAGCCACTTCCACAGCAACACGATGAGGCCATTCAGCTCCTTCAGTCTATTACACAGGAACAGAAGGAGGCCATTCAACCCCTAAAGTCACTTATACAGGAACAGCAGGAGGCCATTCAGCCCCTTGAGTCATTTACACAGGAACAGTACGAGGCCATTCCTCCCTCAACGCACTTGCAAAGGGACAGATGAGGTAATTGATGCTGATTCCTGGAATGGCTTCTGCCCAAAATGTGGATTCGCCTGCTGCTCGGAGCTGCCTGACCATCTGTGCTTTTCCAGCAATCTACTCTCGACTACAATCTCCAGCATTGGCAGTCCTCATTGTCTCCAGATTGATGCGCGAACATGATGAACAAGTGGAGCAGAGGCTGCACAGAAAGACTGCTCCATATTGTTCCTCCTGGCTCCGTTGCTCATGATACACACGTGGGACTTTAACATGGTTTTCTAGTGGTGAGGAGGGAAGCCATATGTCTTGTGTGAAGTCTCAAGAAGGCACCTTTCATCTCCGAGAATCTAGCCTGGTGTTCTCTATGTAGGGTGGAAGCTGGTGGGAATAGCTTCTTGTTTCAGATCGAAGGTATTGTGGCTGCTGTTGGGGATTGTGAACAACATCGCGTTCAGTACCGGTTCACACGCCAACTGCAGAATAACCTGGGGAGAGTTAATTTAGGCATATAAACAATTCGTAAAGCAATGTTAGATTGATGAATCGACTCTCTACATTCAAATAATGCTGATCTTGCTCATGTTGATCTTGTCGAGTGCTTGTCTTTTGCAGTGTATCCTGTATGCCTTACTCTGTCCAAGTCTATTTCCACCCTATGATCTGTCTGGCTATGCATACTATGATCTGCCTCCTCTGCTCATAAATAAAGTGTTTCCCTGTACTGTACGTGAAAATAAATCACACCAATCAATCCTGGGTAAAGTATGGAATTTCTCACCCTATCAATGTGTCTTTTGGAAATATATCAGCATCACCATTTCTTCGTATTTCACAGCTCTGCTGATTAAACTCTCAGGTTCTTCACTCTAACCTCATGATACCGCCATCTGTATCTGTGGGAAAGATATCATTCCTTTCGAAGGAGATCAAATCTGTAGAGAGTGTCCCAAATACTCTCTCAGCAAGGCTGTACAACAGCAGGAAGATGGCTTTACTTATGTACTCGAATCATCTTACAATGAAGGACACCATTGACTGCACCCATTACTTACACAGGGTTTGATTTAGAGCAGTCAGCATAGTCTTGTGAGTGGGATATCATGCTTCCTAAATTTGTTAGAGTTCTTTGATGAAGTGACCAAGAAGGTTTACGAGGACAGAGCTGTAAATTTAGTCTCTGTGGATTTCAGTAAGGCCTTTGATAAGGTTCCACATGGCAGACTGCTCTGGAAGGTTCCATCACGTGGAATGCTGGGGGAACTGGCCAGTCGAATACACAGTTGGGTTGATGATCAGAAGCAGAGGGTTTAGTGGAAGGATGATGGTCAGACCGGAGGCTGGGTCCATTGCTGTTTGTTATCTATGATTTGGTTGAGAATGTACAAGGCATGATTAGTAAGTTTGCAGATGACACTAAAATAAGTGGTAGCGTGATCAGTGAGAAAATTTATCAGAAATTGCAGCAGGAACTTAATCAGGTGGGGAAGTGGGCTGAGAAATGGCAAATGGAATTTAATATAGATGTGTGAGGACTTGCATATTGGAAACTCAAGTCAAGGTAGGAGTTACACTGTGAATGGGAGGGTCTTAAGGGGTGCAGTGGGCAGAGAGTCCTTGGTTTGCACAAGCACGGTTCTCTAAGAGTAGAGTCACAGTTAGACAGGGGAGTGAAGAAGGCTTTTGGCACATTGGCCTTCATCAGGCAGGACATTGAGTACAGAAGTTGGGAATTTATGTTGCAGTTACACAGGACTTTGTAAGGCCGCACTTGGAGTATTGTATTCAGTTTTTGTAACCTTGTTAACTGGAGGATGTTATTAAATTAGAAAGAGTGCAGAAGAAATTTACAAAGTCGTTGCCAGGACCCAATGGTCTGAGTTATAGGGAGAGGTTGGACAAGCTAGGACCTTTTCTTTAGAGTGTAGGAGAATGAGGGAGGCCTTTCAGAGCTGTATAAAATTACGAGGGCTATGGCTAGGGTTAATGCTCTCAGTCTTTTTCCAAGGTGTACAGAATTGAGGATTAGAGGGGATCAGTTTAAGGTTAGAGGGGAAGGAATAAAAGGGAACCTGAGTGGCCACTTCTTTACACAGAGGGCTGGTACATGGATGAGCTGGCAGCAGATGTGGTTGGTGGTTGGGCGGGGGGTGGGGGTGTCCATTAACAACATTTCAATGCATTTGGATAAATATGTCGATAGGAAAGGACTGGAAGGATATGGGCCAACTGCAGGGAAATGGGGCTAATGTGGATGGACATTTACAAGATGAAGATGAACCCCTCTGTTAATAAAAACCAAACACCCAGAAAAGCCCACCTCACCTTGTAATCTGTTAAAATATGAGTGACACCGATCTCCTATATTCCACTATTTAAATAAAAATTAACAAGTTTGTTTCTTAACTTTAATAGTGAACACTAAACAACAACTATTGACAAATACAAGCCCCTCTTTTCTTAGCTACTTACTATCTGACTCAAACTCTGTAAAAATATGCTGTTCCTACAGCGCACATATTGAACATTACAATCTCGAAAGCACACAGTGTCCATCTTCCCCGCTGTGCTCACTCTTCCAGCTGCTGATCTCCCCGGGTCATTTTTTTTTAATTGCAAGTAGGTTTACATGAACATGTATCTTTGATAGAGAGTGTTTGGGATGGCCAGTTAGCACTCCTGCTCTACAGCAGTTGCTCTGCTGTTGGATGGCAGTAGCTCTCCCACCAGTGTTCAAGATGCATACTCCCCATGATATAGTAATTCTCATAATTTGGTTGCTTACCAGGTGTCCAAATAATAATATTCAAATTCCATTGGCTTCTGGTTTCCTGAGCGTTATTTAAAATCTTTGGTTGCATTTGAATGGCTATCAAAACAGCAACCAAAACTCAGGTATCTATTTCTCAGCTAATGGTGACATGTGGAACAGTTTGACCTTTAGCTGGCATCAGTGGCTTTAATTTCTATTCGGAAAAACCCGTTCTGTTTTAAAGTACCCTACATGTTTTTGGCTTCATAACATCTCCCCGCTTCAGAAAATAAAACGAACCAGCAGAATGAAAAGATGACTACATTTCTTCTCCTCTAATTCTCAATCCCAATTATATGAAATACAGAAGTATTAATCTCAGTTATATCATTCATATTAATCCTGCACACCAATACAACACTGGAATAAGTCAAATCTTATCTCCACTGCTTTCCTTTAAATCCGCAATAACACATCTGCTATCACATTGTTGGAGCCACAGCCTGTACATCTTGTGAGTTTAAAGTCGGGAAGGTAAGACTCCAATTAAATAGTCTCATATTCTGGTCTTTAAATATTCCAAAAAATGCGAGAGATTTGTCGTTGTCCACAACCATCTCCGACAATTTGTTTGTCATATACACATTAAAATATTGTCAGGCCAGTGCGAAACATAATCATTCTTGTTCAATAATGGAGATTTTGTTTTTTTTTTTCTGGTGGATATTGAGTGTTTTCGACAAGTAGCCAATTAGCCATTCAATTCCATCATCCTCTTTCTGTATCAATACATCTCCGACCGCTACATCCCGAGCATCAAACACAATTTTCAAAAGGTTTCAAAATATTTGGTTATCTGAAACTGGTACGGTGATTAATCCTGATATAAAATTCTCGAATGCCTCCTGGCATTGTTCTGTCCACCACAATTCTGTGTTCATCTTTAATAAATCCATCAGTGGTGCCAATACGTTGCTGAAGTTTGGGACAAACTTATGATAGAATCCACTCAGTTCCAAAAATCGAGTCATCTCTTTCTTCGAGGATGGTTGTGGAAATTCCTCAAAGCCCTTCGTTTTTATGTTCCATGGGATCAACCTTCCATGTCCAATGTAATGTCCCAAGAACGTCACCTCTGCCTTCGTGAATTCTGTTTTCTTTAAGTTTATTACCAAGTTTGCTTCTTGTAATCGTTCAACATGCTCAGCCAACTGTTACATGTGTGCTGTTAATCACTTCCTAATGATCACCACACCATACAGATGAACTACACAATTTATTCATCTGGCCACAGCCCTGTTCCTGAGTCTTAAATGTGGCTAGAGCATTATTCATCCATATAAAACACTCGATATTTTTTTTGTCATCTCTGGTATCTTTACTAGATAGTTTAACTGACTCCACATTTTTTTAAATTTGAAAGGGGTCACTAAACCTGGCTTTGAAGGGATTTCTTACCACAGGTGGTGATACTAATACGTCATCCCCACGGGATATCCTCAAAGTTTCAGTGTTTTTATCTGCCACCTGCTTCACTCTATGTTGTGCTCTTCAGATACTATTTAGCAAACTCACCGACTCCATCTACTCTCTCCTTCACCTCACACACAGAATCCAAGTGTGAGATTTCCGACTTTGGTCCTGTCAATTTATATTTAATTAATTTCAAAGGACCCCTCACTTCATGTACGAATATTAACTCAGAGGAAGTAAAGTGAGTAGATTTATTTGGGGCATCTCTAATGGCAAACAATATAATGGGACACATTTATTGCAATCATTCAGGTAATCATAACAGTACGCTGATAACATGGTCTTCAGCGTCTGATGCTAACTTTCCAAGGCTCCCTGGGATTCAGGATCCGATGCACTTGATTTCAACTGCTGTATGCTGAACCTATCCATGACTTCCTTAAACAGCTGAGCGGTAAAATGAGTTCCTTGGTCTGACTGAATCTTACTGCCTAGCCCACAGCGAGTAAAGAAAGCTACCAACCCCTGCACCTCCCGTTTTATCTTAACATTCCGTAATGGAATTGCCTCGGGAAATCTTGTGGACACATTCATTATGGTCAGCAAATATAATTTTCCACTTCTATTTTAGGAAGGGGAGCTACACAATTAATCATAACCCACGTGAAATGTTCTTCGAATGCAGTAATTGGCAAGAAGGGTGCTGGTTTTATTACTGCCTGTTACTTACCAACCATTTGATATGTATGTCATGTACAAAAAAAAACACGTCCTTGTGCATACCAGGCCACTAGAAATGCTTCTGTACCTTAGCCTGAGTCTTCTGTACACCTCGGTGACCGCCTGCAATTAGTTTATGTGCTACCCGTAATACTGTACGCTACACGGAACACAATGTGGTGTACTTCAGCCCATTTCCCTTCAGCAGTAACCTATCGGGGTCTCCATTTTAATTTTAGGATTCTATCTTTAAGTTAATAACTTTCAACAATATATTTTGATTCCTTTTCTGTGTATGTGCATGTGTATGTGTGTGTGAATGTGTGTGTGTATATCTGTTGTAGGTCCATTACCCTTTCTGGACTAAACCCCTCTGCCTGATCCTCTGCCTGTTCAGGTTTATCCTGCACCGTTACATCAAACAGGGGGTCAGTTCACTGAGCATCAATTCATTTGTCTTTTTCTTTCGTTTTTCCTTCCTGCTGTAACTTATGACAGTGGGATCTTGTTACTACACACTCTGGAAAAATTCCTCGGTATTTTTCTTTTAACACCTCAATTTCCTAGACTTCTGTTGGCTTCTTCACCACAAGGGGTGCGTCTCCCACCTCGCCTCCTGCGAAATTGTTCCCAAGAACAAACTGTATTCCTGGAACTGACACTCTGTTATTCACTGTCACTGTTACTTCCCCAACCTTGATTTGGCACTGCATCCTGATGTTACACAAGTGAATGCTTAATTTCTGTCCCCATTCTACAAATTAACACGCTCTTGATTAGCATGCCAGAAAGAGTGAAAATACTTTCATCTCTTCCTATTAGAGGGTGAGAGAAAGTGAGGGCTGCAGATGCTGGAGATGAGATTTGAAAAGTGTGGTGCTGGAAAAGCACAGCACGTCGGCAGCATCCGAGGGGCAGGAGCATTGATGTTTCAGTCATAAATGCTTCATCAGGAAAGTGGGAGGTAAGGGAGAGGGAAGGAGGTTGAGAAATAAATGGGAGGGTGGGGATGGAGCTGGGTGGAAGGGCGCTTAGAAGGCGATAGGTAGATGCAGGTGAGGTGTGATGGTGTGAGGTGTGATAGTTTGACAGAAGGGTGATAGGACACCTATTGGTGGTAGGACAGCTGGAACCCTCAAACTGTATAGCATCAACGTTGACTTCACCAAATTCCAAATCTCCCCTCCACCAACTCTCCCAGATCCAACCGTTCAACCTCGCACTGCCCTCTTGAACCGCCCTAACTGGCCATCTTCCTTCCCACCTATTGACTCCACCCTCCTTTCTGACATATCACTATCACTCCCACCACATCTTCTTATTGCCTTCCCAGTGACCCTCCCACCAGCTCAGCTACTCCCCTCGTATTTATCTATAACCCCCCTTGTTCCCCCCACCATGTTCCTGACGATGGTTTTCTGCCTGATATTCGATTGTCCTGCTGTTTGGATGCTGCCTGATCTGTTGTGCTTTTCCGGCGCCTCACTTCTCAACTATTACAGACTGAGCAGATCCCATATCTCACAAAATTATGACTTCTTGTCCTTCTCCCCCTGTTCTTTCTGAGTAAACTTTATCTACAGAGGTGAATTCTTTCAGAGATCAGGTACTAACTCCATACCTAGACCCTGCCTCAGCTGTGCACTCTCCTGCAGCTCCTCGGCTCTACTTGGGGTCTCCTTTACCAGTTTCACTAATTCCACTGGGCTTGGCCTCTTCTGCCACATCTTTCCCCAAAGTGCCTTCATTCAACGCCCATCACTGTGTGTCCCAGCTAACTGCATTGAAACCACCTTTTCCCTCTGCCCTTCTTAAACCATCGGCACTGTAATTTTATGTGTTCCACTCCCTTATAGTGAGAACACCTGAGGCCTTTCACCACCTTTTAACCCCCTTGGGCTTCTTTCTTCACCTGTGGTAAAATATTGTGCGCTACTGTTTGCTTTGTAATGTGTGATCGTCCCTTCTCCCAATTTCTATTCCTCACAGGATGAAATTCCTGCCAGAAGCTAAATATCATCTCATGCCCCAGTGCATATTTACCTGCCATTTCTGCTGAGCTTCTCACTTCTTGAACTTTCTGTACATTCACATGAATTCTTACTATCTCTGGAAGTGAGTCTTTTAACTTCTCCAGCAGATTATTCTCCCTTCAAGCCTCACAGGTCTTATCCATTTTTAAGGCCAGCACCCACCTGTCAAAATGACTGTGGTTAATTCTTTCAAACTCAATATAAGTCTGACCTGTTTCCGTCTCTATTTTTCAGAACTTATGTCTATATGCTTCTAGTACCAAATCATAACCAATAAATATAGCCAATTTAACATCGTGATAATCTCTTGACCCCACATCTGATAGCGCTGCACATGCCACACCAGCAGTGCCCACCAGCTTAGTCTGCACTAGCATTATCCAGAAGTTCATTGGACACGTCATCTGCCTTGCCATTTTTCCAAATGAAATAAAAAAGGTTTTGACATTTTTCTCACCGAAACATGGCAAGTTATTAGCATAGTTTTATACATCCCTACGTTCTCCCTTCATCTCTATCCTGTTAATTTAACTTTCTTGTCTAATTTCTAACTTCTGAATTTCAAATCCTCTCTTTCTGTCTTTTTCCTGTCTTTCTCTTTCTTCTCTCTCTGTTTCCTTCCCTTTATTTATCTTCTATCTCCAGTTGCCACATTTGCAATTTAAGGTTTTTCTAACTCTACTACAGATACATCAAAGTGCTTGACCAACTCCATTACAATTTCAACTTCCCTATTCTCCCTGGTTAAACCCAATTCCAACCTATTTGCTAATTCTAAAAAATGTCCTCCTTTTGTCCTTCTAAACTTCCTTGGAAATTTGGGAACCTCTTTAGTAATGTTAAAAGCCATTTCCCTCACTTTTGATTTAATCAACCACAAGTAACAAAATTAAACGAATTTTCCCACTGGTTTTATTTGAAGATCAAAATCACTAATTGCAATGAGTTGGAATTTGCTTGGACCTTTTGTTCCCCAAATCTGTTCAAGTCGGTCCAAATCCCACACAGCAAGGCCCCAAAACTGTTATGACATCAATGTCGAACCCCTCTGTTAATTAAAACCACACACCCAGAAAAACTCACCTCACATCATAATCTGTTAAAACGTGAGTGACAGAGAACTCCTAAATTCCACTAATAAGCAAAAAATAATAATTTATATGGGTGCAAGTTAGCTCGTTGAGCTTGAAGGTCTGTTTTCAGAAGTTTCGTCACCAAGACTAGGTGACATCATCAGTGAGAGTCTCCGCTGAAGCTCTGGTGGTATGTCCCACCTCTCTATTTATAGATTTTGGTTTCTTAAGATGGGTGATGTCATTTCCGGTTATTTTTACAAAAGAATGTAGACAGGATCTGAATTGATGGACTTCTGGTTAGAATGCCATTCCTCTAAGAAGGTACTTGCGTGTCTTAGCATGTGTGTGTGCTTTGTCCCAGTCAAAGTGGTGCCTTTCATTATCTGTATGTATGGAACATAGTGATAGTGCGCCATGTCTTTTGGTGGCCAGTTGGTGTTCATGTATCCTCGTAACACGACAACAGGACAGTTGCAATGGTCGAAAAGTGATTTTATACACACTGTTTAATCAATGTTTGTGTGCAGTTAAATCGCATTTTTCACACGTGCACAACACATTGTAAATGAACAACAGAGACACAGTTAACGAAAAATGGTGCAAATGATGTATAAAATTGATAAAACATTAAAGCATGATTTGATCCTCTCAACGTTCCCTCCTTTTCTGGGATTCCTAACACTAATCTCTCATTCTTACCAGGATGTGTGCTCCAAATTCTTGATTCTAGTGTCCCAATTTATTTCAGTTAATCCCCTTTTTAACGGGACTTCAATATATTGGCCTGTTGGATTCTTTCCCAACCTAGTGCCTGTCATATTATTGGAGATAAATATTCTGGCATCAGACTCAGCATTTGAACGTATTACTCTGTTGCACGCGCACTGTACAAGGGATCACAGCACACAGGCATTGCCAAAACATTGGGGAATGTTCATCTACTTCTTTTGATAATGTAGTTTTCTCATTTTCCACAGCTCCAGATCTATATCCTCTCTCTCGTTCTCCCTTTGCACCAAGTTAAGAAATCCACCAATTATTCTTCATGTCCTAACTCTCAAAACACCTTCTTTCTGGTTATATCTAATGGTCTCTTCAAGATGTAATGTGGTTATTATTAAGCAATGTAACTACAAAGACATGCGGGCGAAGCTGGCCAGAGTTAATTGGAAGGGGAGCTGAGCAGGAAAGACCATGGAGTAGCAATGGGAGGAGGTTCTGGGGATAATTCGGAAGATAATACCAGAAATGCAACCCCAAAAAGATGAAACATACTCATGGGAGGACAAGGCAGCCATGAGTGATAAGGCATCAAACCAAAAGAGGAAACATACAATGTGGTGAACATAATTGGGAATCCAGAGAATTCATTGGCTCTGAAACTACATAACGCTAGCATCACTGACACGACAGAGCTCCTAATCATGGTCAGGGAAAGGAACAGAGGAAACACATTCACTTTAAACACAGAACATAGTATTTCTATAGGAAAAAGATTCAGGTGAATTAAGATCAGTTAAATGCTTTTGCGGAATGTGTCAGATTGGAAGCAAGACCCGGGGAGACAGATCCTCAGTAGAATGAGAGTTTGAAAATGGAAGTATTTCCACATCAGAAACCAGGTTAGGTCACTGAGTGCAGGGCTGATGGGTGAATGGGTCTCAGTGAGAATTGGGGAACAGACAGCAGAATTGCATTGCAGATATTGCAGCTCGAAACTGCGTATTCATGTAGTGCTGTAGACCACAGCAGAAGGAGAAGCAGACATGCATTCAACCACAACCTGTAACTTTTTGCCAGGGTAACACCTCAGTCTGTCATTATCATCAACACCATCTATGGCTCAGTGACGAGTGTGGCTGAACATGTCAAACTCAGAATCACATGAACTTTAACCTGATGCTAACTCATTAAAGCTACCAGACTTGACCAACAGATCTGATCGAAGCCCTGCAGTTCTGCCACAGTCAGTCATAAATGGTGATGGACGATTAAACAAATGACTGGAGGAGTGGGCTCCACAAACATCCCCATCCTAAATAATGGAACAGACCTGCACATCAGTGTAAAAGAGAAGGATGCTTTATCTGCACCATCCTCTGCCAGAAGGGTTGAGTCGATGATACACCTCACCCTCATCATGATGCCCACAAAATCACAGATGCCAGTCTTCAACCAATTCGATCCGCTGCACGTGACATGAAGAAACAGGTGAACACAGTAGATACGACAAAGACAATGGGCCCTGACACAATTCCTGCAATAGAACTGAAGACTTGTGCTGCACAAGAAGCCGTGACCCTGGGGGAAGCTGTTTCATTCCGGATCCAACTCTGACATCTCCCTGGCAATGAGGAATATTACTCAGCTACGTCCCGTCCCCTAAGGCGGGAATAATTACAATCTGACAAATTACCACCTCCTCAGTCCCATCATGACAGTCAAATTGGTGGGAGTTCTTTTTGACAGAGCTGTCAAGCAGTACAGAAATAACCTGCTCAGTGTGGTTTCCTATATGTCCCCATGTGGAGATGGTGCTCTTGTGGAAATGTCACTGGATTACTAATCCAGACCAGGCTAATGATCTGGCAGTGGGTGGAAGTTAAAAACAATTAATGAAATATCGAGACCTAAAATCTGGGGTCAGTAACAGTGACCTTGAAGCCAATATGGATTGTAAACAGAATTTCCTTCTCCAATGTACTTTTAGGAAGTGAATCTCCCGTGATTTCCTGGGCTGGCCTAAAACTGACTCCAAAGACGCTGACATGTGATAAACATTTCAATGGTCTCTGAAATGGCCAATCAAGACACTCATTTGTATCAAACTACTCCGAGGTCTGAAAGGATGAAACTGGACAGAACACCCGGCCTCGGCATCTGTAGCAGAAAAGGGAATGGGAACACAGTCCTGTCGACCCTGCAGAGACCTCCTGAGAGCGTGTGACAACATTTACAGAGCTTTCCCACAGACTGCACAGAAACAGCGGGAAAGGAGTAGGTCATACAACACATTGAGCCTCCCCCATTCTAGTTAATGGAAAAAACTCTCCTCAATGCACTTACCCCACATGATATACATATCCGTTAATGTGAGTAACCTTGGGAAGTTATAAAATAGGCAGTGCAGTAGTACGTTTGGGCCATCGAGTTTGCTACCCAATTCAATGTAATAATGCTTGGCCCTTCATTTCCACACCGTACTCCTGCTCTCCCACCATCCCTTTACTGTCTCTAAATCTTTATTTATAATCAGTGTCTCGGTTTCCAGGTGCGAGCTAATTCCCCAGGTTCACTGGTCTGTGAGTGCAGACATTTATTCTCATCTCAATGCAGAGTGACCTGCCTGTACCTAATACTGTGGCACCTGGTTTTCGACGTCCCAGCCAGGGGAAGTATCATCCCTGCTTCCAATGTGTCTCACCCTGTCAGAGTTTTGTATATTTCACTGACATCCCCACTCATTTTCCTAAACCCCTTGGAATACAGGCCCAGTCTCCCCAATCTCTGCTCCTACAACAAGCCTGTCATCCCAGAGATCAGTCTGGTCATCCTTCACTGCTCTCCCTCAATGTCAGGTTTGTCCTTTATTAGGTACGGAGATCCAAACTGCACACAATACAGAGCAATGTTTGAGATGATGTCTCACCAAGGCCATGCACAGCTGCAGTAAGGCACCCTTTCTCCTAGACTCAAATCCTCCTGAAATGAAGGTCAGCACACCATTTATCTTCTTAACTGCTTTTTGTCTTGCAATATTGGTGTTTATTTACAACCTCACCCACTCACAATCCCACATCCGTTAGTGCTGTCAGCAGTCTGGGATACATTGTATCTGATTCCAGCAACCAAATGTTTAAAGGGCATTGTGAACAGCTGGGCCCCAAGCACTGATCCCTGCGACACCTCAGCAACCTTCCTCTGTTAAAATCTATTTATTTATTTCGTGAATCTGGGAGTCACTGGCTGGGCCAGCATTTATTACCTGTCCCTAGTTGCCCTTGAGAAGGTGGTGGTGAGCTGCCTTGTTGAACCGCTGCAGTCCACCTGCTGTGGTTGACCTCCAATGCCATTAGGGAGGGAATCCCAGGATTCTGACCCAGTGACTGTGAAGGAGCGGTGATATATTTCCAAGTCAGGATGGTGCATGGCTTGGACAGGAACCTAAAGATGATGGTTTTTCCATACATCTGCATCCCTTGTCCTTCTCGATAGACGTGGTCGTGAGTTGGGAAGATGGTCTCTGAGGATCTTTGGTGAATCATTTCATTGCAGCATGTAGATAGTAAAACACTGCTGCTGCTGCTGAGCGTTGATGGTGGAGCATTGTGGATGAAGGGACAGTCAGACTGGCTGCTTTGTCCTGGATGGTATAAAGCTTCTTGAGTGTTGTTGGAACTGCACTCATCCAGACAAATTGGGAGTCTTCGATCACACTTCGGATTTATGCATTGTAGATGGTGGACAGACTTCTGGAAGTCAGGATGTGAGTTACTCGCAGCAGTATTCCTAGCTTCTGACCTGCTCTTGCAGTTACTGTGTTTATGTGGTGAGTCCAGTGAGTTTCTGAGCAATGATTACCCACCAGGACTTTGACACTGGGGGATTCAGTGATAGTAACACCATTGAATGCCAAGGGGCAGGTTAGATTATATTTTATTGGTGATGGTCATGGTCTGGCATTTGCGTGGCCTGAATATTACTTGCCACTTGTTAGCCTGGATACTGTCCAGATCTTGTCGCATTTGAACATGGACTGCTTCAGTATCTGAGGAGCCACAAATGTTGCAGAACATTGTACAATCATTGTCGAAAATCCCCATTTCTGACCTTAAAATGGAGGGAAGGTCATTGATGAAGTGGCCATGAAGAGGTTTTCAGCCGAGGCCACTGCTTTTCCTGGAGCTGACTTGACTGACCTTTTTCAACCATGACCATCGTCCTACGTGTCAGGTAAGATTCTAACCAGCGGGGAGTTTGCCCCGCTACCCATTGATTCCAGTTTTGCCAAAGCCCCTTGATGCCACATTTGGTCGGAGGCAGCCTTGATTTAAAGGGCTATCACTCTCACCCCACCTCTGGAATTCATCTCTTTTGTCCATGTTTGAACCACGGTAATGAGGTCAGGAGCTGTGTGGCCCTGAGGGAGCCCAACCTGGGCATCATTGACCAGCGTATTGCTGAACAAGTGTTGCTTAAAAGCACTGACTCCTTCCACCACTTTACTGATGATCGAGAGTAGACTGATGGGGTGGTATTTGGCCCGATTGGATTTGTTCTGCTTTTTATATATAGAAGATACTTGGGGTAATTTTCCATAAAATCGGGAAAAGCCATTGTTGTAACTGTATTGAAACAGTTTGGCGAAGGGAGTGGCAAGATATGGAGCTCAAGTTTTCAGTACTGTTGCCAGAATGTTGTCAGATTATGGACCCTTTGGAATATCCAGTATCTCCAATCGTTTCTGGATATCGCGTGGACTGAACCAAATTGGTTGATGACTGGTAACTGAATTGCTGAGGACCACTGGAGGAGGCTGAGATGGATCATCCACTCAGCATTTCTGACTGAAGATTGTTGCGAATGCATCAGCCTTATCTTATAAACTGAAGTGCTGGGCTCTTCCATCATGGAGGAAGGGGTTATTTGTGGAATCTCTTCCTCCAGTGAATTGTTTAATTGTCCCCAACGTTTCTCGACTAGATGTCAAAGGCCTGCAGAGCTTAGATCTGATCCTTTGCTTGTGGGATGACTTAGCTCTGTCTATCACTTACTGCTTATGCTGTTTGGCGCACAAGTTGTCCTGTTTGATGGCTTCATCAGGCTGACACCTCACTTTCAGGTATGCCTGGTCCTGCTCCTGCCATCCTGCACACTCCATTGAACCAATGTTGATCCTCTGGATTGATGGTAATTGTTGCGAGGGGGATATGCCAGATTATGAGGTTGTGTGGCTGTACAATTCTGCTGCTATTCATGATCCACAACACCTTATGGACACCCAGACTTGAGCTTCTAGATCTGTTCGAATTCTGCCCTATTTAGCACCGTGATAGTCCCACCCAAAAAGGTGGAGGCTATTCTCAATGTGAAGGTGTGACTTTGTCTCCACAATGACTATGCGGTGGGCGCTCTTACCGATCCTGTCATGGACAGATACTTCTGCAACTGGCAGATTAGTAAGGCTGTCGTCAAATGTGTATTTTCCTTTTGTTGGTTCCTTCACCACCTGCCGCAGAACCAGTCTAGCAGTTATATCCTTTAGGACACGGCCAGCTCGATCAGTATTGCTGTAGCTCAGATACGCTTGGAGGTGGACACTGAAATCCTCCACCCAGAGTACATCTAGCATCCGTGCTACCCTCAGTGCTTCCTCCAAGTGTTGATCAACATAGCGGAGTACTAATTCATCAGTTGAGAAAGGCTGGTACATGGTAATCAGCAGGAGTTTCCTTTCCCATGTGTAAACTAACGCCATGAGACTTCATGGGATACGGAGTCACTGTTGAGGATTCCCTGAGCAATTCACATCCAGCTGTGCCGCCACTTCTGCTGTGTCTGTCCTGCTGATGAGACAAGAGATATCCGGGGAAGATGATGGGGTGTCTGGGATATAGTCATACTCACATAATAATATCTTACAGACAATGTCAAGCCGTTGCTTCACGAGTCTGCTTATTTCAATTCACTATTTTCTGCCAGCTGTCCCATTCTAGAAACACGTCCACATATTATCCCCAATCCACTAAGATTTAGACCATAAGACCATAAGACTTAGGAGCGGAAGTAAGGCCATTCAGCCCATCCAGTCCACTCCGCCGTTTAATCATGGCTGATGGGCATTTCAACTCTACTTACCCGCATTCTCCCCGTAGCCCTTAATTCCTTGTGACATCAAGAATTTATCAATCTCTGCCTTGAAGGCATTTAGCGTCCAGCCTCCACTGCACTCTGTGGCAATGAATTTCACAGGCCCACCACTCTCTGGCTGAAGAAACGTCTCCGCATTTCTGTTCTGAATTGACTCCCCTCTGATTCTAAGGCTGTGCCCACGGGTCCTAGTCTCCACGACTAACAGAAACAATTCCCTAGCGTTCACCTTTTCCAAGTCATGTATTATCTTGTAAGTTTCTGTTAGATCTCCCCTTAACTTCTAACCTCCAATGAATACAATCCCAGGATCCTCAGCCGTTCCTCACGTGTTAGACCTACCATTCCAGGGATCATCCGTGTGAATCTCTGCTGGCATGCTCCAGTGCCAGTATGTCCCTCCTGAGGTGTGGGGCCCAAAAGTGGACACAGTACTCCAAATGAGGCCTAACCAGAGCTTTATAAAGTCTCAGTAGCACAACGGTGCTTTTATATTCCAACTCTCTTGAGATAAATGACAACATTGCATTCGCTTTCTTAGTCACGGACTCAATCTGCATGTTTCCCTTTAGAGAATCCTCAACTAGCACTCCCAGATCCCTTTGTACTTTGGCTTTATGAATTTTCTCACTGTTTAGAAAGTAGTACATGCCGGTATTCTTTTTTCCAAAGTGCAAGACCTCACATTTGCTCACATTGAATTCCATCAGCCATTCCCTGGACCACTCTCCCAAACTGTTTAGATCCTTCTGCAGCCTCCCCACTTCCTCAGAACTACCTGCCTGTCCACCTAACTTTGTATATTCGGCAAACTTCGCTAGAATGCACGCAGTCCCTTCATCGAGATCATTAATGTATTATGTAAACAGCTGCGGCCCCAACACTGAACCCTGCGGGACACCGCTTGTCACCGGCTGCCATTCTGAAAAAGAACCTCTTATCCCAAATCTCTGCCTTCTGTCAGAGAGCCAATCCTCAGTCCATGTCAGTAACTCATCTTGAACACCATGCCCCCTCACCTTACTCAGCAGCCTCCCGTGTGGCCCCTTATCAATGGACTTTTGGAAGTCTAGATGGACCACATCCACTGGGTTTCCCTGGTCTAACCCACTTGTCACCCCTTCCAAGAATTCCAACAGGTTTGTCAGGCACGATCTCCTCTTACAAAATCCATGTTGATTTGTTCTTTTCTGACCCTGATCTTACAAGAATTAATCCTTAACGATGGATTCTAGAATTTTACCAACAACTGAGGTTAGGCTAATTGGCCTATAATTTTCCATGGAGAAAGTGAGGACTGCAGATACTGGAGATCAGAGCTGAAAATGTGTTGCTTGAAAAGCGCAACAGGTCAGGCAGCATCCAAGGAGCAGGAGAATCGACGTTTTGGGCATGAGACTGAAGAAGGGCTCATACTCGAAACGTTGATTCTCCTGCTCCTTGGATGCTGCTATAATTTTCCATCTTTTGTCTTGATCCTTTCTTGAACAAGGGGGTAATAACAGCGATCTTTCAATCATCTGGGACTTTCCCTGACTCCAGTGACTTTTGAAAGATCTCAACCAACGCCTCCGCTATTTCTTCAGCCACCTCCCTCAGAACTCTCGGACGTAGCCCAACGGGGCAAGGAGATTTATGAATTTTAAGACCTTTTCGCTTTTCTCGCACTTCCTCTTTTGTAACAGAAACCATATTTAACTAAACCCCCTGACTCCCTTTAATTGTTGGGATATTGCTCATGTCTTTCACTGTGAAGACTGACGCAAAGTACTTCATAAATTCTCCTGCTATTTCCTTATCTCCTATCACGAGGCTTCCAGCATTAGTTTGTCTACTTTTGCCTGTCGTTTGTTTCTTATGTATTGAAAGAAACTTTTACTATCATTTCTAATACTTCTGGCTAGCCTACCTTCGTATGTGATCCTTTTCTTCCTTATTTCTCTCTTTGTTATCTTCCGTTTGTTTTTGTAGCTTTCCCAATCTTCTGATTTCCCAGTGCTCTTGGCCACTTTATAGGATCTCTCTTTTTCTCTGATACATTTCCTGACTTTCTTTGTCAGCCATGGCTGTCTAATCCCTCCGCGGATAATCTTTCTTTTATTGGGGATGAACCTCTGTACTGTGTCCTCAATTATACCCACAAACTCCTGCCATTTTTGCTCTACTGTCTTCCCCGCTAGGCTCTGCTTCCAGTCGATTTTCGTCAGTTCCTCTCTCATGTCCTCATAATTGCCTTTATTTAACTGTAACGCCATTACATCCGATTTTGCCTTCTCTCTTTCAAACTGCAGACTGAACTCTCCCATATTATGATCGCTGCTTCCTAAGTGTTCCCTTACTTTAAGATATTTTATAAAGTCTGGTTCATTACACAGCACTAGGTACAGAATAACCTGATCCCTGTGGGCTCCATGACAAGCTGTTCCAAAAAGCCATCCTGCAAGCATTCTATGAATTCCCTTTCTTTAGATCCACTGGCAACATTATTTACCAAGTCCACCTGCATATTGAAGTCCCCCATGATCACCGTGACCTTGCCTTTCTGACATGCCTTCTCTATTTCCTGGTTCATGTTGCGCCCCTAGTCCTGACCACTGTTCGGAGGTCTATACATAACTCCCATTATGGTTTTTTTGCCTTTGTGGTTCCTCAATTCCACCCACACAGACCCCACATCATTTGACCCTATGTCATTCAGTGCCATAGATTTAATTTTGTTCTTAACTAACAAGGCAAACCCGCCTCCTCTGCCGACCTCCCTGTCTTTTCGATAAGTTGTAGATCCTTGGATGTTTAACAGCCAGTCCTGAACAACCTGCAACCACGTCTCTGTGATGCCTACCGCATCATAATCATTCTCGATGAACTGTGCCATTAGTTCATCTACTTTGTTACGAATGCTACGAGCATTCAGGTAAAGTGCCTTAATGCTAACTTTCTGATCATTAGAGATATTGGAAGTCATAAGATGTCCTAAGTTATCCTTCCTTTTTGCAGCATTTCTAGTCTGCCTCAAGCTGAAATTCACCTGTACACATGCTATCCTGCTGCTTATCTTTTCATTTAACTCCATACTCCCTGTCGCTTTCACTTTCCCTTCGCCCCAATTCAGAAGTTTAAAGTCATACTGACCACCCTTTTTATCCTGTTCGCTAGAATATTGGTACCAGATCGGTTCAGGTGGAGACCGTTCCAACGATACAGATCCCGTTGGGTCCAAAACTGATGCTAATGCCCCATGAAGTGGAATCCCTCTTTGTCACTTCAATCCCTTAGCAATGTGTTTACTGCCCTAATTTTCTTATCCCGACGCCAATTGGCACTTGGCTTGGGCAGTAATCCAGAGATTATGACCTTTGAGGACCTGTACTTCAATTTCCTTCCAAGTGTTTGATCATCCCCAAACAGGTCCTCCACCCCAGCTTTGCCTATGTTGTTAGTCGCAACGTGGACCACAACAACTGGATCCTCCCCCTCCCGCTCCAACCGCCTTTCAAGCCAGTCGGAGATGTCCCACACCCGCAGATATCCCGCAGTTTGATTTTGCAATCTGGGCTTGGAGCTTTACCAAAGTTTTTCTGAAAATCAACATGTTTTACATCCACTGCTTCTCTTTCATTTGTCTCTCAGTCTGTTTCTCAAACTTAATGCCCATTTCATAAATCTATGTTAGTGTTGTCTATGACCATTACTTTCAGCCCAAATAATTTTTCCTAAACCATTTACTAACTATGTTCTATGTTCCATGTACTCTACTATTTTACCACATCAGAATTGGTTTTCCTTGTATTGTTTGAAAGTTCTGTGAAGACAGAACTGCAGTAGTGGCTTCATAGTTCTGTCATTTCCCTGTTCCCCATTCTCCATTCTCTGGTTTCAAACTGTAAGGAAACTGCACTTGTTTTCTCATGTTTCTCACATTGATATGATTTAACAAGTTATTACAGTTCATTCTTATAACCCTTGTGAATATAGTTTTCAGAAACTCATCAATTCCTGCCATAAACTGCTCAATGATTGACCTTCCACACCATTCACTCACAGGAGCATAGACTCTGTGCCAATAGAAGTACAGCACGATCTATATTAGTCTCACTTTCCTACAGCAGGCCCATAGCCTGGAATGATATGACACTTCCAACTGCTTATCCAAGTACTTTTTAACGATTGTGAGGTTATCCGTGATAATTCCCGTCTCAGGAAGTAATCCCAGAACCCAACATCCTCTAGGTGAAAAAATATTTAAATCCTCTCTGAACCTCAAACTCTTCACTTTAAAAGCGAGCTCCTTTGTTCTTGACCCTCTCACTAAAAGGAACAGCTGCTGTCTATCCACCCTGTCCGTGTCCCTCATAATCTTATCCTCCTGAATCATGGACCCCTCAGCTTTCTCTGCTCCAAAGTAAACAACCCGAGCTTATCCAGCCTCTCTCCATAGCTGATATGTTCCATCCCAGGGAACATCCTGGTGAATCACGTGTGCACAATCACATCCTTCCTGGACTGTGGCTCCCAGAACTACACACAGTACTCCAGTTTGGCTGAACCAAAACCTTGTATTGCTCTTATAATCCATGCCCTGATTCGGAAACACGACACCCAAGGACAAATTCTTAACTAGTCCATTAATCTGTCCAGTCACATTCATGGATGTGTGGAGAAGCACACACTGAGGCTCCCAGTGTGCTGCCATTCATTGAGTCCTCCCCTGCTCGGTTCCTTCTCCCAAAGTGCATCACCTCATCTTTATCAGGGTTACATTCTATCTGCCATTGATCTGCCCATCTGACCATTCCATCTGCATCTTCCTGTAACTTAAGGCCTTCCTCCTCACTGCTAAACACTCAGGCAATCTTTATGTCAAACATTCACTTACTTATCACATCTCCCCCACTCGCCACCTAGACCCCTCCACATTCAGATCTATATTTTGTTATGAATAATGCAAACAGTAAGGGACACAGCACTGATGCCTGTGGTACACCAGGGGACACTGGTCTCCAGTCACACAAACAGCCTTCTCCCACCACCCTCTGCCTCCTGCTACTAAGACAATTTTTGTGGTAACGTGTCAAGTTTTGCTTCATATTGTGAGATATTACTTTAGTTTTCAGTTTCCCAGGTGGAAATTTTTCAAAGGCCTTCCTAAAAAACAAAACAATCGACTTCCTCAAACTAATTCAATCAAACGCATTGGATATGACTTCCTTCTGATAAAGTCATGATGATTATCCCTGATCAAACCTTGTGAATCTGATTGGAGTTCGATTTTCTCTATAGTTCCCTGGTCTATCTCTCCCACCCTTACTGCGAAGTGGACTCGGTATTAGCAGTTCTCCAGTTCTCTGGCACCGACCCTATGGTCAGATTCTAATTAAAATATTCATTCAGGGTCTTTCGTCCCTTGACCCAAACAGCCGTCTGAAACAACACTTTCAGACATCGAGATTGGTCCAAATTTATACAGAACAAAACCTCAAATCCTTGCTCGTATTTTACATCAATCTGTTCAAGAGCTTCCCCGTCCATCTTCTTGAATTCTGTATCTGCATCCTCCTTCTCCCAAGTAAAACAGATGTGAATGTCTCATGTAACAATCCATCAATGTTCTCCGGGTTGACACACAGATTGCCCAGTTGGTTTCTAATGGACACTAACTGTTTGCTGATTATTCTGTTCTATTTGTCCGTATAGAATATCGTGGGATTCTTCGTAATCTCGCCAACCTGTATTTCTCCATCTCCCTCTCTTATTCAGTCCCCTCTATGTTTCTAAGTTTCACTGCAATTACCTCTCATGTTTTGAAACTTGAGATCACAGGCTGTGTTTCCACATCAGACAATCTTGCCATTTTAGGGATTAATCTTGATAATACCTTTTGCAGTCCTCGGTACTCAGTGTATTCTTTCTTAGATTGGGATTCCGAACGACACACAATGCTCTACGATTAGTCTCATGAACACTCGATGCAAATGGTGCACGACATCTTCTATACTCCAATTACATTCACAGGAATGTAAACCTAATTTTTACTTTCTAATTTGCATATTATCTTCCCAATACCTCTCGTTTAACTTTTCTTATGAGCTTACTGTGTGAGTTCTTTGAAAAAAAAGCTCATGAATATCCAACTATACGTTATACATTTGTTCTTCATTGCCTATGTCCACAAGAATGATCTTCAAACCATTCCAAAACAATGTTTGCCACTTCTGGTTTTCCTTCCATCGATACATTCTCACACTCCCCGGTTATATTATTACCTTCTATATATCTATTAGCACGTTCTTTGTTATCGGGTTCAACAGATACCCGACTGTGGATGACAAGATAACTGGTCTGTAGTTCACCATTCTCCATCTTCATCCTTTCTTAAAGTGTTGGATAATATTTATAACCTTTGCCTTATCCAGATTGGCTAAATGCCTTTCGGGAATGTGTCAGAAAATAAAGTGAAATCCACGATGCAATCAACATGCCTATCGCTACTTCCTCTGAAATTCTTGCATGAAGTACAACTAGTCTGTCTGATTTATAAATACTCAATCCAGCTTTTTTTTCCAAAGATAATCTCAGCATTGATAAGAATGGTCTTAGACTTTACTTACACAAGTCCCATGGTCACTTGGTATTTCTGGAAGAATTTCAGGACATTCTTCCATGAAGATAGACACAAAGAAACTGTTTCTTTTCCCTGCGATTTCTCTGTTCTCTGCAATAAATTATCTTGAACGCGCAACAACTCTTCCACATTTGACCTTGTTTTTATTTTTATTTCATACATTGATAGACGCTTTTTAGCAGTCTTCATGTTTTTCTTCTGTTTGCATGCTTTTTCTCTTTTTGATTTTCTTCTCAGTTTCTTGGTCATCCTTTGCTGGGTCCTACATTTCTCTGAATCCTCCAGCTTACTGCAGCACTTGACATTTTTCTAAGCTGCCTCCTTTCATCAAATAGGTAGATGAAGGTGGAATCGAAAGTGATAGTCGGAGGAGAGGGTGGACTAGATTGACAGGAAGGAGGGTGGACACATACGAACATTCAAAAGGGCGGTGCTGACTTGGAAGGTTGGACTGAGATAAAGTGGGATATGGGGAAATGGGAAATGGTGAAATCCACTATGATCCCCTGTGGTTGGAGGGTCCCAAGGCAGATCAGGAGGCTTTCTTCCTCCAGGCTTCTGGTGATTCTGGTTTGGGGATGGAGCAGGTCCAGGACTCTCATGTCCTTGGCAGAGTTGGAAACGAAGTTAAAGTGCTCAGCCAGAAGGCGATGGAGTTGTTCAATGTGGCTGTCTCAGAGATGTTCTCTGAAATGATCTACAAGTTGACCTCCTGCCTCACCAACGTTGTGAAGACCACATTGGGTTTAATGGATGCAGTAGATGAGGCATTCTGTCTCCCTTCATCACCTATTACTTTCAACCCCACCTTCATCTACCTATTGCTATCCCTGCTAACCTCCCCCGCCACACCCCCTTCTCATTTATCTCTCAGCCCCCTTGGCCCATAAGCTTCATTTCTGATGAAGGTCTTATGCCCCAAACATCGATTTATCTGCTCTTAGTATGCTGCCTGACTGTGCTTTTCCAGCACCACATTCTTTGACTCTGATCTCCGGCATCTGTAGTCCCCACTTTCTCCTCACACTTTCATGGCTTGCATGATACAGATTTATCACGGTTACTTCAAATAAAACAAAAACTGCCGTGTACTCAAACAGCATAAAAGAAAACCAATACATTGTGCTCACTGATCCCAAAAGGTCCTTTACAGCAAAAATTTCAATTAGCTCTTCTGATCATTCAACACCAATTCCTAAATAACCTGATCTCGAGCTCAGTGCTCGACATAATGTTCATGTAAACCATCTCACACGTGGTCATGAAATTGATTTTTCCCAGCATTAGCATTCAATTGGGTTAACACAGTTTAGATATAATTTAAACAGTACATTATTACTGCAGTACCCACAAATGTGTATGTCTCATTTCCTGTTTTATAACATGCCCAGCATTTGTACTGCAGCTTTCACTTTGATATAAAACTCCCATCAATGTTTGCTCCTCCTTGCTGTTTTTGCGCTCCACCTTCCTAGATTCTGGGGCTCTGGGGAGATGAATGGTAGAGATCATATCGCCACATCATTTATGATCTTCTCAAATTTAATTTCACCAGATCTCCCGTTATGCTGATGGATTAGAGAAGGACAATGATCTCTCAACAATGCTCTGTATTCCCCCAGAGAGCTGAGACTGCTCTAACCTGGGTGGGAACTTTACAGCAGGCTGGTAATGTGTTGCTGCTGCTGTACAGGGTCTTAGTGAGATGACATCTGGAGTAGTGTGTACAGATGTAATCTCTTCAATGAAGAAAGGATGTTGTTATATTGGAAGCAGCTCAGAGACGGTTCCCTCAACTGATTCCTGCAACGAAGGTGCTAGCTTACAACGAAAGGATGATCAGGTTGACCCAGTAGCCATTGGAGTTTACAAAAAATAAAGATGATATTGTTTGAACATAGATGACGGAAGAAGTCAACAAGTGAAGCGAATTACACAGATAGTGGAGGAATCCATTCCGTTCTCCAGCCTGTTACATAGGAACAACAAGAGGATATTCAGGCCTTCAACCCTGTTACACCAAAACAGGACGAGTCTATTCAGTCCCTGGAGCCTGACATACATTCACAGAAGGAGGCCAATCAGCCAGTCGAGCCTTTAACAGTAGGCCATGCTGCACCAGTATCCTGTTAAACAGCAACAGGATCAGTCCATTCAGCCTCCTCAAGTCTGTAACAAAGGAACTGGAACAGGTCACATAGTGACTGAAGATTGTTATACTGGGATAATAGGAGGCCATTCAGACACACCGAGCCTATTACAAGGGAATTGGATAAGGATAAAAACTATCTGAGACTTCTTTCATGAGAAAGGAAGAGGTAATTTAGACACGTGATTGTTTTATGGGAAGAAGAGAAGACAAATCACTCCCTCGGTCCCATCTCAGGGATACATGAGGAGACCGTTCAGTATTTCCATCTGTTATGGAGAAGTATGAGAAGACCCGTCAGCCTCTCGAAATGTTAGACAGCAACAGGAAGATTCCATAATCTCCCAATCCTCTAAAGTATCAACAGGAGGAGGTCATTCTGGCCTTCCCATGACAACATGGGAACACCAGAAAGACGTCAGCTCATCGAGTTTGTACACCAGCAGGATGATGAGTCCATTCAACCACATATGGCTCTTACACAGCATTTGGAGCAGATCTCTTAAAAATGTTTGCCCATCATACAAGAATTCAAAGAAAACGTAAAGGTTTTTGAAAGGGAAGAACTTGTAATAATGGTATACATTAGGGACTAAAGTGTTACAATAAACTATAGTAATTTAAGGCAAATTGTTAGAATCCATTGATCAGGACATTTGCAAAGTTAAACCACAATCCGTTAGAGTCAACATGGTTTTACGAAGGCTAAATTGCGTTTGAATTGTTTGCTTGAGTTATTTGAAGTTGTCACAAACAAGGTGGATCGTGGGAATCCTGGAGATGAATCATACCTGTCTTCCTGAAGGCATCGGATATGTTGCTTCTCCAAAGAGTGAGTGGTAAGATCAGACAACATGGGTTTAGGAGTAATTTATTCGCTTGGACGGAGGATTGGCTAACCAACAAATGGTTTCAGCTGGAATAAATGTGTCATTTTCTTTTGGCAAATACAATTTGTAGGGTGCCATTGATTTCAGTACTCATATCTCATATATTTGCGATCGATGGTATTACTGTACTCGGTTGATGGGATAGAAAATGCGATGCCACATTTTCAGATGACACTAACATTGGTAGGAAATTACTTCGGAATGATGATGCAATTGATTTAAAACTATATGGATAGGTTGGGTAAATTGGCCAACATTTGGCAGGAAAATTAAAGTGAAAAAATATGGGGCTATTCAAGTTGGCCACTATAAGAGAAAGACAAACTATTATCTAAATGGAGAGAACGTTCAAAGTGTTTAGGTGCAGAGGGATCTGGGTGTCTGCTTGCATATCACAGAAAACCTGCCTGTGGGTACTGCAAGTAATGAGAAATGCAAGCATAGTTTCAGTGTTTATTTATAAAAGGATAGAGTAGAAAGGTAGGGAGTGTTGGTGTGGCTATGCAAGGCATTAGTGAGGCTGCAACTGGAGTACAGTTTGGGTGTCCTGCAGAATGAGGTATTTCCATTGGAGGCAATTCAGAAGAGCTTCATCAGATTGATTCCTTATTTGAAGTGTTTGTCTTATGAAGAGAAATTGAGCAGTTTAGGCTTTTACTCTCGAGTTTTTAAGAATGAAAGGAAATCTCATTGAGGCCTGTAAAATGCTAAAAGTAATTGAATGTGTAGATGTGGAGTGGACTTTTTTTCATGTGGCGCAATCTACAAAAGAGACTGGAGTTTTAGGATGGAGAGATAGCAGGATAGCACAAAGATATATCAAATACAGATCCTTCCAGCAGTTTTCCAATCCAGGAGGAAACAACATCAACAGAGATCTCAGAGAAAAGCAGCTGGCGAGCATGTATTGAAACTTCCAACACTTTTGGGATCCCCAGCAGCTTCTGAATGCTTCAGCTAAAAACAAAATGAGGAACCCTGTTCTGGGAAAGCTGGCCACTGCCCTTCCATTGTTACCACTGTTTTAATGAAACATAAAATCTCAGTTATTTACTTAAACTCTTTTCAGACAGCAGTTCTTCACCTCTGCCTTTAAAACCTCTCTTCAAAAAAAAACCCAAGAGAAAATAACCTTTTTACAGTGATAGTATTCTCACAACTCCATCTTTAATAGAATCATCTATCACTATACAAACGTGGATTCATTTTAGACCACCTAATCTCCCTCTATTAGCAGACTGGAATGAATATGCTTTACATTGACTCTGAGCATACAAATGTTGACAACTAGTTTCGATTTCAGTCATTTTACTCCTGCCACAGAATGCCTTTGTCTTTCTTCATACAAGTCTCCACAACGTGTCAAAACTTAGGGTTTCTCGCCCTGTCACCTGTATAATTTCAAACTAAATGGCAGCAATAATAAGCTCAATTGAAACAGACTGGTATTTTTCTCCCTAAACTTCTCCAAAAACTTTAATGGGTCACAATCAGAGATAAAGATTTGTCTCATGAATGTTATTCGCAATTTAAATGCTGAAATGTTGTAACGCCAACACCAAGCTCAAGGCCTCCTTCCCCATTGTGGAATAAATCTGTTGGTGTTTCCACCGGACACTCCAACCAAACGTTACATAATGGAGGACTTCTCATCTCTCCAATAGTCCCTCTGAATGACATAGCTCCTCATTTCTCAGCATAACAGAGTTACATACTTCTGTACCTCTTAATGCTCTAACCTCTTTACCTACTACTCCCGGCCTATGCCAGTAAACCTTACTCTCACAGATCTCGCACAATCTTCTCAATCCCTCACAGAAACCAAACTTTGATTTCTGAACCCAATCATCATCATCATCCATTTCAGCTTCTAATCTTCCCATTGTAACTCTCTGCTCTTCCACACGAGTTCTCACGACTGCAGGAAGTCAATTGTTGAACTTCTCAAAAAAAGAATCTCTCTAAGAGTGCCATAGGTTTGTTCTGTTTTTAATACCCTTACCCAGCTTTCAAAATGACTTTGTTTTATCCTTTCAAACTCTTTGTGCGTTTAACCAGTGAACCTTTTTTAGATGCTGTCTATTGGCTTCTGGCCCAAGCTCATATGGATTTCAGATGGCTTTCTTCACCTCCCCATACTGGCCAGTTACCTCCACCGATGCAAATACCTATCAGCTTTGTTTGGATCAACTAAATCCACATGGTCACTGGGCACTGCGTTTGTTTAGCCAAATTCTCAAATGAAATTCAAAAGGCTTCCCCATCCTTCTCATCAAATTTAGATAATGCCTGGATGTATTTAAACAGAACCCCATTAGACCATTGGTTACAATAGGGTTGCTCAACCGCACTATCCTCCTCATCCTGCCGACCTTCTTCCTTCATCACCGCCCTCTATGTCAACTTTCCTCTCTAATTGCTAACATTTTAAGTTGAAACTCTCTGCTTTTCTTCTGTCCTTTCCTCTCTTTCTTTTTCATTTCCTTTTCTTTTATTTCTACTTTTCATCATAAGTCAAACTGTTTCAATTCCTTCTCATGTTCAAAGTGCCTCATTTGAAATTGAATTCCTGCCGTTTCCAAAGAGTGTAATGGCAGTTCTACCCAATGTAATTGCCGAGCTATAGCTGTAATTATCTCTCATTTTCTCACAGACAAAAGCAAACCCAACTCCAGCTTGTCTGTCAATTCCTACAGCTTTGCCTTCATTACCTTTTGTAAAACCCCCAACTTTACTTCTTCCACACCCAGAGAACTCTTAGTGACTGAAAGAATCTTTATACACAAAACACTGTTTAAACCAACCGAATTCAACATCCGGAACCAAAGACACGAACAACTACCATACACGACCTTTGAACCCAATAGTCTCTCGGTGCATACTCTCCAGTTTCTGCATGAGCTTATTCTGGTTTCTCTGGTTTCCTCCCACAATCCAAACATGTGCATGTCAGACGAATTGCCCATGCTAAATTGTTCATAGTTTTCAGGGATGTGTGGGTTATGTGCCTTAGTCGGGGTAAATGTGTAATAATAGGGTAGAAGAATGGGTCTGGGTAGGTTACTCCTCGGAGGGTCGGTGTGGACTTGTTGGGTCGAATGGCCTGTTTGCACACTGTAGGGATTGTAATTCTAAACCCAATATGGTATTATCGATATAGAACCAGACAAGAGTCCCCAGTTTGCTACAGACCAACCAGACTGCCTCAAACTAGTTTAAGAGGGTAGCTTGGATGCCAAACCTTTATTATTTTAAAGGTAGATGTGAAATGGTGTTCCAAATGTGATGTTACTAGTCAAACCTCTCACCATTAAGCAAAACACAATATATTTAAAGACTCTAATGAAAATCCATTCAAAATGAAGAGGAATTTAAAATAATTTAATTATTGGAAACCTGAACTGAATAATGGATACAGTACCTTCTACAGGTGAACTGTTCCAATATACTAACATCCCATAAACACACCCCTTTGCATAAAGGAACATTTAGGCAGACATTCTTACATACAGTTCTCCAATCCAGGAGGAATCAGCATCAAGTCAGGTTTCAGAGAGAGTAGCAGCTGGGGATAAGTTACTAGGCCGTTGTTACTACTATTTATTATAAACCCTAAAAGCGTCGTAAGTTATTTACTTGTGCCGTTTTCAGCAGGCAGTTTGGCCTTTAAGATCTCTGATTTTTAAAAAAGGAGAAAATAACTTTTTTTTAAAAGTGACAGCATTGTCACACAATTTAGATGCCTGGACCTTTACTCTCCGGGCTTCCTCGTGCTACTGATCACAAGGTCACCTGAGAGGGACAAATTCAGGTACAAAGTTACAAGGATGTATCTCATAACTTCTGAAACACCCCTGTCCGTGGACCATCACGTGGGACATACTGGGAAGTGAACAACAGCCTGACACACACCACTTCACTGTTTCTCAGCTTCACAATGCCAGCACTCGATACACTAGAGACCCATAAACAAAGGCCCGGGAAAGATACAGAGGTACAGAAAGATTCACATTAAAGACAGAAACAGGCAGTTAATTAACTGAAAAATGTTGTGGAAATATGGAGAAAAAGACAGGGCAGTGGGACTAACTGGAGAAGTGAGATCTTCAAGAGAAAACTTACAAGAATGACAACATTGAATAAAGGCATTGTCAGATCAGCTGAAATGGTTTGTTACATCAAATTCTGAATCTGCTTCACAGAACACCACAAACAAACATAAACTGGGACAAGATGACGGCCCAGCATGGACAGCTGTGCAGAGCATGCTAGTGTGTTGCTCAGTAAACTGCACTATCTGCCCAGCATAGAGAGTATTGCAAACTTTACTATCATATGCGAACCATACTCGCATCAGATTACTGCCGACAATGGGAAGATTTGCTGTGTGCGTGTGTTCATCAGAAACTGAGGGAGAGTGCGCGTGTATGCGCGATTGGCGTGGTTGAATGCGAAATTCATTGTTTGAGAAGGAACGCACATGGAGGAAATTATTTCAAATAAGAACAACTGGCAGGCGTTTTGTTAATCGACAGAGAGAGAACGAGAGAAGATTCATGGACAGATGAGGTAAAGTGTTTGAAAATGTTCAAATAAAGGCATGGCCAGACACAATAGCAATATACATCGGCGTGCACATGAATGACAGCTGGATGGGAGTTTGATATGAGGTCGAATCAGATTTGCTTCGGCAGGTTTGAAGCCGGGACCGTCAGCAGCAGATTATTAACTTTATTAAGACTGTATTTCATAGCTCAAGGTTCAAACAGCAGATGGACTAAACCAGTGAGATATATTCGGGAGTGGTGAGCATTTCAAGTTAGAAATGGTCAGGGTATGTTGTCAAAAATCAGCTCATGGACAAAGGGATCTCCCACAGTTGTGACTTGTCTGCTTCAGCAGCAGATATTGGCCAGTGATGGGATGGAAAGAGTGGAAGGAATTGAAGTTTGTAACCAGAACCGTAGAGAGTGACCTCTATGCTCTTAATATGTAAATAACAAAGGCAATGATACAGTAAATTGTAGTTCGCAGCTGGAACTGAGTAGGTCATCATAGAGACCCATGAGTAAGACTGCCAGAGCAGAGAGGGAGACAGGAATTGAACACATTCATTGATGTAGTTATTAGTAGTCTGTAGAGTGAATTTATGGATTGAAAGTTTCAACAGGAAAATAATAGTGACAAGAAGTGTAGACTATATTAAAGAACAGTAATACAGTCATAACCGGTTTATAGAAAAAAAAATCTGGTCAGTGACACTTACCAGGAACACCAACGATTGCCAGGAAAGGATAATAAAAATCTCGAAAAATGAGAAGAGCGGAATAGATCCGCAATGATAATGACCAGCAATAAAATGCAGAAAGATACCATACATAATAAACTCCTGTCTATGGTTGGAACATGCCAGTTTAATGTTCCCAGTTTCTGATATATTTTTGGAACATTCCAGTCTAATGTTCTCAAATTCTGATCTCTCCTTCCCCTCTCTCCAAATCTGCTGATCCCTGTCAGTGCTGTGATGCTCCGATCATGTTATGGGATAACATATTGAATGGCGCACATTTATCATTTAAATATGGAAACCTTCCACTGGAATAATTAGAATCCATGGAGTTTAGCATTAATCACAGTCACTGAACAAACTCTGGGAACCCGGTTGTCAAAGGTTAAGACAACGGATGAATGGGCACCGCACAACAATCAACAGACAGGAGGGTTCCCTCCCAGTTGGGGAACACTTCAGTGGTCCAGGACCTTCAACCTCGGACTTTCTGGTGACCATCCTCCAAGGTGGACTTCAGGACAGGCAGCAGCGAAAGGTGCCCGAGCAGAGGCTGATAGCTAATTTTGATGCACATAGGGAGGGCCTCAACCGGGACCTTGTGTTCATGTCACATTAGAGGTGACCACCACTGCACTATACACACACAGGCACTCCTGTACACACACATACATACGGACACACATGTACACAGACACGCACACAGACACTCACATGCACCCTTACAGACACACACACTCCCACACTCACACAGTCATCCTCTCAGATACTTCGACCATTCTACACTCATGCACACACATATACACTCTCTCTCACAGACACTTACAATCCCCCACCCCAGACATGCACACACACTCCCACACTCACACATGTACCCCCTCACAGACTTAAGACACTCCACATCACTACACACACATGTACATTCTCTCTCACATTCACAAACCCCCCAATCCAGACAGACACAGACACACACACACAAACCGACAAAGACCCACATGCACACATATATTTTGTGGGATGAATTTGTACTTGCAGAGTTGTACTTGAAATGTGTTCAAAAATTCGTGAATTCATGTAAAACCTTGAGCTCAAAAACTGCATGGTGTCATGTAAAACTCTGTTATCTCACCTTTCTGATTAGAAGCAATCTACACATCATGGCATAGACAGAGAACACAGGGGGCTAACACCTTCAACATATTGTCTAGCTAACACTCACTGTTACAGCTAACCCGAGAATGCAACATTTTATTTTTAGAAAAGGTTTCATGATTTACACAAATGAAAGAAGTGAAACTATCATAGTATTCAAACAGATGAAAAACTCAACAGACAATCAAGGTATTTTTCAATGAATAATTTCAGTTACATCACACTGTAAATTTTTGCTTAATTCTGTTCCTTAGAAGTGTGTCCTCCACTATCACCTGATGAAGGAGCGGCGCTCCAAAAGCTAGTGTCCTTCCAATTAAACCTGTTGGACTATAACCTGGTGTTGTGTGATTTTAACTTTGTACATCCCAGTCCAAATCAAGACTGAGCAAACAGGTTCAATGTACCATTTCCACACATCACTTTTCATATAACTACAAAAGAGAATATTTACTGGGTTTGGATGGAATGGATGAGGGTTGCTGAGGGATGGATCATAAATCTTCAAATCTTTTTTTAAACTTGGATATGAGAGAATTAACAGAACACTGCAGGGGTCTATATGTGTTCCACTCTATTTTTGAAAGAGGCTGTTATAAAATAACAGATCGGCTGCATAAAGAAAAGTCGGGTGGGCAAGTTTCTAGAATCTTTATTGACCAGTGTGAGGCTACTCCTGGTTTTAAGTGCCCTGCTAGCAAATCCTTTCATAACCTTGAGACAGAACATTGAGACTGCTGCTCAGTAACAGGCCGAAGCAATTCTGTCACTCTGGGCCTCTTACAGAGGGATAAGAGAAGGCCATTCAGCCCATATTAGCCTGTTGCTACTTGAAAAGGTGGTAATCTAGAATATTGGCACATTTTGCCAACAAGGAGAAAGTGAGGACTGCAGATGCTGGAGATCAGAGCTGAAAAATATGTTGCTGGAAAAGCGCAGCAGATCAGGCAGCATCCAAGGAGCAGGAAAATCGATGTTTTATGCTTTTCCAGGAACACATTTTTCAGCACATTTTGCCAACAGAATCATTCAAAACGAAGAGATATGTCGCTGCAGCTGTATGAGGTGTTACTGAGAGGGCACCGGGAGTACATTGTGTTGTTTGTGTTTCTGTAACTGAGAAGGGATGGACCTCGATCAGATACAGTTTAACGGCTGCTCGTAATCCAGGGGTTGCTGTCTCATTTAATGTCTTGGGTCTGTTACACAACGACAGGAGAGGAGGCCATTCAGCCTTTCCAGTCTATTACAAAGGGCCACGAGGAGCCCATTCAGCCTCTCGAGCCTGTTACAGAAGGGCAGGAAGTATTTTGTTAACTTTCTGTT
Organism: Chiloscyllium punctatum; assembly: GCF_047496795.1. Lineage (NCBI taxonomy): Eukaryota > Metazoa > Chordata > Chondrichthyes > Orectolobiformes > Hemiscylliidae > Chiloscyllium > Chiloscyllium punctatum. Next base: position 23,770,330 of record NC_092767.1, read on the forward strand.
ACGCATAAATATTAGTTTCAAATTAGTTGTGGAATAGGAAAGACCTGATGTAAACATTAAAGTTCTAACTTTGAACAAGGCCAACTTTGAAAGTGTTAGTCGAGCCCTGTGAAAGGCTGATTGGAATACCCTATTCACAGGTAAAGGGATGGTTGGAAAATACAAGGCCAACAAAACGTGGTTTCAGAGAGTCCAGAGCCAACGTGTTCCTATTAGTGAGAGGGGCAGGGCTTGTGGGTGCAGGGAGTGCTGGATGGGTAGATATATTGATGCTCTGATCAATGTAAGGAAGGAGGCATATGTCAGGTAAACAGAGCTGAGATCAAGTGAATCCCGAGAGATGTATAAGGGCAGCAAGTGTATAGTCAACAGGGAATTCGGGCCAGAAAAATGTGGACATGAGATGGCTTTAGAAATAGGGTTAACGAGGCATTGAAGAAATTCTACAAATCCTTTAATGCCAAAAGATTAACTAAGTAGAGAACAGGGCCCCTTAAAGATCAGTAAGACTACCTATGTGTGGAACCACAGGAGATTTGAGAAATACGAAACAAAACCTTCTCCTCAGTAATTAATGAGGAGGAGATTACAAGAGCGAGAGAATGAATAAATATATAGTGATACATTGAAAAGTGTCTATATTACAAGGAGGTGTTTGACATTTTAAAACACATTAAGTTCAAAAATCCCTGGGACCTGCTCAGTTCTATCCCAAATGTTTGTGGGAAGCTAGGAAAGAAATTCGTCAGAATTTTGCTGATGTATTTGTGTCATTGATTTCCACAGGTGAGGTGTCAAAAGACTGGAGGGCTGCTAAAATACTGTCATTATTTAAGAAAGTAAGCATTTGAAACCACAAGGACTGAAGAGGGGTTTGTACATTGGCGATCACGTCTCACTGACTCGGTGTCATCTTTTGAGGAAGTGATGAAGATGATTGATGAAGGCAGGAGAGTGGATGTTGTCTTTATGGAATTCAGTAAGAAAACCAAAATGGTCTTCATGGTAGACTGGTTAGCAAGGTCAGACTGGCTGGGATCCAGGGAGAACTCGCCATTAAGATCCAAAATTTTCTTGAATATTGGAGACAGGGCGTGACAGTGACATTTGTTCATTAAACTTGCAGACATGTGACCAGTGGCATGGCGCAAAGATCAATAATGGGTCCACTGCCTTTTGTCACTTATACAAATCATTTGCATTTCAGTATATGAAGTATGGTAAGTAAGGTTGTAGACAATTACAAATTTGTTTGTGTAGTCGACAGTGAAGAATGATCTCTAAGACTATAATGGGACCTTGTTTAGGTGAACCGAGTGGCAGATAGAGTTTATTTTATTTAAATGTGAGGTGTTGCATTTTGGCAAGACAAATCAAGGCAAGGCATATAGGTAGGTTCCTGTGGAAAGCTGAAATTAAGGAGAACACCATAGAAATGATCGAATCCCTCCAGTTAGGAAACAGGCTTTTTGGCCCATCGAGGCCACACCGACCCTCTAAACAGTATCCCAATGGGCAAACACCTGCCCTATCCCTCTGAAACTGCATTTCCCATGGGTAATCTACCTCCCCTACACATCCCTGGGTACGGTGCGCAATCTAGCATGGCCAATCTACCCTTATCTGTATATCCTTACACTGTCAGAGTAAAACATAACACCCGGAGGAAACTCACGCAGACACGGGGAGAATGTACAAACTCCACACAGCCAGTCATTCAAGGATGGAATTAAACCCAGGTCGCTGTCCTGTGAGGCAGCAAAGCTAGCCTCGTGGTGCAGGTTCTCCGTTCCTTGAAAGTGCTGTCACAGGTAGACAGCGCAGTGATGAAGGCATTTGGTGATCTTCCCTTTATTGGTGCGTGCTTTGAGTCGAAGCATTTGCATGACATGTTAAATCTGTACAGGACATTGGTTTGGCCACTTTTGTAATACTGCCTTTAATCCTGGTCTTCGTGCTGTCGGAAAGGCGTTGTCAAACTTGAAAGGGTGCAGAAGAGATTTAAAAGTATGTTGCAGATGTTGGAGGGTCAGAGTTACAGGGAGAGTTTGAATAGGCTGGGACTATTTTCAAGTGTTGAGGCTGAGGGGTGACCCTGTTTACAGGTTTCGCCTCTCTGTAACTTCTGCTCCAGATGTGGGTCATGTTGCAGACCCAGATACGCTGGAAATACAGCCACATACCCCACCCAGGGTTAAAACAACAAATCCTCTGCTCTCCCTGAATGCAACATTGTACAACACGATTTCCAGCAAAATAACCCGTTACTTTCCAAAAGCGTAATATGTGAAATGAATAAATAGGAACAGGAGTAGGTCAATCGGCCCCTCAAGCTAACCCTGCCATTTAATAAGAACATGGCTGATCTACTCCAGGGCTCAACTCCACTCTCTTGCCGACTCCTTGTATCCCTCCACACCTCTCTGAGTTAGGGAATTCCAGACATTCACTAGCGTCGGAGAGAAGACATTACTCTGCATCTCAGATTGAAATCGATGTTCCTTATTCGGTATCTATATCATCGAGTTCGACACTTTGCTCAAGAATGGAAAAAACTTCTCAACCTCTACCTTCTCCAAACCCTTCAGTGTCTTGTAGATTTCAGCAGGATCACTCCTCATTCATTTAAACCCCAATGAATTAACGCCTCACCATCTTAGAGATTCTCAATAACACAACCCTTTCTTCCCAGGAAACCAACTAATGTACCAACCGAGTTCCTTGCTGCATCATCATGCTGACTTTATGTTTCATACCCAGGAAGGCTCCAATGCCTTTCCTGTTCCTTTTCTGGAAGTCCTCTCCATTAAGTAACAGCCTGCCTTTTGATTCTCAGTGTCATCCTCAAACTCGGATGTGTATTGCACTCAGCTCCCTCCTTCAGGCTGTCAGCATAGATTGTAAATAACTGATGCCATCAGACTGATATTTGTGGTACTCCAGCAGATAAACCTTAACCATAAAGATCCATTAATCCTGACTCTCCGAGTTCTGTGTTAAACAATCATCATCCCATGTTAATTCAGTATCCGACATCCTGGAGCTCCTGTTTTGTGTAAGAACTTTTGTTTTGCAATACATTGTGGACAATCTCTGGAAAGCCTCGTGTCTACCAGATCGCCTTTATCAAGTCTGCTTGTTACATTTTCAGGCATCTCCAGAAATACTTTGTATGATTTTACAGGGCAAAATATCATTTCCCTTTTCACAAACCCACCCTGACTCTGCGAGAAGCTTTTCCAAATGTCCGTGCTTGCCAGGTTATCTAAACTATACTAGTCCTATCTGTTTTCATTAGGTCCATGTGCCTCTAAATGTTTCCCATTTATATATTTGTCCAAATGAGTTTTAAATGTTGTAGATGTCCTTGCATCTCCCACTCTTCCTTTGGAAGCTCATTCCATACCCACACCGCCCTCTGTGTGTAAAAGCTACCCCTTAGTCCCTTTTAAATCTAACCTCTTTCACCTTAAAACTATTCCCTCTAAGTTTGGATTCCCCTACCCTTTGGAAAAGACCTTGGCTATTCACCCTATCCATACCTCTCATGATTTTATATGTTTCTATAATGTCACTCCTCAACATCCTACACTCCATCTGATGCTAACTTCAAGAACAAGCGTTTAAAGATAAGCACTGCAAATTTGAAACAATATTAAAAACGACAGGTAACCAACCCTCAGCCCAAATGTCATGCTGTGATTTGTTTTTCTCCATGTTACAATACTAAGGCAGCATGAAATGCTTACTATTGCCAATAAGAAGGCAAGCACCTGAATTCCTTTGTCTAAAGGGGGTGATGATCACGACAGTGAAAACTTTTCTGTGGCCAGATTTATATAATACCACATGGTCAACATTCTCCCTCCTGGCCTCCATATAACTTTGTGTGGTTGTGTCTTTTTTATCTTCCATTCAATAGAGAGAACCCCTTTCCCCCATTCACACCTTAAATTCGCCCCGTTATGCAGAATCTTCTCATTCCCCACTGCTAAAACCCCTTTTTTCTTTTGCCACACACTCTTTTCCCTGCCACCCATCCTCCACTTCTGGCAAGGGATTAAAAGACCATTTTGCAATTTGAAGAATTGTCACACTGGACTGGAAACGCTAACACTATTTCTCTTTCTCTACAGATGGTGACAGACCTGCAGAGTTTCTCCAGAAATGAATAGGCGCAGAACAATTTTTCAATTAAACAAATAAATATGGAATACTGGAAATAAAAATAAAAAACCTTTATAGAAGATTAACTGGACCTGAAAGTTTAACTCTGCATTCACTCCAGAAAATTCTGCAACATCTTTAGCAATTTCTTCAGCAATTTCTGTTTATGAACAATTTCCAACGACATATTGTCAAAGATGCCCAAACATCCTGTCCAACATGGAGTGCCGTACACTGGGATCTGAACAGTAATGCATGGTGACAAATTCCGTGACTCTGAAACTGCATAAGGCTGGCATCACTGATACTGCAGCACTCTGAATCATGGTCAGGGTGAAAAACAGAAGGAAACACATTCACTTCAAATACAGAAGATTGCATTACTGAAAGGAAAAGATTCAGATTAGTACCTTAAATGGATATTGTTTATGTAACAAATTGGAGGCGTGACAGCAAGGAAAGACTTCCAGCAGAATGAGAAAATGAAAATGGAAGTATTTCCGCGTCAGAAGCCAGAGTAGGTCACTGAATACAGGGCTGATGGGTGAATGGGTCTTGGTGTGAACTGGGGGGCAGTCAGTCGCATTGAATTGTAGATATTGCAGCTAAAACTTGGTTATCATCTGATGCTGTAGATTTCAATGACAATCTGTAACTTTTCCTCCAGGATAGTCCATCCGTCTACCATTACCATCAAGCCGATCCATGGGTCAGTGACATGTGTAGGTGAACATGGTCGGGTCTGAATCACGTGCACCTAAACCTGATGACAATCCATTAAAGCTACTGCACTTGACTGGTTACACTACAAACATCAGGACTAACATCTGATACAGAGAGAGAGATGAGCCCAAGACCTACAAATCAGATCTAAGCTCTGTCGTCCTGTCAAATCCATGCATAAAAGTTGATGGACCATTTAACAACTTACTGGAGGAGAGGACTCCACAAATAACCCCATCCTAAATAATGCAACAGCCCAGTGCATCCATGTAAAAAATGCAGTATCTGCACCATCCTCAGCCAGAAGTGTTGAGTCGATTACCCACCTCACCCTCAATATGATACCCTCAGAATCACAGATGCCCGTCTTCAACCAATTAAATTCACTGCACATGATATGAAGCAACAGCTGGACACTGTAGATACGACAAAGGCATTTGGCCCTGACACCATTCCTGCAATAGGACTGAGGACTTTTGCTACACAACAAGCCGTGTACCTGAGGAAGCTGTTTCATTCCAGCTCCAACTCTGACCACTCCCTGGCAATGTGGGTTATTAATCAACTATGTCCCATCCCCTAAGAAGGGAATAATTACAATTAGACCAATTGCCACGCCCTCAGTCCCATCACGATGGTCAAATTGTTTGGGGTTATTTTTGATAGAGCTGTCAAACAGTACAGAAATAATCGGTTCAGTGTGGTTTCCGATAGGCCCCCATGTGGAGATGGTGCTGTTGTGGAATTGTCATTGGATTGCTAATCCAGACCAGGATAATTCTCTGGAAACTGGTGCAAGTTAAAAACAATTTTAAAAATATCGTGATCTATTATCTGGTGTCAGTAATATTGATCTTGTGTTCAATGTCGATTATAGATGTCGATCTCATTCCCCAGTGTACTTTCAGGAAGTGAATCCCCCGTGCTTTCCTGTCTGGCCTAAAAGTGACTCCAGACACTTGATACACTCTTCAATGGTCTCTGACACGGCCAAGCAAGGCACTCAATTGTATCAAACTGTTCCGAGGTCTTAAAGGATAAACCCGGAGAGAACAGCCAGCACCAGCCTCGTTATCAGAAAAGGGAATGGGAAACACAATCCTGTCGACCCTGCAGAGACCTCCTTCCTAACAGCTGAGAGCTTGTGACAACATTTACCGAGCTTTCCCACACACTGCACAGAAGCATCAGGAAAGGAATACGTCATACAACTCATTAAGCTTTCCGTATTCTAGTTAATGGTCGAACATCTCCTCAACGCAGTTTTCCCCATATAATATACATATCCCTTAACATGTTTAAACGTTGTGAAACATAAAAGTTTAAAATAAAGGTTAGCTTTAGAGGGATGGCAGTGAAGGCAGTGCAATGTTCCTCCTGCAACATGTATGAGGTGAGGGATGCCATGGACGTCCCTGCTGATTACACTTGCAGGAAGTGCACCCATCTCCAGCTCCTCCAAGACCGTGTTAGGGAACTGGAGCTGGAGTTGGATGAACTTCGGATCATTCGGGAGGCAGAGGGGGTCATAGATCGGAGCTATAGGGAAGTAGCAACTCCAAAGATGGCAGATAGATGGGTGACAGTGAGGGGGACTGGGAGGAAGCAGCCAGTGCAGGGACCCCCTGTGGTCGTTCCCATCAAGAACAAGTATACCGTTTTGGATACTTGTTGGGGGGACGACTTACCAGGGGTAAGTAACGGGGCTCAGGCCTCTGGCACGGAGCCTGTCCCCGCTACTCAGAAGGGAAGGGTGGAGAAGAGCAGAGCAATAATAATTGGGGACTCGATAGTTCGGGGCACAGATAGGCGGTTTTGTGGGAACGAGAGAGACTCACGTTTGGTATGTTGCCTCCCAGGTGCAAGGGTACGTGATGTCTCTGATCGTGTTTTCCGGGTCCTTAAGGGGGAGGGGGAGCAGCCTGAAGTCGTGGTCCATATTGGCACCAATGACATAGGTAGGAGGAGTGCTGAGGATGTTAGACAGGCTTTTAGGGAGCAAGGTTGGAAGCTCAGAGTTAGAACGAACAGAGTTGTTGTCTCTGGTTTGTTACCCGTGCCACGTGATAGAGAGTCGAGGAATAGGGAGAGAGAAGAGTTAAATGCGTGGCTACAGGGATGGTGCAGGAGGGAGGGATTTCGGTACTTGGATAACTGGGGTTCTTTCTGGGGAAGGTGGGACCTCTATAAACAGGATGGTCTGCACCTGAACCTGAGGGGCACCAGTATCCTTGGGGGGAGGTTTGCTAGTGCTCTTGGGGGGGGGGGTTAAACTAACTCTGCAGGGGCATGGGAACCCAGACTGTAGCTTTAGGGTGCAGGACCTGGAGTGTAGGGAGGTTAGGAATATGGCATCAATCTTAAAGGAGGGTGCCTGTAAACAGAAGAGTGGCTTGAAGTGTGTATACTTTAATGCCAGAAGTATACGAAATAAGGTAGGTGAACTCGCAGCGTGGGCTGGTACCTGAGACTTCGATGTTGTGGCTATTTCGGAGACATGGCTAGAGCAGGGACGGGATTGGCTGTTGCAGGTTCCAGGGTTTAAATGTTTTAGTAGGGTCAGAGGTGGGGGCAAAAGAGGGGGGTTGTGGCTTTGCTTGTCAAAGATAGTATTACAGCGGTGGAAAGGAAGATGGACGAAGATTTGCCATCTGAGGTAGTTTGGGTTGAGGTTAGGAATAGGAGAGGTGAGGTCACACTGTTAGGAGTCTTTTACAGGCCTCCTAATAGTCCTAGAATCGTTGAAGAAAGGATTGCGAAGATGATTCAGGAGAAGAGTGACAGTAATAGGGTGATTGTTATGGGAGACTTTAACATTCCTGATATTGATTGGGAAAGCTATAGCTCAAGTTCGTTAGATGGGTCAGTGTTTGTGCAATGCGTGCAGGAGAGTTTCCTGACACAATATGTAGATAAGCCAACAAGAGGTGAGGCCATACTGGATTTGGTTCTGGGTAACGAACCAGGCCAGGTATTAGAACTAGAGGTAGGTGAGCACTTTAGGGACAGTGACCACAATTCGGTGATTTTTACTCTCGTGATGGAGAGCGATAAGTGTGTACTACAGGGCAAGAGTTATAGCTGGGGGCAGGGAAATTATGATGCGTTGAGGCATGACTTCGGATGTGTGGATTGGAAAAGTAGATTCCAAGGCAAGAGCGTAATTGGTATGTGGAACTTGTTCAAGGAGCAACTATTGAGTGTCCTTGATAAGTACGTACCTATCAGGCAGGGAGGAAAGGGTCGTGTGAGGGAGCCGTGGTTTAATAAGGAGTTGGAATCCCTTGTTAAATGGAAGAGGGCGGCCTTTGTAAAGATGAGGCGTGAAGGTTCAATAGGGGCAATTGAGAGTTATAAGGTAGCCCGGAAGGACCTGAAGAGAGAGCTAAGAGCAGCAAGGAGGGTACATGAAAGGTCCTTATTGGTAGGATTAGGGAAAACCCTAAGGCTTTCTATAGGTATCTTAGGAATAAAAGAATGACTAGGGAAGGAATAGGTCCAATCAAGGATAGTAATGGGAAGTTGCGTGTGGAGGCTGAAGAGATTGGGGAGGCGCTGAATGAATACTTTTCGTCAGTATTCACTCAGGAACAGGACATTGTTGTCGATATGAATACTGAGGCACGAATAAGTAGAATGGATGGCTTTGAGATATGTAGAGAAGAGGTGTTGGAAATTCTGGCAAGGGTGAAAATAGATAAGTCCCCTGGGCCTGATGGCATTTATCCTAGGATTCTCTGGGAAGCAAGGGAGGAGATTGCAGAGCCATTGGCCTTGATTTTTGTGTCCTCTTTGTCGACAGGAGTAGTGCCAGAGGACTGGAGGCTAGCAAACGTGGTTCCCTAGTTCAAGAAGGGGAGTAGGGATAATCCTAGTAACTATAGGCCAGTCAGTCTCACTTCTGTTGTGGGCAAAGTCTTAGAGAGAATTGTAAGGGATAGGATTTATGCACATCTGGATAAGAATGATGTGATCAAGGATAGTCAGCATGGTTTTGTGAAGGGCAGGTCGTGCCTCACAAACCTTATTGAATTCTTTGAGAAGGTGACTAAGGAGATGGATGAGGGGAAAGCGGTAGATGTGGTATATATGGATTTTAGTAAGGCGTTTGATAAGGTCCCCCATGGTAGGCTACTGCAGAAAATACAGAGATATGGCATTGAGGGTGAGTTGGAGGTTTGGATTAGGAATTGGCTCTCTGGAAGAAGACAGAGGGTAGTAGTTGATGGCAAAGGTTCATCTTGGAGTGCCGTCACTAGCGGTGTTCCGCAAGGATCTGTTTTGGGACCATTGCTGTTTGTCATTTTTATAAATGACCTGGAGGAAGGGTTAGAAGGTTGGGTGAGAAAGTTTGCGGATGATACGAAAGTCGGAGGAGTTGTAGACAGTGAGGAAGGATATGGCAGGTTACAGCGGGATATAGAGAAGCTGCAGAGCTGGGCAGAAAGGTGGCAAATGGAGTTCAATGTAGCTAAGTGTGAAGTGATTCATTTTGGTAAGAGTAATAAAAAGATGGATTACTGGGCTAATGTTAGACTACTTGGTAGTGTGGAAGAGCAGAGGGATCTTGGTGTCCATGTACACAGATCTCTGAAAGTTGCCACCCAGGTAAATAGTGCAGTGAAGAAGGCATATGGCGTACTGGCTTTTATTGGTAGAGGAATTGAGTTCCGGAGTCCTGAGGTCATGCTGCAGTTGTATAAGACTCTGGTGCGGCCGCATCTGGAATATTGTGTGCAGTTTCGGTCGCCATACTATAGGAAGGATGTGGAGGCACTGGAACGGGTGCAGAGGAAGTTTACCAGGATGTTGCCTGGTATGGTAGGAAAATCCTATGAGGAAAGGCTGAGGCACTTGGGGTTGTTTTCATTGGAGAAAGAAGGTTTAGGGGTGATTTGATAGAGGTGTACAAGATGATTAGGGGGTTAGATAGGGTTGACAGTGAGAACCTTTTTCCACGTATGGAGTCAGCTATTACAAGGGGGCATAGCTTTAAATTAAGGGGGGGTAGATATAGGACTGATGTTAGGGGTAGGTTCTTCACTCAGCGAGTTGTAAGTTCATGGAATGCCCTGCCAGTAGCAGTAGTGGACTCTCCCTCTTTATGAATATTTAAGCGGGCATTGGATAGGTATATGAAGGATAGTGGGTTAGTGTAGGTTAGGTGGGCTTTGAACGGCGCAACATCGAGGTCTGAAGGGCCTCTACTGCGCTGTGTTCTTCTATGTTCTATGTTCTATGTTCTATCAAATGAGAACTGCTGTAGTCCATTCAGCCCACCAGTTTTGCGCCTCCATTCTATGTACAGGCAGTTCACCAATAACACGTGTTGATTAAATACATTTCGGCTGCAATGCAATTCATGAACCTTTTTCTATAAAGTGGACTGGCGTTTACTGTGACGCGATTCCTTGTCGGGCACCAGCTGACCAGCAAATCCTGCCTCAGAAACCCTCTGTCTACAAAAAGTACAATCAATATATTCAGCAAAAACAGGAATGCAATTGGCTCTGCAGGCCTTGAAACTGAGCCTGAAACTGGGAATTGTAGTCTATGTTTCGAAAGAACTTTAATTCAAACTGGGGGGAGAATCTTGGAGAGAACTGAAATTCCCCATCGGCATCACATGGTCAGTCAGCCCCCGCGCGCTTTCTGGCGAAGATTGTGGTGAAAGATATCGTGCACCAGTAAGTGACTGTCGTGTGAAAGCGTTACATTTACAGCACTGTTCCATTACAACATGTAATTTAAAGATTTATTTAGACTGTCCTATTGCTTGTTAGATCAAATTTAATTTTTGGTTTTTACTGATATTTTTGGGGGTTCGCCAATTACCCTCTTTTTTCCATAGACGCCATTATTAATATTGCACGATTTTGTACACCACAGTGTTGCACAGGAACACAGTTATTGTATTATTGGAGAACAACTTGGAATGATAGCTGATTTTCCAACTTCACACCATACTCCTGCTCTCTCCCTATCCCTTTAGTTTCCACAAAATCTTATTTATATTCAGTCCCTTGACTTCCACAGCCTGATCTGGGAGAGAGTACCCGTGGTTCGCCAGTCTCCGAGTGCAGACATTTATTCTCATCTCAATGCAAAGTGGCCTGTCTGTACCTAATATTGTCGCCCCTTGTTCCCAGCCACGGGAATTACCATCCCTGTTTCTAATCTGTCTCGCCCTGTCAGAGTGTTATATATTTCACTGAGATTTCCATTCATTTTCCTAAACCCCATTGAATACAGGTCCAGTTACCCCAAACTCTGCTCCCACAACAAGTCTGTCATCCCAGAGATCAGTCTGGTCATCCTTTGCTGCTGTCCCTCAATGTCAGGTTTGTCGTCTGTTAGGAAAAGAGACCAAAACTGCACATGATACTGCACAATGTTCGAGATGGGGTCTCACCAAGTCCCTGTACAGCTGCAGTGAGATACATTTACTCCTGTACTCAAATCCCCCTGAAATGAAGGTGAATACAGCATTTTTCTTCCTTCCTGCTTTCTGCTCCTGCAATATTGCTTTAAGTGATTGGTGTACAGGGAGATCCAGATTCCTTTCAAAGTTACAGTTCCCCACGTGCTGGGACTACATACAATGGTCAGCGTGCCAATGCCATTCCCAGTATTGACTTCTGGCTTCAGAACTCACTGTCACACATGGACTCGGAGGGCTACGCAGAAATAAACAAAAATGCAGCTTAAGTTCATTTATAGTGCAACTTTTTCAACCACTCCTTTTTCAAATGAGAGGCTGCCAGTCCATTGTTCCCATCAAAGTACACAACATCTAATCTCTCCCATTGCTCTCCATCTGCCACGTATTTGCCCAGAGACTCCACTTGTCTCAGTCACCTTGGAGCTTTTTTATATCCTCCTCATCCACTCACAAGCTGACATTGTTTAGTGCTGACAGCAGACTTGGGAATGTTGCATTTGTGCCCCTCATCCAAAGATATGGTGTGTATTGGGAATAGCTGGAGCCCAAGACACGATCCGTACAATATCCTCTAAGCCTTCCATTTAAAAATAAAACATGGTTTTATTCCTACTCACTGTTTCCTGCCAGCTCTCCTATTCTAAATCTATGACCATATATTAGCCTGAGTCCCATAGGATTCGAATTTGCGCAATAGGCTTGGGGCTTTATCAAAAATCTTTCTGAGATTCCACTCGTATTGCATTGATACCTCCTACATAAATTTCCTAAAAGCCACTTTCTCAAATATGATTTCCATTTCATAAATCTCTGTTGACTTTGTCTATGCCCATTAATTTCAGTCCAATACTTTCTCTAAACTGTTTAGTTGCTATATACATTCTATTCCCCTTTTCTCACAAGACTGAAATTCCGTAGTATTGCTAGGAAGTTTTCTTTTTGGTTTTGTTTACTACTGTGAAGGCATAATTAAAGTATTTGGTCCATAGTTCTGCTATTTCCCGGTTCTCAATTATCTGGTATCAGACTGTAAGAAATCTGCAACTTTTTTCTCTTAATTTTGCCATTGACATATTTTCACAAAATATTACAAGTTCTCTCCTATCAACTTTGTGAAGATAATCTTCAGAAACCAATCAATTCCTACCTTAAGCTACACAATGATTGACCTTCCACAGCCATACAAACACCAAAGCACAGACTCTGTACTACCAGAAATACAGCACATTCTACATTCGGCCCACTTTCCGACACAAGACCTTTTCCGTGAATCTTAAAGCATTTGAAGTGCACAACAGTGTCATTTCTAATGGTTTGAGGTTAGCATGACAACTCCACGCTCAAGAAGTGCATTCCAGACCCCAACACCCTTTGGTTTAAAAACAATTCTCAAATCTTCACTAAGCCGTAAATCCTTCACTTTTAAAGTCTGGCCCTTTGAGTAACAGCAACAGCTGCTGTCTATCCACCCTGTCCATGTACCTCGTAATCCTATCCTTCTGAATCACAGACCTCACAGCCTTCTCTCCTCCAAACTAAACAACCTGAGGTTATCCAGCCTCTCTCCATGGCTGATATGCTCCATCCAAGGGAACATCTCTGCACCCCCTCCATGACAATCACATCCTTCCTGTGATGTTGTTCCCAGACCTCCACAGAGTATTCCATCTTGCCCTCACCAAAGTTCTGCATAGTTCCTATAATCTATGCCTCGATTAATAAAGGCTATGTTTACATCCCCCTAGCCTTTCCCAGATTGTGTATTAACCTGTGCAGACACATTCAGCGATGTCTGGAGAAGCACCCTCTGAGCTTTCTCGTGTGCTGCCATTTATTGAGTACTCCCCTGTCTGGTTCCTTCTTCCAAAGTGCATCACCTCATAGTTATCAGGGTTACATTCCATCTGCCATTGATCCACCCATCTGACCATTCCATCAGTATCTACCTGTAACACAAAGCCTTCCTCCTCACTGCCAACCAAACGACCAATCTTTGTATCAAATACAAACTTATTTATTACACACCCCACCTCTCGTCCATATTCACAGCTGCATCATTTATGAATACCACAAATAATAAGGATAAAAATCTCTCAACATCAGTTACATCACGTGGTTGCGCACGTTGATGAAGAAGCAGTGTTTCGAAAGCTAGTGCTGCCGAATAAACCTGTTAGACTATGATCTGGTGTTATGCTATTTTTAGATTTGTCCAACGCAGCCCAACACTAGCACCTCCGAATCACAATTAATAAGGGACGCAGCACTGATGCCCATTGGTACACCATTGGACACTAGCCTCCAGTCACACAAACAGCCTTCTACCACTCCCCTCTTTCTCCTGCTACTAAAGTTGATTTAGATGCAACTTGGCAAGTTACTAATGAGTCCCACGAGTTCACTGGTTATTCTGTTCCGCTTGACACACTTGTAGATTATCTGGGGATTCTCTGTAATCTTGTCCATAAGGCCATAAGACATTGGAGCGGAAGTAAGGCCATTCGGCCCATCGAGTCCACTCCGCCATTCAATCATGGCTGATGGGCATTTCAACTCCACTTACCCGCATTCTCCCCATAGCCCTTAATTCCTTGTGACATCAAGAATTTATCAATCTCTGCCTTGAAGACATTTAGCGGCCCAGCCTCCACTGCACTCTGTGGCAATGAATTCCACAGTCCCAACACTCTCTGGCTGAAGAAATGTCTCCACATTTCTGTTCTGAATTTACCCCTTCTCATTCTAAGGCTGTGTCCACGGGTCCTAGTCTCCTCGTCTAACAGAAACAATTTCATAGCGTCCACCCTTTCCAATCCATGTATTTTCTCGTAAGTTTCTATTAGATCTCCCATTAATCTTCTAGACTCCAATGAATACAATCCCAGGATCCTCAGTCGTTCCTTGTATGTTAGACCTACCATTCCTGGGATCATCCGTGTGAATCTCCGCTGGACACGCTCCAGTGCCAGTATGTCCTTCCTGAGGTGTGGGGCCCAAAACTGGACACAGTACTCCAAATGAGGCCTAACCAGAGCTTTATAAAGTCTCAGTAGCACAACGGTGCTTTTATATTCCAACCCTCTTGAGATAATTGAAAACATTGCATTCGCTTTCTTAATCACGGACTCAAACTGCATGTTTACTTTTGGAGAGTGCGCAACTAGCACTCCCAGATCCCTTTGTACTTTGGCTTTATGAATTTTCTCACCGTTTAGAAAGTAGTCCATGTTTTTAGATTTTAGATTAGATTAGATTACATTACAGCGTGGAAACAGGCCCTTCGGCCCAACAAGTCCACACCGCCCCGCCGAAGCGCAACCCACCCATACCCATACTTCTACCCCTTACCTAACACTACGGGCAATTTAGCATGGCCAATTCACCTGACCTGCACATCTTTGGAGTGTGGGAGGAAACCGGAGCACCCGGAGGAAACCCACACAGACACAGGGAGAATGTGCAAACTCCACACAGAGAGTCGCCTGAGGCGGGAAATGAACCCGGGTCTCTGGCGCTGTGAGGCAGCAGTGCTAACCACTGTGCCACCGTGCCGCCCACTTTATTTATTTCTTTATTTCTTTAGTCCTGCCTTGCCCCTGTGTTAGTCAGTCCCCTCCATGCGCAGACTTTCCTCCTTATTGTAGTCTTCAATGCTTTGTCCCTTATCCTGTCATTATTTGCCTTGAATGTGGATTAGACAGCCTGATAAATTTTCTGTTAATTTCCAACTTGCCGTATGTTTTTTGAGTTTTTTAAGTTCATAGTGACCCACCGCTGATTCATTGAAACTCGAGAGAACATAGGCCGAGTTTCCTCATCACGCAATCTCGCCATCTGAGGGATTTATCTGGATAATGTCCATTACACTTCCTCTGTGGTCAGTATATTCTTTCTTAGATTTGGTCACCAAAACTGTTCTCAATACTCTAGGTACAGTCTCACCAACACTCTGTGAAACTGCTTCAACGTGTCTTTACATCTATATTCTGACTCCCTGAAAGGAAGGCAAACCAAACTTTAAGTCTCCACTTACATATATTCCTCCAAATACCCTTCACATCATTGTATTTTCGAACTCACTGTGTGAGTTCTTATAGAAAGCCTTCCGATAATCTAAGATATGCCAATTCTCCTGGTTCCCCATGATCGATGCTGTAAGAATCAACTTCAAACAATTCCAAAGGTTATCAAGTATGATTTCCCTTTCAGAATTGCATACTGAGTCTCTCAAAGTTTGCTGTTAATGTCTAAATATCCAATATCACATCCTATATAATATATTCCAACAGTTTCCCAACAAATGTCAAGTTCATTGGTCTGCAGTTCTCCACACTATCTCTTCTTCTCTTTGTAGATGCTTCGATTATTCATCTATAGTGCTTGGATCACGTTTACGAATGTACATTTATCTACATCAGCTTCTGGACGCTGCAGAATGTACAGGAAAATAGAACGCAGTCATCAACAATGCAACCAATACTTCTATTTGTGATTTATTTCTGAAGATTTTGGTATGAAGTCCATCTGGTTTGTTAAGGTTAGCAATGCTCAATCCAGCTGCGTGTTCAATATTGCCTTGTTACTTATATGAATTGACTTTATGTCTTTACTTCCACAAGTCCTATACAATCACTTCGTATTTCTGGGTGATTTTCTGGATCTTAGTCCATTAAGACAGATGTAAAGTAACTGGTCATTTGTTTTGCCATTTCCCTGTTATTCACCATAAATATGTCTCTCCCGATTGCAAATTTCCACATTTGACTATGTTTTTTTTTTCTTTTGAAATATAGATCATAGATTTTTGCAGTCCTTGTGTTCCTGTTTGTTTGCATGCATGTTCGCTTTTTCATTTCCTGATCAGTTTCTTGACCCTCCTTTTCTGGATTGCAATTTTCTGAGAATTCTTTGGATTCCACAATGTCTGGAATTCTTCTGAAGTCGCTTCCTGTGATTAATATATTCTTTAAATTGTTATGTTAATCATCGAGTCACTTACTCACTCTTTGGTATTTTCACCTGAAATAAGTCGACATATCTTTCAGACTATGCAGTATTTCTATAAATCTCCTGGTCCTGACCAGATATATTCAGGAACACTGCAGGAGGACAGAGAAGTAATAGTGGGGGCCCTGGCTGGTACTTTTGTATCATCAGTAGCCAATGGGTGAGGTCCCGGAGGATTGGAGGGTAGCGAATGCTGTGCCCTTATTCAAGAAGAGCTACAAAGAAAAACCTGGGAATTAGAGACCAGTAAACCTAACATCTCTAGTAGGTAAGTTTCTTGAGAAGACTCTGAGAGAGACGATATACATGCATTTGGCAAGGCAGGGTGTGATTATGAGCAGTCAGCACGTCTTTGTGCGTGGGGGATCATGGCTCAATAATTTGTGAGAGTGCTTTGGTGAAATGACCAATAACTTTGACAAGGGCATGGTGGTATACGTAGTGTATATGGATTTCAGTAAGGCCTTCAGTAAGGTTCCACATGGTAGGCTGCTCTGGAAGTTTAGATCATATGGAATTAAGGGGGAGCTTGCAAATCAGATCCAAAATTTGCTTGATGGTAGGAAACATACAGTTAAAGTGGAAGGATGCTTGTCGGACTGAATGCCTGTGATGAGTGGAATGCCTCAGGGGTCGGTTCTGGGGCAATTACTGTTAGTTGTATACATGTATATTCTATATTACACACATCTATGATTTAGATGAGAATGTACAGGCATGAATTATAAGTTTCAAGGTGACACAAAAATAGGTGGTATCGTGGACAGTGAGGAAGATTATCAGAAATTTCAGAAATTACAGCAGTGCCTTAATCAGGTGAGGAAGTGGGCCGAGAAATGGCAAATGGAGATTAATACGGATAAGTGTCAGTTCTTGCATTTTAGAAAGTCAAATCAAGGTAGGTGTTTCATGGTGAATGACAGGGTCTTAAGGAGTGTATTGAGACAAAGGGACCTTGGAATTCAGGTTCAAGGTTCTCTGAAAGTGGAGTCGCAGGTAGATAGGGCAGTGAAAAAAGGCATTTGGCCAAACTGACCTTCATCAGTCAGAGTAATGAGTATCGAAATTAGGGAGTTATGTTGCAGTTATACAGGATGGTGGTGAGGCAATACTGGTACTGTTATGTTCAGTGTTGTTCACTTTGCTATAGGAAGGATGTTATTAAACTGGAAATAGTGCAGAAGAAATTTACAAGGATGATACCCGGACTCAATGGTCTGAGATATAGTGAGAGGTTGGGCAAGATAGGAGTTTTTACTTTAGAGTGTATGAGACAGAGGGGGATCTGATAGAAGTGTATAGGATCATGGGAAGCATGGATAGAGTGAATGCACTCAGTCTTTTTTTCCACATGATTGAACAACCCACGAACTAGAGGGCATCAATTTAAGATTCGAGGGGAAAGAGTAAAAGGGAACCTGAGGGGCAATGTCTTTTTCACACAGGGTGGAGTGCACGTGGAATGAGCTGCCAGCAGAAGTGGTTGAGGGCGGTACATTCACAAAATTTAAAATGCATTTGGACAAATACACGGATAGGAAAGAAGAAGAAGGATATGGGGCAAGAGCAGGGAAATGGGGTTAATGTGAATGGACATTTTGTTTGGAATGGACCAATTTCGGCTGAAGGGCCTTTCTGCGTGCTGTCGGACTCTATGACTCTCACAATCATTGCTTCTCCCATTGAATCTTATATTATATTTCCCAAATTCATTGGAGCGTGCTTGATCCTCGAGCCTCCGGGCTTCCATGATGCTTAATCAGGATGTTCAAACATTCGATATTGTATTCAGACGCCGTGTAAAAATGTAACATATTGATGTCACTATTCCTCCAAAGCTGCTTCAGTGCAAGGTTATTAATTAGTCCTCCTGACAACACAACACCAAATCTGAAATACTCTGCTCTCTAGTTTGGTTCACCACACTGTGCAACCTACCTAACACACACTTACGGAAGTTGATCTTCACAGTATTAGTAGTCACTGCAGTTTCGGTGCAACTTGAGACCATCCATTATTACTGCAGCACACACGATTATTTGTTACTCATTCACAGGATGAGGGTGTCGCTGGATAACCAGCATTTATTGTCCATGCCAGAGGGCAGATAAGAGTCAGCAGCGTTGTCTTAAGTCTGCAGTCACATGCAGGCCACACCAGGTAAGGACAGCAGTATCCTTCCCTCAAGAGCATCAGTGAACCAGATGAGTTTTTCCAACAATCGACAATGGATTCCTGGTCATCATAAACCCTTGATTCCAGATACATATTGAATTCAAATTCCACCTTCTGCCTTGTGAGGATTTGAATTCATGTCCCCAGAATATTACCTGGGTCTCTGGGTTAAGACCTCAGTGATAATATCACTGTGTCATTGCTCCCCCTTGAATATACTTGCATACCTAATTTCCAGAGCATATGTTGTAAAGTATTTACGTGACAGATTTGGTTTTGATATATTATACACTAATGTTTGCTTCACCTTGCTATTTGTAAGATCCACCCAAACTGATTCTGTGGGAAGCGAGGGAAATGGTCTGAGGCGTTATTCCTGATAGACTTGGACAAGACGTTCAGGGAGACTCAACTCAATGCTGAGATGATCTGAAGAATTGGTCAGCAATACAGGACAAGCTCCACTTTCCCCCCACTTTGCCAGGATAAGTGTCACCATATTCTTCTGCTCCATCACACTCACTGTATATCTGTTATAACACCTACCCCCGAACAAGGCTCACACTCTATCTCCAAATAAGGCTCAAGCACGACCTCACTCACTGTTGAATTCAGCACCTTCCTTCCCTCACTTTTTCTGTCACTGACGCAATAGCCCCGCACTCTCATACCACTGCATGGATACAACCCTGTGGTCAGACTGTCTCCGGACATCTAACCCTTCCCCCTTCCCCTATACCAGCATAAACAGCAGGGACACCCACTCCCACCCTCACTCCGTCCCTCCTCTTCTCCCATTCCAGGAGAAACATCCTGGAATAGGACATAAAGGGCCAAGCAGGGTGTTAGAGGGCCCGATATCTGTTCCCTCACATGTCGAGACATGTGGGGAGGATCCTGGAAAGAGCCAGAGAGGACCAGTACATCTTGTGTGGAGATTCTGAAACAAAGACGTCCCACCAACCAAGAAAGCTGCAATGTTCAGTAAAGAGCAATTCTCAATTTAAACTCGCTGGCAGTTCCAATCTCATCTCTCTCACTTTTCAGGCTGAGTTAAAAGATGTCAGATGGAGACAGAGCATCTGCAACGGGATACAGACAGAGGGAGGGCAGGGCATCTGAAATGGGATACAGACAGGGGAGGGGCAGTGTGTCTGCAATGGAAGACAGACTGGGGAAGGGATGCACCTCTGCAATGGGATACAGACAGGGGAAGGGCAGGCGTCTGCAATGGAACACTGATGGGTGAGGGCAGAGAGTCTGCAGTGGGATACAGACAGGGGAGGCATAGCGTCTGCAGTGGGATACAGACGGGGAGGGCAAAGCATCTGCAATCGGACCAGACAGGGGAAGGTCAGAGCGTCTGCAATGGGATACAGCTAGGGGAAGGCAAAGCTTCTGCAATGGGATCCAGACAGGGGATGGGCAGAGCGTCTGCTGTGGGATACAGACGGGGGGAGGGCAGAGAGTCTGCAATGGGATAAAGACAGGGGAGGGGAGAGCATTTACAATGCGAAAAAGACAGCTGAAGGCAGTGCGTCTGTCATGGGATACAGACGGGAAGGGTAGATCGTCTGCAATGGGATACAGACAGGGGGAGGGCAGAGCGTCTGTAATGGGATACAGACAGGGGGAGGGCAGAGCGTCTGTAATGGGATACAGACAGGGGGAGGGCAGAGCGTCTGCAATGTGATAGAGATGGGGAGGGCAGAGCAAGGGCAGTGAGTCCACAATGGGATACAGACAGGAGAAGGGCAGAGCGTCTGCAATGGTATACTGATGGGTGAGGGCAGAAGGTCTGCTACTGGATCCAGACGGGGAGGCAGAGCATCAGCAATGGAATACAGACGGAGGAGGGCAGTGCTTCTGCAATGGGATACAGACAGTGGGAGTGCAGAACATCTGCAATGGGACACTGACTGGGGGAGGGAATAGCAACAAGCAATGGCATAGAGACAGAGAATGGCTATGAGCAAATCTTCAGCAGAAAAAAACCAGTATAATATACATGCGATGGAAATTTTCTGTTTTGTGGAAAAGACGAAACAGCAGAAATTTATTTAAATGCAAGGAGAATGCAGAATTCAGTGTTACAGAGGGATTTGTGTGTCTTAGTACATGGATCACATCAAATTAACCTGAAGCTGTAGCAAGTGATTTGGAAGGTAAATGTCGTGATCCTGTTTTGTGCAAGGGGTGTTGGGTATGATCTTAGCGATGTTTTCTGCATCAGTACAGCGCATTGCTGAGATTACATCTGTTGCATTATGTGTAGTGAAAACAGCCTAAACTGAAAAAAAAACAAAATTGCTTTCGAAACGTCTCAAAGATGTTTCTCTTTATGCATTCTTGGAATGAAGGCATTACGTTTTGAAGAATTAACAGTTCGGCCTGAGAATGAGGGATGTTTTATTGGCCATATAAGATCTTGAGAAGAATGTAGTTGTTGAATACCAGATGGATATTTCTCATAGTGTGGGAGAACAAAACTGGGGAAATAATTTAAAAATAAGTCAGTTTCAAAGGAAAGGTCATTTGACAGTAAAATTGAACTGTGAATTCTCTTCCTACATGCTGATAGTCAATCTGAGCTTTTTCAGCAATTACTGTATATGTTTAAGAATATTCATTTTAACACAGATATTGTGAAGACACGAAACACTTATTTTTACATTATGCAAGCACATAGTAACACATCTTCAAAACAATTAGAATCATTTATTGTTAATGAATTGATACTGCAATAATGCACTGACCCGTAGTCGAGAATGTGATGGAGTCATATAGTTCAGACAATGTTCTAGAAGAGCTCACGGAGTCCAGTGTCGGACAGATAACGTTACTGATTTAACTTACAGATGGAAAATATAGCCTATCTGTGGAGAAACATTCTATTGCTCCCTTTCAGTTTCCCAATCACTCATCACAGCAATGTGTGGGAGTGAAAAAAGCCCAGTCGTCTTTCCCACTAATGGAGGATTCCTGATGAGGATTCATTGGAATCTCCCCATTACCTGAAGCAAAACAATTCAGCCAAATTCAACAGTTTCATGAAGTAAATCCCATTGTCAGAAGGCTGTGCAAGCAGAATAACAACAGAAGTAATTATCTGACTCGATAGCGAGGGGAACAGACAGGAGGTTCTGTGGCTGCAAATGGGAATCTGGAATGGTGTGTAGCCTCCCACATGCCCAGGGTCCAGGATGTCTCAGAGCGGCTGCAGAACGTTCTCACTGGGGTTGGGGGGGGCAGTGGGGGGAAGCATCCAGAAGTCATTGGGCACATTGGTACAAAGGACAGAATGATACAGGTAGCAATAGTGATGACATCCTGCAGAGTGATTGTAGAGAGCTAGGGGAAAGGATAAAAGACAGTGCTAATATTCAGTTTACTTCCAGTTCTCTGTGCTAGTGAGGGTAAGAATAGGATGATATGGCAGATGAAGGGGTGGCTAAAGAATTGGTGCGGGGGCAGAGATTTTTGGATTACTGGAATCTTTTGTGGGGCAAGGTGACGTGTTCAGGAAGGACGGGTTGTACCTGAGCTGGAAGGGGACCAATATCCTGGCAGGCAGGTTTGCAACTGCTGCAAGGGAGGGCTTCAACTAGATTGGCTGGGGTTGGGGAGTGGTGGGATCCTCAACAGCAGGGAGGGAAGTGCGAGGCTGGAAGGAGATACAGTAATCAGAAACAGTAAAATGAAGAGACAGGTCAGGCTAGACAACGATAGGGAGCAAGGAATGCCTGTTGGATTAAATTGCAACTGTTTCAATGCAAGATGGCTGACAGGTAAGGCTGATGAACTCAGGGCGTGGATCGGTGCGTGGGACTGGGATATTATATCCATTACTGAAACATGGCGAAGGGAGGTATAGCACTGGCAGCTTAAAGTACCAGGGTACAGGTGCTTTATGTGGGACAGAGATGGTGGAAAGAGGGGACGGGGAGTTCCATTTTTGATTAAGGCGAGTAACACAGCAGTAATCAGAGATAAAATAACTGATGAATCATCCTGTGAGGATTTGTCTGGGGAGATAATAAATAAGAAGGGAATGGCGATAGGATTTGGATTGTACCATAGGCCCCCAAATAATAAACAAGGAATTAGGGGAGCAAAAGTATGTAGACAGACTGGGGAGACTTGCAGGGCCAATAGGATTGCATTAGTAGGAGATTTTAATTTTCCGAACATAGTCTGGGAATAACATTGAATTAAGGACTGGGATGGGGTGTATCTATTAAGTGGGTTCAGAAGAGTTTCGTCCAGCAGGACGTAGAGGGTGCAAATCGGGAATGGACAAAACGTGACCTACTCTAAGAGCTAGGGCAGGACAGGTGACTGAGGTGACAGTGAGGGAGCCCTCTGGGACCCGTGACCATAGATGCATTATTTTTTAAATAGTAATGGAGAAGGACAAAACTGCTCCACATGTTCAAGTTCAAACTTGGGGCAAGGCGAATTTTGATGGAATGAGACAGGAGCTTGTAGAGGTTGGTTGGAGGAGTTTGTTTGCATGCAAAGGGACCTCTTGCAAGTGGGAGGCCTTTAAAAGTGAAATGTCTACAGTTCAAGGTCTATATGTTCCTATGAGGGTAAAAGGTAAGGTTGGTAGGAAGAGGGAACCTCGGATGTCAGGAGATAATGAGGCTTTGACCAGCAAAAAGGAGGCGTGGCTCAGGTCCAGGCAGCTGGGGATCGAGGGAATACCTGGAGGTGTACACGGGATAAAGGAGATTACTGAAAAAAGGAAATCAGGTGGGCGAAAAGGGGGCACAAGATAGCTTTGGCTGAGAACATTAGGGTGAATGCAAAGAGGTTCTTCAAGTATATTAAAGTAAAAGGAATAACTAAATGAGAATATGACCCCTCAAGTCCCAAAGTGGACATGCATGTCTAGAACGGTAGGAGATTTGCGAGATTCTCAATGAATATACCTCCTCTGTGTATACCGTGGAGAAATACATGAAACTTGGGAGATTAACAAAAGTTGTAGTGTTATCTTGGGGTGAGTCAATATCACAGGAGAAGATGTGTTGGATGCATTAGAATGTATGAAGGTGGATAAATCTCCTGGTCCTAAACAGATGCATCCAAGAATACTGCAAGAAGTTACAAAAGAAATTACGGGGACCCTGGTTGATATTTTTGCTTCATCGTTAGCGACAGGTTAGGTTCCAGAATATTGGAGATTAGCAAATGTTGTGCCATTATTCAAAAAGGGAAGCAAAGAAAAATCTGGGATCGATAGATCAGGAAGTCTAACATCTGTGGTACGTAGACTGCTTGAGAAGAATCTGAAGGATGAGATATGCATGCATTTGGAAAGATAAGGTTTGTTTAGAAATAGTTTTTTTGAAAGATTCCCTACAGTATGGAAACAGGCCATCTGTCACAACAAGACCACACCGACCCTCAAACAGTAACCCACCCAGTCCCATTCCCTTACCCTATATTACCCCGGACGAATGCACATAACACTGTGGGTAACTTAGCATGGCCAATTCACCTGACCTATAGATCTTTGGATTGTGGAAGGAAAATGGAGCACCCAGAGGAAACACGCACAAACACAGTGAGAATGTGCAAACTCCACACAGTGAGTCACCGGAAGCTGGAACCAAACCCGGATTCATGGCACTATGAGGCAGCAGTACTAGCCACTGAACAACCATGTCACCCTTGCTTTTTTTCAACACAGTTCAATGACACAGGTACAAAATCTATTGTGCCCTTGACCCATGATGCACGTTCCAATATCACATACCATGAATAATTTATTCTCCACTGAAAGTGTCATATTATTATTATTTATTAGTTTTATATTATTAATTTTAATAATTATTATTAATAGTTGTTTTTAGACTGGAAAGATTGCATGGCTTTGTGAGTGGGAGATCATGCCTCTCAAATTTGTTTGAGTTCATTGATGAATTGATCAGGAATGTTGATGAGGGTATGGTGGTAAACTGTGTGTTTTTCAGGAAGGCCTTTGAGAAGGTTGCCATTGATAGGCTGGTCTGGAAGATTAGAATCGCATGGAACCCAGAGGGACCTGGCAAATTGGACACACAATTGGCTTGATGGTACTAAGCAGAGGTTAATAGTGGAAGGATCTCTCGGACTGGAGGCCAGTGACACATGAAGTGCCTCAGGGGTCAGTGCTATTTGTTATCTGTATCAATGCTATTCTTGCGAATGTACAAGGCATGTACAAGGTTAGGAAACTTGAAGATGACACTAAGATAGGTTAAAAATCACACAACACCAGGTTATAGTCCAACAGGTTTAATTGGAAGCACACCAGATTTAGGAGCGACGCTCCTTCATCAGATGATTGACAATCACCTGATGAAGGAGCGTCGGTCGGAAAGCTGGTGTGCTTCCAATTAAACCTGTTGGACTGTTACCTGGTGTTGTGTAATTTTTAACTTTGTACACCCCAGTCCAACACTGGCATCTCCAAATCATGACTAAAATAGGTGGTATCGTGGACAGTGTGAAAGTATATCAGAAATTGCAGCAGGACCTTGATCAAACTGGAGAAGTGGACTGAGAAATATTTTGGCAACGTTTGATCAAGGTAGGAGTTTCATGGTGATTGGTAGGACCTTAAGGAGTGTAGTTGAGCAGAGGGACCATGGAGTTTAGGTCCATCGTTATCTGAAAGTGGGGTCATAGTTAGACATGGTAGTGAAAAAGGCTTTTGCCACACGAGCAAGCATTGGTCAGGGCATGGAGGAGACCAGTTGGGAAGTTATGTTGCAGTTACACAGGATGTTGCTGAGGCTGCACTTGTAGTGTTGTGTTCGGTTTAGTCACTTTGCGATCGGAAGGATGTTTTTAATTTGGAATGTGTGCAGACGGAATTTACAAATATGTTGCCAGGACCCAACAGTATGAATTATAGGGAGAGGTTGGACAAGCGAGGACTTTTTTTCTTTAGAGCACAGGAGAGGGGTCTTATAGAAGTTTACATGGTTAGGGTGAATGGACCCAACCTTGTTTTCCTAGAGTTGGGGAATCAAGGAGGGGAGACATCAGTTTAAGGTGAGAGGGGAAAGAATAAAAGGGAAACTAATGGAAACTGTTTTACAGAGAGAGTGGCACACAAAGCTGCCAACGGAAGGAGTTGAATCATTTATATTAATGATATTTAAATGGCATTTGGGCAAGTACATGGACAGGAAAGGTCGAGAATGCTATGGGCCAAGTGCTGGGAAATGAGTTTAGTGTGGTTTGATATTTGGGTCAGCATGGACGAGTGTGGGCCAAAGGGCCTCTTTGCCTCTCTCCATGCTGTAGGACTTGATGACTGTATAAATAGAACAGCATTTCGGTCAAACTCTCATTTTTCCTTAGGTCAGAAGTTCGAATCATATTTAGACAATGTTCTTTCAAGTTAACTTTGCAGATATTTTGCTTTTCAGTTTGTTATCAAGAATACGTATGTGTGTGCGCATGCGTGTGTGTGTGTGTCTGTCTGTCTGTCTGTCTGTGCGTGTGTGTGTGTGTGTGTCTGTGTGTGTGTGTTTCTCAGTATTTTTCAAAGGGAAATATCACTGTACATATTTGCAATATCATCTCATCATTCCTCTTTCCATCATAGTTTGTTTTGGTCATAGACATGTTGTTTTAGGAGATTAAAGAAATCTGCCTGACTTGTTCCTAACACTGACCCTGACATACTCTGAGAACTATATCATTGGCCATATCACCAACATAGTTATAATTATTTTTTTGTGGGCAGTGGAGGAGTGGGGCTAGAAAAGGGAGAAGTGATCCAAAACAACACAGGGAATTATCGACTCAATCAGCCAACGTCAGAGACGAGGAGTTCCTAGGAGGGGATTCTGAGGGATAGAATTTTCATTTATTTAGAAAGACAAGGAATGAATAGGGATAGTCAATATGGATTTATGTGATGGAAATCATGTCTAATTAATGTGATTGAGTATTATGAAGAGATGACAAAGAAGATTGAAGAATACACTGTGGTGTACAATTTTTACACAACCTTCAGCACGGCATTTAATAAGGTTCCCCATCGTAGACAGATTACTAAAATTAGGTTATATGTAATCTAGGAAAAGCTAACCAATTGGATACAAATTTGGATTGAAGATAATGGATTGTTTTCCAAACTGAAGACCTGTGGCCAGCGGTGATCTGAAAGAATCAGTGCTAAGCTCACTGCTTTTCATCACGGATATAAAGAACTTTGATGTGATTATTGGAGGCATGGTTAGTAAGTTTACAGATAACATCACCAACGCGGTGCAGTGGACAGTGAAGAAGATTATCTCAGAATATAACTGGATCCTTGAACATCAATGAGCCAAGGACTGGCAGATGGATTTTAATTTAGATATTTGTGAGGTTTTACATTTTGGTAAGTTAAAGCGGGGTAGTGCCCTGGGAAATGTTGCTTAACAAAGAGACCTACGGGTTAAGATTCATAGTTCCTTGTAAGTGGAGTTTAGGTCGGTTGAGTAGTGAGGAACGTGGTTGACATGCTTGCCTTAATTGGTCAGAACATTGAGAATAGGAGTTGGAGTAACGTGTTGCGCTTGTACAGGACGTAGGTGAGGCCACTTTAAGAATACTGCGTACATATCAGTTGACTCTTGTTAAGCTTGAAAAGGTGCAGAAAAGATTTACAAGGATTTTCTGGAACCTGAGGGTTTGAGCGACAGGGAGATGATGAACAGGATGAGCTTTTTCTGGAACCTGAGGGTTTGAGCGACAGGGAGATGATGAACAGGATGAGGCTTTTTCTGGAACCTGAGGGTTTGAGCGACAGCGAGATGTTGAACAGGATGAGGCTTTTTCCCCTGGACTTTCAGAGACTGAATGGTGATATGACAGAGGTTGAATAAAGTCCTGAGGGGCATGGATAGACTGATTGGACAAGATCTTTTTCCCAGTGTAGGGGCGTCCAGAACTAGATGGCATAGGGTGAAGTTGACAGGGCAAAGACTTAGAAGGACTTGAGGGGAAACCTTTTCATACAGAGGCTGGTGGTTGTACAGTCAGAGAAAGTAGTGAAAGCGTGTACAATTACATGTTTACAATTTAACTGGATAGTTACATAAATAGGAATGGATCATGTGATGTTGGCCAAATGCTGGCAAGTGGGATGAGATCTGATTAAGATGCCTGATCGGCATGGACAAATTGGACAAAAGGATCTTTTTCCACGCTGTATGATTCTCTTATTCTCACAGCGGGATGAGGAAGAATTCTAAAAGGGCCATTCAAATGGGAATTCTCTTCCCCGGAAGTTTGTGGTGCCTCTCTGATTACAAGTATTCACAACTGAGTTAGTTGAAGATTTGACAGAAAAGTGAGTCACGGATAATGGGACACAGACAGGACGATGAGGCTGAGACCACAATCTTATCAGCCACAATCTTAATGCCTGGTGGAGAAGGCTCAAATTCTCGAATGATCCACTCCTACTCCTCAGTCCCATGTTTCTGTGTTCCATTCAACCCCTCTAACCTGCTAGACAGGAGCAGTTAGAGTCCACTTATTGTTATAGCATGGTGCACAGAAATAGAGGAAACAGTTCGGTCCCTCGAGACTGTCCCACTCGGTTTGGGAGATTTGGAAAATGTAATTGGAAGACCCAGGCTGGATATGGAAGAGGTTGCTCATTTCTCTTTACAAAACCACCCCTCTCTGTATCTTGTGCTTCATTTGTTGATCATGTTGTAGACCCAGATTTACTGTGAATACAGCCCCCAAATCTCACCCAGTGATGGCTCACAAAATCCGCTGGTCTCCCTGTTTGCAATATTCCATAAAAGACCTTCCAGGAAAATAACACATACTAACTTTCCAATAACAGAATGGGAAAGCATCAGGAACAGGGGCAGGTCATTCACATCCCAAGCCTGCCTTGCCCTTCACTAAGATCAAGGCTGACCAGCTCCAAGTCTCAAATGTTCTTAATGTCCAACTCTTCTTGAGCACTTCCATAGAACACAGAACAAAGAACAGTATTGATTCGGAGATGTCGGTGTTCGACTGGGGTGTACCAAATTAGAACTCACATAGCACCAGGTTATGGTGCAACAGGTTTAATTTGAAGCACACTAGCTTTTGGAGCATCGCTCCTTCATCAGGTGATAGTGAAGGGCTCGAGCGTAACACAGAATTTATAGCAAAAATTTACAGTGTGATGTAACTGAAATTATACATGGAAAAATTGATTGTCTGTTAAGCCTTTCATCTGTTAGAAGACCATGATAGTTTCACTTCTTTCATGTGTAAATCACAAAACCTCTTTTTTAACAAAAGTTGCATGCTCAGGTGAGCTGTGAACAATGGTGATAGCAAGATAAAATGTTGAAGGTGTTGGCCCCCTGTGTTCTCTGACTATGCCATGATGTTTAGATTGATTCTAAGCTAAAAAAAGTGAGATAACGGAGTTTTACATGAATTCATGCAGATTTTGAGCTCAAGGTTCTACATGAATGCATGCAGTTAGGACCTTCAGCCCTCGACGTTGTGTTGTTTGTCCTACTCTAACCTCCATGCTTCAGTTCCCTTTGTTCCATGTGCCTATCCAAGAGTCTCTTAAGTTTCCCTCACGTATTTGACTCTACTACCGCTGATGGTAGTGCATTCAACACACCCACCAGTCTCTGTGTAAAGAACCTACCTCTGATATCTCCCCTAAAACTTCCTCCAATTACCGTAAAATCATGCAACCTAGTGATAGACATTTCTGCCATGGGAAAATGTATCTGGCTATTCACTCTCTATCTGCCTCTCATCATCTTGTACACCTCTATCAGGTCACCTCTCATCTATTTTTCTTCCAATGAGAAAAGCCCTCACTCCCTCACGGTTTCTTTGTAAGACTTCTAGTCCAGGCAGCATCCTGGTAAATCTCCTTTTTACACTCTCAAAAGCTTCATTATCCTTCCTATAATGAGGAGACCAGAACTGAACACAATATTCCTTGTGCGGTCTAAGCAGGGCTCTATCGAGCTGCAGCATAACCTCGCGGCTGTTAAATTCAATCCCCCTGCAACTGAAAGCCAACATACCATATGCCTTCTTAACAACCCGATCAACTTGGGTGGCAGCTTTGAGGGATCTGTGGACATGGACGCCAGGATCCCTCTGTTTCTTCACACTGCCAAGAATCCTGCCTAACCATGTATTATGCATTCACATTCCAGCTTGCAAAGTGAATTACTTCAGTTTGAACTCCATGTGCCACTTCTCAGCCCAACTCTGCATCCTGTCGATGTCCCATTGCAACCTACAATAGCCCTACACAATCTGTACCACTCCAACCACCTTTGTATCATCGGCAAACCTACTAGCCAACACTTCAACACCCACATCCAAGCCATTTTTGAAAATAACAGAGAGCAGAGGTCACGGAACTGATCCCAGCGGGACACCACTGGTCCCTTTCAGTGATCTATCTCCCCTAGATCTCTGTGTAAGAGAGTTCCTGACATTCACTACCCTCTGTTTGAAGAAAACCTTCTCTGCTTCTGCACCATGACCTATTGATATGAGGCAAAGAGGTAACGCAGGGTCTCAGATAAGAGAGACTGATCCTGAGCTCAAGGCAGTATTTGACTGAGGATGACATCAAGGAAACTGAATAAAATCATACTTACTGAGAATTAATTATGACCTCTACACTGCTTGGAGTCATTCACGGCACAAGGGAAGATGATTATCATTGGTGGGCATCAATCAGCTCAGCCGTGGGACACATCTGTAGGAGATCCTCAGCGTGGCTTCCTCAGCCCAGGCATCTCCAGTTTGTCATCATAGAATCCCTACAGTGTGGAAGGAGGCTATTCAGCCCACTGAGTCCAAACTGAGCAGATTAGATTCCCTACAGTGTGGAAACAGGCACTTCGGCCCAACCAGTCCACAACGACCCTCCAAAGAGTAACCCACCCAAACACATTTCCGTCTGACCATTGCACCGAACATGATGGACAATTTAGTATGGCCAATTCACCCTGCGTGCACATCTTTGGACTGTGAGAGGAAACCAGAACACCCGAAGGAAACTCATGCAGACAAGTGGGGAATGTGCAAACTCCACACAGACAGTTGCCCAAGGCTGGAATTGAACCTGGGACCCTGGTGCTGTGAGACTGCAGTGTTAGCTACTGAGCCACCGTGCTAGCAGAAGAGGGGGCATTAACTGAAGTCTACATAATTTTCAGGACAGGTTGTCCCTCTTCAGCTCTTGAAACAATCTGTGACCATGCACAGCAAGACTCGAACAACATTCAAGACCGTGTTGTTAAAGTCTGGGTAACATTATGTCACAGCACAGTACATTTCCTCAGTAAAAGGACAGGTTCATTAAGCAGCTCAATCTGGTTTCACGAGAATGTGGGGAAGCCAGTCATCCCATCAAAACTACTGGGCAAAAGAAAGATAGCCCTTTCAGTCCTCCTGCCTGTTGCACAGCAAGGTGCGAGTCTGCTCTCTCCCACATGTCACGTACATGGGATCAGAAAGAACCATTTCACACCCGGAGTCACTTACGAAGGAATAGGAAGAGGCTATTAAGCTTTTCAAACCACTAACACAGGAACAGGAAAGTGTCAGAGATGCTCCAACATCACAAACAAATGGAGCAGGGGCTACACAGACTGCTCCAAATTGATCCACACGGCTTAATTACTCATGGTACATATGTGTTACTTTAACATGGTTTTCTGGCAGTCGGAATGAAGCCAACATTTTTTAGCCATTCTCCAAGTTATCTTCCATCTCCGTCCAGCCATTCTCCAAGTTATCTTCCATCTCCGTCCCATGGTCTCCGTGGAGGTCAGAAACCGGTGGGGAATAACTAACTGTTTCAGAATGAAGGTATTTTGGCTGCTGACAGGATTGTGTACAAAGTGACATTCAATGCAGTGTCACACAGTAACTGTGCATTAAAGTGTTCAGAGTTCATTCAGAGCCTGCACCTCACTGTCAATCGACATGATGGTTCTGCAGATGCATGTAAACTGTCGTGAATCAAACATTCAATGAAAAGTATGACATTGCCACCCCATTCAGCTGTTTGGGACATAATGAGTTGCTGTCCATACCCATCAAGCTTCAACTTCTTATTCTCTCACAGCGCTACAGATTAAGCACATCGTTACTGCACTCTCTCCTCATGGTAACATCATGCTAGTGTTTAGTCTGGTCAAACCCCTTTGCACTGTCTCGGTCACAAAGAGATCATTGATTATAAAGCAGACCAAACCTTTACAAAAAGCACCAAATACTATCTCAACAAAACACGATCAGTGGGAAAGATATTCTAACTTTTGTACTTCAATAATTTTGCCTGAAGAGCCACATATCATTTACTTCCTGCTCCTGTAGGAATTCTGTCAGTGACTTATGACCAAGGACATCCAGGTCCTTTTCAACAAAAGCACTCGCCAACCTCTCTACCATTTAATAAATATAAATGTACATTTGTTGTTCACATCTGAATAATTGTTATACCTTGTGAACAGCTATTGCTCAAACAATGATCCTGCTGCCACCCATCAATCCTTCAGTCCAAAGAAAAACGCTACTCTTCTCGTATCTCCGTTACTCAAATTTTAATCCATGTGGTATATATTCCACCCCTACCTACCCGTGGACTCTAACATTCCCCATTCACCTGTATTCAGACATGTCAAGCGTCTTCTAAAAATACAAATACTCCAATCCCATTGGTTTTGAACTTTCTATGTCACAATGGACAATCTCCACAACCAGGTTTATCAAAGATCATTTCCCTTTCCTGAATCTAGGCCGAATGTACCAAATCATATCATTATTCTCCAAGTGTCTAGTCGTCACGTTCCTTATAAAAGGTTCCAATATGTTTTTCTCTCAAAGCTGACATCAAATTATTTAGTTTTCTGTTTTCCCTCTCCATCCTGTTTTAAATATTTAGTTTGACAATTGCTGCTGTCCAGTCTGCAGGATCCTTTCCAGAATCTAACTAGCTTTGAAGAATAATCAGTAATTATTTCACTAGCTTTGTTCTCATCGCAATCACTCTGAGATGTAACACATCAGATGCAGCAACTTATGAAACTTCAATTCAATTAGATTTTCAATAACATATACTCTTCATTTATTCTGATTTCCTGCAGTTTCCAATTTTTACCAGTTCCTCTGTTCCCTAATATTTGTGGAAAGTAGTTTCTGTCCCTTCCCCTGCGGAGATGGAACCAATGCATTCCTCTCAGCAGGCAGATGGGTTCAGTCAACTCGTGAATACATTGGAGGACTGCACTTCAGAGATGGTGGATATATTACTCACTGCTGCCTGAAAAGTTCCAGAATCAATCCAGTTTAATTTACCGTGAGTGTCAGCGCAGTCCTGCTACTGGTGTGAGAACACAGGTTATACTGAAGGAGAGAATACAGCTCAGTGACCACCTCAGTTTTGAGACAAGCTGGTTTTACACCTTACACCTGAATGTGTACAGCTTAGACAAATGTTCCTGGAAATCCCAG
Source organism: Chiloscyllium punctatum (assembly GCF_047496795.1). Classification (NCBI taxonomy): domain Eukaryota; kingdom Metazoa; phylum Chordata; class Chondrichthyes; order Orectolobiformes; family Hemiscylliidae; genus Chiloscyllium; species Chiloscyllium punctatum. The sequence goes on from NC_092767.1 coordinate 23,803,355, forward strand.
AGAGGAAAATATAGTGCCTCGCTCCTCCCTGTTATACAGCTTCCCTTCTTTGTAGTCTCAGCTTCAGTTGTTTATCATGGACCCAGACACATTGCAAATGCAGTATCCAGAGTGGGGTTCCCAGACCATCGGGGCTCCCTGAATGAACCCAGTAGCTGACATCACTATCCTGAGAACACCATCCACAGAGACTCCACTGACTTTCCAGATGGCAGCAGCAAGTGAATTCCCCACACCTACAATGCATCCATTCACTACTGAAAATGCCTCGGTCTCCTCAGTTTCTCGAGGAGACAGTGAGGACTGCAGATACTGGAGATCAGAGCTGAAAAATGTGTTGCTGGAAATGCACAGCAGGTCAGGCAGCATCCAAAGATCTGGAGAATCGACGTTTCGGGCATGAGCCCTTCTTCAGGAATGCGGAAAGTGTGCCAAGCAGGCTAAGATAAAATGTAGGGAGGAGGGTCTTGGGGGAGGGGTGTTGGAAATGCGAGAGTTGAAAAGAGGTTAAAGTGAGGGTGATAGGCCGGAGAGGGGTGGGGGCGGAGAGGTCAGGAAAGAAATTGCAGGTCAGGAAGGTGGTGCTGCATTCGAGGATTGGGATTGAGACAAGGTGGGGGGAGGGGAAATGAGGAAGCTGGAGAAATCTGAATTCATCCCCTGTGATTGGAGGGTTCCCAGACGGAAGATGAGGCACTCTTCCAGCTTTTTGTGGGTGGCACGGTGGCACAGTGGTTAGCACTGCTGCCTCACAGCCACAGAGACCCGGGTTCAATTCCCGCCTCAGGCGACTGACTGTGTGAAGTTTGCACATTCTCCCAGTGTCTGTGTGGGTTTCCTCCGGGTGCTCCGGTTTCCTCCCACAGTCCAAAGATGTGCATGTCAGGTGAATTGGCCATGCTAAATTGCCCGTAGCGTTAGATAAGGGGTAGATGTAGGGGTATTGGTGGGTTGCGCTTCGGTGGGGCGGTGTGGACTGGTTGGGCCGAAGGGCCTGTTTCCACACTGTAAGTAATTTAATCTCTCTCTCTTTCTGGACATCATCCACTCAACACAAACCTCCCGCTCACCCTTCCTACCATCCCTGATATAATAATATTATTTCTCAGTTGCATTCAGTTTTGATAGGGTCACTGAACTCAAAACACTATCTGTGTTTCTTCCAACAGACTGCCATACCTGCTGAGATTCTCCAACATTCTTTCAGACGGTGGAGAATTTTATTTCAGATCACCAGCATCCACATTTCCTTGGTTATCTCACCTTTAATGTTGTTGTTTCGCGGGATGCCAGCATCACTGGCAAGGGCAGTATTTATTGGCCATCCTAACTGCCCTTGACCACGGTGCCATTTGTCAAGGCAATATGGAGGCAACAAAATTGTTGTGGATCTGAGGTGACACTTAGTTCAGGCAGGGCAAATATGTTAGGCTTCTTTAAAATAAGAAAAGAAATCCTGATGGTTTATGCTTGCCATGAGTGAAATTAGGTTTCATTCCAATTTTTGATATTGGAAATTAACTTTAGTCATCGGCAGTGGAAGGACTTCAGACAATGCTTTTAGAGTCATGACTTGCGCATCTGAATTACACAGTCAGTGATATTATTACTCTGTTTACGAGTCCCTGTTGTGAAGTAACTGTAGAGACAAGAACAAGTTTGTGGTCAAAAGATTTGTAACTGGAAGAGAGGTCAGAAGATAACTGGAGCCATAAAATCTGTTGTTAACGAAGGGGTAGGTGATGGCGAAGTCAGCAACAGAGCTCAGGCAGAGCTGGAAATTGGGGATATTATGAAGGTGGGTGTCGGCAGGTTTGATCACAGAGAGAGTATATGGAGATATAAAACAGTTCACAGTAAAAAGGTTCTGAACAGTCTTATTCCTTCTCAGATGTTTATGAGTAAGTACTTTGGAAATGCATGAGAAGGAAGTGGCGTTTGTGACTGCAAGTTTAGGTATTTGTTAAATATAATCTACCAGAATAGCAATAATATTCAGCATCATTTATAGAATCGACAGAGATAGACTTACCAGGAACACCAATAATAGCGAGGATGGGATAGTACCCAGCTTGACTAATCAGCAGTACGGCTCGTATCCGCAACTGGAACCATGGCCAATCCTGAGAAAGCCAGGAAAGACCCTATAATAAACTTTTGTCCATTGTTGTAACATTCAAGTCTAACGTTCTCAGATTCGGATTCATTGTTGGAACATTCTAGTCTAATATTCTCAAATTAAATCCATTGTTGGACCAGTTTAATGTTCTCAGATTCTGATTTCTCTCTCTTCCTCTGTAGCTGCTGATCCCAATGTTGTTGAGGTTGACGCTGTGACATAATATGTTGAAAGAAGGCCCTAATAATGGAAGAGGGAAATCCTCCAGTGACCCAGGTGGGTCCAGAAAGACTGGTATTAATCACAATCACTGAACAAACAGATCAAGTTAACCCATTTCATGGCAACTCTTATATATCACAATAATTGGTGTGGGTGGGATTTTGATATCGATGATTATTGGGATCATGGCACTTCTCCAGTTGTAAACATCGGAGTGAAGGAGAGACATAATTCTTTCTCTTCACAAGCTCGATTATTCTGCTGTGTTTTGGCAATATAGGAATTGCTGGGCTCCCGAGGCCGTCTGTGTCTGATCACCAGGCCCGCTGCATCTTTTTGTTTTATTTATTTATGTTTAACTTTGACTTTTGTCTGTCCAGCATTTAACGTCTTAGGTGGGTTTGGCATTTTTGAGAGACAGCTACAGAGCCATAGACGGTGTAGATACAGTCCATTCCTTGTGTTCTTGCAGCCGCAGCCTGGTCCTGTGGAGTGATGGTCAAACTCTCACAGAACCAGGACTTTTAATTTTACCTTTCACCAGTTATTACTGGTGTCTCAGCAGGGTTGGAAGGCAGGAAATCTCTCCCCGGTTCTACACACACTCTCTGTGATTTCACTCGGAACTGTCTTTTAATGTTCTTTCCTCCTGGATTGGAGAACTGCATGTCAGACAATCTGTTTCTTGCATTTGTTTTTTGACCTTTGTGTGCTTATTGGATGATACCATATTGGAGCAGTTGGTGTATAGTAGTTAAATAAACTATTATTCTGCTAAGTTTTCGAACAGAATTAAGTTATTGCAAGTTCATCTTCCTTTTGTTGTCTTTTATCGACAGTCTTCGAATAAATTGTGTTTTGCTCAATGTCAAATATTTTGACAAAATAAATTCTATCTCAAACACAGCACCTTACAATTACCAGCGGAATGGGCCGAGCTGGAGGAGTGATAATCATGTCAAGAATTATATCGGTTACCCAATCCACCTCTCAGATCCAGCAATCTGTTCAGGATCGAACACTGTTTAGAGCTCACAAGTTCACTACTTATGTGTCCAACAGTGCACTGATCTATAAATTTGGACTAAATGATTTGTTCAACATAGGGCGCTGTGCAGAACACACAAAGGCATTGTTCTATGCACACGGACTGGATATCTGTGCAGCATGGGGAGCTGTGCAGTAAATAGCAGTGAATTTATCTTTTAATCTGGAGCAGTTACCTTCCCAGCATACGCAGCTGTGTGCACCAATTGCTGCATTGCTGTGTAACACTGTGTTAGATCCCTGCCCAGCGTAGGGAAACTTGCAGCTCATGCTGGAAGCGACATGATGTGCAGCACCTCTCCATTTACAGCTCCATATCTCCAGTGTGGCATGACACAGGGGTTCTGTGGGTGTGAAACTCACTGCCAGAAAGAGATGGCGGGGGAATCAGTTTAAATACCAACAAATGGGAGGAGCTTGATTAAAAGCGAGGGGAAGATTGAGAGAGAATTTCGGAGAATGATCTGATGGTAGGTTTAAAATTTGTGAAATGAGAAGATTTCGATAGCGTCTTGACATTTAAGACACTCTTTCTAAGAATGATGGGTGAGCAGGATATTTGTGTAAGTTATGATGATTGAGAATTTTGGATAAGCATGTGTCCTGCAGAGTTGTAACTGGGAGTAGGATCAGCAGAGTTTTCGACTCACTGGGCTGAATCGTACAATAATTTGTCTCAGTGTCATTTGCATTGAATGTGACAGAAGGAATATCAGCACGAGGCAGAGCTAGTTTCCTGGTGTTATCTTCTCGAACTCACCTCATTAACTACCCACCCTACCTCATGGTGTCCCTCTCATTCAACGCCAGCACGATTTTCCCACCCATTATGGCTGGAGGTGCTCACTATCGCCCGGATGCCTCAGGATATTCAGTGATCCCTGGTACTGCTGCCATCATGAAAAGGCCAATGGGCACACGGTTGAGCTTTCTCAGTTTGGAGTTGCCCTGCCCAGTTTGCCCGAGCATGGCAGATAAAGGGAAATTACACCACAGCTTGACAACAGAGGCACGGATGTCATGGTGAATGGTCTAGTACAGAGGGGGACCATTCTCTTCCCAGACAATAGTCTGAGCATACCACCCAGCTCAGTGCAGTATCTGCATCCGAAGAAAAGTCCAGCAATACAGGAAAAGCATCAATAACCTTCCCCGTTCTGTCAGGATAAGGATCAACGTATTCTCTCTACTCGCTCACACTCACTCTTACCACTGCAATACAGCATCTTCTCTCTCTCTCTCTCTCTCTCTCTCTCTCTCTCTCTCTCTCTCTCTCTCTCTCTCTCACCTACGCAATACCCCCACATGGTGATAAAATGTTCTTATGAGTGCAGTTTCTAGAATTTCTCTGGTTGATGTCGTTCGTACAATGTTCCAAATAATTTTCAAAATAATTCAATTTCAGCAAAATGTTCATCCCCCAGTATGCAACGCATCAGAGGAAGGAGCAGAGTTTTACTTTTTTTAAAAAATCACTGAGGCCAATAAGACTCTCAAATATGCTCCACTAATCAAGCAAAGGGAGCAACGAAAGACTTGAACACTCACTCTCTTCTTGAAGACAGGCGCCACTTTGGAGTTTCGCCAGTTTCACTGGAACACTCCTGTAATCCCGAGAGTTATGGAATATTTCACACAGTGTCACCAGTCACTCTGTAACCATTTCTATCAAAACAAGCTATGAATTGCTGATGAGCTGTTTACCCTTGGTATTTTCTTTTTGAGAAAAGCCTTGTTCATTTTGTTACAGACAGTGCAAAACTTTCATCTGACTACAATTATGTTTATAATATTGAAACTCTTCGTGTCTTCCCCTGTGAGGAACAATGTAAAATAATGTTTTAAATTCTCTGCAGGTTCCCTGAAATCAGTTCCCCAGTCACATCCTACAGGTGTCCCACATATTCTTTGCTGCCTTCCTTCCAAGGGTCACACACACATCATGAGTGTTTTTTATTTGATATGGGAAAACTCTTGCAGTTAGTTTCTTTTCATATTTCTTGCCAGTTTTGAAATGTTTTTTCATTGTATTTTGTTTATACAATCTGCTTCTTGTTCCAAAAGTAAACTTCCCAAATGTGGCCGACGCTAGAGCTCAACAAACTGAATTCTTTAGTTTGTGATTGATTAGCATACTTCACAGCATTTGTGCATCATGGGTGATTCATCTTCACATCTTCATATCATCTTCTTTTTCACCAGAGCCAGACATTACTGAGAGTTATTAATCAGTACCTGCTTTAATGTTCCCATACCCCGCCCCCCCCCACCCCCCCACACACATATCTGCTGACCTTCATCTGTGTCTATTTTCACACTCCGTATTTGACCAGATATATGACATAAATCTGCATTTGAAATGCCTGGCTCTTTTCAATCATTCAGAGGGAACCTACATATGTGGCTGAACACATGATCAGCTGAAGGTGACTCCATTCTCCCAGTTTCCCTGGCTCTGTCATTTCTGTTCGATGAAATCACATTCCAGTCGGAAGCTTCCTACATGTCATCCTTTTCTCTCAAACGAGAAATCCCCTAAATCTGATGGACTGAGTTTTCAGCTGTGTCTGGCCCATCTCCCTCACTTCTGCCCTCACTCCGTCCCTTCCTCCCCAGAACAATGATAGATCTCCCCTTGTCCACACTTCCTTCTGAACTAGAATCTGCATTCACAGAATCATCCTCCGCAACTTCTACCACCTCCAGCAGGACAGCACCAGCAAACACATTTTCCCCTCCCGTCCACTGTCAGAAATTCACAGGGACCATCCCTTCTGTGGCACGCTCCATGACCCCGAACACTTCCCCACTCCCCCATGGCACCTTCCCATGTAAAGCTGCAACCTTTGCCCATTCATCTCTTCCCTCTTCCCTGTCCAAGGCTCTAAACACACCATCCAGGTGAAGCAGCATTTCACTTGCATGCTTTCAATTCAATCTCCTGTCATTGCTGCTCACAATGCAGTCTCCTTTACATTAGTGAGCTAAACATAAACTGATTTGATGAACATCTACACTGTGTCTGTAGAAATGACACTGACATTCTGATTGCTCCCCATTTCAAGAACATACATTGCTCTCAAGATAATGAGAATTCTTTGAGGAGGCAACGACGGGTTGGACAATAGAGAGTTACCTATCTGAACTTCCAGAAGGCCTCCGATACGGAACCCCACAGGAGGCTGCAGAGTAAGATAAGGACCCATGGATAAAAGATTGCCTCTCTTACAGGTTGCAGAGTGAGGATAAAATTGCTCTCTCAGGATGGCAGCCGGTGACTTGCAGTGTTCCACAAGAGTCAGTGTTGAGATCACAACATTTCACTTTACAGGTTAATGATCTGAGTGGCGGGACAGAAGGCATTCTAGCTACGTTTGCAGATGAAGCAAAGATAGGTGGAGATGCATGTAATAGTGAGGAGGCAGGGAGTCTGCAGTAGAATTTCGACAGTTTAGGAGAGTGGGAAAAGGAGTAGCAGATGGAATACAATGTGGGGCAGTGTGAGATCATGCATTGTGGTATGAAGAATACAGGCATGGACTATTTACTAAATGGGAAAAAAATCAGAAATCTGAGGAACAAAGGGACTTGGGATTCCAAGCGCAGGATATGCCTGAGATAAACTTGCAGGTTGAGTCAGTTAAGAAGGCAGATTCAATGTTGTCATTCATCTCGAGAGGAGTAGGATATAATGATGGGGATTCTGAGGCTTTCTAAGGCTCTGGTCAGACCACATTTCCAGTATTTTATGCCTCATACCTCAGGAAGGATGTATTAGCCTTGGTGTGTGTCAAGAATAGGTTCACCAGAAATGAAAAACTTAACACATGAGGAACGTTGGAGAACTCTGGGTTTACACTCGATGGATGATTAGAAGGATGTGTGTGGGGGGGGTGAGGACCATATTGAAATTTACAGAATACTGAATGACCTCAATACAGACAAAATTGGGAGCACGTTGGCACTGGCAGGAGGACACAGGCTTAGAGCAAAGGGAAAACACATTAGAATGAAGATAAGATGAAACGTCTTTAGACAGAGAGTGGTGAAATTGTGGAATTCCTTCCCACAGAAGGCTGTGGAAACCAAATTATTTGGCACCAACGATATAGCCAGGAAAGGGACTGAGGATCTGAAAAGTGACTCCAGAGAGTTAGTTTGGAAGCTGAAGAGCAGGACGAGTAGAGTAGTGATCTCAGGTTTGCTCCCAGTGCCACGAGCTAGTGAGATGAGGATGAGTCAGACAATGCAGCTTTACACGTGACTGCGGGGCTGGTGCAGGAGGGAGGGCTTCAGATACCTAGACCATCGGGATACCTTCTGGGTAAAGTGGGACCTGTACATGAAGGACGGGTTGCACCTGAACTGGAGGAGCACAAATGGCCTGTTTGGGAGGTTTGCTCGTGTGATTCTGGCCGGTTTAAAACGCGTTTGGCAGGGGGGTAGGAAGAAGACCACATGTCTGAGAGGGGGTTAGTTGCAGATGGGACAGTGACAGGATATGTTGAATCTATCAGGAAGGTTTCTCACGCTATGAAACAAAGGAATCAGTTAAATTGCATCTGCTTTAAAGCAAGGAATGTCTGATCTAAGAGTGACAAACTTAGATTATGGATCAGTACTTGGGGCTACGATATCGTGGCCATAACAGAGACGTAGGTTTCACGGGGCAGGGATGGTTGCTTGATGTTCCAGGGTTTAAAACGTTTAAAAATGTTTCGGGGCAGCACAGAGTCTCAATGATTAGTGCTGCTGCCTCACAGCGTCAGAGACCCGGGTTCAATTCCCAACTCAGGGAACTGTCTGTGTGGAGTTTGCACATTTTTCCCCGTGGGTGTGCTCCGGTTTCCCTCCATAATCCAAAAATGTGCAGATTAGGTGAACTGGCACATGCTTAATTACCCGAAATGTTTGATGAAGGGGTAAATGTAGGGGAATCGTTCTGGGTGGGTTGTTCTGTGGAGAGTTGGTGTGGACTTGTTGGGCCGAAGGGCCTGTTTCCACACTGTAAGTAATCTAATCTTATCTAAAAAAGAACAGGGTGGGTGAAAATGAGGAGAGGGTGTAATATTGCTAATCAGAGAGTCCATCACAGCTACAGAAATGAAGGTTGTTGAGGAAGGTTTGTCGACTGAGTCAGTATGGGTGGAAGTTAGGAACAGCAAGGGAACAGTCTCCGGATTTGCGGGTTTTCTACAGACCATCTAATAGCAGAAGAGAGATTGAAGATCTCATAGGCGGGCAGATTCCAGAAAAATGCAAAAGTAGCAGGGTTAATGTTATGGGTGATTTCAACTTTTCCAATATCGACTGGAACCTCCTAAGGTGCAGATAGTGTGGATGAAGCCGTTTTTGTCAGGTGTGTTCAAGATGGTTTCCTTGCTCAGTATGTAGACAGACCGACAAGGGGAGAGGTTATTTTGGATTTGGTGTTCGGCAATGAGCCAGGACGGGTGTCAGAACTAATGGTGGGAGAGCACTTTGTTGAAATTGATCACAACTGCCTCACATGTCGCATCGTCTGCGAGAGTGAAAGGAGCAGTTTCCGAAGGAAGATATTTAATTAGGGAAAAAGAAATTATGATGCTATCAGACAGGAGTTGGGAAGTACAGACTGGGAGCAATTGTTCCACAGAAAGGCCACAGCAGGCATGTGGAGACTGTTAAAGGAGCAGTTGTTGCGAGTGATACACAAATTTGTTCCTCTGAGACAGGTAAGAAAGGGTAAGATTAAGGAACCTTGGATGACGAGAACAGAGAAACTTCTCGTCAAAAGGAAGCAGGCAGCCTACGGAAGATGGAGGAAGCAAGAATCTAACACAGCTTTAGAGGATTACAGGCTTGCTAGAAAGGAGCTCATAAATGGACCGAGGCGAGCCATGATGGGGCATGAAAAAGGCTTGGCAAGAAGGATTAGGGAGAATCCAAAAACATTTTTCTCATACGTGAGGAATGAGGGAATAGTTAGGGAGAAGGTAGGGCCAATCAGGGGTAGTGTAGGGAACTTATGCGTGGAGTCTGAGCACATAGGGGAAGTCCGAAATGAGTTTTTTGCTTCGATTTTCACCAGGGAAAGGGAACTTGCTGTAAATGAAAACTTAGAGGAGCTGGTTCAGATCAAGATTGATGAAATTAATGTGCTAGAAATTTTGGAAAACATTAAGATAGATACGTCCCCAGGGCCAGATTTATCCTAGACAGCTCCGGGAAGCGAGAAAGGCGTTTGCTAAGCTGCTGGTGAGGATAATTGCTTCCTCAGTCTCCACAGGAGTCGTACCGGAGGATTGGAAGGCGGCGAATGTTGTTCCTTATTTCAAGAAGGGTAATAGGGAAATCCCTGGCAATTACAGACCAGTCAGTCTTACGTCAGCGGTCAGCAAAGTTTGGAAAAGATTCTGAGGGATAGGATTTCTGACTATTTGGCAAAGCATTGTGTGATTAAAGCAGTCAGCATGGCTTTGTGAGGGGCAGGTTATGCCTCACAAATCTTATTGATTTCTTTGAGGAGGTGTCAAGACAGGTCGACGACGGTCGAGCAGTGGACGTGGTGCATGTGAACTTCAGCAAGGCATTTGATAGGGTTCCCCATGGAAGGCTCAGTCATAAAGTCAGGAAGTATGGGAACGGGGAGATTTGGATATCTGAATTCAGAATTGGCTGGCTAGCAGAAGGCAGACAATGGTTGTAGATGGAAAATATTCTGCTTGGAGGACAGTGTTGAGAGGGATCCCACAGGGCTATGTCCTTGGGCCTCTGCTCTTTGTAGTTTTTATAAATGACTTAGATGAGGAGGTTATGGGGTGGGTTAGTAAATTTGCTTATGACACAAAGATTGGAGGCATCGTCGATAGTATAGAGGGCTACTGTAGGCTGCAGCGCGACATAGACAGGACGCAGAGCTGGGCTGAGAAATGGCAGATGGAGTTCAACCTCGGTAAATGCGAAGTAATTCATTTTGGAAGGTCAAATTCGAATCCTGAATATAGCATTAAATACAGGATTCTTGGCAGTGTGGAGGAATAGAGGGATCTGGGTGCGCAAGTGCATAGATCCCTCAAATTTGCCACGCAAGTGGATAGGGTGTCAAGAAAGCATATGGTGTTTTGGCTTTCATTAACAGGGGGATTGAGCTTAAGAGCTGCAAAGATTTTCTGCAGCTCTACAAGTCCCTAGTGAGACCACACTTGGAATATTGTGTCCAGGTGTGGACCCCCTACTATAGGAAAGATACAGGGGCTTTAGAGAGGGTGCAAAGAAAATTTACCAGGATGCTGCCTGGACTGGAGGGCTTGCTTTATGAAGAAAGGTTGAACAACTTGGACCTTTCTCTCTGGATACAAGGAGGAGAGAGGAGATCTGATCGAGGTGTACAAAATAATGAGAGGAATAGAGAGAGACAATACCCAGAGACTTTTCCCCAGGGTAGGATTGACTAGTATGAGAAGTCATAGTTTGAAGATATTAGGAGGAAGGTAAAAGGGAGACGTCAGAGGTAGGTTCTTTACGCAGA